>NC_137572.1:5044230-6405244 GCF_963082525.1 Nesoenas mayeri | reverse complement strand
CTTTTCCATCAGAAATCAGGCTATCTGCAGGATCTCACTGTAGGCTGTGCAGATAGACTTATTCCAACTCTTAGCTTATTTAAAAGAATGAAAACTGAGCTTGTTTTCCATTTTCCTCACTTCCTAGTAAGAGGGGTTCAAAGGCATTAGACTTCGTTCTTCTAACTGTGTGAGAAGGGGAGAGCCAAGGGCTAACAAGGGAAAGGGTACTCACTGACATGTCTTCTAGATGTGGCTCTCAGCTCTTATATGGGACATAATGTCATGAAGCCCATACAGAAAAGAGTCATGTACATAATTTATATGCATTCAAGAAAAATATGACTCCTCCCTTCTGTTTCCTGACTCAGCTACAAGCGTTTCCTAACAACCAAGACCAAGGAAAAGCATCAGAGCACTAGCAACCTTTATACTCGGCATCAGGTGAAACCAAAAGGGTTAAAATCCAGGTCTGCTCTTCACATGGCAGCGCTGCACACCTCTGCTGTCAGACTCCCAGTTTTATGGGCTCTGGTTTATAGATGTTTAGCACATTTTTATATATAGCTTTTCCTCTAAATTTAAAGACAAGGGTATTTTTCACAGCAGCCCAGCTCCCATTTCTTGAACTTGTGCAGGAGCTGCAAGGAAGGAGAACCTCTAAATCACTAGGAAGCCCTGACAATGCAGACCCCACTGTGCAAAACCGCTTTTAAAAAGCACTTACTTTTTATGGTCTAATTTAGAGCGACATTGAACATTCTCAAGAATACCTTCCAGTTCTTTCAAGTGTTCTGCCCTGTTAAAGTGTCTGAAATTCCTTTTCTGCATTAATTCCAAGCCAAATGTACTGTGTGCCTCTTGGAACTGCACCAAATTGCCAAACTCTAAGTCATCATTTCTAGGATAAATTACCTCTTCATCAGGCTGGATATGAAATGAATTCTGTAGGGACACTGGGATCAGGATTGCTTTTATTTCACATATACTAATGCTGCACTTACTGTTTGACCTGTAACTGCTACAGGAAGCATTATCATGGTGGGGGAATTATGTGGAACTAAATGCTTTTAAGATCCAAAATTCAGCCAAGAAGCCACAACGGTGGTGTCACCAGCTGACAAGGTTTTCTGCAGCATGTTTAAACAGAAAACATTTACACAAACAGTTCTTCATAGAATTGTTCAGAGTGGTGTCCCTGGTGGCTGCAGTGGCTGCAGTGGCTGCAGTGGCTGCAGTGGCTGCAGTGGCACAGCTGGGAGATCAGCCCTCGTGGAAATGAAGCCCAAATCTGCCCTGGACTGAATACTATAGGTGCTCAGGGCATCATCCTGTAAGTCTCTTGGTGGCCCTGGTGTGGATCCACAGCAGGGCTGTCAGACTCATTTCCCCCGGGGTCCACGTCAGCCTCGTGGTTGCCTTCAAAGGGCCGAATGTAATTTTAGGACTGTATAAATGTAGGAGTAGCTACCAAGTACAGATTTCAGATAAACAGACTTCCTCGGAACAGGTTTTTGGAGCAGGTTTCCCTTCTTCTCTCACCCTGTAACAAACACATACACTCTGAACGTCTCAGCTTGGGCTGATACCGCGTTCTGGTTTGCAGAAGAAACACTTCTCACCCACCAGCCTGGCAGAGCAACCTGCATCTCACCTCTAAGGTACCGCACCAACTGACAACACCCGAAGAGCCGACTGTAACCAGCCCTTCCCCACAGCACTGCTCTCGCACTGTTCTGCTGTGACAGTTGAAGCACATTAAATCCTCCTTTTTCTTTCTCAAAGAACTTCCCTTCCTTGATTTATTTCTCTGGCAATCTACTTAGCAGTGCAGACCGACTGGGGATTTGGGAGCTGACAGCCTCTATTTACCCACTGGCCGAAGCGCCACCTCTTTGGCATCTCTCCAGCAACGCGTTTCAGCTCCTGCTGGTAGCAAACCAGCAATACCAGGTCAAGCGCCTGCATGCGAAGGGGAAGGGAGGAGGAACCAGATTTCATTTTGTAGCTTTTAAGGAAGTTTTATAAACTGTAGCTAGTAATAATGTTTTGAAAATGCACAAAGAGTCCCCAGCTAGTGCCTCAGTGAACCTGCAGTAATGTTTTGCCTCTAAAGCATTTAGAAATGTATAAAAAGTGTTATTCAAATGAATAAATAATAGGTCTTAGACTGTTTTGCCTGAAGAGTCACATAGACTTTGCATAAGCCGTTGCATCCACAGCCCTGTGTTCCAAGCCCCTCCTCAGCAAGCGAGGGACAGAAGGGTGGTAGGGAAAGGACTCATTAGCAATGCTTCGAGCCAGGAGTCCAGATAGGATCTGAAGCTGAGCAATGCGGGAGACATGGCTTAAGGTTCAGTCTGCATGAAGAGTGCATCTGCTTTTGTCCTGAAAGCACACCTTGCCTTCACCTGCCAGCTGCACGCCTCTCAAACTAAATGAGCTTCCCCTTTGCCAGGCGCAACGTATCCAAGTGTTCAGTCCAAGTAAGACTTCACACAGGGAAGGAGACATCTGCTGAGCATTTGCACATGTGGTGAAAAGGGAAGGCAGCTTTTTTCTGCCATTCGAAAGCAAATTCAGTATAGCTGAAGGGTGAAGCACACAGTGAAACAGGAGGGAAGCAGCAACGCCAGGCAGTGATAAGCAGGGATATGCATGTTTGCCATTAATACTGTTGCAGCTAGGAAAGAAGCCCACATCTTTCTAGCACTGACAGCAATAAATCAGCTTAAGAAGGGCGGCTGCAGAGACCCCGTCCCTTTCTGCCTTGTAAAACTGCTTCAGTTCAACCTAATGCAGAGTTCTGCAAGACACAAAATCCCATTGTGTTATATAGAAGGTCATGGGTATCGTAAGCCCTTCCAGCATTGAAGCAGCTCCTCTCCCCAGACTCGCATCATGTTTTGTTGGTTCCTTTATCTAGCTGAGGTTGAAGGGAAAGTGGTTGTTCACCACAACAGCAAAAATGGTTATGTAAAGCTTAGAAATTCCTCCCCATTTTATCCTGCTCATACAGCAACAGCACATGCCAATGCCTGACGCCACACAGCTTTTGGGGTGCTGCATTTGGATAGTTTTAGAAACATACAAAACTAATACTACATGATACATTATTAATCAAAAGGGATAGTCCAGAGCTCTTCCAGACAAAAGTGAGAAGATGGACTTTTCTTATCTGTAATACATAACGTATACAATGTATAATATAATAGAATGCACAATGTATGGTACAGATTCTCTATAACACACTCCCCTGCAGAAGCTGAGATTGATTTCTGGAAGTACAGACTCTTTCCCCGTCCCCATCCAGCTCAGAGATTTGGTAACTCCTTTCTAGAATGCCCTTACAGTCCCACTGCTGCAGCAGCTCCTTCAAGCATCCAAGAGCAAAGCATGTAGTGTCAGACTATATATGCACTAAGACCCAACATCTGATTACATTTATGCGAATGCCTATATTTAGTAGCATAACAGGAAGATCACTCTACTGCCTGCAAAGAACTGAGCCCCTTTATTCAAACAGATGTGTCAGTGCTGAGCAGCTAATAAGATCTCTTTGTAATCCGGAGGTATGCAGGATAAAATCAGGGTGCTTAGCACTTCTGTTGGCACAGGAACTGCTTGGTATATTAGTAGCAGGCAACTTAGTGCAATTGGTAAGAGAAGTATTTAAGTACTCTTCAGAGTAATTCTTGATCGTGGCAAAGGAACAAAAACGTACTCAAAGTCTCAGTCTAGTTACAGCTGCCAATGCTGTTTATTGTAAGACCCAGCGGGACAGCAACGTACCCGCAAGGTGTTGAGCCAGGGTCAACCCAGCACACCAGATGAGATCCATAAGGCGCTGAGGAAGGGAGAGCTTGGCAACAGAGAAAGCACCATCATCAGCTGCCTCCCTAGGAACAGAGCCTGGGGGACCTTTTAAGGCTAAATGCAGCTGTCACCTCGGTTTAGGGACTTGAGGACATTCCAAACTTGGATAAAAGTTTGGTTAGATACCAGATCAGCTGCAGCCTCCCATTTGCAGGGGCTTTCTCAAGGCTTTAGGTGTGTTTAACTTAGTTCTTATCAGCCTGAGAGAGGACTGTGCTGAGACAGGGAAATCTCACTCTGATTTACCTTGTACAGGAGAGAGAGCTGGGCAGTCATATGTATCAGCACAACTCCTGACAACTAGTCTAGGGAGGAACCAGGAACATCAAATATACATAATATAATAATATACAATAGTTCACTGCCTCCCATCATGCCCGGGGAAGCGTCTGGGATTCTATGGTGGACACTAGAATTGCTGTTTTCATTTTTCCCTAATTAGCTATGAAATTGTGTTTGCAACCTGCTAAAATGCCCACTTAGACTGATGGGCAGCAAACATTTGCCCATCTGCCAAGAGGTTTTCCGGTTGACATTTATTTAAATAGAAAAAAATCAGACTGCTATTCACATCTGATTAACAAATACAGACTCTAATTAGCCCATGTGATTAAGAATCATTTGAGAACTCGCTCCAACACATGTATAAAACCATCACTCCTTTACCCAGTGATGATGAGAAAGAATAGCAGTCCTATCTCTATAAACATCTATAGCATAGATGTTTAAGGGCACATTCAGAGCAAAGGGTCAAGCCACTGCTGAGTATAATCCATTGATAACCTGTGTGATTTTTTCCACCAATGTTTTTTTTTGTGGGAGAGCCAGAAAACAGGCAGCCAGGGTTGGGGTGAGAAAACTCACCATTTCTGACCAGCCCGCCGATACCATCTGCCTGTGTTCCCTTAAGATTTGTAATTACAGAACGAGAGATGGGTCTCAGATACCTAGTGCTCGGGATTTAACTTCCCTGAGAGAATACGGCTGAGATTTAGCATCTGGTTCTTCCTTCGCAATGAAGTTCCCCATGATGTAGGAAAAACTCTCACATTCAAAGCTGCTTAAATTTTACCGTAATAGTATCTTCTTTTGGCATTGTGCTACATACCATTGCAGTTCTCCCAAGAGACCTGAGCATTGGGGAAAGTGTTCATTCGGTGTTGCTAAATAACACGTTGCTTTTGTTCATATGATTCGATGCAACTATTATTACAATCAATTTGATTTGTAATGTGTCCTGTCTTATGAATCACTTAGTTATTAACCTTAACAATGTCAATGAGCTGCTAGTGTGATTGAGGCTCAGCAAATTAAGGTTTGGGGTAATTATTAAGAGCTCCTTTGTACACAGGAATATATTAATACATTATTGATGCCAAGTGATTATACTCTTGCAATGAGTGAAGAATTCAGAGTGACTGTAGCAGAAGATATAAACCCAGTCTGAGCAGCCTCAAATCACAGCAGGTATATTGGCATATTGATTACAATTTCCTTATATTGCTCTTGTCATATTTATATAGCACTAAACAATTTCACATGGTGATGCAGAACTCCCATTTAGCCGTCTGTTTTCCTCCCAGATAGAGCGACATAGGCTGCAATGAAACCAGCTTATCCCAGTCCTGTGCTTCTAAAACCTGCACTTTAAGGCGTTTTGCAAGAGCCAGAGATGCCTAGCTGGAGTGAGCGATGGTGATGCTTTCTAATTGAGAAGAAAAGGAATTGTTTTCTATGAGTTCTCCTCTGTGATCTCATCCTTTCCGAAGCAGCTGAAAATATTAAGGCATCCTTACTTAGAAAGGAGCACATTGTTCCTTGCGTCTCTTGGTAAAGAGAGAGTTGAGGAAGAGGTCAAGCACAAAAATACGCTGTAACATCCCACACGCCCCAGCAGGGCCCCTCGAGTGCAGAGCATGTCTGTCCAAATTCACCACCCAGCCCAGGGCTACCAGCTCCAGGTGAACCCCAGCTTCTCCAGTTGTTGGCTGGGACCTTCTCAGGCTCACTCTTGTCCTCTCTAGCAGTGAGGAAATGAGCTGTCCCTAATAAGTGGTGACACGACAATTTTCTCCATCATGTCAGTTGTCAAGGGGGCCAACAGATTCCCCTCACAACTTCGGACTTCACTGCGAGCCTCCATGAGGCATGCTGAGGAGAAATAAATCAATTATGGAGCCCAGCATCTGTGATCTGCTTCACAGCAGCTGCCCAAAACAGATGACGGGCTCTTACCCACACACTGTGCTGCAGGTCAGGGCTGGGAGAGCTGCAGAGGGCAAGGGAAAGATCTTGCAGGGTGATGCTGGTGATTACAAGGCTTTACTAACACTTGTGGCTCGGTGTTGACAGCCTCCCTGGGCACAGAAAGCTCCAGTGATGCATGGCTAAGCAACGTGGTGGTGTCATTCCACTACAAATGGCACTCGGTCCCTCTCCCTGCTGGGGATGCCGGTGGAGGGTATAAGGGCTGCACTGCTCAACAAAACCTACAGGATGCCCACTGTCAAAGCTGATAGTTCCTACCCAGGCCAAGTACCTGGTTTCTAACTGTTACAGTATGGACACGCAGCATATGTTCCTGCTTAATTAAAGAAGACAAAGCACCAGGGAAACGGTCTTGTGGGATATAGAATCAGCTCAGTGATGGAGTGATTCTCAGTTCTGAGCACATGGGCCAAGGGATCCCACACAGAAATTTGCTCCTCATTCTCAGAGGCCCACTCATGGAAACAGCTTTCCCTCCCTCTTTGTATTCTTCGCTTGCATCTGTTGTTTTCACAAGAAAAAGTGCTTTTACAAAAATTTCGCAGCTTAGAAATCCCTCCTGAAATTAACCACCTAGAGGATTGAATCTCTGATTTCTGGGGACGTGTGCTGTGGCCCGATGCAGGGGAGCTGGTGCTGATCTCATGAATTAGTGACTGTCATTGGAGTTATGGGCTTTAATTTTCTCTATTCCACTTATCATTCATTTACTGATGCCACTAGCTGCTTGCAACCTTTATTAGCGCAGTCAGTGGGCAACTTTCCCAATCAATTAATGTTATTGTTTCATTTCTTGGGGCTGTAAAATCACAGAATTTACAAGAAATATGTAAGGCTATGAAGTACCCCACAGAAGTATGGCAGAGATGAAGAGCAATTAGATCAGCTAGAGCCACCGAAATCCCATCTGCTGAGCATGCTCCACTAAAACACCTCTCTCTTTGCTTCGAGAAATATTATTAGCTTAAATATCACAGGAAGGGGGGAGCAAAACATGATGGTTCTTCATATTAATTCTTCTCGGATACATTTGAAAGGGAAATTACAACAGGCTTTTCTATATCAGGGTAGCTTTCCTAGGTTACTTCCCTAGTCTGTTGTCTGCTTTTAAAGGGGGGTTACAAGTGGCAGCTGCTGGGACAGATCAGAAGTGATAGTATTATGCAATCAGCAAGTTTTCTTCCTCAATGTCCAATGCTTGAAGGTTTTGGGATTATCAGATTCCAATCAGATTCCAGGTAAAACTGGAAGAGTGGTAAAATTTTGCCTTGTGTGGAGTGAATGTAGAACTGGGCAGTTTAGAGGCAGGAGATTGAATCCCAGTACCTGCTGTTCAGTGCGGAAGGTGCTTGAGTAGAAGAACAGAAATCTCTTCCTGTACGGTCCCTCTGCGTGTATTTTCCTAAGGTACATATATGTTGATGCTGCCTCCACCCTACTAGACTTTATGCGAGCAGACATCCTCACCAGACAGCAGTGTCCGAGTGTCTGTCTGCTTGATGGATGCCCCTATGATGAGCATCAGTGGCTTCCTTGCCTGCTGCAACCCACCCAGGTTCACCTGAGGCAGCCCCTGACACAGAACCAGATATAAACCCCGTTAGTGACCTCATGAGAGGTTAAAGCAGCATGGAAATCCATCAACAATTTGTTTTCTGTGGCTTTTCTGAACCAGTCCTTCTCTGCCCTCTTTCATTCCCCTCCCTCCATAGGAACAAGAGGGTTTTCTCCTTCCTCAGGCTTCTCCCAAGTCTTCCTCATTCCCATCTTTTTCTAAATTGGGACCACACCAAGATGCTTTACATGGTGAGCATTGACTCGGCATTCAATAGCAAACGTGTTCTGATTTTCTCCCCTTGATTAATTTTGTTAGGGAGGTGATGAACTCCACCTCTGACCTCCCCTCCCTGCCTGTCAGTCGCCTTTCACTGGTGCAGGCAGCTTTTAAGCCACTCGAGTAACTCAATCATCCCCGCAGAGCTTTTTGTGGTTGGGAATAGAACATCTTTTGTCCACAATGGGGAAGTGAGATTAATGACTCTGAGTGGCCCCAGTGATTCCAATATTCATGTTGGGGGCAGATGTGCGAATACTGATAGAAAGACCTACAGTATCACACTGCAACATTGGCAATTAACTTCACCTACGGTCCTTGAAGCCTACTCTGTGTAAGCTCAATCACATGGGAAGGGTAAAACTGCTTTGCTTTTATTAATTCCCTCCATTTCTCACAGATAGCATCACCTTAGTGTTCCAGCAATCACACGCAGAGCTCTGATGGGGTGGTGTAGGCACAGACTGGTACCTCTTCTCCTAGTGCTTAAGAAACCCATGAGGACCACCTTTCTGAGGTACTGAGGGCCAGGGGTACATGAGTGAACGTGACTTCAAGAAGCCACATGTAAGCTCAGGTAGGATTTCTCATGTATTCTCATCTGGAAGCAAGAGGCCCTCACCACATACCCACCTCATTTATTCCTATCCAGTTCTCTGTCTATCACCATCAGCATGGGCAGAGCTGCACATTTCTCTGGCTTTTAGTAATTTTGCTGCCAAGGCTGCAGGCCCCCCAGGCACCCATAAATGAGTAGAGCTCCCCCTTCTACCTTTCCTAATACACATCCTTCCTGCTCCACCACCTGTCAGGATTTTTACCTTTCCTCTAGCTCCCTGGTGATGATTCTGTAATGTTTTCCTGAGCAGATTAACTCTTTGCTACCTGAACACTGGAATTAATTCATTCAGGTGCCCAGCAGCAGCACCTGGAAGCCCTCGGTGTGCCTAGAAATGCTTCTCTCAAGCACTGTGCAAATCAGGACTATACAGACAGCTGTGTCACATCATGCAGCCAGCAGGGGAATTGCTGCTGGCTACTGCTAAGAATATTTATAATTTGATGCCTTTCAATCTTGCTTAAGTAAAAGCAATACTATTAAAGCCACAACTGACAAGCCTTTTCCCCAAAAAACAAAGTGCTGTATCTGTGGGAATGAGAGGAAAAGCTGCTTCTGCACCAACCCAGAGACCTGAGCTATGGATCTTTTCCCCTGTTCAATGAGGAACAGACAGGCTCTGCCCACAAAAAAAGAATTGCCTGTCAACAGAATGTCACTGGAGGAAGAGAGAGAGCACTTCAGAGACCTGCACTTTCCCTGAGTTGTTCTATATCAGGTTTTACAGACATGAGGAATAGTGGGGAGGCACTGATTTAAGACAGACTTGGCTCACGTTCCCACATGTCTACATGCAGAGCGCCTGGGGACCTCAGCAGCAAAGTTCTGCTAGTTCTTGTGTTACAGAAGCTGACTCTCACAGATGGAAAGGCTGCTCAATCTCCTCAATAGCGTTTCCTTATGATGGTTCTGTATGCAGAGGTATTTCCTGTGCAATAGGACACAAAACTGGTTCCTAGTAGAAGGAATGAAACTGGGACACCGAAGTAGTACTGGCCACAGATATGAGACACAAACACACGAGTGGCAAGTCTCATCCTCAGCTTTTCTCTCTCTTTTTTCTGGGAAGGCTTCCAAGGTAAATATTTATATTCCTATCAAGAGGTTTTCCGAACACCACTTATCATTAACAGCTAAAATCTGCCCACCTAAAAGGCTACAAGGCAATTTGTTGTCTGCCTCTCTCAGAGAGCTCCTTTCACAGGATTGCAGGTCAGAAGGCTGCCTGGGGTGTGCATGAATGCGCCCGAGCTCTGTGCAGGAATTGATAGGGTTTTGGGTGATGCTGCAGTGTGCCATGCCATTTCCCTCCATGGGTTACTCTGTGAGGCAATACTCCAAATGCAGATGCTGTATACAGCATCATTTGCTCACATTGTAGGTGTACCTTGTTACAGTAATTTTCTAGACTAAGGAATGGGCTCTGCATACCTTATACCACTATGAATTACACATGAACAATATGTTTTCCAAAAATACCTGCGCAAGTGACCCTCATGATCTTGACACTGCATAGCAGGGAATACACAGAAGTGTATATCATGCTTGAGTTTTCTAGCAACTGCTAGTTTATGAGGATGAAATTGGTACAGCTTGTTAGTTTCAAAACCAACCTCATTTGGGCTGAATATACGCATTCACAGAACCACAGAATGTTAGGGATTGGAAGGGACCTCGAATGATCATCTAGTCCAATCCCAGATTTGATACGTATTTATGACATATCTACATACACACATGCCATACTCTGCTGGGGGCATTTAATTAGAAAGGGCTTCCTCAGTTTCCCACTGGAAATGAGTGTTAGAGGTGGGCTAGAGCACACTGACCACAGGGCATGCGGTGCTGTGCCCTGGGGAATGGGCACACCAGGACTGACAGACATGGTCCTGTAACTGGGGGGAAATACATTGCAGGATGAAAGCAGAAAGCCCTGCAGCTTTGCCTCTGAGGATTACTGCTTGGAACACAGACACAACCGAGAACAAAGATCTGATGTTTACAGTATCACAAACCTCAGCGGGATCAGATTTTCCTCCTCTGCAAATGTGGTGGTTATTAATAGGAACAGCCTGCGCGCTCTGGGAGCGGCTCTTGCAGAGATGTCTCTGGCTTTAGCTGATTTTTAGTACTTGCTTAAGCCCTCAGATTCTCTCCTGACAAGTTCTCCCCACTCGTTTGCCTCCCTGAACTGACAATGCCACCTCAGCCTTGTGTCCTCACTGGACGCCGAGCACATGGGTGACCTTAGCAGGGAACAACCCAAAAGACACAGTGCCATATCTGCAGAGAAAATATCCCAATCGTAGCAGTGCCCAGTCCTTCCAGGTGCCTGTGCCTCAGCTGTCCTCACTGCAATCAGATTACCCTTCCCAAGAGTGCTAAATGGATAATAGGAACAAAAGGCCCTTCTTGTACGTAGTTCAAGGGACACCAGACATTAATGTGAGGAGTCCCAGCCCCTGCATTTCCCTGCAGAGCTCCTCGCCACTGCAGCGTCTCACTGTGAAACACCACATTCAGGACACAGATTAGTATGGGTGAAGATCTGGCACTTCCCACCTAGTTTTATGAAATCCTGTAGCATGTATCCTGGACTACAACAGTATTATTTGATAATAAAGCAGTAAACCGTCTTCTCCTGATTCTGTGGATGTTTATCTCTCCCCTTCTTTAACACCTGAAGAAGTCTTATAAATCAAACACACGCTATTTCAATTTATTACCATTCTGATTTAATCAGGACAACTCTACAGAAACTACACCATGATCAAAGCAAAGGCACTGTGTGCTGTCCTCATTTATTTGGGGTTTTTTAATACATATATATGCACAAAGCAAAACAACTTTGCATCAACAGCAGGAAAGCAAGGCAACAAATAAGAAAAATAGCATAGTACTCAATGCTGACAACGTGCTAAAATGCACACTGCGTACAGTCCTGTTTGGTGCTGGAAAGGGGTAAGCAGCAAACACTCAGAGGGGCTGAAGACAGGGAAAGCATTGTTTGCATCAATTCATTCTGAAGCGTTTCAAGAAATCAGAACTTTTCACTCTGTTTATAAAACGTGACTATATTTTATCACTATTGGACCACTCAAGCTTAAGTAGAAAGGCACAGCATCAGACACAGCTCGGATGGAATATTGGCTATGTGAATAAAGCATGGATGAGACTGATGATGTAAGGAACCCTCAGACTGAACAAGCATTCTCACTGCCTGGGTGCACCAGCAGCTGGCACTAAATTCACTTCTATTTGCACGAAGCTCTGGCTGAAGGTACCGTCTGGAGATCAAGCACAACATGAGCAGCCGTTGGCAAAGCAGAGGAAGACAGCTGGAACCAAGGTTTGAGGAGGCTTTCAATAAGTCTTCACATTGTTTGTAGGGACAGGGTCTACCATAGCCATGAAACAGCTATCTGCTCTCCAGCAGGTTGGATCCGGCAATATATATAAATCACAAGCATGGATGATCTCTGACAATGGGAGCCAGTGGTGGGATTGACTCTCAACAGCTCATGCTGTTTATTCGGGTTGGCTTTTCAATAGGCACGGGCATGTTCACAGCGATGCATGGTTCACCCTTGCCTCATCTAACGTGACACATCCACCGGAGTTGAAAACTGGCGAACAACAGACAGGGAGACCATAACCTGTGGGTATAACGGTGGCTCTGGGCATGATCATTGCCTGATGTTTAAAAAATAAAAAGGTAATTTCTAGTCTCAGCATAGAAGATGTCATTACAACCGCTTTAATGTGGCCATGAAACACAGACAAGCTTTGAAAGCTCATAATTCTTTCATAGAGATATTGTTTAAATATTTAATACCCACATTAATGATATTCTAATCCTTTTGGAATATGTGAATTTGCACTCATTTGCATTAATTTTGACTTGCTGGCAGTTTCCTTCAATCTCCTTATAAAGATACCATAGACAATGGCTTGTTGTCAGTGGGGGTGTTTACCAATTCCCACCACAACGCCTTGCCAACAACACCAGCGCTTTAACAGCAGCCTCTAGTGCGGTGAGATAAAGTTCATAAATGAGGCTGGTGTTGCCTTCTAATAGAGAGCAGGAATGCCTTTTTTTGTTGTTGTTTTGGGTTTTTTCAATATTATGCTGTTCAAGATCCCAGCTCATTAACAGTGTCAGCCCCGGGCAGGCGGCTGACAACAAAACACTGCAAGAACCAGGACCCTCATCTGACCAAAGGCAAAAGCTGGGCTGGGACGTGCTGCTTCCAGTCACCTCAGCCCTTGCCATGCCAGGGTGTCCCGTTGCCTATGGGTGGCCCTTTAGGTGGTCTGTTGTGTGGGCAGGAGAGGTTCGGTGTCCAGCAGCACGTCACTCAGCCACCTTCCCACCCTAAAATACATGAGTGGGTGTCCACGTCAAAGAAAAAGTGAAATGCAATCTAGGGGAAAGCCCTCAGGATTGTTCCTCGGTTGCATATCATTTTGTTTTAACCTCGTTTTCTGCACAGCCAAAGTATTCTATCTAGAGATACAGTGCCTTTAAAGCTGACATGCCAGATGCCCCACAATTCCCAAAGCCTCAGAAGGATTGTCATGATGTAGAAACCAGCAAGATGTTTGTATGAAGTCCTCTGCTCTGCAACTGGAGGGGTTTTTTCTCAATATACCACACACCTCTGTTCTTGCTAAGGGAAATTCTCTTGCCTCAGACAGACACTTAAATGAGGAAGAACATAAAATACCCAAGTTTTTCCTTGTTCTCCTGATGCAGTGATCAAATGTGATGGATGCTATCTAACCTCTTTTCCTTGCAAATTGCTCAGAACTGTTGCAACTGCCTTTAGGAAAATTAATTTATCATTGCTCTAGCCTGCTAGCTTCAGCTGGAAAATCAATGAGCTCAATAGGAAAGCTTGTGCTGGTTTTATGATTCAAGCCCCACTTAGGGTCTCCTGCTCTCCTACTGCAACGCAAAATACAAATCAAGAAGTCTCATCATGTTTTTTAAAACAAGTTTATATGGATCTCTTATCTCTGCTAAGCCTATTGACAGCAACAAAGGGCTGCAAAACAAGCACAATAGTTTGTGTGTGTGCACGTGCACGCGTGCGAGTACTTTTTGGAAGTTGAAAATCATTTGGAATAGCAAGAAACATCTCAAGGATGTTTTTACTCCGATACAGAACACAGTAGGATCAGCAGCTCAGTTTGCACTGACACGAATATGGAGATGATGTGCAAAGGTGATGGCATAGACAGGATCAAGACTCAGCCTCTCCTATTTCTTCCATTACTTTTTCCCTCAAAACTGGGACTTCTTGTATGAAATGACTGAAACCACTGAAAAACTGACAGCTACTCCAAGTCTTTGTGATTTGTGTCTTCTCTGGTAAATATACCCCAGAAGAAGGTGTTATCTAGAGGTACTCTTGTGTTTCACACATTTACTGGGGCCTCACAGCCACATATTCCTTATTAAGTGCCAGCAAGCAGTGAGTTAATGGGAAGAGTTCTCTGCAGACTCACTCACAACCGCATAGGAGAAAAGCACTCTAGGAATTACAGCCCGAGCTGCATGAATTATGTCTGATTACCAAAATAACACAAGTATTGTTGGCATGCAGGGAGCTGGGGTAAAGGCTCAGAGTGATGCTCTAATACCATTAACGAGGAGCCGGCACACTTCCCCTGGGGATCTTTGACTACTGATCTTTCTGCCCTTATCCTTCCTTCCCTGGCAACAACAGAGCATTACGAATTCGAGCTGCTGAGGATGTCGATCAGAAGTTAAGGGGTTAAACAGCCCAGCAATAGGGTGACATCCCACTCAGATTTCAATTCATTTACTTGATGCAATTCACATTGCAGCAGTAGTCATTTGCCCTGTTGCCATTCCCAAATCCCATTATTCTGTATTTGGCTATTGCAAATGTGACTACAATGGAGGGAAACAAAACTCTTTCCTTTTGCCAGATCCCGTTGCCCATAATTTCACCGGACGCGCTGAGCCAGACGTGATTTGGACTGCTCTTCTAGCGTCTGAGTCACTCATAAAAGTGATAGATACATTATTTACCTACAGCACTACCTCCTAATTACACAGAGATCCAAAACTGCCCTGAAAAGTGAAACCACCTTATATTGCCAAACTGTCTGTCCCTCCAAGGACTGATCTGCCTTTTTTCTTCTTCCAGGGTTTGGCCTCAACACAGACAGTGCTTGTTTACTACTTTATTACAAGAAAGAACGTGAAAAGGAGGATGCAAGGAATAAAGATGATTTCTATTTAGCCCAGCTCCACGCTTTGAAGCCAGTGATGCATGATTGGTGCCCTGCGGATACCCAACTGTCCCGCTGTATCCCGCAAGGGTCTCGGGCTGGCAGAAAATGGGTTTGCCTTCTCATTTATCAGTTTAAGGCAGAGATGAGATGTACAAACCTGAGTCCTCTCAACTACACCTGCCTTTTGCATCAACAGCTTTAAGATCTCTACGTGGATCCTCTCTTTCCTGGTTTTGGTTGTTTGGTGGTGTTGTGGGGAGTGTGGGAGGTTCTGCTTTTCCCAAAACCTGCTGGGTTCTGTGTTGCAGGTGCCCTTTTCCTTCTTTTTGGTAAATATCACATTGTATTCTGTGTCCTACCCATGGCAGGCAATTTAACCATCACCACTGTCAGGCTTGTTAGCAACGTGTCATGGCTATGTTCACCTGCCCGAATTTCCTGGACACTTACTGTCTAAATAGAAATTATTTACCAGAACCACATTCCGTTGCTGCTCTGTGACACAGACCAAGCTTACCTGCCATTGTGACAGATGTGCTGAATGTGCTTAACCAAAGGATGCAATGGTTACATGACTACAATATAAGTCATTAAAGAGAAGTGGCCTGTTCTCACTGCAGCACTGTACTACTAACTGGAAGCTGGTCCTCTGCTTCCACAGCACATTTAGCCACATCTTTATGCATAATGTAAATGGGATTTCCTAACTCCTTTGCTTGCAATCACTGGAGGTTCATGGTCTGCCTCTTTACTGGGGAATTAGCAGCACCAAACATCTGCGTGGGCTTGTGACTGTCAGCTTCCACGGCAGCAAACTGACATGAGCCTGTCTCATGGGCAGTACACCTGATTCCATTGTGCTGTTAAAACTAAAGCAAGACCCTATGATAATGGAGAATGCACCCAGTTACCATAGGAACCACAGAAGATTACTCAGCCTGTTTCAAATAGTGTCTTCTCTGTTATGACAAGTGATGTTTCAAAGGAACTGTAGATGAAAGCCTCAGTAACATGAGCCGAAGCTAGCAGGAGCCTCAAAAGCAAATGCACATGCATATTACAGTACGTCATGTAGATGCGTTAGCGCATCCTTGGAGGATCTCTTCCAGACATTTCCAAGTGTTTTGCCCATTTTGCCTTTGAATAAATCCAGCACATCGCTGCATTTGGTGCATGCAGGGGGAGCCTGCTTGCATACAGCTGCATTTATACAACCGGACAACAAAAGTGCACTCCAGGCCCCACTGGAGCCAGACTAGATTTAAAACACTGAGAATAACAAAGTATAGCAAACTAGCACATTTGCAGGTGGCCTCACATTTCCCTGAGGGTGAGAGCGCAGTTTGAAAACAGAATGAAGGTGATCAGAAGAGCATCACCCTGAAGAAGCTGCCCTGTGCCCTTTGTAATAACAAGGCTGCTGCTGCCCACAGGGCTTTAAAACACACATCAGCAAAACATGATAGCTTGGGCTTTGCAAGGGAGCACAGGCATGATTTCTCCTTTTCACAAACACCTTTTGCTGAAGCAAAACATGTTCAGAAATGTGTGTATCGTGGTTACAGTGCATTGTGTGACCTCCTTTGAGCCACCTTGTATCCCACTTGCTTTAGACATTTTGAGTCTGACTGATCACTCTGCAGAACCCCTAAGAGACCCCTTATTTTCAAGAATATCTTAATGAAACTGTGTTGTCCCTTGGTAGGAGGAAAAGCAGGAGCTCGCATTGCACAGAGCTCTGGGGCAATGACACCCCACACTAGTGCGACACTGTGCTGCAGGCACAGGGCTCTTGTATAGCAAGGCAGCCAGGTCACAGGTGCCACTGACCATAGCTATGGGCATACCAAGCCTCATCTAGTCCTGCAAATCCACCGAATATGCTAAAGCAATGGTGGCATTTGGACTAACTAAATGGATTCTTACCACTGCTTCATTGTGGGTATTAAATATTTATGTGCAAGGGCTGCAGAAAAAGCAGCCGCACATGCTCAAAGGCTGTGTAGTACAGTACTGCAGTAGCTGAATAGACTGCAGACCCAACGGCACAGCCAATAGAGGAGGGATTTTCTTCCTTGTCCCTAATTAACCCAGGAAAAAAAAAGTACTGAGTCAAGGTAAAGACTCACAGTATGGGAATATCCACACCATCTGCTTAATCTGGGGACACAACTCACCCCACCTGCTGCTCACGAGCAGCACAGCACGGCAAGATAGACGGAGAATAAGCAGGAGGGTGCTTTTCCTGACACCTTGGTCCCTGCGCACGGCTGCACAGATCAGTGGGTTTAAGAGGCGCCCAGCTCCAGGCTCTTCCTCCGGGTTCTTCCTTCGGATCCTCTCGTATTCGCTTTGCCAGGGGGAGAATCTGCCAAACACTCAGCTGTCCAAATCCCCTACACAGGAAAGGAATTCCCCTGGCCCTTTTGAGTCTGAAAGGTATTTTCAGTCTGCTTTTGTTCATACAAATAAGTCACGCCACCATTCAGCCATGTGGCAGCCTATGTGTCACAAATGCTCCAGCTCCGGGGAAACAGTGAGTACCTCGGGTGAGGAATCAGGCCATCCTCCTACTCATTTAAGCATCTCAAGTACTCAAAATCTATACACAACATCCACCTATATTCTCCTCTCCATCTCCTGTACCACAGCTATGTTAGAAAGAAGCTGCAAAACCAGAACACAACAGTACTAGTAGGATCACTGAAATAGCTCCCCATTTCATTATAAGTAAAAGATAACACTGGGACTTTATTTAATTGTTTCTAGATTAATATGCCATTCTAACACTCAGCTAGGAAACAGAAAGAGAAGCCTGGATTGGCATGCCTAGAGCAAAGCTGAATTTAACATGCTAGAGTAAGGGGAAAAAAGACAGATAATATGAAAAGTGTCATTTAGCCTGTTTTTTCCAGAGACATCGCACTAAGTGGTAGGCTGGCCCCCTGCCAGCGTTTGATGTGTCAAGGGTCATGGTGGCTTCGGAACAGCCATCATTTTTTATGCTGAGCTTCCATAATTTGATGGTTAAAGTTTGTAGATTTACATCGTATGGGAGCAGGGGATGCTAAGCTGCTGACTATCAATTTATAGGGCATAGCATTTTATATGCAGAGAAACACTTTGAAGTGCAGACTTGGAAATATTGAAGGTTTGCTTTTCCTTCCAGACCAACAAGCATTACGGATCATGAGACGTGGAGCAAAGGAAGAGACGCTCGAGATGTGATATTTTGGGAGGGCAGAGAATGAGGGACCGAAAGCACCTGAGCTTGATCAAAGCCAAACATTTTATCAGCTTTCTTGGGGGAGGGTTTATGAGTTTAAAATATTGCTCCCTGCCTTGCCTGACAATGCGTATCAGCTTCCAGCAAAAGCCGCATGCCCACAGGAGATGCTTCTAAGCTCCTCTTTAAGATACAAGCTAATTATTTGGGTTTTGGAGCTCTGCAGCCTCCCCATTGCTTTGTAGTAACCTCCACAACATGCCGAGGGGTCCTAATCCTGCAGAGTGAGAAACCTCAGCCATGTTCTTCTTTCTAGCTTAAGTAAAACGAGCTTCTGCAAACCAGAGTGGACTGCATCCATCACCTTGGCTGGGGGCGGCTTTGGACAGCAGATGGTCAGGGACATTCTCAGCTCTGCTATTTTTAAACATTCAGGAGCTGGTTGCCTCAGTCTCTTGTAAAACCATCTCTTGCCAGAGCTTTGACTAACGAAAGAGCCCCAGCGCTGGCCCAGGAGGCTGCTCCGCAGTGCAGGTGCACTGGCATTGCTCTATCCCCCACAGCTGTGTGAGCAGCACATGAGGTTTCAAGCTCCAGCAGATATGTTGATTTAGGTTTAAGTCACAGCTGTGGCCTATTCTTTAGTGTTTATGAGCTACCTTGTCAACTGAGCACCTTGGAACACTTTATTTAGTGCCAGGTTCCCCCAGGTAAAAGTTATTTCAGTGACTGAACTATTGAAGTGCCTTTATCTGAAATGTCTACTAAGTGGATGTGGCTGGATAAAGATTATGTAAAACGGACACGTGCTTTGTCCTCACAGACTCGTACAGTGGCTCAAGAGGTGCTGTGAATTTCACCAAGATGCAGACTCAGCGCGATCTAGAGGCTCCTTGAGAAGCTCCTCTTTCCATGACCCCTCTCCGAAGGGAAAAGCGTTGTATCCATCGCTATTAAACCCATTGTTGCTCACTGAGAGCATTTTGTGTTAGTTCATGACTGATTAAAATACTCAAATGATCAGGAACAATAAAAGAATGCATGTTTCCCCAGTGCCAGGGCAGTCACACTGTGAGCACAGTGACAATAGGAAGACAATACATTTGTTGATTATGTCAACTATAATTCCACTGAAACACATCCATTTTCCTGCTATCCCTTTATCTCTCTTTTGTGCATCGCTATCTGCCTTGTCATTTTTAAGGTAATGATTTTGCACTCTTGGGAACAGTCTTTGCACCGGCTCAAGATGAGCATCCTCAGCCATTCCCTAAGAGTGAATGGCTGAGGATGGCAAGGTGAATGTCACCATCCCTGTTGATGGTCTGTACACAGACTTTGGTTTCCCTGTGCTTCACTCCTGTATTCATTAACTGGTAGTATTAATCTCTTCTTATCTGGGTACTTACTATAGTTGTGCTGCTCGTGAGCTCCAGGGCTATAACCGTGGTGGCTGAAAGAACAGTGGCTGAGCATCATTCCACTCTGTTAGCAGTAGAATTCCCCTCAGCCTCATCACTCTTCCCCTCAGAGAAAAGCAGGGCCGGGCTAAGTGAGATAAAATACAGTATGAACTCAACTCGACAGAATTAACGTGGAAAAGGGGGCGACTTGAAACAAGACAGGAAGCCACAAAGATAAAACTGGGAAAGAACTCCCACCCTGCAGGCATGCAATCCTGCATCCGACCATCCTGCTGCTCCGCTTTATTGAGCGCTTTCCAAAGAGGGGAGCACTCCACACTGAGAACTGTTTTCCTACAGCTTTAAGCTGAATTTCATTGAATTAAAAATACATAAAGCCTAAAACCTTGTTTTCTTTCCATTTTAGTGTTCAAAGAAGTAGAAAGAATTGCTACATCAGTAACAGCAGGCTGGTGAGAGAATTTATGACTATAGAAATGCTGAGGCACTGCAATAGAAAGAAACATTTAAGCCTTTCTATTAAAGTTACTCATATTAAAAAGTAATAGAGGTTTTAGGTTCTTCAAGGCTTTACTCATTTCATCAGGGTGATACAAGTAAGTAGCAATTTGTCATAA
Organism: Nesoenas mayeri; assembly: GCF_963082525.1. NCBI lineage: Eukaryota > Metazoa > Chordata > Aves > Columbiformes > Columbidae > Nesoenas > Nesoenas mayeri. The sequence goes on along the minus strand of NC_137572.1, from coordinate 6,385,134 downwards.
CCAGAAACCTGAACCAATCATCCTGCCCTCGGTGAGCAAGTCTGAGACAGCGTGTAAACATCAAAGTGGGGAGAGATGCAGATGCTTCGTGTGGTTCAAGTGGGAGCATCTCCTTGGTGCAGGAAGACATGGTGCTCTCTTTGTGGTCCTTCTGCGATTTCTCTCTGCCTCTCAACCAGTACCGAAAGGCTGGTTCTAACCTGAGACAGCATGGATGGGGTGAACCCAGGTGAAATCCTGCTGCCCAAGGCTTCTTAGCACCGGGAAATGAAAGCCAGCAACTGCTCCAGTGATGAGGGCAGCTGCTTTGATTAGACTAAACTTGCACTGCACCCAACAAATAACAATGAAGGGGCAAACCTGATAGAAGTGGATGATCTACACTCCAAAAGAAAATAAATGGGTTTGGACAGGGCACAAGATAAAGCACAAGGGAATGGAATTAAGCATTGGAAAACATTAGGGTAAATGACACTCAAGCACGCTGATGAGCCACCTCAACATAGTATATCCAGAACTAAATCATGGACTGTCTGGTTGTGCTCCAAGAGTCACATTTAGGCTTACAGAAGCACTTCAAAAAGGTTTCTGTGGATGTCAAATTAGGAATTACACAGCCTGGAGCTCAGCCTGTATATGGGAAAAGCATTCAGAAAACAAAATTGATCTGTTTCTTCAAATGAAATGTTCGGAAGAACAGCTATTGCCTGAGATGCTGAGAAAAGTTCACTGCAAACACGTCCTCAGAGGTATAAATAAGTGGGCCTAACAACACTTTTGACTCTCATTTCTATGCTCCAGTCCCCTGCTGACATGTTCCTGCTCCACCATAACAGCTTCAGTGTTAAAAGAACTGAAAAGAAGGAATGCTGGAACTGAGCTTCCCTGGCACCGCATTTAACGCTTTCTGAAGGACACGTGCCATTTACTCTTTGGATGCCTCAGCATATTGACATTTGACCTTGTGACCAAATATAATTTTCTTAGGGAGGAATGAACTCTAAGTTGGATGTATCAGGGATTTTCCCTGTACTTTCTTCTAGGAGGGATGGAAATAAGAAAACGCTGTAAGTTAAGTTTCTTTCTCCAAATGGCTAATGGGTGGTCACATCTCAGCCAAAGCAATCCAGCACTTCTTTCAAAAAGCTTTAGGAAGCCTGAGCATTCTCCAGCTCTGATGCACACTAGTAGACTTTTTGCCTATTTTTCTTGTGCTATGTGACCGGTACACACGGGCAGTTCTGCAGATACAGAGTGAACCCTGAATACTGGCAAGTGGAGGGCGTTTGACTTCATCCAAGGTCAGAAAGTGCTGGAGAATTCTTCTTAATGAAGAGACATTACCACTTGCCTTGCCGATGCACTTGAAGTTGGACTTGTCAGCTCTAATTGATTTGCAGTCCTTTTGGTCAGAGGGTAAGCTAAACTTAAATACCAGAGGGGAAGGGTTAGTTCAATATGTTTCTCTGTTATCAGGTCTCCTCTCTCACAGCTCAGAGAAAGATGCTTCCTCAATCCATTTGCATTTCAAGACTTGGCCACTCCTAATAAGTTTGAGTTAGTTTTCATTTGCTATATTCGTGTCAGAATGAACATGTTTCTCATGACAACATGGAGATTACCAACCCCTGTTTGATGAATGGACGAGCAGGCTCACCATGTTGCCAAGCACACAGCTCCATTAAGCACTGCCAGAAAGGCAAAATTGGCTAATGTGGGAAAAAAGGAATGAAAAAATTAGCAGAAGATCCAAGGGCTTGCACGGCACCATTGCCACCTGATGCTGTGTGTCCCTCAAATGTCTCTATTGCAATGATTAGGATGACTCTAAACTTATTGGAGCTTTAAAACATGATATCTGAATTGCTGTAATTACTTCAATTGCACAATCCTTTCTGGCTTCTTCCTAGGTTATTTTTGGTCTTGGGTCTATGTTTCCAGATTCAAATATTTGCAAGGGGGGGAAGAACAGATCACCGAAACGATAGGATTTTCACACCCTCACCTGTTCTACAGTTCAGCATCCCTGACCCCATTCGGTCTATTGGTGTTCACTCCATCTTTCCTCCTTTTGGCCTTTCTCCCTATTTTTGTTCTACTGCTTCTTAAGCTTTTTCTTACAGATGTCAGCTCCCATTTTCCTGGTTTCTACTCTTCAATCTCTTGCTTTTTAGACAGATAGTGTTCCAGCCACTGTAATTATCAGGTCTCCTTGTCAAGTCATTACATGTGACTGCCTGAGATAATAAATCCTTCCAAGTGCCATGACAGTTAAGTCCAGTTAGGGCAAGGCATGACTTACTCTATAAAACCCCTTCCTAAGGGGTGTCTGCACAACCTCTGCTAAAACACAATGCAAACCCATCAGTGAAGAGGCTGGTCCACGCAGGTATCATGCAGCTCAGTTAGAGACTATATGCTCCTACACTGCTGAGCTTTTTGGGGCTCAGTCCCCATAATATTTACCCTTCTCACTGAAGAAATAGCTTAGAAAACTGAGCTTTCTCCTGTCTGTGCAAGTAGGACAAGTCTCCAGAGAAGGGGATGCTCTCACACAGCCCCTGCACATTTCCATCATTGCCACAAAAACTGCACATCCATCCTACCTTGCCAAATGCTAATTGCTTTCTTAAAGCACTGTGGTTTTTGCCACTCCCACAGCTTTACACACTAAAAGCTCTTTCGTGTAAAAATAAAATCTGCTTTTGCTTTTGGGTGGGTTTTAATTGGGGGGTGGGGAGGAGGAATCACTTAATATTCCATGCTCTGCTCAGCTTCCCCTGCCCAGCTGAGAACAGGATGGAGTTTCCTGTGGTCACACAAGGTACCACACAAGCAGCCACTGCAAACAGAGCCAGCAGCCCTAAGATAATCTGCATGATGGCATAGGGTGTACAACATGTGTGCACAGGGCTCTGAAAACACACCTCCTCTGAAACATCAACCTTTTCTTCCATCAATAAACGTATCTCAGTCTTCTTTCTGCAAATACCCAGCTTTTCATCATGCCACCCCACCACTATAATCCTAACTTGCAGCCCTCTCTTCCATCACATTGCCATCTCCAGCACCATTCTTCGGTTGACCCCAGCTGAAATGGAGCTTGCGACATTTTGGTGGGAGAGAGTTGTTGATAAGATTTGCTGTACAAATACCCTGGTTAAGAGTGATGATACTCAATTTGAAAACATCTTACTTGACTCACCATTCTTAAACCTCAGAATACTACATTTTTTATTCTGGGCTGAGGTAATAACATGTCATTGATTTTTACAGTGAGTCAGCAACACTTTTTCAATGCAACATAACTCGTGTCTTTCCTAAACAGACACATTAGTTACCACATTTATATCTGTCTCTGTTGCATCCAGGGAATCTGTTCCTTCCTGTTCTACTTTGAACAAAGCCCTGTGTCTGAAACTGTTTGTTGGAAAGGCCGGGGCTCAGTAATGTTGCGGGAACAGTTTGCATTCTCCTTTCATCAGTGCAGTTAATGACAGAGACCATAAGAACAGTCAGCACTGGGCCCCTTTGTTTTCAAACAGATTTTTTGCCTGTGTACACCAAAAGATCTAAATTAATCTTTCCTCTTCAAGAATCAAAAATAGCTGCGATAGCCTTTCCCAGCTCTTGCCTCCTCCAAGTCTTTCAGTTACCCTTTTTTTTGCGTGACCTGATTGCAGCCTGGCTCCATCTGGCTCTTTGGCAGCGGACAGAAGGCGCTGGTTGTGCTGGTAGGGCAATCTTTACTCGTTAGCACTTCCAAGAGGCCGAAAAAGGTAGTTTCCTTTGGGGAAATTATCCACGCAACAGCGGCCCTTGCAGCCCATCAGAATATTAATCAGGCTGCAGAAACCAAGCAGCAAACCAGAGCTGCAGAGTGCCAACAACTGAATTTGTTCCAGGGATCAGCGGAGACAAAACCCACATTTAACATTTTGCTCTAATAGCTGCAGAAGCTAATCGCTCTGGCTTTGAGGAATGCTTATATCCCTAAGTTACAGAATTGTTTGCTCTGGAAGCAGCACCAGAGTGTTTTAAAGTGAGGAAATGAAAAGACAACAAACAAATTTGTTTGATTACAAAGCAAGACAAGGCTTGAGATGCTTTGGAAACCAAAGGGCTTGAAAGGCACGTGAATGGTCACCTGCCAAAGGCAGAAGCCATCGCTAGTTGAGAGCACTATGTGTAACACAACACTTCCAAAAGGAGCGTTAGAGAGGACTCTCACTTGCAAAATCTGGGCTTCTCGTTTCTGGGACTGTGATACCTGCCTCTCCACACTGGTTTGCAACTGCCCTTTACTCCAGTGTTGGACACCCCAGTTAGATACTTGAGAAAAGCCATGGGGATAGGAGTGTGTGTTGTGCAGTAAGAACCAGCTGCAATGTAGCTCAAGCAGAGGCCCAATGCAGAGCGTTCCCAGCTTGGCTTCTGCCATTGTAATGACAAGGTTAAAACCACAGGCACATGTGAGCACAGCGAGCGGGAACCTGCAGTGTGTCCTGACCTCCATACAAACTGCTCTCCCCACACAGTCAGGGCCAGAGGTGGGCACCCAGATCCATCTCACTTCTGCTCACACCATCCTTAGCACCGGGGCAGAGGAAGCACAGGAGGAATGTGCCTCAATTCCCGTGCTAACACTTGCAGAGCGGCAGAGGCAGTATAGAGCAATGACGAACAGCCATCCCCTTGGACTGGTCATATGCTGCACACCTTGCATCACCCTCAGGCTTTTGCCAAGGCACTGCTGCTTACCCTTCACTGTCTCTAGATACATCCAGGTTTGTGAGGAAAGCCAGATCCCAGCTCAGCTTCCTCCCTTGGCAGCTTCTGTGCAATTTTAGAGAAAGAGAGAAAAATGAAAAGTACACTTCTGATACTGTTAAAAACATATGTCTCCTTCAGGTGTGCTGGCTCTTATATTAATTGCTCTCCTCTCTACACTTTATTTGAAGGTAAGCATGAGTTGATTTCTAACTGTAATCACAATTATGGTGTGTTACCCTGATTAACAGAGGGTTTGATTAACACATAAGGTGCCACTGTTTTCATTTTGGGAAGAATAGATTAAATACGTTTTTACGTCACGGCTGAAATGATAATTCCACTGCAGAATGCAGTGCTAATGCTAGGCAATTAATCCTTTATTTTGGCAACTTACAGTAATAAATTATTACTCATGGCACAGAAAGCTCTTCTATAGATTAAACTTAAGGCTGTAGGATATACTTAGCTTCACCTACTACGTGGTTTAGCTTCAGCGTACTTCAAACACACTTCGATCAGATGACGGCCACGCTGAACTGAGGTACCGGCACTACTGTTTCTGTGGGGTTTGTGCCATGGCCTCAGAGGCAAAAGAGTCTCAAGCTCTATTGCTGACCCCCTCAGCTAAGCCGGCTGCAGTTGGTCCAGGGAGCTTGACACTAAACAACGAAGCACAAATGAGCTCAATAACGAAGGCATTTCACAAGTTCGGTGCTAGGCAGAAAGACACAACACCACAGCCTCACTGAGACCTTGGAAACCTGGCAAGGGGCACAGGCTCAGCCAAAGGGTTCGAGCTGATTCTCAGAGCTTGTGATAGATATTACTCCATATTACTTGGAGTTTCACAATTATTTGTATTTATACTGCTGCCCTTAACTGAAATCAAGGAAGGGCCTTGGAAGAACTTCAGGACCGCAGTCATTTTAAACACAGCATTTTCTAAGGGTACAATTTTAGGGTCAAACTCAGGAGCATTCTTATTTATTTTCTTCCTGGTAAAAGCAACCTCAGAGAGGGAAGGCAAGGGAAAAACAGCTCAAAGCCTTAATTATGAGGCAGCTGACTTTCAGAGGGCTAAAATTAGAATAGCTCTGCACACCAAAATGCCATGGAACAGCATCTGCTTTCATCTTACCTGGTTACTCTGTCCGCTAAACTAGGGGTGGGAGAGAAAGCAGCAAAGGGCGTGCATAAAGCCTGGTGTCCACTGACACTGATAGACTCTGTTCACCAACTAATCTGCTCCGATTGTTGCCGGAGCCAGGAAAGACAGATAAGGCTTTGTCTTTTAGCCTAAATATTACAGCTAAGCCTAAAGCTCCCAATCATCCCATTTTGCCCCAGCAGTGGTGGTTATTGCTGGAGCAGTCCAGCTTCTCACAGTAAGTGGATGGCAGCACCACTCACAGCACCACGTTGCACGACCAGCACCACTACCTGGGAGCCCACGCTCAGCACCATGCACCGTTCAGACTTTGTCCCAGCAGGCCTGAGAAACTGTTCCTACTGTCAGCCGCCACATTCCCGAGCCAACATCACAAGAGCCTTTTGACACGCTGCCAGACGCAGAGCAATAATGAGGATAAATCATTCTCTCCCTGCTGCTATCATTTCATAGACAGCTTCATTAGCTCAGCTCACCAGTGCAGCCTTAACAGGGTGTTTTAATAGTGACTAGTGATTTTTTTTTTCCAATACAGTTGCATTTTGCAGTCCAGCCCATATTTCAGGCCTGCATGGTGAGTATTGCTAGATAACTTTTTCCTTTAACAAGTGGCACTTCTGCCAAGTGAGGGAGCTTTAGGAGGATCAAAACTATTTGCTAATTCAGCTCTATTTCATAAACAAATGAGGAAACTAGTAACATCATTGGCCAACCAGCATGTCTGTCCAATAAATGATAAAACTACTTTATTTTCCCTTATTTTGCTTAGTGATTAAAAACAGAGAGCCTCCAGAGGGGCCAAAAAACGCTACCAAAAAACCACCAAACACCTCAAACAAAACCCCAACCAACCACCAAAACGTAGTGCAAATCACCATAGCTTGTGAACTGAGTGCAACCACCTCAGGTGTAACTGCAGGAAGACACAGCCCCTGGTGTTGGAACTGGATTTCTTATTTATTCCTATCTGTGGAAATAGCCAGAGGGCCCAGAAAAGGAATACCTTCTGCACCGCGTTTTCCTGATGACTAAGTCATAACATTCTCAGCCAGGAAAATAATCACTGCAAAGGGGCTGATAAGAACGTGCACAATTGCCACATACAACCAGAGACCCTTTTTAGTGATATTCCACTCAGAAGAATCATATTTACTTGCACAGAATGGCAGCTAAGCACAACACAGGCAGCTGCAAACTACCAGAAGAGCTGATAAAATTGTTCTCCACCACAAGAAAGGGCTGATCGATTCTTCCAAGGTGTTTGTAACACGGCCGCTGCGCCCTGCCTGTGTTTGCATTGTGGTGGTGGGCAGTGGATATGCTTGAGAGGAAACAATAGGCAGGGAATAAACAAGAGAGATCTGATGTTACAATGGGCACATCTGCTGAAAAGCAGCTTTGAGGCCAGACTTCCTAATCACACTTTTATGGATTGGTACTGGAGCAAAATAAAAGCTCAGTTCTGCCTGAGCGCGGAAAACAGGGCAGGGCCACAGCAGCTCCTTTTTCAGCTCTAATGCCCATTATTACATGTAGCTCTGTCTCTTTTTGAGCAAATTTCTCTTTGCAACCAAACTCTTTCCAAGAAAAAAGTAGGGGCTTGTTCAAATGGAAACATTCGGTCCATTTCAAATTTCTATGGAAAAATTTGGAAATAATTCAAATAAGTGGTATTGGCTCTGATATATTCCATTTCTTTCATTTCATTTTCTCCCCCTTCCAACTTAGAAGACTTTTAAACTTTAAAATATTTTAAAGTATATTTATAGCTGTTAAACAATACCTCCACATTTTCTCCTTCAGTAGCGTTTCAATGAAGGGAAACAGCACAGATTTCAGCGCCGCAGAATTACTCGAGTCTTCTTCATTCCGGGCCCACAGAGAAAAACATTTGAAAACTTGTATCTCCCATGGGAAACATTCTTTTGTGTGCATCAGTACCACCTCAGCACAGCCACAGAAGTGGGAAATCAGTGCTGCAGGGGATGTGCAATCAGAGTGTGAGAGATATTGCTCTTCTCTTGCAGCTGGACACAGCAGCGGGGTCATGAGATTCCTCAAATGTCACTGAAGCTCCACAATAAGACTTTATTTCCCCCTTTCTGAAGGTGTGGATAGGAAACCCCTACACAAAGAAACACGCAAGGCCAAGACCATTTTCCTCTGCCAGTTTTAAATCATTTACTACCCTTGCCGATTGTCTTAATAACAAAATAATACGACTTCATGGAATCAGAAGCCCAGCTCCTTTCTGATACCTCACTTCCTTAGGGCTCCAACCATCTTACACCTTTCCTCCCAATATAGTATAAGGCATAAATGTTTTTGGAATAATCTAGTTCTTATTCTGTTTCTGTAGCATTTTACAGGACAGATTGCAGCCGCTACTGGAACCCAGCTTCTAAGTAACGCTGAAGAGAAGTGTCCTGAGGCTGAACCTGGAGTCATCCTCACACAGTTGTGGAATTTGGCAGGAGCGATGCCCAGAACCACATGAACAACCACTTTGGCAACTGCTTTGTCTGAGCACATTGGTGATCTACAGCAAACCCGAGCACATGCTGCTGAAGAGAAGTCTCTCCATTGCCAAGCTGGGAACCAAAAAGCAAAATACTCATTGCCACACCAGTCCCATGCTCAGCAGCAGGAAAGGAGGAAGCTCCGAAGTTCTCATCCTAAATGTTTACTTTTTTATAAATATGGCCTTAATTACAATATCGACTTCAAAGCCTAAAGGCCTCTATCTCCTGAGAATTCTTTGAAACCATCTTGCTTTGAAAACAGACACATTCCACCAGAAAAGCCAAAGCCATAAAGCATCGTTCATATCTCTGGGTGGCTTTTGTTTAAAAACAAACTGTGTGGAAACGCTTGTATTGTTCTTCTGGAGATGCAGGGTACAATTTACACACAGCAGAAAGCTATCCAACTTTTCCACAAATATTTTTCTTTTCATGGGATTCAAAGTATTTCCGACTTCCCAAAATTGTTTATATTTGGCTTAGTCTTCCCCCATACTATCTAAAAGGAGATATATAATCTACCAAGCAGCCACTTGTGTGTTCTCATTCAAAGCCACACAGCCCATTCCATGTTTCACACAGTCCCTCAACTCTTCACCATAAGATGTTGTCTTCATGGGATCACAGAGTGTCAGGGATGGAAGGGACCTGGAAAGCTCATCCAGCCCAATCCCCCACCCAGATGAGGTTACACAGGAAGGTTCCTCAATTTAAGTTGGGTATGCCTTGATACAAAGTTAATTAGGCATTTAAAAAGTCCCATCAGAGCCAGAAAAATGTCATCCTTGACCTTCTCTACCGCCTCATTAGCCTTTAGGGCAACAGCTCTGAGTAAATTAATTGATTAAAATCAAAAAACAGGAAGAAGATTCAAGATTATTCAGAAATTTCTATTAGTGGCTTCCATCACTAGAGAACCTTAGTTTCTTTTTCTCTTCCTCAAAATCCCCATGTAACTAAGGGGCTGAGTAACTGTTTTGCATTGTACTATCAAGTCCAAAGCCTGGGTTCTGTTTTCCAAATCCAACATGTTTCCAATATTCTCCCAGAGAACACCGTAGACTCACAGGCTTCCGCCTCTCTATTCTACCTTAGGCCAAATCAGTTAATCTGTGTTAATCTTAATCAACTGTTGGTCTTCTTCACATGCAGTGAACCTATTGGTCTCATTCTCCTGGGTGTGCTGGGTTTACCCCACTCTTCTGAATATCCATCTGTGTGTGCACATGGCTTTCATCTGAGCATCGATAAAGTAACGACTGGGTCAAGCACACAGCTGCCTGGGTGGGCTGAGACACAGTGAATCATACACTCCAGCTTCCTATTAAATGCATCTCTTCCGAAAGGAAGCCTGACAAACACGTCCTAGCCTCACACACAGTGTTTCTGCCAATGTTACATTTGCATTTTTATTTCTAACTTCCCATTAGCTGCTCTGCAAAGCTTTTACAAAGCCTTGAATACTGAAATAGAATTCTTTGACTTTAGGCCAGTGCAAAGTGATCCTCAATTAAAGTGCGGTTGCGTACATTAGGGATGCCTCCTCCCCGCATTAACAGCTTTGGCATGCAAAACATGGTGACTGACGGCACAAGACCCCTTATTTACACCTTAATTACCCAATGCTCCTAATTACCAAGCAGGAAGAATTGCACTGCCCTTGTCACACCTCTGTCACCTTCAGTATTTAAATAAGAAAGCTAGTAATGCTTTGAAGAGCTTGAATGCTCCTTCAGTCTCCCTTCAAGAGCTCCTGCTGACTGCACTGAAGACCCAGATTCTCCGTGCCTGTAAATCAGATACAGAGCTTCTGTACCCAGGAAACACAGGTAGATTGGTGCTCTGAAAAGTGTGTTTCTCCCCCTTTTGGATAAGCATCACCCAGAGATTTCGGAGCCAGCTGAGCAGTGTGGCACACGCCTGCTCACAACACGGACCCACGCAAACCTGCATCCAAGTGCCTCTGCTCTTCCCCCGGGTTCCCCCGGACTCCTCAAACCAAAAGTGACCCAAATTAGAGACCAGCTTTTTTCCATGTGTTAGACAGTCCTTTGTGCGCTAGATCAGTGTGATAAAAACCCTAATATTCCTGATATATGGATGTTTATTGGCACCAGCATCCCAGACAAGACCAGGACATCCTTTGACCACTAAAGAGCAAAGGACACTAATTTCACCACCATAGCAATGTTTACAGAAATATATGTAAGTTTATTGGATGGGAATATTTCGATTAATACAAATTAGCACCAGAAGGTACACAAAATTTGCATTACTCCCTATTTTTCAAGGCAGGACCAGCTCTTAAAGACATGAAATTCTCCCCCTGAGTTACCATTCATCAGGATGGACGTTCACCACCCATCTGGGAAGCACTGAGCCATGCTGACATGAGGGTCTTGTTCCTTTGTTGGTTTTCTCCGGGGCTCGCAGTGACGTGGGGCTGTTTGGCCCCGTCGCCACACAGAAGCCTGTGCAAACTCACAGCGTGATGCTCTCCATTATCTCCGGCCTGCACAAACAACTCCTGGGCTGACCTTTCAGAAAGAATCAAGCCATGCCAAGCAAGAATGACATGACTAATCTAATCCTCTGGAAACAATATTTGCTTGGCTTGAGCTCCCCAGGCAGTTTTGATATGATGCAGGGGGAGGGTGGAGATGAAGGGGAGGGGAAGAACAGCACAATCTCCTCCTAGGGGCAAACTTTTCCTATCGAGAAGAAAAAGTACTTGACCCATTTCCATTTCTTTTACTTGTTTCCTTTCTTAAAACCAAAATAAATACGTGGTGGGCCAAAAGCTACATTTGTGCAAAATTAAGACGCAGGCAGGGTAGGGAGGATTTTACAGACTCCCATAGGATAATGCTTTGCACAGGTTAAGCTCAACAGCTAGAATCTACTTGGAATTAGAGGCTCCTCCAGACAGCAATACAGAGCAGGAAACCAACACTAATACTCCATGCGACTCCTTTTCCTACATCTCTTGCCTTATTTTATCTACTAATTAAGTGCAAGAATTAGGAGAGGTACCAAACCCACTCAATAAAATATTTGTGCCATCAAAGTCACTGAGAAATCCGGGGTCTGTGGAGTCAGGACTCTACCCAGAGATCTATAGGGACTATGTGCCCAGCCTGAAGAGCAATTTCTCAAGCTAGTCCAGAAGGAGAGAATAAACAGGCCTGTTCTCTGTGGAGGGAGAACAGCCACAGATGTTTCTATTTCAAGCAAAACCAAAGACAATTAAAAAAAATAAAGCAAACAAACAAAAAGCAAACCCACACAAAACACAACCCACATCACACACACAATCCCCGCCAAGCCACAGGAAAAGGGACCCAAACTCTGAGCGGCAGCACATACAGGTAGATAAAAGCTGCCGCCAAACTGAACCTGTTAGCCCAGAGCGCTCCCTTTAAGACGCTGTGGGAGGGCAGATTGGCTGCCAACAATCTCCTAAATGTGCAGAGAACCAGCTCCTGCAACGGCTGTTTCATCCTGTGCTGGGCATATGATTTTGTAGCAAGATACAGGCTTCTGCTGCAGCTGTTGCATCGGGAGCAGTAGAGCCGGGTGCTGAGCCTTGCACAGGTTCTGGGGAGCAGTCCGCAAGCTATCCCGTGCATCCTTCCAGAGGAGCGTGCTTTAAAAGGAGAGGATTAGCAGTACTCTGTTCCCTTAGAAGACTTCATATTATAACCACGAGACACCAAAGGGCAGCTTGTTCCTGCTAAACACAAACCACTTAATACCAAAGTATGCACAACAGCCAAACTAGTATCTGCAGAGAACAGCCTATGGAGGCTGACAGAACCAGAGATGGCATCAGGCCAATCAAAGTGAAATGTTTTAATCAAATTCAGCTCTTTAAAACTTCTAAGCTGGAGCCACAGTCACTTTGTTATGAACAAAAATCCTAGTTTGGATTTCTCGTCTGGTTAATTGCATAAATAAAAGCGTTAAAAAGATGCGTTTTCTTCCATAAATACTGCAGAGCTCATGGGCTGATTTTTGTGGCCAGCACCATGTGTGTTCCATCCTTTCTTCCAGACACATTGGCACAAACCCATCAGCTGCACGAATGGCGTAACTGATATACCCTAAAGCCCATGTCCACAGCAGACCACCGTCCGCTCTTGCAGGCAAAGCCTGTCGGGATCTCTTGCTATTTATATACATTGTCCCCTCAACAGCCTTTGTATGAGTCACAGGGAAAATGGGACTTGTTCCACCCCCCCAATGCAAAGTCTCTTAACACAGACAAATATTTAATCAATCAGAAACGTGAAGGCAAAATAAACAAGCAATCCCTATGCACTGAATAGTGCCAGAATTCAGAAGAGCAAAGCTGAGGCAGCAGAGTCAGAGTCAAGAAGGACACACGGTGATCGCAGAGAAATATTTCCTCTAGTTTCCAGTCGGAATCTACCCAGAGTTGTGCTCTGGTTCCTGGGGGATACTGGTGGCCACTAAGATCAGCTTGCTTGTGTTAGGAAACTCTAGATGTGGGGTGAGCCACAGCAGGCAGGTGGGACACAGACAACAAATACATTACATGGAACCAACTTGCTGAATGGTTTTGATCCAGCACTCCACAGTTCAACACAACTGCTAAAGCCTTGTGTACTTGACCAAATCAATTACATACAGAATCTAAAGCCTACCTAGGAAGTTATTTCCACGTTATACGAAAGCCCATATGACAGTCAGGCATGCACTGAGCTAAACAAATTAGCTTACCTTAAGTAGACCTCAGTACCTGTCTATGTGCACCCCACCAGCCTATGGCAAAGGAGAAGTAATTGAGCTTAACCTTTCTTCCCATAAGCTAAATTCAGTCAGATTTGCTTGTGTTTGGCCAAGGTTACAACCCATAAAATCACTGCATCTCATCTGACACATAATTAGTTACTCATTAAGTGGCAATAACTTGATCATGCACCTGCAGCCTTTCCTCTTCCATCTTTCTAATTGTTCAGCCCAGCATAAACAATCAAACCTAACAAAGGAGAATATTTTGTTGTTGGTAGTAGGCATGAGAAGAGTCAAGAGCCAGCAGTTTGAGCTGCAGAATTACAAAGTAGGACTATGAACTGCTGCCTTTTTCTTCCCTCCTCCCCTCACCTCCTTTTTTTCACTCAAGAAAAAAATCATTAATTTAGCAAGAGTCATGAGTTAATTGTGGATAAATTGATAGAGTTTGCACAGGAATTGGAGTTCAAGATTAATTAAATTTGAGTCATCTGGCTGAATAAACCAAGGCTGCTGCTGTTGCGTTCCTGTGGATGTGAGGGGGCAGAGCATTTCACATCATTCTTCTGCAGCAGGGTGTCAGGCTCATTTTCACTGGGGCCACATCAGCCTCACGGTTGCCTTCAAAGAGACGAATGTAATTTTAGGACTGTATAAATGTAGGAGTAGTTACATTTATACAGTAATTATACAGAGAGTAATATTAGGACTGTTTGTGTGCGTGGCACTCAGTGAAAATGAGTTTGACACCCCTGTCCTACAGGAACCCCCTAGAACCTGCTCTGCTATGCGCAGCAGCTGCTGAATGTGTGACCTGCTCAACAGCTGGAGTACACACACTCCAGAAAAAGAAGCTGCTGCAACACAGTCGGCAGCGATCACCTTGTTAGAGAGAAGATGCCGGCCCCATGGCAATCCTACCCAGGAGCATCTCCATCTGATCTGACACCTCATCTCCATGGCTGTTTTGCAGGACTCGAGAAGGTGCAGGGCAGGTCTGCCCTCTGGCCAAGAAAAGCCTTCATTTGGGGTTATCCCAGGTTCTGCTGTTCACATGTTTATTTCACCAGCTGACAGAGGATGTGATGAGCGAGGCTTGTATACAAACAACACAGCGTTTCAAGCGAAAGTTTTCAAACATACCGAATGTTTGCCCACAACTCCAGCAAACTGCAAAGCAGGTCACAAAGCGGTCCTGACAGACGGACCTTATTGAAAGGAGCTGAGCGGCTGCAGTTATGAGGAAAGAAGATTAATGGATAGATGAAGCAAATGTCTGTATTGTGAGACAGCAGCTGGAGTAAGAGATGTGGGCTCTGGAGAGCCATGCCCAGCAATCAGAGCTTCTGGCCTGATAGAGAAGGAGAAGGAAAAGAAAGACCTGAACATCAAGAATAGAAACAAGAGAAGTTTCCCTTTCCTCAACATCAGGCTCTTGCCAGCAGAAGCAAGGGTTGGAAAAGAGACAGAATCGGCCACATCTAACTCATTGATACATTGGTAATTGCCAGATTACATCGCAACTCAGTATTCAATTTGCTATCACAAGCAAACCACACATTTTAGACTCCAATTTTAAGCCCCAGCCTGTTCCCTCAGACAGTCTCACTCGCTTTCCCTGCTCTTGCCATAGAGCCCAAGCTGACCAAGATGCTGCTGCAAGGCACAGCTCTCCGCCTGCTCTAACGGCTGGCAAACTGAAGTGCTACAAGTATTTCCCCTCAAATAGAAATCAAAGCTTTTACATCATTTACATAAGAGATAAGTGCCTTTCTTTGACAGTGATGCAGAGCTGAAGTGGCTCCTTACGTACTGTATGTCTTTATTTAGGTACGGAGAGCACAAACATCTTATTACAACATAACGTGTTCATAACCTCTGTTTATAAAGGCCTCTCCTACCTGGGGAGGATGTAAAAGCCTCTCTGGAAGGAGGTACATTTGAGATGCCTGTGGGGTGTGCCAGCTAGAATTTGATAGCTCAGGCACATCTTCAGCATCTAATCCGCTAGAAAGTTTGCCTTTGTTTTTTCCCCACCTCTCTCCTCTATCTTTGGTTGCACATTTCTTCCCTTTCTCTCCCAATGGAGAACTAAAGATAACAAGGCTAAAGCCAAACATAACACCAAGTTTTCCTAGATAATAAATAGGCCTGCTAAGTCTCAAAGCAGCAGGGATCAGCTCATCTCGGAGACATCTGGGAACCGAATGTGTCAGAATTCAGAGCTGTAATAACACCACAAAGTGCTATCGGAGATCTCGTACAACAGGGAACTCCCTGAACTAAGAACTGATTCCTGCTTGTCCCACAGCTATGGCCAACATGGAAACGAAACTGCTCTTTGCCTGCCGTCAGCATTCATGAGATGGGGCTGGGAAGAAGAGTTTGTAACAGATACCCATGGCATACCACAGATATCTGCAGGCTTCAAAGCCATTGAACACAGCAGACAGCCACCAAAAGCTGCTTTTGAACTGTACTGGAGGTCGAAGTCTTAGAGTCCAGGGGCATGAGCTGTGTGCGTCTGCCCTGGGATCAGAACCCACGTGAAGTCGGTCACTGACCACCTGTCCTCAGCCAGGTTCACTCCACCCTGAGCCCAGGGTTCACTACCATGCAAACAGTACAGATAGTGGAGCAACACAGACCACAAATTTGAACTCCGAGTTAATGCAATAGGATAGATACAATCATAGAATGTTAGGGCTTGGAGAGGACCTCAAGAAATCATCTAGTTCAATCTCCCAATCATTTTATCTTATTTCTCCTCTGCTCACAGAACTCACCACAAAAAACAGTCACAGGCAGCTTCATGTTAGAATCATTTCCACTTAGACTCGTTGATGCTGCCCCTTCACAGAGTGGGTGAGCAATCGCAGCGTTTTAGTTTTCATTATGCTAGCAAGTATGCATAATGATGTATCAAGCTAAACACACACAGCCACTTACAGAACATAGCTATTACTTCACAGTTCAGCATGAGCAATTTTATTAGTGGAAATAGCACTGCAATATTAGTTTCCTCATCAAGTTGAGACCCCAGATCTGACAGTATCATTTGTTTGTTTGACTGCCAATGCATGAAGTTTGCCAGCAAGGCCTCCACTAAAGTCTGTACACAGCATTCGCTTGGGGGAGGTGGTAGTGGCTTCACTGCACATCAGCCAGGCTGTCCAGAGTACAGATGTCGTGCTGGTAGCACAGATAACTGATGTCAGTGAAGAGAGGTGGAAGCCACAAGGGTAACATGTAAGGAACAGGAGGGTACAACTGCTCACCTAATTTATTCCCTGCTGAGGCAGCAATTGCTCCTGCAAATTCACCGCTCAAATAGGAGACTTTACCAATGTGCTTTTGCAAGGTCTTGATGAACTGTAATTGTCTCCCCCACCCTACCAGTCTGGTGGGGTACGAGAAGGCCCCTTACAGCATCCCATAACCTATATTAGCCATTTTACATGTAGGCACTACTGGACTATAAATAACCATCCCAATAATTAAATAACAAAAATGTGAGTTAGCTCACCTGGTCAAAGACACCGACTTTTGGAGGAAGTGTGACAATAACTGGACTTTTGAGTTGTTAAAAAGTGGGGGAAAAAAAATACCCACCGCCATTCTTTAATTTAGGGCCAGCGTGACCTGGCAATTAGTCATAGGACAGGCTCCAGCTCAATTAAGACAAACAGCACAGGGTAATGGAAATGGTAATGGGACCAACAGGAACAACCTGAGTTATAGTCTCAATTTTCTCCATGGCTGATGGATTTGAAATAAGTTCAAAGAAGGTCAAGTGGTTGACTTTTCATTTGCTGATCTCATACAAATTTTTATATCCATTTCTCTCTCCTTGTGAACTCTTTAGACTTGTTATCATTGTTCTGTTTCCCAGGGCCAAAGTCCCCCCCCAGGCTGTAACTATGCTGTGAATGAGGTCAAAACTGAATCTTAGGGAGGGCGATGTGCAAATTTTCTTAGCGCAGCCCAAGGAAGTATCATTTACCATTCTTTCTGCAAGTTATCTTCTGTCTCGTGTTCCTCGGGCATTTCCTGTTCACACGAATCAGCTCAGACTTGAAAAGGGAGCAAAAAGTAAAGCCCAACCCTTGCTGATAGTCTTTATAACTCTATCCTGTGACAACCCAGTGTAATGCAAAACAGACCACAAAACAGGGTCTGAGGCCGTCTCGGTACATTGGAGGGAGGCTTGGGATGCATCTGTCTCCTGCTCTCCAAGCCTTCCTTGAGCGGCTGCTCACACCTTGGTTAAATGAAGGCTGAGACAATGGTGCAGTGTCCTGTTTCACAAGAAATGTGCCCAAACTGAAGGCTTCCTATGCCATACCTCGCTGGACAACACTCACAGTTACATGCAATTCATTTTTTCACTAATGACAGAAGGAACTAGCCAAAGAGATATGAAAAAGCCAGCATGGGTGCCACCTCAAAACCTCTGTCCCTGGAGGCAGCCCCTTTTTACTGCCCACATCAATGCAGCTCCTTCAGTATTTGTGCAAGGCAACAGTGTCACCCAGTGGCTGCCCGACAGCCACCACCCCCCTGCAGCTCTGGGGCACATCAGCTTCCTTTGCCATCTACTGCAAGGCAGGAATGTAGCAGGAATTGCAATGGTTGCGCACTGCTGCAGGGCTGGGTGTCTGAGCAGCTGTGCATCAGCAGCTGTTCCTGCAATAACATCGTGTTCTCCATCAGCGCTGACATTTGTTGCCTGCTCAGCATCCCTGACATTACACAGCTCAATTTAGGAAGGCATTATAAAGCAGCAATGCAAAGGGATCTCCAGCCACACACAGTAGCACGGTGAGGGCTAATTTTGCAAATGCATGTTTCGGGCACCCAGAAAGGGAAACATTATGCACACGCAGAGTACACATCTCATCTGAGGAGATGTAACTGAGAAGCCTGTCTTGCTTTGAAGAGAGCTAATACATCACATTAACAGCGGCTCTAAAATTATGTCAACTGCATCTTAACGGAGAGTCTCAGTATGAGCAGAAATTGCTCATGCAGTAATGGACTCTGCAACACAGCTCTGGCAGCAGGAAAGTTCATTAGGAATGCAAATCTGTTGTGCTGGGAGCAGAAGGGGGATGGGTTTCTTTCAAACGCCCTCACCGCAAGCCACTTAAAATCGAAAACAGTAACAGGAACCAGAACGCATCCAGACGCATCTGCCTTGCGCTACCCTAGCAAAATGAAGAGTTTAGAAGTGCCTTTTTCTGGTTTTATTTTAATTTTTGTGGCTGCTTTGGTTTGAGAA
Source organism: Nesoenas mayeri (assembly GCF_963082525.1). Lineage (NCBI taxonomy): Eukaryota > Metazoa > Chordata > Aves > Columbiformes > Columbidae > Nesoenas > Nesoenas mayeri. Next base: position 6,366,635 of record NC_137572.1, on the reverse strand, counting down.
GAGCTGTGGAGTTAAGAATTTCCTGCCTTGGCAAGAGTCTAAGGAAGCGGCGCTGGGAGAGCGCTGCCCAACCTGGCACTCGAGCGCTCCGCACCAGGGAAACGCGGCGCCAGACGCTCAGTGCGGTTGGTTATTGAGACCGCTGACAGATACACCAAGTCACCCACATAAACTGTTCCATGTACGCGGCTTGTGAATGTCAGATGGGATAGAGTATGACAAGGAAACGCTGCCATCACGTTACACGAAGCAGCCTCATCACCCCCTCCAAACAGCCCTGACAAACTGCTGACTGATGAGCCTCACAATTCTCACCCTTTAACTGCGTTAACTGTGGCTTATTTGAAACCTAAAACCTACGTTGCCTTTAACCTGACAGACCATTAGGCTTGTTTTTAATTGTTATTCTAATCTTGACAGATTAGCACGTTGATAAACACAGAAGCTGCTCATTTTTATTTTAAGGTCTATCTATAAAGACAGTTGCAAGCTGGTTTTGTCCCTTTCCCACCTGGCCCTAGTCCATGTCTGTCAGAACTATCAAGACTGTGCCTCAAAGCTATTCTCCTTGTTCTGTGCTAAGTGCTTCTCCAGCCATTCAAGTGCTTGCAAAAGAGAGATAATTACAAGCAAGGAGTATTACAGAGAGAGGGAAAAAGTGATGCATTCAGGGTTTTGCTTTGTATACTTAACAGATCATCAAAACCAAGTCATCGCTAAGGAGAGAAGCCTCCACATGGCACCACCTTCCCGCTTCTGCGAGAGCTACTTGTGTTTCGCTGCATTAAACCAGCTGAATGTATTTACTCTTTAACACTCTAGAATTCAGACCTCCTGGAATCACAACCCGTCACCCTGCGGACTCAATGTCCTCCTCACTGGTGGTGCCTCAGTGCAGACTTGACACGCTAACGCAACATCATTGTGTTTGGTGAGCCACCAAAGCCTATTTGAGACGTGCAGCCAGGAGCTCAGCTGCACTGTGCCAGCCCAGAGTTAAGCCTGCACTAGCAAGCTGATCCCCTACTGAGGTAAAGGGAGGTTTTACTTCAAGGCCACTGCAGTGCCTGCCTCTTCATTGCTGCACCCATAAGCCACAAGTAATTTCCCATTACCCATCAGTTTCACTGATGTGAAAGCAGCTTGAACCAGCAGCATTCTCCTGCATTCTCTTACTGCCTCTACAGCTCATAAAACACACTGCTGAACAATGTGGTGTGGTTGGACATTTTGTTGTCCCACGCTGCCAGGCCTGTCCGATGGCCACACAGGGATTTTCAGTTTCTATTCCTCCTGAGCTTCCTCCTTTAAGTACATTACAGCTCTCAGAATATCTTCTTGCTGATTGCTTCTGCACATGTGGAAATACCGTCACATTTTCCTTTCCTACTTGTATGTCTGTTGATGGATCTGTCTTTCCTGCACAATGCAAAGCCACTTGTGGTTTCCTTGACAAACAAAAGGAGCTGAATTTAACCAGCCCCTTATGTGGAGTCAAATACCAGCCTGCACCACTAAACTATAGATACAGGTTTCCTTAAGACAGCAGCCATGCCTACTGCAGAAGACTTCAGAATAACAAGTGTTAAGGATAATTTTTCAACCTGTTCTCATCAAATAATTAAACACATAGCCAAAGCAGCAAATTGTTGCTAGAACAAGCATCAGTGTGGCTAAAGAATGGGGTTACTGTCACCAAAAAACAGGATAAAGCATGGAATTTTACATGAGCTATAGTCTGAGACCATGTAAGGAAGAGGAATATCCCTGTAGTTTAAACATCTCTTCAATTTTCACTTATGCAAACTGCTTTTACTGTCTTGTGGTAACCTCCAAGCTGTGTAATGCAATGAGGGTAGGGAAAAAGCAGGATCTGCTGCCTCAGTGAGAGCTCGAACACTGAATTCCCTACAACATACAAGACATTTCCAAGGTTCATTGCAAACTGTGGGAGTGACAGCAGCAACTGAGTCACCTGCATTGCTCAAGGTGCAGAACAAGCCTGATGTGCAGCCCGTACCACTGATCTCAGCTCTGAAAGGTGTTTGCATGCAGCTTTTTCCTCATTCCAGAAAGTAGAAGCTTTGCTGCTTTGGCAAAGGAAGGTATCTGCACAGGCATGAATTTAAATATAAATGGAAAGCACAAGCAATTCTACATCATGGAAAAACACAGTGTGCTCAAACAGATGGATTTTACAGCTTGAACCATTGCGTTTCATTGTCTTGTGTTGGCAAAGTCCAAGTTTCTTTATGAGACAAAAATAATTGTGGGCTGCTGATAGGCTGTTATTTCGCAAGAGAAAAGCAAGTGGGCAACCACAATGTTGGGCATTCTGTTCAGCCCAGAGGACAATGCTCTGAGGTCAGCCTGGGGCCAAACTAGTCAAAATGTCATGTTTTACCCACGAGAGACGCTGCCAATGAAAAACTTCATGTTTCCCACAGGAAAAAGTGAGAAGAAACCAATCAAGGTTCTAAAGAGAAACCATCATGTCACTTTTATTTCAACTTCAGGTAGCAGCTCTATCACATTTTAGCACCTTACTCCCTTTTCATGGTTTTGGAAGACCTGGAACCCATCTTTTATATTTTTCTCCCTCTTTCCACTGTTAAGATGGAAAAGCATGTTCCAAAATATACCAAAATCTGCCTGCAGCCTTATTCTTGTTTATTCACACTTTATTCTTCAAACCAGAGGGTGCCTCATCTCCTTGCACCTGCCCTGCACAGGAGAACCAAGGTGGGTGAGCCCGTAACCAGCGCAGAAACCATCTTTTGTGCTGGACCAGCCAGCTGGGGAGACCATCGGACCTCCCACAAACAGCTGCAGAAACACTTGTCAAGGGTCACCTGGGGCAAAGCTGTTGAGACCAGCAGGATGCACTCAACACCCTCACAGTAACAAACAGATGCATTTTTATGGTACTTTCGGGCAAAAAATAACAAGAGACCACACCCCACCAAATATATATATAACTATATAAATACATATATATATATATATATATATAAAGAGAAGGGCTGAGAAGGATGTAAAAGCACCTGGCTTGTGAGGCAGCATACTTTGGAACAGCGCCAGCGCTCCGCATACTCCTTTTATTTATAGCCCCTGTGACAATTTGTCTTCCTAAAACTGCCGCTGTGTTATATCTATTATTTAATGTTTTGTCTCAGCGATACTCTAATTTACACCAGGCCCTAATAACATGTTGAAACCTTCTGCTGTTATTTTCTTTGCCATTGTGCTGTTCAAGAGCACGAGTCACAAATTAAGCCACAACTTTGGAGAAGCCCTGATATATTTAGCCTGGAGTATTCAGCCTCCTGGCTGTTGAAAGCACTGGTGTTCTGCAGTGGAAGAATTCCTGCTCTATCATGGCTAAGGGAACAGAAAGAGACTCATTTCTCCCCTTTACAAATGAAGCTAAAGGCACATAGAGTGGGCAGGCCCTCCATGGGGAGGCACATTGGTGTCTCAGTAGCAACAAAGGGTTTTACTGTCAATTCTTTCTGCTTTTTCAGCATTGGGTACATCACTGACTTTAGGATTTGGGAGCAAGCAGAGCCCTAAGGCATTTAAAACATGAAATTGTTATTCTTTTTCCAAACCAAGAAGAAATAGAGTATTGAGAAATGGCAGCTTTTTCACTAACTGAAGCCTCTTGGAAACATTTGTTCTCTTTAATGAAACTTCAAAATGCTGATGTTCCTCTAAAATCTGAGGGCTCGAAAGCCTTCCAAAGATGGATCAAGAAGATTACATACTTCTGTTATCCAAGTCCTTTGATAAACACGTTCTGTTACAAAGGATCTCTCTTTTCACAGTCCTTGCTAATTCAGTTGCCACAGAACTTCCAGCCTTACTTGGAACCCACCTGAGCTTCTCGATCCCAAACAAACCCCCATGGTGTCAGTGTCTCAGAACTCCTGGTGCTTAGAAATTGCCTTCCAGTCTATGCACTGAGCGCATTGCTGGCCCACTTCATCTCAAACAACCACCACTAGACAGTCCATGTAAGAAATCACAGGTACACCCGTATTACCAGAGCTTGATTTGTAGCTGCAAACATAACCCCTTATGTTCTCCATGCACCCCCATAGGATTTCATTACCATTTTAAACCATTATAATTTCCTCCCCATGTCTTACATTCTATGCTCCTATGGGAAAAGCTGCCTGGTCAAGACTGAAGGAGGCCATGGCAATATTTCTAGAGATTGAGACAGGAGTATGAAAGTCCCTCTTCTAGCAGCAGGGACACATTTCATTGGGGAGAACACTCAAGGGTCTCAACTTATTATAGCACAAAACACTGGGACACATCCCAGGAGCCCTAGACACACCTGCTCAAAAACTACATGAGCACATACACAATATAGGACACGCTTTGGAATCGGACTACCCAGAGTCTGCAGCACATTAAATACACAATACTTCCTCAAGTTTAATACCCACACTCCCACACTTTGGAGCATAGCTGTGCACCAGCCAATGTACTTGAACAACACAGATACCAAAGGCATTACTTCATAGAAAACACAAATATAAAACAAGCACTCCAGTCCTACCTTGTGAAGATCTTCTCTTGATACAGCGAAGACAGTAAAGCCCAAGCACACAATCCGCTAGCAAACAAGATGAAGCAGCATAACAACCTGCCTCGGGAGAGGGTCCTTATAAAGGTTTCAGGAAGGCTAAAGCCAATTATCTACACCTCTCCCACCCCTTTTCTGAAATGGTTAAAGTGCTCGGCATGATAAGCTGCTAATTGTTAGCAGCTGTACCCATTATCACTTTAATTGGTAATTAATTGTTACAATTAATGTTGCCTTGCCTACCCTTGTCTTAAGAACTGTTTGTTAGGGAGGGAAATGTTACACGTTAATGAACTTGCTACCAAATTTTAGCATTTAATTAAATATTCCAAATATGTTGCTATTTCCCTCTGTAAGCAATTAATGAGCCAGGGGTCAATTAAATGTGTGTTAACCTGCACCCTAGTCTGCTGGCATGGCAGAGACCTTTATTACATCAAAACGAAATGTGAAGTTGTTTCTCATCCTCAAAAACATGTGGGCAACCAAAGTGCTATGAGCACATTTTGGACTAGCAATTGCTGACCATCTTTTCCCTTAATCCAGCATTGCCTGTAGCACACAGTCCTAAACTCACTGCATTTGTAGTAATCAAGCAAGCAAGTCAGTAACAGGAAGGGACTCTTGGGTGTCCCATTTTGTTCTAAGAGCACAGCTGCTGTGCCATTGCTGATGGCACCGGCTGCTGGAAAAGGGGACAGGATCAGACAGCTGAGGCTGAGCAGGGATTTGCATCACGCTGCCATGTTACTAAGGCCCTGCTCGGCTTCAGGTTGATGACAGAGCCTGTTCCCACACCAGCCGCATGGAAAAGCTAAGGACTTGCTAGTGAGCTCCAGGGTGCTTCTATGGTCTTGGTGCAAAATGGTTCTGGGAATTTGCACTGTCAAATAAAATACGTGAGAGAGGGACACGCATCCCCTTCTCTGTCTGTCCACACTCCTCAGGGGTTGTCCAAGGGGATAGACAGGCTGGGGCTTATGCAGATCTGCTGCTTAGGGCTCTCATGCCAATGGAAAAACCACTCAGTACAGCCCATGAGGGCAGCACATAGCGCAGTGCTGCACCGGGCAAACCCGAGTTAGGGCAAGAAGAGGGAAGACTGAGAGGTGGCCTGTGGGGCTGGTTCGTTTGCTTTATAAACATTCTCATGCCCCAATTTTCTCCTGGAATTCTGATGAAAAAAAAATACGCCATAGTTTGCTCTAAGCTTTTGTAGGAGAGTAAAATGCACTTCGCGGTCAGGTTATCCATCTCCCCCAAGAGCCGCCTGCACAGCTCAGATCAGGAAAGGGAATGAGCTTTCACTGCAGCAGCCAAGAATTTACACATTGTCCCACAGGATCACCTAACTACGCCCACACCGTAACACAGGTGTGTCCAAAAAGAATTTGCCTGCGCGTATGTAAAATCTTGGGGACACCGCACCATGCAACGCACACAGCCCTTCCTTGCCTGACATTCATGCCAGCGGCACGTGCCAGATGTGGCCTCTCACTTGCCTTCTCTGCACTAATGCTCACTGCTTGCTGCTGTCATCATCGGTTCACCCCAAAAAGGACACCTCTATACCACGCAGGACACTCTATACCACCCAGGACACCTCTGTACTACGCAGGACACCTCTATACCACGCAGGACACCTCTATACTATGCAGGACACCTCTATACCACTCAGGACACCTCTATACCACGCAGGACGCCTCTATGCCACACAGGACACCTCTATACCACGCAAGAGACTTCTATACCACGCAAGAGACCTCTATACCACACAGGACACCTCTATACCACGCAGGACACCTCTATGCCACACAGGACACTTGACGTTATTTCTCTGAATGTTATTATCTTAACCAAGATGCTGGTTCTGTGCTGCCTCACCACCCTCCCACCAGCCCAGCCCACAGCAGCGATGAGCTGTTATTTGTTTCGCACTGTTCCCAGCAGCCGAAGGACTCCGTTTCCCCCATCCACCCCGGCTCTTAGCTCCTGAAATACCATTTGCTGCCGCAGCATGCAAGAACTCAATTACTGGACCAGATCAGCAGCTATGTGTGGGATTTTAAGACACTGGCAGCCTCTAAAGCCAGCTTAAGAAATCTGTTTTCTCAGCTTGGTTTAAACTGAAAAAGTAATTTAGTAGGTGCTGTGCTTGGAAGAATCACACGGATCCACATGATTTAACCCTCAAATGTGTCTGTTTTCTCATGCACAAGAGCACCTCCCATGCACTTGTGCTAAAGAAAGTCCTAATTTTTAAGGGTGCAGCCTCTGCTTGTGCACACGGGCGAGTGTGTGACTGCGCTCACACTCAAACCTGCCACTTTATTCATGCATGTGCATCCTTGTTTTCAGACCAACATGATTTTTGTCTCTCTTCAAGTATTTTCCTACACCAGTATGGCTCTTTCTGAGCAGGGGGCTTTACTTCCAGTGCAGAAAGACATTGGTGATGAATATTAATTGCTTTTACATCTTGTGATAAGGCCAAGCACATTTCTGTGCTTTGGCTCGTTGCTAGGGAACTGAGAATGGCAAGTCATGGATTTCATTCGCTTCAGGGCCCACTTGGATTGCAAAACAGCATTAAGCCACCGAGCAGGATTCGCCTGTTAATTATTTGGAGTCTAAGAAAAGAAAGCGGGGCGGGGAGAGGAGAAATGAGTGTTTCTTCTCTCTCCTCCCAGTTTGGCTTTCAGATTACACAGGGTCATTAACCCCCAGGACCAGACAGCTTCTTGCTCACACCCGATACCTTCCCCTGGAGCAGAACAGGAACGCCCCTGCTTGTTTAACGAAGCTCCGCTGAACTGCACCTTGCGGAACCCCACAGCAAACGGCTATATTTAAATTTAATTGCCCAGAGATCGTAAGTGTAATATTCTCTAATTTCGCTTCCAGTTTCAGCTGTAAACAAGCTGGCAAGTCAAGCTCAACCCATTGTCCCCACCTGTGAGCTGCAGTGCTGGCAGAGCTGGGGAAGAACTGAAGGGGAATGGAGGTACCGGTATCAGTCCTGGAAAACTCAGGTTACAACTGAAATTAACTTCAAAATGAAACATCATTTCAGAATTTAAAAGACGATGAAACAAAGCACTTTTATTTTTATGCTGCATTATGAAATAAATAGATGCAATTTACATACATTCCCAAAATACTTCAATAAATCCAAACAATCTTCAGCCGAGAAATACTTGATCAAAACTTTCCACCAGCTCATGTTTTGTCATCTCTGTGGCCGATTCTGTGTTTGTAAAGTATGGATCTCTCTTCTTCTCTGTGTTGTCTCCATGGTTTTTAAAGTTTCCAGGCCTGGGACTGTCTCTGCATTTTGCCCATGTATCATGTTAATACAATAACAAATAACATTTATTTAGCAGTAATTTCAAGGGCATCTGACTCATAATATATAGATGGGCAACACTGATACATTCCACTTCTTTTTTCCCAATTTATTTGGAATTCTCTAAAATTCCATCATCACAACCCCGAGTGAACTTCTGCCACCTTGTCCACAGTGGGATTTCTATGCTGGTACGCTGTTAACAGAAATGGTCTCCTTTCTCCTTTCTCACAGTCATTGTTCTCCAGACCTGCCTGCCATTTCGGTCTGAAAAATAACAGAATTGCCTGTGGCTTCAATTAGGCAACAAAACATCCACCTCTCTGGAGCTCTGTGCATTTTTCGTACCTGAAAATACTTGGCAAACGACAGTAAGCAAGTGCAACGGACATAGAAGCTAAGAGGAAGCTTCTGTAATGGAGGAGCAGTATAGTGACAAGAGGCTGAATAATAACAGCCATTAATAACAAGACTGTAATTAGAGGTCAGCTGGAGAAAGGCTCAGTGTGTTCCACTGGCTGGCTTCAAGGCATGCAGAACAACAACCCTGGATGTTCACCGCAGAGTAACACAAGCTGTGAGTACCTCGTTGATCCCAAACACCATGCTGCTACACCATTCATAGCGTGGCTGGCAGAGACGCGGTTTCAAAAACTGACATTGGCCAATGCTCCACCGGGACCTGCGGCTGGATGGATGAATGGATGGATGGGCTGAGGTCAATTGTATGAGATTCAACAAGGCCAAGTGCCAGGTCCTGCACTTGGGTCACAACAACCCCATGCGAGTTCTAGGTACCTAACACTTGGACTTGATGAACTTAAAGGTGTTTTCCAACCTCCCCAGAGGTCCCTCAGCCTGCTTCTCAGGCAAGGCTGCTCTGTAACGCCTGCTGATGAACTGCAAGTGCCCTGCTAACAGGTTTTATGGATTAGAAGGCATTTAATGAACTATGAGTGCAGCTCATTGAGAAAGACAAAGGGGTCTGCTTTCCAGATACTGTCTGAATTTGTTCTAGCCTTTGCCCAGGAAAACCAATGGGTGCATTTCCAAGGCCCACCTCCAGCCAGCATTTTGCATCGGAGCTCACATCCATAGTGACTGCCCCATTGTACCTCAGCAGCTTCCCCTTATCTCCCAGCCCAAGACTGTGCTTGCCTGCTTAATTCTTAAGCCCCTACAAACCACCCCAGCCCCAGAGCAGCCTCTCTGCTCGGGGTTTCTCAAGGAGACAGAAGCTAATAGGGCTCAGCTACCGATTCGTGAGCAACAGCTCCTGCTTCAAACCCGCTCCAGCAGATTTCCCTGTGTTAACCAACTGGGGGAACTTTGCCTGGGGAGAGAGGGAATGCAGCTCCAGCAGGTGAGAGCATGGGATGGCTGCTGCATGATAACGGCGTTGCTTAGCAACCTCTGTACCTGCGGTCCATTTAATTGGGACGTTTCTGAGCTTCTGATGATGTCAAGCTTGGAAGGGTTTCTGCAGGCAGGGGGTGACCATGTGGTCCTGCTCAGGTACCAGCTCTGTCTCATCAGCATCAGGCACCACAGTCAAAGGTGAAGCAGCACGGGGACCAGCGTACGGCTGCCCTGCCCAAACCGGGGCTCACCCATGAGCGAAGCACTGTGCCCCTGCGGCTAGACAGCAGCCCAGGCTGCTCCTAACTGCCCCTGTTCAGCTCCACATCTGGAGAACTCCTCAGGCTTTTTCTTTTCCCTGGAGGGCAACAACTGCTCTCAACTAGAGCGCTAACTTCCCACAATGACCTTTAAAGCAACGCAGAATAAAATCTGCGAGCTACTATAAACCTAGCCCACAAATCTGGCTGCTTAAACTAGCCCTATCAACCTATCTTTCAAGAGGTTTTGGGATCCCCTTAGAGGCTCTGGCTGGAAGATGCACAGCCTTATTTCAGCATGCTGTCAGCACATCTGCACTACCAACAGAAACACGCTCACTGCACCCACATGCCCACGAAACACTCCAGATGGACAGTCTGTCACTCCTACTCCTCAGGAACGATCCAGGTCGCTCTCCCCTTCTGGGTTCAATACTTCATCCCAAACATTTATCATGTTCTGCTCCAAGCCTCCTACTTCTGTGCACATTCATTCTTCCTGAAAACTGCTTTGTCTTTAAAATCCCTAATTCTCTCTTCTGCAGCCCAGACTTGCCGTAGTGTGGAGAAGCACCCAGCATCTCCGTTGCATTTTCTCTCCGGTCCGTATCAGAAGAAAAGGTCTGTACAAGGTGCATCTCTGGGAGTTGCTATGGTTACAGCACGACGTTGCGTAGCAACAAGCTAAGCTGAACATCACCGAGGCATTTTTCCTTTCTAAATTTCTTCCCCTTGTGTATCCATCCAAATGAGTTAGATTTATCTCCAGCCTCAGCACAAACACAGCAGGGAACATCTACCTATTGATTGTGTAGTAAGACCATCCCTATGAGCAGCGTGACAGAACGAGGACAGGCAGTGGTTCCTTTCCATCAGTGGTTCCCGAAGTATTAGAGATATCTGAGAGAGCTGAGTTCATCTCTGTTTTATAAAAGGGGAAACTGAGGCCCTGGGCGAAGCACATTGCTCAGCTGGGTGGCCAGGGTGGACCTTGGGACTGCTCCCAGCTTGTATAGTAACACCAAGACACCCTCACCTGCCACCACTCTGAGCCTCTCTGGGCTCCTCACCCTGCAAAGCATCAGCCAAGAGGGCAGGGAACAGCCTGTGCTGTCTCCGCGCCCAGAGCTGTCTGGGTACCATCAGGCCCAAGGAAACACTGGAAGTGAATGTTCACCCTGGTGAGCAGGTTGCCATGGTGATCCTCTGGCGATGCGGCATAGATACAGAGGGGCAGTGAAAATGACTGTAATTAATTTAAGGCATTAAGAACAATTAGCGTTTATTAAACAGTTTATTGAAAGACGCACAAAGCAAACAAGTTAGATCCTTAATGCATAAAATAATGAAATCTGTTCTTTCTAATGCGGATAATACTCAGTGGAGAAAACAGTCCACAGGAAGGTTAAACTGTATTACCAACCATATACAAACAGCAAGTCTCATTCCTCAGCATAACAATTTATCATTTGAAATGAAAACGATGGCCTGTTAATCCATCTTATCCAGAACAAGAATTTCTGAAGATGAAAAGGTTGAGAGGAGTAAGTTAGTTGCAGATATAATGCCTTGGTTCACGGCCATAAGCAAAGATCACTGTGGTCAGGATTGATATGGCATCACCAAAGAGCAGGAAATCTGTCACTCTATCAGTCAGCAGTAACTATGAAAGCTGATAGTCTAGAGATGCCCTCCAGCACAGGAAGACCTTAAGACGCTAACAGTCTGACAGCAGTGCTACATACACTTTGTTTTTGCATCCATTTCTAAGTATTCACTACTGCTATTGCCAAAAAACGGGTGTCAGAGCCAGTACAGTAATTTTAAGCATCATCTATCCACCCCCCATCTTTATGCTGGGTTTAACAGCACTACCTCTCTGCATAAACTCTAACAATGAAGTGTGTGTCATGCTCACTTTCAGTGGGTCACCTCACAGAGATTAACAGCCTCCTCATGCTGCAAGCACTTGGAATGGTTCCTGCTTAAACACGCTCTTGATGTGTGCAGGGCTGTGCTTCATACTGCAGTGTAGGACGTGCTCAGCCGAATAGGAGCTCTTCTTTGCAGCACTTTCCAGTGGACACGTTTCTGCAGCCATTCCTAGCAAGCACTGAGTGCCCAGTGGGCAACGACCAACCTCTGCAACCCTTTTGAAAATATTGGTCCTGCTTTATCCCCCGAATCCTCTTCTTGGGGCCTCCCTGCTCCTCACAAAGGTCACTAACAAGCATGGGGATATTTCCCCACTAATACGATGCCATAAAAGCAGAAAGCCAAGTGTCCAGTCCCATTGTGGGATGGTGCAGAATTTAATTAGGTCACTCCCTGGATACATTAAACACAGATGTCGAGATTCAGGAGATTACAGATTTATTGGGCATCGATTGAATGAAAAATCCAATAAGAGCTGGGAGAGGCACAGATGACTGCTGCAGCCTTTGCCAGCTCTCCCCGAGGGCAGCCGAGGGAGGCTATAATTAACACTACACAGTCCTGACAGGCAAGAGACAAAGTTCTGGCCAGCCCAGGATGTAATTTAGCATCTATTTATTCACCAGCACAATTTATTAACCAGAACAAACACAGTGCAGGCAGATTTGTAGCTAATATGTTATGATTTCTCTGTAAAGGGTTTCAGGAGCACACTACGCATGCTGCTGTTCTCTCTGCCCAGAAAGCTCCACTGCAAGCAAACTGAGCCCCCAGCTGAAACGCCAGGACTGCAGAGAGCTCTGCAAACTGAGCTGCTGCCTCCTTGGTGGGCAAGGAACACCGGCTATGCCACTGCCACCCATCCAGCCCTGGGCAGCTGCACCAGCACCAAGCGCGCTCCTGCAGCAGCAAACCTGGGCCACGCTGCTAAAAGAAATGCTTCAGCAAACCCCTGCTTACATGCCCTTGGACGAGCGCCCGCTTTTAACACTGCTAGCGACAGGAAATTCTGGCTCCAATTACATCAATGGCAAAAGTCCCACTGACTCCAACGAGCCAGAATTTCAGCCTGGTTCCCATAACCTCAAGCTGCAGCATATATAGCTCTGTCCAAAACCAGTTCTGGTGATCTCAGTATAGCCTCCGTGGAGCACTATCCATAATGCAGATGGGCTTCAGAGGCTGGCCTTTCAGAGCACTGGTATAGACAGCTAGAAATACCTAGGCATAGCTGTAGAGCAACAGGGCAGGCATTTCCAGCCAGATTTCAGGTGCAAGCATTCAGCTTTCCTGTACATTAGGGGCAGATACTATTTCTTCTGTGATATTTGATCAGCCCATAGCACTATGGAGGTATGAACTGCATCAACTGTCAAGTGCTTTTAAAAATGAAAGTGATGCAACTCCCTTGGGATTCACAGCTGCACGCTTCCCTTTGCTTTATATTTTCTGCTGAAGTAAAATAGGTGCAGCTTTACCAGAGGGGATGGATTCTGCCCCCCCTCCCTTCTCCTATTTAAAGCAGAACTAGTTCCTTCTCCGCACTCCAAAGACATTACCAAAAATGGAGATATAGCTGTGGAGGGAGCTGTAAGGAGGAGATTAAGTTAGAGAAAAGCATGAAAAATGAGGACTGGTATTGCTTGTGTTGGCCCCTTGCTCTGTCTCCAACAGCCAAACCATATTTCAGTAGCAGCATCCTCTGTAAAGCAGGGCTGTATTAATGTGGTTAATGGAGATGAAACACCTTGAGACCAGCAAGAGGCCGAGGAGCTGCATTTCTGATTGATGAGCATCACATAAGCAAGACATGAGTCACAGGGCGCTGGCAGCCTGAGGTTTGCAGCACCTGTCTTGTCCCAAATGAAGCAGATCGAAAAATCCTATATTAGTTATACCCAAGAAAGGGGCAGTTTCTCAGCGGAGCTTGAGGGGCAAAAACATCCACTGGAAAGTAGAAAGAAATAACCTGAGATTCGGGCGTTATGTCTGGAAACCAGAATCTCCCCTTTCTTCCCAGCAGAAAGATAAGTCACAAAATGAAAATTTATTCTGGCAATAGGCATCCAGTTAGTTTTGGGGGGAGGGAGGGAAAGCTGATGTCTGCTTTGTTCTATTTTCCTAAAACAACTCCTTACCCCTTCCTCCATCTCTGCACAAACACCCGCTCCGTTCAGAGCCTCGACAGGCGCCCAGATTGCAGGCAGCCCCTACCCTGGGCTTATCAGGTGGTTTGTTCCCATTGTCATTGACAAGAGTGGTTATAATCCTATTAATCAGGCTGTGGGCCGTGCCAGGAAACACAGCGACTCCATTCGTTACTGTGCCTGTGAAAAGGTAATACTGGCTACACGCAGAATACTGAGCAGCTTCTAATCTCCGAGTTGAAATGATCGCTTCAAGTTAAGCCTGTCTGTTGAGTATAATGAAACCAAACTCCCGGGCACTGGGCACTGCCCCAGCTTCCAAAACTTCTGGATCAGTTATTAAACCTAAAGCCTGAAACTTCATGTGTTTTGTATGAGAGATGAGCAGCAAGAGGAAATACACGAAGCCAACAGCAGCAAGGATGCGCTGTTCCTTCCATCGCTGTACATCGTGTGTGCACGCTGTAGGGCTGGGCTGTCAAATTCATTGTCAGCGGGGGCCACATCAGCCCCACGGTTGCCTTCAAAGGGCCAAATGTAACTTTGGGACTGTGTAAATGTAGGAGTAGTGAAAATGAGTTTGACACCCCCTGCTGTAGGGACAGCAGCTAGTACAGCATGCCTTTAATCTCAGTAACAGCCTTAGGCAAACAACTAATGGCCAGATAAGGGTGTTTAACAATTATAAGGGAGCCAGATTACACTTTTACTGCCGAAATGTGATAGGCTTCAGCATATCTCCAACAAACACTGTCTGAAACACCTGCTGAACAGCCAGGCTTGTGCAGTGTATAATCAGGGGTTCTCAACATTATTCCTTTGAAGCACAAAGTTCACCGCTGCTCATTTCAGCAGCTGTTTTGTGCTCAGAACTGTCACCAGCCCATAGAGACAGCCCGGCTGGCGTGTTCCATCCTTCCTCCCTCCTCCCCGCGGTGTTCCCTTAACCCGGGGTAAATATCATCTGCCTGAAAATTCCTGTTTGTTCTTGGGAAAGTCACTAATTCTAACAGCTCCATTTTCTAAAAAATAAAACCAAAGAAAGAACAACAACAACAAAAAGCAGCCAAAAAACCTGCCCCACAACACAGACACAACACACCACGCACCAAATCTTGATGAGTCTAAGTTAATTGCACTTGGGGTTTTTTTTGTTTCCAATCCTGTAAGTTGTATCCAAAACTCATTATCTGCTCTTCTCTATTGCCATAAGGGTTAGAAACCTTTCCCTTCAATCAAACCCCTGTACTTCCACCAAAAACCTGACTTGGGGATGAAGAGATACAACACAAATATCGCAAGGCTTGAAAGACAATCATGAGGTGTCGTAAGCTTGCTGCCCACGTGTGGAATACCAGAACAGCTCTGACAACAGCCAAGATCTGTATATACAGCTTGTCAACATTTGAAAAGAAAGAGACATCTCTCTGCCAGACGGCAGCCTAAGCCTTCTTGAAATTATCGTCTGGGAATTTACTGAGAATGGCCAAATGACTTTGCACACAAATACAACACGGACCGCACTGAAAATTCCTATGGAAGGTGGAGCAAGTGCCCAGGAGTTGGGCACTAATTGGGCACTAACTAGCTGGGCACTAACATGTGATGCATATCACCTCCATTTAGGCCAGCTGACAAGCATTTGAATGGGACTGGCCATGTCTGTACAAATCCCAGGGCGCTTCATCACACATGCACCTCTTCGACTCCATGCCTTGTTTTCTTCCCGGTCAAGCATCACACCAGATACTCCCTTCCACACACATTCTCCCCTTTCTGCGTCCTGCATGATTTATATGGCATTTAAATAATAAATTGCATGGATGTTGTGCAATTTATAGCACTCAAAGTAGGTCATTAAATAAATCACTGTAAAATTCATATAAATGAATCTAGATCTTGCAGTGAGAGGATTTCATTGGGAAAAAAAAAAAAATCGATCCACAGAGTTTATAAAATTGAAGGATTGTCAAGGATTTGTGATGTTTAAGTATTGTGTATATTTAGAGTAAGAACACGAGGGTGATTTATGCAGGGTGACACCTTTGTTTCTCCTCGTGCAGCGGGATGCCTGCAGCTCTGTCCCCAGCCTTCCCTCTGGAGCGCTCTCATCTGGGGAACACATCGCCCTCGGAAGGAAACAAAACCTTCCTCCCGAAATACGCAGCAGGAATCCTACACTTATTCTTATTAGAGCCGTGCACAAGTAAATGGGTATTTTGTCAGAGTTAACCCTGGGTGTGACTGCACTGCGAGCCCATGGGATGATAAGCTCCAATTCTCAATGCCCAAACCAACCCACGGTCCTCAGCAAAAGGTGCCCAGGTGCGGCAGGCGGTAGCGACGAGCTGCTGCGAGGACAGAAAACGCGCTCACAGAGCATTCAGCGGAGAAGCTGCACTTCGAGAAAACTTCCAAGAACCAAGCTTGCACCTACCAGCAGCTTCGTAATCATCACCCAAACATGAAACACCAGCAGCTAACGGCTCTGGCCAGGCAGCTCACGGGACGGTGGGGAGGAGGGACAGAGAAGCTGAGATTAAACAGTGATCTTCTAAGTGGGCTTTTGATGTGCATTCTCATGTTGCGCAGCACGGTAAGCCTGGAAGTTCAAGAGCCCCCGGCGTGCTGCAAAGATCTGGGTGCTTTATTCTGCCCATTTTAGAAAGCGTTTTCTTTGCAACGCCAGCTTGCGTTCATGGCTGTGCTGCTTCCTCTGGGACTGGGGTCCCTGTCACTTTGAAGATCCTAGCTATTTGACTGCTTTGAATTAATTTGTTTAATGAACCTCAGGGGGACACTGCACTAAAGCATTCCCAAACATGTTCAGAGCTTTTCAGTTTCGCCATTAATTAGGGACTCCTTTGGGGCTAAACACAAGAGGTTCTGCTGCTGTGTCTGGAGCCGGCAGTAAGCCAAGACAGTGCTGAATCTCCAACTCAAGCGAAGCATGTTTAATGTTTTTCCTCCTCTACCTTTTCTTGTCCCCAGCCAGCGCAAAGTTGCCAGCCGCCAACACAAATAACTCAGGTCCAGGTGCTCTGAGACAGAGGGAAGTGTTTTATCAAAGCATGAATAAACCAGCCAGCCTGGCACGCAGGTTCCCTGCAGCTTGCCCTGCTCCCCATAGCCTGCAGCGCCCCAGCTCCCACTGCCATGGGACAGAGAGGGAGCAGCCAGTGTACGGGGGAAACCTGGGGCTGGTAGGGTTGTCCCACACCTCCCCTCACTGAGCTGCATCAGACACTCATCCTTGGGGTTAGCATCGGACTTAACAAATTGCATGGGTTTCCACGCAGCCACCAAGGAAAGGAAGACAGTTTATAGGGGCAGCACCCACCTAGTTCCACACAGGACACTGTGGCGCACATTGCCGGGGTGCTGGGCCCAGCTGGGTGGTTGCTGAGCCCCTCTGCAATTGGGCAGGCAGAGGGAGGGCAGGTTTTTACCCGTCTTTCCCCCTGGGCATGTGGAAGGGCACACGGGAGCCAGGACAGCAAACGCGGGCACAGCTGCTGGAAAGCTGCTGCCATCTCCTGGACAGCCGGTCCCCAGCCAGCACCCTTTTCCTCAGAGCTGCTTTTGCAAAGGACTATTGCTCCTTTCCGCCCCAAATCCCGACCCCGGCGCTGCCTGCCTTCCCTGCAGCCCCCACCCCAGCACAGCAGCCCCTGACAGCTGCTCTTGCCTGTGGCTTCTGGCCACCACTCCTGCCAACAGGGCTGTACCCTCTGCATTGCACAATAACGCTTCCGTACAAACACGCTTCCTTGCAAAGGCAGATAAGCCACGTAACACGGTGACAAGATGCCAGCTGAGCTCCTGCTATGCTGTTTGCATCTGCAGGGCTCAGATCCCACCCAGGCAAACTCCATTCCCCAAGGGCTGATGTCTGTCCTTGTACCAGACCTGCTAGAGACAGCACTGAAACACCTGCACTGCTCCGGACAGATTTCCCTCCCTTGCCCATGGAAAGGTTTGGGGACAGAAGGGACCGTAGTGGGAACCCCAGGAGACTGCTCAGATGCTGAAACAGGAAGGAGTGCAGTAGTGGCACCGGGACAGCCAACAAGGCTTTATTTGCAGAAATGCTCAGCAGACATGAGAAGAGGACAAGAATGACTATGGTCCAGGGTGGGTTGCAGGTGGCAGCAGAGACCTCGTCTCTCCATCTCAGAGAAGGAGGAGGTACAGGAGACAAGTAAATCCAGTTACTGTTGTGTACCCCTTCACATCCTAGAGAGACCAAACTCCTGGCTGCTACTTCTCCTATCTCTTGTGATCGAGGATCGTTTGGAGACCGAACCTCTTGGGTGATCCACAGTGCAAACCAAGAGATTTGCAGTGACCTGCAAAGGATTACTGCTGCACCGGGGCTGTCTCACCCTGCTGCCTTAGGCAGGTTTGCATGAGCAAACAGTGCCTATTTGCATAAGGATTCACATGCTTATTGCTCCAGATTGACCAGGCTCTATTTACCCAAGTGCTACACACACCCTTCAGCAACAGGCTGTGCCTTCCAGTATGATGAGGTGTAACTTCATGCATGTTCTGCCTCATAGGTAAACACATACAAAGTCTTGCTTACTTTTGCCTGCGTCTCCAGGCAATCCCACCCCGCATCACCTCCCGGCCTCCCAAAGGAAGCGTCTTGTGGGTTCAGTGCAAGAGCAAGGGGAGCTGAGTGAGGAGGTGGCCGGGCTGGCAGAAGGTCAACATGACGGGAAACTCCGCTTGTAAAACCCACTGGAAGAGGGGACAAATGTCCAGAAGTTGACATAAGGAAGTACAAAGAAGCAACGGAGGCCAAGCAGGAAAATTGCCTTCTTAAATTGCTCACTTTAGGGAAGTGCCCTTTTGCAAAGAGTTTGTCCTTCAGAACAGATTCCTCCCTTGTAAACTGCCAGAGCAAACCTGCCCTCTCTCTCCTTGTAGCTGATGTCGATAACAAGGAGGCTTTCAGGACCTTACCCCACAGAGGCAAATGCAGGGAACCATCCACTTTTTCTAAGCCAAGTCTGGATAAAGCCCCTTCAGGTCCAACAAAGTAGCATAAAGCGCCCTAAAACTGAAGGTTCCTTCTGTCTAGCTGTGGGAAAGCCCATGCCATGCCAGCCCGAGAGCCCAGCTGCCCGAGGAGCAGGACTGAGGGGCTTCCCTGCAGCAAACGTGGGACACATAGGGGGACCAGCAGCCTCCCAGCTGCCTCCAGATGCAAAGAGCGTTGCTTGTCCACTGTGCAACTCCAGCAAGCCTGACCTGCTCCCTCCCTCTCTGTTGGTCCCTCCTCTGGTGTATGGAGGTGGAAGGTGGGGTGTAGCAGGGCCCTCATCTGCTTCCTGGAAGCTGCAGAGAACTGTTGTGACACTGGTGGCTCCAAAGCCCCTGGGCAGACCAGAGGTGCAGAGTCCACTCCAGCTGCCTTAAGCCACCCCACACCACAAGCAGGACAAGGAATCTTTTAAAGCCAGCTCAGCAGTCCAAGCAGTAAAACACATCCTATATTTATAAAACACACTGTTTGCAAAACAGGCCAGTAAATCCCCACGGTCTTAAATCCTTCACCTAGAGCAAACAGTGCAATGTAGAGGAGCTCAGAGCAAACAGACCTCTCCTTGCTGTGAGCTGGGCAGTCCCTTCTGCCACGCAGGGCCAGCAGCGAGGTGGGGAGGATGCCCGGGTAGGGAGTGTTGTACTGGGGCCAAGGCTGCCCAGTGCTAGGACAGGGAACATATGGGACTCCCTGTGTCTGCTGCCTCTGTTCCCGTCTGCCCTCAGCACTCTGCCCTGGCTCTAGCTTAGACTCTGCGTCACCCAAATGGTTTTGTTCGCTACAACCACTGTGCCAGAGAGACAGCCTGATGCTGTTTGGCTGTGACTCACATTTCCGTGCTCTGAAGCAGGTGGTTGCATGCAATTGTTCATTCCCTGCAAGACTGCTGCACTTTTGCCGAGAGGACACCTCCTCACTTGCCATCTCCTCCTACTGGGTCGCATGGGGGAGGAGGTGGGTTTGCTTTTCCAGCATTTGGTCTTCCCCAGATCATTAACTCTCAGCCAATACACTCAAGGGTTTTGCCTCCCTTCCTGAAGCAGAGCACTGAATTCAAAGCACTGCTGTTTGCCTAGGAGCTCCAGTCCTCCAGCCACAAAAAGGAAGATTAATTTAAGCCTGGGGATGACAAAAAGGAGTGGATTTGCTGCAGAGAAAGGGAGCAAGGACCAGACACCCTCTGTGTCACTCAGCACAGGGGCTCTGAGCTGAGCCAAGCTGCAGTGCCCAGGGACGCTCAGCACCATGAGGTCCCACTTTGAATGAGAGAGCATCAGGCTTCCAGGAGCTCCTGGTGTATAGAGCTGGAGCCTTTTGAGAAGCTCAAAGAGCCATGTGGACATCCCCCAGGGACCAGCAGACTGTTGCAAGGAAGCAGAGAATGGCACAGGTTTTCTCCGAAATAGCCAAGACTTGGCCTTGAAAGAAGTCTGTGGAAATTACGGCTCTAGCTTAAGTTTTGCCCACAAATACACAAAGGATGGGGAAGGAACCACACCACTTGTGCTCACAAACAGACAAGATAGTCATTTCTGTCTGCTTGCCAAAAGAGAATAAATCCCAAGTCATTCTCTATGGTGCAATACCTGCAGTGTGGGCGGCAGGCAGGGAAACACCCCTAAATAATTTCCAAACTGTTCTTGAGTTTCCTGCGAAACCGCAGATGAGGACTGCGGCTGGGGAGCCCAGTACCCAGAGGTTGGATTTATTTTGGCATCCGAAACCCCAACTTCGGAGCTGCCAGCCCAAAAGGGGCCAGCTCCTGCTGGTTTTAGGGCTGCTCTGAGCACGGCTGGGCAGTTTAGGCCCTGCCAGCCTCCGCTCCGACTGTCCTAGTGCTCTGTCTGAGTATTTCGGGTACTTTAGAAGCTCAAACTCCTTATGATTTTGTAATTCAAATGCTTTTTTATAACACACATGCGAGTCTCCCATTGTAATTCCTGCTCCCTACTCTTCCTCTAGTGGACTTCACACCCATTTGATTTGCTTCATTACACAGGCTTATCCCTATCCAAATTAATTACTATGAAGTCACCTTTTCAGCTAAAAACATTCATTCTATTTCTTTCCAGAACTCTCCTCCTGACAGAGCTTTTTCTGGCTCTATCCCAACTCAAAGCCTCAGCTCCTGGTTTCCCACAGCAAGTTCAACCTCTTCAAGAACCGAGCAGAAACAAAACTGAAAAGCCCCACTGAGTTTAATAAACATTGTCACTGCCACCATCACTTGCAAAATCTCTCTTTCCCTGGATAAATTCCTGAAGCAGAGTCTTCCTTGTTACATATGTGATACGATCCAATCCTGCCTTTTCTTTTCCCAAATGAATCCTTTCCAAGAGGCAAATGTATGTATTTTCAACTCCGTCTCTTCCAGTGATATGATACTGAGCCATCCTCATTGACTGAAAGGCGGCGCGGAGCTTTTGCGAGGAGGCTTCACGTGAAACTACCAAGGGCAAACAGCGCCAGCAGTGAAGTTGCGCTTGCCAAATCCTCCACTTCCGTTTTCATTTGCTGTTTCCCCATTCCATTTGCTCTCATTTTACCAGCTAACTCCCCGTGTTCCTTCAGGTGCTTGCAGAAAAGTGGGGGTTTGTATTTCCAGGGGACTTGCAGCCCTGCGGTCCCTTTGGAACACTCTTTCCTGCTTCTCTGCATCATGGGGAGAACGTGCAGAGCGTTTCTGAACCCGGCATTGCGCTGCTCACCGAGCTCACATTGCCCGGAGAAGCTCCCAGCAGGGCAGAAGGCACAGAAGAAAACCACAAGGAAATGGGGCCGTGCAGGAGTATTTGATTGTGTGAGCTGGAGCCAGAAAACCTCAGGTTCTCTCTTTCTCCACACTCTGCATTGGGATAAAGTTTACTTCTGACCAATGTTAGCATCACCGAACATGTATCAGCTCTTCCAACACATCCTCTCCTTCTCTGGCCTCTTTCCTGCTGCTCGCCTTTTATTCCGCTTGTCCTGAACTCGTCTATTTTTTTTCTTGCACTTGCCCTTTTTCTCCCACTTCTGTTCAACTTTTGTTTGAAAACTTGAACACAACGGCTTCTATCTAAGCCCGGGGGCGCTGGCGGAGTGGCGAGCCCTGCCCCGGTGCTTTGGGGCTGGAAAAAGGGAAGATGAGCACAGGGGGGGAAATCCAGACATCTCACTTGCCCACCCACCCGTGTGACTCAGCAGAGCCTGGGAGGAAACCGAGCAGGTGAGCTTGACAAAACTACAGCATGAGGGCATCAAAAATGCCTCCGGGAGCTTCCTGTGGGCTGCCAGTGACACGTCTGCAAGTGTAAGGCAGATCTGGGGAAAGGAAGGGTATAGCCTCCTCCTTTCCGAGGCTCCAGTTCATCTGGAATACCTATGCATTCAGCGTATTGCTCACACTGCTGGAAATAACCGCCCTCGGCAGAATTAGCACTGGCAACAGGTTCTGGAGTGATCTCCGTTGCAAGGGAACTGATTCAGGGTCATCGCTATGTCTAATTACTGGGTGTCACGCACCCTGGGTTTCGCTGTGGACCGTACCCGCTGCTACTCTCCCAGCACCGCAGGAGCCGTGCGGGAGGACCCTCCCTGCTCGCAGAACCGGGGCAGGACTCACCTTCCCCAGCGCTGACAGAGCTCACCCCACATCGGCACCGCCCCAACGGCTCAACAAGCGTTTGCAAAACCAGCTTCTGAAAACCCCAGCCGACGGACTGCAGCAGAGAACGAGGAAATCCCCACGAGACCCAGGAGTGAAAAGAGAAACTCCATCTTTTTTTTCATATAAAAATATTTGAGGGGTTACAGCCAAAAATGACATGCCATGGTACCACTTGAGAAGAATCACATAAGTGTTCTACCCCCAGCAAGAACATGCTGTGTTCATCCACGAATTGCTGGGAAAGGGGGTTATGGTCCAGGGTCAGAGAGACCATCCTTTGACTGACTCTTGGCCCTTCACTACCCAGCTTTCTCCAAGCAGCAGCAAAGCCTATATTTAAACATCTCTAAAAGGATATACCCCTGCTGGATTTTCCACGCTTTCTGGAATTGTTTGACCTTTAAGGAAACCCTGGACCAGGGCTGTGGGTGCTCCTTCACCCTTCTAGAATGGGGGCTACTGCAGAGGCTTACAGGGACTATGAGCATGGAAGCACAAAACACAGTGTTCACCGTAGAAAGGCAGCCCAAGGGATGTGGGCAGGCAGAGACTTGATTTCCAGCCCATGGGTTCCGCAGTGACACGCACACTGTCCATTTCAGTCCCTCTCATCTGGTCGCCCCTTTATTTTAATCAGTTCACCCAGAGGTTAAGCAGGTAGGAGGAAGTAAACTCTAAAAGTACGAGTGAAACCTCCCGTTGGGGGTGTGCACATGTGAGCTGGATGGGGAGGAGCAAACATTCATATTTACCTCATCAAAAACGGAGTATAAATAGTCTGGAGAGCACCAGGCTTTCTCAGTTCCCAGGTGCAGGTGCGTGAAGCAGAGACGTCAAAGGGGATCATGGCAGCTTCCCTCTCTTTGGTGCAGCTCCTCTTCATTGGGACACTAATCATACCAGCGTATTCAGAGACAGAAAGATGTGGTTGGCTCCTGAATGCAACTGCAGGCGATTTCACTTTAAGCACGTTACCCACAGCATACCAGGCAGACACAACCTACCTAGGTAAGCCACCTCTCTCTACATCTCAGACTCTCCACACTGCACAGAGATGCATCTCCCTTGCCCCTAACCCAGCTGGTTTCTGGAGTCTTGTGGTATTCTTTGATGTGCTTAAAACGTGTGAGGTCTAACACTTTCTTATATATAATTTCAAGCAGGAGATGGGTAAATGGCATTGCTTGTTACCTCTTTGTTCCTATTTCATGTTCATGCCTACAGGTTCAGTCTCAAAATCTCTTTCCTTCCTTGGGGTGCTTTTTCTCCCTTAATCTTTTTGCCTAAACTTGCATGGGAGGATTGGAATGCTCACAAAACCACAGAATTTGGGGGGAATTTGATTTGTGGTTTTGTTGCCTTCCTGAGAATCCACCCTTCTTGGTAGTAATGGCTGTAAAGACAAAGGTGAAGAGGTTACTTTGATGCTGACAGATGCTCAGCATCAATCATAGCAGATGGCTTTTGCTATTACAAGGAACATAGCCACAGAGTAAATGGCAGCCTGACCCTGTTTCCCAGAGCTGACAACAAACCTCCCTTTGCCTTGAGGTTCAGGAAAACCCAACCGCTGAGAAAACAGTGGAGGAGAGACATCCTGAGCCCTTCCTGCAAAGGGGGAGGTCAGTCTGCTGGCATTAATTGGCACAGGTTCCTCCAAATCTCACCCAGGGGCATCCGCCACCGTTGTCATTGTTTGTTTTAATAGGGACATGTTCTATGGCAGTTTCATCTAGAAGTCCTGACCCAAAGGGTGCTGAGGACCAGGACAGCACCAGCCGCACAGCGCACACAGAGCTGGGCTGGGAGGCACAGCCGGGGCGTCACTTGTTCCTGGCAAGCAGATCCTCTCGCTTCATTTGCTTATTGTCCAACATCTGCTCCCAGCAGAAGCGTGGTGCAGGGCAGCACCGTACAGCAGTCACGGCTGTGACAGCCACCCGGAGCAGAGCTACAGAGAAGAAAGGGGTTGGTCTGGCACACTCGGCTACGGGCTGAAACGAGGAACTGACTGCCCAAAAGCTCGTCCCCTTTAGCAATTCCGCCTCTGCCATTTGCATGAGATACAGGAGAGATTTACTCGCAGGCAGCTCTGGTTTGGCTTACAGACAGGGTACCCACAATAGCACAGGCTGAACCTGGTGACTGCGGAGGGGGCAGATAAGGGGGCTCTTCTTGTGGCTGGGGGAGGGCTGCAGTACATCTCCTTCTCCTTGCAGGCTTCTGGTGCACTCATATCGTATAGAGAGCACGGTGCAAATACCTCCTTGGCTGAAAACCCTGAGGCATGGACTGTGGAGGTGGCTGCCCTGCAGAACAGGCACCTTACTTTGTCTAATTTGCATTGTTTCCAGTTACAATAAGGGACAACAGAAACGCCAGTGACAACACGAGTGTGACCAACTATTTCCTGCAAGCTGTATCGCCAGAAAATGCCTCCACAGGAGAATGGAAAGTGGCAGACAAGGAGAACTGCAGTGACATAGACACAGCAATATTAAATGTCACTCAGCAAGCAGCAAACTGGACATCTTCAGCTAGTAACATTTCTTCCGTGGAAATCAGGTAAGACTAGACTTCACCAGTAAGTATTCAGTTAGGGCAGTATTTATCTGTGTAAGCTCTTAACAACACCCAAAATCAAGGACTCACCTCTAGAGCAGGGGTTGAAACGAACCTCTTGTGCCTTCTCCAGATTTCCTCTTGAAAATCCCAAGGAAACACTTTCTGCAAAGCCTCACTAGAGGTCACACCACGACAGGCTCGTAGTTTGAAGACTTGCTCCCACCAGCAGGGAGGCAGATGAATTCCGTGGGAATGAATGGACTGAACACGCCTCTTGTTTCCATTAACACCAATGGAGCTGCATTGGTGGGAAGTATTTGCCAATTAAACCAGTCATTAGCCTGATTTGCCTTACCTGTGTGAAGAAAGAATGTAATAGTTCATGGCAAGAGTGATTCTCATTACAAGGAGCAGATGGTCACAGTAAATTGCCCCCCTGTTATACAAGGCATATACAAGTCCCTTCTAGAAAAGGGCAGTAAAGCAGCAAATAGCCACAGTGAGCTCAGGATGACTTCAGTTCCTGCCTCTTTATCTGCTCTTAATGTCCCCTTTGCATCCCTACATGGGTCTACATGAGACATTGAGCTTCTCTTCTTTCAAACTGTTCTCCTCTCTCTTCATTCCTTCCACAGGGCATATATTGTCTTCGCTAATAGATCTGCCGTGTTCAAGGCTGTGACTCTGAACAAAGGTAAATAAACCTCAGCCGGGCAGTTCAAACAGCAGGGTGAATAACATGTCAAGCGAGGGCTTCATTAGTGCTCTGGTGTCTTGGCAGAGGGGAAAGATGGACCCAGTGTTCCTTGTTGCTGAAGAACATCTATCTCATCTCCCCAATAGTCAGGAGACCAGGGAAAGACACCAGAGTGTCTTTAGACACTGGAGTTCTAGAGCTACGTAGAGGTTTTTCAGGCTATAATATTGAACTTAAAACCTTTTTGAGCTTCCTTTTGTCTTAAAGCGACATTAAATTGCTACAAACAAGAGTGGATATTTCAGATATCCATGGGTTTGACCCCAATGCTTTGAGAAATCAGATTTAAATGCAGCCTCTTGGAGCAGCTCTGTAGCTCAGCTGGTCCTCTATAAACTTCTAATCAGCCCTGGGGGTTTCTTTCCCTTTCAGCACCAGAAACAGCCACACTGCCATCAACCACCACCCACAGCTCCGTCTCTGTGGTCCAGAGCAGCTCCTTCTTCATAGCTGTCATTCAGCTGCCGCTGCTCCTTGTCACAAGCAGACTGCTCTCCTAAACGTCAGGTAGCGAAGACGACCCACCTGTGCTGCACCTTTCCTCCATGGCTGAGGTTTGCATGGGGGGGCAGGCAGCTGATCTACTCAGGAAAACCACTCACCTCTTCGTGTGTCGAGATGATAACTGCACTTCTACATTAAATTATAAAGATCTGTCTGAGCACAGAGCTGACAATCTCCTCACTCCCCTTGTCCAGAGCCAGGAATCCCAGCAAGATGAAATGTTTGGTAGCAAGTCAGAGATCACTCCGTTCTAGCCTTTCGGCGAGATCAGCAGAACACGGTCAAGAGCAGGTCCCGTCTACCAAAGAAACGCTGCATGAATTAATTCCTTCCTCATCACCTGAGATTCTGTGAAGCACAACAAAGCATGAAAATGCTTAAGAGAGAAAAGGCCCTCTTTCCATCAGGGCACCAGGATCTGCTGAGAAGCTCAAGGAGCGGTCTGCTTTTGGCTGTGCAGCCCGGGACCTGCCCCCAGCACGTGTGTGCGTGTGTCTATGTGAGCCCCGGTGACAGCCAGACACCCCCAGTACATTCACCAAAACCACTGGAAGCAGAATTGAACCCAGGAGGGGAAATCTTGGGTTTAGGATTCACATGCCCCAACCAGTTTAAAACCTCCAGGGCAAACAGAGAAAACAAGTGTGGCCACCAACCTGGGGAGGAAACCCCTCACCAGGACAAGCTGGAGATCCTGCTGGCAGGATATCCCCCATAAAGGTGCAGGCCTTTGGAATTAATGCTCCACACTGTGATTTGGTCCAGCATCCTCTAAATTTTGTTATTTCACTGGGTGCCTTACAAAGTTTCTCTGGTTTTCTTCTGGCTTTCTGGAATGGCAGAGGGGTTCCTCTTAATCAACAGCTGATTTTGTTGTAGGGCAAGATTGTAGGGCCACTGAACATCTCGATTATTTTATTATGCTTTGTATTTTTATGTGGATGGTGTTTATTTAGGAATTTTCAAACTTCTGTAAAGTAATTTTTTGTTAAACTAATCTAAATAAATTAAAGAATCAAAGTTGCCTCTTGCACTTAACATTTCCTGGCTTGATTGCGATGTGGTGGGGGGTTGAAATGAGGCAGGTAGAGGTCCTGTGAACATCCCCAGAGGCTTCATTGCCTTCCAGGCTCTGTGCACATACACAAAGAAGCCACGTTACAGGGGCAAACCGCAATTCAGGACTCAGGAGGCGCCGCTGGCTGGACTTGGACAAACAGCTCCCGGAGGGAGGTCCGTGTCCCACTTACAGTCCCTCATCAGCAGCAAAGCCTGGATTGTTTATTAACTCGGTCATTGTTGGGGCAACAATGAACTACAAATAACAGCCTGGGGAGTGGCCGGTACGACTGACGGGCAGAACTTGGCTCAGTCCTACCTGCCGTTTTCCGCCTTGCTGATCCTTTTGTAACGGTGTCCCCTTTTTCGCTCTGCGCTGTTACATAATTTCCGACGTCACGGGAAAACAATCGATTTCCACTCCCCACACTACAAAAGCTGGCGCTGGAGCCACAGTCCTCCTATGGTCACTGTCTTTTCAAGTACAGAAAAGAGAGGAAGGTTTTCCCTCCTGGCAGTGAGGCAGAATGGGGAAATGTTCCCTAGAAACAATGAATAAAAAAGAGCAGCTGTGGCTAAACAGCTTTCCTTTGAAACCGGGCAGCCTCAAGCTTTCCTTTGCTTCCAGTTGGCAGAACCAAATGGTCACATTAACTGAAGCACATGGGCACGAGTGCAGTGCAAAAACCGACAAGGTTGGCTTCTTGCACAGGCTCCACATGCACCCAGTCCCTGCCTTGGCACCGCTCCTCTTCTATATAACCTGAGAACTTATTCCATGGGACAGGAAGGCAGAACTGGATCTGCCCTCGCAGTCCCTTCTAGAAACAACACAGCACATTTCTGTTTTTCCTGTCATTATACTGCTATTCAGATTGATGTGCACTGGAGCTGGAAGTCTGGCTCCTACAGCAGCTCTCCCAGCATCAGCTTGGACCATTTCACTGCTGTCCTGGACCCCACTAGCACCTGAACAATTCTTCTTCAACTTCATCACTCAGTAACTAAGTTACAGCCCAGAGATGCTTAATGTCTGATTATGTGAGTTAATTACTTCATTATATAACCCTCCCTCCCTCACCTGTGAATTTGGAGGCTTATTCCTACAGACACTTCCCTACGTGGTGCTCACATACACCTGCGAAGATCAAGACCCCTAAAAGCATGTTAAGGGACAGAAAACACTGTAATTTCTTGAGTCACAGACAATTACAATTCCAGCTCTGATATTGCCAACCCCCTTCACCAAAGCCACTACCCAGTCAACCCATTTATTTCCATCTTCACAGATCTACTGCTGTTTAAACTGGAGAGATCAGAATAAAGGATACGAGCACATCTCCAACGTGCGACACAGCAATAAATATAAATGCCCAAGCTATTGTGGGACATTGTTGGGGCTATGCAGTAAAACACCAGGAATCTGGGCTAGTGATTTCTGGGCAAGCACCTGACTTCATGCTAATAATAGCAACAGGCCGTGCAATATAGATATAACCATTCGTTTGCTTGTTTTTTGTCAACAGCTAAATTAGTCTTCCGAGAAAAGGCGCCATATGACACCCTTTAGACTCCATGTCTCATTGAAGACACCAAATGCTTTGTGAACCAGCAGCGGCAGCTACCACCCACTACAATTCACATCATTTTAGGAAAGTGAAATGACCATGTTATTAAAAATCATAAATTAATCCAATGTTTAATTAGAGAAAAATCAAAGCTTTTTGTGACTGGACACATTTTACCAGACCACCTCCTCTCCAGAAAGCTGCTCTATTTACTGTGGCACAACTGTAAATTTCACATCAGCTTGGTGGTTTGTGTTTGCAAAACAAGAACATCTTGAGAAAAAGCAGACAAATCACCACATTCTGAGAACCCAAACGGCTACATTGCTGCAAGAATTCTTGTGAAACATCTGTATTTGTCCTTAAGCAACATATAACCAACATCTAGGCGTAGGACACAGAGCGAGCAGGCCTGCAGTAACCCACTGCAGCAGGGCCTCTAGCTGAGCTGAAGTCCATTTCATTTCTCAGAGATGGTTTCTTCTCCTTTATAAACAACAATGTTCTGGTCTGTTTCATACACTTTGATTTTATAAAGAGTTCCCACGGGCAGGAGGTTCTTGAGGTTTTCCCAGATGAACACTGCAACGTTCTCTGTGGTGCTGAGAGTGAAAAACAAGCAGATTCAGAACGAAGAGCAAGGAGATTTGAGGAAGCCCTGCCTAGAACGGGCCAGGCGAGATGCTGAAGGCCACAGGGTGAGCAGCTCTCACAAGAGAACACCCTGAATGTAAGTGGGGTTTGGACTATCACCCACCTCACCACCTCAGCAAAGTACGGCACATCCTTATCCAGGTTTTTGTGGTCAAGAGGTTTCATGATCGCCTCCTGCAGATAGAGAACAGTGACAACCTCGTCCCAGTTGGTCAGTGGGCTTGAGGTTCAACTTACCCAGCCCTACATCCAGCTGTTAACTCCCCAGCTGGAGACATGGTACTGCCTCGCATCACAGTGCTGAAGCATTTCAGTCTTAAATCATTCCTTAATTTCTTCTTTATCTCCCACAATCATCAACTGACCACATCTCCACCCTGGTACCAGACAAATTGCTAAACTCTAATCGGTTCTCCCTGGGGATGTGTAGGAAATAGCACTATTACCTGCATGCATTCTTTCAGGTCTGTCAGGTTTATAACCATTCCTGAGACTGGGTCAATCTGCAGGGAACACAAAAGGGAGATTAGTAGCCTAGCTACATGACTTTATTACCAAGGCTGCTCTGAGCCTGCACAAATCAGACTGTGAATATCTGTGCACTCGCAACATCTGAGCCACAAGAAAAATGTCTTTCCACCTTCACACACCGAGTTCCAACTCGTGTGATGCTCCCAGAGGCTGATAGAGCACACGAACAACCCCAGTGCTTCCACCCTCACCAGGGAGGAAAAACTCCCTGAAACACTCAGTCTTCAAGCAACAATCTGGTTTGAACACAAGCAGGAAAATACGCATTAAGCTGCTGGGTTGAACAATCAGGGACAAAATAGAGACCAGCCTGAGTTCAGGGCATCCTCCCATCTGGAGAAGGCACAGCTCACAGTTCGCTCCATATTTGGGGAATGTAGACGGAAGCAGGTTTAAAATGTTATTTATAGATCTGAACAGAAACCTCCTTTCCTACGAACTACAAATCCTCAAAAAGTCATTTGGAAAACATCAAAACCAAAGTGCTGCCTGAACAACTGACTCTGCAGAACACACGGAGCGATGACGGGACGAAGGGTGAAAACCAACTGCAAAAGCAGAATTTCCTTTTAGATTTGCAGCAAAATACTTTGATAAAAGAGCAGACAATCAGCTATTGGAAGTGCTGAGCCTCCATGTGGCTCAGTGGTCACCCAAAGGTGCCCCATAGACCTGGCCAGAGCCTATACATTGTGCAGACTGGTATGTGCCCGGAGGATCATTACAAACCCTGGACTTCACTCCAGTCACCTGCAAATCCTTGTTAGAGATGAGGTGAACAGGACAGCAATTACAGAAAACCTACTATAGCGATGTGCACAGAGCTTACACAAACACCCTGGGAAACCCAGCAATTGTGCTAGAACTTCACTCCTAGAGTCCCGTCTATCCTGCCACCCTAAGGCATGGAAAACCAAACCAACATGGATCACACTTACCTCTCCACGCACGGTGACTATAACTGGAAAAAAAAGGAAACATCATGTCACGATGACACCATAAACACTACAACAAAGTACACCAGTGATTGGGACAGACAAGCATGCCATGCTTCAAACTCCCTGATGCTGAGAGTTCCTTCTAATTCTAAAATAAAACCCCACACCAGCCACTAAAGCCATGCCAGACTGAGACACATCTGGCCCAGCTTTCCCATGGCTTATTCTGCATTGGACCCAGCCTGCCTGAGAGCAGCCTCTGTCCATGACTACAGGTGTAAACATGGAAGTCAGCTCCTTACCTTTATAGTTGTGTCCATGACCATTTGGATTGTTGCATTTCCCAAACAGCTTCAGGTTTTCTTCATCGCTCAATGATTTACTGTGAGAAACACAGACATGGCATTTCAGGATCCCTTACAGATGTTCACAGCTTCAACTGTGGCTGCTCCCCAGCTCTTCCAACTAGTCATTCTCCTAAATTTAAGCCACTAGCTTTTCCTACTCAGGAGGCACAAACAGAACCAGGGGAGTATTTGGACCATAAAGAGACGTCGTTGACAACAGGGGAGTTTTTACTGTGGTTTAGTAATTATATATGCTGGTTTCGTAACAACTGCCTTATATTGCTGCTGTATAAATGCTAATAGCTATTCACATACTCATATGGCAAAATCACTTGGGGTCCTAGGGAGAAGTGCCTGGAGCACACTATGCATTTATTTATTATTAACCAACAAAGCCTAGGGAGCTTCTCCAATACGTATAAAACCCAGCTTCTCTCTCTGAAGCTTTCCTTTGAAGCAATTCAAGTGCCTACTCCGAGGAGTATTTCAGGTCAAGACACTCTTTAGGAATATGTAAATTCAGAGAAAAAGGCGGCAGATTAGAGGCACAATGAGGTGCTTACAAACTGCAAGTATAATTAATCCCATCTAAAAACAGAGTTTCCCTTCTCTCTAGACCTAGTTAAGCAGTGACGTCTAAAACCGGGATTGGCTACTACAAGCCGCACAAAATGGACCAAAGCAAGGAGAACCGGGAAGTGACCGACTGCAGCCGCGCACACCGGCGGAGCCGGACCCGCGCCTCCGTGTGCGCGGCTGCGGAGCGGTGTCCCACGTTACGCTAACGCGGCCGGCCCGCAGCTCTGCGAGGCTTCTGTGCCCTTCACCGAGGCCGCTTCCCACGGGGAAGCAGCGGCGGGGGGACCCGGAGAACCCGCCCGGCGGAGGGACCCGCGTCCCGAGGCGGCGGGGCCGGGCGTGCCGGGGCCGCTCACCTGTGCAGCCGGTGGCAGGCGCTGAAGGAGACGGTGCGGGAAACCCGCGCCAGCCGCGCTGCCGGCGGTGCCATCTTAGGGCCGCGGCGGGCGGGGCTTGCCCGGCTCCTCCCGGGCCCGGGGGCGGAGCGGCGGCGGCACCGCCCGCGGGAACCGCACGCCGGGCAGCCGGTGGGTGCGATCCCGGCGCCGCGGCGGCCCCGGAGCCCATCCCGGAACCCGTCCCGGAGCCCGTCCCGGAGCCGGTCTCGGAGCCCGCCCCGGAGCCCGCCCCGGAGCCCGCCCCAGCTGCTCCCTCGGGCGCAGGGCTCAGCTCCTCGGACACGACGGCGGGATCTCCCTGCGCTCGCCTTGCCCGGGCACGCAAAGTGCAGCTGTGTTCATTTGCCACAGCTCGGCTGCTCCTTCCCCCTTTTGATTGTGTTCCCTGCACACGTACTGCGACCTTGTGTGAGCCGTTCATAAAGTGAAACAACAAAGAAAAGGCTTTTGAGAGCTACCGTGTCAGGCTACAGGAGGGAAGCTCCGCTGGCTGACATGGTGAGCCAGCAGCAGGTTGGCAAGACTACAGCATCAGCAACGGGAGGTGTTTGCCATCTAGTGGCTTTGTGAGATCAGCTTTGGCATGAGCCTCTCACAGTGCTGCAGGCCTGCTGTACAATCCTTGTTTCCCTCCCTTATCTTTTCCCAAGACCTGTATGGCAGGTGCAGAAAGGTCAGAGGAGATAAAGCGGGCTTGTTTGGGTAGAGTGCGTCAGCTCTGATTTGGTTGTACGCTGCCTGGGCTGGCCTCCAGAATTTCAGCAGTCAAAACAAACCAAACAAACCAACCAAACAAACCAACCAAAACCAAACAAACCAAAACCAACCAAACAAACCAAACAGAAAACCAAAACCAACCAACCAAACAAACACAAAGTAAGTTGGGAAATACAAAGCAAGGGCTTTCCTTCAAACCGTAGGGCACAGGGGCTCAATTTTCCTCAAGGATGTGGTTCAAAACATTCCCCAGCTTTCTCACAATGAAGCGATATAGAAAGTCCTTAAGCCACGAGGGGAATTCATTGCCCTCAAAGCCTTCACTTCTCACAATGTCCTTAAAGGCAGAGCCTGCAAGTGAACTGATGTAGAAGGCTTGTCTCAAGACATCTATCCACCTACACCTCAGAGCTCCAGAACTGGGTGATGAAGCAAGCATAGAGAGGGTGTTCGAGTTGGATCTGCTCAGCTTAAGATCAAAAGGACATTGAAGCCAAAATGGAGTTCTACGTGTTTCCTATAGATTTGTTTAGGAGGAAGGCAGGAAATGTCAGCCATCAGAGCTGTATCCAGCTCTGCTGTTTAAGTAGGAGCATGGTGGTAACTTCATGCATGTCTACAAGACCATGCTGTATGATAAGTTGTGTATCAGGGTTGCAGGCGTTGCACAGCACGAAGTTGGCTGCGGCTCTGGTGAGAGCAGGGAAACAAAGAAACTTCACAAGCTTTTATTTGAGGGCACTGTTACTGTACAAAGAAAAGCACTACAAGTACAGCTTCTGCGAGTCTTTACATCTGCTGTCTGGGGTTCAGTGAAGGCAATCTTGACACAATGGGGATGAAATTGCATACATCCCTTCATTGAACCTACATGTTACTAGTTGGTTTTACTCCTCTCTTCTGCTTTACATATATCTGCCAAAGTCACTGATCAAAACGCCAATACTCTCTTCCCTTCAGAGCACATAGCTATGAAGGGAAAGTAATGGTCATCTTAGTTTCCATTTTCTCCCTTGCACGCCTTACACGTGGCAGCTGTTGTGAACTGCTGCTAACTGGTCTATGAAGATAGTTAGAAAATTAAGATAAAGCTGTGGGCTGTTTGAGTGAAGGGGCTTCTGCCTTCCTCAGACCATTTGCTGCTTATTGTTAGCAGTGTAGCAGTAATGTGGGGGTTATGATAGAGAAAAAGCAGTTCCTTCATGCAGGGCATAATGCAAAGGTGGGAGGCAAAAGAAAGCAGAGGTTGGTTTCTGAGCCCGACCTGGCTCTGAATGATGGGAGATGACAAGGTCTTCCGTCAGTGGGAAGTAAAGATGCCGTGGAATCCATAAGGCATTTGCACTGGGACTTCTGCTCGCCCCAGTTCTCTGAAGGTTTCTGCATCCAGGACAAGCAGGAAAGCACTTTGGTTCTGCAGGATGAAAAGCAAGCCAGAATGAATGCCCAGGCTGAACTTCATTCCACTGCCCAACCCACTCAATCTGTCACCCACAAGGGAGCCCAAATGTACAACCAGGCCATACAGACCAAGACTGTAAGACAGTCGGCTGGGAGCACTGATAGTCACAGATGCCACATTGACATTCCGAGGCACACCCCTACTTGAAGCTGGTCTGGCTGTGCTTGGCAGTTGCAGAGGCACATGGTGCTAGAAGCATCTGTCAGAGAGCCTCAAATTCAGCTTTGCAATTTAGAAAGTATAACTAACATTATGTGACTTTGAACCAGTAGCAAGAAGTTACCTCAGTGAGGGAGACCACAACAGACAAGATGACTCCACTGTCTTCTGCCGTGGCATTAGGCACTGGCACAAACACAGGCTCTGAGGGGTAGGATCCATCCTCCTGCCAAATCTAGCAAGCACAGCAACATATGGATGTGTTTCATTTCATTAATACTTGTCTGCTCTAGTTAGCAGAGTTGCAAGTTGAGGTGCTCCCCACAAAGATACCCAGGCATACTTTGAGCTCCAAGAAACCTATAGTTCAACCTTTTAATTAATTATTTTGATTCCAGTAGTATGATGGTGCCAATGTTGTGACAGCACGCCCATTGTGCCAGGCATCATGCAGACAGACAGCAAAAAGTGTTCCTATTACTCATTTCATCCAACAGTTTGCATGGGAACAGGTGTAAGCTACAATTTCAGAGAACACCGCCAACCTGGCTGGCACAATCACCTTCATACCATGGTAGCGCAGAACATGTTGTGCCCAGGCATGTCCTAAACTTTGTTTCTTTCCTGAGCCACAAATGCTTTGTCAGTTTATATCCAACTGCCCACGCTGCTTGGGTATTTCTGTACTAAGAGATGACTCTTCTTTGGCCTGGAAGACACATACATATTTTACCCAACCACTTCTGTTCCATCATCTATCTAAGAATCTGGAGTGATCTCTTCTGGTGAGTGAGAGCATGAAGTACTAGGTGAGAGATGAAATCAGGAACCTGCTCTTAGATCCATATGAATGAAGATCCCTAAAGTGCCTGGTAAATGATGTATCTTCAAGGCCAGTTCAGTGGAATGACTCCTATCGCTGACAAAGGATAACATCACTTCACCTCACCTTGAAATTCTTGGTCTCCACGTCAACCTTGATCAAGGAATCTCCAACCAAATGCCGAAAACCACATCCATAGAAGTAACGGTACCTCCTGCCATTGTACCGAGAGTAGTTGATCTGGGGGAACTCCAAGCCCCCAACCTTTTCAAATCCCTCAGGGTGGAGATTTTCATGTGTGCACCAGACCTAGAAGAAGCATGACACCAGTGTCAGTTTAGCTTTGGCTGGGCAGAAGACCTGACCGGTCCCATCAACCCACTGCACAACCATCACGGAGAAGAAATGTTTAAAGGTGAGCCTGACAACCACACGGAGGCGAATAGAAGCACCAATTCCATCTCCCTTACCTGCTTCCCTCCAACAACTGACTCATCGTTGCAGACCACAGCCATAAATGCCGTTACATAAGTCTTTGATACATACCTTGCCATCTGCGTCTTTCACAGCCCTTGCCAATGTATAAGAAAGCGGGTTCAGGTTCTTGCCCACAGGTGTGTCTGCATTCACGTTCAGTGGGAGAACGAAGCGACGAGGGAAAGCTCGGGATATTGAGTCATAAATCTGTTACGGAGACAGAAAGTTACAGTGATGGAGAGAGGACAGTGGCATTTTGAGCTAAGTGCCCTTTTTGGGAACAATTCTGAAGTTTTAGATATTCCTCCCACCCCTGAAATATTATTCTTCTTTCTATTACATGTTTTAGCGAGTTCTGGTAAGGGTTCTGCTTGTTCCAGTACTTTGCAGTAGAAAACAAAAAGCTTATTAAATGAGTCAGCATTGCTTTGACAGTAATTAGTGCTGTGCTGGGTATGCAAATCACTGCTATTCTCCAAATCCAGCATTGGGAACACTATATCTTATTCAGTTAGAACAGACCTACATTGATCATTTTTGCAGCCTATCCACACGTGTCCTGCTGACCCTGTGACTCGGGCTCTTCTTGCCTCATCAAAACCATGAGCTAGCAGAGGAATTAAAGAAAATGGGACCTCCATAGCATGAGTGAGCAGAGGAGACACCCCTGCTGGAAACGCACCCTCGGAGTGCAAATGCTGGCTGTGAAATTAATGGGAGGAGGGGTTTGTCCAGATCGGGACTAGAAATACCTGACTAACGCTCTACATCAGTGTCTGGAGGAGCTTCCATGTCCCCTGGACCATGAGGTGAGCAGAAGGGCACCACTGCACCTCAGTTCAATGCCTGAAGTTCGCCTGCATGGTTTCCCCTTCTGTTCTCAGGTACACATGGACTTCACGTTTGGGAAGTTTAGGGTAGTGGTGGATTCTCTTGGCAAACAGGCAGCCCTGAGTGGGGCACATTCAGCGGGTTGCATGAGAGGAATAATTCCACCCCATTGCCATTAACTCTCTGTTCAAGCCAAGTTCAGAACCCATAAGACTTCCAAATATTACGCCTTCTAGTTAAAACTGGTGCCAAGGCCCCTGTTTTGGTGTTTTTCAGTTACTCCAACCTGTAACTCACCAGTTCAACCTGAAACTTCACTTTGATCTTATGTGTTAATCTCAAAACGCTATTTTCGAAGCTTTTATGGTTTGGGTAACCGCAGTAAACTTACTGGTTGAGGAACTCTACCAGACAAAATATAGTTTACATAGCAAGCAAAAGCCCTAAAATGATTTGGGGAAAACAGACAAAGCATGCTCGGGCATGCCCTGGTCTTCTGGTGCAGCGTAAATTTAAGATTCTGTTCTGAAATGACTTGGACTCGTGTGTGTATTACAGTTTAATGGCTTTGCTACTTGTCAGTTAAAGAGCGTGGGTGTTGGAAACACACGCCCAATGTTGACAAATGGAAATCTTCAGATGGATCAGATTGTAGTTCTTTAGTGCTCAGAGAAGGTCAAACAAAAGCTGGAAGCAGCTTCCAAAGCAAATGGTCTTACTAACATTTTGCTGTGACTGAAGTCATGCCCACCACATCTTCGCAAAAAAATAACAAAGGAAAGCAAAACAAAATGACCCTATGGGGACCCAACTATACATTTTTCAGATCAGAACAGACTTACTTAAGGAGAGCTCAGGACATAGAAAGTTCAGATTTGTTTGAACAGGGGGTAGAAATGCCTGCCCATCCACCACAATGGGCTGGGTTACCCATAAATACACCTGCAGAACAAGAAACTGAGAGCACCCCCACTTTTCCATTGTATGACCTATGCAAAATAATGCCCCTTACTTGGCTTTAAATGGTGCTTTTGACAGAGTTGACCATAATAAGTGATTTATGAGTATGAGGACGCTGTCGTGAGGTGAATGTAAAGAACAACGTAGGGGTTTCTGTGATGTTTGTGTTTCTGTGATTTACATAATAAAGGCTGATTTTCTGAAGTGATGCCTTTAAACACCAGGGTTTCTTTTTCCTTTGCCTTTTAAAAGTCATGCAAAAGCTTATTTTGCATACTTTCTCGAGGGAAAATTTTGTTACGCAGGGATATGGAAAACGAGCATCGTTAAAATGAGATTTTAAACCAGAAGTACATCCTGCCAGGCTGATGGAGTCCTGTGTCACACATCAGTTTTAAAAGTTGCAAGGAAACTCTTCATGGAGATTATCTGCTAAGAGATTTAAAAGGAAAGAAAAATACCAACACATCAGTAGATCATAATTGCAGTTTTTCCACATAGCCACGGTTTCTTTCCTTTCCTTGTGGTCCTCCATGGTATTCTCCATTCCACTAACTTGCACCTTGCTTCAGAAAAGTGGCTCGACCCCCGTGGGCGCCCATCAGGTCCTATGCAACACGAAGGCAGAGATCTTACCTGATCCAGACCTTCCCCACTCCTCCGCAGGTTCTGAAGTTTGTATGTAGCCAAAGTTGTTCCATCATCCTGGCAGCACAGGTCAAGGACCACGCAGCCGTGATCTTCAAAGGCGTTGATTTGGTGGAAAGTAGCGAAGGGCTTGCTGTACCACTGCCCCGGCAGCACCTGCAGCGACCACCACAGAGGTTACATTTCCTCTCCAAAGATTCGAGCCGTACCTCAAAGAGTTTTCTCATCTCCCCCATTTAATTCCCCGCTCATTCCTTGGTGTTTGTCTTGTGTCCTTGCATTACTATAGAATGGCTGCTTTAAGCCAGTAAGTAGGCAAAACCAGGCTGCTGCCCTGACTCCATCTCTAAAGCATCATTCCCAGGCTGTAACTGGCCTCTTTATACTACTCCATAGTACTTGGTCACTGCATTTCGGTCCCTGTGCTGCTGTGCCAGGAACCCCAAACTGCTTATTTCTGCCTGTTCTTTTAGGACTGGTAAAGAAATGAATCAATAGAGAGGAAAATGCAGAAGGCAATCCCTATTCCAGTAAACCTACACCCATGCTTATAGAGCTTATATTCCAGTGCTTCTACATTGATTCATATAGCTTATCCGTGGCTGCTATCCAGCGCTCTTCTCTTGGGATCTAAGACTGCAGCTACAGCTGCAGAGCTGCTGGAAAGGCCCAAAATTCACCTACCTCCCCAGTGTGCTTGTTCACCACATGGAAGCAAGTGTTGTACTGAGGCTCCCAGCTTATCCCATCAACAATGGCTTTCCCACGAAGCTTGGAAGTGATAATCTGCAACAGATTTAGCTTGATGGGCTGCTCAATGAAAATGATGTAGTTTTCACTCATTCCTGAGAAGAGAAGGAAGGAGACATCATGAGATAATTTTAAAAAAGCATCTCGGGGGCAGAGGACAGTGAAGAGCCCTTTCTGCCGTGCAATAGGCTAAATAAAGAGTTTGAGACAGAAAACATTCTTACCGAAGCTGTGATAGTAGGAGGGTTTCAGCTTATCCATTGGAGCAATGGAGCACAACACTTTCGCTCCCTCTAACGTCTCACTACAGTTGGACTTTTGGGGAGGGACCTGAATGATATTGTAGCTAGACCCTGGAAAGGAATACACCAAAGTTCAACACCGAGATGCGAGACTGTCCACATCCATGACACCAAAGTCAGGCTCTGTTCTCCTCTTTTTCCCTAGAACGCCAGGAACCGCTGTCACCGCTAAACTAAGCAGAAAATACAGTATTCAAGTCAATAAAACAGGGGGTTGCCTAGCAAAAGAACATGAACTAAAACAACACAAAACCAAAACCAACCAACAACGCTTGAAAAGATCTTCTCAGTCTGGCAGACTACCGTCTATCCGCAATACATTCCTTATGTTAACTTTGAGAATCCTGTAATAACGGTATCAGGAAGTTCCTAGCTTGTGTGCCAAAGGAAATGAAAACTTTGAGCCTTGGTGATGACTGATGCTCGTCTCGCAAACCTGAGCATATGGGCAGGAAAGGATGGCATCTTTGAATAATAATCTATGGTTTGGCCTCTCCAGCTGAAAACAGCAGGTGCTGCACAGCTAGACACTGCTAAAGCCAAAAGGAAATTGAAACAGCAAGAATGAAAAATGGTCAAAACTGGGCAAGCGTTCAGTGAACTGAAACCAGCCTGAGGTATCAGAATAAAGGGCAATGGCTGTTTTCGCAGCCCTTGGGCATCTGGAAAAGAAGGCTTTCATGTAACTAACAGTGCATGCGAGCTTTGAGCAGCCACGCTGGTGTAACTAGATCACAACTAGACGTAATGCTCATAGTTTCGGCAGCTAGGAAAATATCCCAGAAAATTCAGCTTCACTCTAAGATAGCCAGGTCACGGTCATAACGTTCACCTTCTCTCCTATATAAACCCTTATGGTCCTTATTAAAAGCCAATTATTGTAAGCGGCAAACACGTGGCTAACTGGAACAATGAGGCTTCAGTGCTGGATGGGACTTAAAAATCATTCTCCTGTTTTCCATCAAAGCTTGGGAGAGAAAGAGTGGAATCTGGTGGATATTCACCGGCCAATGTCAGAAGCATCTGAAACTAATTGCTGAGAGAAGCCATTTTATGGGACACACTGACATTCTGAAATAAGAACTAATATGGTTTGCCATCATTTTGACACAAAGAGAAACAGCAATTCCAAGGTCTCTTTAGACCACTGAAGTTTCTTCAACAACTGCTCCTTGAAGCAACAGCAAGAAGCATCCTGTACACCCTCCCCACCAACCACTCTTACCATGTTTCCCATAGGAATTGCCCATGTTGTATGTTGTCCCATCGGGCTCATAATGAGGGTGAGCAGTGGCCCCATTCACTGCAACGAATTTGCTCCAGTCCACCTGCAAATGTCAAAGTGTTTCTGTCAGTAAGAAGTTCCCTGTTGCTCTGTAGCAAGCCACAGGCTTTCTAAATGTCGGGTTTGTGAAAGTCTGAGGAAGAATACCTTGATGATTATGGCCCTAATGTGGGACATGGACTTCAGCCTTCATTTTCCCAGTGATCTTCCCGAAACCCTTGACACTGAACACTGTTTCTCTCTGCTTTAGTTCTACCGGTAAAACGGGACTAATAGCTCTAGCTGTTCCTCTAGGAGCCATGAACATGACTCACGGCAGGAAGTGCTGACACAGCAGCAATGTTGCCAACATGAGCATTGTAGCTGGGACCTTATGTGATAATGACACACAGGCATGAGTGAAGAGACAGTCATTGCCCTAAAACCCACCAACTTATTTGAAAGCACCCCTAACTAAGTGACAGTGTTTACTCTCCTCACAGTGAAAGAAGCTGCTCTGTCTACGGCTCGAAGGAACAGTCAGGGCAAATGTATGATTGTGAGGACTGTTCACAGGTATTCCCAGTTCCTGGTTTAGGATATGTTTGGGCTTAGTGGAGGGGATGTGCTGGGAAGAAAGCCCGAAGGGAAAAGTTGTAGGAAGATCAAACGATGGAAACGTTAAAGCATGGAAGATACACTTAATTTCTAAAGTTAAAACTTTCCAGTATCCCACCTGAGACCCTTTGGAAGGCTGCAGTAGAAAATCTGCCACACCACCAGAAGCTTATGAAGCCATGTCCTTCTAGAGCATCTCAAATGGGAGAGTCTAACCATGAAATCATCCCTTCC
The DNA here is from genome assembly GCF_963082525.1 of Nesoenas mayeri. Taxonomy (NCBI): domain Eukaryota; kingdom Metazoa; phylum Chordata; class Aves; order Columbiformes; family Columbidae; genus Nesoenas; species Nesoenas mayeri. The sequence continues at coordinate 6,325,144 of NC_137572.1, read as the reverse complement.
ATTTCTTCACTTAGCCAAAAAAAAAAATACCAGTCTGCATCTAAAATGCAGCTGAAGGGGATTTCTTTTTAATGACAAGATTGCTCAACAGAGCTGAACATTCAAACTAAACGTGCCTACGCGTCTTTTCATCACTGCATTATGGTTTACAAAACAGATAAAATAGCAAATCGTCAAACTCTCCATTTCGATATAACAGTAACACAGTGCAGTTCATTAACAGCTTCTTCATGACTCACAACCAATCCCATAGGGAGGAAGGGACTCCTGGGATGCTTCCCTTGAGATCTGAGGGTGTGCTAAGCCTGTGGTATTAAATAGTCCCTGGTAACATATGGGCACAGTAGATAACACTGGCACCAGAATGGCAGAATCCTTCCTCAGTCCTTTCCACACTTGTCCAGCCCAGCAAATGTCCAAATCCCCTCTAAGGCTGCAGGAAGGGGGACCTATAGCTTATGCTGTCATTTCACAAGCCATGTTTCTCCCTCACATACAGCCACATTCCTGTGAGGTGATGCACAGAATATATATGAAGACTCCTACGCTGACTTTTTGTTCATTTACTAGCATGGGAGCAAGTAAAGTGACAGCTGAACTTTGATTTTATATTGACCTCACCACCAATTTGCAGCAGAGGTTTTAGGCAGGACTCTGAAGGGCTGTTTTGGAGTGTTTAAAGCTGGGGGTGTAAGGAGGTGCAAGGAACCGACAGGAAGAATGAGGAGATAGGACGTGAATACAGATGTGAGATCAGTGATGTTAACTTGTTCCTCTCTGCACTGTTATTCTTCACACATATAGGTACAGACAAGTCCAGACAAGCAGCGGGTGCACTGGAGGAACGCCAGCTGTACCCAAACGGAAATGAGTATATCTGTCTGTCCCCTGGCTTGCTACAGTGGCAATGACTGTGTTTTCACTCTCAAGAGCTGCCTTATCGCTAAGTAGATGTTTCAGGGACTCTGCACACCGTGAAGAGATGCTTATGGCTGTGGCCATAACAACAAGGAGTGATCCTCCTGCAGCATAAGCTAACCCCCTTATCCCAGCTGCCCAAACCTTTTCCTTCGTTTCAAGCGTTTCCGGATCCACTTTGTACATGAAGATGTTCTCATTGCTGACATAATAGTCTCCTTTATACACAACGTAGTTCACACTGGCATTGTCACTTGGTTCTGAAATGAAATCCCAAAGCTGTACACAAGCTCATGTCACATTACAACAAGTTAGACATGTTTAAACAAATAAACCCATTTGCAATGACACTAATCCCTCTGTGATTGATTAGAAATATCTCGCTAATCTACAAAGGCACTCAGGAAACTGTCTGCACAGGTGAGTTCAGGATAAAAGGACAAGAACGGGTTCTTGTGGAAATCACTGGAGTGATGCCAAGAAAATCTTGGTACTTCCATATGCCCTTTGGTTCTGACCTGTTATTTCTTCGTGTCTCTCTCATTTCCTCCCCAGCCAAAGTCCTCTCCTCTGACAGCCACAAGAGGAGTGCCGTGCTTGATTCACAGCACTGGAAATGAGAGGCAAGGCTTGAAGCTACAGCTTGGGCTGAGGGGAGAGCAGGGATGCTATTTGTGGGGCAGGGCTTGGATAGGGAATGCTGCTTCTTCCTTATTCGCTTTAGAACTGAATTGCAAGATGCCTTTTCAGAGCTACACATGCACAACAGCCAGAGCTGCCCTCGCTGCTCCAAGGGGAGCTGAGACTCACTGGCTGGGTGACTGAGAACAGCCGAGGGAAAAACGGTTCCCCCAGCTGAACATTGTGTGTGTGGTAAACACCCAGCCTGAAGCTGGTACAGGGAGAGCCGGGAGGACAGTCCTTGCAGTGAGGAGCAGCCTACATGTGTAGGCAGAGTCACATAGGCAAGGGTGTGCTGGAGCTTGGAAGACAGGGGAGGTAGACAGTTCTGAAATGTATTGAGAGACATGGGGAGCTGGGCAGACCAATGAGTGAAGCACCTTTGCGAAGCACAGATGATATGTCAGAAAAGGATCCATCTCCTCGGGGGTGATAAGAAGCAGAATATGGTCACACAGCTGAGCAACAAGGTGCAAACTTTATGTCTGTTCTGGTTTTAGCGAAGAGTACTTCGCTTGCATTTAAGCCTGTTTCTTTCCTGACATACACAGAATCCTATAGGAAATGGTACTTCCATTCCTGTGTAATACTGTCTCTCGCCCTACTCGTATCATCTCCTACACCTTTGCACAGGAAGGGAAGGATTATCCCACTTAGCCTACAAGCTTAGCAAGGCAAGGTGTTCTAAGGGCAAAGCTGTGTCTCAGGTAGAACAGCGGATTGTGATGCTCATTATCAGGACTGCACATGGTGTTCTTTTGGGAAAGACTTTTGTTGGAAATTCGCAACAAACTGTGGAATTGTGTGAGCTGAAGCCACACTAAAACATTATACTGAATGTGCCTTGACCAGCTAAGTCTGACACCAACTCGCATTTTTGTTGTTGCTTCAAGGGGCCATCGTCTGAGAAAAACACGAGCAGCAAACAGGCCTGCCCGGCTTCCTCACATCCCGTGGAAACCTCACCACAAGTTCCCCAAGAAAACCTCAGCACACTTCCTATTTCTTAGAATCTCTCTTACGTGGCATCTCGAAGCGTGACATGAAGCGCCCAAAGACACTCTTGCACGGGTCTGGCATTGCCAGCGTCCCAAATTCCGAGACCACAATGCGGTTGTGCTGGCTGTTAGTCAGGTAGGAACTGCTCTGCAGAAACTTGCTCCGGTACGTCACCGTGCCATCCTGCAGCTGGAACTGATGCAGCAGCGCCATGCCGTCAAACCAATGGTTAAACCTTCAGGAAAAGATAAATAAGAAAAGATAAGCAAGAGCTGGGCACTGCATAGTGTTCTCCCTATTGCCTTTAGGTTGATTATTGCTTGTAAAAAGCTAATGCCCAGAGCCCAGGACCATTTAAACATGTTACGAGTCTGGAAAAACATTTGAATTTAGTGGAACAAATCAAGAGTATTTGCAGCTGCAGGACCTGAAGTTAGATGCTGATTTTCAATGAGATTTGTGCTCCCTATATTACTTTTGAAAGTGGACCATGGGAACGTCTGAAAACACTGTGAGAAAGTTTTTTGGGTGAAATAATCTATACTGGTAAACCAACCACTCCGCAGACTTCTGCATAGGGAACAGAAATAGTGCTTTACCGTACATCTGTATGTACAACAAGAACGGAAATTATTACCGAAAGCCCAAGCACACAAGAAGGAGCCTCGAGCTCTCAACTGTTTGCAGGACGCTATTCTCTCCGAAATGAGGAGTCTCTGAGACCCTGAGAAAACCTTATGGTCTATCTCTGGAAATAGGATAAACTGATCACCTTTGGCCAGCTGCTGCCATCAGCTGTTTTTGGAGGAAGAGCCAGGTTTGTTCATCAGCTAGAATGGCAGATTCCAAGCCAAAGGCAGTAGTTGCCTCCTTGAAAGGATTTATTGTTTTTTAAAATGAGATGGATTTGATTCTAAAGCAACTCAGGCAATGTAGTGCAATCCTGCCCTGGATTTCAGAGCGCTCGTGGGATGAACTTTTGTTAATGACAAAGGACTAGGAGTGTGGATGTTTTAATCCGCGGCTTCGTTCCCTCATTATATCGTTCTGAGTAGGTCACAGCCTCTCTGTGACTCAGCTGCTCCAACCTTAATAAGCTAACCGTGCTCCTATTTTCAGAGAGCCACTGGGAGTTTCCAGATGAGGGAGCAACTGTTCTTAAAGGATGATAACACACGCGTTTCTTCCTTGACTTACTTAAAAAGAAACTACAACATGCTCCAAACCATGGTGAGACATTTAGGGGAGGTCCCTTTAGAGGAGCTCAGGCCAGAATCGTTTGACAAACTCACCAAACCTGGACTTACTTCTCCTCACCAAACTCAAACTTCCCAGGGCCATTCCTCAGAAGATTGCCGTTAATCCATTTGGGAATGTGTCCTTTGATCTTTGCTGGGATGGGTTGAGGGGTCTCCTTTACTGTCTGAATTAGGGGGGAGATGCATTGCAAACCCTTGGGGCTGGGGAAGGTTATTTGCTCTTTTGCTGGGCTGAGCAGGAGATTCTTTGAACCTGCAAAGAAAACAATGAGAACAAAAAGCAGGTAACTGAGATTTGCACTTAAATAAACAGGCAACTGTTGGAGCTGGAGTTTGAATGTCTAGGAGAGGAGCATTCAGCACTCCGCAAGCAGCGAAGCTGCAGTGGATATTCAAACTAAAGCTGTGTTCCTGAAATACCTCACCCGTCCAGAGGGAGCTGAAAATCCAGTGGATTTAACTCTTCTGTCATTAATCCATTAGGGACACCTGTTCTGCAGCCCAAAGGAGATAACAAAAATACATGATGATAAGAGCAAACTTTTACTAAAGAAGCTGATAGTTGGAATGTATTTCAATAAGGAACTGAGAGCAAGTTAACACAGGGATATTTATTACAAGAACCTATGAGGTTGCACAAAGAAATCTCTTCCAAGTTGGGATGATACACAGAGTGATGTTGCGGGGGAGCCCTAACAATAATCCCACAGTGATTTCTGAGCTCAGGCTGCTCAAGGAAGGGCCAGGAAGGCGCTAGTGTGAGTGGAAGCCACAAGCAGAAGGACGTAATTAGGCACCTCGTAAAGCAGCGCACGTTGCCTTCACCCCACAATGCTGCCAAGAGCAAGGCATCTGCATTCTGAAACACCCTCAGCTTCACCTTGGTATCACCACCATGGGTGAGTCAAAGAAATAGAAGAGACTGTACATACTAGGACATTTCCCCGGGACTTGTAATCTAATCAGCCATCACCCGATGGTTTCCAGACATAAAGCGGTGTGCAGAGGAGAGAAAAACACCCGCAGCTCCCTAGGAAGAACACGCCACAGAACAACAGTAGTCCCAGTGGATTACTCTAAATGCAGGCAAGCCACAGCTTGTCACACAGCAAGTATTATAAACATGGTGCCCTGCTTCCCTGAAAACAAGACAGGATCTTATATTAATTTTTGCTCCAAAAGATGCTTACTTTCTTACATGTATAGTTGCCTGGACACTATTTAAATTGAGTTTTTAAATGAACTGCAGCTAGGGCTTATTTTGGGAGTGAGGCTTATATTTTGAGCATCCTCAAAAATACTGCAATATCGAGGTAGGGCTTATTTTCGAGGTAGGGCTTATTTTCGAGGTAGGGCTTATTTTCGAGGTAGGGCTTATTTTCGAGGTAGGGCTTATTTTCGAGGTAGGGCTTATTTTCAGGGAAACAGGGTGTTAAAACCCTGAAGTCTTGGAATATGGGTTGTCAATATGGGCAGTCACATTTTCTCTGCACGGTGCGTGGAGGACCGTGCGGAGCTGGCATTGTCTGAAATGCAGTAGAGCAGATGCCCAGAGGCTGCCAGGTGTACAGGTCAGTTCTCAAACCCACCAGCACCCTCTGATTTCACAAGCTCCGAAAGGCAATCGCTGCCTTTTCCCTCTTGCACAAAACCAAAGAAAACAAACCCACACCCACCAAAATAAAATGGAAGTCAAGAAGAACACAAATGAAACTGAGCTGAAACACATTTACAGGACATGACAAAACAAATGAGACAGACTGAGCTGGTAAGTAAACAAGCAATAGCAGAACACGATTATTTCTGACGGAGCCTCTTGTTTGGATGAAATACCTCCCTTATTAGACATAGTTATAGGACAAAAGCCTCAAGCAAGCATGAACTGATTGGAATGCTACGTGCTACCAGCACACAGTTAGTTATTGGCTCCAGTAGCCTGGCTTGCAAAGCCTCATCAACACAAGGATTGTTTTAGCAATCCATTTAGCTGCAGAGGTGGATTTACCTAGAAAGTGCACAGGCTGCTGCCTTCCCTTCCAATGCTATCGCCTCCTCACCTGTCTCGGGCTTCACATCCGCAGGTCAGAGAAGTTGCTTTGCTACACCGCTCCATCCTCACCGTGAGACTATTGAGCCTCGAGCAAAACTAGAACTGATGGAGATTTCAGTGTAAGTGAAACCCTGATAAAAAAGGGTAGCGTGGGATACAGAAATGTTGTCCCAAACCAGGTGTAGTACAGACAAGATCACACACTAAACAGAGTCCAGGCTGATCCTGAACCTCATTCTCATCTTTTGCTATGTCAGTTGGTTCTGGTTATACTACTCGCTTTCACCACTGCTGCTTCTCTGACCTGCGTTCTTTAATGCAGCTGATTAAGTGAATCTGCCTCACAACTTCCCTGGGAGCCTCTGAAACTGTGTGTTGGCATCTGCAGAGGAAATTTGCTATTTCAGGTGGGAGAATATCTCCAAAAGAACTGATTTGGCACACAGCATTTTTCTAAGCTTGCTTCTTTAGAGCAGCCACAGACATAGTGGGTGTTAGGCACGCAGGAAGGTCAGTCGCAAGAGCCTTTCAATGTAGTTCTCTGGCTTGCCAATCCTCAAATCCTTCTTTAGATCTCTAATATGGTAAGTCAGCTAGATAAAGAATTCAGACTGTAGGGCTAAAGCAATTAACCTCAAACCACCAACATCCTCTCCCTCTTAAAATTCAATTAAGTTCTGATTAAATCCTATATGAAGCACTCAATCTGATCCCAACGCAGGTGCTTCAGAGTATTTCCTTAGACATAAGAGGGAGAGGCTTTTCATATCAACCAGCACCTGGCCGGTTTAGTGACTGCCACCAGTATCGGAGAAACGCAGCTTCAGTAGGACACGCTGAAGTTTGTAAAGATGTAAAACAGCAGGAAAAATAAGAGCAACATGTCCCTAAGGAGCCGCTTTTACAACCGAGCAGTAACAGAGATGGCATGACCGAGGATGGTACAGAAGCTTCCTGGGGAGCAGCGTAATTACAGACTGGAACTAAGTAAGATAAATGTCACAAAAGAGCCTGAACAGAAATGGATAAGACCTCACGGATCACCCCCTTGCAACTGCCATTCCAGAAATCATATATATGAACTCTATCTTAAAAGTTACCCCGTTTCCTGGCACTTATCCCCTCTGGAGGGCTGCTCATTGCTCAGATTATTACAAAAATCATTTAAATTAGCAGAAGGGCTTTATTCCCAGCAGGGTTCGTCCCTCTTGTGTTGCTGTCAGCACTGTTCCATGGCTTTGGTAGTTCTCCCTCTCTCGTGTTTACCACGTGTATTTAGAGTAAGTAATCATATCACTTCCTAAGCTAAGCAAGCCAAGTTCTTTTCGTTTTCCTTCTCCTGTGATAACCTTGCCATTCGCATGATAATCTTAGTAATCCGTCCTGAAATCTGACCTCGTTAGAATTCATTTCAACACGTAGTCTAGAAAGTGTCTGAGAACAGCCTAGAAAACAAAAGTAAGCAATGATCTCTTCTAAACTCAGCACAACACACACACCAAAACCGGGTCTTTTCCTTGCGTTACATAAACCGCCTCGGTGTCGCAGATCGCTGGTCTGCTCTGGAAAAAACCATCACAGATTTCCTTAGTGACCACCCTCTACAATGCAACGCAGCAATGCAGGGGGTGGGTGCAGTTAAACAGGGTATTTGCAGAGCCCTTATGCAACTTGGCCACTTTTTTCATTTTTTAAGGAATCGTTATCCATGCAACATCCGAGATTTGATCAGTAGCAACAGCAGCAAACAGCACAGACTAATGAGCACATGGGACCATTCCCCCTGTCAGCACAGGAAAGCCTTGCACTCATTCCAAAAAAATGAAGATTACAACATGCCATCCTGCCGTCTCTAAGATCTCATTTCTGTGCTATAATTCCTTTTTACGTCAAACCTTTAAAAAAAAGGCTTAAGACCTAAAGTCCCTTTGGCACACCAGAGCAGGGGCAGCGCCAAACACAGCATCGTAGGTTTTCCTCAAATCTTTTCTAAAGCTTGTAAGCAATTACTACAGAATTATCATAGGCTGGCGTTGCTTGTTCATGTACGGTTTCCATTCAAAACGCAGCGTGCCGTGATTTCTCTGCCTGTCACAAGCTGACATCCTGGCACTGATTATTTATATCCTGAAAGAGCAGAACCAAGGACAAGCACGTTGAAAACATTTGTGTGCAGAAGATACCCCACCTGCTTTGGGTGGGGTGGCAATGAATTAGACATTAAATTTTACTTAAGTACAATTAAGTAGCAGTAGGTGGAGCAGAAAATATTAACAATGGATGGAGGAAAAACAGAAGCCATTTGCTGGCCAGTAAATTGAAATTTCATTTGCCATAGCAAACCCACTTTGATTTTAACCCACATATTCAAGTCCAAGGCACCCAGGACCAGACTGAAGGGCAGACTTTAGAAGAGAATGCTCACGGTTAATAATTTTAAAGCGGTGAGAGTAACGCAAGAATTATGTTTTGCCTGATGATTCATGCAAATCCAGAAGAACCTTACAGTTGATTTGGAAATCCTTTCCTAGAGTTGATTTGGAAAGCCCTTTTGATGATAGGTTTCCCGCATTATGATCCCCGTAAATCACAAACTGGAACAACAGAGCACACAAAACAGGTTTCCCCATTGCAATAGCTCTTGGTTTCTGCTACGCAGACTCCTGCCTTCACCCTCTCCCTGCACCGGGCTCGACCCCCTCAGCTCACCCCAGCGCCCTGCACTGATTTCGGGAGTTGCTGCACTTGCCTTGTGTCTGCTGGGAAGTCCCCGCGCTTGACTCCTTGTCCCATCTAGGGCGTTGATTTCCCAAAGCCAGGGGCTCAGACAACTGCTTCCTCGCTAACAGGTGGAGAAGCAAAGAACAACATCAGCAAAGTGACTGAAAACACGGGGACAAAGAATGGGAGAAAAGGAGTGCAGAGTGGCTTGTTAAAGGGAGAAAAGCAGCTGTGAACTGTGCGTACTCTTGCATCTGAAATACCTACTGGTTTCCCACAGAAACCTGCAGAAATAGTTTCTATGCTTCGGGGGTGTTATTTTATTTGTTAAATACTGATTTACACTATCAAGCCCTGGGAACACTTATCCTAGAAAGGCACTACGAACAACTGGTGACTTAGGGAAACTTTACCAGTGTCACAGGAAACATATCAGATTGAATACATTTTATTCGCACTTTTTTCTTTGATTATGACTGTTTCACTCAAATGCCTGAACAAATAAGAGCGGATTTTCTTTTTCGTGATTCAACATTCTCAGCTTTTAGCTAAATTGAGACAATTCTATGCCAGCAAGCTTTTTCAAGAAGACCTTAGTAGAAGGGAGATTTCAACAAGAGACAGAAAATGAGGCAAGGAAATGGGCAGGTTTCTCATGTCGCTCAGGTAATCAAGACAAGAAACACAGCTCTTTATGTTCCTAGGCAGTTCAGCTTTAAAGGATAATGAAAGAGGCAGAGTGCAAGAGAGCTAAGGGAGCAGAGAGCCCCAGTTTAAACAAGAATCAGAGGTGATGCAAAGTCCCTTGGAGTAGTTTCCCACTTGCACGTTCAGATCGAAGCTCCCGTACCGTCGTTGCTCCAAGCGATCCTCTCCCTTGCACAGCCCGCTTGCCGTCCCACTGCTCCCTTGCAGAGAGAATCTGCTGCCTGCCGGTTTGCCAGCTCTAAACCATCAGGATCTGCTCGTAATCCGAGAGAACCTGTGCAATGCACTTGTCCGTCCTGTTTATCTTTTCAATAAATAACGGAGAAATTCTGGCTTCTAACAAACATTTCAAATTGCTTAGTTCCTAATTTCTGTACCAATAGAAATGAAATTGCTCTACCGACCTGTGTCAGCAGCAACAGCAAACTCCTTTCCGAGGTGATGGGATAGAAGGATTTGTTTGTTTATGCATTTTACCTGGAACGAATTGCATCAAAGAGCAGAGGAAATGCCGCAAATTAGCAAGCAGGAGGCTGATGGCAGACAAAAGGATTTTGGAAAACATATTCCGCTTGGAAGAAGGCATCGGATCGGAGATGGTGAGGCAGGGTACCGGTGCCAGGATGGCAGTGTGCAGCCAGCACTGATGAATCGGGTGGAGAGAGCTGCCTGACATCATCATTTCAGAATAAAAGCCAGGAATGACTGTCCAAGCAGGGCAGGATGACCGAGCCAGCCCGCCCGCCCTCCGCTCCGCTGCCAGGCCAGGCCAGGCGGCCAGCGGGCACAGGGGACACCCACCTCCGGCCCCAGCAGCTCCACAGCCCTTACCAACCCTCACCTGGGCCAGGTGAGCTGCGGAGCTGCCAAGGCACTTAAAGCATACATTGCCACTGCGGGAAAACGTGCTCTATCACTATCTGCTGCTTGTAGCTGGAGGAATTGGAAGAAAGGGGAGCAGAGGAGATGCATCCGTATATTGAGACAGCCAGGCTCCAAGGTAATTCTTTTAAAAATTCTTGTCACACGGTCTTATCTTTTTCACCTGTCAAAACCACCTTTTTGCTTTGTTTCAAAAGCTGAGTAACCATTCTACATCTCGGTGAATCTCAGGGCTCCAGGAGTTACGGCTGCCACAGCAGATCAGACAATCGGACAGGGCAGCAGCCGCGACAGGCCATGCTCTGCTGTGCCAGACCAAGGGGGACCGCAGATGGACCGTTTCCTTCAGGATGCCCAAAGGAAGCCCCTGGCACCCTGCAGGTGCGCTGCAATGGCCACGTTTGTTTCATGGTATTGAGCAGCTCTCAAAAGCTGCCCCATCCCTTGAGAGAGAGCAAGGCAGCTCACACTGTACCCACATCTGTGCTAAAATGCAGTTTCATTTCAGGGGAACGGTCTCAACTGGCCTTTTCTTGGGGAAGAATACTTGCTGAATACCTAAGCTGTCTGTGCATTATCTGTTATTCTTTGATTTTAGCTTTTAGATAGTAGAAGAGCAAAGAGAGAAACTGCGTATTAGCTTTTCATCCCTTACACTTTCCAGACTGTGGAGGTGCTCACAGCAGGCTCAGAAATGTGAGACACTCACTGTCAAAAACTGTTGGAACTTCGAATAAGACGTTCCCACAGTTTTGGGTTTTTTAAATCTATTTATATCCTGTTACTGATCTGTTGTCTGAGAGGTTCTTGTTAAATTCCTAAGTCACTGCAGCTTAAACAACAGGGAGATGTTAGAAGAAAACATAGTTACCAGCTGAGCTTTGCTGATCAGATTTGGCAGCTTTAAAGCCAATTAATTTTCTGTTCAAGCCTCCATCAGTAAAACTGGAAAGCGGATAGTGGTGGGACGGGTGCCAGCCAGATTTCATGTGCAGCTCCCTCCTGAGAGACGGAATCAATGAGCTTTGAGTTTCACATCAGAAGAACAGAGTAAAAAAAAACCTGGGCTTATTTCTCCCAATAAATACTGAAATACATGAGAGAGGCTCTCAGTACAGAAACTCTATGAGCAGGGTAGACAAATTAGAAACAAATAGGAAAACAGTAAAATTAGGATCTAAACCATTAGAAAATAAGAGTGGAACACCAAAGGGCAGCCAAGAGAAAAACGGTCTATACTTCCAGCCAGCAAAGTAATTCAGGGTCTCTTTTAAATAGGAAGAGGTTTATGTGTGTAAGCAACCTTTAAGTGGGAATTTACAGTGCTGAAGGATTTTTTAACTTCAAAAGAGAAGAGACTGTTTTGTTTTCAATGGATGCTTTAAACTTTCTGAACTTACCATTTTAAGCTGGAATTTTCTAAAGCTACATATTTTATTCCCTTTACTTGATCAGTATTTATTTACCTATATATCATCACATAGATTTGTGAAGCCAAAGCAGAAGCTTTGTTGCCTTTAGAAAATTTAAAACACCCATTAGAAAAATCTTGCAACACTTTGAATGAGGGCAGGACAATGGAGGAGTTTGCCTGGGTGGATGAGATGGGTTGGGGAGCAGTCAGGCAATCTGGACATCCATAAACCCATGGGTCCGGATGGGATGCACCCACAGGTGCTGAGGGAGCTGGCTGAGGGCATTGCTGGACCGCTCTCCATCATCTTTGCCAAGTCTTGGGAAACTGGAGAGGTGCCTGGGGGCTGGAGGAAAGCAAATGTCACTGCAGTCTTCAAAATGGGCAAGAAGGAGGACCTGAGTGACTACAGACCGGTCAGCCCCACCGACATCTCTGGGAAACGGGTGGAACAAAGCCAGAGAGTCGTGGTCAATGGGGCAGAGTCCAGTTGAGGCCTGGATCTAGTGCAGTGCCTCAGGGGTAGTGCTGGGGCCAGTATTATTCAATATATTCATCAATGATTTGGACGAGGGAATAGAGTGACTGTCAGCAAGTTTGCTGATGGCACCAAGCTGGGAGCAGTGTGACACTGGAAGCTGTGCTGCCATCAGAGACCTGGACAGGCTGGAGAGCTGGGCAGGGAAAATGTAATGAAACATAACATCTCATTGAATTGTAAAATCCCCTTATTACTACCACAGAGATCCCACTCTAAATGACAGCACATAATGACAACCAACTGGAGAAGAAACCCCCGCAGAAAAACAAGAGTCATCATTAAGAGAGGTATGACTTGAATTCAACTACCCTGGAACGCCAGCCTGAGCAGTTCTTCATTCTTCTAACGAGTGTGGGTTTACTGATTTTTATTGCATTTTATCAGGTTTTTAAATGGAGCAAACGGCTGCAGCAGCAACACAATGTATCTGTGTCTTGTGCATTCCCCGAAGGAAGCAACTTATGTGATCCAATACTTTTCTTAATAATAACAGGCAGATATTTTACAGTAATGAAAACGGTTTAATTTTTCTTTAAAGGCTTACATTAATAACTATGGGTAAATTTCCACATTCTGGCACTTCATAGATGATGATTTAAAACTCTGCTTTTCGTCATCATTCTAGATGATCACAGACTTTACAAAGACTTTGCACAATAGTCTAGAAAATTCAACTCCCCAAACATTCTCTTTTTCTCCCACTTTCTTCTGTTGAAACAGCGTTACCCAAACAGATTACAAACCAAGATGCAATTATTAGGGAAAAAGTAAGAGACTGGTAAAATATGACATACGCTGGTGGTGACATTTTTGAAAGTCTGTAGGTGCTAAAGATGCAGATAGGCACCTTATGGGATTTTCCAAAATTCCTAAGCATCTAAGGCGCTTACACGCTTAGGCCCTTTGAAAATCCTACTAAGTACATATCTGCATCTTTAGGTAGCTAAATACCTTGAAAAATCTCACCCTGGATGTCCGGTTTCTCTCATCATTTGTTTTAAATAGTATCAGTTTGACAGGCAGCACATTTGCTCATGACTTTTATCTAATAAAAGGAGGAGAGGAGGATTAAGGCTGAAAGGATTTAAAGAGAAAATTAATACACAGTACTGGGGTAAAGATATAAGTATATCTTCTGAGACAAAACAGAAATAAGATTGCAAGTACATTCTATGGAGATTTTAGTACCAAAATATTTCCTAAGTAGGAATAAAAAATAAAATAGTTGATAAGAAAAAAATCAGAGGTCCTTTTCCACTTACACGGCAAAATTCATGTTTCATAGAAAAGTTTCTACACTATGTTCTAGAGTGAAAGATTAGTTATGACAATAAAAGAAAAGAAATCCTTAGCAGTGCCATTAGAAATACCGTGGCTGCTACTGGATTAAGTCATATTGACCTTCCATATTGACCTTCCATAGCCTCAAAGCCAAGCAATGCAAAATTCATCCGACTTCCTTTTTCAAATGCTTCCAGTATTTTCTAGGGCAGGAAGCACATAACAGCCTCAGCAATGGTGACAAAAGATGCTTTAGTGTGTATAAACAAATTAAGTTACTGCTTAAGTTGTTGAAAGTTTCCTGAACTGCTAGAAATATTTACACAGGACACCCCTGAAACATTCATCACAGCACTCAGCATGGTTTCTGTTTCAGTCCACAAAATATGCTACAAGATTTGCTCTGTCTTTCTGCAATCTGACAGGCTCCATTTAGCTCTGCAGAGTATTTGTGATCACAGCGAATCTCTGTTTCAGACTCTCCCTTTTCTGCTTTAAGTGGTTTTCTATGGTCCTTGCTTCTTTTAAGATTTCATCGAGTTCTTCAACATAAGAAGCATCCATCGCTGCTCTCTCGCTTAATTGAAAAAAAACTAGTTAAAATCATTACTAAGGACATTAAATTTCTTACTACTTAGAACTACTTTTCTGCTTTAATTAAAAATGTGTTGTCCGCACTCACTTTTTGACCAGGTTAGTTCTCTGGTACAATAGAAAACAGCCTTTTTATTTCAAGATCTACGCTCAATATTTTTCAGCACTAATTTCTCTACACTGCAGCCACAGGACTCCATCTTATCTAGGTAAGTTAGAAAAGCGCTGTACGAGCAGGACAGTTAACTTGCCTTAGAATGCTGGCATATTTTGATAACAAGTTCTTAATTTCTTTATTCATTTCTGTTAAAAGACAAAAAGTAATTTTACTTAAACATTTCAACAAATGTTCATCTCAATACCCCATTAAGTAATTACATATTTACTTCCAGTGTATTTAATACATCACCGTTTAAAACTTTGTCCAGTGGTTCAGGTTTGGGAAGGGACTGCGAGCCCTCAGAAAAAGCCAAGTCTGTGCTTTCAAGGGAGGACAACTGAGGATTTTCTGAAGCTTCATTCTAATAACAGAGCACAAAAAATCACAGGTTCTAGGACTTTAGTTTAGTACTGATAGAGTTTAACTAAAAAAAGAAGTGTCTTACAAATATCTCGAGAGACTGTTTTCAGAGAAAGTACAAGTGGTGTTGGCTTCACAGCATCAGCACCACCCACTGTGAACAGGCACAACGTCTCAGTGTTGGGGGGTGTGTGGGTACTACCAGTTTGAGGAGTTTTGCTCATATCAAGTTTGTGTAGTTCACAAGGCCGCTCTAGAGAAGCCCTAGAGAACCGTGTTGCAGTGCGAGCCCAGCTCTGTTGGACTCGAAACACTGCGAGGAATTTTACAGTCTCCTCACACAACAAAGTCAAAGATGTTTCCCCTGAGCTACACAACCTGACATGGAGCTCGCTGCTCCGTCTCCTTCAGAGGAACCCACAGCAATGCCAGAGGAGGACACGGGGGTGGAGGGGGTTGTGTGGCTCCCCCGGGGCCAGACGAAGGGTCCATGTTCTCCCTCCCTTTCTCATACAGCACTGCTCACCTCCATCTCTTTTTTACGTTTACATCTGCTTTCATCAGATTTTTGAGCGTTGCTTGTCATCGTTGCCTGATAAGAAGTACAATATCATATTTGGTGAGTGGTTATTGTGTGCAACTGGAAAACAGATCTATATAAGAGAACGCAAAACCCACAAGCAGTACCTCTGTACGCTCCTCCGTCCCCTCACTAGAGGCAGAGCCGGCCCGGCCCCGGCCCAGCAGCTCCCGGAGGTGCCTCGGCCAACCCTGCCTGGTCCAAAAGGGATCAGCCCCGTGCCCCGCACCCTCAGGACACGGGGCAGCGCCTCCGCCCTGGCGCGCTTCCCGGGCCTCTCTCCTCACACAGCGCCGGCCCGGGCCGCTCCAAAGCCCTCGCGGCCGTTGGCGGCCGTTAACGGCCGCTGCGCGAGGGGCGGCCGCGGCGCGGGCGGCGGCCCCGGAGCCCCGGCCTTGCCCGGGCCCGGCTCCTGGGGAGGCCGGCAGCCCCCGCGCAGGCTGAGGCAGCCGGGCCCACCTCTGGAAGGCTGGCTGGGGAAAACGGCCGCACGGCTCACCGCCGAAACCTCTCCTGTTTCAGCCATGCCGGGTAGAAGCGCTCCGTCCCAGTTACACCGCTGGCTTACAGCGGGATGAAACTGACTCGCTGTTTAAAGTGTTGCGCTGCCCACAATGGCGGTCACATTTCGCCTTCCGAGCACCTGCGACAGGTCTAGTCACAGTCTGGATCACTGAGTGAAACGCCAGAAGAAGCTGGATGGGTCTGCTTCAGAAAACGAGCCGTGAATTACTCAAACTCGAGAGGCTACTGTCACTAAAACGAAGCTGAAGAAAATCACTGGGAGGTTGAAACTTAAAAGGCTGGAGCTGTTTCTTTGGAAAAGACGAGAGGCAATTTGATCGTACTTCACAGGAAGAAACTATTTGTTACAAAATGGCTATCAGGAAAATATACAGAAAAGGGTACCCAGAAGCCAGTTAACTACACATTGGACACTCCGTAAACACCAAAGGCAGCACTTACACTTCGAGAAGCATCACACTTGGAGCCTGCAGCAGTCGGGTGTGAGTCACAGTCACCGCTGGTTTATCTACTTGCAATTAACAGATAGGTGGGAAACAATTTACAGCTGGTAAATCAGGAGCTACCAATCGGGCTTCGACTACTAGCCGGTTTCTGGTTGTCTGTTTCCCTGAAAGGATCCCAAATTCCTGCCCTGAAGCTATAATTGGAAGATTTCCCACCAGACAGCAGGGATATATTTCTTGTTATTGTTACGAAGAACTAGGGGCGTGCGATGTGTGTTCAATCCTGAACTGGCTTCCCCCAAGGCAGCCGCAAAGTTTACGGGCAGTTTTTAAGTGTGTGGAGCAGGGGAAATCTACATGCCGACGGCTAATACCTGTTTCAAAACTGCTACTTGAGACTTTATTGACCGTGCAAACGGGCTACAAGGCGTCCTCTGACGACATCTGAGATCAAGAGATTCGTACAAAGCTTCCTTTGTAACCTCAGATCATGATTTGCCTTCCCCACCGATGAGGGGAAGTGCCACAGAATAAATGCAGACGTAGACAGATATCTTGGGAAAGAGCCCTGATTTCCTCTGCAGTTTTTCAGTCGGCTTTTTTTGTCTTATAGCGAGCCAAGCCGCCAGAAAATCCCCCTCGCTCGCTCGTTCGAACAGCCGCCCCGTCCCGCAGCAGCCAGCTCGCCCTCCGCCCCGCTCGCAGTAAGGCATGCGGGCGGCACGGCACTGAGCCTGCCCCGGGCAAGCCCGAGCACCCCGCCACACGGGGCTCCGCAGCCGCACGGGACTCCGCAGCCACACGGGGCTCCGCAGCCGCACGGGACTCCGCAGCCGCACGGGACTCCGCAGCCGCACGGGACTCCGCAGCCGCACGGGACTCCGCAGCCGCACGGGACTCCGCAGCCGCACGGCTTTCGGCTCCGCCGCCCGAGGTACATGGGGATGCGTGCGCCGGGGAGCGGGTCGGGATCGCGTCCCGCGGGGCCGAACGCGTGGGCTGCGGGCGCGGGCGTCGGCGATCCCCGCCGCGCCTGCGCTCGCCCTTCCGTTTCGCATCGTTCCGACGCAGCCCACCGAGGAGCGAGGTAGGACCGCCGGCGCCCGTCCGCCCTGGCCGGGCAGAGCGCGTACCCTGCGGTGGCTGCCGATGGAGCGCGGGCATCTCGGGGCCGCACCGCGGGCAGGCGCTGCGCAGCGGCCCGAGCGCCGGCGGCTCCGCGCCCGCGGGGTCCCGCGTTGCGCTGGGCTCGGCTCCAGCGCGGTGCAGCTCGCCGGGGTGTGGCCCTGCTGGGCAGCCCTGGTTCTCCGCGGGGTGAATCGTTGCGCACTGCCTCCAACACTCAGCTAAAAATGCCTTTTAGCTTCTATCGTTCCTTTGAAATGTGCTTGGTAAAAGATCTAACCACCTGTGACTGCACATCAGGGGAAGAACTGTCGTGGTTTTATGCGTTTTACGCGTTAAATCAAAGGCCATCTTTTCCTTCAATCCTTCAGCAGTCATTCCTGCCTATGCCTTCCCTCTCTGCTTTAGAATTAGAGTGGTCCTTGACTTCTTGGTTTACTTGACTGCAGATGAGACATGCACTATGTAGTCTTGTGGTATTTCATTTCAAAGACTTGGGTATGCACGCTTGGAAATAAAAATGCATTCCTCTGCTGCGAACCTGGGTGTCTCCTCTGCACAAACCAGACAGAACTATAGACCATATAACAAATACGATGAGAACAGATCACTCTCAAATACTTCCCTCAAAGTGTGGGGGTTTTTTTCTTCCTAAAATGCCTGTTGTCATTTCCAAGGGAAATATATCTTCTTCACTTCTTTCTCTGTCACTCTTGAGGGGGAATAGCTGTGAAATCGAGCTCAGAATTCAACCGGAATTAAAGTTAAAACACCATAAGCAAGTAACAGAACTTGAAGGCTGCTTTGTGACATTCTAAATGATGATAAAAAGCAACAGAGGAGACCAATAGCTTAAAAAGGCAGTTTTCCAACAGGCAGTCAAACATGCCATCCCTGTTACAGTATTGTGTGCTAGAACAGAACTAGCCCAAGACACAGAGTAAGAAGCACTGTTCCTCACTCCGAATCCTCTCCATGTGTTTTTGGCAGAGTGAAGATGAGCGATGAAGACATTCTGGTGCGTGCAGTAGAACTTGGAAAAAATTTCTGCCTCTATTTTGAAGGTAAAAGTCTTAACTCGCTGCTGAAGGACACACAGTGTTATCTTTCTGGGGGGAAGATCAAAAGCTGATACCCAATTAAATCCTTTCCTGGGGCTGGCAACCCTGGTGTTCTGGAATGCTGTTCCCCCATGTTATTTGAGCAACCCTCAAAGCAGTTACAATAGGTACAATCCCACCCCACTGAGAAGAATGACAGTTTTTAGATCGTGGAGCCAGGCTGTTCACTGCAAAAACAATCTGAGCTTGAGACAGCTGTGTTAACAGGTCACTACCATATAATCTATGAACACCTTAAGCATTTAATAACTTCTTGTTGTTGTTTGAATACAATTCCTTTATCAATCTGATTTCACCTAATTTTCCCATAAGCTTCAGTTTCAAGCATTGTTAGACAAACATCTGAGTCAGCAAAATATTTGTTGCTTCATCTAATACATTCCTGTAAAGGAAACTCCCAAGTGTTGTAATACTGTGCGGTGGGCTTGAAGTAAGTGGACAACTTCCAGTCTTATAGGAAAACGTTAATCAGAAAACAGTCTCTTCTTTAGAGGCAATGTTTAATGACTGTTTCTTGTTCTTTTGCTCACATAAAGGTGTTGATGAAAACAGAAATGTACATGCTATTTACTCCTTGGTTATAGCTTTAAACTGAGCTGAGCTGTTCACCCTTCAGTAACCCTAAATCATTTTGCATGCCTCTTGGTTTGGTGGTAACTCCAGTTCTCAAATGACTGGTGGTTTCACCATTCTGTTGAGTTTGTTATGCTCACAAATAAAATATACTCTGTGGTTAGAATAGTTCAGCTTGGTGAATGAGTGATACCGGGGCTACGACTGGAAACATGCAGATGGCTGGCTGCCTTCCCAGCTGGTAGAACAAAACTGGCTAGAAAGCGCTTTCTTTGGTGGGTACAGAGCTTAATGTTGTTTTTCCTTTTCTTCTCTTTTTTTCATTGCTCACTTGGAACCAAGATGATGATGATGACGGTAAGGTCACAATTTATTAACTTCATTAGCAATGTTACCTGAACTAACCTGCTCACTCTCACTAGCCCACACATGCTTTCTGTGCCTTAGAGAACAAGGTTTCAAACCGATCATGGCTACTGTAAAAATAAAAGAGAGAGATGCAGCTCACCTTCTCCTTCTGAAGTTGATGTTGCTTTATTTCCTCCTAAAGTACAGTTTGGCGGCTTCCCTAACATAAGGACCTTTTCATGCAATTCTAACTGTTGGGCAAAAGAGAACTGTTGCTTCTGAACGCTCATTAACACACAGCAGCTTCTCGTGCCTGTTTGTATAAAGACTGGGAAAACCTCCTGGCACCTGGGCTGCTACAGCCCAGGGCTGGAAAGAACTCCATGGCCTCACTATTATTTGAGGTTTCCATGCTAAGAACCTATTTCACCTGGCATCCTTATCGAGGAGATTAAGCCCGTAGGGATCTGTTAAGATCTGAGATTACAGCTAAAATATTTGACCTTATTTGCTTACTATTTCTATAGGGCTGGAATGTGACGCCTTTTGTAAGGAAAAGGTTCTCCACCGAGTCCTTCGGAACGTGCGGAGCCAGCTGCTTGTGGTGCGACCAGATTTAGACATGGCGGCTTTTGAGGATGTGACAGACCAGGAGATGAAATCTGGTACACCGTTTTCAAATATACGCTATGACCATTGCCCTGCT
This sequence comes from Nesoenas mayeri, assembly GCF_963082525.1. Taxonomy (NCBI): domain Eukaryota; kingdom Metazoa; phylum Chordata; class Aves; order Columbiformes; family Columbidae; genus Nesoenas; species Nesoenas mayeri. The sequence continues at coordinate 6,305,152 of NC_137572.1, read as the reverse complement.
TGTTCACTCTGGGTGTGCTTTTGTTCTTCGTAATCACTGAGAGTAAAAACTTCATTTATAAGCATAAAGCTAAGCTAAGAGAGCTGGAATCTTGTATCTTGGTGGGGCCTCAGCAATTCATTCAGAACTATATTTACGGAACGTATTTATGTACAGTTATAATGTGGCTTACAGATCACTATTTAGAAATCCAATGCTCACTTTAGAGAGCAGTTGCCGGTGGAACGGTAAGACATAATACACTGAACTGTTGCAGCTCTCTCCTCAGCACCTATTAATGACAAACAATTTCTGTGCAGGCAGTGGAATGCACTTCAGCGTTCACTACTACAAAACTACCACACCTTCAGCAGGGATGCCTGTTGCGTTCAGCATCCAGGTACAAGATAAAAGCTATTACATGTGTTGTGAGAAAGAACATGGAAAAACCATTGTTCGATTTAGGGTAAGTATCTGCTTTCCACACCTTATGTATATATAAGTATAGGCAAAATTAAGAATTCAAACATGCGTAAGAAACACAACTGCCGATGCCTTATGCTGGGACTAACCCATCCCTTTTCTCTTCCTCAGGAAGGAGAAGTTCCCAAAGAAATTCCTGATGAAAGTAATGTGATTTTTTTCAAGAAGACGTTTACATCTTTTAGCTCCAGAACATTTAAGTTTGAATACTCGCTGGAACAAGGAATGTTCTTGGCCTTTGAGGATGAAGGCTACTTGAGAAAATTAATTCTAAAGAAACTGTCAAGAGAAGATGAAGTGGATGAAACCATGGAAATTAGTTTACAAGTTAACTCAGAATGAAAGTTACAACCTATGACGTACTTCAACAGTCTTAAATATGTTTGGGATTTTTCTCAAATAAATCTTACTCTTCGTTCACCTGAGACGAGCCCGTTTTGTGGTTTTAGCTACATGAGTCAGTATGAAAATGAGCATCACCCAGTCCTCTTCTGCTTCCTCCTAACAGCACAACACAAGTACCATTAGAATAAGGACAATACATATTCATAAAAATAGTTTGTTTTATAACATCTAATAACTCTATGAATTAGTATTTGAATTTGATTTTAGGTGGGAAAAAAAACCACCCTATCTGCAGAGAAAACATTTCAAATAAGCCAAAAGCAGTAAAAATTGTTCAGAAGTGCACACACAGTTTCTGTAAATTCTTTATTGTATGGATTAAGAAAAAAGTATTCCCTTTATACATCAGAGTTACAGGGGCTGCCCTACATCCAGTTCAGTTGTGTTGCCAGCAGTAACACTGCAGTTTTCTGCAAGTCAAATTTGTTTTACAAAATAGGAAACCAAGCAATGGTTGTTTTAGAAAACATCAGTAAAGCTGCCATTCCAAGGTGCCTTCAGCGGTGTAACTCTGTCCTTGAGAATTACTCATTAATTCCTCCAATTTACAGCGCAGCTTAAATCAACTTTCACCTGGACATTACCCACTCTAAGTCTACTTTTTCTAACATTTTTACTGCTGTTGCACTAAATCAAAAAACGATGGATATTTATGACTAAAGTGCGAGCTCTGCACTTGCTGCAGTGTGTACTCACTACAGACCTATGGTAATTAATTTCTTTTGCATTAAACATGTTCATATAAATGTTACAAAGCAGAGGCAGCGGTGAACAATCGTGTTTGTCAGGGACTCGGTTGCCTCTCAGAGACTCCACAGCATGGCAACGGCCCTGCAGATACCGACGTCGTGATAGTTAAAGTAGCAGAGGCCAGCAAAGGTAAGAGCCGACAGTACATACAGACCCGTATTGGCCACTTTAATGGGTGTATCTCCATGGACGTAGTCAGTTATAACCTGTCCGAGACCCCTACAGAAAGAGACAGAAAAGAGCTGAAATGAGGAAAGAGCATTTCCCCACCTACAACCACACAGTTCATGCGAGCGCGCTAACAAGATAACTCAAACACATCATTCTTTCTCACCTGCTACCATCAACCTTTCCTAAAGAATACCCAGTTCCCCACTCAAAAAGATGCACCTACTAAAAAGAAACCAACCAACAGTCCACACATTCTATTAAAAATATACACTTTTGGCTCAGAGTTTTCTTAACAGTACTAAAGAAACAAAGTGTTGAGCACAGCTCTTTCAAACAACAGAATCCGCAGATTCTGCCCCCAAGAAACAGTGGGCAGCTTATCTGGCTTCCCTTTCCGGGATGAATTTTTTCCTAATATCCAATCTAAACCTCCCCTGGCGCAACTTGAGGCTGTTTCCTCTCGTCCTATCACTTCCTACTTGGGAGAAGAGACCCTACAACCTCCTTCCAGGCAGCTGTGAAGAGGTCTCAGCCTCCTTTTATTTAATAGGGCCCTATTGTGCTTACCAGTGGCCATGAAGAGTGAGGGCTGCAGCCAGCGAATAGTCCATGGCTGGTCCAGGGAACAGGTAGGCGGCAGGAAGGAGACCCAGCAAGAGGACACTGACCGCTCGCTCACCTGTCCAGTGCAAGGATGCAGCCTTGGAACTGCCTGCAAGGAGAAGGATTTTTCAGGGCAAAGTTCCTGCCTGAAATGCTGTAACCTTTAAACCAGACACCTCACCCTGATCAGCACCTCACAATTACATGTTTTCTCCGACCCAATTACTAAACTTTCATCCAAGCAAAACCTAGAGGAAATACTGCTATGGATCTACTTTACAAAGCCTTTTCATCTAGTGAATTTCTTCAATATTATGTACTATTTACTACTCCCACCTTTTGAGAAATGGCTTTGAGATCTGGATAACCACAACTGCAAGTTCCAGTGGATGGCACATCAAGGTAACGGTGCACAGCTCTGCCCAGAACCAGGACTGCTATTTTAACTGTAAACAGCAGTGAAACTTCTGGCACCATCAAGTCTCACATGGCCTAGAAGCAGCCTAAAAGCCAAAGGATTTCAGTCCCCTGTTGACACTCTGCTGGGCACAATCTGAACCACAGGACAGATGCCCCTAGAAACAGTTAACCAGTTAGGGAGCCCTGGAACCAACTCTTACCTTTTAGAAGCATGCAAATACTATTAGGGAAGGAAAAAAAAGCCAAACCCAAACATCTGGGATGTTCTGGAGTGAACCCACACCATAGCACCATAAACAATACCTTGAACCAGAATGTCAGCATCAGCCCAGGCTAAAAACGTCAAGAATTGACTCTGTACAATTACTTTTATAACAGAATACCCCGCCAAAGCGCCTACCTAACTCACAGATATTACCCATCCAGCTAAACCAAAACGCAAATGTTCTTCATTTTTGCAAGGAAAAGGAAATATAGAAAAGTGACAAGATGAGAAATGCAAAGGACCTGAAGTAAAACATGAAAGAGAGCCAAGCTGTGGACTAATAAACTATCCCTGTAGAGCTCCATGGCCAAGAATACTTCCCAGCACACACGTGAAGTCTGTTGTCAATACGACATCCAGAACAGAAAAGAAGGAAACAGCTTAGCTGTCTTTACACCAATTTCTTTTACAAGTGTTTCATCATCCTTTCCACTTCTAAGTTGCATTGTAATGGCCTCAAAACATCCTTAACTTCCAGTCAAAACATTTCTCATATTTAATGATGCAAGTGGCATGGTTATCTTTCATCACCTCTGTGTGGTCTTACTGCGTGGAGAACAGAGAAAACAACCCAAGAAATACTGTCTGCCCACAGGTCAGACTTCGCAAATGAACCTCCCTGAATCAGCAGCTCGGCTGTTCAGGAAGTCACAACTGCAGCCTTTCCACATTGCTACAGCTACTGATACATAAGAAAAGTTACACCTTCTTCCTGATTTCTTTAAAAATCTTTCAACCTTCTTTTCCACTCCCAAAACCCACCATCTTCGGTCATAAGCAGAGACTTCATTTTTAGCATTCAGTTCTTATCTCCTATTTCGAGACTCACAGCACTCACAAGCTTGAAAGTGACACAACCGCTGTGGGTTTGAAACTCAAGCAGTGCCAAGTCAAACCCGCTGTTTTAAACCAGACCTGAGCGGAGCGCAGATCAACAGCCGCGCCATCCGCGAGAGCCGTCCTGTCACAGGTGACGGTGGCACGTTCTGCTCGTACCTGTAGCTGGCCTCATGTGAGAAAAACTACTGTGACTATTATTGATGTTTTCTGCTTGGCTGCTCCTACCTGGCTCAAGAAATCGACAGCCCTGACCAGACATGGGCGTAACAGGCACATAAAGAAGAAACGCATCGTTTGGCGGCACTTGGAGCAACGGTTCCGAGGACGGGGGAGTAACGGCTCAGCACCGGCTCAGCACCGGCTCAGCACCGGCTCAGCACCGGCTCACAGACCCGGTGCGGCCGCGGGGTAGACGAGACCCCCCCGCACACAAACACACAAACACACAAACACACACACACAGACAAACAGACACAGACACACAGACCCACGCAGCCCCGCAGCCGGCGGGCGCTGCCGCGGGACGTACCGTGGCGCTGCTGGGGAGGACTGTGGCTCTGCCGCGCCGGAGCGCTCCGATCGGCAACGGCCGCCAGGACCGCGGGGCCGGGGCGAAGGGTCCTCCCGAGGAGAGCTGCGGAGAGAACGGGGACGAGGGGTCAGGTCAGGGCAGGGCAGGGCAGGGCAGGGCAGGGCAGGGCCGCGGCAGCCGGGCCGGCGGGCACTCACCCATCTGCGCTCCGCGGGGCCGCGCCAGCCCCGCCCGCAGCAGCACCAGCGCCGCCATCGTCCGCACCGGCCCAAGGGCACCGCGCACCGGAGCTGGAAGCCGCTGCCGCCGCAGACCTTCCGCTTCCGGGCCGGGGGCGGCAGCGGCGCGGTGTCCCGGCTCGCTGCGGCGGGAGCGGGGCGCTGAGAACCCGCGGCCGTGCCCGGAGCCGGCGGGGCGGGCACCGAGCGGGCACCGAGCGGGACACCGAACCGAGACACCGAGCGGGCACCGAGCGGGCCACCGAGCCGAGTGGCGCCTGCGACCCCCGACCCAGCAGCGGCTGCGCAAAAGCCGCTCAGGGCAGCGGGAGCTGAGAAGATGCTTGTTCGCATCTTCAAAATGCACAATGGCCACAGCAGGTCCTCGCCTGCACGCTTGCTAAGGAAAAATGTTTGTACTGGGAAAGCTATACAAAAGAAACACCTTCTTGAACGTCTCCCGTGATGCACCTAAAGCAGCTGCATTGTTACTGCATGACCGACCAGCAGAGAAGCGGCTGCGGTAAAAGGGCGAGCGGCTGCAAGCCAGCCGGGTCTGCAGCACCGCTTTCTCAACGCGTTCTGCATTAGCCAGCAGACAAGGGCATGCAGACAACGGCTCTTCTCCTACAGTAAAAAGAGGAACAGTAACCAGGACTTGGAATGATGCCCGAGGGGCACTGACGCTGTTTTGTGCTTGGATGTAGACTAAAGCTGGAGCTGCGCTCGGTCACTGACACACACCATCCACATTTCCCCCATGGCTCCTTTCCACGCCAGCCTCCCTTACTTCATGCTCCTCTAAGCCCTCCACAGCCACCTGCTCTGCTCAGGGAGAACACACGGACCACCTAGACCTCTCAGGACTGTGCTCTGTCCCTGGGCTTTACTCCAAAACAATGACAAAAGCATCTAACATGTCTGGATTTATTTATTTTGTTAAAGGACTTGGCTGTTCAGCTGCAGGGAGAACGGCACAATACCAGTTTCTCCAGTAATACATTGGGCAGACCAGAGACAGAACACAACACCCACCAAGGCTTCTCTGTCAGCACCATCGGTCTCAGGAAAAAGGTAGACACACCAACCAGCCCGTGCCAGGGCTTGGAGAGAGATCTAAAACAAGCCAACGCACTGGTATCTTTTCTTCATCATTATGGAAGGACTCACTGCACCTTCAGCTGGACTGAGAGCATTCCCTCCTGATCCCCTCTGCGTCCAGCTGACTGTGTGCGTGCCACCACACAGGTCTGCTTTGGATGGAGGATGGGAAGACAAAACCACCACAGGGTGAAATCCAGTGACATTTCCTCTGTTGTGATTTTTACCTCTCCCCTCTCCTATTGCAAGTTTTGGTCATTGATCTGGTAACCCAACAAAGCAATCTGTTAAAATGTAATTAAAAAATAACAGTACAAACATGCCTGTTTTCCCCGTGCAGCAGCCTGTTACATTTTTGTGTACCTGGGCACAGAAAAAGAATCTGAAGTTGGCCTGTCAGATAGGTAACTGCTCCCCTGGTTTTCTGAATGTCAAGTGAATGAAAACCAAGGGGGTACCTACTGCAGGCTGCCAAGGCTCAGTTTCCCCCCGCGGGCTGGCAGGATGTATATAAACCACAGTGCTGTAATAAGTTGTACCATAGGGCAGTGCTGAAAGGTAAATACCCGCCTCTGTCCTCTACCTTATGGTTTGAGCTGCAGCCTAGACTCATCAGTCCTCATCTGAGCTATCCTCTGATTTTTCATCAGCGGCCACTTTCCAGTTCTTCCTCTTGTTCTTCTTCTCTGGTACTTCGCTGTGCCTCTCTGACACAGAATTGTGACGTTTCTTTCTCTTTTTGGGGGGCCGTTTATCTTTTTTCTCCTCAGATTCACTGTCCTCAGAGCTGCTGGTGGTTGAGCTGCTTGCATGAGAAAAGTCTGTTTCCTGCCCAGAAGAGGTGGGTTCCCTGGGAGGCACTTTCTTGGTCTTTTTCTTGCGCTTGTGTTTCCCTTTCCAGGTACTCGAAGTCTCCTCTTCTGAGCGCTCAGTCTCCTGGGAAGAATCTGACGATGTTCTCCCCTGCTCCTTTTTCTTTTTCTTTCGCTTTTTGTGTGATCGCTTCTTTTGTTTCTTCTTGTGCGACTTCTTTGTTTTTTTCCGTTTGTGTGACTCACGGGCAGTTTGCTTTCCCAGGTGAGATTTCTTCTTCCCATTAATAGCATTTTGTTGATCTCCTTCTTGCTGGTCACTATGAAAAGAACAGAGGATGACCAAAAGGAAGCAGACAAGCAGGGACATAGCAGTTGAGCCTTCTCTGTGTCAAAGTTTTAAGCAAGCATATCAATTCTAACCCTGGCTAGAGCAGGAAAGCAGATGCCTGATAGATGTGGTGGCTGCAGTTTTGTTTCTTATTAACAGCTTGGTCCACACCTTACTAATACCCCTGTTTAAGGTATTTGAGCCAGAACCAAGAACTATGCATATTGAAAGCCACTGAGTGATGAAAACTCATTTATTACAGGTTACTTCAAATCTGTAAGCCTGACAAATACTGTACTTGATTCTGTTCTGTCTAGGGTCTTGTTTTACAGGTCAGTCTCCACTCTCCTGGATACTGCAAGAATTTATATTCTCCAAATAAGGAGAAACAAGGAAAATACATGATAACAGAAAGGAGAACCCGAGAGAGTGTGTACTGAGCTGACTGTGATTCAGCTCCCACTCTGTTGGCCCAGACACACCTTCCAGATTCACAGCATTTTAGTAACTCAAGCCAAAGCTGAATGTCTAATTACTATAAAAGACACAATCCCTTCCTAAGGCTCAGACAAGGGGTAACTGCATTAATGGACTAGATTTTTTTTCAGTGTGTCTCTGTAACTTAACAGTGCTGCTTTACATTCGAGGCTATCTATATATTAAAACACAGTTTGAAAAATTCCCTGCATAACCTGACAGAAGATTCTGGATACAACAGCAAGCCTGCTTGCCTTACCTATCCGTATCGAATTCTTCAGGGTACAACTCTTTATAGCCGCTGTGACCCCATCTGGAAGAAAGCAGAACCATCTCTTAGAAACAAAGAAGGCATTTAAGGAAAAATATCATTCTGAAAAGACACAGCCACAGAATAAACATGAGTTTAGACAGCAGAGAAGGCACATCGGAACCTTCCCAACAAAGAAGGAAGGAAATATGACTGATTTGGTCGGTACTATTTAAATACACCTTATGTTCTCAGTCTCTCGATTTCTAATTAGGGAAAATTACACCTCAAATTTCTTCACAATAAGTCCAGAGAGCACTAACTTGCATTTCTTGAGATTTTTAAGTTCCTTGGGCAAAATGATAAATACAAAGCTTAGTTTCTAAGCTTAGGGCTGAGCTGTGGCTGCTACCGTGACTTGGGAACTCGATAAGTGAACTCATAGGGGTATTCTGTAACACCGCAATAGTTTGTTCACATTACTCAAAATGAGATCAAGCATTATCTTATAGGAGTACATACTGAGTATATACTGAGTACATACTGAAAAGTCAAATGTACTAGCTTTTTTGTACAGGGCTCCAGAAAGGTGTTTTAATTACAGTTATGATCACAGGACATTAATTCCTCCACAGACCTGTCTGGCATGTTGGCTTCACATTCATACAGCTTTTTATTCCAGGATCGGGCCCTAAGGAGATCATCGTCGACTGAATCGAGAAATTGAGAGTTCCTTGTTTTCCAGTCGGCCCTGTAGCCGTCCTCATCAAAGCCATCGCTGCGCATCCGACTGCTGCAGAAAGAGAACAGTTGTCCTTCAGCTGCCAGCTCTGATGGAGAAACGTTCTGAGCAAGGGGTTAGGCCAGCGAGAGCAGCAAAAATCCAGCAAGTCTTGGGTGTCCATCTACGCAAGAAGACCAGCTATCATTTTAACAGACAGTCAGCATTAACGGCTCTCACTAAACCAGTTCGGTAGCTAATGCTGGCTTTCAAAACTCACTACAGCCCTCTGCGCAGCAAAATTCTTCAGAGACGCTCATAATGCAAAATGAGAGGAAGGGGTTATCTTGCCTATCACAACAAATGCAGTTCTCTTCCTCTAGCATACTCTGCAGGAGCAGACTAATAATACGCAGTGACACACGGGTAAAACCAGCAAAGGGGAAACTGAAGTAGTAGCACTGACACACTAGAACTGCAGTTTGGTCAGGTACCGGGACTAAGACCCCAAATCCGCAGAAAGCACCAACAATTTTGAGTGATCTCACATGCCTGTGGCTTTAGTTTTGCTTATCGCTTGCCATACCGCACTTCCTGAGCCAAGCAGCAGCTGTGCACTTAGCGTCAGTCTGAAAAGTGTTCTCCCCTGAGACAGTAAAGCCACTTCCTGCAACATTCACGCTTCTGAAAAGTCGTCACAGTAACAAGCCCACCTCCTCCCCTTCAAACCCCAACCTGCCCACCAAACCTCACTTGTTTTCCTGTAGCCGGTAAGGATCCTCGGGCACATCAGAACGATCTAACAGATACCACACAAGCAGCGGTCCATACTGGTGTGTTACAACACTGCAGCATCGCCCACCACAACAGTTTTGTTTACTGCTAACCTAAACAGCCATACATTAGACTTGCCTCACTACCCCCATTGCTTCAGAGAGCCCGGCCTATTTAATGTCGTGTTTTGAAGACTACACATCCAGATGAAGAGACAAAAGGTCAGACCTAAGCATACATCTGACCTCTTCCCAGGGACTCATTGAGGAGAAAATATATCTGCAGTCTACGTAGTCTTCATATATTGTAAACACATAGTCATTATAGAATGCTCCTAAAGCGTTTGCTAAACACAAAAGGGTCCAGCAACTAAGTCAAGGCAATGATCTCCTCCGTACAACTCAAACCCACCTGGAGGTGTCCGACAGCATTCTGCTTTGCCTTCTCCAGTAAGTCTCTTCTGTCTGCTTCTCCCACTCCCTTATTTTCCACATTTCTGTCTCCTCCTGAATCTGAAAGTCATAGAAACAAGTGTAACATTAGGGAAACTTTACAGGCGTGTAGCACGTAACATCAGCTCCTAGCTCAAAACTAACAGAATTCACAGCAAGATTTCCTACCATAATGAAACAGATTATTATTACCGGCTATAACCAAGGTAATCAAAAGGAAAATCTCTTGATGGAAATAACCTAATAAAGCACATAAGGATAACAACATCAGGCATGGTGGGTTTGCCTGATTTTTCTGTATCGGCTGTTCTGGCTGCCCTGTCCTGTCATTCATTATCATCCCAAACACACGTACTGTTAGAGAATTCAGTACATAAATATCACCTGGAAGGACCAAGCCAAAGGAGAAGTTACACTATAGGCTGAGAAAACACAGCATGCAAATATGGAGTAGTCTAGCACAGATTTGTGTTTATGCACACCCACTGTACATAAGTGATTTGATAAATGTGTGAAATAAATGAGTTAGACCTGCCACATCATGTCAGAAATTCATTAGTTTGCCAAAGTTAACAGAGTTTCTTAATCTTGCACTAAAATATTGCCTGTGCATGTTAACACAAAGTTCAAATTCTGTGATGCGATTAGAAGTACATACACAATACAACGGCAGCAAAAGCGACACAAACCCCCTGCAAACAACAACCGCAGCTTTGCCGCTTTTAAAAAGGCAAACCGTGATTTTCACCGAAGCCCCGAGCGAACAGGTTTTTCATTGGAAAAATCTTACAGGTAAATACACGCACACGGTGCCTCGGCGGGATGAGAATTCAAGCAGAACAGCGTTAAACTGAAAGTGAGACTAACGACGTTTGCGCGGCCGCTTCCCACGAGCGCCGCTTCCCACGAGCGCCGCTTCCCACGGGCGCCGCTTCCCACGGGCGCCGCTTCCCACGGGCGCCGCTCCCCCCGGGCAGCGCACCCGCTCTGCCCCCCGCCCGCTCGGAACCGCAGCCCCGGGCCCCGCACACGCCGCACACGCCGCACGGCAACACGGCGGCGCTGCCCAGGGCAGCTCCGCTGGGACCCGCGGACACAAGGAGCTGCAGAAGCGGGCGCGGCCAGAGCCAGCGCCCGGCACAAGAGAGGGAGGACTCGGGCCCGCCCAGGCCAGCAGCCCCCGCCGGCCCCGGCCGTACCTTGTTGTGCGCGCCCGTGTGCCGGATGACGTTCCGCAGCAGCACCTTCCCCACGGGCACCCGGGACATCCTCCCGCCCTACACGGCCCCGAGAAAGCCGGCCCCACCGGCACCCCCGGGCCCGCCGCACCGGGGCCGCTCCCCGGGCCACCCCCGCAGCCACGGGCAGGAAGGGACGGCAGCGGTCGGGCGGAAGTGGTGCCCGCGAAGCGCCTCCCCCTGGCAGCAGCCGCCGGGGCGCTGAGCCGCTGCGACCCCCGAGCCGCGGCGACCCCCGAGCCGCGGCGACCACGGGGCGGAACGGCGCGGCGGCAGCGCCGGGGACAGGCGGCAGCGCCGGGGACAGGCGGCGGCGCCGCCGCGGGGCCGGGCTGGGGCGGCGATGGCGGGGCCGGAACGCGCGGAAGCAGGAGGGGGACGGGAAAGGCGGGCGGACCCGCAGAGCACGGCCCTTCCGGCGGCGGTCGCTACGCGACGGCTCCGCCATGGCGGACGCGGGGCTGGCCGCGCAGCTCTGGTCGCTGCTGGATGAGCTGGCGGAGAACGACCCCCAGTCCTACCGCCGGCTCCTGCTGCAGCAGCGCGCCGAGGCCGAGCGGTTCTTCTCCCCGCCGGAGCCGCAGCTGTGCCTGCGGGCCCGCACCGCGGTGGGTGCGCGGCGGCTGGGGCTCGGCCCCCTGCCCGGGCGCTGGGAGCGGGGCTGCAGCTGAGGGGCTGAGCTGCCGCTCGGTGTCTTGCAGGGAGCTGTCGGGGGGCCGCTGTTCATCAACATCTGCAGCTGGAAAAGGGTCCCGGCGCCCAAGGCCCCCACGGAGCCCACACCTGTCAGCGCAGGGCCGCTAGAAGAAGTGTCTGGGGAAGGAGGTATGTCCGAAAGCGCTGCCCCTCGCTTTTCTTCCCGCGCTCCTGCACTGCGTGGCGATCTCACACGGATTCTCGCTGTAACAGAGGGTGCTGCTGCGCTGCGGCCAGCTCTGAGCTTGGGGTAGTGGCGGCAAGGCAGGGATGTCAACAGGGACTCTGAGAGAGACCTTCCTTTTTGTAAAAAAATGAAGAAACAAAAGAATTGCACACATCTAAAACCCTGAAAAGTACGTAGGCACTCGGAATCTCTTTGACCGCATATACTCACGTTGACCGGGATTGTTTTCCCATGCATGTCCTTGAACACAGATGCAGGATCAGCACATGGAGAGGTGTCATCTCTAGACGAGGGTGATAGAATTCGCTCTCTGCCCAGAAGCCACAAATACATTTAATTTGCTTTTAAATCAAGTCATTATAAAGAACATGGCACCACAGCAATAATTCTGACACATAACTCATTTTTATAGACCTTTACAGCATTATAGACATTGCATATAACCCAGATGTTCTTCAGAGAGGAGAAGAAAACCCAGAAAAAAGGGAGCACTTGATCCATTTGACACTTAAATTCGTTGAGGAACGATACAACCTTATTCTTTCTGACTGGTACACCACTGAGCCATTCAAATTGAAAGGAAGCCTGGAAACGATGCAGCAGCGCCTGAAAGGAAGGCAGATGCCAACTCTAAATCTCAGTCAGAACACAAAGAAGGGTACGTAGACACCTGCTGTCACTTTTCCTTGAGGACCTATCACATTGTCTAACAAATTTACTCCCTCTAATCCCAATTCTTGCCATAAGCACAAACCAAACACTTCTAAGAATTTGGAATAAGGCAGTAGTAATCATTATGGACATTAGCTGCATTAATTTGTGGTGGTTTACCGTTGAGAAGCTGTAGTGACAATGGAACAGCAAATGTCCTTATTCCTATATCCACTAGACATGGGAACTCTGCTAAGGTTTGCTCCTTCGAGGTGCTCAGTTTCTTTTGCTCTCAGGGGGTTGCTGGTATAGCTCGTCGTCTGAAAACAACAACTTTTAACCTATTGGCAATAAAACCAAATCATGGGTGAAGGACAAACTGTCCGTAACAGCCTTCAGCTGACAAATTGCTCATTGCAATTACAGTTAAAACTTCTGTGATACCTTTGTCAGGTGGCATGTTACAGTTCTTAGTAACTGACACGTCTGAAAACCTTCTTTTTCTTCAAAGAACTGACACTCGATCAGCTGCTACAGACTATGGAAGCCGAGGACTGCCGCAGTGCTCCTGTGCTGCTCAAGGACGAGAGCGTAACACAGCCCAAAGCGCATCTGATAGAGGAAATCACCAGTACTGAAATGCCAGAGGAGCTAAGTACCCCCCTCTACAACATTATCACCATCAAGGATGCAAACAGTAAACCCTTCAAAATTGAACTAAAAGTTGAATTGCCTAAGGTTAGCTCTGTTTCCGAGTGTGATCTGAGAATTTCAAAGGTAAGAAAGCAGAAAGAATAACCTCGTGTTTTCTGTCTAGTATCCGATTCCTAGAAACGCTCACTGCTAATTCATTGTCAAATAGTTAATCATGTATTTTCGTTTTCTTGGTTTAGGATGACGTGATCATTGAAGTCCCCGAAAAATACAAATTACAACTAGACCTGCCAGAATTTGTGGATGAAGAAACAGCTACAGCAGTATTTAACACAGGAAAACGGGTGTTGTTTATCACACTACCCGTTGCCAAGCCAGATCCTTAGGAACTGCATTCTGTCCAGTTTGTGTTCACGTAGGACAGAACAAAACCAAAGACCAGAATAACAACCCTGACTTTTAGATGATGACGGGTTTTTTTTCATTGACGTTCTTATTTTCAGGGGTGAATACCTCAATTGCCTTTAGAAGACACATGTACAAAAGGAAGTCTGGAGAACACTAGCACCCCCCACCTTAGGAAAAAAATAAGTAAAGATTGTAAGTATTCAAGGAGTACTTGAACAGGTGTAACAGCTGTTGTAAAGAAACAGAAATGCATACATGCTTTACTACACCATTCGTTTTGCCTAAAGGTACAGCAGTAACAGTTGTGAGGTCTTGTGTCTAAATAAATTGATTACTGGATTCAACTAGAGCAGTTCTCATACGTATTGAACGCTGGGACCACCAGCAGACGTGTGTCATACACAGCTCTACGTGCTGCTGCTGTTCTCCTTAGGACATTCCCTGCTTAACTGGAATGGCTTTGTAGTCTTTTGAGCCACTCAGTGTGCTTGACCTCACTTCCTAATGGTTTGGTAATCTCAGAACCAGACCAAAAACCAACAGACCTATTCTGTACTCTTCAAAAGAGCATCCAGAGATTCGAAGCCCAGGCATGCTAAGTGTGAGGCTAGCAACAAAAACCAACCTTGGAGCACTCAAATCACAGCTTACACTAATACACAAAATACAAACTCATACAAAGCAACACAAAACAGCTTCAAGGATCACCAAACATTACCAGAATTAATTGGGAAAGAGCCAAACAAAAGTTTAAGTGATCTTAGTTTCACGATTGATTTTGTAGTATGCCATCCTTATGGCTTCTATGACATGTTTGCACTACAACCATGTTTCTGCACTGATATTCGTCAGAACAGAAATGGAAACAGACAAATTGGTTTTGAGCTTCAGCTTTAAAATACAGGCTTAAAAAAGAGCAGGAACTCCTCGCTTTCCTCCTTTGTTTCAGAGCAACTTAGAAGGCTGCATTGAAATACTATTCAGTGGTTATGGGTGCAAGTTCAAGCTGAAACTATCCCTGCATGAGCCGAGCTGTCCCATTGCAGGATGCAAGCAGTGCTAGAAGTCACTATCAGCACTCTAAGCACACACACTGGATTGGGTTTTTCGACTTGCAAGCATTCCAGAGTCTTGACAGTCATTCAGAGTGTTTCCATAGGATAAACTATTAGTGGTCCTACTGCAGGAAGAAAGTGCAAGGCACCCGTAGGCAGAACTTGAGGTTCTAGTGAACACTGCAGCAAGAGAACCAGGAAGATTAAAGCTCACTGTTGCATGAAAATAATAAAGCATGTATCATTTTGGAACATCTCCGATCCCAATTTGAGGTTAATAGGGTGAGTTTCACTATCAGACTGACAGGCTGAACAGCTCTGTGCTACAGCAGTACAGGAAGCCACGCACAATAGAAAAGCACCGGAACTTGGTTTAGTAGTTGTCAATTCCAAACATTTAATAGAATACAGGCTCACTAGAGCAAGTCTGGAACCAAGATACTTTAGATCATTAAAGAAAAAACAAAACCTTAATGAACTTTTTTTGCTTAAGCCAGGCATGAAAACCAGCTATCACAGCAACCAGACAGTAAATAGTTCCCACAAAAATATTTAATTTCCACAGTATTTTCTTTCAATATCTTTAGTGAATTTTGTAGAACTTTACAGGAGACGGTACTTAATGCAATATACAGAATAACACATCAGCTTTCAATTTCTCTTTTTTTTCAAACTTCTCCCCCCTCAATTCTCCCGGTCACTTTGTAATTACTATACAGTCATCCTTTTTACATCAACATGTCCATGTGAAAAGTGGAATTTCAGAATGTTCAGCACTGCACCCCTTTCAGGATACAGAGACTGGGGTAACTGGACACAAGTCCAACAAACTATTAAAGCATTTCACGTAGAACATAGACATGGATTCTGCAGCTGAGGCTGGAACAACATAGATGATTCAGGGAAGAACCACGGTACCAGTGATTAACTCAGAGCTTCCTATGTTAGAATGCTTGCAGTATTCCCAACACTCGAGTCACCACATGATTAATATCCTCTGCTGGGATTATTAGCACGTGTGACTTGCCTATACTGGGTTCCAACATGCACATTCTCCTGAACATTCTGCAAAGCAGTTACTCCCGTGGCATCATAGTCTGATATTAACTTAGCAAGAGGAATAGCAATTAAAGAGTTTTCATACAAAAATTAAAGAGTTCTCATTAGAGTTCTCATACAAAAAGCACATGGAAGCGAAAAGTCAACGAGAAGACAGCACATTCCCTGTGGTATCTGAGAGCTGTGACCCCACAGTTACCAGTGCTCTTTCACCTTAAAGTGCTCAAAAGGGATCACATAGCTGAGAAGGTCCAGAGCAGTGCCAAATCCCAAGAGAGATGTGGAATGCTGGCACTTGGCCTTTGAGAAACGATTCCCAGGCACTTCAGTCCCTTAGTGCATCTGTAACACTTGCCTGCCCCAGCAGGAGAACAGGATAAAAAGGGAATTCACCTTCTGCTAACTTGTGTGTTTCAGTTACCATCTCATCAGAGCTCTTGTGAAGAGATGTTTCTAACTCAAATTTCTGAGAACGCTAAGGTCATGAAATTGCTCGGTATGCACCCCCTCGTTCACCCCAGATTAGAAGATGGCAGTAACAGCATTATTGCCAGTACTGTGTGGATCATTTTTAAATCGGGGATGCCTAATGCTGATTTGGAAGAGTTTGCAAGTTAACTAACTGTATAAAAATACAGTATAGCTGTAATATTGCTCTGAAAAGCACTTCTGCAAACTTTTTCTGTACAGACTGGTAATAACATTACCAGATATTATAATACAGATTTAAAATAAAAAAAGGAACTCTTTGAACAAGTCTGAACACTGAAGTCTAAATAGCTTGTTTAAAACAAAACAGTGTGACCCAGGAAAATTTTACTTGCATGGTTAAATTATAGCAGCATAGTTACTGGTTTTTCAAGGAATTTCTTGAATTCAGCAAGCCACTGTGCGCCAACTGCGCCATCGACAACGCGATGGTCACAGCTGAGCGTCACGGACATCACACTGGCCACGTCAAATCTGAAAGGACAAAGAAATGAACCGGTTAACAGAGTCCTCTGCAAGTCAGTGCCACCAGCAACACAAAATAGCTTTTATCAGAGAACCAGGAATAGCTGTGGGTGCCTGGAAACAGTTGTTTCTCCCTGTGCACTTCTAAAAAAGATTACACTGAGAACAGATCATATTCATTCCTTTTCTACAGTTCAGAACGCATCTGTATGTTCTCTATAGAACAGGAAGCTCATCTTTGTATCACAAAAACAGCCCCACATGATGAAAGAAAAAGAGCTGTTTTACCCGGTAACCTCCAGTTTCCCCATGTGTCAGTGATAGATACCCAGGACTGTTTAAATAATCCTAAATGTTCTCCTGGGTCTATGCTAGTTCAAGCTTGAAGCAAGGTGATGCTATGTACGGGACACCTGAGTTATAATCCATCCTTTAGGTTTTCCTTAAATGCAAATTTAAGCAAGTTATTAAAGAGGAACGGGTGCCTAAGCTGTTGTGCATCCCAGACTTTTCTGCAGCTTTACCCTGGTCCCTCCAGGAAAGAAACGGCCTTTTCTTAACTTGCAAAGTAGTTGCAGGAATAAATGTGTGGCAGATCACTCATCAGTCACTGCATTTAAGACCCATGTGAACCTTTCATGCAACATGTCACTGTACTTCTTCTGCAGGTACTGAAAGCAGTATGTCAACAATGTTTTTTAAATGATAATCTAATAGAAGTGTTAGGAAACCAGCCATTATTGCAAAGCTTGAATTCAGAAGCCCAGTATATGCAGAATCAGATGAATATTTACCCTTTCTCATTATCAGCTGGCACCAGCCTTTTCTCTGAGGAACCAACCGCAAGGATGCAGGCCTGAGGTGGATTGATTATGGCAGAGAAATTCTTAATCCCATACATTCCTAAATTGGAAATTGTGAAAGTACCACCCTACAAGAAAAACACGTTCATAGTAAAATTCACAAGAGCAGTTTCATGTGCAGTATCAATGAACATGGCTGAAACATCACCAAATACGCCCCGCTCATTCTGAACAGGGCTTCTGAACAGAAGTAAAGGGCAGCAATGTTTAACAACAATCCAAATTACTCACCTGGAATTCATGAGGCTGAAGTTTACCTTCTCGGGCTTTAGTTGCCAAAGAAACCACGTCCTTACTAATGGAAGCCAAGCCCTTTATATGTGCATTAAACACAATCGGAGTGATAAGCCCTGCAGGAGTACTAACTGCAACGCTAACATCCACTACGTGATTTCTGCAAGACACAAAGGACATGCCAGTGACTCTAGCAAGATAACAAAGAAAACCATTTTCATGACTGTTCAAACAACTCTAAATTAGTACCAATCCTGCGACACTCATTTCACCTTGCATACTAGCCTTAGATGCAAAGTTCTTAGCACATTAACAAAAGCCCCTCAAGCTCTGCCTTATACCTGTTCTCCTCCCTCCTCAACATCCCAGCAGCAGGTCTGCTATTTTGCCATGAACTCTCTACTGAACAAAGAAAGTTTCTGGCTTCGACCGTACCATAAACTTACTGCCTAATAACTGTGTCCATCCACGAAGAATTTGCCTCAGGCACCTTCAAGCACGCCAGAGCAGCAGCTTTAATTATGAAGTCATTGACAGAAAGCTTAACATTATCTGAGACCTCCTGTAAATAAAAAGATTTGAGGCATCAGTTTGTCTCTTACACATTACCTGTGAGAGAACGCAGCTTTCCCCACACACAGATTCTCAGCATGCCTAAATGCTTTACCTGATTGAGTTCTTTCCTTAGCACCAGTACGTCTCCCATGTTTACATCAATGGAAAGGTAGTAGTGAGGTATTGTTTGTTTAGACTGTAACAACCGCTGAGCGATGACCTGCAGGTATACAACAGGAGCGATGAAAAGAAAGCCATTTAGAAAATGAATGACTGCAAATAATGATCTCGGAAAGGAGTAAAATCCTCTCACCTTCCGAATGTTGCTGATAGGGATGTCTGTGAAGGTCCCCACTGGCGCTGCTGCAACTGCAGCAGCTGAAGGAACTGCCTCTAGTGCTGGAGCCTGCAATCAGAGAAACACAGCTTAACTCACAATACTAACTAAATATCAATTGTAGAGACTAATTCAGCATGTGGGACAAGTGCTGAGGCTAAGCTGCCTCCTGCTTAAGAGCAGCAGATATTTCTACTCTAGTCTCACCCCTTCAGTACCCACTGGGTTCTTTCTAAGCCTATATTTGAGTATTAAATGTAGTAGAAACGCAGCACTGGTACGTACCGCTATGAAGCTCCCAAACCAGGAAGTCCTGCAGGATGTTTTTTCCATGCAGCAGCAGCATGCACTCTGCAACTGCCCTCAGCTGCACCCATTCCAGCAGCACACAAAGCAACACTTGCATCATTTTATGTAAATGACGAGGAATGGTATAAGAACAGATTTGTGGCAATAGTGACAGCAGGACGTTGGTTTGTAAATCTGGCTTTCACTCTAATTGCCTCTTTTCAGAGGTGTTAGATGCGTTGAGAGTGGCTTTAGCTCATAACAATGAGGTTACCTTCCGTAACAATGTAGCAACCAAAGAAAGGGTTGGGAGGCACATCTTTTTTTCTTGGTGAAATACCAAAGGGACAAGTAAAGCAAGGAAAATTCATCTGTGTTTCTGACAGGTTAAGCTTTACAACCTAACAATCACCATAGCCCACAGAGCATCGTAACTCAACCAATTCAGCAATCACAGCTCCATATAGTATTGCATTTCTACAGAGCATTTCCATCCCTATAATAAAATACCCATTCTTAGAGATCTCAAGCCTACTCACTGGAGCAACCTTTGGTGGCACAAATGACTCTATATCTTTCTTTGTGATTCTGCCATCTGGTCCAGTACCTAAAATGGTCAAAGAAAAACATAAGAGGATTTCAATTATTTGCAATAGGCTTCTAAAGGTGCCAGTTTAATTTCACCCAGAAAAGTCACTTAACCTATAGTGAGGGCAGCTGCGTACTCGGGATATTCCCGACAGTGAGGAAAGAAAATAATAGGCAAGATACACACCTAGAGAGACAGACACTCGAGAGTGAGAGCAAGAAAGCAGAAGGGCAACCTACCTTTCACTTGGGCAAGGTCAATTCCTTTTTCTGCTGCCATTTTCTTTGCCAGCGGACTAACCAGAACCCTTCCTTTTGGGGGAGGTGGCCCAGCTGTGGCGACAGCTGGACTGGGAGGAACAGCAGGCTGGGGAGGAGGAGCAGCAGCAGGAGTTGGCATCACCTTCACAGAAGAATCAAAGCCATTAGCTTCAGGATCATTCAGCAAAAGCTTTGAAGGTACAGTAAGAGAACAGGGCCATCTGACTACCAGTTAAGGGAATACCAATAGTAGTCACTGCTCTGAAAGAATTTTCAGATTCAGAGTTTTCCAATGCCAGAAATTAAATCAAAAACTTCCTGGGAAGGAGGCCAACTAAGCTGTTGAAGGGACTGTCATGAATTACTACTATCTGCTCCAGTTTTTAGAGGGCAAGCTAGCGATCACTTCTCATAGGTCACCTATCATGAACACACGTGTTAACCTTACATTCACAGAATTATAAACGTTATTGTTGGAGACAGGGCTTCATACTATCAAACCAGCAGAACAGGTCAGACCTCTTAATGGTCCCTGTAACTTCTCTCACGTGCTAAGAACGGTCCTTACTGGTGGTGGAGGAGGAGGAGGAGCTTGTGGCTTCATGTCAGTTACTGCAGTGGCTTGGTAGTCAGCAAAGGCTGGAATATCAGATTCTTTCTCCACAATGATGCAGAGAGCTGTTCCTAAGGGCACATCTCTTGTTCCTTCAGGTACCAAGATTTTTGCCAAATAGCCTTCCTCCTGCACTTCAAAGCCTGCAAAGAAAAAAACACCAAAACCGGTTTGGTGGCTGATGCAGCTGAAATGTTCCTGTAAATGCTGCTTCTAAAGACCTGGGTAGCTAAAGCCCTCTCCTACATTCAGCAGGCAAGAGAATTCTTTTCAGTGCAACTAGCAGGGAAACATCTCCATGCACTGTATATTTACTAAGAAGGATTGATGAAGAAACTGATGAACTGTTTTGGAAGCTCCAATATTTAGCCTTCCAATGGAATAAGAAGTTAACAAAACTTGTTTTAATTGCCCCACAGCTTCACATCCTGAGCAGTCAGGAAAACAGTTGGTACAGAGACTACTCTGGATCCTCCCCTTTTAAGGGGACCTCATCCATTCTTGGCTTTGGAATTGACTCACCTATTGTGGCTTTATCTGTCTCAATTTCTGCCAGCAAGTCTCCCTCATTCAGTTTCTCTCCAACCTTCTTCTCCCACCTCTGCACTGTGCCCATTGTCATGGTAGGTGACAGGGCAGGGAGAGTGATCTGTGAAGCCAGAGAACACAAGAGAATCAGATTCTGGTAATCAAAAAGGAACAGAAACACAGTTTTAACTCCTGACTAAATGATGCCAACCTACAGAAATAGCCAGTCTTTAATGCCCTCCTAGATAAGGCTCCATTACGGCAAAGCACAGTATTGTCCTACATTGCTAGTTTGGCTTCTTTCATCAAGGCCTAAGCAAGAAAGGAAGGAAAAATCAAGAGGCAAGAAATCTACATATCAAAATAATTATTACCACCATGACACTGGGAGTGTTTTGCGGCTGCTCCCTGCAAGGCTAAAAGGAAGACTGAAGCAAGTAATTCTGTAACAAAGAGGTTTGGCCCCATTAAAAGCTATACAGGCTTGTCTTCCAATAAGCACTCAAAGATGCTGCAGGTTTGCACATGCAACAAACACAGCATGAGTGAGTACAGCCCCAGAGCCAAACTGGACAGATAGGGCAAGCAGTGGGAAGTAAGCAAGTTTCGTAGCTAAAGCACAAGTCAGATTAAAAAGCTTTCAATTAATTCTTTGTTCAACTACTGACTTTGCATAACGTCTCAGACAAATCAGTTCCCACATGTATCATCTGTGGAATGAGGTTTGGTATTTCAAATGTTCTTTTTCCAAGGAATGTCACAGAAATACCCCCCTAAAAAGTACTCAACTGCAACACTTCAATACCTAAGCAAGGTAAAAAGATTATCCGTAAATACAACTCATTATTAGCCACCCACAAACACATCTGATGCGTTCATCAGAGTATCACAGACTCGAGTTCTGCTCCGAGGTGTGAGCAGAGCCTTCAAGAGACCGTTCACACTTAGCACAATGTCTTCTTACAGCAGAACTGACAAGTCGCTCCTCTAACTAGCAGCTGGGATGCTACAATAATTTATTGAAAAACGTTTTCTGGAACCTCCCCAAACACTTATTTTAAACATGCAACAACTGAAGTGGCACACACTCCTGAAATTATAGCTAATAACTTCCAACACCAGATGGTATTTATGACAAAGTGCCCCGGAGCTAGAAATGCCAAGGACAGAAAAAGAGTGCAACAAGCCTTAAATCACCAGCAACGCTCTCTTACCTGCATATGAGGAGGATAAGAACTGCCAGGAGCCTGAGCAGAAGGCTGAGGTGGTGGCGAGGGAGCTGCAGCTGGAGGGGGAGGCACTGAGGCTGCAGGGGGGGCAGATGCCGCAGAATCCAGAGTATAATTTTTAAAGGCATCAACATATTCAGGCCTAGGAAAAAACCACAGAACCGCAAAATCAGATGACTACCCCTAAGCCTTTCACACAGCGCACCCAAGAAACTCTAACAGAGAAAATTAAACTCCAGGGTTAGCAAAATACATACTTTTCTACTGTGATACATATTATGGCCCCAATAGGAACATCTCTCGTTCCTTCTGGCACCAGAACCTTGGCCAAGTAGCATTCCTCCAGGCTCTCAAAGCCAACCGTTGCTTTGTCTGTCTCCACCTTTGAGAGAGAACAGAATATTGTTATGGCAATGGAAAAGACAGGTGAGCTCAGAGCCTTCCAGTCTGATAGTGTAGGGTCACAACACACACAGTTCTGGAAAAGTCATGCTGGGAATCTAGGAAAGTACAAACAGCTTAAGTGCTGCTCCTGCTCAGAAAGAAGAAAAGCAGCAACCAGGCTTGAAAGGCTGTTAGCCGCTTGTTCCCAACAGCATCTGCTGGGATCCATGATCTCAAACCCAAGATCTGGGCAACCAGGGACAGAACCCAGGATGCACATGCAGCTCAATGGAAATACAGCACAGCCTGTGCCCCCAAAATACCTCTGCTATGAGATCCCCTTCATTGATCTTGTCACCCTCCTTCTTCTCCCAGCGTGCAATGGTGCCCATCTGCATCGTGGGAGACAGAGCTGGCAAGGCCACCTGTGAGGAACAGACAATATTACAACCCAGACAACCCTGAGCAGGAACCCCACATGTGCAGCTGAGACAGATCCTGAGCACAAGCTGGGGCAGCGGCCACAAAGGAGCGCCTGTCTGCAGATCCTCAGCGCATCAGGACCGCCTCCAACCCGCCGGTGAGATTCCAGAGTACAACCGACACTGTGGTGCCAAGATGGGGCTGCCCAAGAAAGGGAGAAGCTACACCAGGACACCGAGAGGATAAAAGGTCTAGTGGTGAAGGAGGTGGTACAGGGACTTGGAGCACTGCGGCGACAAGTGTATCAGAACCGCAAGAGTGGGCAGAGAACTGCAGTTCCCAGGTGTAAATTGAGCCGCCCAGCGAGGGGAAGCAAGACCCGGCTACAGAGACGGAGGCGCTGCCGTGGGGCGGAGGAGGGGACGACACCCCGCTGGCTATAGGAGCACCAGCAGCACGGCCTATGGGGGCACCCGGACTGCAAGGGATGGGGGCAGGGGCGAGCCTCTCACCTTCTGGTGTGCGGGGAGACTGCAGCAGCGGCTCGGGACGGGCCGGGCCCAGGCGGCAGGCTGCAGGAGCCCGCCAGGCCGCGGCACGGGGCCGCTCCACGCTGGGCCGCGGCCCAACGGCACAGCCCCGACACCCCCCGCCGCTCCGCGGCCGGCCCTAGCGGCACTGAACGCTCGGCAGCTCCGCACCGGAGCAGGAGCTCCCGCCGCCCCCCGGGCTACGCGTCGTGCCAACACCCGCCACATGCTGCAGCCAGAGCCGGAGCCGCGGCCCCGCCGCCGCCGCTCGGTGACCTCCTCCGTCCGGGCACGGCGCCGCACGGCCGCGCGCGACACTGCCGCGCTGCCGTAAAGCGCGGCGGGCGGACGGGCGGACGGACGGACGGACGGGCGGGCGGGGCGGAGGCGCCAAGTGATGGCGTCGTGGGGGCTTCGCGGCAGCGACGCGCAGCGGCGGGACGGCGTGGGGCCGTGGGAGCTCGGCCCGGGGAGGGGAGCCGGCCCCGGTGTCTGCCCCTGGTGTCTGTCCCGGCCCCGGGAAGCCCCCGCGGAGGACAGAGCATTCGGGAGACACGCGCGTCCCTGCTCGCCGCCCTCTTGGATTGTCCTTGTCCCTAGCGCCTGGCTTCCACTTCTTCAATATCCCGGTTCTGCGTGGGGCACAGGACTCCAGAATCTGTTCTGTGCAGCGGTTGTGGTGACAGCTTGCGCCTGCGATTCAGCAGCACAGGCTCCCCAAGCTGAAGCAGTGTTTTGGAAGGGGGTGGGAGCCCCAGGATTAAGCAGCTAGCACCAGCCACTATAAAATCCCATCACATGCGTTGCTGTTGTTTCAGCCACAATTAATGATGTAGGAGCAGCTGCTTCCAAGTGTATAGGAGTCACTGTGACGGAGCTCAGCCAGTTGCAGCAGTTTGCACTGGAGGTGGAACTGGTGACATTTGCTGTCACCAGGGCAGTCACAAAGAGCTTGTGCTTCAATTTCGTATTGTTCATGCCAATTTTAAAAGTGAAAATTTTACCGACACTCTCAGCTTGCTCTTCGGGGCACGTGGTGCTATGTCTGGTAATCTCACAAGTGTCAGAAAGTACGTGCTGCTGTGCACACGTACACACCGCGGGGCTTTGCACGTTGTGGGGCATTTGGATATTGCAAGACGTGTGCACGCTGCGGGGCTTCTGCACCTTGTGATGCTTTTGCACACCATGGGGCACTCGCACCTTGCAATGCATCTGCACATTACAGGGCTTTGCATGTGGTAAGACTTCTGCGTGTTGCAAGGCTTGTTTTGCACGCTGTAGTGTGTTTGCACGCTGTAGTGTGTTTGCACACCCCTTGCACGTTGCAAGACTTTTCCACTCAATACTGTGTGTGAAGGTAGCTGAGAAGCTCTTAAGGTTCACAGGCTCTCTATAGGCAATAATTCATCACACAGGACTGGATAAGTAGGACAAGAAATAATGGATCAAATATATTTTTTTCTCCCCGAAGTGATAAAGGATAATTTTTACTTTTTTTTTTTTTTTTAAAAAAAAAAAACCTCACATTTACCTTAAAAAAAAAAAGCCATCAGAAAAAAAGATCACTGCTCAGAAATGTCTATTTACATCTGTGAACCAGCTACTCATTTACTCTAGTTCCACTGAATTAATCGCTTGTACCCATAGACAACCTGACCAGGACTTTGTATGACTCAAGTCTACTTTAACAAAATTAAATATCTGTGTCTCTTCAAGTGGAGGGTTACAAAGTAATAACAGTTTCCCTGCTGATATGCTGTGAAAGTTGAAGTTTCCTACACTTTGGCATCTTGTCAAATTAAGAAACACGTGCACACACAAACCTTGAGATTCACTCCTGAGCAATACAACTTGTCCCCCCAGGAACAGAAAAGCACGCTGGAGAGAACAGGTGAACTACATCACTTACAATTCATCAAAGACCAGAACACATGCACACCCCTAGTCCGGAGAGGCTAGTTTTGTTTGGTATCAGATAAAACCCAATGGATGAGTAAAGGAAAGAAAGGAAGGTCAAGGCTAATCCTTGTCCCATCAAATCAACACAAACTGCTTCTGTGTTCAATGGAGCCAGAAGCTCGCCCAAGGTTTTCAAACAGTGGCGTCCTCCAGTGGGGCAGTGAAGGCAGCTGTGAGCAATAACAAGACCTCGACACAAATTTTGCAAAAGACAACCATTTTTTAAAGGAAAAAATAAGAAGGCTCTAAAATACTTAATTAAAAACAAAACAAAAAAAAAAAGGCACATTTAGAAACAGAGCAGAACGGCTCGAAGCAAAGCAAGTTTGGTGGTGGATGAAGTACAGTGCTATTGGCCTTGGGAGTCTGTTGGAAACCAAGGCTCACATCTAGACACAGGTCTCTGGTGAAATGAACTGGGTACCCTCGGCTCAGTTTGGGGGTTTATGGTATGTGCGTGACAGTAACAGCATGACAGACCCTTCTTTATGGGAAGCTCTGAAATGAGTGAAGGGAAAAGTGGGTCCTGACATAGAAATCCTTCCAGATGAGGGATTGCCAGGCAATCCAGGGTGGATGCAGAGATTTGCAAGCAGAGGGCAGTGTTTCATGCTAATAGTGCTAAGCAAGGGCTCATTCTTGAAGTGAAGGCCTGGAAGAGTGTTATAATGTCACTGTTGGCGTTGAGAATCCTTGGGGAAAGTCAGCTGCAGTTTGAGTCCCCGGACAGTTCTGCTGCTATGGGTTCCCTTAAACAAGACCTTCATTTGGCAGCATTTTGAAGGCACTGGGACGCCAGATGTTGCTCCAAACATTTTTCCTAAAGAAGTTGGTCCATAGCTAGAAGTCAGAGCTCCTTTTACACATGATGGAGTAGTCATCTCAGTGGAGGTAGGTAGGTTGATTCCATCGGTACCAGGATCTGTTTGAAACACCAGGAATAAGAGCTACAATTGCCATGTTGTTAACAGTTCCCCTTGAAATAAAAATCATTATTATTTCATTGGTAACCTTACTTTGACTTGGCAGCCAGCAAATGATCCTTTGCTCCTATATAAAGCTCATAGCAAACCCCGTCTTTCTAAGCAACATTGTGCCCGTGACTTCACGAATTACCTGGCTGCTGGGCTTCCTCCACGTAAGAGAAGGTCTGATTCACAGCACAGGATGAGCTGTGACTCAGAAAAGCCAGCAGCTCCGGGTAACACCCTCTGCTCTCTGTTGCCTTCCTACTAACACAGCGTCCTTGATGCGGTGTGCGATGGGCAGCAGAAAGTACACATGCAGAGGCACAGGCTGTGGCAGAGGCATGTTCAGCGAAATGACCATGTGGCTGAACGCTTTTGTAGCATCTAAAGGCAGGGCAGCGAAAAATCCTTGTTCTTGTTTCATCTGCCACTGAGGAACAGTTACTCTGCAGCAGAACTCTCTGGGTGGCACTGCAGGAGAGCAAACTGACTGTGGAGGGGGTTACCCAAGCAGAGACAGCAAAACAAGCCGCCTTCTGCTTCCTGCACACAAGGAGTCATTTTAGGACAGTCCTTATGGCCAGTGTTTCTATTCAGGTTTTTGTTTTGTTTGTTTGCTTTCCCTTTGTTTAACCATTAGAGATTTTCAGGCAAAACTTGATTTGCAATTTGTCTTCAAGCAGAAAAATAACCATATCTCAAGAATCTTCATCTAAGAACATGCCACCATGTAGCTCCATGTGGCTGGCGTCTCTAAGGTCCCATTGCTTTTCTCCCAAGCCCTCTGATGCCCTTGCCAAGGAATGACCCATGGGCCCTGCTGCCTTACCCTGAAGAGTTGAAACCGGACGAGTTCATTGCAGCTTTGGAGTTGCTCTGGGCTGTGCCGGGGCTGCTGGCATGGAGTGCACTGCCGGGGGACGAGGGCCTGCTGGAGTTCCCTGGGGAACACGATGATGTTACTGCACAGCAGAGAAAGCAGAATAAGGCTGGGATCTCCCTTTTCCTGCCTAGGACAGCCCAAGCCCAGACACTTCCACTGTCTTGTCCCTATCCTGTCGTTCATCTGATTCCCTGTCTGCCCTGCAGCAGCGACGCAGGATCTGTGCCCCAGCCCCAGAGAAGGATGGGGTCTCCAGGACTGCCCTCTCTGTACCACTTGGTTTCTATCCATGTGAATCACACTTCTCGAAGGAGATCTGACAGTGTTCTGCTGAAGAAACACAGTAACCTACCCCCAAGCGCTCCTCTTGTTTTCCTTCTAGGTGTGCCTGGCTCCCAAACCTAAACACCCCAGTAAAATTTGCCTAGGATTATCCTAGGAATGTTACCGTGTCCAAGAAGTCTTTGTTCCAGCCAAGAGAAAGACTCTGCTGCTCTTATCCCTTGTACACTAGTTACACGGGGATACTTTCTCTGGCCAAACCCAAGGATCTTATTAAGAGTGGCCTGCAAACGTGAGCTAGAAACCAAATAGTCAGAGAGCAAGAGGAGAGGAAGGAGGGGAGGAATGGTGAGTGAGGCGCATTTCTCAGGGCTTACCAGTCCCAGGCATGGTGCTGTGCACCGGGTTGACCGAGAGGGGCCCCAAGGACCCTGAGGTAGAGACCTGGAGAGGAACAGAAGCAAACGGTAAGCAGTTGTCACTGTGAGGGTATAGATCACAAAATGCCACTCCTTTCACATTCCCTTTACAGTGTGCTGGCTCCCAGGCTGACTCCTTATCTACATCTGAGGGTCTCAAAGACATTTCTATTCATACTCTACTGTGGAAGCACCGTTCTCATATCCAGGGCTGTGTGAAAAAATCAGAATGAGTATTACATACGCCTGACACTTTCTACATAGGTCTAAATGTA
Source organism: Nesoenas mayeri (assembly GCF_963082525.1). NCBI lineage: Eukaryota > Metazoa > Chordata > Aves > Columbiformes > Columbidae > Nesoenas > Nesoenas mayeri. The sequence goes on along the minus strand of NC_137572.1, from coordinate 6,277,044 downwards.
TGGATCAGCTATGGAAAACCCTGATCAAACACATGCCAAACTTTCTGGAAGCCCAGAGATCCCTTTGGTAGGAGCCATTGTCCTTCAGGTGTTTCAGACTGGATGTTACTAGTCAGAAACGTCCCAGCTCTCTCTGGTCTTGGGTACAAATAATCCCTTTTCCTTCAGGGGGTTCTCGATGGGTGAGAACTCTCAGGTGACAATGAGTAATTTGGTGGCTACAATCAGAGCGAGCCTGGGGCATTTGTTGTTCAACCATGATACTTTAACTACAGGCAACACATTGTTCAGAATGACTGATGAGCAAAGGCATACTTTGTACAATTCATTCACATGAAAACTGTTCACCAAACCTACTACTTTAAAACTCGCAGCTTGCAAGCAGCGTTCTGTGCTTGTGACTGAAGACCAAATGTGTTGCGCAACGAGTGACTGAGCTCCCTGTGATGTTTTCCTGCCCTCTGATGGATGATTCCAAAACCCAGAAGATTTCAAGATAAAATATTGCTTGCTAATATGTGCTCTCCCTTGCACTCACTTGTGCCCCAGCACTAACAACACTGCAGGGAGGCTCCTGCCACTTTTCTATGGGGAATCAGCTAAGCCACTATTAACTAGCAGAGATTCCTCCTTAATTCAAAGTCTCTCACCAATCTGGAGTTGTAGATAGGTGATTTGATGGGGGATGGCATCGGGCAGCTGATCCGTTTTTCCTTCTGGCGCCGGTTGCAGAACCAGACCCGAACCACCTCCTTTTCCATGGAGAGCTGCTCTGCTATCAAGGATATCTCCTCTGAGCTGGGCTTGGGGTTCTGCTAAGAAAAGGCAGGAGGTTAAAGAAAGCCCCCAAAAGCTGTAATTTACAGCATCGATAAATGCTCTGCTGCTGGAAAGGCACAGGGTGGGGTTGGCTGTAAACTGCAGGGGAGAGAAAACTTGCCTCTAAGACAAAGAATAAATATTTGGGTGAGGGATTATGTTCTGCGAACCAGAAAGTGCCTCTGGTTCAACATCAAGTCTCATGGACTCAGTTGGAGATGAGTCACAGTACCTGGACCTGTTATTGCATAAAGCACCTCTCTCTTTAATCTTAACAGCACCCTGAATCACCGCTTGGGGGGAAGCTGGTGGTCCTCTTATTGCTACGCAGAACACACGAGCTCCGAGTGCTGTTTCTACACCCACCTACACGATCTCAGAAGAGCCATTTCTTCTCTTTGTTCCTCCATCCCTCATTTATAAAGCGAAATAATACTACCTGTCCTTTCTTCCAGGTCACTTTCTGATGCATGTGAGAGCATTTAGCTCTAAGGGGTCTGATCTGAGCTGGAGACTTGAGGGTCAAAAATACCCAGCACAGAGATGCCAAGACATTTTTCCCATTACAAAGAATGACTCATACGAACTAAAAATGAGATGCCCACAATGACCTGACAATGATTGTCTTTTGTTCTCATTAGCAGCCTTAAGAGGAAATTTTTATATGATCAGGTGCGAGGGAGAAAGCAAATAAATGAGGCCTGGTGAAAAACATGTTTGGTGAAAAACCTTCAAGGGACAAGTTAGTCCTACTGATTGAAGCTCTGCTTGCTCTCTGTAGGGATTTTTCTTGAAAATCTTGATGCTTGTGAAGTAAAAGTCTCCACTTCTAGAAATGATACAGCAGCAATATGTGGAGCAGATAGTTCTTTGGTCTCACGAGACCTACTTAATGGGGAATCCGTTCCCATACTGCCCCATGGCCCCACAGTTCCTGTGACATACACCCATGACTCACAAAAAGAGGCAGGTGCAGATCAGCTTTGACCAGGGCACCGAGCAGTGGGCAGTGATACGGACGTGTAGTGAAGAAATCATAATTCATTTAAAACAGTGTTTACCAAGGAAATTTTTGGCTGATTTCTTAGTCTTCAACACTTTTCCTATTAACCCCTTTGAGCATTTTCTAACTTGCTATTAAAACAAAGACATCCCCTTTTTCGAGGGCTCAGTGCTGCTGTGACCTGGGAAATGCCAAACCTGGGGAGAGCTCACAACACATTGAAAGATTTCCCCTCACATCTTGAAATCTTTTCTCCAGCGTGGAGCGAATGTTGGTCTCAATGCTGGTTCGCTTCTTTCTTTTCCGTCCAAACATCTCGTTCACTGAGGGGTAGGAGTTGGGGGTGCTCATGGAAGAGTCCAAAGGAGCGGATTCTGGGGAAAGAGGGAGTGGAAAAGAGATATTCAAGATTATAATGAGTTATTTTCATTTCTAGATCCTTTTTAGGATCTATGGCATCTCCTAAAATAAGTAAAAATGTTCCTACATTGTGGATCCTTCCTCTGATGATGATTAAAATGGCACAAACAGTACCAAATCCATCAATTGTCCGAATCAGGAAGGAGATACAGGTGCTAAAATTGTAATCAACACGCTGTTTTTCCCTTTTCCAGCTTGATTTCCAGGCTGCCCTGATGGGGACCACACATTATCTAATGACTGCTCAGGGCTGATCTCTGAGCACTTTAGAATGAGTCCCTTCCTGCTCTTTCCTGTTTACACAAGGAGGGACTGAATGGACTAGCCCCGTGATTTACACCTGACCAGAAAGGGCTGCCCCAGACACCAAACTGCAAGGTGAATATAAACCTGTATTGCCAGAGAGAAAGGACAGATGTGGTTTGATATCTAGGCTGCTGTGCAGCCTGCTGTGTGACCCACAGACCAGACCAGCCACAGATCTACAAGGTTTTAGCTCCAACTTCCATTTTTCTGGCTTATAGTGGAGGTTCCTGGATGGATCCTCTTGTCCTGGCCAACTCGGGGCATGTAATGTCACCCACCTGCATCACTCAGCCACTTCTCCAGCAGAGGTTTGAGCTTGCACATGTTCTTAAAGCTCAGGTTGAGAGCCTCGAAGCGGGAAATGGTTGTCTGGCTGAAATCATTGCCGTAGAGCTTCCCCATGGCAAGTCCAACGTCACCCTGCCACAGAACATTCACATCACAACATGAGAGCTTCCAGCTGTTCGACCACCTCCCAGGCTGCTTCCAGAACAGATGCAGCCTGGTTCCCATGACTTACGTGCCAGAGAAAGCAACTTCTCTTGCCACAAGAGTCTGCCCCACACCCCCAAGCCTTTGTATATTGAAGAAGGAGTGGGTAATGAGGTTGTGGTAATGAAGTACTAAGAAGGATTTGTCTCTTGATGTGTTTGGAAGGGGATGCTCCAAAGAAAGCCAAACTGTATCTAATCCAGATCTTCCTCAGTCCACTACTCTGCCACAAGCTCCCCCAGCCCAACATGTCCACATCGCAAGTGACACCACCCTTGCCATTGATGAGGCCGCTCACCTGCGTGAACCCCAGTTTGATTCGCCTTTGTTTGAAAGTCTTAGCAAACTTTTCCAGCTCCTCCAGGTCACTGGGCTCCTCAGATGCCCCAGATGGAGTTAGGTGCTTTGCCACTTGCAAATGCTGGGGTACGTCCAGATGGGGTTCAACCGATGAGCCAGGGAGTCCAGAACGGCCCACAGCCTGTTGAAACAACAGAACAGGTGCACGGAGTCACGATGATAGAAAAGCACACCATTTTCTCTGCCATTTGCCCTCCTCGAAGCAGCGCTCTTGTAGACTCGTGCTTCTCAGGGTGGGACTGTATGTTGGACTGGACATTGGGGCAAGTTACCTGTGATGCCAGGCTGGGTCCCGGCTGGGAGAGGAGAAGGCTGCCCTGTTGCTGAGGGAAGGAGAGGAGGTTGGGCTGCAAAGCTGAGGAGAGAAAGAGACAAAGCTGATCAGACCAGCTCCTTCATTGGCTGAATGTCACTCTGCACAGGGAGGACTCGTGATGCTCTGAATGGCGGGTGTCAGCCAGCGCTTCTTCAAAATAGGAGCATTTCAGCCGTTACAGAATGCGGACGGCTCTGAGTTGGATTACAACAAAAGAAAGGTTCTTTTAATGGCTTTTTAGCCTGAAATGGACTAATACAATAATGATATAGGTGAAATATCTCACCCACTGACCCCTGTATGGAGCTTATTAACCTGAGGCTGAACTAGGGCACAGACATGTTACACAGGCATCTAACGTTTTTGATGCTGAGCAGTGGAGAATTTACTACATCCTTAGCGGTGATCTCTCCCAGTGCTTAATCACTGTAGCTGTTAAAAATGTGCGTCTTATTTCCAAGAGAAGCTTCTCTGACTCCAACTTTCAGCCACTTGATCTTGTTAAAAATAATCCTGATCCTACACCTAATCTCCTGAGCCTACCCGCTCTGCTTTCTGCTCTACATTTCATTTTGAAGTGTCCTTTTGAAGACATCTGACCCTTTCTTTCTTACCCTACTGCATTTCAAATAAATTGAATTTCTTTTGGAATACATAAACTGACATAACGTGATGAAAGTAAAAAATATGAGGAATCTATAAAAGCAACAAAACCTACTATTTATGAAGGCTGCGCAATTGTTTGGTTGACAAACTGCCAAGTCCAAGGCTATATCTCTTACAGGGAAAGTCCTAAAGGATTAAATAGTGACCAAGACAGCGTAGTTCCCTAGAATTTAGTTACATTCTCCAAGTCTGCTGTGGGTGAAACCTATATAATTTAGTGAGGATTTATAACCTTTCTTGAAACAGTCAATATATTCTATTGATTGTATCCGGCAATTATAGGGAAAACTATAGACTTTTATGGACTTCTGTTAAAAGAAAAAAAAAAGGAACAAGTATCACCTTGGAAATCAATCACTCTCCCCTCTTTCTTTCTGCCTGTCTTTTTAAATTTAGATCTGAATGTGCAGGATCCCATGTATTTATTTAGATTGGTGTTTCAATAAGCCTCTCTAATGCTGGAACAACTTTGAATTTCAAATGCAGGTTGGTAATGAGGTGCACATTTTTAACAGTGGGGGTAATTAATCACTGGAATGGCTTGCCTAGGGACATGGCGGGTGATCTGTCATTTGGAGTCTTTAAAACCATGACTGAACACCTTTGTGAAAGCTAAGCCCTAGCTCAAATGAAAATGATGAGCTGGATTCAGGAACCACCGGTTCGACAGCTGATGAGCCAGGCTGTGTTTCCCTAAGATGAAGACTTCAGCAACAACATTTTGGCTGATGGTGTCCCCAGCATCTACCGGGCTGCTTGTTTCCACCTTTATGGCACAGAGCTCTCCTCCCTCATTCAAGTGTGGCAGCATTAGCCGTTCGAAGGGCTGCATGATGAATCAGATTGGGGCGTAACTAATCAGACCTGGGAACTTATCTGGCTTAAAACCAGCTTTAGAGCACTAAAAGGAAACAAAACCTGTGTCCCCTGGAAAGTTTAAGCCCACAGCTGAGTCGCTTTGGCCATGAAATCCACAAACTGATGTACCCATCAGTTAGAACTCAGGAAACCTTGAGGGTGTTCCCATGACAGCCTGAGGAGCAGCTTCAGGAGTATTTTATGCATCTCTTCGATACGAAGGGTGCTCTGCCTCTATTTCTACCAAACAACCAGTTCCATAAACCGATCATGGCTTCACTGTCACCCCGCAGTGGCTGTGCATGCACACAGCAAGAGGTCATTAGAACCAGGCAATCATCTATTCCAATGGAAGTGCCATTGCACAAAAAGCCAGCTACTGGCCAGAATATCCCATCTTTATCAAGTCTGGAATGAGAAGGGGTCATGGCCAAATAGTGGCCACCTGTGGGAGCCAAAGGAAGACACGTCATAGAAGAAACTCTAAGTCTATAAAGGGAAGCAAGTTCTCTCTCTCCAGTATAATGTATTTCCTATTATCCATTAATAAAAGCAACAGATTATCCTTACCCTGCCATTTCAAACAATATACATTCTAGATTATTGTTAAATATACATATAGTAATTTCTTTATACATCACTTACCATCAATTGGCAGAGAGAAGAATTTATATACTCTCAATGAGAAATAGGTTTCCCACTTGCCTACAGTATAAGTTTCCTTTTGGAATATACATACAGTGGATTCAAGCTGTTAAGGTTTTAATTCTGAGTTTTGGTTCATATAAAGGGCCCTCTGTGCCGAAATAAATCAAGAACTAAAACAAAGGACCCAGGTCCCTTTGCGTCTGTGAGGTTATGGATCAAATACTATATTTTCCTGTCCACAAGCAGCATAAAACTTCATGAAAAAATTACATACCTGTATCCCCGTGGTTGGAGAAACGTCATTAAAAGGTATCGGCGGTAAAAATAAAAACACTGGGACTTTCTCTAGCACTGAGTTCAGCCCTCAGTCCTTCCCCCCCTTTCATGGAGCCGGTTACACTGTGTTTCAGAAGTAATTAGACCCCATCCTCTCCTGCCCACGGTCTGGAGCGAGATTTGGGAAGAACCACTGGCAACCCCAAACCTCTCAGCTCTCACCCGCAGGCTGCTCCTGGCTAAGTTAGACCTGTTAGTCCCAGCACCAACAGCATCCTCCCACCAGAGCGGCTCCGCATTTGCTCTGCCCCTGAGGTACTCAGAGAGACCAGCTCAGCCTCTGACCAGCTTTGTGGAAGAGACGAAGAGTGCGAACCCAGGCGTCCGGGACCCCACGCGGGCTGCGCCTGCTGCCCAGGAGCCGGCTCCTCAAAGCCAGATGCTGTCCTGGACTCCGGAGGTGCCATCGCTACCAGGTCTGCAGATGCTTGCCCCAAGGTGGCACTCGTGGTGCACACAATCCACAGGTGCCAGGAGCATCTCTGGAACCAGACCCTTCCCTCCATGCGGAAGGGATCATCCCAGGAGCGGGAACTAGCACTGGCGCAAGAGCCGGGTATGATGCAGCTCGTAACAGAGCAGTGGAACAGACACCATCATGCTGGGAATGTAACTGGTCAGATCAAAAGCAACACTCGTGAGAAGGGAGGGTTTTCCTATATATGTATCTGCTTATAATAATGTCCCTTTTGGCTTTTATTGCTCTTACCTTGTTGCCCGGCCTGAGACTGAGACAGAAGAAACTGAGGAACTGACTGCATATGACCAGGAAGCAAAACAAGCTGCTGCAGGGTGTGAAGAGAGCTCATATCCTATGGGAAAAAGCAAAGGGAACAACAAAACTCAGAGATATGTCTGGTCTTCACACAGCATTATCTCTCTTATAGAGCTTCCCTGCTCTTTTGCAGTGTCCTCAACCCCATTCACCCTTTTCATTTAAGTGCCTACACGCCAGATTTATGTAATTCATGCTCTGGAGAGTTACAGACCAGAGGTACTCCGGGATCTGAAGTTTTCAGCTATATAAGAATTCCGTGCACACACAGACATCCACATGGAGAATTGTCTACTTTAATCTGGAAAAGCTAATTCTTGAAAAATGACATTTTTGAGTCACTGGCAGTCGAACCTTTTTTGTTAGAAGCAATGGTGAAAACTCCAGGATTCCTGTTTCTTCCAGATAACGTATTTCAGAGAGTGAACTCGCTAAAATGACACATTGCCCCTGACTGTCCCATCTGACGAACACCAAGGGCCTGTGTGTCAAGATTCTGTGTGTCACCAGCAAGTGCATTGCAATGGACACGGTGACCAGACCCAAGAGTGTCTCCTTATTCTTGGCCGCGTAGCTGCCAGGAATTCCCCTCCCTGCACTGAGCAGAGCAGGCAATAGGTGCTGAGAGATGAGGATTACACCCCAGCGCTCTTTCTCACTGCCAAGGTCTTTTGTTGGGATTAGAGGAGAAGAGTTTCCGTATCCTTAGGGTAGACAGGGAGGGGGGAAAAAAGGAAAGGAAAAAACCAACCAACCAACCAAGCAGCAAAGCCCCGATAAGACCAGCTCTCTGTAGAGGTACAGTTTTAAAGGAGCTCATTACTCAACAAGATGAGCTCTTTGGGCTTCTCAAGAGCTGTTTTGAAGCTTGGGGAACTTAGTCTCTGAATTGTCTAAGGGATGAATCCATGTAAAACCTTCTGCAGAAAAGAAAGAGGCTGAGGAGGAAGCTGCGTTTTGCCAATGCAGATTCACTTTTCCAGTCTAGCGTCCATCACATCCTCAAGACTCCTTTTGCCACTGTCCAAGGGCATATGTAATTTGGCAGGTGTCTCAGAACCAGCCTCTTCTCCAGGAGGTCACTAACCAGTGCCATTTCAGACTTCTGGATCCCCAAAGTCACTTACCCCCGCAATTTGGCTTCCGGGCATCATTGATGATCCCTGCACAAGGTGACCTGACCTAGGGGGGATTGTAGATTGCAAGGAGTCGCTGAGGTCTTCGGTTTTAATCTGAAAAGGAACAAAACAATTGTAGCATTAGGGAGAGGACACAAGGGGATGCAGGAGGTGTGGGGGGCTAGAAGTCTGGGAGGCTGGCAGGGATCAGAAAGGGGTTTGTTTCAGAGGGAAATCAGAGGTCAGGACTCACTGCTTCCAGCCCTGGCTTTGCAGAAAGGCACAATCATTCCCCACTTCTGCTCTCTAATCTATAACAAGGACATAGTTCTGCTCTGCCAAGAGGAGGCTCTCAGTTTGCTCAATTAAAAAGAAATTAATTGAAACACTTCAGGAAGTGACCAAGTTCCAGTGAAAGATTCACGTCTACAGAAATGTCATCATTTCTGAGTCCACATCCTTAAGAGAAGAATTTACCCAGGGACCAGAACTAAATCCTTGCATCTGGTTTATTCCATAGCCTTCATGTTAATTTCTAACATTGCTACTACATTTAAAAGAAAGGAAAAAGTGACAAACAAAGAAACTATTACATCACTTTGCAGCAGCTGAAATCCTTTGGTAAGGCTGACAGGAACGGGAGAGAGGGGCACCTGGTTGGGGATTTTAGGTTAATTCCTGAACACCGTCTATGTGCAGGTGCCATGCACAGGAGGCAGAAAAGTCACACAGAGCTCTTCTAACACGTTTCCACTAAGAAAAGATTGAAACAAACCATTTCCAAACTTCAGCCCAAGTTGTTCCTAAGCATGAGAATGCCTGGCACAAGACTCGCATCCTAAGTCCCGTTCTTCACATAAGCCTTTCCAGTGCACGAAGCGGCTCCAGCTTCCACAAACCCAGGAGGACACCAGAAAGGACAGGTCTTGAAAACCCTGTCCACAGGCTCAGCATGGCAGATTCACTTTTACTACTAGGGCTGAACCTCCTGATGTCCCATTGAATTACAGCGGAGCCCAACATCCCCCAGAAGATGAGCGGGACCATGTTTGCTGGGGAATTCTGCGGTACTTTGGGCTTTGGGTCATGCAACCTCCTACCAGCAGAGGGGGACAAGAAATCCAGCTTTTAAAAACAATGGGCCAAGTGAGTATTTTTTGGTGGAGGGAAGTTTTATTTCAATTTGACTCGAGCAAACAAAGACACAAATCTCCACAGGAGAAAACACGATCGCAAAAGGCTCATAGAGACAGCTGGCCCTGTAACGTTAACCTCGGCATTTCAGAAGGTGCTATGCAAAGGGAAAGGAATTACAACATGTCCTTTCATTACAACTATAGCTCTGGACACCGCCGAAACTAGTTTTGCAATAATACTAGCTCCTTGCTACAAGAGTTATACATGCTATGAATTCCAGTTCTTTCCTACCTTTCAGGTTGGCATGATCATCCCGCTTAGTCTGGTGAAAAAAAATCAGATGGAAAGATCTTCTTGATCACTATCAACGTGGATAGTGTCTAAGTTACCAAATATTAGACAAAAGGCTCAGGAGAATATACCGTTACCCCGAGCTGTCCATTCATTGCAGGCAAATGGTTTTACGCACGTTTTTCTTTCTGAGGGTGCATTAAAAAAAAAAAGCAAACGGAGCCAGAAGTAAAAATGAAGAAATAAAAAGAATTACCCCTGCTTGCAATTCATGTGTGTCTGCCTCACACAACGCGGTCATCCGAGCCTCAACAGTCCCGAAAAGACAAGTCATCCACGTCCTAGAGAACAAGGCACTTGATCCTGCCTAAGTTATGATCCCAGGAGGAGTGGAGTGTTGAAGAAGCACAAGCCATTTCCAAACTGAAATCAATTTTTACAGCTGCCAAGCAGAACGATCTGGAAGCGTTCCAGGGCGAAAGGGGTGTGTAGCTGCATCCCGGCATCGCACAATATGAGAACGGCAGGTCGGTTTGGCAAAGGACCGGTTCCCGATTTAAAAACAACAACATCTCCCACTGCTCCTTCCCCCATCCCTGGAATTCTCCGGCTCCCTCCTGCGCAGTGGGCGGGAACCCGGCTGTTCTTGACAAATCTTTCTCCCCTGCACCTATTTTCATTGGGTTTAGGCTCAAATTTACCTCTCCCTCCTCTTCCTCTCCCCAACAGGCCTGCAGCTGGCTAATTGTTCATTAGCAAGAGTTCGGGGTATATCCAAAACTTTTGGGATGGTTTATGCAAATCCCGCACTTTCATTTTTTTTCCCCTGGTTAAACCGGCAGTATTAACAACTATACATTAAAAAAACCAAAACCAAAAACCCCAAAAAACCACACACATTGTGGGCGAGGCCACTCAATATCATGAGACTCCCTTCAAATAATGTAAATTTCAAATTAATAAAACAAGAGGAGGAGTTGCCTTCTCCTTTCCCACTGTATCTGGCTCGTGTTTGCAGGCATTTTCTACAAATATTATAAAAGTTTGTTTTAAGGAACCAAAAATGTCGAAATCATCACAGAATCACCTCGTGTAGGTATCTGGTGAGAACCCTGATGAGGCATCGCAAGCGAGCAACAGTCACTTTGTTAAAAACAGGACCTCGTTTTTATGCGGTGATCAGGACAGACAGGGAATGGGGAACAAGGAGGAGAGCAACCCTAAGTTTCTTCCCATTGAGCTTGATTTGGGGAAATAGCTCAATCTGAGGACAAATGAACTTGTGAAGGAGCGGGATCAAGCAACGCACTGCAAGCACATCCTGACAGCTGGGAGAGGTGCGCAGCCTGGCTCGCCAGCTGGGAACCCACAGGCACCTCGTTCCCTTTGGGCTGGAGGGGATTCTCCAGGCAGGGCTGGGAGCAGCTTCCAGCTCCAGCCGAGGAGGTGACGGCAGGTGGCGGCACCCATACGGATTGCTACCCGGGGCTTCTCCCAGGTAGGAAAGGGATCACACCTGCGAATCTCAAGTGGATGTTTTCACAGCCTTAAAATAGGGTCAGCTGCCCCCAAGCAATCAGAGTGAAAAACACAGGAAGGGTGACTGAGTGGAAAGAGCCTTCTCCTGAGTTGGCTACAACATCTGCTGGGGCTGGCCAAGGATGGGTTGTTTCTTACCTATCTCTGGCCTAAAAACAAAAAGCAAAACAAACTAAGAAACATATTGAGGGCAATGGAAAATGATCAAAGCTCTTCAGCTTGCTTGCGTAACCGATTTGTGGAAGGTGTTTCATAAACATTTCATAAGAAGGAGAATTATGAAGAAAACATCTCCCAACCTGCCTGCAATTACTGCACAAACTCTTCCTTACCAGTAGGAAGAAGGGGAGGAAAAAAAAGTCTATCTGTTTTGTAACTGATCTGTGAACTTTTGGCAAACATTCGGCTCATGAAAACATCCTGCAGACATATTGCAAAGCTGTAAGAAGCCAGCCCTACATGAGGATATTGGAAAGATTCACCTTAGCAGCTCTGATTTCACCGTCTGGAAGGCCAGATCCTTCTGATGGATGGACCGACCGAGCCACATTTGATCCAGTGGACTGAGGGTCAGATGCCTTTGGCTAGGCTGGACTCTGGCTGCAGCCCACCTTTTATAAGCCCAGTTGAGAGTCAACTGCTCACTGGTAATCTGAATTGGTCTTATCTATTAGCTGCCAAAGCAGGCAGCCTGAATGCAGTCCCAAGCCACCTCCTTCTGATGTAACATAAGCACCACTCCATCCTCCTCTCCGCAGAGGTGGGACTCACTGACTGATTCAGCACCCAGAGCCTCGAGAATGCTTTCCCCCAAATTTAGATGAGAGATGCTCAAACCCTGCCAGAGTGAGGCCACTAAAGCCATGTCAGCCTTCTCCAGTACCAGTTCCTAGGCAGGAACTGCAGTCATTATTTTAAGTTAGAATACGACTATATTTGTCATGTAGTTTCTATTTAGATGGTAACCCCTTTGAAACAGGTACTTATCTGCCTTTGTATCTGGCTTATCTTATAGTCAGAAACTCACAACTGTTTAAGACTTACTCATATCCCTCCCTCCATTGCAGAGTGGTACTCACTGGATAGAAGAGGTTCAGGTGCACACAGACTTAAGAGGCTCTGAACAAAATGCCCCTTACTGAACACAAAGAGGCTCTTGGGGGCTGAGTCAGTCCCAAAACGCTGTTCTATACAATAGAGCCGTCCGAAGCTGCCCCAAAGTGATCTGCCTGAAGTCAAGGGAGGAAGTTCTACAGTAGGAACAGGTATCAAAATAGGATCCAAGGCTACTGCAGTTAACTGAGCCCTCCCACCTTCCAGTGGCACAAGTGTGAATTACCTGCACACGTGGGCACTATAAAATAAAAAACACACTAATAATAAATTATAGCAATAATAATAATGGGCTTGCAATTATTATTTCCACATGTACTATCCTGCACGTACGGCAAGGCTTTACAGAAACCCAGGAAGAAAGCAGAGAAACCTTACGTCGACGCAATGATATTCACCATAAAACATTCGCTATCCTTTCATAAAGTGTGGAGTTTTACAGAAATTGTCAGTGTGTTAAAAGGGGAGTTAATCCCATGCTGAATACCTAACAGAATATATACCCTAAAACTCAGTAAAGACAGCACACTAAGAAATTAAAGCGTTATCCCTAACCTCAACACACCTGCATCACAGCTATATGAGCCCTTTGAGTTTATTAATTGAGGCCCGATCTGATATGCTTTATCCTCTGAGCTTCAGTTCGGGATGTTAATGGTTGTGCCTCAGCTGTAGTAAAAGAGGGGGTGGGAAACCAAGACTTTAAGAGTAACTGAGTTACACGCTTCATAAAAGAAAACAAACAGAACCACACTCAGCTTTGCATCCACAGGCTTTCTGATACAGCACTTCCCCAGCATTTTTGCTTTTAAACAGAGAACGGGAAAAAGAAGACACCTCTCTGCTCTGTGCTGAATGATGAACCTCAAAATGACCACGTGTGGCACAATGGGTTTCAAAAGCAGGTGGTGGGCACGGAGTGGAGAACCCAAACCAGAGGTGGGACGAGCACCTGGACACACGCATCCTGACAAAGGGCTGCTGAGCACACCAGAGACCGCAGCCTCTGCAAGAGCCGCAGCAGCGCAGAAGCCAACAAGCACTGTCGGAAGGTGATCTGCGTTCAGGGAGAGCAGAACTGGCAAAAAGGTACAAAAACGCAACCGCTTACAGCATCTTCACTCTTACTATTGGTACTCAGGCATGTGGTACCTTCTCTGCCAAGGCCTGTGGACAAGCCAAATTGGAAGTATTTACAAAAAGGGGAGGTGAAGATGACATTTTCTTGGTCAGATTGATAAGAACCTCCAAAGAGCGCATGGAAAACCACTTTACCACCACTAAGGCTGTGATTACTCTCTTTTCTCCATTGCAGGACTGGTTCTGCCCCTTCCTCCCCAGCCGTTCTCAGTGCCCTTCTGCCGCAGCCTTCTCACACATTGCAGCTCTGCTCCCTGCATCTCTCTCAATTTCACTTGCCCAACTTCCCAAGCTCTCCAGAACTCCACCTCTGCCTACACCTTTGTGCTTATCTTCTCTGCTGCCACCCTGGGCTGCATCCCTGCCCCTTTCCTTATCAATCCGATTTCACGTACACCAGGCTCCATGGCTTCTCCCATGCCCTCTTGCATGCTCACACAGGTTCCCTGGAGCCTAATCACGTTGCTTTGAAGTCAGTAGCAAAGTTGCCTTATTGGGTTTTTCTGGGGCTAGGATCAGACTTTTAACTCTTCTCCAAATTCCCTGCATGAAAAATTTCCCGTTTCTACGGATCTCTTGTCTAGAGGGAACAGGCTGTGATTCTTCTGGATTCTCTGTGCCTTTTGGTCACAAACCATCTAAATACCTGGCACTACCTCCCTGCTGTGCCGTACCAAGGTCCCTGAATCAGTCATCAACAAGGAGGGCAGGGCAATGTCCACCTGGCGAGCTGTGGAACAAGCAGCCCTCAGTGGCAAGGCACTTTCCAGCACATCCCGCATTTGGAAGGAATTAAGTTGGAATCAGGCAGCTCCCGTGACCAGGGCTGGCTCCATCCCAGCTGCGCAGGTTCCTCCCATTGGTTCATGGTAGTTTTGGCACCAGTTGCCGCGCCCCAGGGAACTGGGACACGAGAAGAGCAGCTAGAGGGATTGCATTAAATACACACAAGTAATATAATTAAAAAAGAAAGGGAGAGTGAGAAAGAACAATTTTGCTGGAGAGTAGTTTCTCATTTTGGGTGGAAGGAATGAAGTCTAGTGACTGAGGGGAAGAGGGAGCTCAGCGCCGGTTCTCAGCTCCCAGCTCGGTGGCTCTGGGCAGGTTCTTTGTGTTGGGGAAGCAGGGCAAGAGGGTTTCTTGCTAGCATAAACCAAACATCTGACTCCTAAGGGGGTGAGCAGCTCCGGTTCAGCCCACTGATTTCACATGGAGCGCAAGGAGATCAGCATCTCTGGGAAGAGAGAAAGTGCACTCTAATGTCAGGCTCCCAAAATTAGAGGCCTTGTTTGAAACCCCATCACCTTCACCTTTTTATGCTATGACTTGCCCTTCTGCAAAATGGGTGTAGGGCCCCACCCTTGCTGGGTGGTGCAGCCTTTTGATTGAATTCTTGGAGCTCACCAGATGAAAGGCCTTCAAGAATTGGGAGTCCTCTCCTTATTACCAATGAGCCATTCTCTAGTAGGCAGAAGAGTCATATGCATGCACAGTAGTTCGTGCAACTCACCACTTAAAAAGGTGCCGGGCAACCTAAATAGTGGTTTGACAGTGACAACCATGCCTTGAGCTTAGTTTCTGTTGTGGAGACAAATGTTATGTCCCTTTAGACAGGTCCATTAAACTAGGACTTGTCCCCTCCAAGCCTAGAAGCTATTTCCCAAAGGACAATAGAAGCCCACTTGGAGCAGGGAATTTGTACGGAGATAAGACCTGTCTCTCCCCATCTCTAAGACATCTTTGAGACAGCTGAACAAGACATTTTGCCAGTGGACCAAGGCAACAAGTCTAAGACATAACTTACAAATATGGGTTGTTCTATAGAAGCACGGAGCAAGAAAGCAGGAGTTTGTCAACAAACTGCATCTGGATCTTATGGAACAGACACAATCCAGCCAAATCGGAAGAGATGCGGGGTTGCTGTCAGCTGTTATTGGCCAACAAAACATTAATTCAGGTATCTCAGTCCATCTCTTGAGAAAAAAATTGTACGAGCCCAAATCATTCTTCCTACTCCTACTCGGCTGCCCCTTTCCCTCATAAGCATCCCCAGAGATTCACTGGCCTCTTTTGGAGTTCATTCCCAGCAATGAGATTCCCAACCTGAGCACCTCTGCAAGGTGTCAGAACAAAACAAGCCTGAAGAAGAGGTTCCTCTGCATATCTGTCCTAAGCAAAGCAGTGCCATATATAGAAACAGAGGACTTTCCCTGAAGCCAGGGCTTTCTCTGATGCCTTCCCAAAGGACTGCATTTCAATGAAGAACCAGCACACATACAAATTTATGCAATCAGTCTGTCCCTAGGACAGAACAAGGAAACTTCAAAAGGGAAAGGCCAGGGTAGTGTTCAGCTGAGACACAGTGTCAGTCAAGGCAGATATGGACAGCCGGGCTAATTTCCAGTTGGTGAAGGCTCAAGAGATGAAAAGCAGATGCAAGACTTAGGCTGATACCCTGGGGCAATGCAGAGAAGAGAGAGTGAAATCTGAATTGATCCCCAGAGGGGAGAAGGAAGCAGGATGTGAACATCCCCTTGAGAGGAGGGCAAAACCGGACTGGGATGGAAATCTGGAGGGCAGACTGAAACCTGAACTACCCACAGGGAAAAGCCGAACAGGAACAGAAATGACATATAGGGAACGCATGAGATTGGGGGGATGGGAACACAAAGTGGAATGAATAACTATGAGAGAGATCCCCGGGGGGAGGGAAGCCCTGATGGAGCAAAATTAAATCTGCAGGGAGTTTTGCATCCCAGATATTAATAACAAACTCCCTAGCAAGTTAGGCCCTTTTTTTCACCTTCAAAAGGACGGAGGGGAGGAAGAACTTGTCTGTGGTTGAGCACAAGACTGTGATTCAGAGAACTGGAGTTCGTATCCCAGCTCCACCAGGGAGCAGGTCCCTGGATTACAATACACCTCTGTGTCCACAGGCAACTGTCCTATAAAGCATCCACTGATTTCAACTGCAATCGCGGTGCTCAGCATCTTTGGGAAAAGCCAGGTAGTCAGTCTCTGTCTGCCTCATCTGTTAGACAGGGTTAAACACCTCCCTACCTTCCTGAGGCACTGAGATGCTAAATTCATTAGCGAAGTACCTTCAGACGTGTGGGTGGAAAGTACCAAACAAGGTCAGAGGATTATTAAAAGCATTGAAGAAGAGCCACCAGTGATTTTAGGTCTCAGATGCAGTTGGCCCACTTTAATTTCTCATATCATGCATCTACAGGACATCAGCTGTGAAGACTTGAGATGATTCACTCTATTACCTCAAAATAACTGCCAAAACCCCCACATAAACCTCAAAAAGTAAAGTTCTCCTGGACAATGGCTCTTTCCGAAATGAACAGGGCAGGGAGAGGAGTCAGATAAGGAGGTTCTGAGGGACAGAGAGCAGGGAAATAACGCACAGCATCCTTCACTTGACTGACCCGCTCCCTCACTGCTCTTTTACTATATACCAGCAGACACCCTCAACTGGCCAAAAAATGTCTACTCAAGGCCTACTGACTGGAAGTCTTAAGCAGCTCAATTATTTAATACTGACTGTCCACTGGAACATTTTGAAAAGTGTCCCTTGCAGTCATATGCAACAGTCAAAACGGGAATGTCTTCAACCTGGTGTGCAAACGTAAGCGTTGAGCTAATGTGCATATGAAACATGAGGCCACTTCAATTACATATCTTATTTCCGTATTCTGTTCTAGATGCTTCCCTTTGTGTTCTGAAGGTCTCTCCTGCCTCAGCAATCCATCTCCAAGCTACCTCCTTTTCCCAGGTAAATCCATCCCCAGATCCTATTTCTAGGAGCCCTTTTGCAATGATATCTATCCTTGTTACATTCCCTGATTTCTGTGAAACAAAGAAGTTAAAGGAATAGGAGTAAAGAACCAACAGGAAAATTCAAGCTATGCTGAGCCCTGGGCTCCCAAAACCATCAGCCCCAGCTCTGTGTATTCCAGAAGGCACCATTATCTCAGAGATTAACTCTGGACACAGGCTGAATCTCCTGGCTTTTCAGAACAGCTCTCTGCAGAGCTATCTACAAAAATCAGACAATGTAGTGCTTCCTTAAAGGCTGAACGGTGCATACACCGATAGGAAAATAAACTAAACAAAACCTGGTGAGACTGCGGCAGCATCGCCAGATGAGGATCACATTATAGCAAGGAAAAGTTGATTTCAACACTTTCAGACCTTTTCCTGGTCCCGCTCAATGCCCTTTTGTGGCAAAGACTCCAAAGCCACATTTGCCAAGTGACTCCGTCCTGTCCCTGCCATGCTCTGGACACTCTCCCAAACCATCAAGAAGCAGATGTCCTTACCCAGGTTGCCAGCACTGAAGGTGAAAGTTTATTACTTTCTCTTTGCATTTCCCTTGATATAAACAGGAAACTACTAGCATTAGACTCACTAAAAGGCCAAACCAGATAGGCAAGGCAGAAGATGCTGCTTTTTCCATACACACCTTTTCCCCCCTCTCATTCACATACAAATTACTGTTGCATCCAGGTGGAGGAGAGCCTGAAGAGGGGAGGGGGGGAAGAAATGTTTGCCAAATAGGCTGAGGGATCAGAAGGCAGCTTTCTCATAAAGCACAAGGCTGACCCACAAACTGCAAGAAAACCTCAAACTCCACAAGAGTTTCCCTCCTCCCCATTTTCAGGGTGAGAGCAGCCGCAGCAGGGAATTGGTAGGCAAGTAAGGGGTCTAACCAGGTCACTCCACCCTTCTCTACCCGCCTGGAGCACAACATGGGAGGGAAACAGACCTGAAATGTAGGGCATCTACAAAGACTGGGGGAGAGGCTTAAACGATGTGAGATTTATGATCTTCAAAGTGATTAGCGCCCAGGACTCCAAATAAAGTCAAAGAGAGCTCAGCAGCTCTTGCATTGGGTTTGGAGTTGGGTTTCAAACCGTGCTTCTCTGGCTTCAGTTTGCAAACTTGAATTGCAAGGTAACGAAAAAAAAAAAGCCACCCAAAACCAACCTCAAAACCCAAACCAAAATTAAAAAACCCACCAACCTCCACCCCTAATGAAAGATCTCAGCACCTGATTTTACATGAAAACACTTTGATATTTCCATATCTCCCTTCTTCCTTTTTCTCATCATTTGAAATCTATTTGCTGAATCCAAGATGAATTCACGAACAGTTGAGGTCAACCTGGAACGTGAGCATATAACCCATGTGCATTTGGGCTCATGCTGATTTAAGATAATAATAACAATACTGGCTCAAGTCTACATGTGGCCTTGAAAGATCCAAGAGAGGGAGACAAAGAGCCATTTGCACATGGTTATGTCCACTCACATCCACGGTTCGAACCCCATCTGACGGCACCGCAAACCCCTGGTGCGGACACCACCTTTGTTCTGGGAAATCGCACTGGACTGGAAACACAAAGGAAACCCAAACTTGTTCACAGGCTTTTGCTTTGTAAACCTTGATAAGTCCCCAGTCAGGTTTGCTACTCGGTTACACAAACAGATGTGCTGGCAAAAATGAGAGAGATTTTGCGGCGCCCCTTCAGTGGCAGGAGGAAAACGAAAATGGGAAGTGAATGCTACAAAAGGCTGTCAGAAAACCACAGGCTCTTTTTTGGGAGGAGAAGGTTTCTATCAAGCAGACCCTGGACCAGATCCTACTGACTGCAAGGCTATTTGCCTCCACAGCTTCACCAGCATCCGCTCATTCGGTGGCATGCAGAGGACTGGGGCCTTAGGGATAATGGGTCAAATCATCAGCGGATGTAAATCAGCATTGCCTCACCACAATCAATAATGTTTCCTTGATTAACCTCAGCCCAGCTTCCCGTTCTAACATCTTTGTGGTGTTGCCATCGGAAAAGTTTGCACCGTGTAACGATCTTGTACTTTCATAGCTTATTTCTATCTTGAGGGAGTTTTCTTTTATCGCTAGTTATAAGTAGATTAGATTTTTCTCTTGGCATGTGGGGAGCCTGTGCTTTGGGCTCTGCAATTCACAGAGCTGGAGACACAAGGCTTTTTGTTTTCAGCTGGGTATTCCAAAGACCTGGAAGATGGCTGAACATGTTAAGACACCTTTGATCGGAAGTTACAATCCACCCAAAACCAGAGCAGCCAAACCAACCAAAGAGCAGCTTGCTGACATCTGTTACACAAGAGCCACCAGGGCAAGCCTGAAGGACAGAAAAGTCATAGTGAGAAGCTTCAACTGCCCACCTGCTGCCAGCAGAAAGCCTGTGCAAAGGAACACAAGCTTTGAGGTTGAAGAATGCACAGCTGGAAGCAGGTAGGCTGCTGCACTGTTAAGAGTGCCAACATCTGCTTCAAATACTAGTGACTGCCTGTGGTTTACAGCCCCTTCTGCTCTGCTCGCTCCCTGGGTCCTGCAGCAGCTCAGTGGGTCAGCTCTCTAGACCTCCTCTTTTTCTTCACAAGGTCCAGGTGCAGCTCCACTGGTGGCCACGGGAATACTTAGCTCCCAACTCCGAGAACATTTTCCCCTGTGTCTGCACAGATTCAAGATCTATATGCTCCAGAGGGCTGTCACCTTCCGCCCCTTGCAATTCCAATGTGAGATCTGGGGATTTCTTAGAGCCACATATGAAAATGTCCAGACACAGTGAGACAGGGGTTGCTTTTAGCTGTGTGAAGCAGGAGGATAACAGGAAACACAAAGACAACGGTTTCTCACATGTTCATTCGCAATTAAGTCTTGCTTGCCCTGCAAGATGCACTTGCTTTTGTCTGCTGTCCCTTTCCCCACTGCCTTGCAAAGAGGAATCTGCTGTTGTAAGCAGGCCTGGTCTTGACCTACACACTCAGAGACCTCAAACCACCTCATCTTCAGTCCTTGCTGATACTTGCATACCACAGGACTTTTAGCACCAGTGTCACAAGCAGTAGAGATGTATGGGGCTTTGGGGTGGGATTTGCACATCTGCCCGTGTAACTGGGGTCCCTTTTGTTTCTAAATGACAATGGGAAAAAAAAAAACACCAGAAAAGGCCTCAAGCAAATGGTGATTTAAAGAAACTCTATAATTAGCTGAACTTCTATGAAATAGGAAGGCCTGGAAACCAGAAGTTTAATCCGTCATTCTGTCCCACAAGGGGAACCGCGGAGAACTTATGTGGTCTGTTTAATGGTAGCTTCTGACCTAACAGTTTTTATCTCGTAGCAGTAGCTGCCAGGGACTCAGCAAGGTGGGCAATTAAGAAACAGTGATTCAAGAAGGCAGGAGAATACCTGGAAACCCAGGGAGCATCTTACCTGCCTGTTGAAGTCCAGCCCATTCTGTTCATTTCCTATAATGAAACAAACACAAAAATATATCCATATTAATGACAGTCAGCACCGATGTAAACTTTCCAGAACTTAGAAGACACGTAATAAAAGACGCACTCCTAGCCCAGCTCAGTTTACTGTGAGAGCAAGAAGACGAGGAGGAAGGTGGAGTCAATGCGGATGCAGCAATGGAAATACAAGGGCAGATTTTGCAACGCTTGGTGGTATCAGCCTTTGCTGAAGTAGAACAGAAGTGCTTCTGCCTGGAGATACCTGGCCAAGCAGCAATGGGGGGGGAAAGCTCACTAACTACAAGGGAGAATGCGGCAGAGATGAGCTGGAGGATACTACAAATCCCCAGGGAAACGCAGGACCAAGGCACTGAACACAAAGCAAGAACTAACTGTGGGAGAGGCTAGCAAACAGGTGGCCAAGGCTGTTAACCAGGGATCTTCAGGAACCCATGTGGCACTGAGTAATTACGGGATATCTAAAGGAACAGAGGGTGCCGTGGGGTTGTGCTCAAGAGGCGTCTCCTTGATTCCAAAAGAGATTGGCAGGCACAGGGGGAAAATCAGACAGGTTTCAGCCTGAAGGTACCGCACAGGCCCTCACTCATTCCCCTTTGATGATAAACATCCCCCCCCCTCCATCATGCCTGCCAAATTCATCAAAAACATCACAGAGGAAAGGTTGTACGCTCCACACATACGAATACTTTAAGGGATTCCACGAAGCCTCTTTAGTTGCAAAGGCAACCCCAAGAAACCCCTTCCCTTCTCTTTGCAATCCGTTCCCTAAGTCATTCTCTTCCAGTCCAACTGAGTTTGTGATAAATAGTCTCGAAGTGTTCACACCTCACTGGCACAAGCCCCCAGGGCCTTCTCCTGTTTTCTTCCAGCATAACGTTCCCCATCAAGCACAGCCTGTGCACTGTGATCTGATCAACCTTCAACACATCGTGTTTTTTCAGGAGTTCATGTATCTCTTGCAAAAAGTTGGAAAGTGGTGAGGAGGCTGTAGAGACGGGAGTGCAAGCCCAACTCTCCCATTGACTTGCCTTTTCAACCGAACAAGCCTCTAGCCTAATCTAGCGTGCAGTTTTTCAGCTTACACCATGCACATAATATTCCCAGGTGAATCAGCACGGTTCTTTGAGATCCTCAGGAGGAGCGTGCTTAGTACAATTATTCATAGATGGCAAAATATTTTAGAGTCAACAATTTCATGGCACCCTATTCTCTGCTATCTAGTAACAGCTCTGGAGATTTAATCTGCAGCATGTTAATAGCATTAACTGCGGAAACTGAGCTGCCTTTGTTGCTCTTGTTAGGCTGAGCTGTAAGTCTTCTCTATCAAACAATACCAGAACACTATTCCACAGCAGAAAAAGCTGCTGCCGCCCCTGTCCCGCTCGGAAATCTCCTCTATCTTCTCACCATCTGCAACTCAACCAGGATCCATCTCTGCGCTTCTCCCTCCTCCTGTCTGCGTTTCTGTTGTGCTATAGCCTGTCCTCACCTCCCGTCTTCCTCCCAACATGCTTCCCAAAGCTTTTGCTTTTTGCAGTGTCAGGTCTTAATCTTCTTCCATGTAATTCCCTACTCCGCTCCAACCCCCGGCTTGCCACACATTTCTGTGCCTCTCGCTGTAACCATCTGCACCCTGACCATCTCTCTCCAGCTGCTCCCGCCCCAGGAATTTGTTCATTCATTGCGTTCCAGCTCCATGCCCCAAGAGCCAACAACTGCACACACAACGATGAGAATGCTGATAGTGTTAATAGATGATCGCAATCAGTATCCACACACCTGAGGAGGACTGTGCGAGGATCTTCAAGGCCTGCAGTTTCTACCTTTGAAACCCACAGGGCGTTGATGCAATCTAAAGGCAGTAGCTAAAGGGAAGAAAGGCAAGGAGGAGAGGAGGAGGAAATAAAGCTCCCAGTTGCTAAAATAGAACAGGACGGAAACGGTAATCCTCTGATTTCTTGGATACCAGAGTTTTGCTCACGTTCAGATGCAGCATGTTGATGAGGCAAGATTCAAAGGCCTTGAGGGAAATCCCTAGGACCCTGTGATGATAGCTCTGAGTCACTATCATGCACCCCAAAACTTGGAATTGAGATGCACAGCTGGAATGGAGTTTCACTTCACATCGCTACCACCAGGCCCAAGTTCTCCAGCACATTCTTTCCTCCACTTCCAAGCTTCTCATCTCTCACTTTTCCCTTCTTGGACAAGCAACTTCTACTTTTTCCCTTCCTCTTCTACAATGCCAGACACTGCCTTCCCTAAGTCCAACCCTCCGTTCCCTTGCACATCCCACCACAGGTCAACTCAGGTGTTCGGGAGCACCTCAGCCAAGACATTTTGTGACAGTGGAGCATACTGCAAATGTGCATGGAGATTGACATTAACTCAGTCGTAGCTTGGGCGTCTGAGAGAATTGCCCCAGGCTGTCTTGGTAGACAGCAAGGAGAAATAGGCACCTCCAGAGGCCATTCATCTGACCTATCTTAGACGCCTATCTTAACTTGAGATAAATGGCCCTCTGGAGAAGACTATTTCTCTTTATTGACTACAAAGGGACCCAGGGGCAACTAGTTCAGACTTAGATGTCCAATAGTGAGATATTTAAAACTGGGCGAGGTGATTTGTGCTCCCAGTGGTTATGTAAATGGGAGCTGGATACACAAATCTCTCCAGCTTCTCAGCAGGACCAGTAAGTGGTTGTGCCCAGATTTATTTGCAAACAAATCTCATCTTTTTTTTCAGTAAAAGCTTGTGTTGGAGTAATATCCAAATGATTCCAGCTGCCAAGGTTTGGGTATGGTAAGGATAACAACTCTTTCACTTAAATGAGTAACATTCTTACAAATATTTTAGAAATAGTCTCAGTTTCTCCCCAGTTTCTGTCAACATTGGGATTCAAACTGAAGCAGTCATTTCTCTCCTTAGAGGAACCGGCTGTTCAAACAACGAGGATCTACACTTAAGATTTAATCTTTTCTAGCTCCAGGAGATAAAAAGAAATAAAAGTGTAAGCAGTAGCAGATTCTCAGCTGCTGTAAACTGCCAGAACTTCGCTAATTTTAATGGAGCATTGCACCAGCCAACAATGCGCCTCTTGCTACACCAGCCAGAAACAAAAGGATCCAGCATCTGCTCGATGGAGTCCTTCCCTGCTTAAATTGCATCGAACTGGGCAATCCCTGGGATTTAAATGGAGAACAATTGCTTTGAGCCCCTCGTGCTACAGTTCTCAGCAGGTTCCCTGTCCAACAAGCCTCCATTCCCCTCTTTATGGGTGTTCCAGGCAGGGGTAGAAAGTCAGCAATAGGCTGAGCCGGCTCCCCGCAGCGCAGCGGACAAGGGCTGCGCTGCTCTCCTTGGTTCACCTGGCAGCTGTTTTGCATAGCACTGGCATCAGATCTGGTGCGAGTTTGCCTGGGGAGGTTTCTCTGGGGATAGGAGCAGCAGAACAGTTCCGGACGCTTCCCCCCACCCGCTGCTGTTCCCCCCCTGCCTGGAATGCGCTGTTTGCTCTGAAAACCAAAAACAAGTGCTCTATCAGAACCAACATGATTCCCACTGGAAGCTGCCAAGCCAGTCCGGCACTTGAGGATAAAAGTGCCATATTAGGAGAAAAGTGAAATCAAGATTGCAGCGCGCCTTCATCTTCACAAGGCAAACACAGGCAGGAACATGCAGATGTCACCTACAGGGAGTGACAGCCGCCTGTGGCTTTTCCCCCAACAACAAAAACAGGGCTACAGCCAGGAGGCTAACCTTATCCCCCCCCACACACCCAACTACACTCTTAATTCACCTCACAGTTTGATCTCAGCTGCACAGAAGGGACAAGGAATTAGAAGGTGATTTCAATCTTTAACAGGTGTTGGGGAATTCCCACAGGGAATCAGTTTTCTGCTGCGTGCATTTGGGAGGGAAATTCGGAACAGCTGAATGGCAGCGGAGGAACAGTGCCAGGCAGACACCAGGCAGGGGATTCAGCTGCCTGCGCTTAGATGTCTAACTTATAGGTGTCTAATTCTGAGCCAATTGCTCTAGGCTCCCTTTAGAGCCATGCAGAGGAAGCAGGCACTTCCAGAGGGCAACGCATCTCACCCCCCAGATAGACAGCAGAGAGATGAATCACCTTCTGGAGAAACCTAATTTCATCCTTGACTGTTCAAGGAGCCCAGGGTGAGCAGGTCAGGCTTCAGCTTCAAAGTATTGAATACCTAAAATTAAGATTAATCTCGCCTATCCTGGAGATTTTAGCACTCCAGCTGATACAGCGCAATGCCACTAGAGATTGACAAAACAGGCCAGATGCAGAGCACCTTTCAATGTGTATTTTTTAGAAGCTGCGAAGTTAATTTGTTCGCATTAACCAATACAAGAATCGGATCTCTCACCTGAAACAACGTGTAAAATTGAAAGATTACTCAAGAGCAGGTAAAGAAAAGAGTGGCAACAATTATTATAACTGTGAACAACATGACCCACATGCTGGAAATGAAACAAAACGCTCACCTGCACTGAGAAGGATGTGGTTCTATTAAGCAAAAACTATATTCAGCACCAAATGCTGAATATATGCTTGGGATTTCAGTTCACTGCAGAGGCTCAAGCAAACCCCAAGTCACAGACCTCTCATGCTACTGTTCCCAGCAGCCAGACCAGTGACTTCTCCAGAACTCGCAGAAAGAGCCCTGGGTGCTAAGAGCTCACTTAAATCCCCTTCTCTCCATTTCAGTGGCTGATTCCTGTTTCCCTTCAGCTGTGTCCAGTGGCACCTGGGAGCAGGAACTGAGGCTGAGCAGATACCAGTCTGTTCCCTGGGTCCTGTTGGTATGCTCGCTGTTCCCAAGGCTCACCTTAAGAAGTAAGAAGCCTTACCCTAAAGGGAGCAGGTGAAAGCATTAGCAGAATGGGGAGTTTTCAAGGCAGCCCGATAGGATTGTAGTTCTTGTGTTAACCATTTGCTCTAAAGACACAAACAGACCAACCCAGAGCATCTCCATGGGAAAGCGAAGGTTGGTTAGCAAGGAAAGCGGATCCGTGCTGACTCAGCCGGATGGTTGCAGTCTCCAGGGGAAGCTTTCACTGAAGACTCAGGTGTTTCATTTGGGTGGAAACCCCTGGGTTATAAAAATGCCCTTTATTTGTCAGCAATGCCTCAAAGAAATCACATCTTCTAGTCCCACCGCGGCTCTGAGTGCAATACACCCTGCGAGTAGGGCAGGGAGAGGAGCAGGACAGCCAGTGTGAGAGACTCTGGCAGTTTCCAGAAGGAAACCCGAGGGCAGCAGTTGTTCCCACGGAAAACATTTCACCTGCAGGTGCTGGGAGAGGGCAAGTCTCTTCTCTTAGACCAGAGGCAAGAGGCAGATCAGACCAGCTCTTCCTTTGCCCCTCTGATTCAAGTCAAACCAGCCTTTTGTTCCCCTTTCCCCTCCCCATCCTTTTTTATCCTCTTCCATAATGGGATGTTTAAGAAAAAAAAAAATATATAACCCAACCTCAAACCCTAATCACCTTCATTTGAATTTCAAATATCCCCCTCCTGGCCTCCCCCACGCCCCAACTGACTCGGAGCTGGGAATATGGAAATTTCTGCTGCTTGCCTTAAATGTGGCTGTGCTATGAAAATCATCAGCCTTATGCAAATCCCAAGCAGGCCCAATTGCCATAGCAACCAGCTGTTTCCAGCTCGGCTGCTGCTGCTTTCATTTGTTCAGGGCTTGTCCTGGGGCTGTGCATGGCTGCAGGGGAAGAGAGCAGAGAAATCCTGGAGGCTTTGAGGGGAGTTTCACCAGGGAGAGCAAAGGCGTAGCCAAGGACTAAGCTCAGCGTGGGGCCGGGGAAGGCCAAGTTTCCTCAAAAGACTTTGGCCTCACAATGTGTTTCCAGCCCGATCTGAAGAGGTAACAACAAAAGGCAGAAGAGCTCTCAGCCTGTGCATCCCTTGGCTCGCCTGCTGCGTGGAACCAGTGCCCCTGTGCACCCAGCAGCACAGCCTGAGCACCCACCAACTCGTCTCACACAAGCCATTGCGCTGCTCCATCTAACATCCCTTGCTTGTTCACAGCTGCTTTTGTCCAAGCTGGAAGCTGACACAGAGGTCAGAGGCTTCATACCCTATTCCAACATGAGGCACCAGGTTTAAAAGAGACCCTACCCAGACACACAGTCAGAATACAATAAACAGCATCTCCAGAGCCTCACAGAAATCAGGGCTCCGTTCTGCCAAGAGATGTACCCATCTCCACGAAGAGCAGCACCCCAAAGAGCTTAAACCCTGGCAAAAGGGTGGGAGAACAGAGTGGGACCCTCGCTTTGGAACAGAGATAGATTGAATCAAGTTTGTCCAAGGACTGTGTGGCAGAGACACAAAGTGAGACAACGTCTCCGTTTTCTCCATCCGCTCTGATACGGATTTAATGTCGAATGCACTGGCATAGAAGCTGCGGTACCGGGAGGATCTTTTGCTAGGGTGGCAAATTCTGGTGTCCAGTTTCAGAGCTGCCCTTGCTTTCCCTCATCCACTGCCAGGGGACACCAGGCGTCTTGCCGGAGCGGTGGAGGAAGGTGTCTCCTGCTGGCATCGTTCCACAGGCACAAGCCGGCTGAAGTGGAGGATGCAGGGGGAGAAGAATGACATTCAAAGGAGTGTCCCCTTAAAAGGGACACTTTGCAAGAATATAGGAGCAGATGCATCATGGCTCCTTACCATTATTTTCTTGGGGTTTAAAGGAAAGGGTCTTATCCTCAGAGAGAAGATACCTGCTTTACTGCTTCCTAACGCACCCAGATATGTTACCCAAGCTGTGAGGGTTGAACAGCCCAGCTGCCATTGCCACCAGAGCCAGGAGCAAGCCAAGAGCCCGGCTTTCTGGCCACGTGCGCTCTCCCCATGAAACCGCACTCCTCTACCTGGCTGCCGCTGTTCCAGATCCCAGACCCAGCATAGCTGGGCCAAGCTGCCGGGTCAGCCAGGCACCACTGTCCCAGGGAACCATATCAGCTGCTCCGGAGGCAGCGATAACGCCGTGGGGCTGTCCTATATTGCACCCACACATACACACCCCGGCTCCGCTCCCGTGTGCTGGGGTGCCCATCACGCACCCCGCCCTGGGCTCCTGGCAGCCTGGCCAGTTCCCCGTGTTACAGGGTGGGGAGGGAAGATGTTCGGAGTGCCTGCAGCTATTCAGTTACCGATGCTTGTGTTTGAAGAGCTTCCCTATCACCCTTTTGTTAAAGCTTTGGCTTCCCCCCCATAGCCTCAACAGATGAAATCAAAGGGAAGTAGCTTTGCTTGGTGTAACCTGTTTTGATCAAGCAGATAAACGGGGAACAAGTGTCTGACACAAACAAACAGACAGACAGAGGCAAGTCCCACCTCAGCATTTTGTTGCATCAGATACAGAGGGCTTAGATAAACCACAAGAAGGGGGAGATCTCTGCCTCTCGGCTTGAAGACCAGGGGCGACACTCTGCAGTGCCAAGCCCCCACAGTTCCCATAAAAAAAATCAACCCAGAACTTGCTGGCATGGCTTTCATCAGTTTAAAGAGATGAAAAGAGCTTACGGCCAAGCATAAAACTCATGCTTGTCATTACCCCCCATGGAGTCAGCGGGACTGCCTGCGAGCCCAGACACAGCCTCCGCACACGAGGGTCAAACCGCGCTGGCATCGCCCAGGAAAGGGGAAAGGGGACCCTGGGACGGGAGGGGCGACCCCGTGCTTGGGGAGGGGTGCGATTTTGGGTTGGTTTTTGCTTTTTTTTAAAAAATCCATCTATTTTGTGTAAAATGGCAAAATACCTCCAAGCAGTAGGCACGGAGGGGATGGAATCAGACAAACGTGGGGTTTTGGAGAGCATCTTAATAAAAGCTTCGAAGCATTTTCTATTAAATTGGTGTGGATGAAAAATGGGGGGAAAAAAGCTCCGCTTTCCTAATCTCCTATGAAAAATAAACAATTTAGGAAATTTTCTCAAAAAATACCCCCCCCCCCCTAATAATTTTAAACACTTTCAAAGTAAAACAGTGCCCCAAATTACCCTTTTTTCCCCCTCTAAGCCTAGAATTGGCAGAGATATGAAAGGGTGAGATTATGCTTCTGCTACTGACACTTCCCATCAGATCTTTAGGCATCAGTTGTAGATCAAGGGCTTGCTTTACAAAAGCATTTTGGCACCCAACTCTCTCCAGTACTTTTTTTTCTCTTCTTAAATTCTTCTTGGATCTAGTCTGCACCTTTTGGTGATGAAAGGCCTTGCTAAATCTGCACTTCGAAGTATTTTCGTTCCTTATGAGCTATAATATTGTTAGTTTGGTAACTGTCTTCTCCTTTGGGGGGTAACAAGATTCCTGGAGAGCCGCGTGAATTGGTCCAGTTCATTAGGAAATGGGTCTTCAATTAATGAGTCACTGGAAAACAGATGTTCCCACATGAAGCTGGTAAACAAAACACTAAGCTATGGGGTGTTGCAGTAAATATTCCTCTAATGATGTGTACAAGGGAAAGTAAAAACTTCCAGGGAAGTTCGGTACAAAGAGCTTCGTTGTTTATAAACAGGATGGTCGGAAAGAGGAAAAGAAACAGAACAAAGGCAGAGCTCCGTAGAGGTTTTCGGTGGAGCACCAAGGTGGACCCTCCATGGGCTCAGCTCTGATTGCAGCTAAATCTGGTGATTTCGGAAGATCCTGAACAGAACCACCAGTCACGGGGACCACATTAGAGAAAAAAGAACAGTTCAAACAGGTTCCTTGCACCAATCCGCGGGGAAGTGTCACTCTCTTGCAAATGAAGGAGATTTACTCGTTCTGATTTCCCTGCTTGATTTGAAGGCTCCTAGACCAGAGCTAATGCTGCTGCAAACGTTTTGGTTATTTTAAAACAAATTGACTTCACTTCTCTGCTTTCTTTTCTCAATTATCACTAGAAGGAGGTGCTACTGCTGACACTGATGGCTGGCTAGGAAGCTTAAGCTGAAAAACATATTTTATCCAGTCAAGAGCAGTGCCAGCTTCTCGCCTATTTAACACCAGTGACTGCCAATAGCGACTCTCAGCACAGCCTCCTCTAATCTTGATTCAACTAGGTCTGTGCACCAAGATGCAGAAACATTTCAGGAGATGCTGGTTCCCAGTTTAAGGCCCTGCAACAGCTACTGGGGCTTTTTGAAAGAGCTTGGGGACATGTTTGTGGCTAGGGAGCTTGGGAACACTTGTCAAAAACCAACTTGGGGTCATCTGAAAGGCCTGAGCAGACACTGACCGGTTGACCTCACTGAAGTCAATCGGAGTTCACGGGCAGGAAAAGAACCAGATTTTATCTCTACCTTGGGTTATGTCAAATAGCCCATCCTAACAGCTAAGAGCATGGCGGATTTCTGGTCCTTAGTGTAAAGTGTAAATGAAAGGGTAGTTTTAATCTGCTGTCAAACCTCCCTCCTTCCCAAGCTTAGGGCTCTTCATCACTCAAAGAGTAATGATTCTTCTACATTGTCTCTACCAGTTTTGCTTTTAGAAGGTGTTTATTTCTAAGTCTGTAGATCAGCCTCACAGTTTCTAATAATGTTAATTTGTTACACATAGTGGGTGCTAAAAATATTTCTTATTGCTGTTTATTTGCCTAAAAAGTAACCTGACCGTGAGCTTTTGTGAAATTACAGACTCGAGGACTTGCATTCAAAGGCCTGTGGCAGTCAGAAGTGATGCCAGGAAACATCAAGCTGATTGTCCTGGTGTATATCGCGCCTTGTTGGTTGGTAACCCGGCAGAAACCAGTGCCAACACCAGCGCTATCATCTTCAAAGAATCACCCTGTTCTTCAGCTTTCCGCATTCAAGGAAAACTGGAGCTTCTAGCCATGAGCAGCGAGAGTCTGAGCAGCCGTCAGGTGGGTGTCTTGGAAATGAGAAACTCAATGATGCTTCAGGATGAAGAGCAATGAATTTTTGCTGGCACCACCTAGCTGGATTTGATTATTCCTGAAGTCCCTCCCATTTTTCTACACACATGGACACAAAAGGCTTAGTCCCCTGGTAGTTTTGTCTAATGAAACGCTCCTGATACGAGCCCTGAAAAAAACAAGAGCTGCTCGTGTGAAACTGAGCAGACCAAGACTATTTCAATGGCATTATTCCTCTGGCAACACGTAAGTGTATTTCTATGCTAAAACCGCAGAGGACGTTACTGAGACACGCACTGATTCGCTGCTGTTACAGAAGGATCTTGCACGCTGACCAAGGTACAAATACAATCCTTGCCCAGGGCACATTCTTGATCAACTCCCAGGCTGGTTGGCTGAGCACAACATAGCAGCAACAGGAGTCAAGAAAAGCACAGATAGAAACTTGGAGCACCCATGCCCCCCTTTTCTTTCCTTTCCTTTCCCTCCTTGGGCCCCCTCGCCCGCTCCTCACATCCTGGACTCTCCTTACCTGGTTCCACCTGGTCAGGTTCGTGCCGAGTATCTGTGGAATCTGCCGCATCACCGCTCATCTTGGTCTCTGGAAAACGAGGCACAACTGATTTTAATAACAGGTCACAGTCCCAGGCAACAGGCACATGTGGCTTCCACTAAACAGCACAAATGAATGTGTAATTATAATAAACCATCAGACTTTCAAATTTCTGATTCCTCAACATACAGTCACTAGAATATTCATCAGCTCCGAGGATGCACTTTCCCTCCTGTTGCTCTTTGCATCCCCTTCATTCCTTTCCCCCTCCCCAGTTTGCTGTGTTGTCACCTCTCTCACCGCTCCCCTTTCCCAAAGCCGCTGGTGTGGCTCTCCGTTTGACACTGTCCTCCATCACACCTGCGGTGGGCAGCTGGGGACCCCTCCCAGCTTTCCCCTCCTCTTCTGCATCCTGCCCTTGTCCCTTGAGGTGGCTCGGCCGGGCCAGCGCTTGGTGCTGTACAAAGCACAGGCGGGGAGCACCAGCCTCAGAGCTGCAGGCACAGAGCAGGATGCTCTCAGAGAGGGAAGTGAAGTCTCTCTTCCCCTCTCGCACCCTTGCAAACTCATTATTGCTCTCAATACATACGATCCCTATTTGCAAACTCTTCCCTGTGCTCTCTCACACTCCTCACAAACCGCGAAGAAGCCGCCATGCTCCTCTTCCCAAGCCATGAGCAAGAGGAGAGCTTTGCCATCAAGCTCCTGCATATTCCCCCCCATCTTTATTAATGCCAATAAATCTGTCATTTACCCTTGAAGTGATGGCTTCCACCACACCCGGGGCCACGTTCTCCTTCAGGGACAGCTGAAAGTAAAGGTGGGAATGGTCAACTTTACACCGAATTGCTCATCCCCTCCTTAGAAGAGACAAAGTACACACCAGTGAAAGAAGGAAGAATTTCTATTCAAATTCAGATGGACACCTCCTCATGCTTTTTACCTTTTGCATGGGAATTTTAACTCTTTCCAGTCTAATTGGGGAGGGGGGGGAGCTATATATATCTGTATAAATATATAGATATTAAATAAAGAACCAAGTGATTTGCATGTGCTTCCTGCAGCCAGTCCTGGCCAAAGAAGCCATCCGATTTGCATCGGGTAATAACAACAGTGTGGAAGCTTGGCCAGTGTTTGCTGTGGTTTTGCTGGGGTAGAAAAGGCAGGTGGAAGCCTTCTCAAAGGCATCATGCAAACCTTTTCCTCTTTCCTATATATACACCTTCTATTACTTCCAAACACACGGCCAAAACAGTGGGAAGGACCCTATAGGTTTTCATACGTATTCCCCTCTGTTACTCACACTATAGCAGGCAGGCCTTTTTGTTTGGTCGGGTTTTCTTCTCCCCTATTCAAGCTTCCAGAGTGCAAATTGCAAATCACCTGCTTTTTAGCCAAAATGGAATAGCTTAGTTTAGGTTAAATTTTGAAACCTTTTCTTCAGCAGATGAATAAAGGAAGAAAAGAGTGACGAGATTCTATACCAGAGAGAGCGCGCATAAACATCCACGTACTTCAGAGACTTCCTTTCTTTAAATTGTATTAAGGAGAGAAGGGGAAAAGGAGAAACGGGTTGTGGGATTTTTTTTCCCTTCAAATAAACCCACTGCAATTAAGACATGAACATTTAGTGGGGCTTCTAAGCACTTCTGCTGCAGGAAGAGTAATTATCATCAGCTATAAACATCTTCATGTCTTGTAATACTGCCAAGGGACCCTAACTTAGGCAAGCTACAAAGCACAAAGTTTTGCTTGCTGCCAAAAAGTATCTTAAAAAGAAAAAACCCTAGTTCTCATAAAACAAAGTAAGAAACAACCATAAACTATGTGGAAGTTCGATGATCGCTTTAGTGAGAAAGTCTGCAAAAAGAAAAAGTAACGCAGGTTTCATTGTGAGCACACAAATAACAAATGAATGCACGTTAGTGAAAGAAAATTAGCTAATCCCCGAGACCAAAGAGGCCCTTATGGGCAAAGAGCAAGAGACAGAGCAGTGCAGACAGAGCTGAAGAGGGAACATGCACCAGCGCACCATGAGAAGCTCTCTGGTAGGAACGAGCCCACAGCCCCTCTGTCACTTATAACCTGGGGTGGGTGGGGAGGAAAGGAGGAATCGCCACGGCAACTTAATTACATATCACATGCCATCCATCAATTAGATTCCCTCCTCCTGGGCTCAGGAGATAACAACCTACCCTGTGATTTTTTCATGCATACAGCAGAAGTTTATTTTCATGAAGATGAATGAATACATTCCCATCAGAAATGTACACAATTTATTGAAGTTTAAATATCTTCTGGGGGGAAAAAGGAAAAAAACAAGATAAGCCTTTTGATCAAAGCCTACTGATCTGAGTGGGTTGGGGCTGCCCAGTTTTGTGTACCCATGGACAGCAGTGCAGCACCCGTCAGCCTCCAAGGGATACTTAAAACTAGGAGCAAACAGGCAGAGGAATTACATTCTAGTATAAGTGTAGCCAAGATAAAGGCAACCAACAGCTTTTTATTGGTACCCAAGAGTCTTGCACTATAAACCAGCACAGAGTCGTGCATCTGGATTTGAGCCCCCTCCATCTGGAGATAATATCTCAAGCCAGGACAGGCTGTGAGACTTTGAGTCCGACTAAATGGAGGCTCATTCCATACAGCTTTGCCAGCTTGGCAATATACACAGAATAAGCAGGCTAGTAAAAAAATCTCTGGGAAAAATAATGCAACGTAGGACTGCTTAACTCCAACCACAGACCTATTAGGAGCCGCCACAGTGGCCTGGGCCATATTAAAAATGTGTTGCTATACCTCAGCTAGCAAACATACCGGGAGTAGGGGTAGTCTGGTTTGTTCACCCAGACCAAAGAAACTATGCCAGTGCAGACACTTCTCTGGGGATATATCTGCATCTATATTTTTGCTGAAACAAATGGTGTCAGCAAATAAAGTTTTCCCAAGGCCTTATTCCTAGTAAGTGTTCAGACATTGGCACTAGGGTAAACCAGCCTGATGAATTTAAAAGGAGAAATGAAAGCCAGTGGTGGTGGGGAACTCAGCTTGGCTGAGGCCATAACCTGCAGTCTATTGAGTTATCTGTGCTTTAGGTGCCCAAGCCCCTCTGGAAGCTCCGTGAAGGTGAAGCATCCACGTGCCTGGGGGGGAGGTGGTGGTACACGCCAGGGAACGTGCTGCTGCAGGGACGAGGGGACGAGGGGATGCAGAGCCCAGGCAGCTCACCTTCACCTTGCATGCTGTGTCTTCCCTGCATGGCCGGGATGGAAACAGAGCACATGTCTGCAAGCAGCTCCCTGCGAGGCTCAGGGACCCCAGACTGAACACACCGAGTGACGGGTGAAGAAACACCCTTCCACCAGCCTAGAGCTCCGGCATAAGAAAGCGGTTGGGCCCAAGCTAGATTCCCTCCTTGCAAAAAGACTGATTAAAGCTTATTCCCTTCTGACAGACGACAGGGTGGGATGATTTAGGAGAACGGAAGCTCAGCGCACACCCAGCTCTGTGCAGCTCCTGGCCAAATCCACCCTGGGACTGATGCCACTGGCTTTGACAGAGGGCACAGTATCGATTTTGGGAATCTTCTCATGAAGAAAGAGTCGCCCACAAGCAAAGCAGATGGGTGGATAGCAGCCTGCGGGGGATGCGTCCCCAAGAGACACCACACACAAGCACACCCATCGCAGGTGCTCAGACTAGTCAGGCTGACATGCTGAGCCAAGACCACGAGCCTCCTGCAGCCTCTCGTCGCCGCCAGCCGCGCAGCACCAGGAGCTGCCCAGCTGCCCTCCCGGAGCTGGCACGGGGAGCCCGGCTGCTCGGTGGGGCGCTGACTGGCCACGGTGGGCCTGCTGGCAAACCAGAGCCATGGGGAGGTTGCAATGCAGCTGTGGAGCAGCAGCTTGGGCCACCTCTGCTGCCTGCTGCAGGCTGGCGCTGTGTTAGGTGATGGCATCGCTGCAGCATCCGCCTTGCCCTGCCAGCCTGCATGAGAGGGGCTGCGAGCACCGGGCACAGACACCCGGGTCTCCCCTGCACAGCAGGACTGTTGAAACCCTGAGTTTTACTGCAGCTTGCACATAGGCATGCGAAGGGAATAAGACTGGGACACACTGATGGATGTATCTGCTGCCTCCCTTCCAAACCTGGGGACAACATGCATCATCTCCTGCTGCACAAAGCATCAGACACAGCTCACTCCCGTACCCTCGACTCTCCGCTGCCTGCCCCTGACACAGAAGGGGCTGTCAGGATCTGGCCTTCACTAGTGCTGTCACTCTGCTCCTACCCCAGTGTCACCCTCAGCTCCAGCGTGCCCAGGGACACCATCCATCCCCTCGATCATGGACACTTGAGCTGAGGGCAGAAGCTGAACTCACACTGTTGAGGTGAGCCGGCGCTCAGCACAGGTCCAAGGGGTTTGGCAGTGATTGCTCTTGTTCCCCAGCTAATTGCAGAGGGGAGGTCTGCTCAGAGAAGATGTGAGACTGCCTAAGCTGTACCTCTGGGTCAGACCCCCTGCAACTCTTTCTGAGTGTCCCTATTCATTCATTCCTCACTCAACCCAGCCTCCTACAGCTCCCTCCTCATTCATTTCTCCCTCCTGTTCCCTCTTCATCATTAACTTTTCTCCTTCCGACCCATGTTCCATCTCGCCCTCAGTCTCACACAGACTCCCCTCCACCCTCGCCGCATCCCTCCGTGAATTTATCTGCTCTCGCTCCTCCCAGCTTTATCTCAATGACTGGACCCACAGGTCGTGCACTAAATGCCCGTTTTCCAGGCACCCAAAGAGCTCTGTACTATGGTACCTGACCCACATTAGGGCTGGCAGCGTGACCAGTGCGCCCACATT
The DNA here is from genome assembly GCF_963082525.1 of Nesoenas mayeri. NCBI lineage: Eukaryota > Metazoa > Chordata > Aves > Columbiformes > Columbidae > Nesoenas > Nesoenas mayeri. The sequence continues at coordinate 6,241,086 of NC_137572.1, read as the reverse complement.
GTGGGCATGGCTTGGCAGCCCCCTAAATAGGATCAGGACAGCATCCGTCCCCAGGGAGGAATGTGGGCGCTTAACCAGGCACTGCCTGTGATAGCCAACTCCAGCAGGAGAAAAGAGGAGGGAAAAGAGGGAGGAAAGGTCACAAGAATCAGAGCAGCCCCGTTTCCTGCCCAAGTCCACGGTTTCAGCTACGTGGTGAGCTCCAGCCCGATCCTTCCTCAAGTGCTCTTTACCTGCGTGCACAGACTCCAGGTTCACCATCCTGCTGGTGGAGGGAAATCCGCGGTGCGCCCAGCCTCCTGCCGTCAGCCCCAGGTTGCCAGGGGCTGCCAGTTTGCCCTCCCTCCTCTGCCACCCGCTGCCTCTCAAACCGGGCGTGGGTCCGCTCCCGAAGGGACCTAGAGCTCCATTGCCTGTTGCCATGCAGGGCCAGGTGAGCATGCGGCGCCGCGCCACGCCTCGCCCCACCTCCGGCTCCCTCGGGTGCCCTGACACCCCGCAGCCTGGCGCCCAGCCCATGCAAAAGCACCCATTTGCATATTAGTAACTCGGGAATGGATGAGTCCCTGCAGCGCTACCAGGGCGTGGGGTGGGGTGGGAAGGAGGGAGGAAGGAAGGCGGTTTGCCCGCCTTCAGCTGCACAGATACACCCCACAGCACCTGCCTGCTCGGCTGCAAGCAGGGGGCTTTGTGGGGGCTAACCCACCAGCCCCAGGTCTGAGCTGTCCCCTTGCGGATAGGCTTTTGGCTCTGCCCCTTGCGATACATGGGTGAGAGAGGCCAAGGCATCGAGCTAAGCTGGGCAGCAGCCACCAGCACGCAGAAGGGAAGACATCTGAACTCCGGGAACAGCCTCTCTAGTTCTGGCCACTCCGGTAAACCCTGGGGTCTGCCCAGAGTGAGCCATGAGAGCAACCTGCGTGGTTGCATCCCCAAGGTCTGGGCTGAAACTGAATGATGCCCTATGAAACAACAAGCACAAAAGGGAAAGTTGAGAGCAGAACAGTAACCTGACTTGGCTAAAAACACAAGACAGGGCTAAGATCAGCACATGGACACTCCTCTTTCCTGACTTGTGCTCTATGTGGTATGTCAGTCTCCCAAGAAGAGGAAAGAAGTGGTAGGCAGCCTCTTCCTTCTCCTCCACGTTGTTTAAAGCTGCAGTATTAACTGACTTCCAGGGAAGCCAGGGAAAAAAATCCCCTAATGTTGACTTGTTTGGTAGGAAGCTGCCAGATCCTCAGCTTACGCTCTGAGCTGTGAAGGGGACCAACCGTCGCCCTGGTGGCACTGCAGTTGCTCTCTGTCCCTGCCATGCGCTACCTTGATGACCTACAGGCCAGGATAGCAGGATGGCATTTAATGCCTGAACTCCAGCTCTGCTCGAACCCCTCCTGAAAGTGTTAACAAGCTCAATTGGTAGCTGCCAGGTACAAGCTATCACACATTCATCTCTCCCTGGCTAATTCACGTTCCAGGGCTCTCAGCTTTCCCACATACTGCTCTCCCTCCCTGGAAAGACAGGTTTCTCTGAAGAGATGGGTGGGCGGGCGGGCAGGCTCTCTGAACCTCACCTCCAACCCAGTCCGACATCATGGGGCTGGAGCGCCTGCCCTTGGCTTGCGTGGTCAGAGAGGACATCCTCAGGAGAGGGCAACACGCTGGGAGGAAAGGGATTGAGGTGTTAAACGAAACTCTAACGAGGAAAAAGAGGAGGAAAGTGTGGGGAGAGATGGAAAGGGGAAAGCAGGGAGGAGGGGAAGTTCCCAGGTCAGACTAACGTTTGCAGGACAGGGCGCAAGGGGAGATTTCTACGGGATGCGTTTAACACTGCTCCAGGAAGCAGAAAGGTGACACGGGGTGGTTTGCGCAGGCAGCTTTTCCTGAGCTGCTGCAGGGGCTGGACTCGGTCCCAAGCCTGTGGCGGAGCCTCAGCCATTCAGGTCCTGATCCTTGGGGCGTTCCTGGGCAGCTGCTGGTCTGTTCTCTAGTGTTTGCAGCATGACCCCCACGTCTGGGTTTTCCCCATCTCGAAGACTGACACGATCAGGTATCTCCACTGCGTCAAACGTGGATTTGCTGGTGGCTTCTAGCCAGCTTGAACAGCCGCCGGGGCAGAGGAGAAAAGCCCTGGAAACGTGGACCACGAAAGGTCTCCTTTTCCCAACATCAGAGCACCTTTTGTACACCCATCGGGAGTTTCAGTTGACACCGATCTTTTCTCCCTGCTTCCTGGTGCTTTTCCCTTGCTCTGGAGCGGCGCAGCCGGTCCCGGAGCCTCAGGGAGGCAGGTCCTTTCCGGTGGTACCTGCGGCCGCACAGGAGTCCCAGGTAGCCGCAGTGCCCTCTCCTGGTACCCTCGGCGTCAGCCCTGTGCCATGCAGGCGAGAGAGAATGTACCCTGCTCATTAAGGCTACCTGAAACACCGGCGCTACCCAGAGACAGCATCATCACTCCTTTCCCTTCTCCAGGAAAAGGCAGATTTGCTTTAACTCCCTCCCGAGGTGATCACTCCTAGATGCTAGCAGATATGCCGCTCTTTTTTATTTTCCTATGGCCATCACTGGATGATCCATCTGCTTTCATCCTCGCGGTACGTGTGTGTTCCTCCACTTCTGCTGCCAGTGTTTATTCCCCTCTCGGAGGAAGATAAGCTCCGCAGATAGCACTTGATTTATGGAGTATGGCCTTTGGACGAGCCTCGCAAGAATGAACTGCAGGAAGATGTTACAAAATTCCCCACTGCTTTTACCTAGCAGCAGGGATTTTTAGTGGTGCTCCTGGCCGACTGCACCTCCTCTCTGTGCCAGACAGGTCTCATGTCTCCACCTGCAACAGCCGCTTTTTGAGGGTGTTGTTGAAGTGCATCAAGAAGAAGGATTTTTCTTCGGAAAGGCAAATGCCCTGCAGAGCAGTTCTGTCCTGGCAAGGCTGGCGAGGCGGCGGGACGAAGGTGCAGCGCCGTTACAGAATGCGGGGCACGGACCACACGCTCCCCGCAGCCCGGCTGCGCCCCCGGCTCCGCCGCGCAGAGCCGCGCTCCGCCAGCACCCACTTGTGGAAGCCGGGAAACCTGCACCGCCGGACCGCGGGCTGCCCTGGGCACGGCCCCCGACCTCGGGGCAGCTGCTCCAGAAACTCCCGGTGCCCCTGGGGACCCCTTCGAGCCCCCGGTGCCCCCAGGGCAGGCAGGTGGCGCACACGTTGAGGGCGCAGCGGGCTGCAGCTCACCCAAGGGACATGCCCTGCTCGCTCGCTTCCCCTCGAAACACAGCTCCACTGGAGCACACACAGAGCCAGAAAAGCCTATCAAGTCGAGCTGCTCTCAGAGTTCCCACAACACAGCACTGGCCCTGCTGCATGCAGAGAGCTAAAAAACTCCCTCTGACCAGCTCATAAAAGGCTCCTCCAGCACGCCACAGATCCAAGGAGATGGCCTGGTACTGCTGTGCACCATGCTGCTTTCCCAGGGCGGCCTGGGAATGCCTCAGCTCAGTGCAGCCGAATAACCAGGGAAGGGCTGAGATGTCGCTATGATACAGGTACACCAGAGCCTCGCTTCTACAGAACAAGCACACCCAAGTTCGCCAGGATGTGAACCGATGCTCCCAGAGCGAACTCGTGTCCCCTCCCCAGCAGCCCTGTCCAGGAGATAACAGTGGGAATGGGTCACGCAGGGCTCCCAGCACCAAGACACACAGCCAGCCCGCAAGCCTCCCTTCGCTGCTCACAGCCCACCTCACCTCTCCGCTGGATTTAACTCCAGCAACAGGGACAAAGTCCCACACTGTCCTGCTGCAGCAGGAGCCGAGGCAGCAGACAACAGACCCCTGTAAATTCTGCCCATATAAGTGAGAAGAAGCATTTTCAGCCTGCCCAGAAATCACGGTAGGGGGCTAAGTTGTCTTAGAGGCTCAAGCAGAGAAGGGCAGAAGTTGTAGAAATTCTTGTCCCATCTCTGCATTCACCACACTAGGGGGAATCAGTACTCCACATTTCTCCCTCAAGCAGCCACCAATCTAAGAGCTAGACCTGAGCTGGACAAAACCACTGCTGCCCTATCTCCTTTCAGCTATAGCTGCGGGGGAATAGACAAAAAATGCTCCATTACGGCTGCTGGACTCAGACAAGCCTCCAGCCACATCTACATCGCAGCCCCCATGGGAACCCAACCTTCACTTGGAGAGAAGAGCAGGCACCAGGCTGCCTGGCCCCAGGACCTGCTGCTGGTCCTCACCAGAGCTCAGGCTCCAAGCTTCCACAGCTGCTGAGACGAGTCAAAGCTGCCTCTGTTCTGCGGGGCTGAGAGGCAGAGCCACTCTGCCATGCCGAACAGCAGGACCATCCTCCCCATCCACAGGTCTTCAATGTCCCAGGCACAGGCTTGAGACGTACCCATAAAGTAGCAACTCCAAGAACGCAAATGACTGGATCACACACCGACGACGATGCACAAAGAATCTCTTAGGCCAGGGATGCTTTATAAAAATCAGTTTATTTTACCTTACAAATGATAAATAATTGGTTTTAAAAAAATCATTTCAAGTGTGTTTTACTTCATGTTGCAATATTAAAATACCTTTCCCTTCTCCCCACGCTTAAGTGATCAATACAAAAATAATTGTGACCAAATATTTTTGTCAAAAATTCCAATATTTTAGGCAAAAAGGCACATTGTGAAGGCTTTTCACCAGGAGGTACAGGGATCCACAATGACCCCCAACAGCCTCTCTCCGCTCCCTCTTGTTCTGATGGAGTGGAAGAGGACACAGGGACCAGGTAACACTCCTGCAGTGCTTTTTGCCTGGTGCCCTCCAAGTACGTACCGAGGCCACGGTCAGCTTCAGTGTCATCCCTGTTTTACATATGGGGAAACCAAGGCACAGCAAGGCAGTACAATTATCTAAGAGCTTCTTGTGAATAGCTGGCAGAGTAGAACATAAAACCGGACGTAGATGTAGAATGTTGTCTTCTTCAAAACAACAGCGCAAACCCACCTGGGATCAGCCTCCCTCTTTGCAACCACAGTGTTATGATGGTAGTCACAAGTCTCTAGATGTTTCTTTCTTAGTGTGAGCGCTATAGGACCAACACAAAAAGTTGGTCCTTCACTAGTCTAAATGGGGATTAATCAGAGCCCTAATTACCAGCCCTTTAGGGGCAAAAGTAATTGCTGGGATGTATCCCCCCATTATACTTTCTAGCCACAGGGAGGATGTAACACCCAGCTGGACTCTAGAAAAAGCTATAGGCAGGCTCTTGCTTTGGGAAAGCTTCGTACCTTCCTTGTTCAGGGTATGTGGTCCCATAAATCAGCTGTTTCCCCATTGGGAAACGCTGTTGTGTCACCAGGAGGTCAAGTCAGCGAAAGGGCTGCTTCGGTGGCAGAGATGTTTGACAAGCCAGGTCATCAAGACCATTTCTCTCCCTGCCTTGACCACTCATTCAGGATGCTCAAGGCTGATAAATGATCAGAGCTGCCCCCCTTCACATCTACTAACTCCAGACCAGGGCAAAACACACTTCTCACGGTGTTCCACCTCCAAAACCTGCTTCTTCCAGGAAGCCGGGTGTCCCGGCAGCTGGCAGGAGAGCATCAGCACAGCGAGCTGAGCCCGCTTGTCACGGGATGAGGCAGCGGCAGGTGGGGAGGAGTCACAGAGGGCCAGAAGGGAAGGCACACACAGAGCTCTCCTGGTACAAGGCACCGCTGTGAACTGTGTTCCTTCTTTGGAGCAGCTGGCTCCAGGAGGCCCTTAGCATCGTAAATGGTGGCAAGAGGCAGATGAGCCGCCCCTTGAAAGGCCTGGCCTGGCTAAGCTAGGTCTCCTCATCCCAGAGACATAGCTGCTTCTGTGGCACATAGTAATCAAAGGTGTAGCCCTTCTGGCAGCTGCGGATGCCGCATTTGTAAGAAGAAACCTTGCCCGCAGCATCGCGGCTCTTGCAGTACTTCAGCATGCACGGGTACCACTCGATGCTCAGCGAGTAGCTGCAGATGCAGGGTTTCCAGCGGTCCGCACACAGCTTGCAGCGCTGCAGGTCAGGGAGATCAGATGTCTGCGGCAAGACCTCGAACATGGAGCCATCCACCCCTGCGGGAGAAAGCACAGACACTGCTCGGGGCACTGGCCAAAGGACAGAGTCACCAGGGCAAGCATCGCTCTCCATGCACAGTGTCCAGGACAACCAAGGAGAATGAGGTTAAACAGAGTGCATTTCCAGGGGCTGTTTGGACACGAGTCTGAACAGAAACCACGGGAGAAGAAAGGGCCCTGGGAAAAGCAAGCTAAAAGGCACACAAAGCATGTAAAGAACATATTTATTTAGGGTGGTGGACCAGGTGACAGGCTGCCTTGAAAATACCTGCTCGATTAGGTCGACTAGGAGAGCACCACCAAAAGAAGTCAGATATGCTAATAAATAGACTAGCGCCAAGTGCAAGCAAGCGATACACATGCCTTATCCACTGTAAACACAGTGAAGGAAAAGCCAAAATGAGCTGTGCTGATCACCAGAAACTTTGCAGGGGAGATCACAGCACAGTGCAACTTGCTGACAAAAGCAGTTCTAATGAAACTGAAGGAAACTTACCTTTTTCCAACCAAAATTTGACATCTTCTTCCCGGGTGTAAATTGCTTCTTTGGCTTCTGCACAGACGTTGTGGATGTGAGAGCTCAGCTGGGCCCCCTTGCTGAAGTTGACAGCTACGTCCATGCTGAGATGCTCCAGGCCCCGCACCTCCTCAGCCTGCCGCACTGTCCTGGGATTTTTCTGCAGAGGATGAAGTCATGAAAACCCAAATTCTAGTTGTAACAAATCATCCCTTAGTGCACGTCATGATTTCGTGCCAACATAAGATGACGTACACATGGATGCTCCTCTGTAAATACACCCGCATCCTATCCGGATGGAAGGCACTTAAAAAACTTGTTGATGATGAAACTGATAATAGTTTATCACTGCTCTCATTTGCCTGTGATCGTTTCTCAATGCTTTGTCATGATGGATGGTCCCAAATCGGTACTTGAATGGGTAATATGGGGCAGGGACTTTCATAGTGGCTACTCTAGTCATCTACCTACCCTTCGATACAGATTACATTGAGCTAAATCATGCCTCCTAATATATTAGTAGACCACAATCAATATTACTGATGAACTTAGTTTAATACCAAGTCCCTCAAGCAACAGGGTGGGTCTAATAGCTGAACCATCATGCAGCTGCCTGGGAACAGTATCCAAGCTCTAAAAGCCCCTGGATGTACAGAGGATGGAGCTGGCGCTGAAGCCAGATGCAGGGTCCCTTACCTGCCGCAGCTTTGCCATAGACTCGCTGGGGATGATCTCATTGCGGTGAAGCCGAGTGACGAAGCAGAGCGCTTGGAACTGGCTCTGGCCCCTCTCCAGCTCCCCTAAGATTAAGGCACGGAAGATCTTCACCTCCTGACGAAGAGATAAACAAATAGAGAGTCACAAATCTTTGCCACCGGCGGGGTGAACCAAGCACTTGGGGTCAAAGAGAAAGGCTGCAGCCAAAAGAACAAAGCCAAAGGTCTCATACTTCTGCTACCTGAGCACAGGGGTGCAGTCCCAGGTTCAATCCCACCCAAAAGCCTGCAGCATAATAACTGGTGTCTGTAAAGAAGTAAGGGGTTTTGCATCCCTACTGTGGCAAGGACAAACTGCTGCCAAGTCAGATCCCACAAACAACGGCCTCCGAGGAGCGACAAACAATGTCACTTAGCCATCACCTCCATGCATTGCTGAGGGCACGCAGTCCCAAAGCGCCTCTGCTGCCTTTCCTCACTTGCTTCTGAGGAACTGGTATCCTGGAGAACAAATTATTCATTTCTGAACCCAACAGCACGTAGAACAGAAATGAAAGTCAAATTGTTAAAGGCAGAAGGAACCCATTATGACCAGCTGCAGCTGACCTCCTTTTCTGCCTGGGTCAATAATTTTGGCATTTTAGAGCTTTGGCACATAGAAGCTTCTAACATGGATTGTCCAACAGTCCACGTCCAAAACTAGCTTGGAAACTGGTTAGTTACTTTCATGTAGACTCACAAAATACCTCGTTCAATTACAAAACCTCCCTATATCCTGTTCTGGCATAAATCAACACTGATTTCTGTGCAGATACCAATTCATCTGGCTTCTGGCTTCAGGGGCGTTTGTATACTCGGTGGGAGCCTGCTGTCCCCTGCCTTGGTGTCAGACCACGCCACTACATGGGCCAAGCAGATGGATCAGAACAGCATGAAGAGCAATTACTGCCTTTTGGCACCCACACGTTGCCATCGCTCCTCCATAGAGAACTGGACAGACATTTGTGGCTAGGGACCAGCAAGCAGGAGCTATGCCAAGCTGCTAAGAGCATCTCTCTCCTCTTCAGCTATTCCTGTTGTACGGCTCATAAGTTCAGCCTCTTCCAAACCGCTTTCTGTCCCAAGGAGGGAGCCTTTCTCTTTCTGCAAACTCTAAGCAGTGTCCGCACTGAGTTTTATTTCAGACCAGCTCATCCAGCCCGCTATTTATTCTCTGCCTTCTCTTCCATGTCCAGAAAAGGGTACGCAATTCAGTGTACATCTGGACAGTTGAAAAAACAGCTGCAATCTGGGATGTGTTTTCCTCCCCAAGACAGGAGAAAGGATTTTGCTGGGTGCATTTGTTGACTGACAACTCACCGTAACAGTAGGACACGATGGAGGTTTGGGAAGACAGAGGTACCAAAAATGCTTACAAAATTACTATGGAATCTTCATTTTTTGGCAGTTTTAATGAGGAGAATTCCCACCGAGACACTGGCACCAGTGGAACGACCCACGTTCTCATCTACATTTAGTCCAGCTGCCCTCCAGCTGTGCTGTTCTGCTGTGAGCTCCCACGCTGCCCAAGGACAAGGAGGCTAAAATGAGTAGCCAACCCTCGCATATTCCTCAGCCGTGGATTTAATTTGTATTCACTGTGAACAATCAGCACTCAGCCCAACCAAAAGCAAACGGGGATGGCCATGTTTTACATTCGGGCCGAAAACCTCTCCAGGCAGGAGATTAAAACCAGTGCAGTACTTCCCAGGTTGAAGGCAATTTTTGTAAAATGAGAGCATGCTGAGCAACTGATTAATCCTTCTGATCTGCCTATTTAAGAATTAGCCTTCAGACACCTAACCTTCTTTCCTTCTCCTAGCTGATACATACAAGATTTACAGCACTTTTGTTGATATCAAGAGAGGCACGCCGGGAAAGACAAGAATGGTCCAGGTTGGCCAGCACTGGAACAGCCAGCGAGCCAACAAACAGCTTTAATCAGGCTGTTTTGCTCAAGGAGCCAGCTCCTATGGCACGCGTTGTTCTGAAGGAGAAACCCCACCTCTACCTGGCTCCAAGCAAAGCCAAAGCAACCCTTACTGTGCATTTGAGAGCGCGGAAGGCTAAAACTACGCTGGCCCGTTTTCTGGGAGACACGTGGCCCGCAGTGACCGTTCTCTCCTGATCAAGAAGTCTCCCTCCTCTTTTTTCCAGCGCCGCTTCACTTCTCAAAGCCTCATCTGGTTTTCCCCAGCTTCTCTGCCCTGGCTACACAACCCCAGGTGGAGCAAGAACTGAAGCTTGTCACATCAAAAATACATCATGCTTCTCGCACGGAAAAGTCTCTCAAGTTTTTCCTACCCAGAGGGAGCCTTTCCCCCCCCAGCCACCTCACCTCTTTCCCACCAGCAGCAGTGGGGTGAACCAGTGCCAAGGGGGGTACCCGGCCAAGGCAACAAACGGCAGCACCTTTATTTCTGGGTTTCCACAAAATTTCCCAGCAGGGAACAAGTCCCAGCAGAACATCAACTTTGCAATGCAGGGACTCTCCGGATGAACTCATCATGGGGGCGTTGAGAATCCTTGGCCCTGACCTGCACTTGTGTGTCGCGTACAGTTACTGCTATTGTTTAAATTTGGAAGACAAACCCTTGGTGCCACAGAAAACAAGTTCTGCAGCCATGGCTTTCACAGCAAGGGGAGGGCAGCTCCTCTTTCCTAAAGGCAGAAAAGGTATCAGGGCACTGAGCATCCAACAGCCCAGGTTGGCTGTACCTGCCAAAGGGACCTCTAGAAAAGAAACAGCCTTGCAGGAGGAGCATGGAAAACACTGAACCTCTTCCCTCCTTGCACCGTCCTCAGCGAGCTCCTCCAAGGACTGTCATCTGGGCTGCAAGAACAATCCAACCTCCTTTGCTAGGGTTTATCCAGCAGAGACTTACAAGGCTGTGTGGTCTAGATCTGAGCCCAGCATCTCGGCTTCACATTGAGCGAAGCAAACCAGTTCCCAGGGAAATAAATTACTTCAATGCCTTCCTCCCCGCAGCCCATTCAGCTTTCCTGCCAAATTTCTCTCCCCCAAGGACATCAGCACTGCTGTGGGACCCACTTCTGTCTTTGCTGTCGCATGCATGCTCAGAGTGGGGGTACATGCAAAGGGGACATTGCTGCCCGGGGCACTGGTAACACTGGGCCCAATCCCTTACCCCGTCAGCAGCCTTTGCTGCGGTCAGAGCACAGTTCGCGCTGCCCCAGGGGAACAGCTACAGCTGGCCAGAAAACCATTGTGCTTGTACAACACAGAGAATGTGTTATTATACCCACACTGGGGGTCCAGCCAGCTAAGTTAGCCTGATGGGAGAAGGGTTATGTTTTTTAACCCCTCTCCTACTGGAAACGGCTAAAATGAAGACAGTTTGGCGCATCACCGCCTATACTCACTTATCTATAAAGGTGAATAGAGGATGTGCTGGGACAGGGGGGGAAAAACTCCACGTTTTTAGGAGCGATAAGGTTTGACCCTGATTCTTAGAAGCACTGAGCAGCCAGCAACCCCTGCGATGCTCTGAGATGCCTGGAAAACACCCTTTTGTTAAGCATCCTCACTTCAGCACCCACAGCCTGAGGGATGCCTGAAGGTAACTGTCAGGAGAGCTTTTGAAACTGGATCCTATGTAACAAGTGATTTCCCCAAAGCCACAGAGCCAGCAAAGGGCAGCTCTGGCTGTCAGGCAGGCCAGCCTGTGCTCGGCCAGTGGCCACCGCGGTACAGTGGCCATCGCGGTACAGCTGCCATTGCGGTATAGCGGCCACCGCGGTACAGCGGCCTCCGCGGCACAGCGGCCACCGACCGCGCTTGAGGTCAAGAAGGAGCATTTTTTGGTACCTCACTCCAGCTCAGGGTAACAAACACCACTATGTATTAACAAGCCCATTTCAAGGATGCTAAATGACACTTCTTGTATATTTTTGGTATCTCTACAAAGAGAGTGCTTTTAAATTACACGGATATAAATTCTGGACAGATACTTTCCTTTATCACCCGGTCATTTAGGACCTAACACAATGGACCAAATTCTCAAAACACCATCCCAGACTAAAACGTAACACCAGTTTTATTAACAAGAAAAATAAAAGGACTAGCAGCGCAAGCGTTAAAATACCATTACTCAGGCTTTCTCTCTTGTGTTTCCAACACAACTTTTCCAGCAAAAAGAAGCTTTTCTGTATCTTTGTGCTGACCTTGGAATAAACCCACCCACATTGTTCTCAGGCCACTGTTCCAACAATTGACAAGATCATGCTATTCAAATTAGACACGACATTTAGGGTTGTTGTCCACCCTCACTCTTCTTTGCAATACATTTTGTGCCTGACAATACTGAACATGAAAAGAATAAGTGTTTTCAACACATTCTTTCAAATGACAAGAAATGGTCTTCACTACCGCCCTGCCCAGGAAACGTCGAGCCCCAGTCTGAACTCCCAGTGAGCAGTTTGTACTGCGCTAGAGAATGAGGAGAACAGAGCTGGTGTACTCTGAGGACACGACTCCTTCAGGTTCAGCTCTGGAGGGGAGGCAGGGGCTGAAGACAAATGAAATCCCACCGCTGCAGAAGACCCAACCACTGCTCTGGTCCCACCCAGCACCCACAGAAACGAACCATGGTCTCATTACAAATCCTTTCTTCTCCAGCCCCTGGTCTAGCAGCAACTCCTCATTAGGAAAGAAAAAACCCACCTTTGGACTAACCCCCTGCAGTTTAAGCCAGAGAAGTGGAAAAATCATTTGTGCAAAACCCCAGCACTCTGGCTACGCATGAGCACACAGTCTAGCTTGGGAGAGCCAGATCAACAACCCCAGCTGCTTTCAGCAAGGCTGAGAGCCTCGAGACCTCCTCTCTAGAGAGAAGTTGTGCAATGTTAGAGGGATGAGCACCAGAGCAGAACGGGGAAATGCCTGCGCGCAGCCAGAACGGGGCAGAAGGGGAAGCCTGGCCAGGCAGCTGCCTGCTCACATCATTACTTACTGTACTGCAAATTCATCTCCTCAGCTCTCTTCAGCTATTTTTCCAGCAAAGCCATAAAACAGAGAGCCAGTACCCAGCTGCTGTAAAACTGAACGTTGGGAATGGACTTCTGCAAGCCTGATGCATACAAAGCCTTCCAGGAGCAGGAGCTAAGGGGATGCACGGAGCTAGGGATTTAAAAAACTGAAGACACCTTCAGAGAACCTGCCCCCAAAAGCAGCTCAACTATCATAAGGAAAAGCGTGAGAAAAAAACCTAACATAACACTCGGTTGGTTTTGTAAATGATATTTGAGAGCAAGCTCCCCTCAGGAAGAGCTGAGAGTGAAAAATACTGGAACAGTCAACAGCTCGGGACTCTGAAGTCCCCAGGTCACATTCTAGGTTCTCAAAGGGCCTACCTACAAGTTCTGTAATGAGGTTGAATTTCCCTTGGCCAGGAAAACACTGTTGGTATGCAAGTTTGCAAACTGCAGGCTTAAGAGCCCTCCCTCAACTTCCCTGGCATGCTGTGGCTTCTTAGTTGTTGGGTTTTTGTTTTGTTTTGTTTTTTAAATGGGACTGCTTCCTCGCATGTGTGCTGGAGTACACCGTGCATACCATCACATCCAAAATCACCATGGCTTCTGCTAGCGTCTCAAAGACGTAGGCTTGATCCTGCATCCTCCAGATGGAAGAAGACCATTTGAAAGGCTTGAAAGGACACAGGGACCAAAGAGCACAGCAAAAAGGGGAACAGGCACCAGAACAATCCCTGGCAGAAGGCTCCAAGGTTCACAACAAGCTGGGACACAACACCTTCCTATCCCATAGTTTTTAGCTTTCTCCTGCCACAAACTGAAGTCCACCTGAGCAAACAACCCGAATGGAGCGTTGTAACAAGATAACACTGCCGTGCCACTCCGACAGCCGTGCCATCCATGCAGCAGCAAAAAGCTCTTCCCTGGGCAATAGAACGTTTGCTGCAGCCAGCCAAGCCTGGCATGCTCCAAAGAATCCCACAAAACACATACACTGGATTTCCGACCCAATCCTCTCGCTAAGCCCATCTGCCGACCCGTAAGGTGTAAAGGGCCAGAGTTCTCATGCTGCAATCTTTGATCTGCAGCTCAGCCGGGAATCACCGTGGGACACGGGACGCGCAAAACACATTGCGGGCTTTCCCACCGCTACTCTCCTCGTGGTCGAGGGACCAGGAGAGGGGCGCGGGTTCCAGAGCATCCCTGGGAACTCCCCCGGCATCCCACCGCGCTCGCTGGGGCTGCCGCTCCCGCGGGGCGGGCGCAGGCGGCGGGAGCTGCCCGGCGCTGGGACGCGATGTCGGGCAGGAGCCCGAGCCCGATCCCTACCTGTCTGAAGTCGGCGGTGAGGGTGACGAGGGCGCCGTCGGCCGTGCGCAGCTCCAGGCTGATGCAGTCGGAGCCGCTATCGGCCTGCAGGCTCTCCTCCGTCACCTGCCCGCCGGGCAGCCGCACCCGCACCCGCAGCTCTGCCCGCGCCGCGGGGCCGGGCGCGCCGGGCAGCGGGGCCAGCGCCAGCCAGAGCAGCGCGGGCAGCGCCGGCAGCCGGCGCCGGGGGCCGCGCATCGCCCCGCGCCCGCCCCGTCGGGGTGCGGAGCCGGGGCCGGCCGCCGCGGGTTCAGGGCAGGGCCGGCATGGGGCGGGGGGCAGGCGCGGAGCGGCAGCGAGCGGAGGCGCCCGGCCGCGCCCCCGGCCCGGCTGGGGAGGCTCGGCGCACCGCCCGCTCCCCCTTTTCATTCAAGCCCTCGGCGGGCTCTTCCCTCGCCCCCCGCCCGTCACTTCCTTCCCCGGGCCTGGGGACCGGCCCCACGGAGGCAGCGCACCGCCCCGCCGTTAAAGGGCCAGCGCCGGGCCGCGGAATAAGGGCGGGAGCGCCCGCCGAGGGGCCGGGACAGGCAGCGCTGTCCCAAGCAGCGTCCCTCTCCCACATCCCGCTCCCTCCGGGCAGCTGGGTTCCAGGGGATGGAGAGCGACATCTTCTCCTGGCACTTTCGGGGCTCTCCTGCAATTGATTTGCCTTTTTCTTTTTCCCCTTGGAATGCACAACTACCTACAAACCGCAGTTGGAAAGGAGATGGGAGGGCAGCAACAAAACCCGGCACTCCTGCCTGCACAAACGCACACAGAATCCTCCAACCATGTGGTTGCTGTAAATCAAACGACATTTACATGATTGCTGAGGCTCTCAAAGTGCACTGTTACACGTCTGTTGTAAGGCATGCTGGATGTGTTCTGGCCCCTGAGGATGTAATGCGGGCTACTCCGGATTGTCTTTCACAGGCATGTGGACCTGGGTGACTTCAGACTCTGCCACTCACAGTCAAAAGGCTCCCAATCTGCCCTTCACCCACCCAGCGCTGCAATCATTTCCAGATGGGCAGATGCTCATGAAGGGCCCCTTTGATTTCTAAAGGTCCCGCTGCAAACACAAAGGTCACTGTGGCAGCAGGAACAGGGCCTCAGAGAAAGAGCTTCACAAGCAGAAGCACAGAAATAAATAGAAATGACCATTTAAATCCACACTCCGAGGCAAAGAGATCGCTTTTGTCAAAGCGGTGCTTTTTGTGGGACTTCACACAAGTTTTAACCCTCAATTTTCACAGCCTCGCGCAAATTGTCTCCTTGAAATACTTTTCAGGACAACAGCAGTGCTAAAAATAAGAGCCGAGAAGAAAAAGTTAAGAGGTGCAAACAGGAGAAAAGAAATGGCTCAGATACAAAAAGAGAGGGACAGCCTGCAAGGTAGAAACATACAGAAGACAGCTCCTGGTGACAAAAGCTGCAAAGGAAAAGGCCCCACTCACAGGGCATTTATTCAGAGGAGATTATGCAAAGAGACAGGAGGACCCCAGCAGGGGCCGGAGGGAAAAGTGCCATGAGAACAGTGGGTACTAATAACCCTTGGAAGGCTTCCAGTCCAAAGGGCTGTACTCGCTTCTTGGCCCAAATCGGGGTTCAACTTGCCTGTTGCACGAGGGTAACCTGAGGTCCCTCAGCTTGCCACTGAGCCCCGGGCGCCAGAGCACAGCGCGGTCCCATGTTTGTACTGGAGGACAGGGGATAAAGGGAGGTCAGGCTGCGCTCCCTGCAGCTCTACGTGTCTGCAGGAACATGTTTTCCAGCTGCAGGTTTTAGCAGTGCCCACTGTGCACCTGGATCCTGGGGTGCGAGAGGTAGTTCAGGACTGTCCTCTGTGCTGCCGAGCTAGCAAAATTGGCTTCAGTATCACTTTGCTCCTGGTACCTTCTAGAGCAAAGGAAGTCGGAAAGCAAGCTGTCCCAGAGAAGTCTTTCCAAGGCTCAGCATCTTGCCAGGAATGCTGTAGTCCTGCACGCTGCAGTTTGAGCAGGGCACAACTGAACCTTGAATCTGACCTGGGAAGAGCAGATTTGATCCCAGTCCCAAAATGGATGGACACACAGACAAGAAATACTGGAGGGCGGGGAGGCGCTTCAAAACAGTGGCAGGCAACAGAGTTAAAAAGACCAAGTAGGCTTTTATAGCAGATAACAGAAAAGTAATCAAGGGGCACAGGAGATGAGAACTTTGCTGAGATTTGAAAGAATGGGACAGACACTGCTGGTCAAGGGACACTGAACAGGTTAGCGGTGGGTGGAGAATTACTGGCCATTAAGGGTAGTTGGAGAAGAGTAAGTACAGCTCCAAGACTTTGAGACAGGTCTGAATGGCCAAACCAATTCTTTACAGGTGTCAATCAGCCTCTTCTGCCCTCGCTGACATGGGACAGCTCTTCAAGCACGTAATGCCTTTTCTGAACTACAGGAAAGGTGAAACATGCCCTACAGTTCAGTGTTCCCATGGCAGGAGCAGTTGCTGAGCTGCATTCTGTGGAACTAAATGTTAATGGTCTGGGTCAAGAGTTTCTGGTATGTGTGTGCGCTGCAGTCTTTTACTGGGAGGAAATTTCCATTAAAATACCTCAGGCACGTTTGAGGACAAGGTTAAGGAAAAATATGCTGTTAAAAGAAAACACTCTCCACTGTTCTTTGTTGTGACGTTCCAGCAGTGCAGCGTGTGGGAGCAGGCGGTTACAATCTGACATGGGCTTTGCCTGGGTGCCTTAGATGCATCCTTTGTCACTCCTGGGGAAAACCACTAATATTTGGCCAAGCTACAAACCTTCATTCCTTCTTCCTCGCCTCAAAATTACATTTACAGAAGCTCAGTGTCACATTGGCACCTCAGAAAACAAGGAGGGGATCAGTGCCCATGAAGACCTGGACTGAAAGCCAGCCCTTGCTGCAATTTAGAGCCTTAGTAGCCAAGGGAAGAATAGAAGCGGAGAGTGTGAGAAGTCCTAGAGCATCCCACAGCAGGCTCTGTGGGTAAACTGCTTGCAAGAGCCCTGCCTTCCCTGCCTGTGAACTTATCCATCAAACAACAACGTTTGCAGCCACCCTGTTTTCACCGCTTACCACCCACTTGCTGGTGCGTGCACGCTGTCAAGCTGGATGATGCATAAATACCTGCGCTATCTTCTGCCTTTATCCATTCCAGGAATACATCTGCCCTGTCCATCACTTCCCCCCATTCCAAAACATCTTTTCCTCTCTTAATCCAAAATCATAGTGCTGCAACTGCCTCTTATGCAGTCTAGGATGCCTCCCACCCAACCCCCTGAACACAGGAGCGTTTAAGACCAAAGAATGAAGGCCCTTTCCCCTTTCTGTTTCACCCTAACATGAGTAATCGGTCAATATTGCAGAGTCCATTAGCATCTAAGGTTTACCCTCCCATGGAGGAGACAGCAATAATTACTGCTACTTTCTCATCAACTTACAGTAAGGACAGTTTTCTTATTATGAGCATGAAACGAAGGTATTTAAAACACCACAACAACGGTACCGCCTATACATCAAAGAGTGAGGATGTTTGTTGTGAATGAGCTGTTTATTCTAAGAAACAATCCTGGTGTGGAGCTGGACAGTGGGAAAGGGCAGCTTGCTGTGAACAGCCCTGCCGCCAGCAGCCCCTCTGCACCCCTCGCCTTTGGAGGGGCAGGAGACATCTCCCACCATTTGCCAAAGGTGAACCCTGCCCGTGCTGGGTGGCTGGAGGGCTGCAGGGACTTCCATGCAGGTGCAGCACCACATGTCTTCCAGATCTCCGCTGATCTCAGTCCCACACAGCTCTGCTGTTGCAGAAACAAGCTTTATCACCGCCAGCGTGGTTCCCCTCCAGCCAACTGCTGAATGAGCAGCCGCAGCGGTTCCCAAGAAGATCTAGGTCCTCCGAGTCGTCCCTGCTTCATCAAATAAGCCTCTTGTTTGCCATTTCAAGTTGCCTTTGCCTTTAGCACCATGTACTCCGTAGGGCACGCATTCAGTGAAGAAGCCATGAAGCAGGCAGGGTGCCGCGGCTGCCAGGGACAACACGACCCAGCTGGGAGGCTGCAGAGCTGAACGCAACTCCAGCAAGCACCCTGTCATGCAGCCTCAGGCCTTGTGCCCCGATCCAGCCAGCAGATGCTGAGCGCCACCGCTCTCCCAGCCTTCGGCAGCTTGCTGGGTTCACCGTGGCTTTCCAGCCCCTGCTGTGGCCCCATGGGGTTTATTTCCCTGGCTGGGCTGGGGACAGCTCTGTGTGCACCTACCGAGTGCCAGGCAGGCTTCTCCTTCCAGCACGGTGGCTACCTGGTTTATGCTGGGTACACGAGGAAATACAGGTGGCGAGTTCTTGCTTCATATATATAATTGGGAGGCTGACCGAAGTCTAAATAAAACAACACCAGTGTTGAGTTAAGCAATACCCTTTAAAACAAAAAGGATGCAAGCCTCCTATGCAAGGCGAGCCTAGTAAAAGTGATATTATAAATCTAAGTGAAGACCTTAAGTAATAAAGGGATATAAATCTAATTAAAGGGATATAAATCTAACTGAAGAAATACACTGTGAATCGAGCCAAAAGGATATCCATCTATGGAAAGCAATGCAAATGCAGTAGAAACACCATAAATAAAATCAAAGCAATATATAGGATGTAATGGAAGCGATCTGAAACTTAAATCAAGGGATATAAATATAGCAAAATGATATAAAGCTAATTAAAGTGATTTATAAAATGGACATTTCGAAAAGAATCACAGCCCACCAAAGATGAGAATAGCTGAAGAGAGGGACAGGATGGGTTTATGAGCAATAAAAACACCTGCAGCTACAAAGAATAAGAGAAGGTTAATTAGGCGCTGTGCTTCAGGGCAACCTGCAGCTGCAGGAGGGGTCAGGAAAGCTCTGAGCATGATGCTGAGCCGCAGCCGCTTCTGACCCACGTTAGATGAACGGCAACAAAGCAAAATGGTGATGCCTGAATGGGGGAAGCAACTGAAAGAAAATAAAGTATTCTGGGGATTGTTTCCCCATTTCGGTTAGAAGCGATGAACCCTCCTTCTCCTTCTCCTCCTTTCTCCTTCTCCTTCCTTCTCCTCCTTCTCCTTCCTCTCACATGTTAAAGGGAAAACTGTCCCAAATCTTCTGGATTTGCAGATGGAGACAGTGGTTAATACTTTTCTCTTAAACTGGAAAAATCTCATTGGTAGTTTCCATTTTAACCCACTTCCACATAAAATAAATGCCTAAGGACCTTCTGGTTTTCACTTAAGCGATTTAATAATGGACCTACGATGACCACAATACAAATAATTAATAAGGCTGTTGCTTGCCTTTGGAAAAAAAAATAATCTATTTCAGAAAACAGTTATATCTGCTCAAAATTCTGTCTTCCTTTAACTAAAAGAGAGCTCTTTCCCTTCATTCTGAATAATAAAATGTCCTCGGTTCAGCTTTACAATTGAGCTTTTTCGTTCCAATCTTATTCCAAAGCAAAGTGCCATATGTTTTATCCTGATGATTTCAAAATGTTCTTGTGATTGAAAGTCATTTGGCGCTGGAGCATCTGCTGGGGTCTGAATTTCAGTTTTGCAGAGTAAAGGAAAATATCTATTTTGTGGAAAGTTACTCAAAACAGCAACTCCCCCCCAAAACCCCCAACTCCAACAAATCTGCATTAGAAATCAGCCTGGAGGGAAATGCAAATGTTTTTCTTGCAGATTTAGCTGGAAATGTTTCCTACACTTTTCTGCAACATCCATGCAAAATCAGGCACAGTCTGTTGGACTGGCGGACCCGCTCAATTAAATAGCTTTAAAAAAGAAGTTAACCAAAATGTCTATTCCCTTAGTCTATGGGCAGAGGCATTACGTTCTGTGTCACCTCATCTTATGTGGTCTTAAAGCTTATTGGAAATAATCTTGTAAATGATAGGATATGATTAATTATATTCTTCTCAGCAAAGCCATGGGGGGGGGTCTAACCATGGGGATTGGCTTGAAACTGGGTTAAACAGCTGGGAATAACCAAGGGAGAGTGACTGAATAAGCCACCCTTACCAGAGCTGTTTGTACCCCACTTCTGTTTTAAGGTGCATCACCAATATTCAAGCCTGATTGATCCAAGCCTGATTGAAATTTCCAAGATGGAAAGAATGAGATGTGACACTTGGAATGAACGAATGAGCTGGAAATTGGAAAATACTTTGGTGACTAAGAGCTCGAAGTTACACACCAACCCCAGCTCCCGAGAGCCCTGGTTCCCACAGCGGCACATCAATGCCTCCTGTGTTCTGCTTTGGCTCTTGGTAACCCTTCCAATTACTTGAAACCAGCAATGAGCCTCATCAGTTGATCACAGCTCTTGACTAACGCTTGTAAATCTTTGCCGGGTGCTGCCAACAAGCCATGAAACTAGAGATGACAGAAAGAAATCCCCCCTGTGCCAGTTCCTCCCGTCCCTCCTGCAGCTCCCGAGCGCTGCTGCTGCTGCTTTGGCTCCAGCTCCCGGTGCTGTTGCTGCTTTGGCTCCAGCTCCCGGGCGCTGTTATTCTGACGTGTGGCTCCTGGAAGCAGCCCACCCTCCCTCGTCTCTATTTTCCTAGCTCAAGGCCCTCCTGCCTGATGTCCCTTGCAGGCAGCAGGATGGAGACGGGCCAAGGGACAATCTGTTCCTCATTGAGGTCATCCTGCAGCTCGCTGCTGATGTGGCGTTTGGGGGATGGAACAACAACAGCAATGAAAAAAGCAAAAGAAAAGGAACAAAAAGATCTCTTCCTTGCCTGGCTGCCGGGAGACTGATAAAGCACGAGAAGGACAAGGCCAGCAAAGGAAACCTAACTCTTTCAAGTAACCCTTTACACCATCCATCCTGCTTCCAGACCAGTGGCTCATAAACATGGCACCTCACCAGCTGGGCACAGCACCAGGACTTTAGAGGAATATTTTCCATATCCCTAGTCCATCTTTCCAAGGTCCTTTCTGTTTTGTCTCTCACCCGGTTATTTCAGAGCCGGGGCTCCCCCAGCATGCTGGGAAGCTCTCCGTCCCCGCGGGCCAGCCGAGCTGCTGGGTCGTTTGAATGATCAGATAGTTTCTCTGACTCTGGTGAAAAATCACAGCTGTCTGAGAGTTTCCTGTTGCTTTGCCTCCCCATTAAGGAGGTGGAGAAGGCAGGAATACAAAAGCTGAGAAGCCTTCAGATTTGGGAAGCTTTTCTCCTCCCTCCAGTGCATCCAAGATGCTTCTGCCTTCCCTTTCTGTGGCACGTGGGAGAAATCAGCGGCATCTTTTGAGAAGCTACCTGTTCCCAAATCCCAGAGCTCCCAACCGTCTCTCATGAAGAACTGGGCTCTGAATTTCAAATGCCCTGAAGTCCAAAGAGCTTTTTGGCTCAAACTGATTGCTCTGGAGTTTGAGATGTGTCTCTCAGTCTAAAGCCAGAGCCCAGCCTATTAGATAGTGCTTCGTGGAAGCAGGGAAGCGTGAAAGGAAACAGAAAGGGGGCACGAGAGCTGAGGTAAGACAAGAGCTACCACTGGGAAGACTGGAAATTCCCCTTTGTGTGCCCAAGATGCTGTGGCATGGAGCTCAGACCAAGGACAAAGAAAGATGGTCCTGCTCGCAGCTGCCCTACCAACCACTTCCAGGCTGGGCAGCCCGCGAGTCACCAAGAGTGCCAGACCTAAGAAAATACATCACACTGTTTGTGGGGTGGCAAAGGAAGTCTGCAGCCCAGAATTAATTGAGCATCTCTCAGCGCTGCAGGAAAAATCACCTTGTGTTCTCTTCACAGCTCTTGGGGCAGGATTGCAAGAGAACAAGAATCCCTGACTGGGATGGAGCCACAGAAGGGTCAGGGCAGCCTTGTCTGTATTAGTGAGAAAAGAGATCCCTTTAGCTGGAGATAAGAGGCACTGAGCACAGCAGGAGGCAGCCAGAGCCTGGCACTTTGTGCTCTGCCTGTTCAGAGCAGAGGAAGGTGAGCAAAAACTCACAAAGCACATCTGCACAGAGGGGCCCCCTCCCTGCAAGCACGCTCAGAAAAGGCTTGTGCAACAGGGGGCTGGATTAGTGGGGAAAGCTGCAGCTCTGGTGACGCCAAGAAGGTTTGTGGCAGCACTGGCAGCAAAATCTGCCTTGTGGAAAAGAAATCTCCCCTTCCTTCTCAGTGATGCTGCCACTGCCTGCCCCCCGGAGCAGCTGGGGGGTCTGTCCCAGCCCAGCGATGCTGGGGGTTTCCCTGCTCCGCTCCCATGAGAAGAGGCCAGCCCAGCTGTACCAGGAGGTGAAGAATGACCCTTGTTCCCCAGCTCCAGGAAACCATCCCACTGGTTTATGATTCATGGTTATGGAGTGTGGAGGTTGGTACGTGCATGTAGCCTCTTGCATGCTAATAACAGCTGAGGATGGAGATGGGGGAGGTGGGAAGCGTAAGGGGATGAATTCCCATTCCCTGGTATGAAGAGATTGAGACAGCCCGCTGAGTCAGCGCAGGGTCAGCAGGATGAGGCCAGACAGGCTTTGATTCCCTCAACAACTGGCTTTCAGCTGGTGCTTGCCCACCACCCAGCTCAGCCCCTGGCACAGGGACCATGTGTGCAAGGGGACCCAGCTCACCCCTTTGCCTCTCTTTCTCCCTGTAACCTTAGCTGGAGCCCTTCCCCACAATCACGTGGCAAACGTGGCTCTGTTTCAAGGGACAAAGTGCAGGAGTTTCTCATTAACAGAGAATGAAAACTGCCTGCTGTGATCCAGCTGCAGTAACGCTGCTGGAGGAGGGAGAAAGAGCCCTGTGGAGGAAGAAGGAGGTGGAAAAGGAAATCGAGCAAGCACAACTGCCTTCCAAAGCCTGAGCCAAGAGCTCTGAGCCTGGTGGTGTTGCCCCTGCACTCCTTTCCCCACGCACCCCGCTGAACCCCCGCTGACCCCAGCGTGTCGTGTTGGAGAGGACCTTGTTCTGACCTCCTTGAGGGATCGCAGCTGCAATGACCTTGACCTCAGTGCAACGCCCAGCAAAACCGCTTTGGATACACAGCGTCCTCCATCTGGGACTCCCCTGTCTTCCCAGACACCTGCAGCCCATCCCAGGCTGTGGGGAGCAGGGAGAGCACTGCCTTCCCAGGGCGCTGAGGAGCAGGGGGCTGAACAAGGAGCAGGAGAAAGGGAAGTGGTTGCTGCGGTGTTTACATCTGCCCCTGTTCTCCCCACCACCCAAAAAGGAGAAACTGAAATTTTGATTTCCCTGAGGCAGCTCCCAAAGAAATTACTTGGCATTCAAAGGAAAAGGCTTATTTATTTTTTTTCCCCACCTACAGACTTGGCTACAAAAGCAGCCTCTCTGCAAGAGGAAAAAAAACCTATATTGTCTGCTAGAGCCCACTGCTGCCAAACGGATGGACCCACGTGGGCCAGGGCTGCGAGTAGGAGTGAGATGGGGCAGGAATAACGTCACCCTCTATCTGGTGTCCGGGTTGCCTGAGCTGGGGGTGATGCACAACTGGAAAGGTCAAATCTCATAACAGCCTGAAGAGGGGGATCTTCCTCCTAGGGGAACTAGGGGAGGAATGAGGAGCATCTGATGAGCA
Source organism: Nesoenas mayeri (assembly GCF_963082525.1). NCBI lineage: Eukaryota > Metazoa > Chordata > Aves > Columbiformes > Columbidae > Nesoenas > Nesoenas mayeri. Next base: position 6,217,791 of record NC_137572.1, on the reverse strand, counting down.
AATAGCCAGATGGTTGACAGTGGGGTGGGAGTCATGGGGCAGTGGGATAATATTGAGAGGTATTTAGCCCAGCTTCATACCAGTGGGGTCACTGACTTGCACGTGGCTTTCTTATACCGCAGGGGAAAGGAAGTTTTATGGTAGGATGTGCTATGTGCACAGTTCCCATGGGAATTGTGTTTGTTTGTGGCTGTTTATGGCAAAGTGAAACAAGCCACTTTCCTTTTACCCCCAACACTTGCTGGCACTATGCAGCGAGCTAACCCAAACCGAGCAAGGACCTGGCAGCATCTGCTGCACCTTTTCCTATCCCCCCCTCCCCAAGGGAAGCTACAGACAGTAGGATCATTCCTGTGCTGTCCTCCCTGCAAACACCTCCGCTCTTCCCCAGAAAGGCTGGTGCTGTTGGCCAGGGTGGCATGCTGTTCCCACCTCCTGGTGGAACCTTTTGTTGGGGGTGAAGGGCAGGTTGCGAGAGACAAAGCCCCGATCCTATTGCCATGGAGATGTTAATTCAAGCTGAGTTCAAAGGAAATTGTTCCAGCTAAAGCTAACAAGGCTGGCAGGAAAGCCCTGCTGTCAGTTGAAAGAGGCCAGCTCCTCGTAAAAGGGGAAAGGAGGTGGGGTCAGAAAGAGGGGCCCCATTCAAAACACAGGCTCCAAATAGACACAATCCTATTCCCTGCCTCCAAGCAAAGCCTCCCCCCACCATCAACACCACCGGCTGTGAAACAAGGCGGCAGAAGATGCCAGGCAGCCTTCTTGTGCATGGACCCTTGCAGGACAGCGCAGGGGATGGAGGAGCTGGGAGAGCAGTCTCTCCCCAATCCATACATTGAGGCTGCTGGGCTCCCTCTGCTCAGGTTACCCTGGTACGGTGTGGTAGACGCTGGTCACAGGTCCCAAGCAAGGCTGGCTGCCTCCTGCTCTGCACCACCAAACCCTGGAGGCAGGGGGAGAGGGAACCCTTGACACTGGTGCAGAGTTCCTGCATTGCTGCCACGCACGCATTAAATACACCGTGGGATAACCAACACCTTCCTCGTGAGGCTGCAAGGGACTGCTCGAGGGCAGGACAGTGAAGGGCAGGACAGCTCTTGCTACTGAAGTCATTCAGGTTTCCACGGAGCCAATGCAGTTTCAGGTTTTAGTGGAAGTATTACATTGGGTGTAATGATTAATCCTGGCAGGTAAGACTTGTCGGCTGCTATAATACCTTGTGTTCATTCCTGGTGTTTAGGGAGTGCTTTGACTTTGAGAGCCGGGGGTGAATATTCACAGCCCCTCTGAGGATGGGTGGGACTGACCTGGTTATTATTTGGCATAAGGGCCCCTAGAGAGCATCTGCAGAGAAGGCAGGCGTGCTCTCCCACACAGGAACATCCTTAAACTGACACCGAGGAGGTGACTCGTGGGGCTGCAAGAAACACAGAGGCCACGGGTGGGGTGGACAGGAGAGAGTGCAGAGCTGCGGGGTCAACAAACAGCTTTCAAAGAGGTGATGAAGCAAGCAGCTGCCAACTCCCTCTCCTGCCTTGCAGGAGCACTTTGAACATCCACCCTGAGTCAGAGCAGGAGCGGGCCTGCTTAGGGCAAGATTTGGAGGAGAATTATGAGCAGCCCAGCTTAGCATTAGAGGCGTGAACTGCGGTGTGCTGGTTTGGTTCGGGTTTTTTTTGGTTTGAGTTTGTTGTTTTTTTTAAAAAAAAAAACACACCAAAAAAAACCCCCAAAAACCCAAAACCACACACAAAAAAACCCCAAAAAACCCCCAAACAACAACACACACACACACACCCCCCCCAAAAAAAAAAAACAACAACGACAAAGCAAAACAACCAACACCAAACCAAACTCAGAAGAGACTCTTCCCATTAAGCTAGAGTATCTTCCCATGTGTTCCTCCAGTGCTGAGAGGCAAAGCAGGCGCTGGAGTCGAACCGCTCCCTGACAGCCAGAGCGGGGAGAGGAAGAGAAGCGGCTCTTGTTTGTACCAGGCAACCCTGGAGAAGCTCCTGCTGGCCAAGAGGGAGACCTCAGAGTCCACTGGTGGACCCGGCGGTACCTGCAGGAAGCTGCCAGCAGCACAGCTCCCCTCCTATTCCCCATCTCCACCGCCTTCCTCGCTGCTCCCTGCACCCCTTCCTCCTGGAGCTCGCTCGCCCTGCTGCTGGGCTCAGAACTGCTGCCAGGGAGCAGCAAGAAAGCGCTGACGGCCACTTAGCACTGCGGGTTGCACATCCCGCTGGTTTAGCAAGACTTGGGCCTTCTCCCATCTCTTCCTTTCCTTTCATCTTCCCCTGTTTTCAAGGCTGTAGCTCGAGGCTGCAGCTGCTACAAAACCAGGAGAAATTTGCTAAAGGACAGCAGAGATCTCCCGCAAATCAGAGCATGAACTGTTGTCTCTCTGTTGTTAATGTTCCTCTCCTTCTCTCACCATGCCTTCTCCCTTTTCCTGCCACCTCTCCCCTCTCTCTGCCTCTTTTCCTTGCCAGCTGGCTCCTCTCCTCCCCTGTCACTGCTGGGAGCACAAGGGGCTCCCTCCTGAAGCAACGCTGACTCTTGCCCTGCTCAGCAACGTGCCTGAGCAAGAGCAGAGAAAGTAAGGAAAAGGGGAAGGACAGACTCATGCTACTGTGAGCTAGCAGGGCAGCAACAGAGAGTGCAATGAAGTGACTGCAGATAACAGCAGTGACATCTCTCTAGCCTTGTCCGTCTTTGCATCGTAACCTCAGGGGTGAGGTCCCAGCGGCAGGAGAGCCAAGAGGACCCAGGACCTGGGCTCTGGTCTGAGCTGCCTCTTCAGTGTGCAGTTAGGAAACCTCTAGTCACTGATGGGCTCTGCTGCCCGCAGAGAGCACGGCCACCCCGCCTGCCCACCCTGCCACGGGCAAGGCACCGCGCACAAATGGGCTGATGGCGAACGCCCCGGTGACTCAGATGGGAACCTGCACAACGAAAGCACGGGGTGAAGCACCTCTGTGGCCGCGGCTCCCAGCGCAGCCGTACACGCGAGCCAAGCGCCTTCGCAGATGCCCTGTCTGCTCCTCCAGGAATGGGAAAGGATCTACTGGAGTAGTACAAGGAGAACCCATATCGTAACACTCCCTTCCCTGAAATAGCTCAAGCTTCATCGTAAGGCACGCTAGAGAGGTTTTGGTTGTGGCTGTTTGTTTGTTCACTCCTCTCCACCCCCCCTGGCTGTATTTACAAGCTGAATTATTTTAGAAAGAAAAATGACTAGTTAGACAGAAAAACAACTAGTTCCTCCTAGGCAGCCACAACTAATTTAATTTTCCATTTATATGTAGCCTTAACACTTCTCTCCTGCAAAATTTGCTCTGACATCCTGCTGAGGAGCGAGGCAGCGTTTCTGTAGTCATCTACAAATATCTCTCCCCACTCCAACCCCTTTTGGATTTTAGGTATTGAATTAGGTGCTCTGGTCCTGTGATAATGCTGAGATGACACAGACTTGCTAAAAATCCTGATGAAGGATCTGTGATTTCCTCCATTCTTCTAGAACCAGAGGGGTGAAAGCATTTCCCTACATCCTCCCCACCAGACAGCAAGCTCTGAATTTTGTTTCCACCAGAAACTTGGCAATTTCCCTTCTAATACCTTTGCCTTCACTTGCCCCACATTCAGCCCTTTTTCCCGCTGATGATTTCCAAGGCAATATTTAATCTCTACCCCATGCTGACTGCAGAGCATCACCATTTCTTCCCTCCTTGCCCTATTTGTTCTGCACGCGATGAACTTAGGGCTGGTTATTTTAATGTCCATTGCAAGGTTGGTCATCTTGGCTTTCGACAGCTCTCATTGAGTCCTCCACACGCCAGCCTCTGAGCTGCTGCTTTCTCTGCTCATCTGGCCTGTTTCTACACCCCTTGCAGGCATTCTGATTACTTTTAGCACCCTTTTGAGGTGGTTTTTCATCTAGCTAGAACTAGAAAGCTCCTTTGGAAGGTGTCCCCACCCCGCACCTCTCAAACATTTTGAACATTGCCTTTTTGATTTAGAAAAATTGCAAGCCTCGTCTGAGCTCCCGAGTCCAATTTTCATTCCTGTGGATTTCTCTTAGCCAAGAAGGATTTACCTGTTTGAAACTGAGGACCTTTGTTTGCCTTTCCGTTTCAATTTAATTGAATCAGCAGTTAATCTGTGAATCCAAGGTTACTTTTTCAGTATGGTGCCCTCATTGCTTATCCAAACAGAGTCCCGGGCAATACCCTTCCTCACTGGTTCAGTGAACGCTGGTGAAGAAATTCACCCACTATCACATGCCAGGATATATTCCCTACTGGTATTAGTGACATTGATTTTTCACGCTAATAAGAGACTTTCGCTTCCTGATTAAGAACACACTTTCCCAGTTTGTATCAGGCAAACAATTATACAGGACTGTCTGCCCATGTCCCAGTCTCACCCTAGAAATGTACAGCACATCCCCTTCACTATCCCAGGACCAGCCCATCTTTCTTTCCCCACTAATGTTAAATCTAACAGACTCCTTTTATGGCATGTCAAGACTTGGAGAATTCTTGCTATAAAGCTCCATATTGCCCCTTCTACCATATATGCCCTCCGGGAATCATAGTTATTTCAGATCTTGACTCAGAGCAAGGTTTCCAACCAGCCTGCAACATCAGACAGATGTTGCATTGCACGGTGCAATACACCCACTGCCTGGAAAGCAGGGCATGCTGCAAATGGTGATGAAATACAGTTCCCTAAACTAGGGATCCACCGAGACCAGGATTCAGCACAAAATGGACAATGCTTTACCTTCTTTCTCTCTCCAAATTCCTCCAGCTCCAAAAGCCAGAGTTAAGAACCAAGGGTCTATGCTTAGATCTCAGCTTCTGTTAAACCTCCCTCTCAGTCGCTAAAACAGCAGCTACTAGATATGTAGGCACAAGGAGGCAATGCAGACACGGGGCAATAGTACAAAGCATGCTATGCACCAGTACCTTCCTCCAACACGTGCCAGGGTTCATGAACTGGTACAGGAGTGTGCTTCAGTGTCATTACATCACTGCAAGAAACAAACCAAAGCCATCAAGAACACCAAGAGGATTTTCTTTTCACTGTTTAACCTGTATCTGAGTTCCTCTATAAAAATCTTCCCTTTTGCCTACTGATTTTTATGCCCCCTCCCTGATCTTTGAGGTATTGCTTCAGCCTACTTAGGTGGGCATAAGGCCAGGCTGCTGGATCGTTCTGTTTGCTTAGTTTAGCACTGGTTGCTGTCAGGAGCTCTGCTGGCTGAACACACCGTTTGTGGCCATATGTGGTGTTATTTGCATGGGGAATGGAAGAGAAAAATATATCCTTGTGAAATATGAGCTGAGAGATAAGAAAGACACAGGCAGAATGGGGTGGGAATGTGCCCATCTGAGAAAGCCATCCCAATCCAGACTGTGGGAGGAATTAGCGGAGTGTTCACGCAGAGGAACGCTGCTCTGCAAGCGAGCTGCGAGGGCCTGCGACAAAGCCTCGCAATGGGAGAAGAAATTGGACGGACTTCTGGAATCGCTGCAGGGAAGCTCTGCTACCAGCTGGGAGACTAATTGAGTTTCTGGGTGGTTGTTTAGTGGTTTTTTTGTTGTTGTTGTTGGCTTGTTTAGTTGTTTTTGCTTGGTTTTTTTCCCCCATCCTCCCTCTTTCTCTCTTTGAATAGAAGAGCAATGCAGCCAAGGGCTCAGCTCCAGCCAGATTGTACAGGGCAGGCTGGGTCACCCAGTGGAGGAGGAAACATCAGGGAAAGCTCAAAGGGCTTTATTAGGCTGTGCTGGAGCTAAAATGCTGAAGAAGAGCACAGGAAGCACTTGAAATCCCCAACAGGTCCCAGCCTGTCCGCATCCAGCTGCACCACCTGTTGTGAAGCAGAGGAGCCCGAGGACTTCTCTAAAGCCCACAGCAGCCATGGCGAGTAATGAAAGCAGGGACAGGCAAGGGCTGAAGCTGGCAAGCGCTCTGCTATCCTCCTGCTGCTGAGCACGGCCGGACTCTGCTCTCTGACCGGCGCCCAGCAGCAGTGTTGCAGCTTTGTCACCCCAGTACAACCAATCTCTTCCCAATACAGCCCATGTCCGTACCCTGCTGAGAGGTGCTGTGCCAGTGGCAGTGCCATCTTTTGGAGTAAGATGTTAAACCAACTGTCTGACAGCTTGGACTATAAGAATTCCCTTGGCAGCTTCTGCCAGTGCTATCTTCCTCCCTCAGCCAAATTCCAGGTTAGAAACTGAACAAAGCAGTAGTGATGAGCTGCCAGTGTTTTAATGAGCGGTTCCCAAAGACACCTTCCTAGCTCTGCTTGTGATGAAACTCTGCAGCGCAGGTGCACGCGTGTGCTCCCAGAAAGGGAGCTCTATTTACTTCTCGCTTGTTCAAACAGCAGCAGCTACAAAAATCCTCTCTCCTAACCATCACTCAAGCAGTGAAGTGGCTTATTTGGCAAGGAAATTGTCATCAAGAGCAGTTTGCTGGAGATGTTTACACTGTGTTTCTGAGGGTATAATGAGTGTGCTGATAAGACAGTGCAGGAACTAGCTGACTTGAATGAGGGGGGAACATGTTGATGGGGAAGCTGCTAGCTGCATTCTGCAGAGCGTTTGGGAAATACCCTGCTGGCAACCTACCAGAGCAACAGCATTTACTCTTAAGCATTTATTTCAGGCTGCTTAGGGAGAAGGTATTTCTAGGACACGAAAGCAGGACTGGGAAAGCTGAGGGTTCCAGGATCATGTTTTATTCCCCCAGGAAGGAAGTTGGAGTGCCTTCCTTGCTGTAAACACAATTATCCCTTCCCAGCATCAGGGGCATTCCAGCAGGCAGGAGGAGAGGGAGAGGTACAGCCAAATTAACCATGAAGGCACTCACCCCACTAGCCCTGCTCGGGACCTTGGAGAACAGGCATGGACCCACGGAGCAGAGCAAGGAGGGGCTGACTCCGACATGGGCACGTTAGCATTGCCCCTGCTCTGCTCTGGGGCTGACTGAGTTTCAATGGCAGTGGGTTTACCTTTCTAGCAGACTATACCTAGTTAAAGCTCCAGTCCTGTCCTCTGTCCCTCCTTCCCACCAACACCTCCTGGGATGGACATGTCCCTCCAGGATGTGCCTCTGGACAGGTCCAAGCATCCCCCTTAACCCCCGCCCTGCTCAGTCACAGTATCACAGTATCACAGCATCACAGTATGTTTGGGATTGGAAGGGACCTCAAAAGATCATCCAGTGCAATCCCCCCATGGAGCAGGAACGCCCAGGTGAGGTCGCACAGGAACATGTCCAAGTGGGTCTTGAATGTCTCCAGAGAAGGAGACTCCACAACCCCCCTGGGCAGCCTGTTCCAGTGTCTGTCACCCTTACTGAGAAGAAGTTTTTTCTCAAATTTAAGTGGAACCTCTTGTGTTCCAGCTTGATCCCATTACCCCTTGTCCTATCACTGTTTGCCAACGAGAAGAGCCTGGCTCCATCCTCATGGCACTCACCCTTTATATATTTATAAACATTAATAAAGTCCCCCGCGCTCGCTCCGACCCCAGCCGGGAATGGAGTTCTGCCAGGACAGGCAGAGGGAGACAGGCCTGTCCTGTCTGGGAGGGATTTTCCAGCATGCCCCCATTGCTGGAGCCCCTTTCCCCTCGGGGCTCCCCACACCCGTGTGTGGCCCACGGAGGACACCTAGCGGCTGTGGGACCGTGCCGGGCTGCCCTTGCCCCACGGCACCCTGCCTGCTGCCGAGAGAGCACCCCTCTCCCCAAACTCCTCTCTCCATCCCGGGTGCTCGCACACAAGCCCAGGGAAATCACCCAGTCCTGGAGCGTGGAGGGCGGCCAGCAGGGCTGCACCAGCTAGCCTGGGGTTTCCCCACCACCACTGGGGTGCTCGGAGAGCCCTGCTCTACAAACAAGTCACTAAAAGTGGGTTGGGAGAGACCTCCCCACTCGCTATTTCATTTTCTCATGCTGAATTGGCAAGATGTGGACACTGAGCCCAGGAACAGCTGAGCACTAAAGCTCTCCAGGTGAGAGACATGGGAACCTTCCAGCAACGTCCAGCAGACCCTCATCCATCACATCCTCCCTTTTACAAATCAGCTGCTCTTCAGCTGAGCGGTGAGCAGTGTGCGCTCTCCTCAGCGGGACTGAGGTGTCCTCTGTGCCTGCCCACACATACACGCTGCCTTTCCCCCCTTCCTGCTGCCAGGATCTCCAGGAGAGGTACAAGCAAGTGGATGAGGGCAGCTCCCTGCTCCCCCTTCCCTCTCCTGCAGTGGCAGAGGTGGCTCTGGGTGGCAATGTGTCCCCCATGACACGGGGAACTCACCCTGAAAGGCTGTCCTGGCCAGCCCAGAGGGCAGGATAACCACTGCCAGGGCACAGGGAGATGGGCAGGGAGTGCGAGGCGAGGGCAAGCGAGCCCTTCCCTGCACCAGCAGGGAGCTGCAGCTCCCTCAGCCCTGCAGCTTTCTCACCCAGCCTTCCTCCACCCCCTTGGCTTTCTTTCCTGGGTGCCAGCCAGCCCCATGACGCTATGTTAGGCTGCGTTTGGGCTTGATGGAGCCTCAAATGCAATTATTGTAATAAGGGCCAGCAGCTAGTGCATGCATGGAGCCAACCGGAGCAGCAGGGATGGCTCCCTGAATTGCCCAAGCTCCAAGTGTTCCCTGCCCGTGCACAACAAGCAACATCCCCTCTCCACTCCCTGGCATTCCTGTGGCCCGCGGAGCTGCAGTGCCAGCACACAGCTCAGAGCTGCCTGGGAATCTCCACCATTACTCTACCCTCTTTCACAACTATACCACCAACAAGGAGGTTAAATCCTGCCTCTCTGCCAGCAGCTTGCTGCTGCAAAAGCAAGCTCTGCCAGGAGGTAGCGAGGTGGGGAGGCAGGAATGCATGAACTTTTGGGCCCTGTAGGTGCTAGGCGCTTTCTAAAGCACTTCTCCGCTGCTCACGTGCAACTGCAAAAGAAAAGGAGTTCGCCAACACGACCAGCCATCCTGTTCTGTGGGGCCGCAGGCAGCCGTAGTGACAGTGCTGGCTGGCATGCACTGAGTGTGGCAGATGCCTGACCCCAGGCTGTGCCCCTTGCTGCTGCAGCCGGTATCCAGCCTGCTACCTTGCATCTTATTTTGGGCACTTAACTCCCCATGGACAGCTGCTACCACAGTGACAGAGCTGCCACCAAGTCTGGAGGAGAGCTCCACATGCTAGCCACACAGAAAGCCCTGCCCTGGGGGGCAGGTGAGAGGATGGGATGAACAGGCAGGCACCTTGCCTGTGCCACCAAGAAGCCCATTCTCTGCCCTGACTTAAAGTTAGGTCCCGCTGTGGGCATTTTTTGAGCTGGAGAACCCTTCAGAGGTTTGTTTTGCTGAGTGGGGGTGGAGAGAAGAGCTTTTTCTGCCACCCGGCCACGTAGGAGTGAAGCAAAGATGCCCCAGTGCAGTTGGCAAGATGATGGAGGTTGGTTACAGGGTGGCTGTGAGCGTGATTCAGAGTGCACGAGACCCCCTGGGCTGCCCAGAGAAGCAAGGATGCATGTGGAGGGAGGCAGGAGCTAGGACAGCAATGGGACTGGGGGAGGATGAGGAGAGGTGAAGTCTGAGCTCCTGCCATTTAGCAGCAGGGCTTGGAGGAAGGTGTAAACAGGTGCTGAAGGAGTGTGAGCTCAGTGCTAGTGATGTAAGAGCTACCGCAATCAGCCTGTCCCCAGATCCTTTCCAAGGCAAACATGAGACATTTTCCATCAGACACTGCTCTTCTCAGATGCCAAATTTCACTCCCATTTGTGCAAGCCAAGGCCCGTGTCCACATGCTCCTGTTGAGTTGCAGATCCCTTCCCGAGCCCCAAACACTGAGCGGCCCCTGATAGGAACAGATAAGGGACCAAGGAGGACAAGCTGTGTTCAGGACCACCTGCCGTCTGCTCCCATCTCTGTCTGAATGCCAACAACCAAACCACGGTCTCTGCGCTGCTCCTGGAGACAAGCAGCCTTGCTGACCTTCCCCGCAGCTTGCTGATGCTGTTGTTTTCACCAGGAGAAGGGGATGGAATGACACAGTTGTTTCCCAGGCAGTTGCCACCACCCTAAAAGCAGAGGGTGGGATTCGGCTGCAGAGGGATAGTGCTGACCAAGGCCAAGCAAGTCCAGGCAGGGCGCACAGCACAGCACTGCTCCTGATGAGTAAGAGCAACCCTCCTCGAGGTCTGGCCCTGACCCTTGCCTTGCCTCCGCTTCTGTCAAGTTATCCTTTATTTATGGTAGTAAGGGGGGTTCAGGCCCCACGCTCACTCTCTTACATCTAGGTTTTGTATTTCCCTCCCAGAATGGGTCTGATTTTTTTTCCTCCTCCCTTCTTTTCTCAGTGTTTTCCCTCTTCTTTGTCTCTCCTCCTTCACCTCCGTCTCATTTTTCTTTTGCTGTCCTATTTTTCTCCTGTTTTTACAGAGGAAGCAAAGAGGGCAGTAAATCAAGAGCCACATGCGCGCACGCACACACGCTCTGCATATTTGTATTGCTCAGTCACAGAGTGAATAAGCGTCCTTGTTTCAACATGTTTTCCCATTTAACTTCCCAGGGGCTTTTCACAATAAGAATTCCTCTGAACAGCCAGACACAAGAGCTGAGCTCACAGTCATTCCCTGTGCATGGTGGCCTCATTCCTCAGGCTTCCCCCCAGTCCCGCGCCCTGATTTCCAGGAACTCAACAATGACACAGACCCAGGCACACCCACCACCTCCCCTAAAGCCTCCCTGATGGGCAGCAAAGCCCAGCAAGGTCAGGCTGCAGTTCTCCGAGTCCTCATGCCAGCCAAAACTCTGACAGATGTTTCTGTGCAGGGCAGAAGCCACAGGCAGCAGAGACATTGCCTGCTGACGTTCTTCCATACCCATGGGTCTGCTCAGACCAGCCCTGCTGCCCTGGAGGGATGATGGTCCCTCTAAGTAACTGCCCTGCAGGTTGGCCCATCTCAGGAGGATGAGATGCAGGGAGAGATGACTTGACATACTGAGGCTCTTGCAAGAAGGGAAGAAAGATTTGGGGCAGATGGCACCTGCTCTTAGTGAGGAAGACAATGACCAGGGCTAGGGCTGATCCCACAAGGTTGCTGCCACCCCCAGCCCGTCCCCAGGACCGTGAACAAGCACAGTGTAAGGGGAGGAAGCATCTGCTCCCCGCTCTGCCGCACATGCAGCACGCTATCGGGGCAGAAGTCGCCCCATCCTGCTCTCCCTCCCACCGTGCTGGGCTGCTCGGTGGCCACATGGGCCTGGACACCTCAGGAGGGACAGAGCCACAGGTTCTGTCTTCAGGTCAGGTCAGGGCATGGCGTGCTCCACCATGCACAGCTCTCCGTGCTACCCTTGCTAGAAACAGCCACTGCCTGGAGGGAAGCTTGGCTTGATGTTGCCAAATACAGGATTTCAGAGTATCTTGTGTCTTAGGGAGCTCTCTGTCCTTTTTCTCCTTTCCCTGCCTCATCTTTACCCATCCATATTTCCCCTCTGCCTTCTCCAGGCTCATCACTATGAGTCACATCTGTCCCATCAGATTCACCTGTTTTCACTCCCAGACCTTCACCTCATGAAGGCAGAGATGATGGAGATCGCATTCCCTGCCCTGCAGTATGACGCAGGCCATTTTGTGCTGAGATGCAAACCTACAGAGAACTAGACCTAACAAAGTAATTCCAATAGCAAAATATGCTAAAAGTCATAATTTCCAAGTATCAGAGAACAAAGAGCATCCTCATAGACAAAGAGATCCCAGGGGGCTATAGACCCATACTACCACCTATACCCCAGGACCAAATCTTTTTCTGGAAGGTACACAATCTGTTGCAGCTATCCAGATATCAATAAATTCAGTTGTGCCAGCTGCAAAACAGGGAATGTTTCATTACTTCTTCTACAGCCCCCAAAATGATAAGATTATGTGAACTGTCAATTTTACATGAATAATATCTCTCTCTTCTAGCACGCTGTGTTCCTGAAGATCTCAGAGCACTTTAGAGGGTTATCAACAGGTTGGAGCAGAACAGAGAACAGAATGATGATGTCCCAAGTTTGCATATGGAACCTTCCTTCCTGATCCTAAATTTGGAGATTGTGCTTTAGTGCTGAGCAGACACCTGAGAGGTGCAACCAGCTCCACCCAGCTTCCCCATGGCAGGTTGTGCCAATCTCCAGTGCATGAAAAGGAGGTGGAAAAGAAAACAAAGACTGAAAACCTCTGACAGAAACCAGGTTAATCATCAGAGGGGAGAGGAAAAAAAACCCTTCCTGGCCTTTACGGGCAACCAGCAGAAGTCTTGAAACACAGGCTTAATTAATGAATTACAAACAATATGAACATGGTGCAACAAGTCTTGTAAGCACATTGAAGGCATGCAGTATCATCCATACACTGTTATGCAACGTGTTGATGACTGTAGCAAGCTCATATTGAATCCAGTTCGGATCCTGGTGCCCAAGACTCTATTTCAAAGGCTATCCCTGAACTCTGCTCCTGTGATGTCTAGAAATCTTCTTCTAATTTCTAGCCTCTATTTTTTAATGAACGAATTCACCCTATTTCATCTTACACTAGCACTGTCCTTTAATTCAAATAGATTCCCTTCTTTAGCTGGTGTTCCCTTTCCTGTCCTCCACATGAATTTAATGCTGAGTAGTCATTTTCCCCTTCAGCCTTTTCGAAGTTGAAGGCTCAGCATAACCACTAGAAAGGGGTGTCCTCCCCCAGGCAGCACATATCCTCCAGTAAATGCCTTTGTCCTGTCACACACCCTCTCACTCCTTCAGTGAATCACCCTCTTTCTGCATGCTCACTGAGTATCGTTGTTACACAACGGGCACTTATATCCTGCCTGTAACTTGTTCCAATAATTAAGATTCCCCATGGTCGAGCTCATAGCCTGCAGGCCTGATTTAAGCCCTCAGAAGCTTGTGTTTGGCCTGCCATAGTACCTTGGAGGAGCTATTCAGATGCTCACACTACCCTAAAAGTCTGGGTATATGAAGCCAGGTCCTGACCATCTTCTCTGGGGTCTCAGTTCAGCATGATCCTAAGAGGAAAATGCATTCCCCAAATAACTGGATCCTCCTGGTTTAGTTTTCCTTCCCTTCATCACCTACTCCAAGACACATGCCTGCTTATCATATGGAGGTAGCAAGCCTAAATTGTCACAAATATCTGAACTTCAGTTTATGCCATAGAAATTATGCCTATCTCATAAAAATCAGAGCTCTAAGAGTACCTGTAGATCTGCTTTAAGCACACCATTGTTTCTTCACCATGCACTGCGCACCGGGATCGCTCTGCTGATCCATCTGGATGCATTGCTGACTGAATCCGATACGTGTGGAAGCAGCATGAAGCCTTGAACTCGTTCTGCCTGCTCTGCTGTTGCACCGGCAGCTGGGTAATGCATGGTCATTGCTCAATGGTGTCTACACGCTTCGTGGGCTGATTCCCTGTGCTTTCTTGTCACAGGAACAGCCTGCATGCATTTCAGCATGACATCTTCTAGGCTCTGGATTTATTTTATAACAAGGTGTAAGAAATGAGAACGGACGGAAAGTACGCAGCATGTGAAAGGGAGTGTGGATTAGTGGGCAGAGCACAGAGTAGGCAATTAGCAGACAGGTTCCCGGCTCCTAGTTTGGTTGGAGTTGTTGTGAGAACCAGAGCCAGTGAATCATGGGCTGGTTGATCTAATTCTCTTGTGACTCTCCATGACTTCATCAGTTATTGGTGTTTGAAGCTCTGCTGCGGAGCCTGGCCAGAGGAGTGCCCCAGGGTCGGCTTAACTGTTTCTATTCTATTTAGTTCAAAATTGACCCAACTCTTTCTACTTTTCCATCCTGGGGACTGTTTTAAGGTATCTATGAAGATTTTTGTGCAGCACTCTGCACAGTGGAAACCCTTTAGTATAGCAATAAACTAACCAAACTTACTGGTGCATATAGAATGAAAAAAATGAACTTCAAAGCAAGAATAAAAGCATTGCGGAATATTAAAAAAAAATCTAGGATTTGAGGGGTCACAATCAAGAAAACTGAGAGAATGTGCAAGCAAAAAGGCTGCATAGCAATTCAAACTAAAAGTTACATTTTTGCTGAAAAATATCAGTCAGTTCCACAGTACATGCCTCAGTTTCCCTAATTGCTACATGGGATTAGCAACCCAGTCCTATTTTGCAAAGGTGTTGTCAAGTTTAATTTATGAACCTTTGAAAAACACTCCAAGTTCTTCAGATGAAAGACGCTGCAGATGCCAAACGTGGGTGTATGCTCTGAGTCAGACACAGACACGGGATGCTGTGTGATCGGCTTGGCGCACCGCACAGATAGGAGACGGGTGTCCTGTGCAGAAAATGTGGGGATGGCTGGTGCAAAAATCACGGATGATGCATACACAGGTATGAACTCATGCTATAGAAATCAGGAGCCACCCGATGAGAGAGAGGTGCAAAGAGAAAGCCTGCAATAAAGGGATATCCAGTCTGTACTTTAGCTTCTAAATTGCCTGAAAAACATGTGTGCGCACGAGCCTTCTAAATATGATTTGGGACGGAAGGAAAATTGTCTAACAAGCTACCCTTTAACTAACAAACTGCTCTTTAACTCCAGTAGTCCTCCTGTGATTCCCAGGCAGAATTAGCCAGTGGTGGCTACAAGCACCACTAAGACCACCTGCACCTCACCGTGCAAACAGTAGATTTCCCAGCTGGAAATAACAAGAGAGAGGTGGGCGCCATCTGCAAACAACTTTTTGGCATGAAAAGGACATGATGAGGTGCAGAGATAATGGGGAGAAGAGCGGGCTTGGTCTTAGGCTACAGAGCAAAGGCAGGATGTGCCCAAGGCGCTAATGCCAGGCGTGCAGGATGCTGCGAGAGTGAGCTGAGGTTGAAAGGGGACCAGTGGAATTGGCATTATGCACATGACCTCTCTCTTCCTGTCTGACCCAGAGAATTTAAACTAAGGATTCTCCCAATTTAAGCAGCAAGGACAGGTGCCACCCAAGGTATTTGAAAGCCAAAGCAGAGCCTGCAGATTTGTGGAACATACTGACTGTACTGCAACAAATGGAGGAGCTAATGCCACGTCTGGCATCAGGGTAGGTCTTGCAAAGTACAGCCATAACCTGTCTTATTAGAGGGACCCTATCATATATGCCTCTGCATGGACAGAAGAATCAATAAACCACCTCCTCCTAAGTCCATTTACTCCTGAGTCTGTGTGGAATAACCAGGTTAAACTCATTTACTCTGAATTTGCATCAGTAAAACCAAGATGAAAAAATCCAGTCCGTAATCTTCTGACAGCCTTAGCCATTCCAAAATCTTAACAAAGTGTTGGGAAAATAAGAGAAACCAAGGCCTCCCCCTTCCAAGTTAGACCTCTTCATATAGATGTTTTTTGTTTCTTAAGTATTAATCCTAGCTTGGAAAAGCTCTGCTGAGTCTTTTCTGTACACGTGAGAACAGATGCCTCCACCCTCCAGTAGTTTTAATTACTTGGAGATCTATAGGACTGTTGATGTTACAAAGATCAGCTCAGCCCAGGAAAACAGAGAAAAGAAATACGTATCTGTCAGTCAACCACCCTCTTTTATGAAATTTGGGTTTAGAAAACAGCATCGCCCTTTCCTATGCCAGAGAATGCCTTCTGACTCACGAAAAACTACGGTCCTAATTAATTAAAAACCGGTCCATTAGAAGTGACTGCAGAAGGCGCAGTCTTTCCCAACAACTATTATGCAAAAAAATACTGTATACTGGATCACTTCTCATATGTAGAGAGCCTTAATAACATATAAGCAGTAACTGGATCTATAAGCCAGGGTCCCAACTGCATTTCAGTTGAAAAGTAAAAGTTTTGTCTTTCCTTTTCTCTTATTTTGAGTAGACAGAGACCTTAGTGACCACATCCGTATGCCTGGCTATCTCATTCTCGCATCAGATCCAAAGTGTATGCTGCACCTCTGTTTTCTCCACACCTGAAAACCAGCTGCAAAACACACACCTGGATTTTTCCTTTACTACTGAGGACACTTCTAACCAAATTATTCCAGGCTAAGAATCACATTCTCCAGCCACACCATCACTGCATCCTGTGAAAATTAAAGAAAGCACAAAGCTTAGGCATGGTTAATTTACAACCCGAGACATTAATCTCAGAGGAATGTCCCTGAAATTCAGAGCGTAATCCATGTTAAACTGATATGAATGGAAGGTCAGCCTCCTTCTTATGAAGCTGATGGAATACACCCATGCTTATAAAGAGCCTTTTTCTTCTGAAAGCTATAATTCCAACAACCTGAGCATTTCCCAGGAATACAGCTACTGGAGACATCTATTTTCAAAACTCTTCCTCGGTTATTTTTTCTTGCAAGAAATATTTTGGCCATCTAGCTGTAAAATATTTCCTTTTCCAGGTATGTCTCTCCGTTCAGTGGACATTTATGGGAAGAGCTACATAGGGCACACCCGAGCCCTTATTTCAGTGAGAACATACAATGAAATAGGCAATAGAATTTTATTCTACGAGTCACATTAGGACAGATTGCATGGCCTGTGGGAAAAATAAAACTAGCCAATTTTTACTACAGGTCAGCTATGTTCTTCTGATACATAGTTGGGCTATTTCCAGCTCTAGATGGATGGACCTTGCACGAACCTAATGTCAAAATCAAAATAAAGATAATAGGGTCTTTTCACCCCGGTATTACCCATACATTCCCCCTCCCTGTCTTACTGAATGCAGCAAGCCCTTGGGGGAACCCAGTTTAAGAATGCTTTATTCTAGGCATTCATTTTAATTACAACCATAATTATTTTTGTGCATGTGTATGACCCAGTTAACAAACCCATCCTCAGCATCTCCTGGTCTCCCCAAGCCTGCCCGTCTCCGCGAGGAGGTAACCTCAGCTTCTGCCAACAACCAGCAAAATTATTTTTGAAACAAGTGGTCAAACTGGTTGCTACGTCTTAATGAATTTTTTTTCTTTTTAAAAAAACCCCCATTTCTATGTATATAAACAGCCCTTCCTCCCAAATCTGGTTAGACAAGAATGTTCCTGGGTGTGGACTGCCTTGTATAATTAACTGCACAGCTGTAGCTTCTGATCCCTGGTAACGTCTGCTTCTTTCTTTTTCCCCTCATCTACCCAGCAGAATCCAGGCGTCCTTCTCCTCCTCCTCGCAGGAGCTCCAGGTGCGTCACTTGGGCAGAAACCTTCCTGCATTCCACCATCATTCCTTGCCGAGACAGCGACCGGGCAGACGTACTCGCTTTATAGAGGGTTGGGAGACAAGAACTGGAGGAAAGACTGAGCAGTGAAGCCGATTTGCCCTGTTCAGACGATGGAAACGGGGAGCGCAGCAAGGACAAACGGTACTACTGGGAAGCCAGAGGATGTGAAGAGTCCGCCTGCCCCCAAAAAGGAAGAAGAAACGAAGAAGACCACAAGCCCTGGTGGAGGTGAGAAGGAAGCTATGAAGAGCGCTGGTGGTGCCTCTTTGGAGACAGGGCAGATCAAGAGCTCCCTCTTCTCTGGGAGCGACTGGAAGAGGCCCATCATTCAGTTTGTGGAGTCGTCTGATGAGAAGAGGTCAACCTACTTCAGCATGGATTCGGCGGATTCGAAGAAGATGCAATATGCCAGTGGACAGATAGGAGACATGAGGAGACCACCTCTCTCCTTTGTAGAGAAAGGCGACCTCAGGAAGCCCCTCTTCTCATTGGATTCCAAAAAGAGCTTTCTGCCTAGTGAAGGGGAAGTGAGGAAGTCGTTGTTCTCTGGGGGGCAGATGGGGGACCTGAAGAAAACTTCCCTCCCGCTGGTAGAGACGGGGGACCTGAGAAGATCTACCTTCAACAAGCCTGACAGAGCAGCTGGGTCACGGCCAAGGGTGAAGCTCGAGGATGTTCTGTGCGATTCCTGCATCGATAACAAGCAAAAAGCCGTGAAGTCCTGCTTGGTGTGCCAGGCTTCCTTCTGTGAGCTGCACCTCAAGCCCCATCTGGAGGGAGCAGCTTTCCGGGACCACCAGCTGCTGGACCCCATCAGGGACTTTGAAGCAAGAAAATGCCCCGTGCACGGGAAGACCATGGAGCTGTTCTGTCAGACAGACCAGATGTGCATCTGCTACCTCTGCATGTTCCAGGAGCACAAGAACCACAGCACAGTGACAGTGGAGATCGAGAAAGCAGGAAAAGAGGTAATGCCCTTTTTGTTGCTTGTTGCCATCAGTCTTTCCAATGCACCTCAATATTATACCGCAGGTTTTGCTCTCCAGCCTACAAGTCTCTCCTAAAATCATGTCTGCAATGTAATTCTGGAGTGCAGGGGTGGTGGATGTGAAGCATTTAGTGGAGAACCGGTATTGCCCGGGTTCTGCTGCAATGGGATTGTTGTTTTCCTGATGGCTTGTTATGGCAGCACAGTGCGTGTTCTGTAGCAGATTGGGTTGGGGGAGTGGAGAACTTGGTTTCCACCCCTGGTTGTACCACCGACTTTCAGCAGAAGATCAAGCAAAGCCCCACATGCTAAGTTTTAATAAAACCGCCTCAAGTGTTGACAGCGTTCATGTAGTGTAACCCACAGCCAGAAAGGTGGGACATTGCTTAAGCTCAGGACCTCCAGAACACAGGTGTTCAGAGCAGGGGCTGCTCAGGTTACTCGTGGCTGCCAGGTTACTATTGAAAATTGCCACCTCAGCTACTTAGAGTGAGATTGTGGCTTTCTGTTTTTCTTTTCTGCTATGGATATAACAGTGTCGAGCCCCACCTATTAATAGAGTCTTTTGAAGCTTAAATGAAGAAAAAATCCTGGTGCAAACACACAAATCATAATTTCCCCTGAAGTGTTACTACAATAGGTTCAGAAGATGGACATCTAAGGAGGTGAAGCTGGTATGTGGAAACAGTGCTCAGTCTAATGAAAGGTCTTCCACCTTTGTTTGCTGAAGTCTCATGCTGTTTGCTTTCTGGGTGGATGTATGATTATTCCACTAGCTGTAAGCCAAGATCAGGGTCTCCCCATGTTTGGTGCTGCACATCACCATAAGTAAGAACATGTCCAGGCCTAGAGACGTTCTGAGCTAAGCAGAGATTACAGAAAGGAGACCCATGAAATGGTAATGTAAAACAATTTGCCTAGAATGACACCGCTCATGGCAGAAACTGAAAGGGCGCTAAGATCTGCTAAATCCTAGTCTTAGGCACAGCCCAAGCCAGCGCTCTGATGTGAGGAACAGGAAAATACACGCGCTTGTTGTTGGAAATTCTTCAGCTACCCTTAATTGGAAAGAACAGTTCAACTCTTTCTGAGATGCTAAAAAGATTTATCTCATAAGGCTGAAAGAGCATCTTATTTAGGGTTAATCTGTGTCTTCCTGTGCAATATTTTTGTCTTCTCTTACCATGTCACCTCCAACATGGAACCAGACAAGGTTTCTTCCATGTCTCAGACAGTCTTTCCTAAGGAAACTCCTGCAGGACTCGCTACCTGCTGTTTGTTTCATAATGGCTTGTTCTTGTGGTTTTGATGTCAGCTGTGAACATAGTCTATGCCTAACTCTCACAAAGCTGTGCCTAGCGCCTGCCGGCTTGTCCGATTCCTCTTAGCTGTTTCTGCTGAGAAGGGGTTAACAGTTACACCCTGAAGAATGAAAGCTGGCCAGAGCTTTCTTCCTGTGGTTGGGTGGACCTGGACCACCTTGCTTTAAAACAGGCAACCACAGCTGCTCAGAGAAGACTTTACCTAAGATTTAAATTATGTTTGCTTTCTTCCTCAGAGTCCTTGTGCCACTCTTGTTAGCGCCGTGCTTTAGCTCCTGTTCTGTCCTGTTTCTCCTGCTGCTAAGCCTAAAGGATTTAGGGCTTTATCAGTATGAATCACACACATGTGCAGGTTTCTCCTCACAAGTTTTGATCGTGTTGTAACTTGAGTAAGTATTCACTCGACAAAAACAATTAACAGGATAGCTATTGCTTACAAATGTTTATTCCCAGCCCTGGTTTATTCAGCATTGGTGGAACCTTAGCAAGAACCACAAAAAGGGATGAACATTTCCAGGCCCCTTCTGTGCACCACCTATCCTTTTCAAGGCTTGCAAATCAGCTGAGCTGCAATATGACCACAAATTGGAAGAGCGGCAAAGTGTGGCTGGTGCTGCTGGCCTTTGTGGAAAGAACAAGCAAAAAACCCACATCAGGTCAACCCCATCCCTGCCCCATTTTCCCAGCCTGGCATCCACGCAGCTCCAGGGTAGCTTGACTACCTCCAAATTTGCTTACTATGCCACTGGATTGGTGACCACAATACAGCTGTATCCAGACAGACCCTTTCTCCTAGTGTTGGTGGTTAAGGCGGTTGGTTTATCTGCAAGGATTTCTTAGGCCCTGGCTATACTACCACTCCAAACCTGGGCAGGATCACAGTAAATCTGGGGGAGAAAAGGCGAGGGGCAAGGTGTCCTATGCTGCAATGTACTTGAGCCTAACTATCAATCTGAGTGCTCAGCAAGCTGGTGGCACAAAACTGCCGCATGTTTTAGGTACATCTGTTCCTTTCACATTGCAAAATTAATTATTTGCTGAGTTGATCTTTGCTCTAGGCCTGTAGGAAAGAGAGATGCTGTACTCCACTGTTGGGAAAGCAAGGTACAATTTAAGATTCTTTTGCAGAATTAGGCAACTCCCCTTGTTCCACAATCCAGACAGAGACAGTACACCTTAATAGAAGAGGAATGCAAACAAGCCAGTATGCAGACACCTACTGGTTAGAGCATTTATGCAGGCAGTGGAAAGAAAGCCTGATGTCTCCCTGTCTGTGAGACAGAGGGAAAACACTGCAGCATCTTCCACTTTTCAGCAGCCTGGGGTGAGAGTCATTCACCCCTCTTTTCCTGGTGTGCTGCTCATCAGACACAGACAACTTGGCAGGGAAGACAGAGACTTTATTTTTGAGTTTCCACCCAGTGGTATTTGTTTATTTTACCTACCAAATCTTTAATGCCTTCCCCAGATCCACGCTGCATTAGTTTCCTGCTACAGATTTAAAAGAAAAGTAACCACCGCACCAGAATCAGTACAAGAAACAACCAAGACAAAGGCTGAGAGGCTGGGTAATAACCTCACACAGTGAGAACTGTCAATAGCAACTTGTACACTCCAATAAAACCCTCTGGCCAACTTGATTTATCAGCAAAACGAGAGCCCCCCTTGCAGACAGCATCCTTCATTTTGAAAGGGGATCCTTCGTTCAAAACCTGTTTTACAGGCTTATTCTCTAAACGAGACACTTCACACATGCCTGCTAGTCACAGAGCTGTAAATAACCTGCTGTTAGTAGCCAGCACCAGCCTTAGTGCTCAGCACGTCAAGTCAGTTCTAGTGAAAAGCACGTTGATTTTTTTTTTCCTTTAATTCTTCACCTTTAAAGAAAAGTTCACACTGTACGGCAGGTTTGAAGAGGCAGCAGAGAGCTGCTGTGCAGAATCGGGAGCTGGGTGTTCCTCCATTCAACAAAGCAACTTTGGAAAGGGGAGACTTCACAGAGTCTGAACCGGGCTTTGAAGTCGGCCATCCACAGAGAGGCATCCAGAGGGTTTTCCATAGGAACACCCTCCGTGTTGCTTTCGCTGCCTGAATAGAGAGCAAACAGGAGTGTATCAATGTGCCAGCAGAAGGATTTTTGGCGCATCCCACTGACACAGGTCAGGGCATGATGTGGCTGCGACACCTTATCTACACTAGTTGTGGTCGCTCTGTGGACACAGCTTAAAAATAGATGCTCTTTGCACAGAGGTGGTGTGGCTACCTGCAGGACGTTCTCCCTAGCCAGAAGCTGACCTGCTATGAATTGTGACTTAGAGTAGGTTTGCCTGCATTCTGCATTAATGCCTCTACAGCGAGGACTGAACTCTGGGAGAACACTCTAGTTTGCAGATAAGGAATTCTCTGCAAACTATGCAAAGCAAAGCGCCTTTTCCACCCTCCTCTAATGCAGCGACTAGTGGCATTTTTGGTGGCAGAGTCTCCAGAGACTGACACCCACCGCTGCTTAACACAAGCTTAGAAAGAAAGACATAAAGGCAAAACCAGCAGAAACAACATCCCAAAGAATCTGCTGATTTCTCAGCCATATAATTCCCAATACAGGCCCTGTACTGGGATAACTAGTTTAAACGCTTATTCTCTAGCTTCATTATTGCATTTGGCTGTTGCCGTCTGGTAATTAGCACAGCTCTCCCAGGCTGGTGACACAGGGGTGTTCCCTCGTTCAGGGACTGCGTTCCCAGAGCATTAAGACATGATGATGCTTGTATTGCTGCTTTGCAAAAACGAGTTGCATCATGACGCAAGACTCATAATCTCACATCTCAAGGTCCTTTACAGCACAAGGGCTGGGTTTAGTGGTGGGTATTTAAGTACACAATTGGAACTTTCACTTTGGCCTCTTAACTGTCCTAATTAACTTAGACTCTAGTAGGGGATTCTCTCTTAGATCCAACACTTTCGGTGCCAGCATTTTTCAACCTGCTGTAGTCAAACTGAATAGTCTAAACCTGTATTTCCCAGATTGTCTTCACTGTTGTTATTTCTGCACTGTAGGGACTTCTCCCACAATGGGTGGAGCTGCTCTATTGTCTTTCAGTAGGACCTTCTGAACCCCAAGTCTCACCGAATAGATTTGTCCCAGGTGATCCATCACATAAGGGGGTCGGGGATTGTTGACCCTGGAAAGTCTGAGAAATATGAAAAAAGCTGCAAGTTTCTTCATAGGGAATGAAGCTGAGAAGTTGACTGTCCCTAGTACCTGTAACCACCCTACTGTAAATGTAACGCAGGGTATATATGGACAGCTTAATAAACCTCCCATACGAAACAGGGCCTCAAAACCATAATGAAATCACCTTTGCTGAACCCCTTATGTTGTGTTCCATCTCCAGAGCATCCCTACCAAATCTGCCTCCTTGTGCCCATGCCACCAGTTCTTGTCCTATTCCATAGCCTCCCTTAACCTCTTTTAAACATTTTTTTTCTATGGCAAGAGTAATTTCAATGTTTGTACTGTCATGCAATGAAACACCTCCCTTCACCTCCCTTGCCTTTGCTAGTGTCTGTACTAGTGTTTCCTTTTGCCCTCGGTATAAGCATTGTAACACAACCCAAAACCTGGATGACATTTGTATTTACATTCTGGCTATTGGAACTATCTCTGTAATTTCCATTTGCAAATCATAATTCCCAGTCTAAACTGTAGTGTTGGTTTGCTCTTAAATAATTGTTTCAGCCCATCCCAGAGGCACCCAAACTACCTTTCCAAGTGAAGGGATATTATAACTGCAACAAGCTGTTAGGAGTTAGCTATCACTTTGGAGCAAGTAATAGTTTGCAAAATTCCTTTGAGACACATCTTAATTAGAAAGTGCTATAGAAGTATAATATTGTTATCACCACCTTTGGGCTATCACCTGAATTTTTTCCCTGTTACCTTTCTTTTCAAATCCCTTGTGTGTGGGAGTCGCTATGTGGCTGCAAAAGGTCTGCTCTTCTCAAAACCACCCCTCCAGTCCTAATCTGTATGATTTCACGCACATTCTGGTCATAAGAATGTCCTGATGTTTAGGGATGAGGAGGGAAACAAGACCTCCCATTGCTCCGGAGATGTGCTTTTTACTTTGTTGATGATTAATGCCATCTGGATGTAGCTCAGTGGCTTAAGGAAACAACTTGCATTACAGTGTAATTTCTCATGTGGGTTACTGCAGTGCAATGGATATCTGGATTTAAACTGCTTTTGTCTCATTGAGATGGCTGGGTATTTTGTGTCTTGATGCAGAGGACATGTCACATTGCACATGAGGACAGAAAAAAGCATGCATTCCTCCAAGTCACTGTCTTGAAAATATGAAAACTATTGGATCAAGCTCATGCCTTTACTCTCTTGATCAGTAATAGAGTGAATTTTCTCATCTTGATACCCCTATGGTTCCCTGATGATCCTGTACCACAAAACCCTTCGATGTCTAGTCTGAAGCCCTGTGGAATATGAGCTTATGACTGTCAGGGTATATGGATAATATTTAGAAGGCAAGTGCTCTCCTAACTCTCAACAAACAACGACAATCACAATGACAATGCGGGGATGCAGCTCTTCTGGCATTGAGACACCTTCAAGTACATTTGCCTTTTTTGTTCCCCCTTCTGTTTTATAAGGCAATAAAACAACTATCATTTTTTCCCCCCTCTACATATAGAGATTTTCTAAATTGGAACAGCTAGACGCAATGGCTCTCAGGTGCAGCTGTGCTGGATTCCAGCTCAAGAGAGCGTTCAGTAACTGGCACCAAGACGAGAGCCCCAATGGGCTGATTGATCTCCTTGTTCTGAGCTGGTTGGCGGCTTGTTGCCTGCTCTTCATTGTGTGATGCTGTTTTCTACTTCTGGAGTGGGTAATTGAAAACTTTAAAAACCCCACTCCCAAGGTCAACTGTGATCACAAGACAAGACCCAGGTTCTCATGTTGTATTATGTTCTTGGATTTGTGGAAAAGCAGTGGGAGCTACACCTTGTGTTCAGGGAGACCTCGCTCTGTTCGCTGCTGTGGGAGCAGGTTTATCCATTCTGTTACCTCTAATTGTTGGCCTAAATTTAAGTGCTTTTGGGTAATACAACCACTTGCCAAGGGATCCCACATGAACAGCGTGTTTTCAGGACTTTTTTAACATTACATAGGTCAGTTGTGAAATACAGGTAATTTCTGCCAACTGCGTAGTTCCTAAACAGCTCTGGGGATAAGCGTCTCACAGCCAGATTGCCTGTAGTTACAGTTGTGCTGTGACCAACCTGTAAACACATGAAACGCAGAAAGATCTTGAAATGCATAAACAAAGGCTTTGTCATGATCGGTTGGGCAAGGACATGGTGAATATGAGCAACCAAGGGAGGGGCTGCCCAGGGTTAACGGCGCAAGGCATCACCACGGAGCCAGGTCCCGGTGCGATGCGGGGACGTGGCGTGCACACCAACCGGCGTGTTACATGGTATATTACTGCCCAGCCCTCCACCGGCTCCAGGCATATAGACCGTCTCGCATGCAACTGCAACCGCCTGGCCTGAGCTTCTCTGGGAAGCAAGGTGAAATGGAAATGAACCCCAGGGAAGTTGCTGATCTAAGCCAAGCATGGCCGGCTGCACCTCCTCCCTCCTCCTCTTGTGTGTTTTCTATTTTTCCAAGCGTTCTCCAGCTTCATCATAACATGAAAGCTCTCAATTCAGAGCAAATTAATCCACGATCCTGTCTAAACAGAATTCCTGCCGGAGGCACCGTCCTCTTGTTGCAACACTCGTCAAACGTCATTCCGTAATTACATGAAAACTGTTATTGCTGCAGAGACACACCCTGGGATGGGCCTTTAACTGCATACACAGCTGAATTTTGAAACCGGCCTCTTCCCCCTCCAGCTAATGAGTCTAATGTGATTAAAAGCGGCACCGTGACGGTACTCTAGTAGGTGGGTGCTTCTGCTGCTGTCTGTGCTGAGGGAGCTGAATCTCTTGACCCAGCCAGGAGCTCTGGGATCTTGTCCAGGGTCAGCACATGACCTCCATTTCGAGCAGTGCCAGGAACCTGCACCTCCCAGCTATCGCTGTTCAGGGCCAAGTGCAGGAATGGAAGCACAGCGCCTCTTTGAAGCAAGGCCACCCTCAGCCCCATTCATGACATTCCTCTCTTCCCACAGGCTGAGCTTTCACTGCAGAAAGAGCAACTGCAGCTGAAGATCATCGAGGTAGAAGATGAAATAGATAAGTGGCAGAAGGAGAGGGACCGTATCAAGGTGCGTATGGGGCATTCTTTTAAGTTCACTTCTCTGTTTCCCCTGTAGTTGTCACTGTCTTCCACTCTCACATCCCCCTCCTCCCTTCCTCCATTTCCCTGATGTATCCACCTCTTACTCATTCAACTCCCTTACCTGGTCTATCTCATCACTCTGCAAAACTCACTCATGCCAAATCTTGGAAACAACAACTCCTACTGAAGTCATCTTGCAACACAGCCTGCAGGAGATCGAGAAGAGGCAGCACAGCCTTGTTACACCATGATCCGAGGCACCTCCCTGCTTCGGGCCCCTTGCAGTTCAGCTCTTCAATCACCAGTAGCCAGGCTGATTCAGACACAAAGGTGTGCTGCTTTGTTTTCGACTGCTAGACCACACACAAAATTAAACTCCAGAAGGGCTCTGGATTGCCCAAACAAAGATAAGGCAGCAGGAACAGATGCAGTCACACCAACAAACATCTCGTTTATAATGGAACAGCTTATTTCCATACTGACATAGGGCTCCTTTATAATTCTTTCACCACACTACAGGTCAGAATATAGTGTTATTTTTATTCATTTATACCCTAACTGAATAAATCAGTGAAAACACTATTTGGAGACACCCCAGAAAATTTGCATAATATTAATAGGCAAAGCCATTCTTCTCCCTTTTATGTGGTACACACACATTGGCTTGCTTTTTGCCTGCTTTATTATTATTATCATTACTATTATTATTATAATTATTGGAAATCTGACCTAGAAATTTCAACTCTGAATATAGTTACATCCATAGTCCTTCTGAGAAATATTTCAGAGGGACCTAGAGGTCAGGTTTGTAAGAAGTGTTTCATGTCTTATAATGAGGAAAAAACCAGCATAGACTACACACACGCAATGATTGCAATAACAAGTATTAACTCTCTTTGCACAGCTTTTCTGGTGCTAAGACCTAGAGAGTCTCCCTAGTCATAGTCTAAATGCTGAGAATGCTTCGATGTATCCCCCTCTGCATTCCTCTGTTAGCAAGTGACTCCCTGAGAAGTTCAATGTTTTATGTCTTTCCTGCTGCCTCCTCTCTGCCCCTTCCCTGCACAGAACTACACCACCAATGAGAAAGCCACCGTGGATCAGCATTTCAAAGAGCTGATCCGTGACCTGGAGAGGCAGAGGGATGAGGTGAAGGCTGCTCTGGACCAGAGGGAAAAGATTGCGTCGGAGAACGTGAAAGAAATCGTGGATGAGCTGGAAGAGAGGGCAAAGCTGCTGCGGGAGGACAAAGAGAACAGGGAGCAGATCCATCAGATCAGTGACTCCGTGCTCTTCCTGCAGGTAACCCAGATCTCACTTTCCTCTTCTCCCACGAGGGCAGGATCGGTCCCAAAGACAAATCCCAAGTTGGTATAAATGCATTAACCTTCTCCAGTTCAATGCACATGTATGACGGGAACTGACGCTGACATTTGAAGCAGCCTCTGTTCTGCTGGGTGAGGAATGAACTTGGGCATGCCAATGCCTGTTTTTTCTGTGGATGGCTACAGCTCACAGGCAGAACATCAGTCTGCCCCTTCCACCTTCATTGTTCTCCTTTGCACTTCATACTATTTGGAGCCTAGCATTCCTAGGATCTGGCCTCCATCCCTCACGTTCCTCAGTAACCTCTCCTCCCTTCTTTTTGGCAGGAATTTGGGGCTCTGATGCGGAATTACGTCCCCCCTCCATCTCTCCCAACATACAGTGTGCTGCTTGAAGGGGAGAGCATGAGCCCATCCATGGGGCTCCTCAGAGATGACCTCCTGAACGTCTGCATGAGGCACGTGGAAAAGATCTGCAAGGCAGACCTTGGCCGCAACTTCATAGAGAGGAACCACATGGAGAACGGTAGAGTACATGAGATCTGCCCCTTCCCTCCTTCTCTGTGCAAAGCGTAGCTCAGAGTCACGGGAGATAAAGTGCGATGAGCGTGCTCTCACAGAGGAGAAATTAAGCAAGGACCATGGGGAAGTGGGAGAAACACCACCTGTAGCTGGAATTCCTTCTGGAATATCAGTTATTCTACCAGACTGCACGAGCCAGCAGGGACGCTCTGCCTTGTGCCAGGCTCGACAAGCCCCTGCAAGCTTGGCATGGCAGTTTCTAAAGGGAAGACTGGCACATATATATTAGGGCAACTCGGTGGCTCACAAGCTAAATTGAGAAGGCAGTGCCAGAAACGTGAATGTAGCCACCCCAGTATGGCAATTTTGAAAACCTGTCATTAGCCTGCTTGTACAGCTCGGTTAGTGCTCTTGTTGTGCTGGTATGACACAACAGCCTGTTCCGGCCACTGAAGAACATGAAGTATCCTGCAAGCAGTTGTCACTGAAAATCAAATAACAGCTTTTGCAAGCAAAAAGGTCCCCATTTTGGCTTTCAGGCTCTCTCTGACCATACTTGTCTGCATGTTCCACTAGGGAGAGCTTTGTGTTCTGAATGCCCTGAGCCAGGATATTCAGGGAGCACGCAATGCCAAACGATGCCCATGCTTCTGTGATGTTTAAGGATGGATGACCCTTCTTAGGCAAACAGAGAGATCAAAGTCAATGCTGCAGCATTGCAAGGAATCTTCTAAGTTTTAGAACTTAGAAATAAGTACTTTCAGTGTCCCCCAGTTAGTTCTGCAGAAAGGACTCATCTTGCATCGAGCTCACACATAAGATTAGGAAGACTAGAATGGGACTCCACAATGAGGTTCAATTCCCAGCTCTCCCACAAACAGCCTTTGTAACTCTGATCAAGTTACTTGATCCTGAGAAATGACCTCTTGCACCAAGAATAATAGGGATCTGAATTAAATGTTATCTCACCAGGCTGCTAGAGGGATATAATCTATTACTAACTCTGGAGCCCCAGATACCAGAACAATACCAGATAATAAAGGTAAAGAAGCTGGACGGGTAACACAAGGATAACCTGCATCCTGCTGTCCAGGACGATGTGTGAATCTAAAGATGCAGGAATAAACTCACACCCCATTCACACACACAAGCAGCTGAGGAACTCTGCTGCAAATCTGCAAGACCACTGCTATTTCACTCAAATTCACGGTACTCACTTGAGGGGTTTTGGATGCCTGACTACTCACAACACTTCTGAAAACAAGATGAGTAGCATAAAAGCACTTTGCATTCAAGTCACCATTACTTAGGAATGCTGAGCCATTTTTTGCCAATCCTGAAGCAAATACATTTTACTTGGCCATTTGTACAGCTCAACAAGAGTATCCATATTTTCAGCAGCTCTGGATAAAGCCTGACTACTTCTTGATCACTTTTAATTAGGGTGCCCTCCACATTACTGATGCCAGAAGTCCTCAGGGGTACTTGAAATCCATAGGAATCAAGTGCCAAAACATTTCTGAGCAGGGCAACAATTAACTACGGCCAGAAAGCTGTGCACTTTCAGAAACTTTACTGGGGATTTAATGGACACAGCTTGGAGCCTGCCTAATGAGAACAACAGCAGCATCCACTCAGTTGGGAAATGCCGTTTAAGCTGAGTCGCAGAAACTTCAGAGCCCTCCGTTTCTCAAATCACAGTTACACATGAAAGAGGACAGCACTCTGCATCTAGTGACTGCAAGGAAATAACTCCACAATTACTTAATGGATTTAATTAACTCAGACTCCCCCTGAGTCATTGCAACAAATTCATTTTCAACCAGCTTGATCTTCTAGTGTAAAAAACATCCCAGGAAGAAATATTACATTAATGGAATAAAACCTGCTTAATAGCAGACTCCAAAGGGAATCCACTTTCTTTTAGTTGTCATAACAGGTACCTACTTAGTAGTGTGGCAAGGAGGCAAATAATCAGAGAGCATCCAGGGAGTTTAAATAACACAGAAATAAATTGGAGAAATAACATAAAAGTTTGTTCACTGACTTAAGAACCAAATAATTGAACTATTTAAACACGGGAACCAAATTACCTCCTTGCAGAGAACAACAGATTTATATAATACTTGAGCCTCAAAAGAAGGTATTTTTAAGAGCAGCTGTACCGGTAGAACATCATTTCCTGTGGATCAATGTCAGAAAACCAAATCTGGGCAAAAGAGGAGGTTTCGCTTCACTTTGCATGAAGCCTTGTCCAGAAACCCAGGGAGCTGGAGCTCTTTGCGACTCAGGTTTAGCATCCTTCTTTAAGAACTGAAGAAACCAACCCATTGAGCCCTCCCAACGCTTTCCGGAGCTTTGTCGTACCCGCAGTTCAAGATCTGCTGGTTGAAAGCCAGCCCTGTGCACAGGTTAAACACATACAAGCCACCGCTTTTGAAGTGGGAGACACTTTTAGCCACACAGCAGTATTTCGGTAGGAAAATGCCTCAACCCTCAAGTTTCCCTATGGATTTTTAAGAGATAGTGCACCTTCCTCCTTTATCCCTGGCTCTGGGGCAGCCACAGCACCGCGTCACCTCCCAGCCAGAAAGTCACACAGAATTGCACAAATAGAGGCGCTTGTTCTCAAAGGGCAGAACCACCTCTCCTGCAGCGCTTGAGGAAGCAATTCCAGTCCGTTATCCCCTTCCCACTCCCCCTGTCCTTTCCCAGGGCCACTAAACTGCCTCCTTCAGCTCACACCCTGTTCTGCTCCTCCAGGTGACCATCGGTACATGATGAACAACTATGAGTGGAACCAGCCCGACAACTTGAAGAGATTTTCCATGTTCCTGTCTCCCAAAGGTATGGTACCCTAATGGTGGTCAGGCTTCCTCCAAACACAGCATCGGAAAGGAACTTCATTAATGATTTGTCCCAAAATTTCCTTTCCCTTCTCTTTCCTGCTATTCCCCAGACAAGATAAGTCCCTCTGCACCAGTTTATTCCCACTCTTCTCTCCAGCCTACAAAGCTTTGAGAAGTTTCTGCCTTTTCATCTCAAACAAGGCAGCAAATGTTCTCATCTCCATGGAGAAGAGCTGGAGCAACTGAACTCTTCCAAGAGTGTAGTTTGGGAATATAGCGGAGTTTTAGCATGTGTTACTGGGTTGAAGTGAGTGTTATTCTCCACCAGAAACTCACCCCACTGTGCTATCAAGCGTGAAAGGTACACTAGGCTTGCTCTGCATTAGGGTTTTACTTTCACCAGAAAACATCGTTTTTCACTACACTAAAAGGACAGAAGAAGTGAGGAATGTATCCCAAAACAGCAGAAGCCTGGGATCCCTTTCTGAGCTCTAACACTGACAATAAGAGCCCTGGTGATTTGCTTATGTCCCTATTGTTACATGAACACTACAAGATAAGTCTTTGGAATGAACGAGTGTTTTCATCACATTCAGTTGTAAAATAGCAGTTGTCTGTTTCTAAATTAGTGTCAGGACCTCCAGAGGTAGAAGCAGAGGCTGCATAAAGCCTAGGCAGGACAATGCCTGTAGAAACAGAAGAACAGAAAGGCTCGCACAAAATAAGCAACCAAATTTCCTCTGGTCCCTAGAGAACAAGGCCCTGCCTGGGTTTGCCAGGTGTTTACAGCTGCTGTTCTGCAAAGCCAGATGTTGGGAGGTGAAGGGATGTGCCAGCAGGCAGCAGTGGCACTCCCCTGAAGGGCCCGTAGCTTGCTGGCAGCCCTGCAATATAACCGTGATTACTTAACTCTCTAGAGCTTTCTATGCTCTGTGTGTCATGTAGAAGTCCAGCACGGCCTCCAATTGCATCTTTTCTAAGGAATTCCATAAAATGGGAGGTAAAAGGAGAGGACCACCCTTCGCATTGCATCACGTGCGCAGAACACTTGACTATCTCATGGCTGTTTCATAACACACCCTTTTTCTCGCTGGGTTGGATCGCTGCAAAATCTACCAGAGGCCACAGCAGCAAGTCTGCTTGCTGCATTGAGGAATGCTACCCAAACAGTGCTCTGCACGAATTGCAGTGGCCTGTACTAAGAAACTGCTTGGATTTGAGCAGAACCTACAGGTTTTTAAGCCCTGCTTAAATTCAAGGAGACTTTCACTGTGCTTGTCATTAAAGACAGCATCACAGAGCATCTGCCTGCAGGGGTGACATAATGAGGCAGAGGGGGAACACAAAAGGTTTCAAGTGCTGCCTAAAAGATAGAGGCACAATCTGTTCAACTGCTCGGCACTCCTTTCTGTCCTCTTCCACCGAGCTTTCTTCTCCTGATGTGGCAAACAGTTTGGCCAAAGCCAGGAGAAGGTTGGAAAGATCACCTTGTGCCTTTGGGAGTCTTTGAATGAGGAGCAGAAGGGACTCAGCACACAGAGAGGGGAAGATAACTACTGCAATAGAAACACTGCTGAAACAGGGAAGCAGTCCACAGGGTGGCAGCATAACAGCTCCAAGTATTCATCTCTTTTTTGCTCTTCTGGGAGTCCAGGGTCTCACAAAAGGGTGCACCAGCACCAGGCTGCATCACAGCGTGATGTTCTAGTGAAACCTGGAGCACGTGCCTGTCGCAGTGGCTGAGGCAATGTGTGCCCGAGCAAGAAACGTTCCTCTGCTTGTGTCTCTTGAGCTCTAAATCCCAAGCCTCTGCCTGCAGGTCTCTTTGCAGAATAGTCATGTTGAATAGACAAGCCCGAGTTAGCAATTTAATGCGGCTAAAACCAGCTCTGTGGCAGTGAGAGATCTTTGTTCTGTAAATGAGAAGTCTATTCACCATTCCCTAGAACGCAGAGAAAAAAGACCAGGCTCTCCTCTACTCCCTGGACTCAGATTTCTGGTTTGGGGCTGCTTCCAAATTGGTGGGGACTGTTTCATAGAGCAATGCCAGACACAGGCCTTTGGGCCAGCTCATCAGGAGCCAACTGCTGAACTGGATGCTCTTGTTTTACAGCCAGTTTCAACCCACGATCATGGGAATTTTCCTCCTTCCAAGCGACTGAGGAAACACTTGGTACGGGTAATTCCGACTTCAGTTTGAAAGGATCTAACCCCCCGTGCCACAGCTTTCTAGCTAGCTAACCAACCTTTTCTGCTTCCATCCTCAACTGCCCTGTCACCTCTCAATCACTATCTCACAGATAGTGACTTCTTAGCTGGCTCATCAGCACCGTCTGCGTACACCCAAACCCAGGCTCTCACTGCTCCAGGAGATAGGAGGGAAAGGCATCCCTGCTCCTCACTGTTCAGACAGTGAAAGGAGAAGATGGGAAGGTCAGATGGCAATTTGTAAAGATCTTGAGATACCCAGCCAACTGCAATCGATGGGAGTGCCAACGTCATCCAAGGCAACCTGTGGAGGTTGTGGCAGAACCAGGAGCAGACCCCAAATGCCCAGTCTCAGAAGCACAAGGCTGCCCTTCTCCATCACACATACACCTTTCACTTAGCTCATAAGTTCTCAAAGAGCCTGCCCACTGCTCGGACATCATCCAGCACAATGGGGAGGGGGTGCTTTGAGCTAGTGTACCCAGAACCAGCAGCAGCGAGTCATGCCTTTTCTTCCCAGATTCCCACTTTCCTTTTCCTCACCTCTGTTTTCTTACTTTGCTTCATTTGTGCTCAAAGGGTCCTGCCTTGCCTTCCGTTCAGAAGCACCGACAAGCACCCATGGCCACTCTACCTTGGGGAGCACTGGTGACTCACAGCCACACCTAAGTCATTCCTGTTTTTCATGCCACAGGCAGGGCTGTCTCTTCTCATCATCTCTGCTCTCAGACTCGTCCTGGCAGCCAGGGCCTGACCCCAAGGAGGCCAGGAGGGGAAGCCTTGCTTTAATTTCAATGGGCTTTGAATAAAGCCTCAGCTGCTTGGAGGCAAGGGAGCTTGGGCAGTTATGTAGTTTTGCCTCATTACTCCAGTCTCTGGAGATGCAGTTTACCTCAGAGGAAGCTGCTGCTCTTCAGTCACACCTGCACTCTGGGTCTCTCAAGAGAAAGGCTCTTGCTTGCCTGCCTGGAGCACTGGGATCTCTTCGCACTTGCACACTGTGTGCATCGGGACCCCACAATTGACTGCTCTCATCTGCCTTTTCTTACTAAGAGCAAAGGGACAAAGCTATTA
Source organism: Nesoenas mayeri (assembly GCF_963082525.1). Classification (NCBI taxonomy): domain Eukaryota; kingdom Metazoa; phylum Chordata; class Aves; order Columbiformes; family Columbidae; genus Nesoenas; species Nesoenas mayeri. The sequence goes on along the minus strand of NC_137572.1, from coordinate 6,183,927 downwards.
GTTCCCGTTTTCCCCCGAGCTGGTCGAAGGCAGTTTTACAGGATGTGTTTTGAAATGCTTAGGCTTCTCCACTGCAGCATGCAACACCATGGAATAACACAACCTCTTCTGTCTTCCAGTAGGCAATGGTACTAAGCTGCCTTTTCAGTTCTCCTCGGTTGGACAGAACCCGCCTGGTGACTTCAGCAAACAGTCTGATGGGAGCCTCTTCACTAAGACCGGTACTAGGCATTTAGTGTTTTTCCCCTTCCTTCTGCCCTTTTTTTAGGTGATAAGACATTTAATCCTATTCTTGCCCCCCCAGAGAAGGTCTGGAGCAGTCCTACACCTGGCCCATATCTCCTGCCCTGACTGTCAGTCTCTTTGATACATGCATTTGTTTACATGCGCAACTTACTCGGCTGACCCAAGCAACAGGAATTTATTAGAGTATTAAAAAGTTATATCTAGTGAATAGTTGAATAGTGGTATAAAATTTTGTTTGCAACGGGTAGAGATGAGAATTTTAGATGATTTTAGAGGAGTAGGGACCAGGGAAAGACACTATGAAATTATGTTCATGTCAATTTACCTTTCCAGCTTCATCAGTGTTTTAAAACAGCTATCGTCCTGAAAGAATCAGAGCCGCCGAGCACAGCCTTTAAAAACAATGTGCAGTAGCTGCCTGTCCTTCTTCATCTGAACCGGAATTCCCCATTCACTGTCTCATCATCCTCTTTGCACTACCCACTAGTTCAGGGGCACCAGAGGTGGAATCCAAGAGCATCAGCACCTGCCAAGCAGAGTCAAGCCTGATTAATTTGTGAATGGGAGGTGGTGGGGAAAGGCCACTGCCTGATAAGCACTGAAACTGGTTGTAATTCAGCAGGGCTGGTATTATTTTTTGAGTCAGAAAGGAGCTGGTGTGGTAGAAGGGGGTTAGGGCTTATCAGGCTGCCAGGGGTATTGTCATTAATTTTCTGACATGAAACCCAGGCCTCGGCTCTTTGCGCTAATTAAACACACTATAGTGTTATTTGCAAGAGTCAGAATGCTTAGTTCGGGACTTGGCCTAAATTTAATTGGATTGATTGCATTCCACCTCTCTGCATTCCTCATACATTTTAATTAGACAGATCTTCTTTACTCCCTTTTCCTAACCGATTGGGTGGTGGAATAGGCATCTGTCTGACGGCTGCTGTGTCCCACCCCAGAAATGGCTGCATTTCGATGTTAAGCAATGCAATACTAATTATGTGGCACTTCCAGTCCTGCTGCTCATCTTGACGCTGGCAAGGGGAGACGGGGACGGCGGCAGGGACCGATCTATAACAGGCTGTTTTATGTTGTCACAGCTTACCCTTCAATAGTGAGACATCAGTCTACAAAGGTGACGCCACAGACATGGAAATCCTCTAAGCAGTCTGTATTGGTAAGAAATATACCCTTGGTGTGCAAGCTTGTGCGCAGCTTCAGCAAGAGAACTACCTGTTCTAGGGCTACCTGAGACTTCAGAAACCAGGGCTTGGGTTCTTTGGAGATGGGAAACTAAAAGCTTCAAGTCAACAGCTGATATTATTTTTCCTGTGGTTAACTGCACCCCCAGAGGGATGCAGATTAGCCCCCCACCCACCACAGTTCTGGGCTGTAGGAATAATCAGTACTTCAAAATGATATTTGGAAATATTTTGCCCTGATCTAAAACTTGACGCAGGTTTCTAGGAGCTATATGAATACTATAGCGCACGTGCCAGTATCTGTAGTACTTCTCCCTGCGGGGATATCGCATAGTCTGAGTAGTCTGTGACATCTAGAAAGTATAGATTGTGTAAATGACACTAAAGACAAACATATAAAAGCACCCTGCTAATTACATCCTCCAGTGGGCAGATGAAGTATCAAAGTATCAAAGATAAGGAGTCAGAAGACAATCAGAAATCACTAGAACGTCTGTAAGTCCCTCATTTTGAGCTGTCAGCACAAAACAGGTGACAGCGCATTACAGGAGGCAGAGGACAGTGATTATTTTAGGTCTTGTGATCTTAAATAAAAGAGGTTGACCAAAAGTTAAATGCATAACCACAGAAACATTAATTTATTTTTCTCAACATGCATTCACACTGTGCTGCATTAAGATCTTGCATGGTCTGAATTAAGATTGTCAAGTTTTTGCCCCATCTCTGCAGATAAAATCTATTTTTTTTTGAATTGTGATTACACATCTGTGAAAGATTACTCACTGCTCCCTGGCAATCAGACTTGTAAGAAAGAGAGGGTCGAGAATTGAGAGCATGCCCAGGCTGAAGGAAGAAAACAGAGGAAATACACAACAGTTAGAAAGCAGCTGCCTAAGAACTGCGGTGGTATTTCTGTGCCAAATTTTCGAGGCCCAACCAAGAGATGGATGTCAGTGAAAGGGACGTTCCTTGGTAGACTGTATCACTTTCTGAAGGTGCTACAGCAAAACGTGTCTCCTGGGAACAGAAGAGTTTTGCAATATCTTCTGTCTTGTGTTTGACCACTGCCTTTCTACATCATCTATTCATCCCGCTTGTGCCCCGCGGAGACTCTTCCAGTGGTTTGAGATACCGACCTATCCTCCCTCGGGGTGATGTTACAGTGGGGAGGTCTGGCCAGGGAAGGGAGGTGTCTTGGCACTGTGGCTGTGTGCTCTGAGCAGGGAGCACCGCAGACAGCCAGCGTGCTGCCCTCCATCACCACCACTCACGCCTTCCTTAGTCCCCATAGGGAAAGCCCGGGTAACTTCTCCCACCAGTCGTTCCCGGTTTCCCTTTCTCTCTCATGCATACACTCATAGCGGCTGTTTTATTTTTATAGCCTATATTCACCAGATAGCCCTGGACCTAACAATTCAATTGATAAATATAAGCATTAAAAACCTCCAAATGGAAATACACGCTCCGGAGCGCAGTAGCTCTGCAGGAGCTTTTATGGTCAATTGGGCCAATAACCTAGCTTTTAAAATAGCCTTAAGTATGTACTTAAGTAATACACCTTCTAAAAGCCCTGTAAATATGAATTTTCACAAAGGACTATATTGTTTAAGGAGGAATGTCTTTTTAATCCACAGAGAGTTCTTTAAAATGAATCCCCCCTCTTCCATCTCTTAATTATACTGGAAATTAAAGCCATAAAATGAAAAGACTTTCAACAACAGGGAACATTGAGCAGGAGGTGTTGGGAGTCAGCGCTGAGTAGCGAGATGGGTTGGGATCACTCCGCTTACGCTTCCAGCATCACACTATGCCTGGTATTAACTCCCGCCCTGCACAAAACTGTTCCAGCATGTTGCTGTGAGGTCTCTCCCACCTTCTGCAAGTGAGATCTGGGCAGTGGATCAAACCTAAGACAGATCAGACATTACAAAACCACCATTGTTCTGGATTGCCTTGGCTGACTGCTTCATTGGTGTAAGCGTATTCTCATCCAGGCTAAAGATTTTGCCTTGAACAGTGCAAGTGGCGATCACAGTCAATCAAGTGGCTTTTGTGTTTTGCAGTCATCCCAAGCCAACGCTGCACAACACAACTTTGCCACACGTTGCTTATTTGTACTGGTGCAGATAAGAATGAAAGTCCAGGCATAGGTCCTGATGAGAAGAGAAACAATTAGGGACTGCAGTAAACAGACAGAACACAGCAACTCCTTTAGGCTCTGCCCCTGCCTCTCCACTTACACTTGTGTTTACACAAACACTTAGTATTGGGCCCTACCACACGTGGAGGTGCAAATAAACAGTGCACCGTTGTGTGGGAATTTCCATACACAAGCGTTTTAGCTCGCCAGCCACAGAGCACAAATAAATACCATGCAAGTTAGTTGATCACTTGCATAACTGTGCATGGCTTTAAGCGTGAAAACTCCCATGAGTTCTCAGGGTAGTGAGCAGCTAAAAGGCACTGACAAAAGCATAAAAAGAAAGGTGACATTCCTCTTCTCCCAGAAACCTCTCATCAAATGGTGAGTCACAGTCTGAGATTTTAGATGATGCACAGACTCGTTTGGCGCAGGGATGAAAGTCCATGCAAAGCATGCGTGTAAATCAAAAGCAACACCCTTTGCATTTGATCACTTCAGCACCTCCAGTGAGGTGCAACGAGGTGGTGTTGCTCTGCAAGAAGAAAGACGGAAGGTGTTAAGATAGGAATATATTAAGATATGTATGGTTGGGCTACCTAGGAGGGTGAAGTATAGGCGGTCAGCAGAAGAAGACAGGCCAAACTCACATGCCCCAAATTCTCCATTGCAGTCACATTACCGCCCCTTTTACGTCAACAAAGGCAATGGAGCCACTTCCAACGAGGCACCTTGATCCCTGAAGATTTAGGGAAGAGCTGGCAGCACTTGGAGTGAAGACTCAGCTGCGGATTTTCATGGATGTACCTGCTACTATATTAACCTTACCGCTCTAATCTCTGCCAGGGAGAGGGAAGGTGCAGAAGGGAACTGCCTTTACTAGAGGAAACAAGGACTTTTTCCAAATCACCTTGAAAGCTCTGCAGGCCTTAACAACGTAACCCCATCCTCTGCTGTCACCTCCTTATTCCCTCTCAATGCCCTTTGCTTCTGCAGAGCGAGCTGCTCTGCTCCTCCTGGGAAGCATGCATGCTTGGCTAGCACCCCCGACTCTGCTCTACCAGTTGCCCCCTCGTCCTGAGCGTGTTTAAATGACCATAGCTGTTAAATCCTGGTGAAGGTCCCAATTTGAGGGGCCCAAGGGTCTTTCTAGAGTTGAGGGGCCCCAGCTTCTGGGAGCAGCGACAGGCGAAAGCTCTTCCCTTGCCCCAGCCCTGCCTCGGTGGGGACACCCAGCCCTCAGTGGGACCAGGGTCCCCCCATCCCACACCAGCGCGCTTCCCCAGGGCCACAGTCAGCTCAGCTCTGCTCCAAAAAGCCGATGAACAGGACCTTCTCAGAGCTGTCTCAGCCCATGGCCAGCTTGGTGGAGGGCAGAGAGGCTCCTTATCCCATTAGAGCACCCCTCCAGCCGCCTTTCCATCTTCAGAAATAAAATCCATCCTACTAATATTAGATTGATTAGATGCCATAGGCACTGGGAGCCTTTTTTGTTGCGTTTTGTGGTGGTTTTTAAATTGCCTCGAACCAAAACTGATTTATATATATTGTGGCTCAGGTGTTTTTTCTGCAATGGGAATTAGTACCATAGCTTTTTGCTCAGGATGGTATGTTTTTATTCGTCGCCTGGATAGACAAATCAGGCCAGGGCTGGTTAACCTTCCCGTGATCTCACTGACATTGTTTTCCTTCCCCTTGGACAAAGCTAAGAGGTTAGATCCACGCTATGCAAAAGCCTCCCCAGGCCAGTCAATGGGAGCACACGGCCCATTGCAGGATCAGAGCTCTCAAATGGTGATAAGCAGCTGCAGAACAGAGAACCACGGCCTGACAGTTACTCTTCATGTTGTTTTCTGTTCAAGCAGTTTTTGGAATGGCTTTCCCCCACCTTTCCTACCCCCAAATGCTTGCAGCACCTTGCTGAGAGAGGTCATGCCTAGCGCTCCCTGAAAGTGACTTTCTTGCTAATCTCCATGCAAAGATATTTTCTGCTTTTTAATCCGACATCTCAGACAAAACTTCTGAGGCTGAAAGTTGGTTGCTCCAGAATACTTGAAATGGCACTTTTTTTTTTCCTTAATGACCAGAGGAAAAAGGGATAGCATGGTATGGAAGGACGTGAAGAAAGGGAAACAAGGGTAGAGTTGCTAGGAAATACACTGAAACATTTGAGTATGTGTGTGAAAGGATAAAACAAACCGCCCCCAATCTCACTGTTTGTTTTGCCCCCGAGCAGGTATCCAGTAATCACCTGGGTCCCTTACGCTCCAGTGAAAGCTTCCACTACCTTCCTTCTATTCTCCAAAATGTGGGCATGACACCTCCTCCTCCAAAACTCAGATATTAAAATCCACCCCCATTCTTTGCTGCCCTAAAGCAGCCCTGCCCAGTGTCAGCGCGGACCTGCACTGCCCCTTGCCCAGCACGCAGATGCCCGAGGGAGCCGATGTCGCCCCTCCTGCCATTGCTCTGCCCTGCCCCACCACCGCAGCCCCCCAGCCTGTTCGCTCCCCTTCCTCTCCTCGCTTCAAAAGCCTCACTCACATGGCTTTTCACACTGGCTCCAGTGACAGGAGCAGAGCTGCTCCCGTTTTCCTTTAGCGTGGGAGGACACTGTGCCGCCCCTTCCAGCCCCACGGGTCTCCCCCTAACCCTCTGCCCCACCGGAGGAGCGTGGGATGGGGCACAGCTCTGGTCCTGCTCTACCTTGTAGCCCGGGGAACTAGCAGCGCGGCTTCGAGGTGTATTGTGCATGAACTGTTTTTATCGTGTTTGTCTTGATCAGCAAAGCAAGAGGAATTCCGCCTCCTCAGACAGGACACGACTGCGCTGATGTAAACGAGGCCCTTCACGTGTGCAACACATACTGCAGAAATAAAGGAGAAAGCTCCATGTCTGACCAAAAACCCTGCGGACGAGGTGTTTCTCTGTCTCTGGTGTTTTATATGCTCGTAAGAGTCTCAGCGAGGTTGAGTCTCTTCCAGATATTCTCTATATGAGTAAGGGGTTAGGAAAACCCCTTTTGCCAGCTCCATTGGGACCCTCCACCCACTTGAACCCTTCTAGGGACACAGATCCCTACTTCTGCATGGCTCAAATTTCTTGCCTGTATCCTGGTTTCTCTTCCCTCTGAGGGAGAGTATAAATCCCATGTGGGCTAAAGATGCGGATTCAAGGCCAGACATGCATAGAGGTAGCCCTGACAAATGCTTCAAAGAGCAATTGTGCATGTAAATCTGTGGGGGTAAGAACAGAAGCAGGCAAGGTTTATTCATTTACCCCAGATACACTAAGGCAGGGAGCTTTCCAGTGGATGCCTGGAATATTTCTCCTTCCAGGTACTAGATACCAGTTATTTTCCCCCAGACATTGTCAACAGTCATTTCTGCAGAGCAAGGATACTACAAATACACATGAGAAGCCAGTAAATCCTCCTTGTTTACCCCACATGGGAGTTATCACAGAACAGAGCTCAGCTCTTTCGCATCCATTTCACTCAGTGCCTCGATTACTGTTATTACTGTGATTAAAAAGCAATCAAAGAGAAATCTTCTTCCTGTCTTGAAATTACTGCAGACATCTCAGTTCCACCACTTAAGCGTGAGAAGAGCGAGTTACACGCGCGCTCTGCGCTCCTGAACTCTGTGACATGAGGAACAATACCGGAGCTCATCGGAGCAGTCGGAGGCAGCGAGCTGGACCGGCCGTGCCAAATGAGCCTCGCAGCTGCAGGGCTGCATCGCGCCTGCTTAGGGAATCTAGTCAGGGCAGCCCCAGACACACCGTAATGAATTTTGCAGCGGGGAAGTGCGCTCTGAGCTCAGCACACACGCAGCTTGAAGACCAAGGACGGCCAGCCCGGCTGAAGAAGACAGGGCTGCTCATCTCCCTGTGCTCAGGCAGAGCAGAGGGGTTGGCACTGGGGTCTGGCACCAGCGCTCCATCCCAAGGAGGTCCCTGGGAGTAGGGTTGGGGGCGATGGGTCTCTCCGATCCAGCCAGTGGCTGCAGGAGGGCAGAAGACATTTGGACACCCGAAGCTGGGCTGTCAGAGCAAGGCTTGACAGCAGCGTATACAGACAGGGTGACTTTAGGGCAACAAAGATGATTAAGGGAGTGGAGCACCTCCCTTATGAAGAAAGGCTGAGGGAGCTGGGTCTCTTTAGTTTGGAGAAGAGGAGACTGAGGGGTGACCTTATTAATGTTTATAAATATATAAAGGGTGAGTGCCACGAGGATGGAGCCAGGCTCTTCTCGGTGGCAAATGATGATAGGACAAGGGGTAATGGAAGGGGTAAGGGGTGATAGGAAGGGGTAATGGAAGCTGGAACACAAGAGGTTCCACTTAAATTTGAGAAAAAACTTCTTCTCATTAAGGGTGGCAGACACTGGAACAGGCTGCCCAGGGGGGTTGTGGAGTTTCCTTGTCTGGAGACATTCAAGACCCACCTGGACATGTTCCTGTGCGACCTCACCTGGGCGTTCCTGCTCCATGGGGGGATTGGACTGGATGATCTTTTGAGGTCCATTCCAATCCCAAACATACTGTGATCCTGTGACTCAGAGGGAAGCGCTTGGATGCCGGTGACACCGAGAGCGTGCTTTCTCGCTCTTTCACCCCCGGCAATTTGTGGTTTCCTGAAAGTTTAGGCTTCCGAGTCTAGTCTCGTGGCTCAGAGGCGGCTGTTTCTCACCACAGACTTTATCCGCAGACCCCCCCGCTGCCCACCAGAGCAACGCCAGGCTCTGCCCCACGCTCTCGCACGGCTCCTTACATGCAGCCCGACCTCTGTCCACAGCAGCGTGGGTGAGCTCGCTCCACGCACGATCGCGCCGCTCCCCCGTGGGTCCCGGTGGCGGCCGGCAGGGGGCAGCGCGATTCTGGGCTTCTGCGCTGGAACGATGCTCGGTCTGTGCCACCCAAGGGAAACACCATCACCGTGGGGACAGACCAGACCCCTTCTGGAATGTAACTTGGCTGCAATAGTCAGCTAAGAACCGAAACCAGCAGCTCCCAAAGCTGGTCTTCGTTAATAATTCATTCCACTCACTCAATCACTTGACTTTGGCACCAGAGCAAGACAGGCCACTGTTTTATCTTTGTACACACCAACTATAAAGTTGTTTAAATGAACATCTCTTCAGAGGCATAAACAAGAATAATAAAATGTAATTGCTTGTGAACCTTTAAATTTTTGCAATATTTTAATGACATAAATTTGCCACACTCTTGCACAAAGATAACACAGAAATAAAGTGTTTGAATTTGCTAATTAGCAAGCATAAAATACAGGGACGCACTCTTAATAAAACTATCGGGATGCTCAAATCAAAGACTATGATAGCTTCTGAATTTTCATTGCCAAGAATCTGATCTGTAGACTTTTAGCACTTCAGGCTATAGACCTTGAAAGGGTGCAGGATAACAGAGCATTTCATCCAGACCACGCTGGAGCCAACAGGCACAGTGACACGAGTTTAGGCTCTTGGACATTTGATAAAGTTGGGGGCTAGCTTAGGACCTGCCTCCAAGAGGCAGTTAAGTTGCATGGGAAGGTTGCATGTGGGACTAGGGCTGGAAATTATTAGGAAACACACAGGATCTGCAGATATGATACAACCAGTAATTCTGCTACCTGTCGCAAGGAAAAGCTTCTTTATCTTGTTCAGCTCTCCTGGGCAAACAGAAAACACTCTGTTCCTCGGATGAGTGAGGCCCATGTCTCTCGGTCCCACTAGGTCCCTGTAACCCAGGTGCCACAAGACAACTATCTTGGCTTGACAAGGACACACACACAAGATATTTTTGTGGGATCTGAGAGGGGGACCCATCTCAAACCCCACAGCGTTAGCATGCCGGAGTCCAGCCTTGCCTTCACTGCCCCGGTAGTTTGACAGACCCCATTACCTTCTCACATGCCATTTGGCTGCTGTCAGAAGCAAGAAAGCTTCTTAACAGGGAAACCTTTAAAGGCCACAGCCCGCATATGTGAAGCCTCCTCCAAAGTATTTACTTCACATTTTCTCTTCCCGCTCAGGACCTCCAGGGGACGATAGTTCCATAGCCGTGCTCTCCTGCCTGCTTATGGATTCCGTGAGTGCTTTCCCATTGCAAATCCTGGAGGATTTAATATCCACTCTGTAATCTACCGGCACCAACAGGCATTATCTAACTAAACCTTAAATTGAAAATGCTAGTCTTTCAATTTTCCCCAAGCCATTGTGAAAAAGTCAGGTTCTTGTAGTGTGATATAATTTACTCCCACTCTAATTAAAACACACCAGTCAGCTGCTCCTGGAAAGATACTGAACTGGTTGATGATGTGAGGGCCAAAGGTACATGAGGACCTATGTGGAGCAGTGGGGACTGGGTGGGGAGGAGAACAGGCAAGAGGGACCTGAGATGCACGTTTAGTGCAGACAGACATATGGCAGTGACACAGACTTGTGACCTCGACCTTTCTGTACTGCCACGTGCTCCCAAGAAACAAATCTTCTGTAGTTCTTCCTCCCTCTCATTCATCATACTCCATTTTGGCTAAATAACCAGAGTCTAATCACCAGCCAGCAATATTAATTTTAAATTTCCGATTTTATTAGGGAAAAAAAAAGTCCCAGTCAAGCCTGTTGCATATATCAGGTTTCCACACGGACAGGGTATAGATTCCACTCCATAGTAAAGCAATCCCCACCGACACAGAGCAAATGGAAACTTTTAGGAGGAAATCAGTCAGAAGATGCAAGAATAAAGACAATGTTAGAGTGAACTGCAGAGCAAGTCCATCTGGCTCAGGAACCCATCTGACAGCACCAGATGCTTTGAGGAAGATGCCAGTAGGCAGATGTGGAATAAACTGTGTTGAGGGAGAGTTATTTCCTCCTAACCCTGTTGGTTAGTACTTAGCTTATGTCCTTAATTAATACCGCTTTTAGTAATCTTAAATCCTATTAGCTATGTGTCTGATGTGGCTTCTTATTAGTATAGCAGCTGAGCATCAGCATTGGGGTCTCTGCTGCATTTATTTTCCTAACACTTATGGCAAATGCGAATCCCCATTTTCCAACCGCAGGGAACAGAAGCACAGAGGAGGTGAGATTTGCTTAAGGTCAAAAGAGGAGTTTGTAGCAAGGCAGGAACTTGAGGTCTAATCTCCAGCCGGGAGAGGATTATTTTCCTCAAACATATCTAATCCCATTTTGAATCCACTTGTCCCTTAGCTCAAAAATATGTGGCAGCAAAGAGTTCTATAGTCTAATCTCATAAAAATGCTACTCCAAGAAGAACTATTGTGCAGACATCATAGCACATTTGAAAACCACCTGGCAGATTAAAGGTGTCATTAGTGCAGGGAACACGGAGTTACAGCACAGCTCCATCTTCTACCCAAAGAGACTGCAGGCACCACTGGGAACCTCGGCCCGTGAAGGCGGAGGACATGAGGGATATAGGGATTTTCCCTGCCCGTCTTGTGTAGCACATTTATTGGGATGGGAATCACACAGGCTGAAAGGTACCTCTTGATCAAAACAAAGGGAGAGGCAGCAAGGCAGTGTTGGGGGGTGCAGATGGACATCTACAACATGGCTTTTCAATTAAACTCACCATGGGAAAACAATGCTGATGGTGATACACAGGATACGGTTAATAAGGTTAATATTCTGTGTGCAATGCTTAGGAGATGATGGAAAGATGTAATAACCTAAACAGAGCAACGTATTTCCTGAAAAAATAATACTATGAGAAAAGGGAGATTTTTCCCAGCTGAAACATTTATTGTTTGATATACTTTTAAGAAAAATAATTTCAGGGAGGTGTAATGAGTGAATATTCCCAAATCCATTAGCTTCTGCTGAAAGAACAGCTGCACAGGAAATATAGGGAAAAAATAAAGAGCATAAACCTCATCCCAGCATCCTCTCGTGTTCAGTAGGCATAAGGGACTTTTGTCCTTCATAACTCACGTCATAACTTTGTGCTTTCATTACCCAGAGGAATGATTAATCCCCATTTGAATGCCTCTAGATGCTCCACTTCCAGTCACATCTAACTCAGAAAGTTCGACTGAAATATGTGCAATTAAAGGTCTAGGACAGAGGACTGACTTAGACTTATATCAACAAGGTCACAAACCTCTTTGTGTACAAACCACCCTAGGACAGCAGGTCTGGGCACTCATCTCTATAACCACAGGATCTAACTCCTCAGTTTGCACTAAGTCTCACCAAGACATTCCATATTGAACCAGCCATGTAGGAGTTCAAAGCCGGGTGCTGTATTATTATGTTTTATTAGCGTGGCTGTTAGGAACACAGGGCATCACTTTTCATCATATGCTGATAGAGTTATGGCCAGTCAACTCCATTATACTCACCATTAGGAGTTTTTTTAAGGGTAATATCTTCTCATTTCATAGATAAGACAGGCTAAGAGTGTGCACATAGTCACAGTAGCTTGGCTAATGAGCAGTAATTTGTTAAAGGAGCAATTAATTTCAATAACTAGTCCATATTTTCCCTGGCAAAGGGAGAGTCTCTACTCTCCAGTTTCTAAGATGCTGCTGTCATATGTGGCGAGAGATTTCTCTCTTTCTGCTCATTGCAAATGACTAAAACACAACGTAAAAAGAGTCACAAAGCCAGCCAGGCAGCGGCACAAACCAACGCGTGTAAACTGGCCCGTTTCTACTCTGACACAACGCGATGGACGCACGTCGGTGCCCTCTGGGTGACCAAGGCATTGGCCCTTTCCCCTCCTGTTTCAGCCAGCCTGCTCCCTTCCCATACGCAGAGAGGTCTGGAAGAGCCCAGCCGCAGCGAGGAGGGAGCCCGCACAGCTCCTCTCCAAGAACAACCGCTTATCAAGTAGAAATCACACAAGCACTCTTGATAAACAGCAGGCAGCCCCGCTCCTGCCAGCTAACAGGATTAATCCAAATGCACACAGACACAGCTGGGCAAAATTAAAACCTCGAGCAGAGACTAAATTACACCACTTAATGGCAAGACATCTCCGAGGCTCCCACTCCACCCGCTGCAGCCACGACAAGGAGGAGAAGCCGCATCCCTGCCCCTCCGGCACCGCTCTAGATGATGAGCAGAGCTCAGGGATGAATCCCAGTCATCCAGTGCCCCCAGGAGCAATGGGCAGGAGAGAGCCAGGTCCTCATAGACCCGGAGTCACAGCTACTGAAGGTGAAGAGCTCAGCTTTTGAAGCAGCAGCAGCAATGCCAAGGTCTCTTACGAACAGAGCTGACGTGGCTCTGCGGTTAACGCCACAAAAGACTTGGGCTCTGCTGCCAACCAGTTAATACCAGAGTGAGTTTGCGGTTCACTCAAACCACAGGCAGCAGTCTGTAACACCAAAGAGAAAAACCTCCGCACATTGCAGCAACAGAGTGCAATGAAATGAAAACAAGAAGCGTATGTTGGAAAGGCTAGTGTCATTTTGACACGCTTGGAGGTAAAAGTCACTGATGCAGTGCTCCACAAGGATGGCCTGTGGGTTTTCTCCTCCCCCCTATAAAAGCCAGAGGATCTTTAGATTGAAAAGGATGGAGAAGATCTATCATAGTTTATACAAGTGGAGGCCCCTGTCTGTACAGCTGGAGATAGGAAGCGGCAGAGCTGCAGTCATGAATGTGTTTTGAAAACGAAATTTGGGCACAAGGCTTGCCTTCCTGCCTCCATGCCTCAATTTCAACCTGCACACATCTCATTTATCTTGGTTCCCACAATAAATTCCTTTACAGAATTACAGGAAGATCTAGCTGCCATGGCTAATGCCTCAGCACCAGTTTCCCAGAATTTACAGCCAGTAGATGCAGAAAATATTACAGCGGGCACCAGCTGGATGGGTCTAAGTGGACAAACTTGTGAACACTGGCAATTGTTTGGGTTGGATCGGCCCCATAGCCAGAACCTCTTTAGAAGCAGCACGGAAGGCTTCGCGTGGGCTGGCTCCATTCATACTGTGCTCACTAGAAACATGAGTACAAGTCATCTAGGAAGTAATTGCCTGACTCACCTCATGTGAATTTTCCTGGCAAGCAGAAGCTGAATCTCCTGTCTCTGAGCGCACAGAGACCTCAAGATGACCAGGAAAAGGTCATGCCAAGCTGTGGCAACCTGCCCTCCCACGGGCCACTAAACCAGGACAGGTTGTGAACTCCGCTTGAGCTCCAAATGTGAACTATTTCCCAGTGTTTCCTAATTATACCCGTGCACTTAAATGAAACATCCTTCATTCTCCAGAGGTACCGATAATGTCTGGTATGATAATACCAGAACCTTTGTGGTTTCAAATAAAAGAGTTCCAGAAACACTCTTAAATTATTGCAGCACATTACAGAGGTCTTAGTGAGAGATGGGTGTCCCCCTAGCAGAAAGGACAAGCAATATCCTCCTCTGAGTAGCTCAGAGCGGTCCAGGTGGCTGTGGAGCAGTGATGGAAGGTTGGATGAGACAAGGAATGACCAGATTTTGAGAGACTTTGTGAAGAACACAGAACCCCCAGACAGAGAGCTGCTTATGAGCTTACCTGCACCAAACTAGCAATAGAAGTAAAGCTTCTGCATTTAGTATTGCAAGGGGTTGCCAGTTCTGTATGCTGTTAAAGTTCATCAGACTAAGTCCAGAGAGAAAAAGCTAACATTGGTAAACCAATACTGGTCAGCATGATTACGGCTGGGTTGTGGCTTCTAGATGGAATCTCCTTTTAATTTTGTTCATATCAATTGGTAAGAATTATGCCACAGGGAAAACAAGGTCATGGGGCAAATTAATCAAGATTCCAGCTCAAAGGAATTTATTGTCTTTGCTCTTTTTATTTTCCTTTCAGAGTATTTATAATTTTGCTTGTGGGATGCAGTTGAGCCACTAAGAATTTTCCTGTCTGGAAGCACGTCCCTGATGGGCTGAAAAGGTGGAGCTGAAGCAACGTGGAAACTCACTTTTGTGCAGGTAGCTGTTTCCTCTTTAAGGACGACGGTACATCTGTATTTCATAGCAGGTGGAAAAGATACTTTCTGCTTAAAGCAGATGGGTTAAGAGTTCAGGAAAGGAGGATGAAAAGAGATCATGGGGGGAGAGGTTCTTGGAGATGCAGGGATTTGAGAGCGGAGAGCGGCTGGCGCTCAGCAGACAAGAAATTACACAGGGCAATTTGTGCTAAGAACTGTTCTGACCCATCTTAAATCAGTTCTTTAGAGCCTCCCCCGAGGTACCACAGTAATTTCCTTCAGCTTTTACTCAAAGGGCAGACTCTCCTCTAGGCAACTTCTTTTTCACAGGTTGTTTGGGTGATCTGAAATGGCAATTACATTACCAGTAAGGCCAGTTTCCTTTATTTCTGCCAGTCAGCATGTTACAAACTCTGTTACCTGCCCTAGAACACGAGTTCCTGCTTGGGGCTGTTGTTTCAGCAGCTTTTAAAGCCCCAAGTGCCCCGTAAACCTGATGTGATGGGCAGAGCAGGGAGCTCTTTGTCCAAGGTGACCCTGCGCACATCACCAGGGGGACACTGTTCACAACAACACCTCTGTGGCTGTAGCTTGTCAGTCCTTCCAAACGCCCAATGTCTCCAACAGAGAACGCTGTGCATTTCTGTGGCATTCTGCAAACGTCTGTGCAGCCAGACACACAGCACCAGGACCCAGACAAGGTCCTTAGGGCCACAGGATGGGTTAAAATGATTTCTCAATTAGCTTGGATAGAGAGCTGCTTCCCCAGGCAACGCTGCTCAGGTGACCACAACCTCTGCTTGCTATGGACATCTCTGATGATGATATGATTTTCTTCCCATCCTCTTGGTGTGCATGCACTAGCACCCACATGAATATTGTCAGTGCAGGTAAATCTACATAAATTAGCACACACCCCCCCCCCAACATCTAGTAAAGTTCTAATCAGCAGAAATAACAGATTAAAGGACCAGACTGTTGCATTGAATCATGTCTGTGCATTTCTTTGAGTCCCGTTGAAGTTACTCTGGTTCACACCACTTGATGGGGTAATGCAAAGATTCTCCCAATGCCTTAAGTCAGGATGTTTTATGACCTGGTTCTATTTATTCGTACTCACAAACTAACCTGTGTTATAAATTATAGCAAAGGGAGGGGATATTTTTCTCCTTCCTCCAGAAATCTTTACATTCATCAAAGTTAATTGTAATCAGCTGTTAGCACCCATAAATAATCAGATATATTGCTGAGACACAGAATAAATCCACACAAATTATGCAAACAAGTAGGATGTTGAGAAAGTTTAATCAAAGTTTTGATATGGAGTTGCAATCAGCTGAAAACCGCCAGTTCTTAAAGCTGCCCTGTCTGCAGTCGTCACAAACCCCCTAAAACCAGGAAACAGTGGAAGCTTCAAGGGTTGGGTGTTGGAAATAAGATCAGCAAGGCACTAGTCTCCTCTACATATCTTCAGATCTATATTTATGTTGCCATCAGCAGCATGACAACAGCATCATATCTTGGTACTGCCTAAAACAGACCCAAGGAAGAAGGGGGCTTAAATACGGGATAACAAGGTTATCTGCAGTTACTCTTTCTGAAGACTCCTTCTATTACATGAAACACCAGGACTAAGTATTTTGCAAGCCTTGAGCACTACACTTTCACATTTCATGGGTTGCTGGAGTCATACCAGCTCCTCAGCTGCATAACGAACAAGCCAACACTGAGCCTCATTAGCACCCGTTGCAGGTGCATGAGTGTCACCTTTGGGAAACACCTTGAGTGTCATGTGGAGACCACTAGAATTGGGCCATGGGATGGGGTAAGGGAAGTGCAAAGACACTGTAAGGAGGCATGAGGAAGGATGCAGGTTGTGCAGGGCTGAACTGCTTTAAGGCATGTGCTGCTGCTACCTGCTGCTCTGAGTGCAGCCCACTCACAGGCATCAAGTCCTGCTGCTCCACCAGTCTCAGGCCGAAGGGTTCTCTCTGCCCTTTCCCGTTCGCCCATCCCCTCTCTCCAGTCTGACCCACAGGGAGTTTCAGCAGCCAAAACCAGCGCCCATAGCTCACGCAATGAGAAAACCAACAGATATCCAAGCGCGTTTCCAAACGACTCCTCTGCGCCCCTGCTCGCAAAGCCTTATGTTTTGAGGCCGTTTTTCTGCTTGTTATACACCGACAAAACCCTTCTCTCCTGGCTTTGCCACCTCACTGAAACCCACTATGAAAAATCCCCAGCTGCTCTGCTCAAACTGGCACCATTAATATTGTCTCAGAACATCAAGACTCACGTTGTGCCAAAACCACCCGGTCTATCTGTCCTTGCTTTACGCTGCTGCTCGCGCTGCTTTTTGCTGCCTTCTTTGGTGCAGAAACATTGCAAGTACCACTGGAGGGCCCACAAGTTGTTTGACGGAGTCTATCCTATATTTGCCACCCCCTGGAGTTAAAATATAATGAGATCTATAAATAATAAATAAATCAGCAATTCTTTTTCATGTCTCTAGAAAGGCTATTCTCTAAGG
This sequence comes from Nesoenas mayeri, assembly GCF_963082525.1. Taxonomy (NCBI): domain Eukaryota; kingdom Metazoa; phylum Chordata; class Aves; order Columbiformes; family Columbidae; genus Nesoenas; species Nesoenas mayeri. The sequence continues at coordinate 6,166,863 of NC_137572.1, read as the reverse complement.
CTACGTAGCTTTTAGAATTTTTAATGGAAGTGCAAAGGGGGAGCCAGAGCTTTTCTTCCTGATTTTAAAGATAAACACACCATTTGTGAAGGTGAAGCTTTAAGAAAATAGTTTTTAAAAAAAAAAAAAATCAAGAAAATGAAATCTGATTAAATAACCTGATCCAGTGCAAAAGAAAGATAGAGGACAAGTGGACTCAGTTTCCCTTGGAAGCTCCTAAGTGAAACGTTTACTCTCACCAGACAAATCAAGCTGTTTAAATGCATCTTTACATGCAACAGGATGTTTGAAAAGATAAGCTCAGTGTCTGACACATCTATAAAGAGGGAGACTAAATGGGGAAGAGGAAACTGATACGTACTTATTAGCAAGAGTCTTTCTGTGCTGGGGAAAGAGGACACGCTGCCTTTAGGGTCTTTCAGTTCAATGTGCAGGGCAAAGGGTGTTAATAATACAAATCTCCCTATATCTGATAGATGAATCTAGTATGTCAACTCAAGCAAAGTATCAGTGATGAAACTAGCACATGTGAGTTGAAGGAGAGAGAAAGAAAAGCCGATATCACACCCCCAGGTTGTGTCTCAGCAAAGCCTGCTCTGCCTGCTTCCTTCCTAATGAGGCGTTTTACAATGCTGATGAGAGAATTCCCCGGTGGAATAGAAGCACTGGGGATACACTGAAATTCACACACAGCAAGGTGAAGGCAGGCACAGAGGAAGGGGAGCCAATGCGGAGAAATTGAAGGGAATTAAGTTGACTTGCTCTACTGCTCAGACCTCAACATTTGCAGCATCTCTTTACTTCCATCAGCCCCCTGGGTCCCCCCCGAGAATAAACCAAACCAATGCACAGCCCTGTGTTTTTTATTTATGAGAACCTTCTATTCAGTTACCCCTAGTCCAGCAGGGCTGTTTTGCTTCTGTTTTCCCTGGCCGCAGAACAACACTGCTAATCCTACAGAATAATGTTAATGTAATCAATATGATTATGCCCACGAGAGAATGTCAGCCACTGTAAAACAACACAGCCAAAGGGATCCAGTGAGGGAACAAAAACAAGACCAGGAGCTCATTTTCAGACTCGTTTTGTTCTTCTGTCATTTTCTACCCATTTTTCCCCTGTACTATGTAAAATAGAAATAAATAGAGTAGAATTCTTGGGGTCTTCCACAGAAATCCAGCCTTTTGTTAAAGAGAGACCCTAGCTTAGGTATCTTACCTCAGAAAGCCTGAAAAACATCCCTTCTGCATTGAACCCCAGGTAAATGCTGCCCAAGCTGCCTGTCAATGTTTGGCTGTCCAATTATCTGCACGGCCCTGCAGAGATTATCAATCCAAGCCTATTGCTGCTTGGCTGGATGGTGAGGATGGAGCACAACCTGAGCATTGCTGTCCCAGGACAGATTTCTGCACGGACTGTAAATGATTGGCATGGACTAAAGGCCTCGCTTACAGATAGCAAGCACTAGAATTTCTTTACACTTGAAAAAGCTTGAAACAAACACAGGACAAGTGGAGTATCTGAGATCTTGAAAACACTCCCCCACATAACCCTAATTGTGATTTTCTAGTGCTCCCACAGCCATACCTGGATGAGAACTTGAGTCCTGTACTCATATTCTGAGACTATATTTGTGGAACGAGTCATTTTTCCTGTTAATCTGGGAAAACCTGGGGTTTACTTTTGAAGGCATGGAGTTTTCTCTCTTAAGTGCTGCAGTATAAAGTAGCTGGCAGGGGGATTTATCTGGAGCTGTGCCTGCACTTCAGGTTGCTGGGTCCTTACAGTGTGCTCATTGCTCTGACTGTAGCCACAGCTGCATTGCTGACAAAACTTGGGTTCAGGTTCCCCTTTTAGGGGTCAGCATCTCCCAGCAGTCTGCACAACCCGTCCCTTCAGGCTTTGTCTTCATCTTTTTTAGTTAACATACTAGCTTTCTTTAGATCTCCTGTCCTCTTGGACTTGCCCCCCTGTTCCCTGAGGTCAAGGAATGAGCTTGAGTCCACATGCACTAAAGCTCTGATACCGGTCCCAGGGCTTTAGGCAGGTGCAAGCTGCCCATGCTCGGGGCTGTATGAGCCACCCATGGGCTGAACAAGCCTGGACGCTCTCCCAGGACATAGCAGTGTCTCCTGCACGGCTGCCCAAGTCCCCTCACCTCCCTGAATGCCGCTGTTCTCAGAGGATGACAGGTTAGAGCATAGCTAGGAAATCAGCCGCTAGGGACTAGACTCAGAGCGTTCAGAAACGAGAGGGCTGCTCAGGTGAACAGGATAATTCGGTTTGCCTTCTATCTGCAGGCAATTCAGTCTTTACTTCATCCAGTTCATCGCGTTCTCTTTTAACACCTTTGTTTTTGTCGTAGACTTTTATGTGTGTGCACACGTGTTAAATCTGGGCAGGAATGCGTTTGGATGTTTAGCCAGATTAGCCTGGGTTTTATGTTTTCTTGCTGGGACATGCCCTCCAGCCCCTAGCTGACATTATAGTAATGGTTTCTGTTTCATTATCTTTACTTACACAGAAGGGGTGTGTGTGAAACAAGGAAAGCCTCATAGGTCTTGTAAACATGTTTTATCTCCCTTTTTGATTCCCTACCAGCCTGTTGTAGCATCAGTACCCCCTGTGAGCTGGTAACCCTGATGCTTCTTGCCTCTTCTATTATCTATTCATTCCTCTCCAGGACCACACTGATTCCCTGCTCAGTCCACCCTAGACCCTCTGGTATTTCTCCTTGTCTCCCTGGCCTGCCAGGGTCACCCTGCTCAGTGTCCATCCTTCTCTCTCCTCTATCAAAGAGTCCCAGGTATCCCCCCTCCAGCTAGCAGTCAGGGGCTCAGATCTGTCAGGGTGACACACCTGCAGTGACAGCACAGCCCTTCTCCTACAGGTTCCTAAGTTCCTGCTAACCCCAAGTCCACAAACAAGGAGAGGTTGAGAGCACGCTTTGCTGCAGGGGGACACGGCATCTTTGCTCCCACCCTTCCATAGAGAAGCCACAACCAGCTGTCCCCAGACTCTTGGTCTAGACACAAACGCTCGTGTTTATAGGGGCAGGGTGGCCACCGGGGTGAAGGCAGCAGAGCTGCCCTCAGCAGCGACCTGCTTGTACCTTGCTTAAATAAGTAATCAAGGAAGAAGCAACCAGGTGCCTCTTGCAGCCTTTCGGTGCTGGCAGGTTATTTATATGCAAATTTCTTCTCTGTGTTGGCTGCTTATAAACATGACAAAAAAAACCCTTCCGTGGAAATGGGATGAGGAAGAGGTGTGCGAGGGCCTTTTGATCCAGCCCTCAGAGTTAATGCAGTATTATTCACAACCATTTAGATGTTTTCAGACAGGAAGAAATGCATTTCTCTTCCCTCTGACCAGCTAAAAAGACTCACCTGGCCTGAAAAGACCCCACCTCACCCTCCTGCTGGCCCCATTTCCCATGCTGGTCAGCAAGTGCCTTTGCCATGGAAATGTGACCCAGGCAGCACTGAAATAAACTCTAGCCCCAATTTGCCTCCAGTTTATGCCAGGGAAGGCCAGCAGCCTTCCTGAAGGCATAACTAGGCTCTTCCTAAAGGCAAGCTGAGCTCTGCTGGCACTACCCCCACCTCCATCCTGCTCGTCCAGGCACCTGCTTCTGTTTGGGCTCCATACATACCCCTGTGGCTCAGCCCCATCACATCTGACAGCGAGACAAATCCCTGGCTTGGGGTTTTGGAACAAAGATGTTGCTTGTAATATTGTGTGTGATGACGATGGTGAAACACTGGCAGAAGTTGATAAGCACTGAATCTGCTGGTTCCAAAGAAGCTGTGATGATCCAGCTGTCCTCCAGAAACTCTGTTTTCAATAGCAGTTTTAATCACAGGTTAAAACAGGAGCATTGGTGTGAAGCTGGTCCTGCAGCCAGGCTGACACAGGGACCTGGTTTGGTTTACTCATTTCCTGTCCTCCCTCTACCTCTTGGCTGCTGAGTGTCTTCCAAACACACAGGGCTGCCAAGCCCTAAGAAGCTTATTATATCATTTGTTTGGCATTTTGGAGCTTTCTCATGGCCCGGAGGAGCAACCTGCAAACACGCACAAAGCCAAACCCTTGCTCTCTTTCCCTGCTCTCCTGAAAAGACCCTTGCAAAGAAACCAGTGAAGCAGCAGATTTACCTGGGGGCTGCATCCGCAGCCCATCATGATAAACTACCCTTGCTCCTTGCATCATTTCTGTGCTCGCTCTTTATTCTCCTGGCATGTTTAAATTAAACTGAGAATACAATCTTTCTATTGAGTCCTTATTCTTCTCCAAGCAGCAGGGGGATTGAACTGTACCTGAAGCTCCTAAACAAAACCGCTATACAAGTGAGATATTTAATTTACAACAGTAATCACATTATAACAACAACATCCGCTCCAATGATACTGAGGTATAAATGGACCCCAAAATCTCTATATTCAGATCTTCCCCCTCTCCTTTTTTTCTCTTCTTTTTAAATCCTCGCCTCATCAGAGCCAGGAGTGCACTTTGAGCACTGCTCCGGAGTTCAGTCCTGCTTTAACACTTCAGCTGCTTGTGACAAAGGATACGTGACTAAGGAAGCACTGATTTCACACAGACACATAAGACTGAGAATAGGCTCAGGTCCTGAGGCCACCCCTCCTGCTCCACCTCCAGCCTGTGCTTTCTGGTGAGAGCGGAGCTTTAGCCTGGCAGACCGGGTCACCTCTAGTATCTCTTTTCCCTGGAGCAATACAAAAACAGTGAGTTTATGGCAGGGGGGCTGCTCTGGGGGGCAGATGAGCCTCCTCTCAAGCCCGTGGCACAAGTCAGACCTGCACACCTCTGACAGCAGCACGGAAAATGGATGGAGACCTCTCCTCCCTCTCCGGACTCACTCGGCAGATGTCAAGTGAACCACAGCAGGGCACAACCAGGCAGAGGGAGCAGCAAATGAGTCTGACGAGCTCCGTTCGCTACCCTGGTGAGTGACTTCCCCTGCAGACACGGGGACTGTGATCTCCGGAGGAACCTGTCAGATAGCACTAGGAGCTGCACGGGGATTTATGCTGGCAGGGGCACAATATTTCACTTCGATGACACTTGCTTTCTTAATATTTTCATCATGCTGTTAACCTCAAGACTTGAGAGACGCAGGCGGCTGCCACCCTTCCCGCTGTGCCTTCCACTGGCGGCGCTGAGCCCCGCAGCGCACGCCGCGCTGACAGCGTCCCGCACAGCACGCGCGGCGCCCGGTCCTCCCAGCTCGTGCGTCACAGCGCACATCACGCCAGAGACCAGGGGACCAATTACCCATTCTCAACCATGGAAATCAACGGGGCTCATGTTCTTGATGCAAGACAGAAAATACAAGGAGGAAAGTCAAGGTCAAGACGGCCAGGGCTGCAGTACTCCGCATTCCTTAATAACCACAGATAGATAATGCCACAACATACTTGCTTTCCAGCCCGGCCCATGCTGCATTCTTACAAATGACTGGTAATAAAGGCAACAGAGACAGGCAAGAAACCCTCAAGTGTTCAACCCTGCATGCAGGATTCATAGGGTCATTTATTGCCTAACAAATTCCCTGCTATTTCAGTGACTGAGGAATTTTGTTATGTCCTTGATCTGTTTTGCTTTCTTCCCTCAGGTTACTTTAGCCTGGGAGCATTTTGTCTTGTTTTAAATGTATTATCCTAGCATGCACATGTGTTAGGAAAACGCTTCCAAAACTCATGCATAAAGAGATTTTCAACATGCTTGTGGACACATATATTATGGGACCACATATCTGCAGAGGACTATATCTGATGAGCCAGATGATTGCTCCTAGTCCAGGATCCTGCATTATATCAGTATAAGCTGAAAATGTACATTGATCATATCCAGGTGGTGTGTTCATCTGATGCGTGTTCTGTTCACGAGAGTAATCAGGCTATCTTAGATGCATGAATGGATACGAAAGAGGAACCCATTCCACAGCAGAGAAGGGCACAAAGCTATTAAATGCTTTCCTAATACTGTAATTTAACAATCAGAGGGATGAATACTGTAATGTAACTGAGTTTTCCAAGCTTGCAGCTTAATAGAGTCTTTTCTAGGAGAAAAGAAAGGCTCTGAGGACTCATCTTCAACAGGCTGTGCACATCGACACTGGGCTGAACCACAGCAAGCCCCACACAAGGGATATTATAAAGTGGGAAGGCAATGGCCAGACATCTGGCAAATGGGCTGTACCCAGCCCTGCACGCAGAAGATTGCAGGCAGGTGTCTGGTCGCTGGCAGGACACAGGGTGATAAATCCTTCCTGACACCGACTGCAGTCCTGCTCTCCACCGGTACATTTTGACAGGGGGAGAGAACTGAATAGTGTCACTAACAGACAAGGGAAAAATTACAAGGTTCATTTAGAAGGCAGTAAAGACGGAAATTTCTGTTTCCTTTTAAAATCACAACATAATAATTATTTCATAGTGGTTTCAACAGGGGAGCAGGAGCCAAAGGGACCTCAAAGCGTTTCAGTGTCCCGCTCCACAGCTGGGATGGGCACCTGTGCTCTGGATGAGACCCCAGCAGCCAGAGGACTTCAGGCAAACATAAGGACTGGTGCATGTTCTCCACACCTGCAAATTCCAGCTGAAACTGTGGCCTCTTTAAACTGAAGCACATTACAAATGGATAACGAAAGAGCCTTTTCCTTACGGAGCTTATATTTTCCAAAAGGAAACAGGACATTGTGTTATCAATTGGAAACAAAGCCCCCTGAAGACACTAGATGACATGACCAAGGCTTTATCAGTAATCTGTAACAGTGAAGACATCTGATTCCAGGTTGGGCCCAAGTTTAGGGTGAATGTAAAAGTCATGCTTCTGCACTATGGGTATCTGCATAGGTATATGGGTATATGCATGGGTATATGCTCTATGCAAGGCTGGTAGTGCGTGCACACTCACACGTTAGCAGACAGGAGGGAAGATACACATGCCAGTATTAGAGTCAAAGCTGTGCCATTAATTCCTGTTGGCTACTCACATGAAATGACTGATTTCAGGAGCATTACTGGAAAAGTGGAACAGACACCAGGCATGTGTGCAAGCACTGATTTGGGCCTTTGAGTCAGTACCGGTTGGTACGCATGAGTGAGGACAGGGTCCTGGAGAGGATATGAATACATTCACTTGCCAGAACTATGGAATCACGGATGGAACTGTGCAACCCATACATAGCAAAGTATGCCTTTGAATAGCACTAAGCAAAGTAATCACAGGCTTTCTCAGTTCACTGTTCTCCTATTCTTCTTTCCATCACCTTGTAAATAGCTACGAACTGGCCTCAGCTGGATATACAGAGAGATGATTGATGCAATCAACTTATATGTAATTAGTGACCAAAGCAATAAAGGCTGTCTCCTGGTGTTTCATTGGGGATCTAATAATGATACATACATCATCTATAGAGACATGCACGTACCATTTTCACACACATATATTTATAGTTATGCCCATGGTTAGATGATTAAGAGCCATGAATAGTCCTGATCGCTCTGTTTTGCAGTTGTAGTAGGAGTTTTGAGGGAATGCCAAAAGCTGATTGCTCCTACAATGCAACAGTTCCTGTTTGGATCAGAAAGGCCACACAAATACGCATTAACTATTACTTAAATCCATTGTGCAATTTCTACTCTGTTCATTTATTCAGTTTTGTATTAGTATATTTTTTTCATTATACGGACAAGAGCTTCATTTGCTGAAGCAAAGTGTGATGCCACAGAAATCAATAGCATAATAATAAATTTTCTGTAGCTCTGGATCCGATTCCTGGTCTTTTATCTGAATTACTGTATTGATTGGTGGAAAAAATGGATTGCAAATAAAAATACAGGACAATTAAATGCTATGCAATTAGCACTAAGCCTCAAGAAAGATGACTTAAAGACAAAGGGCAGAACTCAGTCATCAGCTTTTGTTCTACCTTTCTTAAGGATAGAAACCCTTATGTTTCAGTGCTCAGGCCAGCCTCTAATTGGCATATGACTTTAATGGGAACGGTTACTTTTGGAAAAGCTTCATACAGTGGGTTCATCCAGGCTGAAAAGTGCGTCAAGGACAGTGTATTTCAATCTAAACTAGAAGGACCTCTAACACAACATCACCGGGAACAGCACGAGAGAACAGGGAGCCCTTCGAAGGCTCTTTTGAGGGAGCACGACAAGAACGTTCCTGCCAAAAAACCCACTTGCAAATGAGTTCCGTAAAACTCTGCAACCAACAATTTGCGGAAGGGGAAGAGAAAGGGCAGTTAGATTTATTACTTCAGAAATAACAGCAAGGCACCCACAAAAAGCAGAAATGTTTTGAGATTGATCAAGCTGGACCCTTTGGCTATGCTACAGTAACACGCTTGGCTAGTATTATCCTGGAGCAAAGTTGTATGTTTATTTCCAATACATAAGTACCTATAAGTCTGATAGCTCACCGTTAGCTGATCTGTGGCCATAGGTCAACTCTCAAATCTTCATTTATGTCAGGTAATGCCATGCATCATTGATTTCAATTGAGGAGATCCTTATTAATAAGATATAGTGTATTGAGTAGTAAGACTAGCAGGAAAACCATCTATGTCATCATAATGGTCCAGAAAGCTGGAATAACTCATCAGGTCACTATATAACTTCCATTAGATGCTTGCCACAGCTCTCACTGTTAACAGCTTGCTTAGGACATCAGAGCTTTACTGTAGGTCTGAGGATCTGGGACTCGGATGGGAAATGATGTGAAGATTGCAAAGGCTTCTGTATTAGAAGAGGTTAAAAATATTAAGACTAGATTAGTTTGGGGAAGAGATGAATAAAAGATGACATGATAGAGGCATGTAAAGTAATAAATGGCACAGAGAAGGTCAGCAGGAGGCTCCTGGTTTTACTTCTCATAATACAGGAATCCGATTAAATTAAAAGGCTATCCATTTAAAACTTATAAAAGGAAATACTCTTTTCGCACGCAGTACAATCAGGCAGTGGAACTGATGAGCATGAGGAATTGCAGAGGATTTAGGATTGCCCCAAAAGAGGGAGTGTCTACAGAAGCAGAATATGCATCTTCAGCTCTTAGGATAACAGGTTTCAAGGGAATATACACTTATACCTTAGGCTATACTTTAAACAAAAGAGACTTGGTACTAAGCTAAGAAAAGCTGGCCCAAGACGTTATCCTCAGAAACTGGAGCGCTGTGTTTTGCTGTTGCAAGTCCCAGACTAAAGCAGCCATCAATCTGAGCCCGGTGACAGTGACAAAGGAACCAAAATTCCCTAATTATGTTCTTGAATGAAAAAAATTGAGCCTTACAGTTAAGTGAATGAACCTTATCTATCTTTCTGTCAGGAAAATGAGTAATTATAATAAATTAAATACAGTTTTTAAATCCAAACCTTTAGAAGGCACCTTCTTCAAGTTAAGTAACCGCGAGAAGACCTAGTTAATAAGTCTAATTCCTCTTGTCTTGGGATATCAGATGAGCACTCACCAACACACCTACTAAAATTGTGATGCAATGTTATTTCACCATTGTCATTATTTATTATCAGGTCAGAAATTGCTATCCAGATTAGGCTCCTATTACTCTAGGAATTGTGTATACACATGGCAAGATAAGTGCTGCTAAAAAGCACTTGTGATCTCAATTTAAATTAAGCACAACAGGTATAAGTAACAAACCAATGCAGGCAATGAAAGAAAAGGAATAAAAGCGATAAAGATAAGAAGTGCCCAGAGGCTCCTTTTTTCTTTTCTTTCAAGAATCATAGTAAATTAATTGTCTAGGAAAAAAAGTGTCTTAGACACTGTTTTAAATGGATACATCACTGAAAAACAAATTCTGAGGTTCATAATCATGCGCGTTTATACAGGAAGTCTGATGCTGTGATTTATGCTTATCCAATCAGGGATTTAAAATATGCCACTAAACCACAGACAAGTATAAAACTGCTCCAAATACACTTCCCAGACAATCATAACTGACAAGCTTTAGGCCAAGCTTTAGCAGTAGAAACTATTTCTGAATATCCTGTTGCCAATAAGCACGTTGCAGAAAGTTGCATTTAAGGAGCATCCGCAGAAAGCTGAGTGGATGAAACCACCAGCAAAAATTCATGTCAAATAAAGTGAATGAGGACTCGAATGGAACTGTTTTCCATTTGAAAATGTTATTCTTTCAAAACCAAAATATGTTGTGAATCTGTGCTAATTTTGGCCAGGGGTATAAAAAAAATGATGACGATGAGCTGCCTTGGTTTGGCAGTTTTAGAATTACTCTCTCTGATATTTCTTTGTGAGACTATTCAAATGTCAGTTTTTCACCTGAGAAAATAAAATACAAACAAACACTGAAGCAAAAATTTCCATTCGGAAAGCTGAGCAAGTTCCACCTAAAAACAGGTTTGTGGGGTTTGTTTTTTTTAATCTGTTCCTGCTATATCACTGCTTAGAAAAACCTTCTTATGCCTGAGCTAAATGTATTCACAAGCCCATCTGTTGGGTCCTTTTTTAGCTTAAACAAGGTGACACGGGCCAAGACCTACGAAAAGTCATCTGCAGAACAAATAGTACCTGACTAGGGATGGCTACAGGAGGGAACCCATCCGGTGCCGGTTTAATTCAAGCTCATTTTGCCTAGAAAACGTAAAGATTTTGAAACGTATCTCCCTTCCTCCACTCCATTTTGAAATGTTGAAGCAAAGCATAAGCAATTCTGCACATGTCTGGGTTGCACACTTGCCTTGCTTGTGCTGGGCTACTCCTGACTGTCCGGAACCTTTTACCCGCTCATTCAAGACATTGCATTACAACAATCAGATCTTTTCTCCAATTGGACAGCCTGTGTGGCCAAAGTGCTTTAGTGCCTTTCAGTATGGTGGAAAGTAATTTGGTTCCATCTCTAGAATTAATATCTGGCTGGGGAATCGCACTTGCCCAGTATTCTACTCTTTTTACCCTGTTTCTGAGCTTCTCCCTCCATTCCTGCTGGCAATTTCCTGCCTACAAAATCTGCGGATGCACGGTCCCCTAGAGACCACGGAGGGAGGTTTTGACAAAGGTCTCTGAGACAATCCGCTCTAAAAGTGACAAAAATGTAAAACCCCGCTGAGCTAAACGCGACTTGAAAAGGGCAAATCTCAAGTCAGCTCAGCAGCACCAGTCCCTCCTCTGCTCAGCAGAGACCAGGGCTGCCCTGCTGTTACCTCTCAGGTTTGAGCAACGGGACTTTTCACTTAGTACCCAGGGGAGGAGAAGGTAAAGGTCTGTGCCTGATGACATTTCTTGTCTCTGATCCCATCTGTGGCCACCAGAAGTTCGCTTGACATCTTTAAACGTGTCATCTGTCCAGAAGGCATCACACTGCCGGCAAATATTCCTAAGTGGTTTAGCCATTCCAACAACTCCGAAGCAAAAATGTCCTTTACCCTTACCCCAAACATCTCAATTAAAAGGCAGGGCTGAAGGTGCTAAGAGCAGATGTGTTTGGTACTATATGTCCCTCTCTTGATTACACAGGCAACCTACTGCTTTAACCCATGCAGAGACAAGAATGGTACAAGGTCATTTCTAGCAAAGGGAGAAATAAACTCTCACAGATTTCTTGGGTGGGGAGATCCCTATGAAGATGTGGCTTCGGCTTTAGCACTTTGGGACCATGCCAAAACCCTGCCCTGCTGGGAATTCTTGCTTAAGACAGTGGAGTTATCCCCCAGAACAGCTTCATCCAGCTATTGCCCTATTAAGGTGGAGCTGGCCAGCTCTTATAGGAGCTTCAAAACTCACATTTCTATCTTGCCATGACTTGGTGGTTGTCCTATTTCTATGAGGAGAAAGGAGGAGCTAAGGGAAGAGTGGCTCAGTCTTAGTCTGCCTGGGTTTCCAAACAGCATCATGAGAAAGCCTCACTCTTGCTTCTCCTTGGAACCTGGGTCTAACTCAGGTCTGGGAGCAGTTCAGCCTAAAAAGACCAAACAAGGAAGCAGGGGTATGTATGTGTGTATATATATATTTTAATGAACAAACACACACACACACACCAAACCACACACAAGTGGTAACTACAATCAAAACGCAAAATCATTTAAAATAGGCATGGGTATATGTGGCAGATATAATACCTCCAGGAATATATTTAGGTTGAGAATGAGAAGGTTTCTATCCACCAAAGTGATGAAGCTTTGGAAGGGCAAGAGAGGCAGGGAGGCCAACAAACACAACCTGGCTGCTTCCAAGGTGGACTCTGAGCATCACTACATCACACTTGCACAAGCAGTCCTGAAGATGATGAAGAACTGCAGACAGGAGGTGGGGAGGGATAAAAGGGAGACAGAAAAAAAGCCCTTAAGAAGATCATTTCAGATGAGAAAGCATCATCTTCCATGGTCATATTACACTCAGGATTATATACTAAGGTACAAAAATGTCTCTAAGTGTCAGGCTGGGGCATTTAAAGTCCCGGTTTAGAGATCTATAGATCCCAAGAGCAAGACAAATCTTCATCCGTCAGCAGTCCAACCACAGGGAAAGTCTGGACTCCTGGTTTCCCGCTCAGTTTTGCTCTCCTTCTCTCCTAAGCATTAATCCTGCATCACTGACTGTGCTGAATGCGACCTATCGCATGACCCTGAGGGTAGGAGACAAGAGAGATTATGTAAAACGAGGAACATGGAAGTCATCATTTTTTTCATCAAAAATATCCTCCTGAAGTACTTTTTCATCAACACAGAGAAAAGATCAGAGATAAGAAATAAAAGTAGGTGGTTTCTTCCACTTTGGGGGAGTCAAACCCTGGTAATGTGCATTAAAACTTTCACAACAGAAATTATTTTTGACAGCAAGAATGTCTTTTAAATCATATTTTTGCATACTCTAAAAGTGTCTGTGAGCACACACAATCTCGTGTGTGTGCACACTTGCTTGCAGAACAATTTCAAAAAAGCCATTTAAAAAAAATAAGGAAGAATATTTCTCATAGAAGCAACAGAATATGAGGAAAAAACATACCCCAAAGCATTCTCCCCTGCCTCCATTTCTAAGCACAGAGGTTCAAATCCACTTTCCTGCAGGTTCTGCCACAGAATTTATAAGCCATGGAGCTACCAAGGTTCTGTGCTGCTTCAGCTCCCAGCTGTGCACGGGCCCTGTCCTAACATCTGGCACAAATCCAGCTCTTTTCTAGCGCTCTTTTCAAATGAAAACCCTGAAATGCCTGGGACTGATAAGCTAAGTACACCACAAGGTTTTAAATAGACCCGGCTTTCAAGTCATAATTTCCAGTAAATAATTCACTATTTCATGTAGAAGAGGTGACATTTATTACCTATATTTTTATGGAGTATTCGATGAAATTTTATAGAAAGTGTTTGGCTGCTGATGAATCAATCCCCCCAAAAAAGATGATTTGTGATGTCTCCAGTAATGCAGGTGCATATTCCTATCAAAAGGGTTCACTGTAGCCAAGCCAGCTATTCCCCAGCAATAGCAGCATTAAATTCTGCTGAAAACCGACAAAACCAGGCCTTTATGGACCCGTATCGTACACCTGCCGCTGTCGTGTTTCACATTTCCCAGCAATGCATCACACCCAGTCCACATAGAAAGTGTGTGGGTGAAACACCATATGGAGAGACGAGAGCAATTAGGGAGACACGAAACATCTATTTGGAGTCAAATTTAGCCAGGAGTCAACTGTTTCTGTTCTTTTTTTCTAGGAAGGATTCTCAGTTCATATCAGGAGAAGGTAAAGGGTACCAAAATCTCACATTGTGCTTTCTCCTCCCCATACGAGCTTATTTGCTTACGGCAGCTCATAATATCAGACCCAGCCACCAGCTTTCTCCACAGCTCTTGGTGTACACCAAGTAAGCTGTGGGAGTAGCACCTATAGCTATGTCTCTCTAGTTATTAACTGTCTACATCATTCTCTATATATAAAGCTTCACAAGACATAGCCTTTTTTCTCTATTATTTTGTTGCCCATCTCCAAATGTGGCCACCACCTTCTCTTAGAGCTCTGAAGGAAGGGGAGAAGATTGGTGCCCATTTTCCCAAACACCTCATTGCAAGAAAAATGATGCCATTTCAGTGTATCTCGGTTTCCAGAGACAGTCACTCTCTTCTTCTCAAGTGGACAGAAAATATCTCTTTGTGTTTTTAAAGACACATAAAAACAATGAAGCCTGAAATGATGTGTAGGTGTGTATGGTGTATGAAGGACAACTTCACTCAGTCCTACAGGTGAATAATGGCTCTTCGGGTAATTAGTATCTGATTTTTTAAACAGATGAATCCCTCTGGCTGAGGGCAACTATAAGGCTGAAATCAATTCTGAACAAGTATTACATTAATTTCAGAGATCCTTGTCTCTGTGGACAAAACCCCACTGTCTTCCTGTGAATATTATAATGATGAGAACATTAATATTTGATAATTACGACTTTGAAAGATTAAATGAAACATCACAATGATGAGGAAAAGGCATCATGTTAAACAAAACTCCTTTGTAGGCTGCCAACACTCGTCTGTTGACAGACCCAGACTGAAATCATAAAAGCACGAGGAAGGGAGAGGTGGTTTCTGTCTCTGTCCAAAGTGCCGGAGGTGCAAATCCGAGGCCAGGACTGCTGGTGATAGAGTTATTCAGACAGAAAAGGCATCTCCAGTGATCTATAAGAGAAATGCTTAGCCCCTTTCTGTAATGCTTTTCATCCTTAGAGCTTTTCATCTTTTCAGTGCATGCTCAGGGTTTTGATTTGCCCCATTATGCTCATAACAATAAAAAACACAGAGCACTTTTAGAATCTTTCTTTGAAGGATCTCAGAGTGTCAGGGAGAACATCTGCCTAACTTGTGATACAGACAACTCCTCCTATCTACCATCAGAGGGTTGTGCAGGACAGGGGTGCAGGTGGGCAAGCCTTGAAGTCACAGCCAACAACTGAAGCCAAAATAAAGACTGAGCACCTGAAACTACAAACAAGAATCACGGTAGTTTCCAAAGACGTGAGGATGAAGAAAGGATCAGTGAGGGAAGGATCAGAAGATGGCACTGGATGAAGCTGATAGGTAGGAAAATAGGCTATAGCCATGGGATTCAGTCCGCCGGGATGCTCTGGTAGCCAAGGGAGGGAGATTCCCAAGCCATCCCAGCTTTTGCAGTGCTTTATCAAAACACTGAATTGGGATATATCAGGGAAAACTTAGAAGTTACAACATGCAATGAAATAAAACCCCTTGAATTTGGATACTTTGAAAACTTCTGTTCTGGACTTCAAATTTCATGGCCCTGAAAAACAGCATAGATCAGGTCCTGATGCACATTGATTTCCATTATCTCTCTCTCTCCTTCTGTTCTGCTGCTAACACCCATTCTCTTGGGATGCAACAATCCTATTTTAACACACTGCTTTCTCTGCAGGGGATATCGCCTCATTAAGCAGCCTCAAAAGGTGGGAGGGAAGCAAGTTTGCTATGGGACATATGGCTGAGACAGATCTATCCCCGGTGTAAATTCTGTTAACTCAATGCATTCCTGCGTTCTAGAAGCAAATCTGGATTTGACCTATTTCCATGCAGGATGCACGCTTTCAAATTCATCGCTGGGTTCTGAGCAAAGCAGAGCCCCATTCTGGATCTGCCATTAGCCTGCAAAGAGGCTGAGACCAAGGATCAGGTATCAGTAGACAGATGAAGGAACAGATAGGAATATAGGCAGATGGAGGAACAGATCACAAACACCTTCTCATCCTTATTCTCAAGATCTCGATAATGAAGTGGCAAGACAGGTAAAATGATAACTTGCAAACAGCCAGCCTTTGCCACAAAAGGGTGACAACAGACCAGCCTGGGATGGGCATTTAGATTGAGCCAAGATACACCTGCAGCGTGGATCTAGCGGCAAACACAACAAATCCTTGCATGGTTCCTGTTTGCCAAAGCTAAAAAGGCTGATCCGGTGCTTACCAACATCATCACTGGCTCAGTCTCCCTAATCTCAGTGCAACTTAATCAGACACTGGTTCCTAGCTCAGTCATCAAGCTTTTAGCGAAGTCTGGACACCCAGATCTCCAGCAGCAAGCTCAGCCTATGCCCACAGCTGCACTGCCAGGAGAATCTCATTGCAAGGAAGTTGTGCAACTGTCTTGCTTTGATGGTCACAGGAGCATTTGTTTAAGGCTTGATTTTCACAACCTGTAGAGCTTAACAGGAACTGCTGTCACATTTGAGAAATGAGAACAAGAAACATTCTGTCACACTAGTGTGATGGGTGCTGTACGAGCCAACAGCAGGATTGACAGAACAAGATTAGTATGGGGGCATGGCTGTACCAACCTGTTCATAACTCCTGGCTATTGGTAAACACTCGCACATCCCTCTCAAAATAAATCAATCTTATATGCAGATGTTCTTGTGCGTGGATAAACCTGCACAAATGTTCACATAAATTCAAATCAGGAAAACACTTTATTGACATGACAAGCGCTATAAGCACTGCCAAAACATAAGATGAGAAGCCTGTCAGTGGGAGATACGATTCAGCAGCCAGGTTGAACATCACCTGGCATGGGAAGCAGAGAGATACAGCGTAAAGAGTGGGGAAGGCATCACCAGCCATGCCAAGGTGATCTGGGGCAGCGTCTGGGTCTCCCCAGTCAATGCAGCCTCCCTCCCCAACATGTCCCTGGCACCCCAATGAATCTGCTATGCCAGAATCTCCTTCTCTTATTGCCAGCGCACTTTCTGGAATGCTCTTTCTTCCATCCAACACAGGCTGTTCCCTCCCTTCCCCGGAGTATGTTTCCTTCTCAATTATCACACATTCCTGTCTCCTCTTGTTGCCTCGCACCTCTCCATTGTTTCGGACAGCAGTAGGTGGAGTGAGGCAGAGTCTCTCAACACCTTGGCAGAGCTGATGGAAACAAGGCATTGGTGGGTTTTGCAACCACTGAAAGGTCTGCAGCCAGTTGAGGCGTCATTTGTGAGAATTAAGGTAGAAAGCTACAGGTTGTAAGAGAGGTGGGTGGAAACAGCTAGGGAGAGTCCAGCACCTTGGAAATGAATCATGGAGAAAACTGAAGCTGGAATGGAATTTCCCTCCAGGTTAAGAGGGTGCAGCCAACAGAGATACTTGTGGTTGGGAAGGAATTTTCCCCAAGGGATCTTGGCAAAAATCGAGGTTGTGGAAGGAGGAAGGGGGGATAGGGGGAAAAATAGTAATTAAAAAAATGTCCCTCTTGAGCACAGAGCAAGAATTCAGTGAATGTGCTGCTCACCTTTATGGAAACATTCTTCTATAGCTGTTCTCAAGCCCCTACAAACACTAGTTATGAGTGCTCCCTGTGCCTGTCTCTTAGCCTTTTGAGGTCAAGAAGATCTGAGGTTCAGCTCCATCTCTAACATGGATGTGCAGGGGAACCCTGAGCAAATGTCTTTCCCCGGTGTGCTTTAGCTGACCCCTCCACCAGATCCATAACAACATGTTGGATCAGGCTGTGGGTCTGCGTAGCCCCTCGCTCATCTCAAAGAGGGATGCTAGCAAATACTAAAGAAGATACAAACAATTATTCTACAGTTTATGGAGAGCGGGGAGCAACAATGCCAAGAGACTTAATTTTATGCATCTTCAGATAAACACCCAGGTGTGGAAGTGCAAAGTTCCATAGCGCTGTCTGCTGCACGCACATTGACCTGTTGTTCTGCAACGCTAAGGTTACAGGAAAACACAAGGGGTTTTTAAAACGGTTTTGATAAACCATTAAAATAAAAGCCACTTTCTATTCCAAATGTTCACAGTAGCTGCCTCCGCAGGTGACTGCTAAATAGACCTCTAGAACGAGAGCACATTTTGTTTGCATAAAATATCAACTCTGCAAGTAAAACTAGATGTTTATGACTTCTGAGATTTCCCCTCCTCCCCAGGTTTGCTGTGAATCTCCTTCACCTACCAATTCAACTGTGAATCACAGTCTCAGTCCCTGGGTTGGACAGTCCATGTTCCTCGTGTGGCTGCCTTTGTGCTCCTCTTCTTCCAGGAGAGTGTTCTATGAAGACAAGGGACCTTTTAAAACAGCACCCCTGTGACATGGAGACCCAAGCTGCAGGCAGATGGATTAGTGTAGAGGTGACAGCAGTGACCATTCCTGGAGGAATCATGGGCTGTCACAACGGGAGAGGGAAACCTGTGCTTTTATAGCAGTCATTTGGCCCTCAAAACCATCTATCTAGCTGCTGCCTGTGGACAATAACTGTGTTCCTCACCGCTAAATCCACCCTTCAGGCAGCACATAAACATATATACACACCTAGCTCACATCTATCCATTTTCCAGGTGGAGCACAGTAGCTGGTTAAAACAGCACACAAGGACAAGATAAAAAGGGTTAGGCTAAGAAGTGAAGGAGAGTACAACATCCATGTGAAAGCACGGGCAAAATTTTAATGAGATGGCAAGATGCAATTACTCAAGTTGGAGATTCGCCAGCTAATACCCATGCGAAATACCACAGGTCTGAATGGATGCAAAAGGTTTTGGGACCTCTGCTTTCTATCAGTGAGGACACACAGCTATCCTGCTCAAGGGTAAGGGACAAAAATGGAGCGGACTGCAGGGCGGCCAGGCAGGCTGACATCCCACCCTACGGAACGCACATGCTGTCAGGACACTATAAGGACAAATGAATGAGCAGCTCTTTAATGGAGCAAGTGTAGGTGACCACTGCTTTCTGCACTCCATGGTGGAAAGAATCAAAGGACAGAGAATAGAACCTATTCCCTCCCCAAGCACGAACTACTAAAATATGTTTTGGGCCAAATTCTGGACTTCAGCATGCAGTCAACCTGGATGTCGCTGAAAATCTTTCATCTGCCTCTGCTCCCTGACTCTACCTCTGTACAATGACAGGTATCTGTCCTGATAGATATCTGTCCACATGTAGCACCTCTATAGAGCATCAGAGTATTGGAAGAGCTTTCCTTGAGTGCAAAATCCCAATTTAGTGAGATCAGCACAGCAGAAGAGGGTGTGATGCTGCAGGGAACAACATCCGCTCCTGTTTGCCCTGTAAAGGTAGAAGCGAAACAAAACGCAGGAAAAACCAGAATGCAGACAGGCAGCCAACCTCCTGCCCCATGGGAAGGTTTGAGTTGGAGGAGTTTGCGTTGCGTTGGCTGATTGCAATTACATCATTCGCTGGCTGGCTGGAAATAAAATGAAATTGCAACAGAGTTCCAGCTTTAATTGAAATTTCCTGGGATCTGTTATTACACGGCAGTGATTGTTCTGCAGCATTAATGAGCCTTTGCTCAGATGATTATCCAAGTGTCTCTCCAGTCGCTATTTCATTATTGTATTATTAATGATCAGACAGGATTGTCACAGCTGAGATGAAACGTGAATATCAGACAGACGGAGCAGCACCCGGCTCCGAGCACACAAACACAACTGCTTTAACACAGCCCCCGCGACGAGGGCTGTAGAACCAGTGCTGGTAAGTGAAACGCAAAGCACATGCCAATTTTGTTGGGGATCAAGTGGGACATTTTGTATTT
Source organism: Nesoenas mayeri (assembly GCF_963082525.1). Classification (NCBI taxonomy): domain Eukaryota; kingdom Metazoa; phylum Chordata; class Aves; order Columbiformes; family Columbidae; genus Nesoenas; species Nesoenas mayeri. The sequence goes on along the minus strand of NC_137572.1, from coordinate 6,147,297 downwards.
CTTTTTTCATACACAGCACTATTGATCTGTATGAACTCCACCATCTAGATGGCCTTCTGTATCCAGTTGCGTATGGACTATTGGGAAGAACGGTGTGTGCCAGGCTTTGCCTTCCAAGAAAGGTTTCTGTTCTTTCTTGGTTTGTTCATTGCATAATTATGAAGCCAAAGCTTTTATTTTGTTGACATTCAGTGAATGAGGACTGTAGCCTTCCCCTTTCCTTATTCCTATGAAGATTCTCCAAGATTCCCTGCGTGTCTACCTGGGTTTCATGGTCTGAATTGATCAAACTAATTTTAAGCGCTGCTCACTCAGCCCACATTCTGCTATTTGGAATTAATTCAGATCTCTACAGATCGCTCTGTGCTGAGTCCTGCATCAAATCAGGCGGATCCTTCAAGCTATGCACTTGGCGTGAGGCGGGACCAAGACTGGGAGCTGTTAATTTTGGCGAGAGGAGATTCAGTTTGGCAGAGCAGCGGCAGACCCGGCTCGCTGCAGCCCTAACTGCTTTGGGAAGCTGCTTCCCCTGCCTCCGGGAATGGAGTTATATAGAGTAATGCTGCTGAAACAACACAACAACGCTGCAGTTATGTGCATCGAATTCACCACCATCCCATTGCTCGTTCTCTGATGGATCCATAAGAAAACAAGGGACCCATTTTCTCTGTCACCTGTGAGACTTCCCCATCTCCGAATACCACAGAAGTCACAAAGCCACCATTCATAGAAAAGCCATGCAGCATTAGGTCACAGCTTATAATCTCAAATTCACAAAGACTCAAAAAAAAGTATATTTTTTTATATGTCTAAAAGGCCTATTTCACTTCCTAACTAATAAGTCCCATATCTCTTAACAGCCCCATGTAGCCCAGCACTATGAAAGACTGGCCTGTCCAAACCTCCCTGCCCATCACTAACGGGCAAAACCATTTCAAACACACAAAAGCATTTCTCAGACAACTTCCAGCAATGTTATAATGCCTGTATCCCTACGTGAACGCAAATGCTTGAAATACACAACTCTTTGCCATTTGTTCCCCGTCCCTAATTTCAGATGCTCCTTTTCGTTTGATGTTGGGCAAATCGCTTCTCTATTCCAGCTACTTCAAGTGTAAAACGGGGCAAAAAGTTCAATCCCAAAGCTAGGTGACATTTCGGTTCTCTTGTGAGATGTAACCACAAGCAGAAGAGAAACAGTTTAAAACAGGAAATTACTTATGATGTTTTTCCTTTTTCTAAAATTATTACTTTTACTTGCTGTTCATATTTAAGCAAAATGTAACGTTAACCCATAAATGAAAGAGAACAGTTCCCTTGGGGCTGAGTGCTTCAGCCACTATTAATTTTTTACTGGGGCTTTGTTGCCCGGGATCCTCAGCACATATTGGTAATTGGACAAAACCACATTTATTCCCCTACTATTTGGGTTTACCATTAAATAAATACTCCAATATTTGAATAACCTTCTTCACCCAGGGCTGCAAAAAGTTTTGCAATCTTCATGGAGGAAAATACAGCAGATAAGTACTAGATATTGTTCTTAATGCTGATAAAAGACAATTCTACATGCCCATGAATCATTTTCGTAAACCCCTAGCACAGATTCTTGCTCTTTTCCTTCTCAGAAACACACCACAAATTATTAGATCATTATGGTCTATCAATTTGTCATATTCCAGCTACCTTTTTCTTTAAGGACCCAAGACGAGAAATCACTAAAAAGGTCTAAAACTAGAGGAAAACCATTTTACAAAAACAATTGCTCCATTTTGATGTCAAAACACAATATTCTTCTCCTTTAAAAGAACATTTAAAAAAAAAAAAAGAAATCACCCCCCCTTTGCAGCAACCATTTCCCTCTGATTCTTGCACATTGTGGTTGCACGTAACTTCCTCAGAAATGATAGTGAAGCTTTAATTTACACGGCAGTTGCTTTGCTGTTCAGAAGTAGAGCTTAAATCAAACCCCTCCTTGGGCGTATTGTCATCTTGTATATTTGTTTAATCCGCGTATGCACATACATATTGACATACTGTGAGCCTGGCTCAGGTGGAAGAGTAGGTGAGATTTAATAAGTTTCGCATTAGCAAGGGGCTCAACACAAGCCAACGAGCAGCGCCAGTGGACCCAAATGGACACGGCCATCCAAGCATCTCTGTGTGCAACTGCAAAGTAACCTGGTTGCGGTGTGCAGGAACTATGCAATTAGTTCACAGTGTGAAATGAACTTATGATGAGACAACATGGAATTAAATTGCTGGCCCAGATGACTCCCAGGGGAGAAAAACAGCCCGGATTCCTGATTTATCTCAATGTGCTTCTGCAGCTTCTCCAGTGGTACCAGCTACTCCCCCATCCATGGGCTATCAGTATCCACACTAACAGGTCAAGGTAGACAAGAAGGTCCCTGTGGCTCCCATCTGCCCTGCTAGAAAGGATGAGCTGATTATGTTCTACATTCAATCACAAGAAATAATCAATCTGTAATTAAGAGACTTCTCTCCCTCCCGTCTTTTATCAGGTCTTTGCCTCTTCAACCCTTCCATCCCCCACCAAACCTTCCAACATGAAGTCAATTTAATGAGATTTCTCAGTAACAAATGACCAGTTTGTAATAATTATATTTTCTTCTGCAATTGCTATAAAAATGATTTAAAGCAGAGGAGACTCCAATTTATTAAGCATCAAATTTTCTGCAGTGAACTTTTAACTATGAAAAGAGCCTTGAGACCATGGGAGCTCTCCTCCCCCACTCCGGGCTTTGCCACTGCCCTGAAATATTGATGGTTTGTAGATGCAAACGTAACGATGGAAATTTGACTCCTTTATGAAAATAAGTGGATGCTGTGGCAGGCAGAGCCCAGCTGCATCTTCCGCCCTTTCATCAAGCCTTATGGTAGCACTGCAAGGGAAGTGGGGAGAGAAGTCATACGGAGAATAACAAACCCATCCTCAACCAGTTGCAGTCCCATATTTTCTAGGTAACGTTTGGCAGACGTTAGCAGAGGAAGGTCTAACTGCTATCAGGGAAAAGTCCAAAGCCAGAGGGAGTTCGAGCTCCCAGCTGTGGTAACACCTGGGCTTGGGGAGTTTAGAGATGCTGAGGAATAGGAAGGCGACCATGGAAACAAATGAAACCAGAACTTAAGGACAGGACTCGAAGAGGCGCAACTTTCTCCCCAATGTGTTTTAAAACACCAGGAATTATTTGCTATGTTGGCAGGATGAGTAATAGCTAAAAAAACCCAAAACCACCACCAAAACAAAGCCTGCAGCATCCTGATACCCTCCAATATTCAGACAGACTGCAAAGTTCAAACCCTGGCCCTCCTATAATTTGGAGTTGGTCGGTTCTATCACATTTTTGGATCCTTTTCGCAGCAGGAGCTCACATTGCATGCGAAAGATTCCTCTACTTGCCCTACCTAGGACCCTTTTCAGTCTGGGCAGCTGGGACAAGCAGGTAGTCGGTCATGAATGTCCAGTGGAGTTGGTTAATGGTTAAGAACCATCAAGTCTCCGTCAGCTGCTGCTGTTCTCTGAATAGAACCATAATCCTCTTGCTCAGGCTCTGAGCCCGAGCACAGGCAGCCCAAAATAGAAGCGGTAGAATGAGAGAATCAAGTCCACGCCATGAGATAAGCGTATTTCTTCATGGATAGTTATGGTAATAAGAAAAATGCAGTATTGCTTCCTTCCGCGTCTATCCCTCCCTCCCTGCATTTTGGTCACTCAGAGCCATGAAAACGAATTTAAAGAGAATCTACCCTAACACAGCAGACAAGTAGCTTCCCAAAACCCCAATGCAAAGGTTTGCCTGAAGTTTTCCCTTGCGTTACTGGAAATTTTCACCAACTCCTTATTTTATTCTATCTGGGTTTGCCTGTATGCACCTCTCAACTCTGAGAACGAACAAGGCAGTTTTCTGTAGCACAGCAGCAATTTCTGAAACAGCTCAGCATGGAGTTCATTAAAATTCACAGGAACTCACTTTTGTTACCTTCAGCTGAACAGAAAGGAAATAGATTCTACCAGCTCTTGACCTTTCTGCTGAATAGGTTGTCTTGCTCCAAAGCTGTGATCCATGACCTGAGTGGAGTGGCCTGGAAGGCCACGGGTAATTATAACCCAATAGGCTCATCACTGCTAAAACAAGAGGGTATTTGGATAGTTGGTGCTGGTTTCCTGTATAAAATAACATGTGATATTCACTGCAACAGATCCTTCCCGTCTTGACCCTCATCTTCCAATGAAGGGAATGGATGCAAATGGTAGATTGCCTTAATTAGAAAAAGGGGCAGTTTGGGAAGATGGTAGGAGACTGAACAAGTCTGGCACACAGGGGAAGAGATTATTTTTAATGAGACCTAATTCTATGATATGAAAGATGATGAACAATCAATGTGTAATCATGCTGACAGGGAGTGGTTGAAGATTTTAGTCCTTGGTATGCATGAAAAAACAGATTTTCTATGCCTAGCAGACGGAGGACAAATATGAAAGGGAAAAGGAAAGATAAAAGGAGCTGAGTCCTCACACAGGGTAAATTGGCACAACTTGACTGTTTTCTGATTAATACCAATAAAAAATGCAGCCAAGAGTTTTAACCTGCACATTGTTTACCAACAGCTGCCGAAATCCAGTGTCTTGTTTCAAAGCGCACTTGTTACATGACCCTCCAGAACGCCTACAAAACGTTGTTAATTTAATTAATTATCTCCGGTAAATGGCCCCCTAAGGGCTCCCAGAGGTAACACGAATCTTGGCAAGGAAACAACACAACTGACAGGAGCATCTGCCTTGCAGAAAATTACAGTGCCCACCTAGTGACATTGAGCAACAGGGGAGCAGCCACATCTCGATGCTCCCTTAAAAGGCGCAAGGTATCCGTCACCGACTCCCATTTAAGCTTATTTTGTATTTGTTAGTACCTGCATTTTCGATGCATGCACACACAAGTGTCCCTGCAACTCCATGGCTGCAGTGGAACTTTGATAACAAGAACCCAAACTGCAAATGACTGATTATCTTTAGCTTTACAAGCAAAAGGACAAACAACGAAAGAGTGGGGATAACGCATCATGAAATGTACTTTGTTCATTTATTTGACAACTGCAGTTTGGTTGTAATTAATTATGATAATACTTCACGGCATACCGGTTAATGTTGTGTAGTGTAATTTGTTAAAGTCTCAGGAACATGAGGCTTCCCCTCCAGCCTTACACTGCTAAATCTTTATTAGGTAGTAGGAAAAAGCCTGATATTTTGGAGGTGAATATTATGGAGGACACTGCGGACTGAAGGCAGAAATTACAATTTGCTTTGAGAAATCTGTTCAGGTTACATGTACTGAGACAGTGGTTTGGGCAGCTTTGCGTTCCATTTCTAACACAGATTTGAAGGCCTGCACATATCATTGACACCATATAGAAAGAGTTTTCTGTTCCCATATCTCACGAATGTGACATTCAGTTGCAATTTAAGATCTCTGCAATTAGTGCCCACATGCAGCTCCCTGTCTGAGCCCAAGGCTAAAGGCTGTTGCAGCATTTTGCTCCCTAGCACTGATCCCTCCCATCCCCACCACTGACCCTTTTGCTGGGCAGACCAGCTTTCCACAACAGTAATTCTTCCTGCACAAGCCCCCAGATCTCTGCAGAAGCCTCTGGGTGCTAGTGTAAGCCAAGCAATAAATAATTGTGTCTGTCAGAGCATCAGCAGCACAGACAATGCTGTAGACAGCTGTAATAGTTTTACACATTCATCCTTCAGGCCTGCATAGGTTGGGTGTCTCTTTCACAGGCTGAAATTATATTAGCTTCACACTACGTATCGCTTTACTTATTAAATCTGGCCAGACCAGTTCTTGTCTAGAAACTCGCAGCTGTCACATTAGTTTTATCTAAACACGCACGGCGCTCTGGACGGGTTCCAGCCTAATGACACAGCCATCCCTTCCTGCCTAGGTTAGGGATGACTTGCTTTCTCCTGCCTCCCCTTGCCACAAAACAGCCTCTTCCACACGGATTCAAGCACGTCTTCCCCCTCCATCCCCTGCCCATGCTTCTGTCTGAACTTTGCTGCCAGGCTGCACTCATTGCTCAAGGAGATGTAGAAGCGGTCAAGAAAAAGGCACCAAACTGCCGTTTCCCCTTAAACAACTTCACCTCACGGATGAGCACAGGACCATCCAGAGGCCACCAACTACCCCTGGATATTTTAACCTAGTCCTTGATAGAGAGGGAAAAAATAACCCTTAAAGAACAGAAGGAGATGAGCACTCAGGATTGCTCCAGACAAGTCTCTAACCTCAGGAAACTCTAAAATTCCACAGGAGGGTTAAAAACTTTGTCAAAAAAATAAATCATCCTCCTCTAGTGGATTTTATGAAGTTCTACAAGCCCGCTCGCTCCCCATTTGTAGTTTGTCCAGTATCACCTCAGGTGGGCTAAAACACTGGCTGGTACAGGCTGACTTAGTCCCAGGTATTTAAACCAATCCAGGGCAACTTGCATTCATTTAGTAATGATTTGCCAGGGCGTACTCATTCAAAACGTGGCCTCGCAGACATGGGCAGAAGGACCAGCTCCCACTCTGCCTGGCCTAGTGCCCTTGACCTGACAAAAGTGACCCCCTCACATAGTCCTGACAGCATCCTTCCCCTGCTGATGCCATTTTAAAGATGAGGGTTGCTCCTCAGGTACCTAAGCCAGGCCCACAGAGAAGCTGATTCATGTTACACGAGGGTAAGAACGCTTCCCTGGAGCATTCATATGTTGCCCTAATGGTTTTCTGGCTGGCAGCTCGGCAGGGAGGCAAAGCACACGACAGACCACAGTCGCATCAAACACTCCATCTTCCAGAGAAACCGGGAAGTGATTAACCGCTTCCCAGAGAGAAGCGACACAAAGACATGAATAAAGAGACAGCGGCTGTTAAACTGTAAGAGCAAGTGGAAATGACTGATAAGCCATGGGATTCAGAGAAATCTGTGATCGGTAACTGAGCATGTAATAACTGCATCACCAGAGGAGCTCCCCCAGTGCCCATCTCTCCTCCTCCTCGCACCACTGCGGTGCCTGTCAGCTGCTGTGCTGGAGCCCAGGGAAAGAGACTTTATTGTCTTTATTAGGATCTGGATGGAGATTTACATCTCTGCTTTTTTGGAGGGTTCTCCATTATTTGACTGCATGGGTTCTACAAGAGCCTTGGCCAATGCCTGTCTGCCTCCAGGGAAATAAGTCTCCCAAATTACTCAGGCAGAAGCAGCAAAATAAGGAAAAAATAAGAGTGTCTTGACCACCAATATGTCCTGTTTAACTTCGGCTAAACGAAACCACTGTCGCATTTCATAGAATCGCATAAAGTTGGCAAAAACCTCCAGATATCACACAATCCATCCTATTGCTCAGAGCAGGACAATCACCATCAGTCTCAGTCTCTCACAAGCATCCAGCAGAGTGGATCTTGAGGTAGCCCTTGAGACCCTGATCATCCTCCTCCTCACCCCACTCCTTTTTATTTCCCATGCACTTGCAATGATTAATATCAAAGGGTCTTACTGCATTCCTGACATTCAAACCAAGCAATTTCAGAGCCTGGAATAGCCTGTGAAGAACAGGAAGGGCAGGTGGTCAGGTCAGTCATCTCCAACATCCCAGCTCTTGTTCTATTTACATTGGTACAAGGAAGCGCTCAATGTGCTGTGAACACACACGAAACATCATCTCTGTTCATGGGCTTTTGTATTAAAGGTAAGACATGAATATTTGTCTTGTAGCCACTGAACTCCACAGGTGCATCAGCTCAAGGGCAGTCATTTTAACCATGGGGAGCAACAATGGGTGCTGTGGCTTTAGCATCCCAAACACTCACCAATCCTTGCAGGTGCATCTCTCTCTCCTCCCTTAACTACGAGTGTTAACACGTTCCAGAAGTGAGAATTGAAGTTAAGAACCAACGTTTTTTTGTCAAGCTTCAAAGAAAAAAGTAATTTAGCAAACATTACTGAAAATAAGGGTTTCATCAAATGACTTGTGCTCTGCCTTTATTTATTTTTAATGGTTTCTTCTTCCCTCTCTCTCTCTTTACTTTCCCACCGGTGACTGACAGCTCTGATAACAGATTGTCTCAGCTGGCAGGTATTTTTTATGATGTTTCATTCGTGGCGCTGCGAACTGGATGGTCCCTCTATGCTTCCTCCGGTTTCCCTGCCTTTCCAATTGCTATTAGAAACTATGACAGCAAAGAGTGCAGAAATCAAAGTGCCTCCACACACATCGTGTTCCAGCAATAGCAATAAAGTGCATCAGTTTCCTGACCTGTAAACCCTCCAATTAATGCTTCCATGGTGACAGAAAAAAAAAAAAATATATATATATATACACACACATATATATATCTATATATATATATAAATGCAGAGAACAAATGACTATTTCACTCTAAGTATGTGTTTCCTCAAGCCAGCCATGGTCATGCTCAGTGAGGGCATAACCGGACACCCCCAGCCCCATGGTACCCCAACACTCATCTGTCAAGCAGAGCACAAACAGTTCACGTTATAAGCTTAGCGTATCATTTCTTAAGCAACCCAAGGGATATGAACACTCCAGTGGTATATTCATTCCAATCGAAACTGATGGGAGATGAAAAGATAACCATAACGTTTATTTTGTGGGCAAACAGCAATTCCTTTCAGCCTGGATGTCAATAAAATGCTTTCCCTTTGTTGTGCAAACACAGCCTAAAACACAAATTCAAAAGAAGCTCTAAATAAGTCCGTATTTTCGCTAAGAGCAATTTGCACAAACATTATGTTTTCCATGTTTACTTTGTTTGCCAAAATTAGAAGTGAAAGCCAGAGCAGCAGGATGGGAGACACTCCCCTGGTTAGAATTACTTCCACTTTTCCGTGGGGTTTCTTAATGACAGTGTAAATTTAGGGCTTGTTAACACATTAGAAAGACACCAAGCATCACACAGCTTTTGCTTTTCAATCTGCTTGTTTCTGTTGCTTGGCTGCGATGGTTTCAGTTTGAGCAGGAGCAGTGGGAACACTAGTGCCTGTCTGTGCTGGTTTTGCTTTCAGGTTCTAAAAAGCAGAAAGAAAGGTCCTTTCTAAATAAAAGGAAGTCCCCGTGACCATCAGGCTGGGACTGCAGAGACAAGTCATTTGATTCAGGGAAATCTCTTGTAATGGAGAGAAGGGGGTTGTGTTTAGCTGCTAATCCCGACTCCCAGGCTCAACTCCCTGCTTTGTTACAAAACCTAACGAGATCTATCAGCCGGCAACTTCGAAGCACCTCTTTAAAAGGATTAGGCTTCTAAACGCTTCAGTAGAAATTAGACACCTCAATGTCTTCGAGGATCAGAGCCTGCGCTACAGCCAGACAAGATGTGCAAAGAGATTTCTGCGCCTGGAGCTGCAGAGAGTGTCTGATGAGAATTACGGGACGCACATCACACGCTGCCCAAACCCAGCCTGGCAGTCTGGCTTCCCATCAGGAAAATTGGAGATAATAGGACTCTCTTGTCTTACTAGGGCGGAGGAAGGAGAAAGACATTAAAGATTGTGTGATGCTCACCTAATCCAGCCCTAGGGAGTAGATAAGTGAGAAATTTCTCAAGTATTTTAATAGATATTAGCTTTACTGACTTCAGCAGCAAAATGGAGCCAATTTGCACGGCCCAAGGATCTAGCTCTTGATGCTAATCTAAAGCTTCTAGAACTACAAATGAAGGCTGCAGGTGGCACAGGCACGTCCTGCTGCTCGCTACCATCAAGTGCAGAACATAAGCACTTGTAATAGCAACGTGAAATTTCTGGTGACACTGCCCTCAAGGTAGGTAGCACATTTCCTTGCTGACAATGACTAATATAATGAGTAATAACTCTTCTTCTCATGGTCCAGGAGAGAATTGGAGAGTGCAGAAGCCCTTGGCAAGCCAGGAGAAATAACAGGTAATTTCCTCTGGAATTTCCATGGAGGTTCAAATGGTCAGTTCCTATGGGCTGCCCCATTTCTGTTAGGGCAGTTTTTCCACCACAGCACCAACAGATCTCTGCTGGGCCTTGGTGTTTGCCATGCATCTGAAATGCAATCAGATTCCAGACTTGTTTTCCTTTCCCCTTCAATCAGAGCCTGCAGCCTCTCCGTGGTCTCCAATCAAAGCAAATGCTCTCTTTTCAACGTCTCACAACAGGCTGAGTAATTTTGCATCACCTTCCCCTCTACAAAGCCCGAGGTTGCTGTTTCCAGACAGCCAGGTTTCCCTCCAGTGTATTTGCCTGTATCTTGGTAACCTAAGGCATTGACCTACATACTGATCCGTCTCTTCCTAGTGCTTCCTACTTGCACAGATGCTGCCAACATCCCCACTGAAGAGCTTCCAGCACCTACAAGGGATTCACTCCTGAAGAACACCCAAATGCCAAAGGAATCATGCCCATTCCTCATGCCCAGGCTTTGATCACCCCAGCGTAGTCTGTGGTTATAACCAGCATTTCCCTCTGCTCAAGAAATAATCTCTCATGACCATTTCCAGCAACACTCTGCAAAAAGTTACTATCAGCTGGCACACTCAGCCAACTGTGGGACATTAAATTGCTGTCTGATTGGGAACTGAATAGAAATGGAATATCCACTCAAAGGTGGGACCAGCAGGGACATATTCTGCAGGTGGATAAGAGGAGGTTGCTCTAGGTATTCGGACCCAGCATAGCAGTTTCCTGAGTGGTAACCAATCTACCCCACATAGGTTTCCCCTGAGGTTTCCTCTGCTCATATTAGAGATGTCTTGATTGAAGGGTTTTCAGTTGAGCAAAGTAAAAGCAGCTGCTGTGTTCAACTCATATTAAAAAAGTCTGAAATAGTAGCAAGGGCCCAGCACATGGTTGGTGGTTTCAAGGAGAAAAAGGAAGGCAATTCAGGCTCAAATTCAAGGTTGGAATGGACATAAGAGGAATCGCTGAAAGCTTAATGTCAAACGCACTCTGTCCCCTCTCTGGCAAGTCTCACTGTGACAGCTGCGACTCCTGAGCAGTCAGTCAAGCCCAGAGAGATGTGGCTTGAAATGATCCATAACATATACACAAAAATGTGGGTTTTTTTAAAAATGCACAAATAAACTAGCACCAAAATGACAGTGGGGGTGGGGGGTGAACACAACTAAACCAACAACCACCCCGAACCAAAACAACACAAACCAGACAATGCAATATGTTCCAGACAACGTTGGAAAGTTCTTCCCCACTAAGAGAAATTTCCCACCACTGTTTCAATAGGATCAGTGAGAAAAACCATAGCAAGGCCAGAAAAAACAAGTGTTTTCTGAAAGCTGTCAATCTGTTAATAAATATGGGAGATAATGGGCAGGACCAATTGGTACATATGCTGTTTTACACGATGCCTTGAGTAAGATTCATTGCATTTATTAACCCTTCTGCTCGAGATGGTCAAGTGCTCCTTCTTCAGCCCTAACACACTGTTCTGTAAAGCACAGGAGAGGCACATCGTGATAAATACATGTTCTGCCTCTGCAGCTGCCCCAAGTCAGGGCACAGAGAACAACTCAGCACATCAAGTGACTCAGCTCCAAGCTGGCAACCTCACAAGGTAACGGAATTTATCAGACAAGCGTACAAGGGCTGGGGAATTTTAATAACTTCTTCCCCTACAAGTCATTCCCAGTGTTCCTGCTCTGTGGAGCTCCTTACGAGTGTCAGAGCAGAACAAATGTCATTTTTAATGGACTTGCTAAATCATAAAATGCGTTCCCAAAAATTGCATCTGATTAAAGCATGAAAACAGTGCATTATTCGCAGGAAGATCTCAGGCAGCAGAACAGTGGCAGTAGTGGGCTGCATGAAGTGAAATCTTGCCCCACAGGACTTCACCTTAGTAACAAAAAGTTATCCTATGATATAATCCACCCAAATACAGAGGCGTTTTGCTGGAGAGATGGAGCAAACCTTTGCATTCATCATGAATTCTTGTAGCAACATCGCATGACAATATGCATTATAACGTACAGCTCAGCAGCATGCATTTATCTGGATGAAACTGGGGTATAGTTCCCTCTACAGAGACACAGTGACTTGCAATACTCAATAAATTAACCCCGTCCTACCATCGACAAGAAATTCTATGGAAAGGCTCATCTTCATCAACTTCTCCAGCTCTTAATTAAGCACGGGCAGTGCTCAGCTGGTTCTTTGCAATGGCATCCACCATTTCCCAAGGAAGGATGGGCAGCTAACATTCTTTTATACACCAAAACTCCTTCTGCAGGGTGCTGTTAGAAGCCACACTATTTCTGTGATGGGGCCACCCCAAAGGGACCCCTTGATCCACAGGTTCTGCAGCACCTGAGCACAGTGAGGGGCCAGAGTCACATCACTTAAGCACAACATTAGCTACAAACAACAGGACAACAAGCAACAACTTCTTCTACGTTATGTGTTGTAGATATGCAGCTTTCTTATTTTCTTGGTACTGAACTTGGGACAATCGGAGCTAAAAGCACAAGCCCTTCTTTGCTGAGATAAGCAATTAGTAGCGCTCAGCTCAGTTTGAGTCCATGCCAGTCAGATGGAGCACATTCCCTAGAAAATGAGGTACTTCTAACTTGACATGGGAAGAAATTCTCAGCTATTGCAGTAAGTGTTGTTCTCACGACCCTGGTGTGTTGCCAGCTTAGCCCGGTCACCAAGCCGGTCTATTGCATAACAGTATTTACAAAACACTGGTTCTTTGGTTTACAAGCACTGAGACAGATCATGAGCAAGTGAAAGTGAATCACTGCATTTGTTTTGTTGTTTTCCACACACAGTCTTCCCTGTGAAAGCTTCACAGCAACATTAATTTTAAGTCTCTCTATTAAGATCACTGGCTGCCATGACCAAACAGAGTGAAGTTGTAAGGTACATAGAATAATAAGCTGCACAAGGAAAAATTACAACTCCAAGTCAATAAGAGCAAAAATTGTTTTGCTCTTTAAGGTCTAGAGGTGTGTATGAACATATAGAGAAAAACCTTTTGGCATGGAAGCTCCTCAGCTCTAGGGAGCAAGTAGCACCCTGAATTCTTGCTATAGGTTTAAAAATATAGAAGAAACCAGAAAGAAAACAAACAAAAAAGGCAAAGATGAGATTTCCCTGCTGATTGTCCTGCTGGTATATGGTGTGACGGGAGCTTCCCAGCAGATGCCACAGGCTCTTGTCACTTGTCACTAGGTATGTCATACCTGGTGCAGCTTTGACAGGCTGCAGCCACAGGTAACAACGCAACTGAGTGGACAATCATCATCATTTCTCTCCTCTATATCAATTCCATAACATTTACATCCTATGGCTTTTCATGTCAAGCTGCAGAGACACATTATTAGAGATCAACTTTGACCAAAATGGGAGAAAATGAAGTGCCTCTAACAATGCCAGAAATTATATTACTAACTACACTGCAGAAAGCACCAGCAGCTTTCCTTTTAACTTCCTGCCCTCAGTTCCCCAGAACTTTGGTTAATTTTAAGCCAAAGCATTTCAAAGCTCAACTCTCCTGCAGAAAAACCCGATGGAAACTAATTGAAGTGAGAGAAATTCAAGCACGCAACAGAAAATTGCCTTTCTCCTTATCTGCTACACACTTTGGTGTAAGAGAACCTCAAAGTGGGTAGTGGGAACTTCTGTTTCATCTTGTTAACATAGATTTGCCAAATTCCAACTCTCAGGCCACACTGTTCTTCCCTAAACGCCCAGCAGCCACAGTGTGGATGGCGGTGGGAGGCTGGAATACACACGTTTCAAAGGCTTCTAATAGTAATAGACAAAAAGGAGTGGATCTGCAAGTTACAGAGAGAAGGAGAATCTCTTATCTAGCAGCCTGGCTACAAAAAGCATTCTCTAGAAACCCCCATTCAAGTCAATGTAGCTCATGGCACTGAAGGGTCTATGCTGTTTCTTTGGGTTGGAGGAACTGATGCTACAGAGCTCAGGAAAATGCTGAGCGATAGCACTGCGACTTCAGCCCAACCCGCCCATTTGCTTTCCCCCAAACGAGGAAGCTCTGCTTTGGTTTGGGTTTTATTTCTCTTTAGACTTCAGCATAAAAATAAGTCAAGAAAACAGACACAGACATCCACAACATGACAAGATTATGCTGCAGAGCTGCAATGTGGGAAAGTGAGAGAAGATGGACTGGTGACTCTTAATAGAAACCACAGCCAATAAACAGTAAGGAACAGGGAAATCTGTGCTTACTTCTTACAGCCTTGTTTATCCTAACAAACATTTGGTAATGAATTACTGGTAAGTGGCCTCCTTTTGCAGAAAATTATTCAAGGAAGCTGCGCAGCTTAACAAACATCATGTAGCTGCAAGGCACTCCAGGAGCTGATCTAAGGGGACCATAAGGCACCAGGTACCTCTGCAAACACTCATAGTGGGGTGCTGAGAGGTGGCAACACGCACAGGCAAGACACTCTGGGTGTGCGTGGGGAGGGAAGGTGGCATCTGCTCAGCCATCCATCCCACGCAATGCGAGCACCAGCCCTAAATTCAGCATCCCAAGCAGTACAGCCCCTGAAATCTTGTTAGCTTCCACGAAGCTTGTTTTACCACTCCGAGAAGCCCATCCCTGGATTGCCTGAGGAACACGAGTAGGTTTTGAAGCCCTAAGCTGGGATTCAGCGACCTGAGTTCTGGGTGCCACCAGCAAGCTGCATGAACCTCATCTTTCCAGGGCTCTCACACCACCTCAGTTTCTCTGCTTTGCCCATTTGTGCTTGCAAAAGGCTCAGGCACTAACACAGCACTCGTCATTTCAGTTCCTAGATGGATAAATACTCTCACTGCCACTCTAAGCTGTCACAAGGATTTGTATCTGCCTTCATTACATCCCTTCCAGTCACAGTATAATTAAATCCGATGTTGCTTTAAATCTCAGTGAGCAAAAGAAAATTCAAGAGATTAATCAGAAAAAATTTCAAAGAGAGTTCTAAAAATATTCTAAATAGACTAGAAAAGCAGATGAGTGGCATTCTCATTTATTACTGAGCCAAGCTCTGGATGCAACAATCAATTGAATTGATAGATAACACAGATCTGCCTCTCCTGTTTCATTCTAGAAGCTCTCATTCAGAGTCAGCTCGAGATGCAATTCTCTCTATTACCAACCGTCTCGCTCACTGCAGTTTATTTTTGGATGTGTGTTTTCAGCATTCTCGAGGGGCGTGCTGTTGCCATGATTTTGAATTAGGTTTTTCCTTTATCATTGTCCCCATCCTGTAATAAAATGTTTTGGAGCACACGTGTCCTAAGATACCATTCAATTCTGTCCTTCCGGAAACCCTTGAGAATTTTGTTGTTGCTTTCAGGCAAGTCGTGATGTAATTGCAGACATGCAATAGAAATTTCCCATATGATTCTCAAAGGCTTTTTTACACAAGGCTGGACCAGCTTTCCATGATGTATAATCTGATGTTTACAAAGCAGTTGACGCCGTCCAAGCTTCTCAGCTCTTTGCTCCTGGCCCCTTCAGCCCCGATGTAACTGATTACCTTTCTGCATCAAGCAAAACAGGTTCATCTCTGCCATCTCTAACTGTAACTTCACAAGCTTCTTAGCAAGCTGATGTTTTGGCTGTATCCTTGCATGTTTTTGTCGCAGCAGCATATGTCTACTGATTGGGCAAAACTTAGAGCTGATTTATGTCAAATGCACAAGAACAAAAGCAGGAGCTCGTCCCTTGCAGCTGGGCCAACTGAGCTGTACAGGGGATGTAAATATTCCCACCGGAGCAACCAGAGAGATCCGATCCAGGAAAACTTCAGTGCTTAGATCAGTGTCACTTTAGCTGCTACTGGGGACATTTATTACAAATATATAATGCAATAAAGCAAGGCACTTGCTTTTCATGCTGTAAACAACCTTGCAAAGGCACGAGGGGATGACAGAAGAGGGCAGTCAGCCTCTGTGCCTTGCCTGCGAATTCCTGCTCTGATTCGAAACTGGAAACTGCAGAGAAACACCAGATGCCATTAGCAGACCTTAGTGCAGCAGCTCTGCAGAGCCCAGGTTGGCAGAGCTGGTGCCACCTCAGCATCCTCTCCACATCTGCCCATCCATTCCCATCTAGAGAGGCCTTAGGTCTGACAAGCACCAGCAGCACTCAGCTCATAGCCAGGGAGGAATTCAGAGCTCCTGACATACCTGCCTGTTCATGTGGCTGGAACACAGTCCCCAGAAGAGTTAACTCATTCAGAAATTAATGAACAAGCCACCGTAAGCTCCAGATGAAACCCAGACTGCAAGAGATTGTCTGCATACACTATGAGCAAGGAGAGTGCAAGATGGGCAACGTGCCTGCAAGCATCTTGGGAAAAGAGGCAGGTAGCACTGGAGGAAGGAAAGGATATTGAAAACGGAGCATCATGACTCAATGCCAGGACTATTAGGAAAGCAAACGAAATTTGCTAGAAAGCAGCATAATCCATATCAGTCACTGGATGCTGTTCCACTGGGGAAGACCGGAGGTGCCAAGGTTGAAAAGCCTGCCATTCATTATTTTTGATCTAGTGCAGCACAGACAAGAAGAGCTTGCATGATGCATTGGTTGTATATTCTTCTATTGATCTCTCAGACTTAGTTTTCTAAACTTACCATCCATCACCCCTCAAGTCCTGCTCAAATTCCCCTCGAGAGGAGACTAAAGAGAAGCCACTGTCCTGTCTCCAAGGGCCACAGTCCAAATGGTTTATGAGAGCCAAGGACATATGGGAACTTGGGTTGATCCACTACCTTTATGATGGATTTGCGGCATTTACAGATATTACTTTCTCCCTACTAAGGTGGCTCTTCTGAAGGCAGAAGAAGCCTTGAGGAGGCTGTGCTCCCAATCCCGCTTAGGCAAGACAAACTGATCATGAGAGGAGAATTCATCTCCAGCTCATACACCACTCACTCCACTAACACTTTCATTCCACCTCCATGGAAACCAGCTCTGAAAAAACTACCTCCTCCCAGGGTACACGTCAGAGCTCTCTTTTTCTAGCTTGGCCACAGCGCCAATATTAGGTTTTTAAAGATACATCACTTTGCAAACAGAACCACCCTCTCTTCAGCCCATACCCAGTCATTTGCCAAGCAGTAGGTATGTCCAAGTGGGGGTATGCAAGGAATGAGGAGACAGCTCGTGTAACAAATGCAAATGTAACCCCCCATGTATGCCTACTTATCTGCTTCCTCGTGTATCATCCTTGCCACCAAGTACCATTTATGGGCTGTGTTGGCCTGGCTGGGGAGGACTAGGTGGGCAGAGGAAGACTCACAGTGCGGGCAGCAGGATGATCTAAAACTGTGTTGAAGCTGGTGCAAATTTTGAGCTAGAGCGTCAAATTTTTGTGATCACAGTTTCTTAGCTCTCAGACGGTGGAATAAGTCTTAATATTGAGAACAGATTAGCGTTCATCTTGTAAGAGCTTTTTACACTTTCACCAGAACAATTTAAAACAAGCTTGGCTAGAAAAAAATAGAGTAGCTCCCAGAACTCAGCTGTTATTAACAGCTTCTCATCTAGTCTACGGAAAGACAAAGACTTTTAGGTCACCAGTGGCAAAATAGGGTGGTATGAATATCTTCTGCTATGGTATAAACATTGCTTAGCAACAATCAAAACAGTGTATTGTCATCGTTCTTCTCATACTAAATTCAAAACACAGGACTAGACCAGCTACTATGAAGAATATTAACTCTATCCCAGCCCAAATCAGGACAATCCATCCAAGCAAGAACAACCCCCAGAGTTGGTACCAGACAAAACTCATTAAAAGCACTGGCAGTTTTGGCCCAAGCAAGGACTAAAAGAAAACATCAAATGGGTTGATTCAGGACTCAGCTCCCACACGTCCGGCTATCATTTTCTTTTGCTGTGCTCTGCAAAATGTCTCGTAAACGCATTGATGGGTCTGACAGTCCTGAATCCATCATCTTAATTCTTACAGAAACTCTGCAAAGATCTTTACAAAAACTCTCAAAAAGCTTCTCCCCCGCCCCTTTCTTGTAAGAGATGTAGATGTAAAGAACACAAAGCATTATTCATTTCCTCCCTTTCTGACATTTCAGGTATCATAAAAAAAAGGGAAGCCAGGTATGAAGGGGACATGTAGGTTAAGAGCAATCTGTCTCTGCTCAATAAGAGATGGAAAAAAAGAGAAGTGAAATTGTACATTATTAGATGATCTTCAGTTGCCCTTTCAATGCAAAGAAGAGCAGCATTAGAAAATGGGGATTAAAATTCCCCTGTAAATGTCTCCAAGGGAGAAATGCTCAGTGGAGGAGGGAGAAGTGCTGCTGCCTAACAGGTACATGCCAGGAAATCGCAGAGTTTAGAACACACCTGAAGAAGCTTTTTCGGGGGGAAAAAGAAAGAAAAAAGGTCTTTAGACAATGACACAGATCGGTCCGTGTTCTGCTTCTCTGTGGTGGGTTAGTTACCTAACCCAAGTAAACCCCCCCGCATCAGCACACATCCCAAACGCACACATTGGACTTCAGGCAAGCACCGAGCAAGGAGAAGGGAAAGCAGATTCTAACCGCGCGTTGCATTGCATTGGCCTAGGGACACGACACGGATTCAAGAGAAAAGTGCATCCGTAAATAACCTTGTCTAGAACAGTCATGATATAAGCTTTAGGGGAAAAAAGTGTGTTTACCTTTTACAGAACAACTCTACTATTAACCAATTACTGAGGGGTAGATCAGAGCAGCGGTGCTTGCTGGCTTGACTATTATCGTTGACTATTTCAGAGCCTGCTAATGGGAGAGAAATTTGTGTATGGGAAATTGAATGCAATTAGAGTCATTTTAGCAGTAGTTCGGAATGGAACTGACCTTTGCTTTCACATGCAGGGGTCCACAGATATTATGTTTAATATTATTTTACTTGTTCTGGAAAAAGAGATTTTGGCTTTGCAACTACCAGAACAACAACGTACCGAAGCAAAGAAAAACACAGTGTGAACTAGAGTTGAGAGAATGGCCCAAGATTTAAAACTCCTCAATTCTAGTCTCATCTTTGTCATCAGCTCAGTGTGGCAGTAATTTTGCCTTGCTATGACTCACTTTATCCACCTTTAAGGTTTGGTTGTCCCAACAATCCCTTGTAGCTCCCAAATACACACTTCTTGCTATTTGACACTTCCCTTATTTGCCGTTGATATTTCTGGAGCACTTACAGGCAATTATCAGTTTCTGCTGAGAACCCACCTTGCCAAGTCAGTTGGCCATCGTGGTGGGCAATCAAATCATTCCAATGGGGAATTTTCTGTATTGGGATAAATATTGGGGTCTTGTCCAAGCTTGCTTTCTATAACTGAAGCACAAAGCAATCTTTAGGTAGTATCTAAAAGGCTTGAACTAGTCTTAAACAGCACTATCATTTCAGGGGTGACTTTAACCAACACAACCATAAATTAATACTGCTGTCTGCAGTGAGTCAGAACTGGATGGACATATTTTCAAGCTTATCTATCTTCTTCCCTTTTCCTCTGCTGTTTTGCGTGCTCCCCAGTTTTCTGTCTAACCTCAGGGTCCACGTCTATTCTGAAAAAGTCTGGCATGGTGGCCTTAATACACAAAGTGCTTATTTTTAACACAGACTGATGGCTTTTTTCCTAGATAATGATGATTGATTCTGCTTTCCATCCTTTGTCAAGGCTCAGCACATGCCTAGAATTTAAACAAGTCCTTCTTCTGATACTTCCATGCATCCATCTGTTCCTTTAGATCTCTCTCCTTCTCCTGTTTTAAATAATGAACTTTGCTACACTCAGAACAATCTATTAATAAATAACAATCGCAGAGATTACACAAGCCAATTAATAGTTAAGCAGCATCAGGAGCTGAAGTAATAGATGCTGCTGAATGGGAGAGGTGTGCGAGGGTGGCGAAGCTGCCAGTCCTTGTACAAGCAGGATTAGCAGAACTCTACAGTACCTGGGGGGCAAAGTTGTGCAAACAGTGCCATAAACTCATAGTAATTAAGCATGCACACACTCCTGGGCAAATTATACCTGAGCAACAGGAAGGAGGGAGTAGAACTGGATTCATCATATCATCCTCTAACACATAAGGTGAAGATGTTTGCAGTACGGTTTGGGCACAAAGAGAAAGTTCACCTTGCTGAGCACTAGGAATACAATACCAACACTGAGTTTTTCTCCTTTAGCTTGTTGTTTAAATGTGACACAACTGACCTGGTAAAAGACACTGAGGATCTCCTAAATCTGCTCTGTCCTTTGTCCTATCAGTCCCTGCATTTCTGCTCCCATTTGCAAGTGATACAGCCAAACCAAACTGGCATGGCACTATTTGAGATCACACTTAAGGCTTGTTCGCTTTCTTTGCCTCCCAACCTGGTGACGGATGAAGCAAACGATGGGAAATGTGAGTAGCCAAAGATGAAGACAACATATGGGATAAAGGCCATTTCACTGGCTCTGCAGGGCTACACTGCTCCCTGTCAGAGCTGGACAGTACTGTTCTCTACACTGGTTGGGCATTTAGGAATGGTCTAAACCTTTGACTCAGCTACATTTTTGCTTCACTTAATGTTAAGGACATGCTTGAACGTTTAGCTGAATGGTCTCTGCCGATATCTTCGTTTACTGTGCTCGCCATCTCTGTTTCTTCCTTTTGTTTTTGGTCTTCATTCTTCTGTCCTCTTCTCATTTCTCAGTCCAGGTCCTGTGGGGGCTTTGGTTTTCTCCCTCATTTCTCCTCCTCTCTGCCCTTCATAACGACTCAATCTAGCAGGCAGCGTGACAAGTGAGTGAATCCAACACGGAGTTCTCCTGCGCTCTAGATTAATTTGAAGATTTCTCCCAGATGCAGCTCTAAAGCCCCAGATTCAATTTCCCTCTGACATAATAACAGAATTAGTCTCATATTGTCATACATAAATTACTTGCAAGCCTGGTGCCAGAAGAGAAAGAAACAGGAAAAAAGAAAAGAATACAATTCAAAGGAAGGTGTAACTGTGACAAGCAACAACAGAATAACAATAGGCGACCAGCGGGTTGCATCTATCATATCTGACAAACAAGGAGAAAACCATCTCTATATCAAACATAAGAATTATTTACCTCTTCTTCTCCCAGCCCTTGAGCCATTAAACCTTATACTGAGGACTTCTGTGTCTTGCAAAGGACACAAAGTCTAAATAAGTCTTGGAGTGAAAAATATTGTATCTGACTTTCAGTTTAGTGGGGTGTCTTCTTCCTCACAAGATGCCATTCACAGGAATAACCCTATTGCCCCTAGCTGAGAGAAAGAGACCGCTCCTGTGTA
This sequence comes from Nesoenas mayeri, assembly GCF_963082525.1. Taxonomy (NCBI): domain Eukaryota; kingdom Metazoa; phylum Chordata; class Aves; order Columbiformes; family Columbidae; genus Nesoenas; species Nesoenas mayeri. The sequence continues at coordinate 6,125,947 of NC_137572.1, read as the reverse complement.
AGTCATTACAGGGGACAGCCCGACACTGCCCGTCCCCAGCAGAATCGGGTTTGCTGACACTGGGCATCCAATATTTGTCTTTCCCTGCATCACTCAGCGCTGCCTTTAAGAGACTTTCCCCTCTCCCCAAACCCACAGAGCTGATTCTGTGGGGTTCATGTTTTGGGGGGTTCTTTTCTGTCGGTTTTGTGTGGGTTTGTTGTTCTGGCATGGGGTGGGGTGATATAATCATCATACAATAGGAGATATAAGCGCTGAAAAGAGTTGTCAAGAGTGGGAGTGAAATCCATGAGGGAACTGTTTTCCCTATAGCCTGGGCAATCAAGAGTAGCTCAGTTAGCATCGCTCAGATCCTTGCAAATGCAAACACATGGGAGGCTTTTGGAAATTTAGAAGGTGCTCTGTAGGGAAGAGGCGAGACTGCCTGAGAAATCACCCTTTGCCACGCAGCCGGCACTGCGTGCAAACTCCCCTGCTTCTTTCCAGGAGGTGCAAAAGCTCCTCAACAGAACCGAAGGAACTTTCCACAGCAAGAGGCTGGGAGATCATCCTCCCCTCCTCCTCCTTCCATGAATAACATCAGCCATTGACCTTTTCAAATACGGTGCTTACTGTAAAATATTACATTACAGTTATCACCAGCACCAGCGGAGGAAGGGGCTGGGGAGAAGTCTCAAGCCTGCTAGCATGCCAGATAAAGGCTTCTACGGTTGTAACAACCTACAAGGAAATTTTATTACTATCTCTCTGGCATTTAAAATTAATGTAGTTATTAAGATAGATATTGTTTTACAGCATAATGGCTTTTTAACAAGGTGAATGCCATGAGCCCCTGCTGAGGAGAAAAAGGGAATATGGAGGGTTTCCATGCATTTGTACCTCCTGATAGAGATTAGTGACAGAGGAGCTTTAAGGAGCAGTTGCACCCCTCAATAAGACTGGATTTTAATTTATGTTGTGATGACAGGTTGGCGATGAACTGGACCAATAAGCTGTAATTTCAGCAGTGCTTTCAGGCTTCCTCTCCCACCCTTGTTTCCCTGGCTATCCAAAGGTATCTCAGCACAAAATGGCACTTGTTTGTCTAAAGCTACAAAAAGCATCCCTGAAGCCAGGGCACAGAGATGAGGAGCCTGCAATGATTTTAATTCACTGAACTTTATTGCTGCATTTAACCAGATGATTTTTCTAATAGAACAAGCCGATGAATCAAGAGAAGTGAGAGAGACTACTGGATGGCTACTCAAACGTTCTTTGCAAAGACACCAGATTAAAATCTCCTAACCCATGCATGCTCTATTGACAACATCCCTAGAAACCACCACGGACTGTATCACTTCTTCCAGAGGCTGCAAAAGCGCCAATATTTTGAATGGCTGGGCACAGAAACAGTCTGCATTTTGAAAAACGCTCATGCAGAGGCCTGGATTCTTTCTCTCCTTGCCTACAGGGGTTTAGGTAGGGATTAGTTTTGCCACAAGCAGGACGCTTTCAAACCAGGGTATCGTGCAGCATTTATGTGGCAAAAGCAGCACTGCAGAGCACCTAAACCACTGTCCAGCAGGGCAGGAAGGTCTGTCTCTGGCCAACTACCATGCTCCTAAACCCTGGAAGCTTAATTCCTAGATGCACTGGATGCTTTTAGCAGCTACAGTGCAATTTGTTGGACTGTAACCATTTAACCAGGCAGTTTGCCTCATGCTATAGCAATAACTACATTATTTGCAACATCAGAAATCTTTACCTCATCTCCAATCTGGCCCAGCAAAGACACAAATTGTCAGCTAAATCATTAATAGAAGTATCAAATAGCTGTGGGCCAAAATAATCTGTCCCTGGGGAACCCCTTTGAAACAACCTTCTTCATTGATATAGTTCCTTGAACAACTTCATTCTGAGCTCTGCACACGCATCCATCCAGCATGCGCTCTATTAACTGCACCTCATGAAAGTTTTCTTAATCAAAATGTCAGATGATATCATGTCAAATGCCTTAGAGGGAACCAACGATATGCTACCAACACTGTTGCCTGTATCAGTCAGATCTGTACACCTGTCAACAAAGACAACAGGTTTAGCCAATGAGACCTACACCTCAGAGAACACTATGCTGACTCACACTGGTTTTATTTTTAGCCTCTGAATTGTTCTTGCCAAAACAGCAGATCAGCCATTCCACTGTGTAACACAGCTTTGACCTTAGACTGCTGCATTTCTCACCATCTGGCTTGCCTATTTTTACCCTTATTTAAATCTTGCAAATCTCAAAAGGATTTGGCAGAATGTTTCAGAGCAAGGACTGTGAAGGGTTTTGAAGCTGTATAACCACACAGACACGTGCCATGGTCAAACACACATACCGCATCTTTCAAAAGGCCTTATTAGCTAATGTAGCTATACGGCTTCTAGACACCAGAGCTGGCTTGAATCCAGTCAGATCAGAACAAGGGCAGAATGAGCTCATGTCTGTCTCTATCCATTCATGTAGCTGTTTGTAAAGGGGGAAGAATTTGAATTAACACCTTGGTTCTTAAGTAGATTTCAAGGGCTCTATTTTGCATGTCTGGAAGCAGAGTAGAGCGACACATACAGTAGAGCTAGATAGATATGGCTTCAGAAGAATGAGAAAGCCTTCCTTTTTTGATTGTTCAGGTACTCTGACACACCAAACAGTGTAAAAAATACCAGCACTGAGATAGTATAGAACCAGTGACACAAGCCACCTTTCAGTTACAAGAACCAAACTATTTTGATTCTCTTTGTCCCTGCATTGCATACCCAGAACACTCATGGAAGCAGCCAAATCTAATCTCACCTGTGTAATGGGGCAGGAAGGAGATGCCTTTATTCCAGACTTCTGGAATCTCCTATGTTGCTCCTACCTAAAATTCCCACATCAAAGCAGCCACCCAGCCAAGAGCTCAAGAATCTGAAAAGAAACGCTATTTCCAGGCTACATCGAGGAGATATGACAGCTTCCCTTTTGTTAGTGTGATCCAGCAGAGCAGGAAAACAAGCGGTTAAATTTCAGCATAATCCTTCAGAAGAAAGCAGGACTATTCACCCCTCTGAAGTTGAACATGCAGCTGCTAGCACTTCAGGATCCCAGATGTCAATGGTTCTCCATTCTCGTCACCCTGCTCCATCAGAGCATCATCTCCCGCAGTTCTACTGGGGCATGCAAGGCTGGAGCGCTGCACCAGCCCAGAACAGCCACGTACCCCTGCGCTTTACAGGCAGCAGGCACTCCTGAAGCCTTTGCAAGGAGAGGGAATAAATAAGCCCTGAGTGACACAGATTTTAACAACAAAATCATTCTATGGACAGAGTGCATAATGAGTTCCAGTCGGAGCAAGTTATGGAGGAATAATTTCTTAGTACCTGGAGCTAGCAACCGCTTCATAGATGCTTTTTATTCCTAGGTTGTAAATTGTTTTTATGCATCATTTATCAATGGTGACCTAGCCATATAATAGGCATATTTCAATATTTATACCTCTCCACCCTTATGCTCAGCAAACAAATGGGAACAATAGGACATGGTTGGTGTTACAAGTCACTGGGCTATCTCCCACTGCTCCTAGGTAAGGGCGATGAAGGCCTGCAAGTGACAGATAAACCCAGAGAAATTTTATTATGTGATGCATAAAGAATGACTCCTGTGTTACTGAAGAGGATTAAAGAAGTGCTAAAGGCCTAGATTTTGTGCTGCATTTAAAAGCCAAATGCAGCAGCATTCAGAGGGACAGACACATGCAAACCCTCCCCATGGCCATGAGGCTGCAGACGCACAGCACAGACCATGGCATTGCCCCAGGACCGGCTGTCCTGAGTCATTGGGTTTGGGGGTGTGCATGGGAGAGGTTTATCCCCACTTTGGGCAAACGGCATGGCTTCTGCTCTGGGGATAAGGCTTGGCTGTTCCGCAGGTGTGGAAAGACAGGTAGCAAACTGTCTGCAACTCAAAACACCAACCTGTCCTTCCTTTAGTGCTCGCCCCTTTACAGCTTTCAGTTTCAGTTATTTACCTGCTGGGAAACAGCTCTTCTGAATGTTTTCCAAAACATTTAATGCCTCTGTTTAGTTTCATCAAAACCGTAAGCAAACCTCTGACAGGTTTCTTCATTCCTGCTTGGGCTATCAGCTGTATTACAGTACACTCAAATAGGACTCCTGCAGAAAGATCTTGTGCTAAACCCCACTGGCTCTAGGGTTGAAACATTAATATTCAGCAGAGAAACTAGGAAAATACATTTACTCTCTACTCACAGCTAAAGCTGTTCTTCAGGCAGCTACTTAATCTGTGGACACTGTGCTATTTTATTTCCAGAAAGGAGATGAATGCTCAGAGCTCTCACGCTGGTTCTGCTTCAGAAAACCAGACTTAATTCATGATGGCGTAAGGCAGGACCACATTTGCAGGCTGCTAACAAAACCCGTGCTCTGTCCTTGCTCTGATGTACCCCTCCAGAGCCATAAACCCAGGGAGTTACACTCCACAGCTTTCAGCCGCAATAATTATCTCCCCATTATTGATGTTGATTAGATGAGATATACTCTCTGCTGTGTTAAATACCATACTTGTTTATAGATATCGATACAATCGGGAAGTATCACAACCTCGACCAGCAACAGCAAAGCAAGAGCAGCTCAAACAATGCACCTCAATTTTCCTTCCCACACACTCCAAGCGTCACAGTTAATAACAATACCTCATTAACGTTTTGCGGCCTCACTTAGCTGTTATTCTGGAAGAGCCCTTCCCATTCCCCAATAGCTGTTTGCCTTGGGAAGATGATGCAGCAGAGAAGTGAGGTGACTTGAGCAAAAACCATACAGCCAAGCACACCTATTGAATCCTGCTTCCTTCTGCTTTGACCAACAACTCAAGTGCTCTTTTTCAAGGACATGCGGGAGATCAGAAGCTGCTCCTTGCAGGCCAAAACGTGGATCTGAAAGCTGTAGTTACACTACTATAGCTTAATGGATTGCTGTGTGCTCTGCGCTTGCAGCAAATGCAGCCAACGAGGCTTAACATCACACACGTTCCTCAAGAGATTAGCCACCAATTTGTCTGTATTTACAACTGGCAATTGTGAAATTGTTGGCTCAACACGGAGTGGAGGGATGGCTAAAGAGGACAGCAATGGTTAACCAGGTGAGTAAACCACCTCGGTTTGACAGCAGACCATAATTTCAGTGTCTATTATCAATAAAGGAAAGCATTAGAAAAAACTCCATTAAGACAACAAGGCATAATGTAGGTAACGTGAAGTGCTCATCACAATCTCAGTCTGCAGGTGATAACGAGTATCTGACAAATGCTCTGGAGAACAGGAGCACCGGGCACTGCAAGAGGCAGAAACAAACCCACTAAATAGTTCTGCTTAGTAGTAGGAGAAGCCCTCAGGACCCCCTTGTTTGGGAAAAGGGCCTCAAAGTGCCTCTTGCTCTTTTTCCCATTGTCCCTCTTAGCCGGTGCTCACCCCACTGCTATTTCTCCAAATTTTAGTGAAAATTTCCCAGTTTCTATGAATTAGAAAGCCTTTGGATAGCAGCATGGCTTTGCCCTGTCTCTTACCTTCTGATCTTAATATCCTGTCTCCTGACAGATGCTAATTTAGCAATAGCTAAGTGGGTGGAACCTGTTTATTGCTTTTTACAATGAGACGGATTTGAAGATGTTTGCTAATTAGACATCAGATCAATTCAACAGCGTTTGCCTGGAATCATCAGTGGTATTGAAACAGTAAGAGGCCAGATATGACAGATGCAGCTTACTCAAGATTACACAGCTTCAGAATTTCTTTTACTCCTCATGGTCCTCTCTGAAGATTTCAGAGGCACCCGATTAAATAAATACTCATAGCTGGAAGTTATGAGCTGGTTCAGAAGTTGATGGTGGAGGTGCAGACTGGCCCTGCAGTGCAATGACGAGCTATGATCTCCCAAAGGAAACCAAGGCCAGAGGCTCTGGACCCTTTACCTCTCTCACAATTGCTGCAGCAGGGTGTATTAACAAGAATAATGCAGTGATGAAGACTACAGCTAAAAGAAGAGTTACTCGGACATCCTGTCTATTCCTTCTCCATATATCACTCTTAATGGAGATTATGCTTTTTCAGACGATGATATTAGCAGTAAGAACAGCAAAAGTAGCATAACTTGATCTATGACAGCAATAGTTAAATATACACACACATCACTGCCAAGAGGATTACAAAGCAGCAGCACAGGGGAATGCAGTGTGAAATCAGATAATCATGAGCATCTACATTCTTCCTTGTGTGTTCAACTTGCTGCAGAGCATTTCAGAGAGGAAAACAAAATAAATCTTTTCCATCTAAACCACTTGCTTTGTCAGACAGTAACAACTTGCTGCTCCCCCTCACCTTCCCCACGGTCACTCCACAGAGTTCTTCAGCGAAAGAGCCTCTGAACTTATTTGGCTTGACACGTCAATTTTGTCCTACCAGGCCACAGGCCAATGTCCTGGAGGAGCTGCAGCCCATGGCAGCATTGGGGACTAAGCAGAAAAGGAACATTGGAGTCACAGCGATGCCCTGAGCGACACCAGCCTGACAAATGTCGTTACGGTGCAGCTAGAACACTGTGAAGGCACAAAGAGGGGGGGTAAACCATGACAGCCCTGTCCCTCTCAGGAACACAAAAAGTTCATTTTGGAAGATGCATTTAACCATTCCATTTAAAGAAAAGCTAAGCCTGATCCTTTTCCTACCATCCCCTTCAGCAACAAGGCTGACAGATGAACCAAAGTCAAGTTTGTTTTCAGACACAAGGAGGGATCTCAAGGGCTTGGTTTTGTGCCCGCACCGGTACAGCTGTGGGGCAGAACACTGACTGTGTCCCACCTGGCCAGCCTGTGCACTTGACTTTCACACTGTCTCAGAAAGACTGATGCAGAGGAACTAGAGGGAAAGCAGGAGCTCTAGGCTTGGTTTCCAGCTCTACCAGAGAGAAAACGTCAAAGGCACTTTCTCACTGCATCCCATTTTGATGGAGAACAATGTAGTATGGACCAATTTTAGTCTCTCAAAACTGGTTCTCTTCTGTGTAATGGAAAATTAGGTTACCATGTATATCTTCCCTACAGTAGCTAGGCTGTAGGAATAGAAGATGCCTGCTACTATTCCAATACTACTCCCACCTATGAAAATCTGAAGCTTTAGAACCTTGATTCCTTGTCGTCTCTTGAGAGACAATGATAAAACACATGCATTACCTCTACCCTTCAGAGCATGGAAAATAACAGGAAAGTGGTTGTTTATCAGATGTCAAGAAATACCAAGCCCTTTTGTATCCAAAAAAAAGAAAAAGGAAAAAGGTAATTTCCCAGGAAGCTCCTGTCACTAACTGAAAAGAGAGAGTAAAAAGCACCGCTTTTATTATCTGCTTTATTTATGGTTACTTCATAACAACACAGACAAGTACATTAGTTGCTCAGCCGCTTCCTTGCTGCTCCCTTTGTGAAGACAGAAATCAAATGTATGGCCGTTTGCTGAAGCTGAACTCAGTCAGCCAACAGTGGTTTGCATGTGTCTGACCTGGGAAAACAGAGGTGTAAGCACAGAGAGGTAATAGACACGTACCTGATTCCAGACCGTAGGGCAGGAGGGGTTAGGGAGGTAGACCAAGTAAGGATGGAAATGGGAAAGCGAGAAGCAAGTTCTACAGGATCTCCTACTTCTTCCTGGGGTATTGTTCATTTTGAAGCTGTCAAAGAACATCTCGGCAAGATGGGAAGGAGAGATAGGGCTGCAGCACTGTCACCCACAGAAAAAGGCAGCTAAAGTATCAGCCACACTGTGTGTTCCTTTAGTTTGGGCTTGAATTCTCTAGAGTCAATGCATAAGAAGCAGCGTGGTTATGGAAAAACTGTTCCCAAATGTGATTGACAGCTTCACTTCTCAACACGGTAGAGGGTCAAGGCCAAAGATCAGAGACAGTAGGAAACCAAGTTACACCAAAAAACATCACACTTTGGATTTAAGCTTTATGGCAGGCTTGTTTCAGGATATTCCACCAGGTGAAGAGGTCAGTTCCCAGAGCAGAACTAAGCTCAGAAACTGCAACCCCTCCTACAGAGCAGCTATGGGGCCAAGAAACTTGGAAGGGTTTTGGGATCCAAATGAGCTGGTTTGGATTTAATGTTCAAGCCTTTGATATTTGCTTTAACTGAAACTAGTACTTAGCTTCAATGCGAGAAAAGAACAAGACTCAGAGAAGGAAAGAGCAACCTTGTCCCTATCACAGCCCTCCTCCAGTACCCCTGTTCTCTATGGAGACTATGTCCACTACAATAAATCCAGAGGCTTTTTTTTTGCTGTTTGATATAGATATTTGTAATGACACCGTACACACTACGATACAGCACAAAGCTTTCTTGCGACCAAGCACAGACAGTTCTTAATTAAGTGGCTTAACTGTGTAGCTATTTATGCTGCACACAATGATCTCTGGATCCAGTTCTGTATCACTAGGGTACTGTTGACTTTCAATAGCAAGTACTTAAAGAGATTGGAGGTCTTTTATACACAGCAATTTAAAGTGAATGAACAACACATCCCATGAACATTACAGCAGCCAAGAGGAGAGGAGCGATGTGGCTATTAAAATCTGTTTCTAATAATTCAGAATGGACTCAGTTATCCCAAATATCCTGCTATGAGGCAAAGTGTTAATATGCTATTAACCCATCATGGAACAAGCAAAGCCGGGTGCTACAGCTATCAGTATGAAGGGAATTGGGAACAAAGCAACATGTGTGTGGAAAGGAAGGACAGGAGCATCAGGATCAACAACACTGGGGCAGGATGCTGCCCAGAAGAGTTGACGTTTATGTTACCACCTGCTTGCTTTTTCCCTTCGGCAATTTTTGCAAGCATTCTGCGGCAAAGAAGCTGTAGCTGTCATGCACCTGTCTGCCCCCTGCACCTACCGCAGAAGAAAACACAGGTTGGTGTAGCAGGTATCATATGCTGGGAGAGGAGCGCAACAGGTTGCTGCTGCGTGGGTCACCTGCTTAATGTATCACTTCCCACCACAATCTGCTTGACGCTTGTTTACTCAAGCACGGTAAAAGCCAAGCTGTTTGTTCCCTTGCGCATGTTCCATCTGGCCCGACACAGCTTCAGACACGAGGTTTTCGGAAAGGAGAGAGACGTTCTCCAGCAGCTTATGGGAAGGCAAAGGGCATGGTGATCTTCCTTTGGTTGGAGGGGTATGTGCAGGAGGAAAAGAACAGTGTAGATGTGTGTTTGCATAGGGGTCTCTTCACAGAGGAAAAACACACAAACAAAAAACACACCTTGAATCTGACATGTTTATTAGCAGATGGATGGCTCTTGGCACTGATTCTCCAGCACAGTTAACTAGGAAGGTCAAGGGCCTTTGGGCTGACTCCAGAATAAACCGAATCCATTGTGTTATTCATAAAGTCACTATCCTGACTCTCCCCTAAGAAACTGTTGCTCTGCTGACTCAGGCGAATTTGGAACACCCAAGAGCAGGGTATTATTTACACCATCCAGGACAGAGATTCAGCCCGCACATCTGTGTTCACAGAGTCCAGCGCATCTAGGAAATGAATTAAACTTTGGGTACAATCCTCTCTTAAAGTAAACCACAACTAGACAACCTCTACTTCTCATTTCGACCCGAATAAGACTCCTTTCTCTGTGTTTTGGCTTTGCACTATTCTCACATTGACATCTCATTATGGTCCTGGAGTGCGGAGCCTGGCAGAATGGCATTCTGACCTCTGGTAGGGACTGGTGGTGCTGTTACAATGCAAAGGCACAGAAGCTGTGGCACAGTCCTGGTTTCCCCATCTGCTGCGCTATTACCCACAATGTGATGGTTGCCACAGCGGGAGCTTTTTCACAGAGATGATGCATTGAAGAAAGGTTGCACAGAGAGGGAGGCAATATTGCCTATCAAGTGTTACAGCATTTCTCTGGTTCGTGACAACTGTACATTGTGACATGCAATACCCGAGACCCTAGCGACTGTTACAGATGAAAGAACACAGAGCTACCCAGCTGAGAAATCACGCCAATAGAGGAAAGAGCTGCGAACAGCAGCAAGGCAACAAGGCACCAGTTCTGCTAAGTAGGAGTGCCTAGAAGTTTCTACAAATGTAAACATGCTTCTGTGCTAAGCACTATACAGATCTCCAGACAGAAGCAGCCCCGCATGCAGAGCCTGCTGCCTAAAGATGGGGAGCCAAGCACACAGTAGGTGAAAGGACTTATTTTGGGGAAATGAGTTTAAGAGCAATGAGGCACCATTCCCCACCTTAAACATGGCCCAGTAGCCCATACCCACACTTGCCAAGACCTGGCAGCAGGTACACAGATGCTCAAGCATCACACCATGCCGCAGGAGATTCCCAGCTGTGTGTTCACCGCAGATATCCTGAGGCTCCCTGCCAAAAGCACCCACGGCAAACCCACTTGGGCTCCTGAGGACAAGACAGAGCTCCCAGCCAAGCGACAGGCTCCAGACACACAAGCAGCAGTGGCGCAGAGGCATGTGTAGTCATCTGATAGAGCACAGACGGGCTTAGGGCAGAGAAGTCCGGAGTAGGGGGGTAAAAGGCCAACCACCAAGTCTGGAAGCACCAAGTACGCTGCCTCGATCAGAAAAGCTTTCATAAAGGGTTTAGTGAGAACGCCCCACCAAGCACTGCAGCCCCATCCATCTCTGACATGAGCAGGTACAGCGGGCACTAAGGAGTTTGCTCTTAGGTGCTTTTCCTCTGCTGATCGATAGCATTTCCAGAGCGTTATTAACTGCGCCGGACTTCAACACGTTGGGGTGATCTATGGAGCAGAAGCGGCTTTAAAGTATTTGGCACTCCAGCCATGGATTATAGAAAAAGAGTAAAAATTGAAGGAGTTGCTCGGAGCATCCCCATCTGTTAAGGTGTGTGCACAGGGTGTGTGCGTGAGCTTGTGGATGCCGTACAAGGGAGCAGCTGAGCAAGGGCAGCTGGCTGGTGCAATGCATCACATCTCTTAAAAACGAAGACACTTCAATTTGTTTCCAGAAGCCCCAGCTGCTCACAGGAGTGAGAAATTGGGTGACCGCGCTCAGAACAAAAAACACAGAGAGGAGAAACAGTTGATGGAAGAAGCAGCAGACATTTTCAGAATAGAAATGTCAAAGGAGGAGCCTGCTCAGGACATGCTGTCTTGGAAACTCATGGCAGATGAGAACCATGGTTTGAAGGCAGGCAATCCCCATTTCCCACTGCGTATGAAAATCATGTTATAGCATATGGCTAATCCTCTCTTTTTTGGAAATTACATGGCTGTGGAGCTTGAACCATCTTGTACAGCATTTCCAAAGGAATGCCACTTAGCTCTGTTCTGAAAACAGCATTGTGACCTGTAATCATAACAGTAATTTTTAAGATTAATTCATCTTACTTTAAGCAGCTCTCACTTCTGGATTGTGATCTACAATAGTCACATTTTCAAGGTTGACTTTTGTAAATATACCATGGCGTAAAGGAACAGAGTCAGCCCCATGTCTATGGGGTATTGGTACTGCTCCACTAGTTGCAAAGTCCTGGATCCATACACCACCAAATTCCCGCCCATTCCCCCACCTGAAACAATTCGCCAAACTTAGCGCTAATGTATGAATCACTTCAGTCAACCTGAAACCAGCTTCCATAATACATATTTGTCCATTATTCATCCACTAAGAAACACTGCCTGCTGTTCCAGCTTCAGGGGCCTAATTAAATCATAGCATGAATTGGAAAGAAGCCATTCTTCTAGAAAGACTGAGAGGACCTCCTCAACTCATTTATTCACTGATAAGCATCATATAAAAGGACTCAGCACCCCTGAGGGAAAAGATGCTGCCCATCCCATTGATCCCATGCTCTTTCCCTATTTCTCATGCAGCTCTTATTTCTGTTGTATGGCTGCATTCACAGATCAGAAATTACTTGACCAGCTACATAAAAACCTCTCCCATCCTCCCCTCTAAGGAGTCAAAGCTGTAAGAAATCACAAGCGTGGGCTCAGTCATTAGGGGAGATGTGTGCAAGCCAAAGCAATGCAATGGGAGCCTAAAGTGGTGTTATGAAAGGTGACAGCTATTGCTGTTGGACAGCATTTGAAAATGTGAGTAATCATCAAGGTGTCATTTGTATTCTTTCTCTGATCAAAGCCGGAAAGCAATGGACAGCAAAACATCAGCTTCTGCAGGGGAAATAAGCAGAGGTGCCGAAGAACCCCCAGCGCTGGCTGTTCGGCATCCAGAGCATTCCCCAGCTGTCAAGAGAAATTTAACTGTTTATGGCCTCCTGTTCCTGTGAGCTATTAAAAACAAACAAACAACAGCTGCTTCCTCCTCCTCCTCAGCAGCCAGCACGACTGGGTTTGTTCATTATTAATTCTGTTTGGCATTTATATCGCAGGGGTACAAAATCCTCATCCCAGACCTTGTGTTAGATGCTTAGCACTCCCTACAACAAACATGTGCTTGCTAACCCGATGCGCTTTCAGCCTCGCAGTGGCTAACTATGGCATGATGCAAATCATCTGGCAGTCTTAACACATCCAAAGAGACTCAGTGCAGAAGGAAATTCATCGTCCCTGCCCAGGTAGGGGAAGTGAGACACAGAAAAGCCAGGCAAAGATCCCACATGTCTACCTCCCAAGTAGGTTCCCTGGGTCCTGCTGTCCCCAGGACATAGCACAGCGCTGTCCTTCCACACTGCCATCAACACCCAAAGCCATGCATCCTCATGGCATGGGACAACAGATCCTGTGATGGCGCAATCAAACAGCGTAAGGATGGGGTAGAAAAGCACTGAGATCAGGCCTGATTTTTGACAGTTACAATCACACATTGGCAGGGCTACAGAAGGCCAATAGCTCGTTTAAGTGTCCTCTGAGTCAAGGTCCACCTCCCATTGGGATGCGGCCACCTGATTTCCACAGGCTGATTTGCAAATGTCATCCTCAGCCACTGTGAAATGGAAAGGCCAAAAGGAGAATTTCAGAAGCCCGAGGCTCAACACGAGCAAAGGGAATTGTTACTGCCTGTGCTTGCAGAGGATTTTGCCCTAAGAGTAGCATAATCTGTCCCACAGGAGCAGTGAGTCTCTTACAGGCTTCTCCTGTCCGCTCACCCATTCATTCCTCCTTCAGAGGAAAATAAGAGGATTTCTGTGTTCTTCCCGAAGACACATATGCCCTATTCCTCTCTGCTCTGCTCAGACCATGAAATATTGAATTGGGGGATTAGCTGAAGCTGCTACATCATCCTTGTCCCTAGGAAAGGGAACACTTGCCACACAAGAGCGATGAAGAAATTGGACAAATAATGAGGCAGGGCAAAAAAACCCCAGGTGCTGGCCAGTTGGAGGAATATGGCTCCCCCGCACAAAAGCTCATTAGTTTGTCTCTGCTTGGCTGGGATCCATTCTTGCAGCAGAGCCCCTAATTCCCCACCTTGTAACACTCCAGTTATGTCCCTGACTGAACATTCTGAACAGCCCAAAAGAGGGTAGCCTGTGGAAATCTGTCCCAGTTGAAGGCGGACAAAGGACTTTGGAGTCAACCCTCTGCTGGCATGAATGTCCATGGAGGGACAGGAGAAAGAACAGAGGCACCTCTGCATTTCTACACACGTGCCAGCACCGCCTGTGGGATGGAGCAGCACCACACGCCAGCCATGCAGGCAGACATGGGCAGAGCACAGAGCCCGGAAAGCCGAGGATCCAGAGTGAAAGCTGGCATTCATTTAACAAGCTGAACTGCAGGATACCATTGCTTTTACCACGGTCAGCTAAAGGTTTTTAGATCCAGCTGTTTGCAGTTAATTCCAGTTATCACACCAATGTGGAAATGGAAAAGAGTCTGTTTACCGAAGTGTTGTCAAGGATGGCTCAGCAACACGTCTCCCTTCTCTAAAACCATGCTGCTGTGTCTAACACACAGGCATCCCTCCAACGTAACAGAAATCCCTTTGGAAGGAGGAGACCAAGAAAACAGCTCTGCAGTGAAACTTCCTCTCCAGTTCCCTCCCTCCCCACAGTGAAGTTAATGTTTGTCTAAGTGTTCCTGAACTATCTTCTCTCCCTGACCCATAGCCACGTCTGAGGGAGTTTCTCCGCTACTTTCTTCTGAATCAGTTAAAAAAGCCTTGGGAATATTCATCATTCTGACATAATCCTTAGCTAGAGCCTCTGTATTGAGTCACCATCCATCTTCCTCGCTCGGAGCTGCCCTCCTCTGCAGAATGGGGGTCTGGACATGTACCCCTTCAGGGAAAAGTGGGGACCACTCTCCTTAACTTATTATTTGAAGGGAAGAAAAAGGGGAGATGATCCCCCTCCATACCCTTGGGATGGGTACACAGAGATCCCCAGGGATCAGACAACAGGCTGGCTTTGCTTTCAATGTCTAAATCTGTTCAGATCTCTCAGCCCAGATAGGAACAGATTAATACCTCCTTTTCTTCCTCCTGGTTTTTAAAGTGCACTCTACTACCTGCCCATCTATACTTCCACGTTTATTACCTCTCTTCTGTTCCGCCTAGTCCTTTGTCACCTGTGGTCTCCCACATCTTCAAAGATAAGGAGCCGTGAAATGGTATTTTTACCCAAATGGGAAGCTATTAGGGGATTAAGCACAGCAGATGCTAAAGAGGCCTTCACACTGCTCAGCCCGTGGAAGCGGAAATATTCAGAAACATACAGATGTTAAAAAACCCCGCACTTACGCAAAGCATTTTCCTTACATTGTGAGATGTATTATTGTGCCATTTTGGCATCTGTGTGCCCTTCCTCCTCTAGGTGTGAAACTCAGAGCACATCGGAACATCTCCTGCTCAGCAAAGAATAGGCTCCTTGCTTCTCAAAGACAAAAGGATCATCAATTGAGCAGAGCAACATCCTCACTCCTGACCAGGATTAATGGTGTGGGCTGATTTACTTGGGCATGAGACAAAGGAATGCATTTTCTGAAAGCACCAAAGTATGGATTTTCATTGCCTTTGGTTGCGATCCAGTAACCCAACGAAACCAGCTCCACCCTCTGGAGTCCCCTTAGGCCAAGGGAACCACAACATCCATCCATCCATCATCATCTCAGTGCCACAGGATGCCCAACCGAGGACACAAATTCACGCTCCCAGCCTAAGGCATCACGACACCACCATGCAGCCAGTTCAACCTAAGATGCACATGGAATTGGCATCAGCCCACTTTTCAACCAGAATACATACACTGCAGTGTGAAGATTGAATTACTTTAAGTTCAACTGTAAGCTTTTATCTGAACCACAGAATGTTTTCTGCACATAACCCGACCTTCGGGTGCAGACAGAGAGGGCAGCTCATCAGAACTACAGCAAATCCCTCTGACAACCCCACTAATAATAAATAAATTCTTCTGCATTGCATGTAGGAATCCAAAGCCAGAGCAGATGGGCCCTTGCAGCATCTGCCTCCTCTGCTCAGTACTCCTGACTCTTTATTTCCATCCTCCCTGTTTTATTTCTCCCCTGCTCCCCTCAGCACTGGCTGTTCTGCAGCACAGATTCCTGGGACCAGTACCAGACCCTGCTATATTTGATGTGCATTTCTTGTTACGGCATTTGCATGGGATGTATTGACATTCTGGACAAAAAGTACCAAATGAGATGCTGCGACTTTGCTCTCAATGCTGCTCCCAGGTTCCCTTAGGTACGAGATGGAGGTTCTAAGAGATAGAGGGGGGCCAGGCATGGGAAAAAGGAGCAGTGGGGGAAATGCTGAGATGAAAAGCTGTCTGTAGCTGTCTGTGGGTGTACATCTGTGGCCGTGCAACAGCCTGAGTGCATCCTAGATGTCCCTTGACCCCAGAGGATAAGATTTGTGCTGGCATCTGTAGAGCCTGCTTCTAAGCTCAGTGCACACCGGGTCACGCTTTCAGCTCTGGAAGCCACAGCTCCTCTCCCAGCAACTGAGCTAGAAGTTTAGGTAAAGTTAGCCCGAGAAAAACGGCAGGAACAACAGGCCCTACCATTAAACTCAGCATGGCGCTGATCACGGCAAGGAAACCAGACCGACTGCTGCCCTGATTACCACACGTGCTTGTGCAGGATTTCAGTGGATAAATAGCAGCCATTGGAAGAAATGCTGGGTCAGTGATTATCATTAAATCCAGGCCCACAGAGCTTACGCAGACAAATACCCACTCTGAGCTCTCTGCATTGTGTCTGGTCCCCTCCACGGTTCTTTTGTGACCTATCTCAATCTCATCCATGACAGATCCCCGTTTTGGAGACAAAAACCTCTCTTCAGCAGCCTTAGACTAAACAATAGAATCTATCAGCCTTTCCAGATTCTGAAAATCTCCTCGAATGAACTTTTATATCTGAATCTCCTCTCCCATCATCTCAAACAGCAGCCTCATTGCTTCATTTGTTTGTTTGCCTTTCAGAGGTTTAGCTGCAGAAGAGCTGAGCCCAATTCTCATCTCGGTCACGTGGTGGTGACTGCAGAACTGGAGCTGGCAATAAGTTTCAGACATTACCCTTGGGAACACTAAGTCTGCAGCTGAAGTAGGGAACAAGCAGCAACCATAAACATCACCCTGATGGCTAAAGGGAAACGGCAAGATGGGAGCATTATTTCGCAGGTTGTAAAGCCTCTCGGTAGAGATCCCATCAGAAGGTGGCATTCACCCCAGACATTCTCCCCACCAGCAGCTGTGGCCCCTGCAACACCCGAGCTCCCACACACTGAGCCCTGACTGCCATTAGGTCACTAGAGACAAGACTGGTGCTCTTACAATCACCTTTCTGCATCAGCTGCCTGCTCAGCACCCAGCCACGTATCCAAGCAGCTCCCAGTGCTAGGGAGCTCCCTGATCCTCCTGATTCAGAGTATATCCCCAGCAACACAAAACCAAAAGCAAGTCTTACGGCGCAGGCACTCAGCCCAGAGAGCTTATTCCCTGCACTGCTACACACTACAAATCATCTCCAGCAAAATCACTTCCCTCTCACTCACCTGCATGTCCTACATGATCATCCCTCTGCGGGCAGAGGCGCAGTGACCCAGCAGAGAGCCCCTCACCCCAGAGACCTCGGGGGTTGGCTGAGGACAGGACACGACCGGTGGAACCAGCCAGCTCCCTCACATTGCCCTACCACCGGCTCACCTTGCAGCTATTTATACATGTAGTTTTTAAAGCTTTAAGTCTCTAATAATATACCACTTATTTCTGTGCTGCAAGAAAATACACACTTAACCCTGTCAGCTGCTACCTTGTCCTCAAAACAGGGAACGCAGCCAGGTTAGGATGCAGGGACAGATGCTGCTCTGACTCAGTGAGGCTGGTGGTGCAGGGAGACAGTTTGCTCCATTTCAGAGGGACGGCATGTTGTTCCTTTAGCAATTTGTGTAAAAAGCTGAGAATGAGAGAGATAAGTGCTTCATGCTTCAGTTCCTACAGCCCCTTCTGGAGTGATTTTACAGCACCTCTTCCCCCCACTTTTTGTTCAAATTGCAATATAGGGCTTAGAAGGTCAGCTCTTTTTTTTTTAAGAATAAATTAGACTTATCTGTTAAAATGTCTTACTTAGAAAATATTAATTTGCTGAGGATAAATAAAAACATTAATGAGATTCAAGAAATATTAACAAGTCTGGAAACTAGAGAAAAAGAATGTGACTGTCAAAGCTAACAGGCTCCAATACACAAGGTGAGTACATCCCAATACTCCTCAGAGGGGGAATAATGCTCACAGGCTGGATTTTCCTGAGGCTGTAAAACTAGGGGAGGATTTGTCCAGTTCTTCACCTCCACTTGTGAACGTAGGTGCACATGTAATGCTGCTGACCTGCCAACATCGCTATGGGACAGTTTCACACACCAGGGCACAAGAGAGGACTCTGAAGGGAGACGTGCTAATATGCTGAATGGGGAAGAAACAGGCAATTCCTTTTCTGAGCCAGACAAATTCCAAGCCCAGAGGGAATAGTCCATATTCTCCTGGTCCAAGTTAATGCAAACATCCACCAGTGTGCTGCTGAAACCCTCTGCTGCTGTCACCAAGTGCAGCCCCCAGCTGCTTTGTCCCCAGAGCTGTATCAGAGCTGGAGATGGTCTCTCTTCCTCACCTGCCTCCCATCACCAGTAAATCTGAGTGGACTACAGCATTAAACAAGAAAATGTTACCTTAAAACCTCCTATGATTAAAGGACGGGCAGTGTAATTCCATAGCTGTTTAAAGTGAAATCCATAAAGGTTAAACTTAATATCAGGGAGATGAAATTTCACCTTACTGGAGCTGTCAGTCAAACTTGGGCCAGGGAAGCTCTTACAAGAGATCTTAGGTGGCCTTTCTGTTGCCAGGATCCAGGGCATGCTCCAAGCCCGGCTTACGTAGGCAAGAACTAGCAGTTTTTCATCAACCGCCATCAGAGGACCCTGGTAAGCGGGCACGACAAGTGTTCTTTACTCGGGGACAGAGGATAGATCCATCTGCCCATCTCAGGTTGTTGCCTTGCGTTACCTTTGCTGGCTGCTGTATTTAAAAAGTGCTTCATATTTTATATTAGCAGCTGGCTACTTGTTCATCTGCCCTCACCCTGTGGTTCCCATGTCCCCTCCATCCCAAATCCCCCCAACATCTCTCGCCCATCCTGACCCAGTTAGTTCTGTTGGAAGTCACTGTAAACAGCTGTTCAGGAAGTCTGAATACACTTGCCTTTGAATTCTGAATTGCTGCAGCTTCACTACTGCTGCATCACTAACGCAACACGAATCTGTCCAAGTTGATATAAAAAAAATCCCAAGAGGAGACATTGCAGTATCTGAAATTGTGCAGCAATGGGAGAGAACAAAAAGCAATGCTTGCTCCCCAAAGACAACAACAGCATTACTGGCTGAAGCTGCTGGCTCTGGCTATTAGAATCCTTAAGGGCAAGGAAGGAGGAAGATCAGTGGATGCAGCAGAGGTGGTGGCCACCTTCATGCTGGAGTCCTAATCAACCTGACACTTCACTAACACAACTTGGGGCAGTTGCTGTTTGAGTTATTTCCCCAAAAAACTAATATTTCAGAGCTCAGAGCCGATTCTAATGCATTTGTAGTTAATTGTGAAGCAGCAGTGAAAGCCACAAATGTCCATGAGATATTGGGAAGCGTTCAAGCCATGACATTTTCAGCCTGGTTTAGACATGAGCCTCATTTACTCCAGTATACCCTGCCCAAAGCCAGTACCAGCAGCTCTACTAGGAGGCTCAGAAAGCCCTGCATCAGGTCAATACAAAATAACCCTTCCCCAGGGAAATCCTCTTCCTAACCCTGCTTAATTAGAAGCTGCCTGACACCCCGAAGCATGAAAATGAACACTACAGAAAGAAACCAAAGGTAGACAAAAGGTCGCCCAGGGGAAGCAGCAGCAACTTGCCAACTGACAAGCTACGACTTGAACTGTAAACCAGTCTGCAAGGGAACCTAAAGACATTTTAAAGTGCATTTTCCTGCCGTAAAGCAAGACGCTTTCCTCCTTGGGAACCAAAGGGGGTCTCTCTTGGGCCAAATTTCATTTCCCCTGTAATGAAAATTAATAGTAATGGTGAAGATGGAGGCAAGGAGAAGCTATAGCTTCCTCCCACTCCACAACTACGTGCCTGCCACTCTACCGCAAACCTGCTCCATTCTCAGAGGAAAGAAAACCACCACACACCAAAGACAACACACAAAACAGGCAGTCACTACATTTTAATTATATCAGTAATATATTTGCAGCTAATATCCTCCTTGGAGCCAGCACAATAACCATTTCAACACAAGGTCAATTTGCTTGCTGTAACAGACTGCAACGCTCTAAGATTACTTATTTCCACAATGCGTTCTCTTCAAATTAGACAACTTTTCTCCCCCGTGTCCACTCCTCCCTCTGCTGTTCACTGGTAACTCTTCTCCTTTAAAAGGCAAGCAAGGATTTCTGGCAATAGAACTGTGCACCTCACTGGCTCTCCTCAAGGTATCAGATGCTGCAATGCTGGTCACAAGGACAGGAGGAAAGGTCCCATTTATCTGGAACACTGAGTCACAGCCAGATGTGCTCCTGCCATCTCCGGCAAAGGGCAAGCTGACCTAACTGATAGCGACTTTCACATCCCAAAACATCTCGTCTTGTCAGAATCGACAGCAGAAGGAAATCCACAAGTCCATACGCTGAAAACAAATTGTGGGACGGCAGGGGCTGGATCTGCCCATTTGGCAGCGTAACAACCCGTTCTGTATGTAATTCTAGGGAATAAGGTTAATTAAGCACTTGGGAAACTATTCCACAATTTAAATGAAGAGAGTATAATCTATTTTATTGTCTCCAGCCAAAGAACCTTTTGTGCTGAAGTGAATCCAGTGCTGCTGATAGAGGATGGATTTTAAATGGCTATCCTTCAAACATGGGGGGAAGGTTGGCACCTCTGGCCAAACGCGTGCCTCCAGCCTTTTAACAAACACAATTGCAATCCCTTTCTCCAGAGCCCCTCTCTGCTGAAATAGGGAGAGTATTGCATAGCAAGAGTCAGTCCAAGAGAATCCTGTTCATATCTACCCACTGTTTGAAAGATGCTCATGGGCCAGGGGGATTTCAGTCTGGCAAAACGCACCAGCTCTTTCTTTGCAGGGAACAGATACCAAATGTACTGAATAAATGTTCCATTTTGAGTCAATACAGATCATAAAGAACACAGGGAAGTGGAAGGTGGACAGCTGGTACAGGCACAGCAAGTCTGTTTCCAATATCCATATCCCTATGATTGTGCATATACAGCATGGCCTGTGCCACGTTTGTGTTATAAAGAGTTGTCACATTTGGAACAAGTCTAAGCACTATGATTTGGAAAGCAATGGGACTGAAGCCGAGTCTCCCTTGATTGTTTCCTCTCTCTCCCCTTGCGCAGTTGTTTCTTTCTCTCTGTTAACCCTGCAGTAATGTAATATCTCTTCTAACCTGGCCTGGGCTGTCTCAAAGGCTTCCAATAAAATACCTATTTCAATTTCTCTGTATCTTCCTTTTGCAAAGTTCCTACCTGCTGCTTGCAGCAATTTCTCCTCCTTCCTTAAGAAAGAAAACCAAAAAAAGCTGAATTAAATTTATTGTGTTTTCATGCCAGCTCTTTTCCTTTTTTCCAGCTGTATTATTGCTCACCATGGTCCTGTCAGTCCCAGGATAAGGTACAGGAAGGTCAGTCCAGGCTACAGCCACAGTGTAGAATAAGCAGCGCTACCTAGATGAAGAGCTCCCAGCTCAGCAGGTGGTGCTGTACTCCTCAAATTAACTTGCTCACATGGTGGACCAAACAGAGAAGGGCTCACCACTGGAAAGATACTGCTCTTACAGGTGGCAAGTATTAAAAAGAAAACAGACTTCCTTGCAGACTTCGAGGTCCTCATGCATTTCTATTAATTAAAGATCCAAAGGCAATTTGTCAAGAGATTAACTTTGATGCTGCAAGCCAGCTCCTGGAATGGGTAATTGCATTCTGTTCCCACTGTCACACTTCACTTCCCTGCTCTGAAGGTTGCCTGCCTCCCTGTCATTACCCAAGTCTAATGCACTTGAACAAGTGTATTCTGGATGTCAGGATGCATTACTACGCTTTACCCAACACAATAGAAATTAAAGCACAAAAAAAGCAAGGGATATAAGAGTTTATGCAGATCTGAGAGTCAGACCTGGGGCATCCTGCATTCCCAAGTCCGCTGTGGGTTTTGGGTGAGAGACAGCAAACTGAATCACGCAGAGCCTGCAAAACAGTCGTGCTTCCTATTGCTTCTTCCTGGCTGGGGATGCGCTCCCTTGAACTGCAGCCAGTGTCCCATTAAACCTGTATATAACCATTTTGCATCATGGGAAAACACTCCATCTCCTTCTCACCTCTCTCTGTGTTTTCTGACCACAGCTCATCACTTCCCTTTCAGTAACACTCTCCCCTGCCCCACAGGACCTGCTTGGTGCTGCTGGCTCATCCCACTGTCCCTCTGCAGCCACGAGCAGATTCCCCCTGGGTCCCCCAGCTTTCTACACCCATGGGGTTGCTGCCTCTCAGGCAAACAAGACAGGCCCCACCTGCACCAGGTGTTACAAGAGTTAAGCTATTCCATACCAGAGGAGGAGATAAAGGGACTGGTTTGCAGCCATCAGTCAGTACCATTTACACCAGCACTGTCAGGCTGCAAATAGAAAAAGAGGTCATGTGAAACAATCCTGTCTGAAGGTTTTTAGCACTTTTTACAAATTGCTGTGGTAAATAACTTGTTGCCTGTATTTATCCCTTTTCAAATTGTCTCTTAGCTACAGTCATCCATCTTCATTCCTCTCCGCTTGCTCCAGACACTCTCTGCTGCTACCTCATTATTTTACATTTGTACGCTGCCACTTGGCTGTTCCTTGCTCAGAGATACACAAAACAATCTCAGGAGGATGGATTCATCCCTGGGGCAATGCCACTGGCTTTGGTATGAACCCAGCATGGCCTTTCACACATTTCCCCACATCACCGGGTTTGAGACAGCATGTTTGCAAGGGATCAAGGCACTGGCACCAGGAGACCTGGGTCCTCGCCAGGACAGTGCTGCTAACAGCCTCTGAAAGCAAAGCACCTGCTCTGAAATACGTGCTTTTACAGGGCACATGGTGGGGCTTCACTGCAACGCTTTTACAATGATGAGCTCAAAGACATTTGGGTCAGGTCTTAGCAAGCCTGAGTTTGCCCTCGCACATAGAGCCAGCTCAGTGTGTCACAGCAGTGACAATTCCTGTTCTCGAAGCCCAGATCTCCTTCACTTTTTGACTGCCAGCAGTGTAAGGCACATGACAGTTTTTCTAACAGTCCTTTGAGACAGGAGCAGCATACGTAGCCCATTTTAGAAGGAAATTCCAAATCAGAGATGTCACCAAGAAAAAGACACCACGCTTAGACAAGCTCCAGCACTCCTGTGCACCGATGCACCCCTAAAAGAGCACCAGATATACCGCTAGTAAGAGTCCATCTTTCTTCAGCAGACAGGCTTATACCAACTCAGCTGTTGCTTCTGTTCCAGCTCTTACTGCTCCCTATTGCAGGAATGTCTTCTTCCATCCTGCAAGCCTTCCCACCCAGCTGCAGGCACACACCTTCACCTGCTCATTCGCAGTAATCACTCTCGCATCCCATCACACCTCCCAGCTGTCCTGCTCAGTTTAAAATCCTCACCTTCAAAGCATATTGGTTTTCCCATGCTTCAGATTTTTTCTCCTTCATTTCCCAGTCTCACGACTGAATGCCCTAAACGCATTCACCAGCCAACATCCCAAACCCACTGCTTCCCCTAATTTGTACTCTGTGCCGGCTTGTTTTTACTTGTCTCTGAAAAGTGTTCAGAGGAGAGTGTTTGCATGAAAGATGCTATACTAAATAAACTTGTACTGTGCTATAAATCTCAGCCAAAGCACAACTAACACGGGTATAAAATTATAGGCTACAAGTAGGTGGCTTGAGAGTGCACGCTTCTGTAGGAGGGAAGAATGATTCCTTTCATCATAACAACCATCACTGGGGAAAACTGTAGCTTGTGTTATTCAAGTGGTCAGGTTATAGAGGGCTTGTCTCTTCAAATCCATAACTCAAAAGGTCAGTTTTATTAAAAGAACCCTGACAAGATCAAGCCCCTGCAGCTCTGGAGACTCTGTATATCTGTCTCTGGAGAAGACCCTGCCACTTAGGGCAGGACAGCAGAGAGAAATGCCTTGGTCGAGGGCAGCAGATGAGTCACTGGTACGAGTGAGACAGACTCAGCGACTCTGATATTTCCATGCTGTGCCATCCAGGGAAAGATAAACAAGGGGAATTTGCAGCAGATCCCATTTAGGTGCAAACGGGAGGAAGGCAACCATGCAAAAGCAGAGCCGTGTTTTGCAAGGGGGCAGCTTTGCAGGAGAGGAGCTGTGTTTTCCCGAGGCACAAGGAGAAATACACACCAAGCCTTTCAGGCTGTTTCAAGTGTTTATTTCCCAGCAGAGGGGTGATGTCTGGTGGATGCTCTGCCCCACAGCAGTGTCCCCTGCAGCACCTCACCTGGAGCCCCCTCTCAGGTACTCAGTCTTCCTCACTGCTTTCCTCTTTGGCTTTATGGAGAAGCAGAAACCACTCAGAAACCATTGTTGTGGAGAGTGTTCCTCAGTTTCACCTCAAACCTATTCTCATTTCTTCTTGCTGAGACAATCTTGACTTCCCAAATGAAGTGAGAATGAATCCAACGCCTGAGCGCAGTGCCCAGAATTGCCCTGTGATCTCTGTGCTGCCACTGGGTCCCATGTATTCAGCATCAATGCTGCCAGGCTGCTAACAGACAACCTGAAGAGCTCTCCTCCCAAACCAGGGCCTGCCTTCTGCATTACGTAACATCTTTCCACCTAGAATATTCCCCAAGCTGAAAAGTCGTTCACTTAATAGATGAATGCTCTGGCTGGACACTTCTTTTTATTATGCTTAATTCACTTTATCCATTGCTAATTTCCCTTTTACTGTGTGCCTGTCAGGAATCCATGTCTCAGCAATTCACTGAGCAGAGCAGCCTAAGTATATATCAGGCTTCATAAATAGCAGCCCAGCGGCTGGGGCTTGCTGACAGAGCTGCCAAGCAACACTGATCTACAGTGATCTGCCTCCAGAGACACAGTCCTGCGGGGTCAGATGGGGTAATGGCTGCCACATATACATCCCTCTTTCTTCCCCATAAGTTCTTCTCCCCCATGCCCTCCCTTTCTACCATTATTACTGTTATATAGCAAACACAACAGACCCCCGGCAAAAATCTATTTGCGCTAAGTGCTGGGGAAGGATTGCCCCGAGAGCCTCTGAAAATAGATGGCAATAGGGAAGGGTAAAAAGGGGGTTTGACCTGCCGCTTCACAAAAGGGGAGAGAAATGCTGAAGGATGAAAGGACTTGCCCATTGGCACTCCGTGAGTTTTACAGCGCGGTCGGTTGCCAGCTGATTCCCAGGCTCGTGCCTTATGCGCACAACAATCCTTTTCATCAGCAGGGGAAGCAGAAGCATCAGCCTTACACACACCTTAGGAGGCAGGCTGGCTCACCAACAGTCCCATGGAGCTCACACACAAGGTCACTCTACAAGCTTCCTCAAGGGAGCCAGAGCCATGCAGAGCTCATCTGCCATTCTGCTGTCACTGCAAGGACTGCTGGTCACCTCACTGCTAGTTCCGAGTCTGAATTCCCCCAAACAGAAGCTAAAATAGCTTATCATATAGAAGCAAAGAGCACTAGGAATTGGAGCTCTGTGCAAAATAGTTTTTTTCACGTGCTAGCCAAAACTGAAGCATCTCAAAAGTGCTCTTTTCATGTCCATTGAATAAATTATATATATATATAATCTACATGTCATTGTTTTTAATTTAAATAATCCCCTCCCCCCTTGTGTTTTGACCTCTGCATATGTAATCTTGTAATTTGGGGTTGAGCAAAATGTTTATCTTTCTGCTGAAAACTATTAGTCCAATGTTGCGTGAGCTCATGAATAGTTCCAGTCAACATCAATTGTATTTTCCAGAGGAAAATATTCAGCCTCCCCAAGTCATTAAATCAGTTCTAATTATGAGAGCAGAAGAATGAGAAATGCCCTCAGAGGTGGTAAAGTAAGTGTTGCTCTCAACATAGAAAAGGCAGAAATAAAGCAAAAGGAGATGTCGGAGGTCAATTTAGTTCCATAATGGAGTTATTGATGCACAGGATCTCTTGGCAAAGCATATTTTAATAATGATTTTGCAAGAGCAGCTGTTGGACCTAAAGGCAGGCACGCCTAATAGGGCAAAAAGCCCCTGCTTATATCCCCCAAATCCCGGCCGCAATTTCCCTCCCCTGTTCCCCATAGGTTGGTACTTCAGGGTTTACAGACTATCCCAATGCACACAATTCCCTTCCCCTTATCAATCTATTTAAGGTATGGATTCCTCGTACTCTGGCTACACTTCCCCTAAATTAACTTGTAAATACAGGTATCAGTATGTATACAGGTGTCAGTATATACTCCGGGAAAGGACTGTGTTTTACATAAGGGTTCATAGCCAGATGCCTCTTGGTCCTTCCCCCCCAGTTTGTTCCTCTGTGCAGCATGGAGCCGGAGCATCACTGCGCTAGCAAAAACTAGTGATTAGCACATTACTACACAAATGTTATCAAACTTCACAGGCAGAGCTACAATACAGTAATAACACCAATAGAAAAATACAAGAAGCAAGAACAACAATAACATTTGCAGAAACAGCAGGTAAATATTTTTACGCAGCATAAACTGTATATATGTCTTAAGTGTTTTCAGTGTTATTCTCAATGTAATTATTAGCATTGAGCAGAGTGTAACGGGTCTTGGAAAAAGGCATTGTGCAAACAATAAATATGATATCTACCACAAAAAAAGGTTAAATATGGAAGCTGTAAGACACCAAACTGCCGGGCAGGAGTGCGTTGCATCAATGACATGGTGGTACTCAGTGCATCTAGAAGCAAGTTTTAGCTTGCCCTTTAGTAAGTTCATATATATCAACACTTTATGATAGTATGGTCACTTCCCAAAGTGCTAAATCAAGGCTTGGGTGTTGTTATCCCCAGCACATTGCTAACGCAGCAAAGGGCTCATCTCCAGCCAAACGGCATCAGCAGACAGATGGGCAGAGGGGGGAAGATTCTGCAGCAAAGCAAATCAAGAAGGAGCAGTTTGGTGCTCACCTACAGACTGCAAAACCTGCTTGTTCTATTGTCTTTTAAAACTGTTGGCTTTAGAAAAAGAGGGGAAAGGAGGGAACCAGCCAAGTCCCCCAGCTGGCAGGCGGAGTTCGGTGGGTAACTGGCCCAAAGTGGGCCGTCAAAGGACAAAATAAAGGGTCACTTGATTATCTGTCTTAATACTTTCAATGAGCCCTTCCAAAAACTCTCTCCTAGGGGAGAATGAAGCTAAAACAGGCAGTGAAATATCACAGCAATACGCTTCCCTCAGTAACTATTACAGCAGCAAAACAGCATTGTCTGAGTAACTGGATCATTGAGTCCACATTCAGATAACACACCAGCCGTATCTTCAGAAAATAATCCTCTCCATTAGGTAGTTTTTGTTCTTCTGTAGTGGGTTTTTCTGTTGTTTTTGTGGTTGGTGGTGTTTGTTTTGCCTTTGGTTGGTTTTGGTTTGTGTTGTTTGTTTGTTTTAAGAGCAGGAGAAAATGTGATGGAAAACAAGCCTTGATACTAAAATACTATATTTCCTCTACTTGCTGTTTAAGTAGAAGAGGATTTAGTTCAGCATTTTTTTACAAGGCCATAACCAAACAGACACAGTTGGTATTGTATGTTTCTATAGGCAAAGTGTCACAAAAGCTTTGCTGCTGATTCAGTACTGTTATCTGGGAGCACACTAATAAAAGCACGAGCACGTATGCACATACAGAGAGGCACCAAAAACAGCAGAGCAAAGCAATTCTCTGGGAATAGCAACACAAGTCAATCTCCTTTCACCTCATGCCTCATCAGAAGAGCTTCTTTAGTGCCTGAACCAGGGTTTGATATTAGTTTCAATTACAAAGTGCACAATTTAAACACTTCCCCAATTACCTTTGCCACTTCTCTCTCATTACGGTCCCACAATCAATATATGGGCTGTATTCCTTTCCCAAACTCCAATGGAACATTAAAGGCAATCCAAGTAATGACACCAGCCTGCCTATAACCCTAGAGAGAGGGGACATGTTTTCTTACCCTCTAATATAATGCCACCCCTTTCCCAAGCTGAACTTTGGTTGCTGGATTTCACTTCGGCTCACTAATGATTATTACCTCCTCCAGCAATAAATAGAAAGCCCCGGCCTGATTCTGCGAGGATATTTATTACCCAGGGTGCCCTTTGATCCTGTTTACTCTAATTGAGCCTGGCACACAGCTCCAGGTTGTTAATGTCTTTCCACCATAAACTATATTTGCAGACAGATGGAAGTTACGCGATTGCCTCCTTCCACTGCTACTAGTGAAGCAGTCACCTCCTTACTTTTCATCGCAATTAATTACGAGGCATATGGAAATGTCGAGAGCACTGAAGCCAAGGCCCTTGCACAGATTTCAGTGCTCATTCTTTCGCCTTCTCTCCTTTGCAAGTAACCCCTAAAACAGAGCCCCTTCAATAGCATTGGGTAACTAAGAGATCCCTTTGCAAGCCATGCTGGGGTGGGCTGCTGCCTTGGGGAAGCTGCTCATAGTTTGTGGTGGAAGAAGCAGCTCATAAAATATCTCCTGCATTTCCACTACTATGTGTCAAGGAAACGGGGCTTCTCTGGTGACAGCTGATCCCCCTCCCAAGAAGATCACTAGCAGGGCCTTGCTAAGACAAGCAGCTCAAGCAGACATGCTCCAGCTGTCATTAGACTAGTTAGCTTGGGCAATGATCTTAGCATAGCTGGAGGTACTTAGACCTCATCAGCTAATCGCCTGAGCATTTATGCAACAACAGCTCTCCGAAATGTCAAAGACCTAGTAAAAATTGAGATGCTTCAACTCCTGCCTGGTTTTAAATATCAAGATGCCATTAGCTGTGCTCATTGCCCCCTAGGAAGTAAATGGAGGAAACAATGGCAATTCCTGGGTCCTTTGCATCTCCCTTTCATCCCTCCTCTCCAGATGCTCATGGGGATAAAGACGCTGCTCTCCCAGGCTCCCCTTGTAAAGCAGGCAGGCACAGGCTCCAAGGTACCCTGTACTAGGAAGGGCTGACGGGGTGCCTTCTAGCCATTATATTTCTTTATGTGCAACTAAAGCAACTTGCACATGAGCTATGGCCAAAATACAAAATAGCTTCCAGCTGGTTTAGGTGCTCCTGGTGCACTGAAAAGGTGAGTCTCAAAGACCAAATATTCCTGGTAGTGATGGCATCACCCAGTGATCTTACAGAGAAGACACAGAACAGAACAACACAGACTCAGTTGAGGGCTCAGGGTGCAGCCCTTGGTAAAGGGCACCCATTAAAATAAGCAGCAACACAGCTCAGCATTTCCTGCTGTCCCAGATGCTCCAAGAATCCCAATATAGACAAAACACTCTGACCTCTCTGAGAAGATATTAAGTTTTCTCTGAGGAAGCAATCACTGTGTTCCACTTACTGCAGAGATTAAGAGGCCTCTGCTAATAGTTTGCTTTCCAGAACACACAAAGCCAGCGTTGCCTCCCTGCCCCTGCACTGCCTTGCTCAGCCTCGCAGCGCTGCTGGGGCTGCTACAAACACAGCACCTCCCGTGTCCGATCCTGCAAAGCACTTGACAACCTGCTTCTCCTTCCTCTCCATCTTCCCATTCTCAAATAGTTTTGGGCACAAGCAATAACACAAGTGACAAGATTCCATGACCTGGAAACGAAACTCCAATTTTTGGGAGTGTCTTTTGAGCTTCTCACCCCTTTTGAGCGCTTTGAGTCCAAGTTACAGCCCCTGGTCCATGAAGAGCCACCTGCCTGTAAAGAATCCGAAACAGAAACAGTGCAGATGCTCCACACGAGTGAGAACAACACAAACTCTCACACCTACCTATTATTTGCTAAAACTCCATTCCAGCCATATCCTTGCAATTTGTTTCCAGCCAGATCTCCAAGTTTTATTATAAATTACGACTTGTCAAATGCAAGCTGGTACTTACAGATGCAATGATTCCAGGACAGAACTCTGTCCTTTGGGGAAATGAGCACCACAACCTGTGATAATTTTTTTCAAATCTATAATGGACTAATCATCATTAATAGGAATAGTTCTCTCTTCCTCTGGCTTATGGAGCCTTAACAGCAGATAAAATGCTGGTGAAATAGTTTCCTATTCAGTACATATTGATTGCTTACTTCCGAAACGTATTATTTCTCAGAGCTATCGCTGTGTGTCTCATTACCCAGGCAGCTTTGGTCACTGACAAATCTGTTAGACCCTCCACTGCCTTGAATGAAGGTTTGTAATGTAGCTTTTGTCTACACTTTTCTATAGCTCTATTGGTTTCTTACTGTTCTCCTAGAAGCCTCCAAAGAAAAATGAATTTCATAGCACAATGCAAAGAGAGCACGGCCTAGAAAGGCTTCAAATCAAATTATGGATGATGCTCTTAGGTTAAACAGTATCTCCATGGCTGCTTTTAACAGACTGATTTCTAAGCATCTGGGTGGATACTGCAGAACACTGCCATGAAAGGAAGAGGTCACAGACACAATCGCTCCAGCACTGGGACTCTGTTCGTCAGTCTAAGCTATCTGAAGATTAACTGTCCACTGCCCCCTAGGAATCCTCATACTCACCCTCAGAGGCAATAGTGCCCTGTGGCAGTTAATCTTTAAGGGTAGGGACCATCCAGTTTCCCAATCCTGCAGACAGATCCACCCTCTGGCATCCATCAGGGACCCAGCACTCGGCTGCTATAGGATCCCTCTTCCATTGAGTGGGAAAGTAACTGGCCAAGGTCAGCCCACCACAGTGTTCTGGTGAAGGGATTGTAAAAGCAGGTACCCAGCAATGTAAGTGCTGAATGGGTCACTGTGCCCTGTAGGTAAGTCTGTTGGGACTGACATGCACATTTAGTCCTGCTTGCTCCTTGCTTTGTCCTCAAATGGACCAAGGAGCACCCAGCAGTTGGTCTGATGCCCATCTGACGCATCACAGTAAGACCAGGTTGTTGAGAAAGAGATAACTGAAGTGTCTGAGAAGGAAAAGGGAGGCGGGCTGTAGCATACTGCCATTTGAAGAGCATGCATTCCCTTTAATCAGTGAAAATCACTCCATGCCTGTGGGGACCGGGATTGAGAAGGCTGCTGAAACAATCCCACTGTTTATTATTGCTGCTGTATAACAGCACTAAGTTCCTTAACCTTCCAGTGTTTACAGACTGATATTGAGGAAAAAGGAATAATACTGACCCCTGAAAGGCAGTTAATCTAGACAAGTTCTTCATTTGCCTGGTTTAGACCACCTGGCACCCCACTAACTAATTGAGGATCATTTTGAATCCTAAACACTATCAACTGTGTGTGTGTTTATTATCTCTTCCTCTCACCAGCCTCCGAAATCTCTGGACTGTTTAATTAGCACAACTACAGTACAAACCATTCACTAAAAGGCACTTGAACATAAAATTCCTGCTAAAAATCAGATAACCACAATATCTTTGCAAATCCGGCTTCAAACCTTGTATTTCAGAGATGGAAAATGGAGAAGTTCTCTACCAAGGAATTTGCTGTAATAACAAAGAACTCCAAAGAGAGAGTAGGTCCTTGCTATCGAAACAAATAACCCAAGACTAGGCAACAAAATGAGGCAATTAGAGATAATGACCCAGCATTTGTCACTTTCACAGGAGCTCATTGAAATGAGCAGCATTATGTTGAAGGTATGTTTAGCTTTTGGAGGGGCAGAGGGGGAAAATGATTGGATGGTTATTTCCCAATTATCTTTCCTCGTAAGTACCGAAAGGCGTTATTTGGTGGAGACGCACGTAATAAAAAAGTGAACAGATAATGAAGGAAAAGCAGTAGGAGTATTATTTATCCTTCCTGTCCTGAGTCTGGATTCTGGGGGTCTCAAGGTGCTTTTGTTGTCTGCAGCTTCCAGCTCAGAGCAGATCCTGCCAGACACGCATGGTAAGAGGCAATCTGCCCCAAACCAAAGCAAAGTGGTTGTCAGGAAAGGACAAACAAGCATCCTCCCCTGGCCATACAGCTGCTCACCTGGGGACCAAGTCTCCCGTGTTTGGAGGCAACTGTGTGCACAGCCACCGCGTTGAGTCAGGGACCAGTTCAGGATTAAACACAGCAAGAGGATGCTACTGAGAATAATGACAAATATCGAGCCTTTTGTAAGCCCAGTGGCATCACACAGAGGGCTTTGAGTTCATGGATCCATAAGGTTTTGCTTCTCTTCTGTTCCAAATTTATACTTACCAGTATAGCTTGTAACAATCTGGAGAGAATAAGACTTCTCAGGCATATTTTGCAACTTCCACTTAGGCTCAGTCTGTCTTTATATTCACTGTCATCTAAACTGTGAATATATTATATTTTTTCCACAACTTTCCAATTTTATCATCTGCAGTCCGTATGTCATTTCCATGCAATATCGCCTAGATGGGAGCCTGGGATTTCTATTTATTTCTTTCTTATTCAGGAACTTCACCTTAATGTGTTATAACACAAAACAAAACTGCCATTACTGGGTTGGATAGGAAAGTTAATATTTCATCTTCTCTGTTTCATGTCCTGATGGCTTCCTACTAACATCACAGGTAATTCTCACATACTTTACTGGGAAATGTAATGAAGTGGAAAGACATTCCCCAGCTCTGCAATCGCTATGCAAGCTGAGACACAGACGGAATAGGGACCTGCAGAAATGCATTGGTGGTGTCTATGCTGGACAGACTTCCAGCAATATATATAAGATACTAATACATTTGTCAGGGAGACAACATCAGACATTCTCTTTTTCTTTTGTTTGTTCACGACACAAATGAGAGAAAAGGAACGGGTGCATTTACTGAGATACAATCTTTAAGTTAGCGGTGTGGAAAATTGCATTGATACTTCCTGAGTAAAGTGATCAACTTTATTGAACAGCAGCAAAAGCTTAACATTTGCATTAGGCTTTTTAAAAGAAATCTTCATCTTCTCCCTATGACAAGTAAAACAGGAAGCACAGCAATTTCATCTGGATGTTCTCCATGGCGTAAAAGCTTAATTGGAGACCAATTTGTTTTAGGGGCAGAGGAAAATATATTGATCGAGGGCTACACAGAAATAGGAGACGTAAAATTGGAGACAAATTGAGCTGAACATGCTTTGAAGAAGGAAATTTGTTGGTTTCCAGGTCTGGAGTATGTAATATGGTCCTTTCAGCTTTAAATTGTCAGATTGACTGTAACTCACATTGACCAGCAAATACAGGACCACACCAGGCCTGAGCAATTCCAATTACTTCAATGGTCTCACTTTTTGTGTCAACCTACAGGTAGTTTCCCTACAACCAACAATAGTAATGGTACATGCACATTCAGATTAATCAAGTAAAATAAACAGAAGCTAGAAAATTAAATCATGTATTCCCACAAAGACAGACCAGCTAAACAGCTGGTGACCCCCACACTCCCTCCCTGCTGTAAGGGGACACACATGGCTGTGACTAATGATGCTGGTTTCACGTTCATTAAGGGGCATTTGATCTATTGGCCCTGGCACTTGCTGCCTGTGATGTCTGACAGGAGAGGAAGGGATTGGGCCCTAAAGCTGGCAAGGGTTGGGAGAAGCTGCGGAGGGAAGGACACCGCATTGTAAAATTAGGGGACAGCAACTTATGATCATAATTCAGCTTAAAGCAGCGGGAGGAACAATTTCTCAGGCAGCTATTTTTGATACCAAGGATGCTATAATCTCCTGCCCTTCTGTGCTGCCTTTGTGCCTGTTCTGTGCTCTAAGGAGAATCTAAAGGTGAGCTATAAAACACAGAGAAAGTGGGGAAAAAAAACAAAGACAAGACATGGTTTCAGATCCCAAGTTAGTATCCAGAAGTTTGTGCTGGCCTAAAAAGCTCCAATAAGTGTCAGCAATAAGGACAGGCTGAGAGTCTCCTTCCCACCCGGGGAATGACCTGTATTTTCAGTTTGCGAGGTGCCAGTGAATCCTTGAATCCTCAGGAGGACCTTGTTGAACATCTTGGATTCACACGCAGAGGGCAGCAAAGAGGCCCAGGTTAGATGTCCAGCTGTACAGAGACAATTCTAGTATCATATTGCCCTGAAAAATCTCAAGTCTCACCAGCCTTGAACAGCTTTCATGTCAAACATAAATAGAAATCAGCAATTCATCTCAGGAAATGCAAGGAAGAAACACTCAGGTAACCAAACAACTGTATTTCACTACATTAATTATTACTTCAAGGGTACAGTGAAGTTCCCTCAAGCAGGCAGGCTCCAAGCCACTGCTCAAAACCATTTCCTTAAGCCTCGACTGTTTGAAAACAAGCACAAAATTGCAGCTATGAAGCAGGAACAAATACAGGTGTTCACATCACCTAATCAGAGACACTGCAGTCTAATGGTTCTAGCCTCCCTCATTGGTGTTTAGGGAAGAGAAACTATCCAAGTGTGATTTACGAAGCCTGTTAGATGGATGAAGGACCAGAAATAAAAGATATAAAGCAAATAAGGGAGACTGGGAAGTGAAATTGGAGAGCTTGAAAATGGGAAATGAACGTCCTTGAGCCTGTCAAGAATGAGGCTAAACTCATAAATCCAGGCTCCCCCCACAAGGATTTGCCAGCTGTGCAGCCGGGGGCGCAGGGCACAGCAGGACACGAGTGCCCGCGGCTGTGCTGCCCTTGTTGGAGCTACAGCCCTGCAGGTCCAGCGCCACCAGGGAGCCAGGGACAAGGAGCAAGGCTGTCCCTGTCACACCCCCACCCCCAGAGCACCATGCGAGTGCATCAGTGCCACTGCACACCTGGATGGAGGAGTGTGGAGCTGTGGAAGATGCAAGAGATCGTCACATCCCCAACGACCCCGCTGGCACGGCCGGGAAGAACAAACCTCAGTTCTTTCACTCGCAGCATTTTAAATTTAAGTCTCTTTGAGAGAACAGGCTGGGAAGCAAAGATTTCTTTTTTCTTCCTCCTCTTTCATCCATTTCAAATGTCAAGCAAATTGAGGACAGCTCTGAAGGGCTAAAAACCAGGTCTCTTGCAGCTCCAGAGTGCTGACTTGCAACACATCAGGGATCTCAGCTCCTTGTTTTGTAAGTAAGTTGAGGTCAGCTGGGATAACACCTGTCAAACAACAGCGAGCTTCCAATTTCCCCTGACAGCATCAGCTCACATGTGCTGTCTCCTTCTCACAAGAGTCTGCCAGAAGAAATCAATTCTCTAAACACATGTTGAAGCATAAACACACACTCTGCTGCTTCAGTAATGTTCCAGCCACTGACCATGGACCTGAGAAAGGCTTCACCTCCAATCTTCATTTCTCATTTCGGCTTCAAGGCCATATCTGGTTCTAGCTTTCCACGGTGAGATTTGCTATAGGCAGCATATATAGGATGAGTTTCCTGCTTCTGAGAAGGCAGGCTATGTTAGAGGAAAAAAATCCCAAACCTTACCTATAATAAGAAATAAACAGTATTTTGGCTGAATTTTTGCTATGGTCTCCATACTGATACAAAGAACCTAGTAAATCAGAGCTCATTAACAAAACAATTAAGGAATAGATATAGAGCTCTGGTGGACTCGCCGTCCCTGGAGGTTTTTAAAGTGAGGTTGGACATGGCGCTTAGTGCCATGATCTAGTAAACAGACTAGAGTTGGACCAAGGGTTGGACTCGATGATCTCTGAGGTCTTTTCCAACTCAGTCAATTCTGTGATTCTGTGAAATAGAACCAGCCAAACCACTGACCAAGTGTTTCTATTTGGTCAGGAAACAAAACTAAGTGTTGACAAACAAACCACAAGAGCTGGGCTGGGCAAGAGGTTCCTCAATATTTTCCCGTGTCTGGCTTTTGCTTTCTAATGTTG
Source organism: Nesoenas mayeri (assembly GCF_963082525.1). Classification (NCBI taxonomy): domain Eukaryota; kingdom Metazoa; phylum Chordata; class Aves; order Columbiformes; family Columbidae; genus Nesoenas; species Nesoenas mayeri. The sequence goes on along the minus strand of NC_137572.1, from coordinate 6,090,337 downwards.
ACACATGCAAAAAAGCCCCGCTGTGCCCAGACCTGGGAACGCATCCCGGAGCCCATGGAAGGTGCCAGCCCTTCCAGCAGGCACTGCCTGTCACTTGGCAGCACAAGCCAGGGCACACGGCAGGGACAAGGCAGGACCCTGCAGGTCACACGCAGCTTCACTTCGAGCGCCTGGTTTTATAACCACTGGTAGATGATTAGCGGGGAAAGCTCAAATTATCTCCCTGCCCCTAAAGAAAAGGCAACAACTAAGCTCGACTACGTTATCAGCTACCAGAGCATCCACAGGGAAGAGCATTTTTATGAACTCCCCAACCATGCACAAAGCTCCGGAAGCGCACATATTATTAGACACCAGGGACTCCGACATAAATCAGAAGTCGGAAGGAAAGCTGGCTGGGTTACTTTTACAGCTCCTGAACTGCTTGTTCAATAATAAAAAGGACATGAAAGGCAACTAATGTTTGAGTACATAACTATGTGTAACCCACCGTGCCCTGCTGCCCGGCTCGTGGTGCAGCACAGCACCACGGGTGCCGCTGATGTTCTATTTGCAGGGAGGTGGGAGAATATGTCCCAGTACTATCTACTCACCGGACTGAACTGAAGGAGGCAGAAGGGTTAACCGAGACCAGAATGGCCTGGGATGGTTTCACTGTGGGCTGGCACGTACTTCAAGCGTACCGATCTATCTTTGGACTTCCTTTGCATATTTGCTCAGCTTATTTGCATACACAAATATAAACTGTACTTTCCAAAAATTGCTCAAGCAGACTCTGGAGCAAATTAAACACTCAGGCTGCGGAAAGAAAGTGAAAGAAAATTGTAGGTATTACGTGTTCTGGGCCTGTAGCTGACATGCCTTAAAGCAAAGAGACTTGCAAACATCAAGTACTAGGAGAAAACACGACAGGAAAGTCATGCTAGTCTAAGAGGAGATGCATGAGCAGTTTATTTCTGCATATTTTTTCAGCTAATATGGAAAGCTGCAGCTGTCAGCAGTGATAAGGATAATATCTAGCTGGGGAAAGATTGAGGCAAAGGACCTGATCCAGAGCTTCTTGGAACAAGGGATACTACCCATTTCTACAGCCTCCGACTGGCAAGGAGACTGAATTGCGCTGGTCCTGCAGATGCGGCTTCACCATAGACAGGCATGAGCAGATCCCACCCTCACCGCTTGATTCCAACCGGGAAGCACATTTTGTGTCAAAAGGCCACCTGGACCGGCTGGTCCGTGCCCCTGCCAAAGCGAGATGCCATGAAACTGCTTGTTTTGTGGCTCAGTGACACAGGAATGGGCTATGATGACTTTTACCACAGGGTTCTACATACAATTGTTACCAACCTGCCCTGGGGGATGTAAATCCCTTAGTCAAAAGCTCACATCAGGCTCCATATCAACAACTCGCACATGGAGCTCACCCAGAAGACTGATGGGAGGCTTAGAAAATACGAGCCCCAAAGAAAGGTCAAATTCAATAGACTTGCTCAACCCAGATACGAGTTTTCTGAAGTGGGGATATAACAGACTTCTGATACATAAAAGGTTGTTCTAAAAAGGCAAGTGAGTAATTGTCTTTCAGGCCACTAGAGGCAGGACAAGGGAAAACAGGGTGAATCCACATGGGAGAAAAAGGTAGGTTTAGGTTTATTGTTCGGATAAACATTTAATGGTGAGAATAAATAAGCACAGAACAAGCTTCTCAGTGCATTGAATCTTTGGAGGAGGATTTTACAGACATCTGTCAGGGCCCCCAAATTTACTTCTATTCTTGCCATTCAGTGAGGGGAGAAACTGAGGTTAAATTAAAAACAAACCAAAAAAATTGATGTGCCTGGGGAAAACTTGGGTACCTGCAGCGACAAAGATGGGAAAAGGCGCAAACAATTCCTTGCCGCTTGCCTTTGATCTGCTGAATAATTCTTTCAAGGCCAAGCAGCATCTTGGGCACACTTGTAAAGGAATTAGTGGAGAATCTGGAGCTGGGTCTCCCAGTGAATAGCACACAAAGGATCTCAGACACTCAGAGGAGCAGAGTGAGGAATCCTTTTTGTTCTGGGCATGTAACATTAGGGAACCTGTCAGCTCTCATTCCGCTTGATGACTTGGGTAAATCTCTCTTTGTCTTTTTTCTGCTTTTATTTCTTTCTTTTATTGTTTTTCCGAGAAACAGTTGACGTGAAAAATGAGAAGCAAGAATTGCGTTGTCAGTTAGAAATGCATACGAGGTAATGAATTGTAAACTGGTTGACCCTTCTTGGGTATTGATTCTGCTTTTTAAGACGGAGGGGAAGCACGGACTGCTTTGCAGATGATAAAAGAAATAAAGAAACCAGCCAAATAAAAACTGAACCCAGGATTTTCTTAGTTTAAGCTTAAGTTTGTCAATTACAGGGCTGGCTGGAACATTATAATAAAACAATCCTTCCACTGAAAAGAGGCTCCCCTAAAACATCACTCTCTGTGTGCATAAGAAACTGCCCTGGTTTAATTTATCATGGTTTTTATCATGAAGAAAATGTAAATAATTGAGACCAAGAGCAAAGGAAGCGTTCTAAAAAAGACAAACCTCAACATGTTTTGCTTTCTGGGATATTCTATCTCCCATCAAAACCTTCGAGATGCTCGTGAAATATTTTCAGTCACTGAAGAAGCATTTTTATGAACAAACATATTTCCTGCAAGAAAAAAAATCTGCATTTTTCAAACAGCTGCAGTAAATCCTCCGCTCACATGGATGCAGAGAGGAATGCTAAGCTTTAAAGAGTTTTAGAAACAGATCTTCAGCTGCCATAAATCAGCCCAGTTCCACTGAAACAATAGGCTTAGAAGCCCAAGTGTGCATAATGCAGCCCCAGAAAAGCTGTCCCAACCTACACCAGGTACCTCTAATATCCCCCTCCACAAAGAAACAACAGAAGCCGCTACAAGTGCCACATTCCTAATTCAAACAAAGCAACCAACATATTTTTAATCATCCCAGCAGAACAGCTGGGTAAACCTACACTGCTTACACTTAAACCCTTAAGCACATTCATCAGCATCACCGAGCTATTACTGCGCATTGCAAATGATTGGAAACAGGTAACAAAGTGTTCCCGTAACTTCCACTGCCACATGATAGATGCTGTTTGCATTGCAGAGAGCGGCACCACAATGATTGACTGCACACGGCAGCACAGACTAAGGGACAGGTGCTTCAAGAACAGACTTGGAAATGAGAGCAGGAACGCCACGTGAATTTCCAAAACATGGATATATTCAGAAGTTATTTCCCCCCACAACCCAGCTGGGCCAATAAAGAAAACACTTTAAAAATCATCTTTAGCAAACATGTGGAACAATGAACCTTCAATCTTGGCAACAAGCAGAAAAGGGTAGGCAACTCGGAAAAGCAGGGTAGGTATGCAGCCTGCTGCTTTACAGCGCTGTTGCCTGCATTAGTAAATGTGCTGCGGTTCCTCCTGCTTGCTTTGTGAGGACAGTTTCTAACTTACTTTTACTAATCTCTCGGCAATCAGCATAACACCCAGTGCATCCAGATCTGTGCAAGCGGAGCATCTGTATGCACCCAGACAAATGCAGGTGTCCAGAGACACAAGTGGCTACTTGCCAACTCACATCTGCCTGCCAAAGCCAGGGGTCCCTTTGCCAGCCTTTGCAGGAAGGGATCACAAGTCACCTCACATGAAGACAAAGTTCCTGTTTTCAGGTAAAACCATCCTGACTTCATAGCGGGATGCAGGTTTTCACCAGGGACCACTGTGGCCCCTGCCTCATGTGCTAGTGATAGAGGGAACTAACTAACTAACACTTTAAGGGTGCAACACACCTCTGATTGTTAGAAGTTGTGATCCCCCTTGCACCTGACATCAAAATAAACATATCTGCTTTATAAGCTTGCGAGTTGTAAAGTGTTATGACTTTATAGGTTGTAAAGTGGTTTCCACGTTCCAATAGAAGCTGGGTGGCTCGGGAGCACGGGGCACTAAGGAAGATCGCTGTGACCTTCACAACAAGTGCAAAAAACCCTGGGATGTTGGCAAAGCATTAGGAATGCTATAGATTTACATATTTGGTGCTCTCATCAAATACCAGAAGTCTCCTTGCATCTTTTGCATCCAGCAAAAGCCACCAACTTGTTCCCCACCTCACACAGCCCTGTGCACAGCCTGGCTGCTGTTTGCAGCTTGCAACACCCCCATGCCCCCCACCCCAGCAAGGGGATCCCAAGGCAATCAGTGGGGCACATTCTGCCCTGCCATCCTGCTGACCTTCCTGAGGGGCAGACTGTAAACGCAAAGCCAACAGATGGGCATTTTTGGATTAATTTCTAGCAGTTCCCCTTGATACTCTTTACAGCAATGCAAAACCTACCAAGGCACAACCTTGGTAAACTTCCACCCATCCAACGCCGCAGAGAAAAGCCTGGGGAGCAGTTTGGGGCTGGGTACAGAGCAGAGCTTTCTCTAGTTTTCTCTGCCCTTTCCTCAATACAGCCCCCAGATACACTGAGAGCAGAGGAGAAGAGGAAACAAACAACCAAACCAACCACAACACCAGAACTCAAGAAACAACCCGACAAGAGAAAAGTGCTGTGTCGACATTCCTGGGGCAGACGAGAAGGCAGAGATGGAAATGAATTGCTTTGCAGCTGCTGTCTCATTGACAGATATCGCTGCTCTTTGAAATGCACTTATCTCCCTGACAGATCTGCTGCAGTTTTCTGCTACCTCCCCAGCACTCCAAAAACCCCCAAAAAGAGGAGTAAGAAGTTTTCCTACCTTATCAACGCAGATCCGAGCTTGAGGGAGGCAGAGCAGAGCAAACAGGAACATCACCTGCACCTACAGCCCCAGTAACACCCAACTGCAAAATGAAAGCACAGCTCTAGCTCCACATGGGACACAAAACAAGAAGCAGCAGCACACTTGCAATACAAAAGCCCAAAAAGGGCCTGTGCTGCTCAATAAATACTTTTCCTGCCAAGGCGGTGCCCCCAGGTGCTGCTGCCTATTGAGGCATCATGGCCTTAACAGAAACAGCTGGGAAGGGCACCTGAATCATGGCTTGTTTGCAATCATAACAGCTCACTCCAAGGCCAATAGAGACCTCAGATGGAGGGTAGCACCTTCAGGTAGTTTTTAATAGGCTGAATAAACTGATATGTGAGAAAACAGTTTCCCAATGAGAAGTGTGAGAAATAAACTTCATTATCCCAATTAACTGAACCAGCTGTGTGCCCAAGTGAGGCTTAGGGTGGCTCAGATCACTTTCACCTGATTCCTTATGAAACAATCATGCTGTTTGTGTTTCTGGAGCGTGAGTCCATTAGACACTGGAGAAGCCATGCAAACAACCGGCCTTTGGAACGATGAGTCCATAGGTTCCACGGTGCAAGGGCCAGTTTGAAAATGCATTTAGGTTTGCAAAGTGGATAAAGTTTCCTTGCTTGTAGGAACGGAAAAGATCCCCCTATGCCAAGCTGATGGTCAGATGTCCCTAGGGAATAGCTGCAGCTATTATCAAAACTGCACCATAATGCACATGCTGATTGTGCATTTGAAATTTTCTATCAATACTCATTCAAAAGACTTGAAATTCCTTAATTCGAACAAAAATGACTGGGAAAATATTTGCTTGAGCACCAAGTGTCATTCCTACACTGTGTTGGACTGGCTGAATTCCTCAACTACAGCTGCAAAACTGTCATCTAGACCCAAGCCTCAAATGAACATTGGTTCAAGCCCAGCTTTTAATCAAGCTTTGGAGAGAAGGAAAGAAGGGCTACAAGATCTAAACATTCAGAGTGGTAGGGGTAGCAAGGGAAATGCTTTGTGCTGATCACATGGAAAATAACATCAAAGCCTGTGCAATAAAGTGAATTTATTTAATTGCTCGAAAAAGTTTATTTTAAAATCAATTCATATTGAACCTCCATAACAAAGAAATCATAAACTCCTTGCAGAGTAATGAACTTGAATTGACCTCAGCTGCTCATCTTGAAAGATGTGAAGCCACTAGTGAACAGAGACAGCCCCTCGCCCGCTGAATTCACCTGCTGCATTCATAAACGCACTGGCTCTGTAATTTAGAACACAATCTCTCCATTCTAGAAGTAAAGGGGCCTCTAAGCAATCAAATTCAGAAACCACTAAACCAATCCATTGCCCATTCTAAGTACATCACCGGTTTAGAACATAGTGACTGTTTTATCTATAAAGTAGTAAATGGCATAAATCTAATACTCCATAAAATACTCTTTCAGAGAAAGGATGTTGTGCTATCAATTTGTACAGTCTACCGACTAGCATCTAGAGACTTTCTCTCCAGCATGGAGTTTAGTATCCGTCAACATTAGAATCAGCAGATCTGCACTGGATCCCAACTAAAATCACAACCCGCTCTAAAATTTAATGTCTGACCTGAGTAACAAAATGGATCAGCCTGGAAGAGCACTGGAATTTTCTCCTGGAATTGCAAAACCTTGCACAGCAAATTTAAGTTCATTGTCAATGAGTTTGTTTTCACCAAACAATCAGAAATAGTGGGTGGGTGACCTGGAATCCATGGACTGCAGCTTGAAAGTCAACATGGACCTAAACTGATGTGGGACACGGTGAAACACCTCCCGGCGTGTGTGCCGACCTGTGGGAATGCTCAAAACAGACCAATAGCCTGGAATATAAGCTCAAACCAGAGTTTTCTTCCAAGTGGCCAGTGTCTAAATACCATCTTCAAAATGGCACTGAGACCTCTAAAGGTTTAAAACCATGATTCCAGATTGAAGATACCCAGTTGGCAAAAGAGAAGTGCTCTTGTGAGCCGTGCAGCTAACAGAGCTTTGGTTGTTTTCTGAGGCTCAGTGCCACACAGATTTCCTGTAACAAATGGATTCGCAAGTGCTGACGGAAGGTTTTCCCAGCACTGAGCAATCAGCACGTTCCTGGGCTGTGTGGATTCTCTGGTGTCTATTACTGCTGCTGTGCTCACACCGTAGCTATTCCTTCAGCTGGGCAAGTAATTTTGGCCTCATTCTCGCAGCTAGAAAAACCCATCAGAACTTTACCTGTTGAAATAAGCTGATAGTTCACTCTGATTAAGAACAGGACTGGGAGACAGGCAGAGGGAGTTGGGCTAAAAAAGGCTGCTGAGTTTGATTGTAGTAAAGAACAAATGGGTAACAAATACCCATATGCATTTCCATTAAAAAAAACAAAAGTGTTATCCCCCCTTATATTCAAGAAAGTCTTTACTAAGTGAACTTCCCACATTGAAACTCTAAGCTGTGTTTGGGTCTGGAGCACCCCATGGCTGGGGAGAACCACGTCAATACCAATTAGGAGTGAAGGGACAGAGGTTTGCCCTGTCAGCACTTTCACGTGTGCAATTAGTTTCCCTAAGAGAGCGGCAGATAGGTGAGGCCGTCTGCCGCCCCCGCTGATGGGAGAGGGATGCTGTGTGCATGACGAAAAGGCCGGACCTTGCTCTGGGCTCCAGCCATTCACGGAGCCAAGTGGCTGTTCGAAATCACATTAGCTCCTTGGAAAAAACTGTTATAGCAAGTGAAAACTGGAGAAAATAAATTGCCATTGCTCTTCGCCTTGCCTCCGGGTTCCCGCAATGGCTGCGATCACTCTTGGCTCTTTGAAAGCACTGGCTTGGCTCGAGAGAGAACCATGGGAAAGGGAAGGGCAAAAAGGAACCGATGGCCTCCCGTCCCCGCTGTGTGACAGTGTACGCAAGCAGGTGAGCCCTTGTGCACTGGGGTGGCTTGCCGGTGAAAACAGATGGAGACAGCTCTTCAGACCTGCACATGAGTGTGTTTGCATCACAGCAGTTATCAGGAGGGATTCCTCAGCCGCTGAGTACCATTTCCTCCCATCTGTTCCCTCTCCGTGAGTCCCCAGGGTCTGCAGGTCCATGCACATCATGAGGCGGGTAGGGGCTGTGTGCTGGGGTCTGGCTGCAGCTGTTACAGATGCTCATGTCCCCCGGGGCAGTAGCTCCGATTCTCAGCCTCCCGCCGGACCGTGTTCTTCCTCGGCTGAGTTTCCTGGTTGAGCACAGCATGTTTGTGGCCTGGGGAGTCCATGGAGCACTCAAGCAGAGCCCTCATCCAGATGCTTTAAGAAAGGAGACTTGGATAGGAGACCTGGATCCATCGCCAGCTGGGCACGTCCCAGCTGTGTGACCCTCGCTCCCAGGACTGGCCTCGCCACAGCCTCGCAGGTGTCCCAACAAGCTCTCCCTTGCTCCATGGGGGTGAACGGTAGCACGCTGGTGCCCCGAGTACAGGTTTTGCAGCAATGTCTAGAGAAGCAGGGCTTACGGACACTGAGAGGTTCCACCAAATCACCAGCAAAACCCTGTGTGCCGAAAAATACTGGAAACAAAAAAACCCACCCACATGCCCAGAACAAGCGTTTAGGGCATGACAGAGCTGTCTTTTTCCTAGACATCTGCCAGACTTGGCTGGCTCTGCTTCCCAAGAAGTTGCTAAGAGTGGCACTGAAAGCCGAATTTGATGGAACAGCTCAAAATTAATCACTAGACTGCTCTTCTCCCCCTCCCACCCAGCCAGTGCACATCCACCAGCACTGCGTCTTTCTTCGATCAGATCCCGGCCAAAACCTCCAGCAAGCGCATCTCCGAGGGACGTGGCCAGATGGTTGATAGCTGCATATCACCAGGGCCAGGATTATGAAGACCTAGTTTGAGATGCTGGTTTATCTTGCTGTGTCGCAGGTACTGGAACAAACCCAGTGTGTTTAGGCAGACGGGATTTTCTGAAACTTATGGGAATTTCAAACCTCAGAGACATTTCTCCTTCTGTGAGAGTCAGAGGAGAGAGGCCACTGACAGCAGAAGCTGTTAGTGGAGCGGAGCAGACACACAGACAGACAGCAGGTTGCATACACCTTGCTTCCTCAGGAGTTAGGCTTAACTTTTTTAAAAAGGAGTAACCAGCACACAGTATTTTCCCCTGCAAGTTCCATCTTTATTTTTAGAGCTATAATCAGAACATTTTGTCTCTCGGTTGGATCGGAATCTCTGGAAATGTACAGGGGGCAGCTCTGCTCTTCTTTTCTTTTCTTCTTTTATAAGTGGAAGAGTGGAAGCAGCGAAGAGAGCGGGAGGAAGGAGGAAAACGGTGCTGAAACGTCCCGGTGAAGTGATGGAGCTGTTATCAGTACCGCTGTGCTTTCTGTGAGTACGTGTGTAAGAATGGAGAGGCACGCGATGCAGAAGAGCAGCTTCATTTAGAAATGCACTTCATTTACATTTTCATAATGGAACTTCAAAGATCTGATTGATCTGAAGGGCTTCGCTGAGTACAAAGAGCAGAATGATTAAAGCTCACATAAGCAATGACTACGGGCCAGAAGTGAAGTCTTTCTCCCTTATTGATGGAGGTATGTTTATCCTGCAAAGGTTTACAACTCCTCCAATAAGAAGAAAGCTTCTCTGCACTCTGTATTGATATGGAAGCCGCACCTGTGCAGGCAGGGTCTCCAAGACGAAGGAGAGAAAATGCCGCCTCATTTCCAGCTCCGTGTTTAATAAACGACCCTGCAACCAGAAGCACAGATGAACCCGTGAAGAAGAAGTTCCCATACACATTAACAGGTGACTACTACTCCATGCTAAGCAAGAAAGGCCAAAGGAGAAGTGGGTGCAAGGCAGCATTGCCCGCTGGTGCTGTGCAGGTTTTTGCCTGCTGAAGACCTAATCCCTTATCTGACTGGGACAAGGAAAAGCCTCAGGGTCCCCAGGCTGGAAAAGGAGTGAAGCACTGGCCAGCAGGACCGTGGGCAGCGCACTTATCCTGCTGTGTGTGCCTCAGAGCCCCCAGCTGCACACAGCGGGAATAACACGCCTCTTTGCACATCTTTGGTCTCCCTCCTTCTCTCAGGTTCCCCAAAGCACCCCTGGGTGCCTGTGCAGCACCCCTGCACAATGAGGACAGGGTTGAGGTTTTGGCAAAAAAACCCCAATATTATACAGAGCAGCCACATTCTGAGTTAGATCCACCACACTGGCAGAGCCATCGAAATAGCGGTGTAGTGTTCACAACGCTCACCACAGGCCAACGCGAGAATGTGATCTGAAGTGCTCACCATGGGCTCTCTTGATCTGGTCTCTTAGGCATCACGAGAAAGCAGTATCACACTAAAACCCATCTCGGAAGCCTTATCAGGAAACCACATCAGAAGCTGCATAACAGATCTCTTCAGTCAGAGAATGTAGAGAACTGATTTGGAAGTGATCCAGGTGATACAATTAAGGGATGAAGATGGAGTTAAGGTAGACTTAAATAGCTCTGAAACTGTATCAGATACATTCAAGTTTTGATGTTTAGAATAAACCTTGTATTGAGAAACGGTCATTTTGTCATGAAACATCTTCTCTGCTCCACGTTGGAAACAGCAGCCCAATCCATATATTAATACTACCTTGGAATAAAGGCAAAAAGGACCAATATTGCAGAAGTCAGGACTTCAGGCGTGAAATTCTTGTCTTACACCCATCCTTGAAATGTTCAACCTGCATTAGGCAGAGCAAGAGTTAAATCACCCCATAAAGATCAAATTTTATGTTTAGGCAACTGCTTAAAACTGTTCAAAAGCAATAAGCAATACTGCCTGCCTTCACTGGTGTCACACTGCAATTTAAGAAAGCTGGCATTCCAAATCACTTATCCCACTTAACAGTCTTTGCTTGCTCCCAAAGCTTCTCCCTTAAACATCACTTAGAGAATTAGCATTTGGAGACTGGAATGATTTAGCAATTGCCCAGATTTTTTTGCCTTTTTGATTCCTGAGCACAAGTCACATCTTGATTTAGAGTGTATCAGATCTCAAGTTATATATATATTTTTTCCTGATTGAGAATACATTTGCGGTGAAAGGAGCACTGTGTATTTTATTTGTAATGCTGTAACTGGGTTTCAGATTGGCCCGATACAGTGATATATGACTGCTTTGTTCTCCTCGTAGCGTTTTTCTGGCTCTTTAGTGGGAGGTTTATGACTTTTTTGTGCAATAGGAATTCACCACCCTGCTTTTTTTTTTTTTTTAAATCATAAATACAATGTTTGCAAGAATAAAACCTCAATTCCAGGTAAAAATATGCACTTGCATATATATGTTAGTGCCAGAGGCTCTGATCTCTTCTTGTTGGTGAGTACCAGGATTAAACTCAGAGATGCGCACAATCCTGACCTGCTTTCAACAGGCTCACAGGAGCTCACAGCCCCGTCCCTGGTGCGGCTCAGCCCAGCACAGTAACACTGTGCACGACCTCTGTGACAAGGGGGGGAGGCTCCTGCTTCCCCAAGGGACCCGTCAGGTCACAGGCACACGGGGGTCACACGCCTGGGAGGCAACAGCTGGCACGTGCCACTTGTCACAGTGTTCCTTGAAGGAAGGGTCCTACGAGGTGATGCTCATCTAGTGTCACACCGCTGCCTGTCCCCTGCTCTGTGACACTGGTGCCCAGCACAGCTGGTTGGCCAGGGGACAGTCCAGCCCACATGGAGGGGACAGTGCTGGAAGCAGGCAAGCCAGCAGCCCCAGGAGGGATGCAAGCTGGAAGATGACCGCTACCACTAAACCTGCCCTTTGGAGCTCAGCTGGGAGTAGGGTATCTCCCACCACATGTCCCAGGAGGAGCAGGATGGCGCAGAAGCAATATTTTTGCAGCATGAGTCCGTCCTGAGCCCACAGACGTGCTCTGGTGCTGTGCACCAACAGCCGTGGCTCTGCAGGCGCTGAAAAGGGATTCAGAGCAGGACTCAAAGCCCCACGGCTTCATGAGTTACCACAGCCCATCCGAAACACGGCAACCAGCTGGACGTGTCGCACATGTGAGGCAGGATGCATTTAGGGGGAAAATGACACTGGAGAGGCTATGGGGCTGTAACCAATGACTAGAACTAATGGATCACTATTTAATAATAATAATACTTAGCACTTGAATAGGTCTGAAGCTTCAAAGAGGTGTGTAAACGGTGGCTAATTAATCCATGCAAAATCCTAACCAGGTATTACCAGATTCTTCCCCCCCCTTACGCAGATTACAGCTGCTAATTGTCCCCATAGTCACAGTGGGGAAGTGCGGAGATTGCTAAGACAGGAGGAAGCACGTTCATGCTGATGTGAACCCCACGATGCACAAAATGAAAGGTTTAGGCCCTTGGGAATATTATGGAGCTAATGATTCATCCCTTTCCAGTGATCCTAAGGGCTACTGTTATTATTACCCTAATTTTCACAGGGAAGAGAGAAAGGAGCATCAGAAAACAAAGAGCCCATGTAGGACTTTGGTAGAGCAGGGTTAGGACGGAGATCTTAGGGGTCATTCCTCTGCTGAGCGGTGGCGTAATTGCACCTGAAATTGCACACAGGTCTGGCTGGGGAGTTGCTCAAAGGGCAAAGGAAAACGCACCAGGAGATTACAGACCTGAGAACTAAAGTGTTTCTTTCCCCATGCTGCAAAATCCAGAGTAGCTGCTGTGTCCTGCAGCTGGAAAACCCACAGCGAACAAAACCGCAAGTATTTCTGTCGCACAGAGGAAGTTTCATCTCATTTCACTCCCTGGCTGCACTTCGGGACCAGCCCAGACCATTTCCATCTTCAGTCATGAAATACCAGGCTTGATACATCCGAGCTGTCCTGAGTCATCATGGATTGCTCTAAATCCCTCGCTGTGTAGTTCTATAGATCAAAAGAAAAGCTTGCCTTGCCCCTTTTGCATGTGGTTTGTGATCGTTCAGCTGGGGGTCACAGCACCACTAACTAATCTTCAGGCTTACGGGGCATTTTGCCATCAGCAATTTAGCACAGGGGAGGGGAACAAAATTACTTCTCTTCTTTGTCACTGGCCCTCACGCTAATATCACAGTACTGAACGGGATCAATGGGAATGTGCTGCTACACTTCCTTAATGCTTTATTACAGGCACCAGGGTCCTGCTAAACAGCATAATAAAATATCAATAAATGGACTGTTTGCTGTAAAGGCTCCTTCTGCTTCTGCAATTTCTCCCCCTCCAGCACGATTTCTGCAGTTCCAGTGTAGCCAGAGGGTACTTTGGTATGTGGGGAGAGATGGGAATGGGTAGATGGAGGAATGAATGGACAGACCATTGGCAGGCACGGGGGCGCCTGTTTTCAGAGGCTGGAAGAAACGAGCACATCGCCAGAGGAAAACTGATGCCCACTGAAACTGTTCTGCTCTCAGCTCCCTGCAAACAGCAAAATCCAAAATCGTTAATGAGAAAGCAAGACTGACCGCCCTCACTTAATAACGATCCCAGAGAAAAAGAAACACAGCGAGGTTTTTTTTTCTTCCTGTTTCTAAACCAAGATTTTGGGGAGTGTTGATTTGAAGGGATATTTCACTGGAAAGGTAGTAAATACACATCCCGAAGTAGTGGGGGAAATAAATACAAAAGGGCTTACATTAACCTGGATCATTGTGATTAAGGCCAGACAAAAATGGGTTTTGATGATTGATGAAAACCACAAGGATTTTCCTTTGGGGGAAAAAAAAAGGCTTTGACCTTCCCCCAGAGCAAGAAATCCTCAACCCATCCTGCTCTTCTAACCTGCTCCATTTTCGATATAATCCTTTCTTTAGTGCGTCTGTCTAGAATATCTCAGCAAAGCTCCTCTGCAGAGAGACAGCTCGGTCCGAGATGCAGCATGGTGCACCACAGACCTCCTTTTTTATTAACAGCTATACCCGAGCCTTTGGGTTAGCAAGGGCTTCCATCCTGAACCTCAGCCGGTCCGTGCCTGAAAAATCTCAGCTGACCAAGGTCTGTCCTACAGCTTCCCCCTTGGGGCTCTGGCAAAGTACCTGATAAAGATGTCTTCAGCGTGTCTGACATCCAGCTATCACGCTGCTTACCAGAGATCTGTCGCAGACAAGTACCGTCTGTACAGAAGCCATTTCCTCCCCGGGCAGAGCAGAGGACGTCCTAAATTAGCTCCCGAGGATGGCGTCACTCCAGCACAGCCAGGCACAAACTAAGCCATGCTTCAAACTGCACCGAGCTGCGTCCTGGTCTGGGTTTGACTTACAGCCTGTAAGCTATCTCATTTCTGATCCCATTCTTTCTCTGTTTGGCTTACTGATCGTTGGGTTTATTCAGAAGTTCAGCTAGAGAGAGGGCAAAAATTGCAGGGGAGGGACTGGAGATGGCGAGGCTGAGGGATGCTTGCTGGGAATGCTTTGGAAATCACCCAAAAGTAGGAACCCGTCATTGTTAAGAGGACTGTTAATATGAAACGAAGCAGCCAGGAGCCCTGTGTCATGGGCTGTGACCCACTCCTCCTCTCATACATGCAGGCAAAACCCAGGAGCTTGCAACAGCAGTTTAATGCCAGCTTGCAGATCTGTGGGCAGAGCCCAGGGACTTTGGATGTCCCTGTTGAGACCTTTCCCTGCTGCCTCCTTTCTGTCTGTAGCCAGGAGAGCAGATATCCCGCATGAACTAGGGTCATCCAGGACCTCTCTTCCCCTCCGTCTCCGTACTGCGGAGCAGAAGGAGGTGCACGCACGGGCAGGCACGTGTGTACAGAGGAGGCGGGGGGCAGCATGAAGTGGCGAAGGGTTCATTTCTCTAATCATAAATTCAGCGTCCCGTAAATTTAATTCCGCGATGCTGCATCTGTGACATCAGTAAATCACAGCCGCGAAGAAGGGGAGGCAACAGCAGCATGCAAAGGGAATGTAAATGCATCTGAGAAGCCGGGGCCATCACTCAGAGCGGCTGCGGCTGAGATCAGCCGCGACAGGCGGGTCTGGAAGCCGTGCAGGCAGAGATGCCCGTGCCGGCTCCGAACCTGAGAGAGTGGCAGCATCCTGAAGTCCCACCAGCTGCTGGCTTCATCCAGCAAGGGCAGCATCCTGCAGAAGATGGGAAGCATCCCTTGGAAGCTGATTCAGCTGAATGGGTGTTTGAGTTCAGTGTTTCCAGCAGGCTTTTAACAGCCAGGTCTCATCAGCTCTGTCTCTCTCCATAAGAGCTGATACTCCTCTTTGTTTTACTGACCAAATTTTCCCCAGAGGAACGGCATTTAATGCACATTTGACAACTACTCTACAAAGCTGGGTGCACAGCTGTACAAAAGAGGGTGGGTTGCTCCTGTCATAACAGGTGAGCTTCTGCCTCCAGCAGCATCTTGACACCCCACTGAAGGTGTTTCTGCCCCATAGACTGCAAAACAAAAAAAATACTGCAGATCCCACTGAGTAGGAAGACACTGCAGATATTCTCACTGGTGAGGAACGGGGCATTTGTGGCTGGACACCTGAAAGATGCTGAGAGCTCTGCCTCCCCCGTGGACCAATAACACCCTGATCCGCTGCCATGGCTGATGCCACCCTGCACGGCTCTCCCCAAAGCACTTGTTTCTTCAAAAGCAGATCCCAGCTGGCTCTCACATCCTTGCCCCCCATTGCCGGGTGGCTTTGTGAGCCCCAGAGCTGTCACACCACGGCTGTCCGCCACCTCCACCCCACCGACAGTGAAGCTAATGCAGGGTGACACCTCACTCCCAGCACATCACATGCCAAAGACAAGACCAGCTGAGGCTGCCCCCCATCCTGGAGACTTCCAGCACCAGGCACCTAAGTGTCCCTGCAAAGAGCTTTTCCAGGGTGATGGAAGGGTTTTGTAATGCATCTGAAATCAGCCTGTCACAGGCTTCTCTGCCTCCTTTCTCCCCAGAGCAGGGGGACCAGCTCAGCAGCAGCAGATTGGGTCGCAGGCTGATTCCTACACAGATCCAACGTCAGAGGAGACTCAGGACAGCCCCGAGCAGACAAGTCTCAACGGCTTCTCCATACTAGAGGCTGGCTGTATTGCCCTTGGCTGTGCATGGCAAAAGCCATCAATAAAGTCTGTGAGCAAATAAACCGGGTAAAAGTTGCTTTCCTCCCCTCCTGCCTGTGTAGAAAAAACTCAGCCATGCAAGCTGCTTTTTAGCTGCCTCCCGTGGAGAGATTTGCACAGGAGTCACACACAGGCAGGGACCATTTCTATTCGATGCCTGTGCTTCATCCACTTGCTGATAAAAACCCCCTCTCCGCCGAAACAAAGTGCAGCTTCTAAAATAATTCCCCACCCCACGCTTCACTTCTGACTGACAGCTTGGAAAGGTTCCTAATTATGTCCCCTGGACACTTTGGAGGCAACCCACCCCAGAGCGTGATTTGAAGTCTCAGCAAATGGATGGCCTCGTTTGTACTGATTTATATTACAGAGCTAGATCTAGCCTCATCAGCCTGGCTTGACCTAGTTTTCCTCTTGCATAGGTCAATAAAAACACAGCAAATAGAGCTAATCAGACGCTGAGGATGCTCAGTTCATTTAGGCTGGTCCAAACTTACAGGAACGCTGCAAACTCTGCTGTCATGAGGAAGCAGAGAATAAATATTTCCCTAAAAAGTCGAGGGAATTGTACAGAGAACATGCCGTTTCCAGCACAGATAATGCACAAGGCACTTTTTTCATTATTATTTGCTTCCCTTTTGGTCTGTCTGCATCTGGTGGATGCTGCACCATCCACCTTCCCCCGAAAGCAGGGAGGATGGGTCCCTTCTGGGGAGCACTGGGGTTATAAGCGATCCCCAAAAGGGCATGAAGTCGGACAATAAGTAAACATAAAGTGTGCAGCTGGCTCTAGAATGTCCAAATAAATGCTGGGTAAATGCCAGGCTGCCTTAGTCACACGATGACCTCCTTTAAACCGCCTGTGCAGCGAGAGCAGCGCCGTCAGAGGGCTGGCTGCGCGGGCACTGTGCCGTGGGCACGCAGACATGGGGCAGGGCTGGGCTGACTGCACACACATGGGAACACACGCACCGCAGAACGTGCCATACAAAGCGGACACGTGCCAGGCACATACAGCAGGGTAACCCGCACGCACAGCCAGGGACATCCGAACCAAATGCTTCGTTTTCGTGCAAACGCTGACTCGCACGTGACATATTAGGGATCTGCAGAGCAACACGTCTGCCGACAAGGATGTGGAGAGATGTAATGCCTTACAGCCACACACATGCCATCTCTACTCAGCCCGTTGCGCCACGTGGATGTGACGTCTGCATTCAGGCATCGGCATAAATAGGTCCAAGGCAGAACGCTTGCATGTATCACCCACACATGGAGGTAATATGCAGGGACCTCGCCGTTTTCTGTATTCATGCAGCCACTGTGTCCCTCTGAACCCACCGCAAATGTAGCACAGGAAAGGTGCACTCTGTGTAAATGTATGTCCCTGTATAGCCACACTTGAGCATCAGTCACAACATGTGTGTTGGCCTGTGTCAAAGTAGGTATGCAACACAGCTCTATGCAAGAAAAGACAAGTGTGTTTCGTACAGACCATACAGATACATATAGTACAATAAATATGCACCCAGCACACCATTATCCCACAGGCACAGCCTACAACCTCCTTAATGACAGTCACTCAGCAATCTGTGTGTTTCCAGCACCTCCACTGGCCCTTTTCCTCCTCAAAGCAGCTAAGAGACCTACCAGCAGCCCTGACAGCAATGTTCACAAAGGACCATACCTGTCCAGGTGCTCCAGCCCTTTGCTGTCCTGGGGTTACATGTGAGCCTGGGCTCTTGCTCCTCCTTTCTCCTGGCTCTTTCCTCATGTGGAGGTTTTCATGTCCTAAGTGAATGAGCCTGAGCAATAGCCTAATTAATGAGGGCATCTCACATCCACCCGCTCATTATCACCAAACGCAGTGGCTGGCAAGCGGAGCTCCCTGGAATTCAGGGCTGGCTTGGTCTAGGGCTGAGCTCAACAGTGTTCATTTCCCTTGGAAAACAAGTAGTTGCTTTCTCCCATGGCAGATATGCGTAAGCTGGCTTTGCACAGTGGCAGGAGCCGGTGCCTTTCCCCGGGAACGCTCCCTGCAGCCAGCCTGCTGCCATTCCCGCTCAGGGACTGCCGCTTCAGCGCCAACGCAGCTGGGAAGCAGTCTCGTAAGGGCAGGCAAGGGGGCCAAGGTCGCCCGCACCCACGCTTGCGCTCAGTGAGAAGAAAAGCTGGCGCTGACATGCCAGTAGTGATGAGGTCTCCACTTCTCAATGGAGCTGCAATGCTCAAACTGGCCTCAAACCACCCTGGGAAAGAACATCAATCCCTGCAGGCACTGAGCAGCTGAATCCCCAAAAAGGAAACAGCAGGGCTGTCTGCACGGAGGAAGAAGCGGGGAGAAAAGCTGGGCTAGTGTGGAGTAGAAAGAGGCTGAGCTGACCCACAAAGGACTGAAGGGCAGCGTAGCTGAATCCTCTGTTAAACAAGTCACGGAGGACTACAGGGCGTGGCAAAGAGGGGCTCCCAGCCCACTGCAGGCTGTGCAGAGCCCACCTGCATGCTCCCCTGAGCCTGGACGTGTGGGGACCAGGCGCCATTCCCCACCATGGGGAGAAGGTTTACCTGCCACCAGAACTGCACCAAATCACCGAAGAGGGGGCAGAAGCAGCAGGTCCAGTGCTGCCTGCCTGTGTGCCGGCTGCTCTCTCAAGAGATGCTTGCGTGTTTGCAGTGGGGGAGAAACAGCAGCTGGCAAAAGCTATTCCCAGGCAATTAGCCCTGAGAGGAAGGTGAAGGATGCAATTGCCGTGCTACATTGCGTTCATGTTTTCCTGTATCGTTGCTAAGGCAGGGTGAAGGAGCAAGAGCCAAATGCACAGAAATATGCTCATATATGTGTGGGAGCGCCCACTGCTCTTGTTACAATGCATGAGAGTATTTCCACGTGGGCACCCAGGCCTCTTGCTGCACAGGGAAACTATAGCTCTGAGAGCTGGCCCTTGGCTTCAGCTTTCTGCATGTTGGCCCGTTTGTTCCAAGAGCTGATGAGAGTTTGGTACTGTCAGAGACCCGTTCTTTATGGAGCGAGCTGTGCGATCCTTGCAGCCGCCCAGCCTAGCTTTCTATAAAGAACCGTTTATTCAAAAGATTGCAGCACCTAATGTTAGCTTGGTAAGGGAAGGTCTATCAGCAAGGTTAAGCCCCTAGTCCAATGTCTTACACTGATGCAAAAACAAGTGAGATATATCCATAAAATTAGAGCAGTGTTTGAGGACATCAGAGACACCGAGATTTTATTTCCCCCTTTTAATCACCTTAGCTCTGCTGCGCCTTGGGGAGCAGAGCAGGGCCGGGCACAGGAATGCAAGAGCCAGGTGACACCACCCGCTGACGCCAGCACCCATGAGAGGCTTGTTCCCCCCTGTGTCCCCAGGAAAATGCTCCTCGGTGTGCCACGGTGCCAGGACTCCAGCGAAGAACCAACATTAGCAGAGCAAACGCATCTAACCGCCTGCTGGCCCTCAGCACATCCCGCTCCGCAGCACTGTCCCTGTGTCTCTGGTGCTGGAGTATCAGCGTAATGTGATGTGACACCTTCCCCCACACTTTGTTATAAATATCATGTTTCACTGTAACTGCGTCTGACACCCCCTTGGAGGCATTTTCTCATGCTCCCAGCCAAGATGTGGGCACGTGCAGGTCGCCGCAGTGTCTCCGATGGCAGGGGGCTGCCCTCCATACCCTCTCCTTCCCCACCAACAGCGGCGCGGATATTAATGGCAGTGGGACGGGGTTGCGTAGGGTGAGCCGTCTGCAGCGCTGTGTGCTCGGTCTGACTCCCAGAAATAACGCTGCTAGATCACGGATCTCTCCCTTCCTTCTTCTGCAAGATGGACGCCAGCACAAGGGATGGGGGCTTGTATTTCCCTGTGACCAAAGTCTGCTACTTATTTGGAGAGCAGAACCATACCCTTACCACCAACTCTCAGGGCACGCCCTTCTCAGCCGTATATCCTTGTAGTTGTAGTAAAATTCCACTAGATGTCTGTCAGGGTTCTACACATCTCCTGCTAGGGATAGCCCTGATAAACAAGGGAGACAAGGCTGGGGCACAAGCTGTGCAGAACGCTGCGTCTATTTCTCACTTCATTATCCCAGTCAGGATTTCTGATCTTTTTTGACCTGCGCAAAAATCTCAGTTTTCCATTTATTTGCTTCTAAGAAACCCAGTGACGCTGAGCGTTATCTCTGCGCACCATAAGCTGCTCTCTGGTTTTATTGCAGCTGGTTTTAGAGAAGTTTTGCATTTGCCCCTCAAGACATGACCATCCCCTATACCCTGCCATGGGGACATGGACAAAAAGAGATGCTGTTCCAGTCAGGCTGGGACTGGGAGCTGCAGCTTCTTGATTTCACCTCGTGGGCAACTCTCCTCAGCAGATGCAATGCAATTACTGTCACTGATGTAAGTGCAATTACTGCTCAAGATGCTTGAGCAACGCCAGTTATCTTTCAAAAGAAATTTAGAAAGGAAACCATCATCTCTCTTTGTGTTTTGGGGAATTTTACATTTCCACTAGCTGCTGCTTCTCTCAAAAGTATGAGAAACATGCTTTTCTTAATACTGTTGATGTAAAAACATATTAAGGAAACACAAGGAAAAAAAGAGAAATTTGTAAGAGCGAAGCTATTTTTGAGTGGAAAAGAGAGCATTTCACATATTTTACTTTCTTTTTTTGAAATCTGTAAAGAGCCAAAATTTTGGCTCTTTTCCTATTCCAAGGGTATTTATATTTCTATGCAATAAAGTTAGTTGGATAAAAATATTAACCAGCTTTACATCCGATCTGGTAGAGGTTGGGAAAGCACAGGAGCCTCTGCATTCAGAGCTGTCCTTCCCATGGCTGCATGGCCAAGGAGGCTGTGACAGTCATGGAGAAAACGAGCACATTGCTGTCCCTTGTGCTCCACAGTGACAGCCCAGCATGGGACCGAAGGGGGACACCTTGGTAAAAGCTCCAGAAAAGCAGCTGGCTGGGAGAAAAAGGCAAAAGGCAGTTAAAAATAATGGAGAGGGCAGAAGAGAGAGCCAGAGATAGGTACTTGGCTCCCAAGATGCGGGGAGGTAAGGAGCACAAAGCAATTGGAAATGCTCAGTTGTATCTGAAAAGCTCCCCCAGTTGATGTGTCAAGAGGCTTCAAATCGCCTTTCAAAAGCTTCTCTTCTCCGCGCTGCCACTCACTCCCTTTGTAATGGGTGGCTGTTTCTAATTATCTGTAAATGTTAAATGTTCCTTAATTCAATCAGAACAACTTGTTCACAGATGGCAAACCCTTCATCTGCGGCTTTCAGCGGAGTCTCTGACTCAAGAGCCATTGATCTCTTCCTTCTCAGAGACGCTGGCTTGCGACATGCAAGGACGGGGGAGGAAAGCAGAGTGTAGCGTCCAGCAACAACCCCAGGTCTTCTCCTTTTGCCTTGACAGCCCCCACACCATCCCCGTGTAACCCAGCGCTCTCTCCCGAGCAGGACACTGAACCGTGACACCGGCAGACGCATCCTTGGGTTCCGTCTCCTCCTCTCCCCGCTGCCATATTCCCTTGCTGCTCCCCAGACTTGTTGGTTAGGGCAGAACGCTACTGCCCAATGCCCAGGAGTAGCTACAACAGGGATCCTAAAACACGTATCCCCATTCATGTCACTAAAATTTGCAATTTACACCACACAAGCCAAGGGGCTTGGGGAACAAAGGAGGGGAGTGGTGAGGTTTTCTCATTAAACCCAAGGGAGACACTTTACTGCTGATTCCTAATGATTTATTGAAGCATCTAGTCTACCCCTCCGACCTAGAAAAGGGTCTTGCCTTTGATCAACCGGTGACTCACCATCTGCAGCCGAGGTGATTTACGACAAGCGCAAGCTATTTCTGCACATGGAAGGGGAGAAAAATAGGCCTCATCATCACTGAGAGGGTGGGAAGGATGAGAAACAAGCCGCCCACAGGATAACGCTGGCTGGGCTGCTGCTCACAGCTTTGCTGCTCCCCCAGCGCCCCAGCGGAGAGCCGGGCTCCCCACTGCAACAACCCTGCTGCGAGGGGCTGTGTGGGGGAGACTCTGACATCTCAAACAAATGGCTCCACGCCAGGAGCGGAATAGAACAGCTTAAATTATACTCGTTGTGTTGTATCGCGGGGCTGGGTGCGGGTCCCCGTCAGCCACACTGGCAGAGCGGGACCGCAAGCACAGCCCGCAGGATGGAGAGCATCATCAGCGGATGCTGAGCACATATCCTGACCACACTTCCAGGTCTGAACCTGCTCTTTTCAACACCCATCTTCCCTTCCCTTATGGTACAGCCAAAATCTAATCGCTTCCAGATCAGGAAACTGTATTTCCTGGAAGCACCTTCCCACCCTCCTCCTAAAAAAAACTCTCCAGCCAAATCACGGCACAAGAATAAAATCCCTAAACACCCCCAAACTCTTTCCATGACGTATCTAAAACCTGAAGTATCGCCTCCAGTACCCTCCTGCCCTTCGCTTTCTGACTCTGCAAAAATGCTTTTAGCTATAAGACTGTCCCCTGTCTCACTGTTGGGGACGTGAGCGGATTCAGAGCCAGCACAGCAAGCTATGCAGAAACAACAACCGGTTAAGGAGAAGCAAAGTCGTTAAAGTGTGCGATATGCTCACTAGAACAACCCTTGGGCAGAAGCTTCATGCAGAGCCTCACCGGGCAAAGTGCTCCGCTGCTCAGGAGCAGTAATTAGGGAGTTTGTTAATGAAGCAGATTTTAGTGACTAAAGGCAAGTGGAGAGAGGACAGAGAGAGCACACGCTTCATCAAATGCTATAATGTGGGCTTGCTGCAGCTGATCTTCGGTGGGCATAAATCAGTTCAGTTCTCCCAGCTTTTATCAGCTGAGGATCTGACCCAGGGGGTGTGCGAACCATCGAAGGGCATAGCACCAATCACATCGTCATAAAACTGCTCATCTTTGGCAACTAGCAGATCTCAAAGCATTTTGCAGGCATCCAAAGCTGCTCCAGAGCCAGAAAGGTTTTGCTCGCATTTCCAAACTTGCCTTTTTCATACACTGCCCGAAGGTGCAGCTGCTCTAAATCTGGATGATCTCCCCAAAGCAGAGGACGGGGGTGTAAAGGGACCACGAGTAAAAGCACAGTCAGCCCTGCTGTTCTGATCTCACTGGGCCATCCGCCTCTGTAATGAAAATCAGCATCGCCCTGCGGATACCAGCAGAACATGACCAATTTACTCTGTCTGAGGCTCTGTGGTGCATGTTTTGCCCTGCGTGAGAGATGAAAGGGCGGATCAGTGCTCTTAAAAACCCAGCACAGTTTTACCAGTGCTCAGATGGTGCGTACCCGAGGATCGCACACACAACATCCCCAAATGCAGAAAAATACGTCCCCTTCTTTGTTATCCTCCTCCCCACCTTCATACCTTTCCCCTCCATGGGTGTCCACAGTCACACAGGCGATTCCCATTTCCTGCAGCAGACTCCAAATAGCAAATAGGGATCTGCTTCTGCCCTTTATGTCTTTCCCTCAACAACAATTCTACCTCTCCAAGTACCCTTGGTGTTGTGAGTCCCTGCTTATACACAAGCTCAGCAGAGGAACCTGTGCCCAATGCAGAAAGGCCATAGGGGAAAGGAACGAGCTGGAGGTGAAGAGGCTTAGCACAGGGAGAGCAAAGTGTCCCAGTGTCACTGGAAATGGATTCATAGGAGTCTGCAAGCCCTGCCCTGAAATAACTCCTGTTGGATGCGGGACAGATGTTCCGAACTGCTCCAAAGCACTTCCCAGAGGACTCGGGCACCTGGCTTTCCAATGGCTTTCTGCTAGTGCCAGCCAACAGTCCCTCCCCATGCTGAATCGTTTGTGACAGGAGGAAATTAGGCTCAACAGGAGCAGGGATGAGTGGTTTTAGAGAGACATCTCGCCTTCCCAGAGGGAAACTGGGGCAGAAGGGCATGAAGACCCCATGGCGCTGGGTGGTGTGCAAGCACAGAACAGAGAAGCAGAGAGATTGCGACAGGTCTCACACAGGCTCTTCATGTATTCTTCACGCACAAGCCCTTCTAAATCTCTGCAGTTCATAGTAAAAATGAGACGTTCCCAGGCACCATTGGATCCTCTTCATCAGGCGCTGCCCTGCACTGCCCACCCACCCATCCCTGCTCATCCTCAGGATAAAACTCACTTAGCCAAGCCCCTTCCCATACAGCCCTTCATCACTAGGGATCGATTTCCTATATTGACTGAGCAGGCCCCAGCCATTAACGAGTTCATTTTCCATCACTTAGATGCAGATGGATTCCCTCAGGAGCCCCAGGGTCACCAAAGTTTCATTAACAGACACTGTAAAAGTATTTAAATACATTTACAAAAATCACTTGACAAACGGAGCAAGCCCATAGTCATACTCCTCTCAGGTTATCTTAAAAGATAAAAGAAAACCTTTGCTGCCCACAGAAGAGCAGAAAGCCCTTAACAGCTTGTGCCTGCTATTATCCATCTCACAACACATCACCTATAAAGAGGTCTAATTTCCCATAATGCTCCAGATGGAAACCATTTATTCATTTACACAAGCTCTTGCTGAGCAAGTTCCAGCTACTAAGGGCTTTTGGCCTCTAAGCTTTCCTGTTAGCTGTGACACGTTGTCTGCTGGTAAACTGAGGCACAAAGTGATGAAGCCTCAGACCTGGATATGGATGCTGTAGTGGAATAGATACCATAGACAGGCAGTGCTTGCTCTGCTGCAAAACGAATTCCCATCCCAATTGTTTATATCAGGGCAAAAAACCTCATAACTGAGACCTATCTGGCCTTGGACACCACATAGAAGATTACGTGGGAAAACATGTGTCAGAAATACAGACTGAACTCGGGAGCTATAGATCTCTAAAACACACTGGATTTCACTCCCATGAAACTCCACGTAGACGCTGGCCTAGCTGTCACCCCTCGAGACGGGGTTTGAAACCCACAAACACCACCAAATCTCCACCAAAAACATGGCCATAGAAAATCCAGCCCTGCAGACAGTTTGCATTGTAAGCTCGTTTATGTCAAGAACTCAAACTACGCATTCGAAAAATCTGCAAACAAGAATTTAATGTGACATTTTTCTCCCCACTTGGAAAGAGATGACTCATTAACTCAGACTACGGCTCTTACTGCGTGCCCAGGATGGCAGGGTCTCACAGCACTTTCAAGTATAGTCACATTATCACCAGGCTCTAGGAGGAGGGGGAAATAAACCCGGCTCTCCCAAGTCCCAGGTCTGTGTGGATCCTTTCTCTTCGTGGGAAGGCTGTAAAGTATCATAGATTTACCAGCTTTTTCCATCATACACACACGCACACTCCAAACCAAACCAAACCAAACCAAATCAAACCAAACCAAACCAAATCAAACCAAACCAAACCAAACCAAACCAAACCAAACCAAACCAAACCAAACCAAACTAAACCACAAACCTGAACCAAACAACAACAAAACCCCCCACCAAACAGCTAGTAGTAGGATTAGCAGGTAGAGACTGGCTCTTTGGCTGGTTGATTGGAAGTCTGGGTACATTTGCCATGGGGACAAGTGCTCGCCCTCAGTGCCAGGCCAGCAGCTCTCCAGGGGAGATGGGCAATGCCTCCCTATCCAGTGTTTGGAAAGGTCTCATGATCCCCAGGCGCTCAGCACAGGGAAGGTGACCTCCTCCCTCCAGCATCTGCAGAAGAAAGCACAAGCTCGTGGATTGAGAAGAACAATTGCTCCCAAATTAGACAGGAGGAGGGAACTGGCCCACGAGGAGAACTTTGTCCTCTGACACAGAACAGTAATGTCATTTCACTGCCCCCCCCCCCGCAGTTACTCCAGCCTGGCAGAAACATTGCCCTTGGAGCCCCTCCAAATTCACTTCACTGGCTCTTCAGACTGCAGCAAAATTCCTCAGAGTAGACATCAGGCAGGCCCAGCTGGCACGTCTGAACCAGTCTGCAAGGGGGATTCCTCCAGGCTCACAACAGCACCGTTTGGAGTACAACCCCTTGCCTTCCCCAGGATGGAGAGGAGCATGCGCAGGAGACCTCCCCTGCACACACAGCCCGGCAGCAGAGTCCCCCTGCTCACCGGCGGGAGACTCATTAATGCTGACAAGGTAAACTCAGGCTGTATTATTCATATCTGTATTTATCAAGTATTTATGCTGACAACCTAGAGGGCGATAAATCAGCATCACGGGGATGTGTTGATTCCTGTGGCCAACTCTGACGCTGACAAGGCTGATGCCTGCCTCACCTGGCGGAGGGGAGCACAGGGCCCCGCTCACCACGAAACAGCGCGTTTGTGACAGCCAGAAATTAATGGCCTGGATGGAAGAAGGGGAGGGAGAGAGAGGACAGTCTTTGCTGCACGTGCCTCAGAAGGAAAGGGCAAGGATTGCATAGGGATGCTGCTTGTGCAGCAGGAATGGTTCCCCACCTGGATGTGGGTTTTAACAACGCTCGCACCTGCGTAGGAGGTGCAAGGGAGCGGGCTGCAGCGCTGCCCACACGGGGGTCTGCTCCACGGTCACAGCAGCAGCTCTACCGCCACAGCATCGAATTTACACTCTCGTGTTATTGACTTGACAGCCTGCAAATGAGAAAGGCCTCTTGACTTCCTGCCCTGTGATCCAGAGATCAGGTCCCACAAGAGCTCATGCCAAAAGAGAAGCCTATTTGTCCAGCTACTAAAAGCAAAGGGCTTATTTCCGCTTGTAAATTTACAGCAAGTTCTGATTCTGATTCAAATCCAAAGCAGAGCATGTCAGTGCGTTTCCAGTTCAGAAGAAATCCTCTCTGTGGCTTTTCCCTCATGGACGACTGCACAGCAGCTTCTAAAACCCTCAGTCAGAAGGCTATTCTGAGTATTGGTTTGGGACTCTATGTCCTGCCTTCCCTGCCATGCATGGGCACTGCCAAGGCACTTGGGAAGGCGGGGCTATGGTGCTGTTCAATAATGCATGCTGTTTTCTAATACAATAACCACTGAGGCTTGTGCATGCTCTGAACGAGCTGTGCCAGTGTCAGAGAACATACCAGTTCAGATGTTGGAGCTGAGAGACAACTCCTGATGAGAAGAGAGAGAATTCCCCTGCTGGACCTCATTAGCAATGCCAGGAACACATGCTCTTTGGAATATTTCTGTTGATTTAGTTTCGTATTTCTCCTCTATGTTTTCTTTCTCTATGCTGTCCTTTCTCTATGAATGCTATGGTTAATCTTCTCCTTAGCATTGGCTCTCTATGCATGTGTACGTACGCACACACACAACCCCAAGTGCAAGCCCGCGCGTTTGTGTGCATGTAAGACAGACCTTTTAATTCCTTCTTAGATGTCAGCTCCGTCAAGAAAGACGCTCGTTCCTTCTACCAAGCATTTAAGCAGCTTTGCTGAAGCAATTGTTCTCCACTGACGTGGAACACGCTCCCATACACCTGCCCTCGCCCCGCCAAACAGATACCTGGTATCCGGGAGCCGCGCTCCCCTGCCCGGGCGGGGATGGCTCCATCGGGGCGGGGATGGCTCCGTCGGGGCTGGGATGGCTCCACCAGGGCGGGGATGGCTCCGTCAAGGCGGGGATGGCTCCGCCGGGGATCCGGGATGGCACCGTCGGGGCTCGGGGATGGCACCGTCGTGGCGCGAATGGCTCCGTCGGGGCGGGGATGGCACCGTCGGGCTCGGGGATGGCACCGTCGGGCTCGGGGATGGCTCCGTCGGGGGGCAGGGATGGGTCCGTCGGGGCTCGGGGCCGCAGCGGGTGGAGGGCAGCATCTGTTTGTGGCCGTTCCACCGTCCCCGGGGCGCTGGGGGCTGGTCCCCCCGGGCCGGCACCCCCGCCCGGGCCGGGGCTGCTCCTGCCGACACTAGATGGTGCTCGGCAGTTGTGCTTGCTGCAGCGGTGCTCGGGCCTGCGCTGCGCTCCCGTGGGGAGCTGCACAGAGGCACCAGCCGCTTTTGCCTCTGTGTTTTTGCAAGGTGTTCGACCCCCCTGCTCCACCAGAAACGCTCTCCCCCCGTGCAGGGGGCTTGCATCCGTTCCAATGGCCCTTGGCCCGGAAAGGGTGGGATCAGCCGCACCTCTCCACGGGGGGATGTGACCTCTGTTCTGCAACTGCAAAGCCAGGAGACACCTCGACAAGTTTGGCACCCTTTTCCTAACCTATGAACAAATGAAGCCTCCATTCCTTCCTCTGCCTAGCTCAGAGAGGGCTCAAAAACATCTCCCTGCAGTAACTTTACTGCTGATGGCTGGAGTGGAAGGTGTTTGGCACAGAGAGCCAAGAGGAAAAGAGTGGACTAAAGGGCATGGTGCAGTCACTTGAGCTAGACATGGATGCTTCTTGCAGCAGTCTCACCCATGCAAGAACACTCCAGCCCAAGTTCACCCCATTTGTGGCTGGTTGGCTTGAAAGGCACTCAGATCAGTCGTTGTTGTGCCTTTCCAAAATGTGGGTCCTCCTGAGCCCACCAACCTTGCACTTCCAGCTGCTTTCCACTGAAAGCCCACAGCAGAATTCACACTGCTTTCTGCAAGACTGGGATTCCTAATCTCCCTGGGCTTCTTTTCTCCATGTATAATGAGGATTATGGTTTAATTTCTGCTTCACAAGGGGGTGCTGTGGGGATTGAGAGGGTTAAGGCACTCAGATAGCATTGCAGCAAGGCTATTACGAACCCCTCAACAGAGGGGGACAGAAAAACCCAGTGCTCTTTGCAGACTGCTTACCACTGCATCAGCTTCCACTAACTGGGAGGCAATTTTCTCACCAGTTCAGACTTAATTTCTTCTTCAACTGCTGGCCCTATCCAGAGAACAGCAGGACAGGAGTGACTGTCAGCACCGAATTGCCCTTTAAAAGGATGATGCTTTCAGATCTGAAGGAGTGTCTGCTGTCTGTACAGTGTATACGTGTGTGCATGTATGTGTGTTCATGTAGCATGTAGGAGGTTATATCTGGAGAGCTCAGAAGTGAAGCCAAGCAGAGAATCGGCTCAGGAAGCCCTTTGCACTTCTGATCCCTCGCTGCTGACTGCGCTGCAGACACATTCTGTGTGTTTACAGATGAAAAAGCAAAAACAAAACTGACGTTGGCTTTAGAATTCTGTTCAGCACAGCTTTCTGCACTGCTTCAAAATGTTTATAAACACAGAAGTTAATGTAATCAGCACTGCAGCAAATACACACCAGGTACACAGCGGAGACGAGAGTGTCAAATGCGCTGCCAGCTCAGAATGACAGGCCTCTGCTGTGGGCTCTTCATCAACAAAAGCAGCTGAAAAAACCCACTGAGGAATGTTTTAAAGAGCAATTCATCCCCCACTTCTTCCCTCCTTCCAGTCCCCTCCAGTAATCATAATTGTAAAAAATAATATAAGGTATCAATTCCCACGGAGCCCGTCAAGTCGCAGGGGCTCGCCAGCCCCTGTGTGCAGGGAGCCCCTGCAGAGCAGCCGCTGCTCGGCATGGGGAGCGGGGGCACAGCCCCGGACACCAGTGCGGGAGCTGGAGGTCACCAGCGTGGGGAATCCCTGGGTGAATTTCCTCCCCCGTGGCAGGCAGCAGCGCCACGGCTGGAAATGCAGCGGTCCCCCGGTGGCCATCCATCAGCCCAGCCCCATTGTTCTGGAGAAGTGCTGCACTCATCCAGAGCAAATAGGAGCTGCCTTTACAAAACTTGGATTGAGCCATTTTGCCCTAACTCCAGCCCAGCAACTGTTCAGCCCTGGAGAAGAATGTGTATCAGCTTGCCAGGGAAGACCCCATCCAAAGGAGTTGTGGCATTGCAGAACCCTTACCAAACCCACCTGCATATTGCCAAAAGACCGTGTTAGCCAGTGGGAAGGATTTTGGGAGGTGCGCATGAAACATCCTATTACAGCAGGTTGCTGCATAGACGTTACCTCACGTCAGCATCAGCAGAAAACTCTTGTGCTGGCTGAACAGCCAAAACGCTGGGTGGACAAAACAGCGCTTGACTACAAGCAAGCCTTTTTTTTTTTCCCCAGCCAAATGTTGTTTCATGCTTTAATTGCAATTTTCAAGAACTATATTAGCATGACAACTTATGTAAGCGTCGGCCAAGTCACTACACCATTTCTAGTATCTGTGCCTAAAACAGATTTCACAGGAGTGTAGAGGAAGGGGGTTGTATATCTTTTGGATCTCTGTTCTGATGGCTAGTTGCCATCTAAAATGAGACTTCTACCATCCCTAAAAATCAAGAAGGAGTAAATATCACTCCTGTACAGTATTAGAAATTATTTTCCTTGGGGAAGGGAGCTCAGTCCTTTGGAATATTTGAAGCACCAGGTAGGCTGTTTTTTATTCTCTTTGTTTCTAGTGCAATGTGTTCATACATTTAGGAAAGGGATTTCTGAGCCTCAGAGTAGTTCATGTGTTCCTGTACTGGGAGGGGAAAGGATGGGCAACCTTTGAACCCCCTGCCCTATTACTGCAGGCACCATGGTATATGAAGTAGCTGGGGATCCTGCTCCCACATCTCTGGGGTCACAGATGTGCTTTAGAAACCTCCTGCTGCGAGGGTTAGAAACACAGGAACAATTGGCTGAGCCAGCTGATACAGCAAAGCGTGAGGCAGCTCCATCAGCTCCTCAGAGGACATGCACACACAGACCTCCTCAAATCAGAAAAAATAAGAATGATGCAATTAAATATGTTACATATTATGATCTTCCTCCCCCAGAAATAACAAAAACTGCCAAACCAGAGTATTCTGCTCCTGTCTCTCCTCCTTATGCAGAAGTCCCCTTGGGCTTCACGGAAATTTTGGACTCATAAAAAGCTGCAGAACAGGGGCCCCATGGCACTGTGTAATAAATCTTAGAAGTTAACAGCCAGAACTGTGCCAAATGTGATGGGTTTTGCTTTGTGCAGGATCATGAAAATAATACATTCTGGCTCAATACGTTAGACCAGGGCTAATGGTCTACTGCTGCTGCTAATGGATTTACATTTTTGTCTCCTATATTTGAGGTCTGTGATTTGGGAGGCCAAGACCTGAGGCTCTATCAAGTCTCCCCATATTCTTGAAGGAAAACCTTAATCACACCCCAGATGTTGCACTGAAATACCACCTTGCTTAGACCAAGCTATGATCAATCCTTTTTCTTTCTGCAATTGATTTCATAGACGAGTTTGCAACAAACCAGGGGGGAAATGTAACGTATTTGCCATGTCTGTTCTGTGTCACCCACAAGCCGCCAGGAACAGCACTCCCCATCCTCATAGTGAACATCTCGGGCAATTTTAGTGTTTGCCAAACCGTCGCTGCTCCCCACGCCATGCAGTGCACTAAAGGGTTGCCAAGGGGGAGAACGGACCTGCCTGGTGTGCTGCACAATCACAGCTTTGGCTATTCTCTTTCCTTTCACGGAGGAGAACCCCCATTTGCTGGACCTGTGGGGGAAGCCCTGAGCCTGTGAAGTGAGGGTAACCAACCCAAGATGTCTTTGCCTGGGTTTGCAGAAGGTTTAATATACTAGTGCTGAGGTCTGGCCCACGCATCTCAGCGGAGGCTCGCTCAGGTGCCGGTGGCAACACATTAAAAGGTAGACAGGAGAGTACCACACTGAGCAAAATATAAGTTGGAACACTGTGTAATGTGAGGCACTTGATGGCAAATTCGAGAGACCTGCCCAGGGGAGTAATATCTCACAGGAGGTATCTCTTCAATGGAGACGAAATAGGAGATTATGAGATTTTATGGATTCAAGTTGAAGCCAGATAAACACTGCAAGGGTGGAAAAACCAACCACTGAAACAACTGTTGCAAGGATTCTTGAAGATCTCCATAGCTTGCCCGTGCACAAGGTCAGGGGTCTGTGGTCCTGCAGCTTTACAGAAGAGGCAGGATGAGGAATCATGGAGGCAGGTTCAGCAGCCTCTGCTCCGCAAGCAGGATATCCAGAGGAATGAATCCCAGTGGGCTTGAAGTCTGTGAATCTATTAACTAAACCTCATTACTACGTAATAACTTTTGTTATTTCGGAACAAACCTTGTATGTGGCTAATCCGCTTTGTTACAGAGCTGCCCATCCTTCCCTTGAACAGGAATTAACTTCTAAAGGAATTAAAAGGAGGAGGAGACTGCTGGAGGGGTCCTTAGAGGTATCTTTTTATAGCTGCTGGCTGCCCCCCCTTCCCTTCTCCTGTGTGGTATCCTTCCCCACTGATTCTGTCCTTTTCTGCTTGCCAGGCATTGATTTGCTCCTGTGTTGTTCTAATGGAGCTTGAAATCAACATGACTTTGTTGTTGGTTGTTGTCATTGTTGTTCACATCTTTGTTTGGGGTTCAGCATCCTTGTGGAGGCCAGGCCAGCTCAGGAGCTGGCATTAGGAGGCTAAATACCTCCTTAGCAAAAGATCCACAAAGGCTGTGTCTGTGTCCACATAATAAGGGCTGTCACAAAGCACAGCAAAGCAGTGCCTCCCTCCTTCAGTGCTGATTCTGAATCTCCTCGCTTCTCGGTGCACACAGAATGTGTCCAGAACAAGCTCCTTCTTTCAGCAGGTCCCATGAAAACGCTGTATATTACATAGTATCTACATCCAAAGCATTTGAGTGTAAATCTAGATTCCATATGATAGCTATGTCTATTTCGCACACGGTTTCTAGAAGGTATTTTTATATGTCGTATCAATGGGCAGATAGGCAGGCTGCTGCCACTGCCAGCAGCCATGGCCCAGGCATTCCACCATCCGTAAGGGAATTCCGGAAACAAGTCTCTCAAGTCCACAAAACCTGGGTGCAGAAAAACAGCCTAAAAAGCACCTTAGGAAACCGACAGCGAGGTGCCCTGGGTTCCGAGATTGTCCCCCGCAAGCACGCCGGACACCCGCCGAACAAAAGACAGCTGCCAACAGCAGCCGGCTGGAGGCGAGAGGAGGCGAGGGGCGAGGCGGGGGCACCTTGTCCCCGCTCACTCCGCTCATCGAGGCGGGCAGACCCCGCAGCCGGGCGCACCCCGCAGCCGGGCGCGGCCCCGCGGAGCGGCCATCCCCGCGGTGCCGGAGCGCGGCCCGCGGTGGCGGCAGCCCGGGCTGCGCGGCAGGCAAAGGGTTAACGCTGCGCCCTCCTTCCGCTGTGCACTGACATCACGCAGGAGAGGGTGAGCGCCGCCCCGCTCGGGACTGTGTGCGTGTGCGAGCGACCGTGCAGCGCAGCCCGGGCAGCCCGCGTCCCCCGCCCCGCGGCCGGCCCGCTGCCGCCGCCTCCCGCCCGGCCATGGAGCACCGCAGCCGGCCCGCTGCCGCCGCCACCTCCGCCGCCTGAGCGCCGCCGGCGGCCCGCGAAGCGGAGGGCAGGCAGCGGGCGGGGGCTGCCGAGCCCCGCCGCCGGAGCCACGGGACCGCCGCGCTGCGAGCGGCGGCATCAGCCCGCGGAGGGCTCTCCCTCGCTTTTCTTTATTTGTTCTTCCTCCCCCCAGTCTTCCTTATTTTTTTTTTTTTCCCCAATTACATTTTCCCCCTCCCTTTCTCACTCGCCCGGCTCTGCGGACGTGCTCGCTCCCGGAGGGAGGCACCCGCGCCGCCGCGCCGCCCGCAGCCGGCCGGAGCGCCCCGCGCCCGCGGAGAGGGGCTCCGCGCCCCGCCGAGCCCCAGGGCCCCATCGGATGTGCGGAGCGTACCTCCGGCCGCCCGTCCTCCCGCCGGCTCGCCTGCTGGGCGCGCCGCCTCTTTGTCCTCCTGCACCTACATTTTTTAAACCTTTTTTTTTAAAGCAGACCTGAAAATCACTGAAGGCGGGAAGGGTGGGGGGGCCCAGGGACGCTACCAGACCGACCCCTGCCCATTTCTTCTAAGGAACTCTCATGGCTTCACAGCTGCAGACAAGTTGCTGTGCATCTTGGTGGACTATCGGAGTTTGCATCCTGGCGGCCGCGCTCCTACCAGGTGAGCCGCTGCCGGTCGGTCCCCCCAGGAGGCGGTGGGCTCTGCCGGAGCGCTGCGGGGGTCAGGGCAGCCCCTTACGGGGTGCCGACGCGGGGAAGGGGTGCGGGAAGGGCTGTGGAGAGGCGGGGAAGGATGGGATCGGCTTTTTGGGGTGCCCGTCCAGGTCTGGAGCAGGTGTGGAAGCATCTGCGTGAGGGTGGGAGAAAATCGGGGACGATTTCATCCTTGGCTTGGAGAGGAACAACACCCGATTGTTTGTTTTGGAAGCAGCTGCAGGCAGTGGGCTCCGGAGTCCTGGGAGCTGAGGCGGTTTGTTTGCTTTTTGGATCGAGCAGCGTCTAGCGAGGCATAGCAGCCAGGCTTCCCGGGAAAGGGAGCCACCGGGCTGGGGAATGAGCACAGATGTTTCGGAAGGAGAGATGGAAGGCTTCAGCTGTCCAGCATCCCTAAAATCCCCACTCTCCTCAACACAAACACTTCCCACGGGCTCTTTTGCAGAGAGATTGGATTGCTTACAGTTTTCAGACCTTCCTTTCACTGCTTTTACACTTGGATGCCTGATGGCATCTGATCCATCCCTTTGGTTTTGATCCATCCCTGGAAAGGAGGAGATGGGCAGAGATTTGGGTTGACTTCTCTGCAGCTCGTTCGAACTACCCTGGTGGTTGCAGAACAACCCATGTGTCCCCACCCCAGGGCTTGGTCCTGCCCTGGGCTCCAGCACAGCTCTTAGAAACGGGAGAGTGACCCACTTTATGAAGTGCCCTGGGGGAGACTCTTATTCTGCTCCAGCGCAGAATGGGTTAATGCCGTCCTGGAGGGCTTTCTGGAGTCGGCTATTGGAGACGTGGAAGGGGTCGAGTGTTTGGGTTTACAGCGCTTGTGAATGAACTGAGAAATGCAAATAGAAATGATTTTTGCCTTCCTGAGGCTGGGCTCTCGGTGGCCGCCGCTGGAGTGCATGGCAGCGGGCACGTGTGCCACCCCCAGGCCGTCGTCCAGCCTTCTGCAGGGGTTAGAGGCAGCCTGTGCCTGCAGGAGGAGGAGGGTCTGCAGCTGGAGGAGAGGTTGCAGGGGAGGCAGGGTGGAATTGCCTCTGCTCCTCTCACTGGGCTGGGGCAGCATCCTGGAAGAGCAGCCGGGCTGGCTGGGCTGTGACTATGAGATGAGGTCTGGGCCAAAAGACTGACCATCCAAGCCAATGCCAGGGCCCAGGGTTCCCTGGTGCTAGCGAAGATGGAGATTATAACATCCACAGCATGAGGAGAAACCAAGAGAACACACTGGATGGTTCAGCTAATATGGATGAGGACAGAGGTGAAACGGGAGGGAGTAGTGGTCAAGAAACCAGCAAGACTTTGAGAGGGAAAAGGTTAACAGAGTGATGAGAAACAAGGCAGGGGCATACCTCTGTATTCCCAGGACAAAAGATCTGCTGTGCATCACAAAAAGAGGTGATGGAAGGGACAGCCCTGGGCTCCCCCACTCCTCTCTGCTTCCAGGCAGGTGCCTGGCTGAGCTCTGGCTCATCGCAAGGAGGCTTGGAACTTTCCCTGCCATTCTTCCCCTGGTGTTCCCTCCTCACCCCTTTACCGGGGCAGCCCCATGCAGGAAGCCCTCCCCACAACCCATGGGGAAGGCACTGGAGGTGGCATAATGCTGTGGTGACTGTCCTGAGTAAATTACAAGAGGTTTATGCTCCTCTAGTCCCTCTAGGAATTGCTTTCACCAAGGAGACACACAGCCAGCGACGCTGGGGCAGCCTGGCATCTCACCTTGTCGAAAGAGACGTTTTTTCCCCACACTTACTCTATTTCTGGCTGTTCTCGAGGCTTTGCTGCCAGCAGGCAGGCAGTCTCGTCTCCTGCCACTCTGCAGTAGCCCCGTAGTTTGTCTTGCGCTGTCCCGCTGGCAGCTCTGCCAGCACAAGCCAGTGGTGCAGCTAGTGGTGCCTTGCCAAGGAAAGGGTACAGCCAGCCCTGCAATGCTCCGCGAACACAATCCTTCCCGACCACTGTCCGTTATCACCAAGTTCCCTGAAGCCTATGTGGGCGAGACTCTGGCTGGACCAGTTTAGTGGTGAACGCTCCACATTGGCAGGAATGATTGATCTGATATTATGCATTTATTCATTTGTTCGTTTCATTCATTTGCGCACCTACTGGTGCTGTGGATGAGTCCCAGGGCTGCAGGGAAGGACCAGCACAATGCTGTGCTAGATGCTGCACAAAGGCTCGGCGGACTGACAGTCCTTACTAAACCACAGGTCTGCATGCAATACTGAGGCAGGTAGTTCCTCAAGTTCACAATCCATTGTGTCAAAATCAGCTGAGGGTGTTTATATATATATATGTATATATAAAGCCATATGTAAGCTTTGAACACAAACAGGCTTGCTTATCAAGGACAAGGGGTGAGGGGAACTTAGGATCCTATATTGTAAGAGAATTAGTAGCTGTGGACTTAGTTGGAAAATGCAGTTTGGTACCTAGTGCCCAAGAAGGATTGGAGGAAGGTGGGAGACACTACCCGCTTTCTGGAAAACCTTTCATGTTCATCTGATAAATGCCATTTCATTTTGTTCCCGTCCACGTATACCACCACCCCTTCTGACCATGTTAGCTTGTTTTCTGATCAGGAAATAAAAGTTCCCTGCTGTAAAAGCTGTAAGGCATCCCTTACAAAAATCTGCTGTACTAATTGTCTTCAATGTGATCGGCTCAATTGTCCAGAACGGATTCAATTCAGGATTCCTGCAGCCTTCCATGCAGATCTGCCTGCCTGTCCATTTGGAACCCTTAACTAGGTATCAGCTGAAGCTACGGCATTAGGGCTCCAGGACATTAATATGAACAGGGGTTATTGAAAAGCTGTGGGATAGCGGGGAGGAGAGATCCTAGGTGGCTGATCCTCAGAGGTCAGGAACACTCGTGGTTAAATTTACGCTTTACAAGGCTTAACAATCTGTCTGTTTATCCCCGCCATGAAACTCGGTACAGCCTGAGATGCAACCGTGCAGAGCAGAGGCATTCATCTTGTGCTTGGTCCTGCATCTGCAGATCCTGGCCTCTATTTCCCAACGCTCCCCTCCGTCTGGGCACAAATTCCTGTCTGCTATCACTGGGCTACCTCTGGGGCTCTGAGAGGGGCCTGTGAGTCTTTCTGTGCAAAGCGCTTTGAGATCCTCAGCAGGGGATAGCTGAGAGGTGTTTGGGGCTTTAACATGGGGTTTTTCTGTCGCGGTACATGGTACTCAGCATTGGCTGAGCTGCAGTGACCTGGAGGCCTTGGGTCAAACTTGGCTGCAGTCGGAGGCAGGGTTCCTTTTTGGGGAGGTACAACAGCTCTCTGGAGTGTTAGGAACAAAGTGTGTCGCTGCAGGATCTGGTCCATCTTGTACTCTTGTAGAGATGCGTTAATATCCCAAAGGAGCTTCCAAAAGGCAAAAAGTTGCCAGAGATTTTTTCAGCCTTTGGTTTGAGTTCTTAGTTGTTCCTTTTTCTTGCCTGCACCTATCTCCTCCCAAAACTCGGAAACAACAACATCAGGCTATTTCAAGAAGCAAAAGTGTGTCTTTTGCTGCTATTTTCTCATTAAACCTCGCTGTTGCAGTGGAACCGACCCATTAGAGTTTTAACCTGGCATGAATTACGAGCTCACGTATGTGTCAGTGTGGTTGAGGCGTATGAGAGCCAGCTCAGCCCACAAGCAGGAGGGTGTTTGCCCCATGGCCAGAGCCGGGAGACGGCCACAGTTAATGCTATTTGCTCTCTGAACCAGCAGCGTTAATCAAACAAGAGTTCCCAGCCCAGTGCACATGGATCCATTTGCAAAGAGAAGTACAGAAGCAGGGACGTTGTCACATCCAGCAACACATTCAGCGCAAGGCAAATGCCTGCAATTAACTGGTGGCTGACGAGATGCCGATGCTGGCGCAGCCTGGCACATCTCTCCCTCATCGCCCCTCCTCTGGGCTGCAACTGCGCCAGCCACAAAGCCAAGTGTACAGGGAGGCACCAGAAGGATCCTTTGGGCACCGCTCCCGCCTCAGCTGAATCACGAAGGGAACCAGAAGAGCTGGTTGTTGTGACCTGCTTTCCAAGCCTACATTTCCACCTGCACCCCTTGCCCTCTGCTAGTGCCGCTAAGGCTGGGGACAGGGAGGACAGCCCGTCATAAGGCGGGGGGAGAGCAGCGAGTGGCCACCACTAGCCAGGGAAGGGCTCCTTCCCACCTCCGGTGCCCAGGGGAGTTACACAGCATCACCTGCGGACAGGAGTGTGGGAAGGTGGTGGAGCAGTGCCAGGGGAAGTCAGGCTGCCTGTGAATGCTGCAGGGGTGAGTTGCCGCGTCCTCAGATGGATGGCCACCATCCCCACGGCCTCTGAGAGAAGGTTCACGCCTTGCAACATCATTGCTTGAGGTCGCGATGACTCTTGCTCAGTCCTTTTCACAGGCCAACAAGGCATATTGGTGCAAAATCAGAAACGAATGAGTGAGGGACAAAGCTACTCCAGTCTGAGTGACCCTAGAGATCTTCTTGGTTTTTCAAAGGCATCAGATTGAACCAGGGCGGCTCTGATGCAGGGTGAGCTGGTGCCGCCAGCCACTGGAGGTGGGACCCAGTTTGCATTTGAGACACCTATTGTGTTAATTACCAGAGCCCAGCCATCCCAGCGCAGAGAATTCAGAGCTCTGCAGTGAGGGCTCCCTAACCCAGATTATTGTTTCAGGTGAAAATGTGTTTAACTAAGGAATGAAACCTCTCATGATACATCCCCTTGCTTTTCTCCTGGCCGCTGTTGAGCTGCAGATATTCTCCTGGCCTTACAGTTTCCTGTGCTTCTCCAGTGAAGGTTTTGGTTGATGCACATACCCTCCCAGCTTGGTTTTCAAGGGAAACACCCAGCTCCGTAGCAAAAGAGAAACTCCTGACCGAACTGCTCAAAGGCAGAAGTGTTGTCCATGAGAGGAAGGGCAGTTTCGCCTCAGTCTGCGAGTAGGAGCCTGTAGCAGACAGACAGGCACCTCCCTGTCCTTCCACTGTGCCACCATGGAAGGTTTGAAGTCCTGCATTTACAATCTTGCCTCAGTCACACACATAAATGGGAAGCAAAAGTCGCAGATGCAAGGGCTGCCCTTCCCAGCACTGTGTTATTTTATATGCCCCACGCTGTCATTTCCATGTGACCCTGCCTGATGGGCACCCCAGGACGCATAGGGAGTTTATCACATTGCTGTTCATTCGCCGTCTCTGGGGCGGATGCAGCCGTTCACGCAGGCTGGCATCATAAAGCTGCGGCAGCTCTCGGCGCTGCAGCAATCCCAAGGCAGATGAACAGCAGCTACTGGGCATGAGAGGGGGAGAGCGCCAGCTTCGGTCCCTTGCTGCTTGACCAGCCAGGCTAGGGAGGCTGCTCGTGCCCTGCAGCAATTGAGGCCAGGTGGAGTCTGGCCAGCGGTTTCTTGTCCCTTCGGCATCTTTGTGGCGCGCTGGGGATGGATGGGAGGAACTGACCCAACTTGATGAACCATCTCTTCTCCATTCCCCCACGATAAAGCTGTCCCTGCAGGAGGTTTATAATCCTACTTTGACATTATTTGGTGCGATGCAGGAAGAAAGCCTTTCTAAGCACTGTCCACCCAGCCCTACCTCTCTCCCTGCTACAGGCCTGCCCTCCTTGGCTGTGAGCCAGTCCCGTTGGAGACTGGTGCACAGCACTGCTTTCCATCCTTATTCAACCTACGGGTGGGCAGGGAAGAGCTTAAGGAAAGGCAAGATCTAATATGTGACAGGGATGGAGTTTTCTGTTCCCCATTCCAGCCTGTTTGCCTTTCTGGAAATAGCAAAGTGCCTCCATCTGCTCCCGATCATGCAGGGATGCTACAGAAGGACCTGCAAATCACATCATTGCCTTGAAGCAGTGGCAGGTACCAGATGGACCACCTGGCTATGAGACAGCAGGTGCTCCCAAGCCTGGTTAGTCAAGAGGACTCTGCCTCCATGTCTCTTCTCAGCAATTTTCTGTCTACCTGGGGAAACCCCTCAATCAGACCGATCAGGAGCCTGTTTTCCCTTTCCCGTGGGAGATCCGTTCCCCCCTGTGCTGGAGCGAGGCATTGGGGGGCACGGCCAGGGCTGCGGAGGGGCCGTGCCGCTCACGGCCAGTGGCCAGCATCCCGCGGTTTTGCTCCGGCGGCAGGCGAACGCGGGTCCCAGCACCAAGGGCTGTGTGTGCGGGCGCCGAGGGGCTGGCGCAGAGCACCGCGTGGCCACCTGAGAGCAAAACCGGCCTTGTTCTCTGTGCGAGGCTAAAGACATGGTACCAATATAGGCCACTGCAGCGGACGGTCTGTAGCCACATCATGTGGATCCAGGGGGGACACTGGATTTCACCAGACTTATAGGTATCTATTTTTTTGTACTGAGGATCCCACACTTGGCAAAACCAGGTTTCGTTTCTTATGCCCTGGCAAGATACCCTCTGGACCAAGAGAGATGCTGCTTGAGAAGCTTTTCACTGACCAGTTTCTCTCTCCGTAGGAAAGACAGCCGGAGCGGGGAGCTGGGGGCAGATTCTGGCTCTGGACTCAGGGTCGAATGGTAATGGGCAGAAGAGGTCAAGAGCTCAAGCAGCAGCCTATAATTAGAGGTCGTTGTGCTGACTGTCCTAGCAAAGCCAGGGGTTACGAACAGTCCATCATGGGCAAAAGTCATAGACTTAGGGGAGAGTTTAATATGATGAACAGGGTTTACTGGGAGGCATATACTGGATAGTTCGGGAGAAAGGTCAGGGTTTCTGTCACTGTCTTCTCCAGGTTTCTGTGTAGAGCAGCTTGATACATGATGGCTGGTGCGAAGGGCTGTGTCACTTAGGGCAGGGGAGGGCAGCAAGGGAGGAATGAACCCTGCCCCATCCTTGAACAGCCCAAGCAAATGAGCTAGCCAGGGCTGGGTAAGTTATCAGCACTCTGTGGAGTCCTACATCACACCCCACCCAAACATGGGGCCGTGATGGAGGTTCCTCCTGCCTTGAAACATCTCACCCTCCCACTGGGACAGGACTAGAAATAAAGGCATTGTCCATATGAAGGCTGCAGTTGCGAACAGAAGGCAGCAGCTAGTGGTTTGGTGGTGTACATTACTGGACCCGTTCATGCTCTTCCCCTTGTCGGCTGCAGCAACGCGGTGGCCAAGGACCAGGCTGCGGGATGGGGTATTTTCTGGGTGCGGGGAGAACCAAAGCTGTGCCCATTTATGGTCATTCAGGATCGGGGATGTGTTGCACAGCAGCATCCTTGCCATGCTGTAATTTATATCAGCTGCCGCAGTTTCCATTGGATACAGGACCCCTCTTGGCTCTACAGGCAGTGCTGCTGGGTGCTGTTAGCCCGTGCATGGCACCCCAGAGCTGAACATGCTGGAGCTCTGTGTATTTTACTTGAGAAGGATGAGTTCATTTTGTGTACCGAGAGGCTGAGACGCAGCTGGTAGGTGCTGAAGCAAGGGCAGCCTCAGACCAGCCCCGGATCCAAATCTACAAGGCACCTATCATGACAACTTCAAAGCCAAGTGCTGTGCTTGTTGTGTCGTGTTGGTAAAGCACATGGCGCCTTATGAAAGGCTTTAGAAAAGGCTTCTTGCTTTTCTCTTTGAGGCCATGGTTGTGAAAGACACTTGTGCACCAACACATGAATCAACACATGTGTTGTGAAGTGCCACTTCTGTCCTGCAGTTTGCCCCTGTGTGGGCACGTCCACCCTGCTGCCAGCGCTCCCCTTTCCCTGCGCTCGCATTGCTTCTCTGCTGCCTCCTCGGGGGAAGAAGGGAGAGCAGGGCGGCAAGGGGACCTGCTGCTGTCCCTTGTGCCACCTGTGTCAGCCCCTCTCGCAGGTCATGCTGCTCAGCTGCTGCTGGGGACGCAAGACCCAGGTCTATAGGGCAGCGGCAACGTCCTCCTGACTGCAGGGTCTGAGGGCTGGGGCAGCCTCTGAACACCCGCTGGGCACCACGACAGTGGAGAGGGGAGCAGGGAGAGGCCAGGAGCTCTGTGTGTGCAAGTTTTATAAAGAGGCTTTTGCTGGTGATGAGGCTGATCTCGCCAAACATATCTCATGTGCTTGGGTTCGGCAAGAACCCAGAGAAAGTGGGGGAGGGCTTATGGGGATCTCCTTGCAGAGGGAGTGATTACAGTGTGCTCTGATCTTTAGAGGCGGCTTATTTGGCGATTTGCTTGATGCTCTGCTGCCTAATGGGTGTGCTCATGCATCCCTTTGATACGAGCTGAATAAGATCCTTTTGGGATGATGACAACAGTCCTGGGAAGGGGTGGGAGGGAGAGAGGCTTGCACAGAGCACAGCTTGTAAAAGGGGGAATGTTCCCAGTGCCTGCAGACCCGGGAGGGAATTAGGAGCAGGACTGAGTTTGGCAGAGGAGAAGCTGCAGTGTCTGCAGAGGAAGGCAGTGCTCTGGCACTTTGGGTCCTGTAGGACTGCCCTGAGAGCAGGGCTGAGAACTCTCACATCATTACACCTCCCGCTGCCATGCAGCATTGTCCAACCCGTGATCAGTCGACCTGTGATCAGTCAGCCGTTGGCAAGATTTCCCCACCCCGCGCAGGGAAGGAAACACTAACCAACCGGAGAAAGGAAAACTGGGCTGGCCATCCTGCAGAGGCCGATGCATGGGTTTCCCAGCCCCAAAGCTCCGGTGGCCTTGCGGTGCAGAACGGTGGGAACACGCTGCTCCAGCAAGCAAAGCACCACGTGAGGCTCTGCCCTGGCCCTGACTCCAGGGCTGCGTCCTTCAGCTGACACCCACCAGCAGGTCCCTGTGCCTCCGTGTTCCTTCCCCGCTGTGTTTGGTTACACGCTCCAGCTCCTGGCTGAACAAACCAGGCTTCTGTTCCCATGAGGGTGCCGCTCCGTAGAGCCAAGTCATCTCCTATGGGACATTACCCCAGACACCAAGTAAGCAGGGACAGTGCAGGAGCCACCCCGCAGGATTCGGAGGAGCTGATGTGTGATTCAGCTGGGAACTGAACGAGCAATTTGCCAGCAAAAGAACCCTTATCTCCTGCCTCCCTCCAGCCCCCAATCCTTCTGGGAGTTTGATTTCTCAGCCTACAACAGAAGGGTGGTGGTAGGAATGGATTTTCTGGGGCTAGTATTTCCAGCTATCACACTATATAAATAAAATTGTTTCTTTCTTTCTTGGTGTGGCAGGAACAGACTTTCAAAAATGTACCCTGATTTTTAAATACCCTTTTCGCCTGTGGTGTAAATACTAAAATGTGTTTTTTCTCTCTCCTCTCTCCCGGAGTTTAAAAATATCGCTAGCCTGGGGAGGTGCATCTTTCAGTGAGATTTATAATGGTTGCTCTCAAGTGATGTGGAAAATGAGCCTCCCTCTGCCCCATCCAGCCT
Source organism: Nesoenas mayeri (assembly GCF_963082525.1). Lineage (NCBI taxonomy): Eukaryota > Metazoa > Chordata > Aves > Columbiformes > Columbidae > Nesoenas > Nesoenas mayeri. The sequence goes on along the minus strand of NC_137572.1, from coordinate 6,047,074 downwards.
GGCACCTTCCAAGAATTTATTTCCTTTATTTGCGTGAGCCTAAGAATACTTAGAGGCTGCATCTCCGCCCAAGCACTCTAATTATTTAAGTTTTGTTTATGGCCACTCTCTGGGGAGCTGAGTAGGTCCAGGCTGCTGAGCCTTCCCTCGCCTGGGTAATTCAGCCCTGCATTACTGCCGTTTGATAATGACCAACAAATCACAGATGCTGTATCTATTGCCCTCTGTGTATCACCCTGGCTCTGTAAACTGGCTGAGCCTTCGCAGCCGGCGTGAGCACAACGTGGCCCCTCCGCCCAGGGCTCCGCTCTGTTCTCCTCACGTTCCCTGATAAAGAGAGAGAGATAGATTTTGATCACGTTATGACAAGCAGCAGAGAGATGGGAGTGAAAGCTGCACTCCTACCTATTGTAATTCCAGTTAGCAGGGCTAACGTGGCCAAAGCCTGACAGTATTGATCCAAACTTTGTATGGGGGGAAGCTATAATGCAGTTTTCAAAGGTCCCTGGGGCATGGGGTTGAGTTCATGTGCAGCTGTGGGGCAGGAGAGGAGAAGAAAGGCTTGTTTATAATGGAGCACACGAACAGGCAACTGCGTTTCACCATCTGAAACACTAAAGCCAGCCTGGTATCTAAGCTCTCTCTAGGGTTGGACTGGCCTCAAGGTCTATGCTGCAAACCCCCCTTGAACCATTTAGGACTTCTTTCTACCTGCACGATAATCAGGTCTTCTTGCTGTGCGTGTGGAATGAGTTTGTTAGGACTGAGTTTCTTCTCCAGACAGAATGTCCCCAAGTAAAACAACCCAATCTGCACTTTTGCTGGTATCGATCCGAGACCTTTCAGTGGCTCGAAACTCACTTTGGAAATAAAAGGCTAAAATAATTATTTTTAGGTATATATAATTTTGTTGTTGTTGTTGTTGTTGTTACTCTTGATGTCCCAACTGCTGCCATGCCCGTGGAATACCTTATGGCACCTCACTGGGAATGAGAATATTTGCTGCCTCACACTGACTTCTACCAGGCCGTGAATCAGCTTTTACTTAAAGGGAAAGAATGTCCTGGAGGTGATGGCAAAGGCAGGCTGAGCTCAGAAGCATTGGCATCATTTCTTGGCTTTGCCACAAGCTCCTGGAATATCCTTGGCTAGCTCGCTTCACCTCTATGCGCCTTTCCTTGTCGAAAGCTGCCGGTGACTGTCCCGCTCTTCTTTGCTCACATTGCCGAGTGTCTGCAGGACTGTCCTGCTCTTCTTTGCTCCTATTGCCGTGCGTCTGCAGGGCTGTCCCGCTCTTCTTTGCTCACATTGCTGTGCGTCTGCAGGGCGCCTTGCACGATGTTACTCTATCCAGGCAGGAGACCATTTGCAAAGCACAGGGCAAGGTGACTCCCCTTTATTTTGTCATTTTTCGTAGCAGCCAGGAACCGACAGCTCCTTACCCAGGGATTTTAGTAGGCAAGAAATAGTTTTGCATAATGTACAAATATTCTGCCAGTGCAAACACTGGATGCAGTTTCTTACTGTGCGATGTGTGGGTTGAAATCATGGAAGTGAGAGATTGTGGTCCATTGGCTTCTCTGCCTGGTTTAATTCAAAGGCCTCTTGATTTCTTGCTCTGCTAGTTTGCATTTGGGTTACTTCTGGTTTCCAGCCCCCATGTGGACAGCCCTGCACAGCCCTGGTGCCCTGACATCCCAGGGCAGCTCCCCCAGACAACGCACCGGGCAGGATGGGTGACAGGGATTCACGCTGTGCCCTGTCCTGCCTGCATTTGCGGTGACTGTTGAGGCATTTACAATGTTGTAAATCTTCTGGTATCTGCAACGTGTTTTGCTTTTGCCACTGATTTCCTAGGCGGCTGTGAGCAAGTTTCATAACACCTGAGCTGCTGCACTGTAGGTAACAGAAATATCCGGCTTTTGCATGAACAAGCGCTTCAAAAACACTGTGGTCCTTCCATAAGAGGGGGCAGGTAGCAAGGCAAACCCAGGCCCTATGAGCCATTTGACTTGTTTCACGTGTGAGCCATCACATGATACTGATTATAATTGCCTCAGACAGCAGATGGATTTAAACAAGTGTCTTTATGCTATAAAAGCTTTCTAGTCTATCTCCTCAGTACATTACAATTTTAGCCATACGCAAGATTCTATGGGAGATTTGTACCACAACTTGCCATTTCTTTTTGTGGCCACAGGAGCTGCAGGATGCATTGAAGGAGGGAAAGGAGGGTCGTATGCAAGCTCCCCCAAAGCTTGGAGCTGGGACACTAGCTCAATGTAAAGGCAAGGAAGGCACAGCAACTGCCTGCATCCCCCTCCTTACCCATCCTACCCCAGGGAGCCCCAGCAAACCAGTCTGGGAGTGTTTCAGACTGGATGAGTTATTACAAAATCCTGGTCAGGACCGAGAGAAAAATGGAGGGTTTAAAGTTCAATAATTGTTAATTATTACCCAAGCTTCCCATGAGACTTTCTGGGAAAAAAAAGACATGCCTCTCTTTTGCAAAGGTGTTTTGTGGAACATTAGTCTCTGTCCTGGCCACGCTGAGTTCTTTCTCTCTGCCTTCTTTCTGCCTCCAGTGGGATTAATAAAGAGCTGCTGGAGAGCTTCTTATCTAGCAGCTGAATAATGTTTGCTATACAGGGAGGGGAGGCGGCTTTGATCCGGGAAAGGGAGCACAGGGGAAAATAAGATGGGCTATTGGGGCAGGGGGAGGGTGTGGGCCAGGCTGGGCTGTGCTGGCGCGTGGGAAGCTGCTCCTGCACCCAACCTGTTCTGCAGAGAAAAGATGTGGGTTTCCAGGGCTTGTCGGGCTGGGGAAGGAAGGGCTGAACCCAGACGAGAACAAAAGCTGGGAACCTGCTCTGAAGGAGAGGAAGCAAGAAAAGGGATGTTGCAGACAACCCTGGCCGCACTGGGAGGCTTTGCAGCCTCCCAAGAGCCGCGGTACGGGTCTGATACCTGCTCCCCATCTCTCACCAGCAAAAGTGGCCGCATCCAAGCTGGCACCAGCGTTCTCGCCGGGCGGGAGCCCAGAGGCGAAGGGCCACACCTGAGAGGCAGGACGGGCTCTCTCCTCTCCTCTCCTCTCCTCTCTTCTCACGGGTGTGGGCTGGGAGCCGGTTGGGTAGGGCTGGGCCCCCCAGGCCAGTATCTCTGTGAGCGTGCCAGGGCCACGGGAAAGGGAGCAGCCTGGCGCGGGAACGCTCGGTGCAGGAGAAGCGATTGCCGTCAGGCAGGAGGGGGTCTGGCTCCCCGCTGCGCTCCGTGCAGCACCCCAACACGCACATCGCCCTGGGACCACCTGCTTTCCATCCCCAGCCTCTTCTGGCCCTCAAGCCCTGAAAAACACTGCTTCCCGGGTGGGATGAAAGCTCCTGGGGCTACACGGGCACCAAAAGCATCTGTCTGCCCCCCATGGATCTAGGGACAGGGCTGCAAAACTCAGCCATGATCCCCAGAGACTGAACTTGTCTGGAGCTGAGGAAGTTGTGATAATGGTGGTAACAGCTCCAAGACTGGCTCTGCAAAGCAAGTGTTGCTTTGGGTTTTTTCCGAAGAAGATGGGCCTGAGCGGTTCAGACAGGCTGTTCTAGGAGCTGAGATTGCTAGAAGAAGAGCTCCTGCTTTTTTCTTCCTTGCAATAATGTTCCTTGCCCTCTTCAGCCTATGTTTCACCATAGTGAAAGTGTCCTTCCCCTCTGCAGGTCCAGGCAGCTCTGTAGGCTTTGATGCGTCATTTCACACTCGCTGCTTTTCCCCCAAAACGCAACCAGCTATGGGGCTGACCACACCAAGCAGTACTGGGTTTGCAGAATGAAGTCTGTGCCCCTGAGAAACACCTTGATCTCTCCAGGTGCCTCTCTGAATACTCCAGAGGAGTCATGGGTATCTCCAGGAGGGCTTAGGCATTGTTTGTCTGCTCCAGAGCCCCACACCACGGCCCCACGTGGACAGGCTTGACGGTTAATCCACAGGGAGATTAGTGGCTGAGTTTTATCTTCACCCACCCTGGTCCTCACCCCCATCTGCTCAGATGAATCCGTCTGGGAGATCCAGCAAGGCTGTGCCAGCTGAGCCCTGCGCCCGCTCGCTTCACACATGAAAAGGTCTGGTCCCCACGCTCGCCCTCTGTGCAATCCCCCCGTCTTAAGAGGTGAGGTTTGGTGAAGGGAGATGCTGCAGATGCCTGAGAAAACATGGCTCTTCCCGCGGCTGGAAAGGTCCAGCTCATGGGATGGTGGGTCTCAGAGGGTTCATGCCCCTCCAGAGGGGAACATGCATGTCCGCCCCGAGGCGGCAGCAAGCCTGTGAACGTCTCACCATGGCTGGAGGATGAGGGACAAGAGCACCATGGGGGCATCCTCCCTGTCCCCCGAGCCGTGAGGCCAGGACCTGCTCCCGCCCTGCCCGCACCCTGTGCTCTCCCCCTCCAACTGGGATTTGGCTCGCCAGGACCATCTGTTCCTTTCGGCCCGTTGCCATGGTGACGGGGTGGCTTGAGATGGGGTTTCACCAGTGGCGGCCAGGGAAAGAATGCAGGCAGGGAAAAGCCTTCCTTTTTTTTCCTGGGCGGAAATGAAGCGGAGAGGGATCCCGCCGTCCAAGGCTGCTTCCCGTCCTTCCTCCCCGTGCCCTGTCCCCGGCTGTCCTGGCCGCGGCTCCTCCTGCTCGCCCCTTTCCCTTCCCGTCTCTCCCTCTTCCCCGCTGTTTGGGTGTCGTGCGCATGCCTGCAGCAGCAGCGAGACGGGCCGATGCTGTGCAGGTGTGTGCAGGGAGGTGTCCTGCCCCCCAGGCATGGCAGCAGGCAGCGAGCCCACGGGGTGCTGCCAGGAGGGCTCCCCGAGCAGCGGTGCTGGGCTCTGCCTCTGCCCCAGCCCTGGTGCTGTGCCGTGGAGCACCCATCGCTCTGGACCACACTGGGGAGATGCTGCAGTCCCACACAAGCTGTGGCTGTGTTCCCCACTTTCTGCCTGGGCTGGTGGCTCTCAGTCCGGCAGTAGCTCGGGGTAAAGTCACCCATGTGGCGCTGAGCGCAAGGCAGTTCAGGATGCGTGCTGGTGGGTGGCTTGCTTTGCGCTCACGCTCAGCCCAGACGGTGGGAGCAAGATTTTGGGCTCCTGCTCGCTGCGCTGTGGCCGGGCCCCTCCTTTCCCCATGCAAAACTTGTGGTTGCATGGGAACATGTTGGCTGATGGGCAAGTGTGGACTGGCAAGCGGGCTGAGAGCTGCTCCTGGCGGTGTAGACACAACCTGGACCCTGCTCCGCCCCTGCGCCAGCTGCGCCCGGGCACACGGGAGCCGGGCAGATCCCATCGCCCTGCCCGCCTGTGCAAACAAGGGGAGGCTGTGGCAGCTTGGCTGTTGGTTTTAATGCAGAGAGTCACTTGTCAGACCAAGTTACTTCCAGTCTTTGTCTCTAAATAAGCCTGGAATAGAGAGTAAGCCTGGTGAAAATGGTGCATTGCTGTTTGTGTGGGTATGCATGCGTCTGCTTGTGTGTCGCCATTTTTCGAGAGGAAGTGACTTCAAAAAAAGAAAATAAAATAGGAAACAACACGTAACTATCTGCCTGTAAACAGTGAGATCTGGGCTAATGCGTGACAGATGAAAATGAATGCAAAGTGACAGATTGACAGAAAGACAGACATGTTTTTGTGCTAGTTTAGCATCCTGATAGAAACAGAAGATAATTCAGGTTGTAAAGGACCTCAGGAGGTCATCTACCTATCTACTGAAGCGGATGCGTGTGCTAAACGCTCTCTGTCAAGAGCTCAGTTTTCCTTCCCATTGCAGCAGCCACACTAGAAGGCTGCTCTTGTGGCAGGGCTTTGCAGGTCCATGGCAGCTCTTGCGGCAGGGCTTTGCAGGTCCATGGCAGCTCTTGTGGCAGGGCTTTGCAGGTCCATGGCAGCTCTTGTGGCAGGGCTTTGCAGGTCCATGGCAGCTCTTGTGGCAGGGCTTTGCATGGCCATGGCAGCTCTTGTGGCAGGGCTTTGGAGGTCCATGGCAGCTCTTGTGGCAGGGCTTTGGAGGTCCATGGCAGCTCTTGTGGCAGGGCTTTGGAGGGCTATGGCAGCTCCTGTGGCAGGGCTTTGCAGGTCCATGGCGGGCAGGGGCTGCAGGGCTGGGCCTGGGGCTGTTCTGCACGCTGATTGCAAACTGGTGGTAATGGGGCTACGAGCAGCGTGGCCAGGGGGTTAACAGGCAACAAGCACAACAGTAGCAAGCTGGGGGAAGCCCAAACGCAGAGATCCTTTGGGGTAAGACACTTGCTGGAGAGGCAGTCTGGGGTTTTTGATGATGTGGCTTTTTGTTTGTTTCTACTAAATCTAGGGAAGGGGGATCAATGAAGTGAGCTATCACCGTATACCTTTGTGTTGGAGTCGCACTGTGCTAGCTGCAGTCCCAGCCCAGAGACTTTCCAGTCTCTGGCTTTACCCCTGCACTGGCCGTGTCTCTTGACATGTCTTTTCCCACGGCAATAGGAGGCGTTTAGGCCAGGGCTGAGTGTGCCGCCTTGAAGGTAAATCTTGGTTTAGCAGCGAGAGCTGTGGGAAATGGAGTATCAGACCTTAGGCTTTGCTGACCTGTTCTGGGAGCTGAGAGGAGAAACCAGAGACTCCTGTGGCCCTTGTGAGTGCAGAGCTGGCTTCAACTCACCTTTCCCTTCCCCTTGTATTCCAGCTCTGAGTGCAGCAGGACTGAATGTCACCTGTTCCCTTGTGACGAGCGATTTACAAGCACTCATCCTGCTTCTTGTTTGCAGAGCAAATGCCCTTTTCCTGTTGGCTCTGCCCTCCCTGCAGTGGGGAATCAGCATATTCTGGGCTTGAAGCTTCTTCCAGATTTATGAGCTTGCTCTTCACCTTGAGAGTGAGGTTCCCTCGCCCTGAGAAACCTTTGAAATCCAAAAACACCAATTGCTGACTTAAGCAAACACCATTGATCCTCCAGCAAGGAAAATTCCCTTCTTTTTCCTTTTTAGGACGTGAGTTGTGGAGATTTTGTTGTTGTCCTCTCAGTATTTCTCTTTTTCTATGGAGGCACGAGTACCAAACAGTTCTGAGAAAAATCAATGCGATTTGAAAAGAACTCATCGATAACACATATGGGGGATATTGAGGCAATATCGATGTGTTATCGATGAGTTCTTTTCAAATCACATTGATTGGCAGAGACCAACAAAAACCCCACAAAAAACTCCTCTCGGTTTCCTCTCCCCTTGGAAAGCAAGGTTCTTTAATTGGCTTTTAATCTGGGGAAGAGGAGAGCTGTTTGCATTGAATTGGTAATAGGGGATAATATCTTACTCCGAGTGATGGGTTATTTGATCTCTGTGCATCAGAAACCTGAGCATATGCCTGTGAAACTGGGAGGGGGGATACCAGGGCTGGCTCAGGGCCCAAACAGGAGCACAGCTGCTTTTTTAATTCCAATAATAATTAGAAATAAGACGGGGAACAATCACCTTTTGTCCTGTTGCTCCAGGGCATCCATTGATAGTAGGAAGCCGGGGAGAAAGCCTTCAAAGCCGTGCATGGGGCATACAAGGGGTGTTAACGCTACCTAGCCACTGACACCCTCGCTGTCACCGCACAGGGCCAGACACTGCAGCAAGGGCAGTCTCATCGACCTCTGCAGCTGCAGGCTGGCGCTGGCCAAGCAGCGCTCAGAGCAGCAGTCCCGCCATGGGGTCTGTGCCTCTCGCGCACGCTTCTGTGTCTCTAAATGTCATCGTCGGGCTCTGCTGGTCCCAAACCACGCTTCCAAAGGGGGATAAATCAAGCAGTCGCCAGTTTACCCTCCCAAAGTGATATTAGCTTTGCGGGCATCACGGAGGTTTTGTAGCAAGATCCAAAGTGAAGATCATTGACGTCATTAGCGGGTGGATCGGGCCGTATCCGGCTCACTCCTGCGGTGCAGGAGGAGCGGTAGGTGCTGGGAGAGAAATGCACCGACAGCACCTGGTCCCCGAGCGCCGAGCCCAGTGAAACGCGCTCTTAAATGCCTCCTGGCTTCAAGCTGACTCAAGCACACATGGGAAACTTGTTGATGTGGATGACACCGCTCATTCCTGGCTGGCTTTGTTTGTTTTGTTTTGTTTCTTGCTGCAGCTGCCTTCAGAGCAATAAATAGCTGTGGATCTGACTTGTGGTCTGTGCAAAGTGGTTAATATTTAATCAGAGGTCTGAAGCTGGATTTGTTTGGTTGGCAAACATAAAAATTGCTTTTTCTGTTTTTAGAGCTAGGCAGATATGGCCAGACATTCAAAAAAAGCTCAGGGTCAGCTTTTAATTAACTAATTATTTTAAGATTTTAGCACACTGGTCAGTGACAGGTTTTCTAAGTAACTCAGCTCCCAGCAAACCACCCTAATAAATGCCAAAACATCCGAAATGACTGGCATCCAGGATGACTTTGCTAGGGCATCCTTTGTTCTGGGCAGGCTGCTGAGGTTTGGAAATGGAGCGCTAAGAAGTGAGCACCACAAAATATATACGTGTGCGCTTTACGATGCTGATTTTCAGTTTCAACAGCTGCTCCGTTTGGAACGGATGAACGTGCACTCCGGCTTAGGAGAAGTCAATTAAAAATAAACCGAGGGAAAAGGATTGGTGTCGGAGCCCATCGACGCTCGTCGGACATAAAGTTGCGTCCTTTCAAGCCTGGATTTTTCACTCCAATTTGCCACAGGCGGCGGGATCTAACTCGGAGCTCTCATTAGCATAGAAATGCTGTTGGTTGCTCTGAATTCCTGGCCCCATCGCTTTGTTCCTGCTCATGGCAGGAGCGCCGATAAAGCCGCCTCGCAGGCTGCCCGTCCCCTCCCCCTGCACACCCGGGGCCGGGGACGGCTGGGCCGGCCTCTCCCCTTTCTTGCCCCCTTCTTGCTTTTCCCAGCCCCCTCCCCTTCCCCTGCTGGTCCCTGGCGAGGGGCCGGTCCGGGGCCGCCGGGGCTGTCGCGTCCCGCGGTGCGACACGGCCGAGCCGGGCGGGAGGAGGCGTTGGTGCCGGGGGATTAGACAGCAGACATCCGCGGGAGGGGGCAGGGAAGGGCTGCTGCCTTTTGTTGTCTCTTCTTTACCTTCTGTCGCCAGAATATGGCCATAGGTTGCGGCCATCCTTAGGGGCTTTTTCCCCCTTCTGCTTCCCCAAAGCAACTAGGACTAAGGGTTCGGGTTAGCCCTGCATCTGCATACGTGAACGTCCTGCTGCCTCGGGTGCATGGGAGAAGAGTGCTTAGAGCAAGAGAGTTTGATTATAGATAGGACTCCTGTAATGTCCTTGCTCTTATTTGTGGTCTGAACACGTGTTGTTGTGGGGTTTTTTTTGGTCAAGAAACCTCTTTCTGCCTGTGTTTTTTGCCAGCAATAAATTGCAGCAAGGTAGGGAAGTACAGGGTCATTTAGGGGATGCGAGGAAGGTTGTGCCGTCCTTTTGGGAAAGAACTGATGGGCCACGGTAGGATTTTCAGCTTCCTTCTCTTCCTATTAGTGCTGAATGAATGCTCCCCTTGAGCCCCTCTCTTTGCTGAGATGGGAAACACGGACAGGTCCTCGCAGCATCAGGCAGCATCCTCTGCAATGAATGTGTCGGGGTTACCACTGCCTCTGTCCCCCAGACCCGCAGTTCAGCAGGGCAGGAGGGGATGGGAGAGAGAAGAGTCCCAGCATCGTTTTACAAAGGCTAGATTGAGCATTGGGCCAAAATACATCATCTTTAAGTGATGAGTCAGAAATCTGATCCACGGGCAGCGTCAGTTTTCACAGAGGGGTAGTTTGCAAAGAAAGGAGAAAAAAGGCATTAGAAATTTGGGCAAGTACTGCCAAGGAGGCTCTGGAGGAGGAGATGGGTTCAGCTGATGTTCCAGTTGTGGCTTGCCATTTGGGCTGTCCAGGTTAAGAACCATTAAGGAGGCCAACACTTCATAAGTGATTGCTGAAAAGAACAGACGCTCATGAAAAGGGGGCTCCAGCTAGGCAGCCCATTTCGGAAACATAGGCCAGGTTTTCCTGAACGAGTGTTGGGTAGGTCACTGAATGTGTAGAGCCTTCTCTCTAGTCCAGATCAGAAAAGCTTGATTTTACTGGGGAAAGGCTCCTGCTTCGACATCAAATGGGAATATGGAGCTAATTATCCAGACTCCTTCATGTCCGAGGAAATAAACAGACACTTTCAGGCTAAGATTCATCCAACCCAAGGTGGGTTTCTTATGCGCATTGGGTGAATTATGCGGTAGGAATTGCTCTCCATTGGCTCCGCAGTCAGTGCAGACAGCGAGCTGAGATGGAGATGCTGGCAATGCGTGGCCTGAGCTGTGTTTTTCCATGAGGGGGTCTGCTTGTTGTGCAGGCACAGTTTCTACTCCTCTCACCTTTCTGCCACTGCAACTTTAGGAGCCATTTCAGTATCGTGGCATCATTTTCTGGGATGCTAAACAGCTGCACAGAGTGAAGATGGCCCCTTTCTTGGAGCCTCCTTCTCTTCCCTGCTGCTTTCAGTCACTCCTTGTGCCTTCCAACGTTTTTAGTAGTGTGTTTGCGCGATAGGAAAACACAGGGATGGGAAATTAAATCTGGAGAATAAATGAGAGATTTAATAATTTATTAATATGCCAGAACTAATTACTGTCTCTCCAAGCTTCGCCTCCTTGCCTGGGTTCCCACACACCAGTGACTCGGTCCCAGGAGTCACATCACTGCGGTAGCGAGGCTGAGAGGAGCCTCCTGGGGGGAATGAAGAGCAAAACACACAGCCAGGGCACGGTGGCACCCAGCGCTCGGGCTGGGGGTGCACAGCAAGCTGAGGGTAGTACTGAGCAGGAACGACTGGATGGACGCGAAGCCATTGCCTCCCTTTCCTCTGCCGCTGCTCGCTGGGGTGACTCCCAGCACGGTGCTTCCTCTGGGACAGAAGCAGTCATTTTGCAGGGGACAACCCAAGTGATCTGGCTGCAAACTGCAGGAGTTCTTTCAATTCATCCAAAGACGAGGTTGACTCCGAAAGCTGAAGCCTCCTGAGTGCGTCTGGCAACAGCTTATGTGGTGCTTTATGCTGGGAGGCCTTGCACTCCCGCTCCTGTTAACGTGTTATTTAACACTGGCATGGGCCGAATCCTGCAGTCCCATGGGATGCCAAAACATGCTGATGAAACCTCTGGCTTCAGTCCTCTGGCATTATCAATGAAAAAGCCATTTGTCCTCAATGTATGCATTGAAAAATTCTTGTTTCATGTTATTCTTCATCACCAAGGCCTGAGACTCTATTTAAAATCTATTTGGACAACGGTTCAAAGGTTTCACAATGTCTTGGCAAGGTTTCGCGGGCTGTGGATTCACTCAGTGACTTCTCTGCATCCCTCAAGATCTTTTGCTCTGTTTCTACCTCTTTGTAACAAACAAAGGCAGCGGATCAAGATCAGTTTTCAAACAAGTGTTCTGCATCCTGCAAGGACCCTTGGGCCTGATCCTCAGCAGGCAGTAGCCAAAAAGGGGCAGTGTAGGCTCTTTGCTTAGTAGTGGCTACAAGCTGCCATCGCGGTGCTTCTAGTTTCTGGCTGTCTTTGCATTCGTGTTTATTAAGTGCAGCTGTTTCAAGGCGGGGTCGGCAGGGAAGCGTTTCTGCAGTGAGACGAGGTCAAGTGAGCGTCCTCAGCTCTCCCCGCTGCGTGTGCTGAGTTTTGCTGCTCTAAATTTGCAGGTTGCTCTTTCTCGCTGGGAAGGACAATGCTGTTGTGTGCAGAGGTGCCAGGAGGGCAGAGCGAAAGATGGTGTGGAGGGTGGGAGAAAGAAAAGAGACAAAATAAAGGTATGAAGTGTAAGTCAGGTGCATTTGTGTGTATTTCGGGGCCTGGCGCTTCCTCCTGGGAACACAGAGTGGAGAGACAGAGGGGAAGCTCCGCGCCAGCTCTTTGCTGGCTGCCCTTGACACGCGAGAGGGAAAGCACCGTGCTGGCAGGGACCCCGAGGCAGGCGGTTCCAGCACAGCTTGCCTCCCCCACACGCCATCCCCAGGAGAAGGCAGGGATGCTGCCAGCAGGCCCTGGCACCACGGCGATGCCGAGCAGCTCCAAAGAGAGCCTGGGGCTTTCCTTGGTGCGGTACAGCCCTGGCGGAGCGTGCGCTGGAGCTCAGGACCCTGCTGCTGGAGGGCCAGCCCTGGCTGCCAGAAACAGCTGGGGGGGGCCCGGAGCTTTGCTTCTTGGTACATCAGGTTGGAGTTAGCGAACAGAGGTGCCCAGCACCTCCGCCTTTTGTGTCAGGGTCTCCCAGTTCTGGGGATGCAGTTATTAAGCAGCATCTCCTTCATTCATCGAGTCCAAGGGTTGGACTCTGAGGTCTTTTCCAGCCCAGTCGATTCTGTGATTCTGTGATTGCCTAAATCTGTTTGCAGAAGGCAGTGGTCTGGTGACAGTGGGACAGTTTTAAATGCTTGTTTGTGATCACAGCTATGGTTGTCAGCGGGGACTCACCACATCATGCTGCATAGCAGCCTGCATCCCTGCAGGATGGTGTGAGCTGTAGGAGCCCTTTGAAGTCTCTCCATGGGGTATAAAATAATCCAGTCGCTAGCAGGTTGCAGGATTTGAGCCCCATTTCTGCAGGTACTGGCTGTGGATCTCAGTCCTGTCTTTCAACCAAGAGAAAGTGGTTGGTATCGGCAGTAGGAAGGAATGGGCAGTAAGTAGCATGCCTTGAAGGGACAGTTCCTCCCTGGGGTGGCAGCCCTGATCAGCTCCTGCCCTGAAGCATCTGTCCACATGTGGTCTGCACCGGGATGTGAGTCCTGTGGGGCAAGACGGACTCACCAGGCACGCCGGGGGCTTTGCCAGCAGGGCAGCTGGTACAGATGAAGGTGCTGAGCTTCTCACTGTGCTCCGGCCGCAGGCGGCTCCTGCACAAATGAGGTCAGGCCAGAGCAGCGGCTCTGCACTGCTCTGCTCAGCTGCTCGGTGCTGAGCTGCGTCTCTAGGAGGGTTTCTCATTTATGGGCTGGGTTTCTCTTTTGGCTGCTTTGTTTACAGGGGAGTAAGTGACACAATCAGGCAGCCTGTCTTATATGTCGGGAGGGCGGAGAGGGTTGATCCAGATCTTCATTGCTGCTGCAATCGGCTTAGCTGTTCCCAGGATTGGAGTCTGTAGAGATCAGCCTTGGTGGGGAGACTGAGACTCCGCTCTGCGTGCAGGGAGGAGGGTGCTTGGGGGAGCACGACTATCCTGCTGCTGCTGTAGTCAGATTGCTTTGCCAGGTTCCCAGCCCGCTCCTTTCCCCCATGGCAGCGCTGTGGTTTCAGCACCCATTGCCATATTGCCTGTGCATTTGTGCTGCCTTGCTCCTTGTCCCATGTTTCTGGGTGACACCCCTTCCTGTGCAGCTCCTGGCGCTCTGCCTCTCCCCGTATCTCCTATCTAATGTTCTTATTTGCTCAGTCGTGCTATGGTTGGAGAGGTAGAGAAGAGGGAACAGGCACACTACCTTCCCACCTGCACCTGCCGGCACCCGGGCGAGCATGCCTGACAAGCTGCCACGATAGCCATAGATAGCCATAGATAGCCATAGGTAGCCATAGCTGGAAGTGGGATGGGGCAGGCGGGCAGGGAGCGAGCGTGGGAGAAAAGTGCCTGTGCAGGAAATATTCCAAGTGGGGAAAATTGGCGTGTTTGCTAATGCTATAAAGAAGGAGGCAGCCTTTTCTCAAGCCCCAGGGCAGATAGGTAGGCAATAAAGGAGAAAAAAACACTAGAAATGAGAGCCACCGAGCTGACGGCCCAAGCAAGCCGAAACCTGCCTGGTGAGGAGGCTTGTTGCAGAATGGGAAGGAGCAGATTCACAGTCAGGACTGGCTCTGCACAGTCCCTTTCTCAAGGTAATGGAGCCCTAGGTTTCCAGGAGAAAAATGGGCTTTCAATATCTGGAGGGGAGCTCTGCGCCCCCCTGTAGCTTCCACTCCAGGCAGCTCCAAGCCTGAGGCAGCCTGTGGCCCCAGTTTATGCCCAGTTTGATATGCAAGGCCAACCCAACAGTTTCTCTCTGCGAGTCGCAGCTCCCAGAGCATATCTGGGTCCCATCTGAAGCCACGCTGGGGCTAATTTACAATGACAGCGTAAAAGTAGGCGCATTGTAGCGCCATGCCAGGACCTTTCACTTGTGCTCAAGCACGGAGAGCCCACCAGAATAGGAATGAGAAAGGAAACCTTTTTGGTGGATCCTGCTGTGACAGCTGGATCTTTCCTCTACAGAAGACTCATGCAGTCCCGAATAACACCCCCCCCCCCCAGGCTGCACTGGTCCTTTTCCTGGTTCATATGCAATATTTGCATCTGTCCTCAATTTTTGTACCAAGGCAACTGCATTTAGCCTGTCCACTCTTGCTGAGGCTGGAGAAGGGGAGGGCAATGGTGTTTCTGCACTAAACCATCCCTTCTCATTAGGGCTGGGAGCCAGAGTACATTCCCCAACGAGCCAGCGCAGACCCCCTTTCCAGCATGCACACCTCTCCCTGCTTTGCACATCCATGTGTTTATGATGGCTTTGGTCTGGCAGGACCCAAGCAATGGGAACTGATTCCATGGCCTTTCTGCTTTCCTGCTGACATTTCTAAAGCTGCGTTTCTGGGGCAAGTCAGAGCAGGCAGCCCAGTTTCTGGTCGGACAGGCTTTGTTTGTGCTCTGGGAGCAATGGAGGGGTTGGCTGCAGACCTCGGCTGGGCTGGGAGTTGCATGGTTGTGGCCTGGGATGGGGGATGTGTTGCAACTTGCTGCCCGCTGCTCCTCCTCTCCTCAGTTCCCTCTCAGGGTTTTGAACTTTGGAAGCGTCTTACTGCAAAAAAAAGGGGTGTGAAATGGCGCCAGAGGGAAGCAAAGGAGGAACAGCAGAAAAAAGGTGATTCTGTCTTACAGGAGTAAACTTGCTGGAGTCTGAGCACTGTTGAGGTTGTAGTTTGGAGGCACAGGGAAGACCAGCCACCCGCATGAGCTGATGCTCCAGGCTTTGGCATTAGATGGCTTGTAGTCCCCTGTCCTCCTGGGGAGTGTCACCCCGGTGACATACCGCTCCGGTAACTCAGGCAGAGCCGTGTCAATCCAGGAAGGGCCACTGAGCTCCCGGGGCCCCCGCACAGCTGGATCTGTGCCCTTGGGTCCAGGCTTCAGCGGTGGAAGCCAACCTCCCCCTTGTTGCTGTGCCCACCGACAGCTCTGTGCAGCTTCCAGGTATTCCATAGATAGCTGGACATTCGGTGGGTAGCTTGCAAGGCAGAGGAGCACCATGGGTCACCTTCAGCATGTGGATGAGGGACGTGGTTTCCCTCCGTCATACGTAACACACGTAAGACAGGGCAGTGCTTGTATCTGATAAGGAATGATCGCTCCACTTTTCCTGCTTCCCTCTCTTCTGTTCAGCTCCTTCTCAATTTTAAACGTGGGGTTGTTTTGTTTTGTTTTCCCAACCATTTCTCTTTCCATCCCTCTCCTCTCTTTGCTATCCTTTTGTCTTTGTCCTTTCTGCATGTCTGCAGGATGCCTCTGCCCAGACACAACAGATGCTGAAGGGCAAGACTGGAGCTACTCTAGATGCAATCTCCATTTTGCTGAAGGATCATTAATTACCTTGATGATTAAATACAATTACAGATCCGTAAGACCTTTCTGATACCAGAGCCTTTAGCAAGAGCAGCTTTTAGGAACCTTCACCAACAGTAAAACAAAAGGAGGAGATAGACCAGTAAATCAGGGAATCCCAATTAAAATCCGTGCTTAATTCATTAACCTAATTACACATTGTGTCACGCTAGCCTCAGCTCCACTGAGGGGGAAGAGAGGCAGCAGTGGGGGCAGGCTGGTTACCAGTGTGCTAACTGTACTAGGTTGTTTGTGTCAGATCTCTATTGTCTCTTTGGCTGAGACAATGGCCTTTGTGGGGGATTTCTAGCTGGGCTGCGGAAGTCGAGAAGCATTTGTGCCAAGCCCTGAAAGACGACGTGTGTGCATGTAGTACAGCATGTATTTCCTCTTCCCCAAAACGTCCTTTCTACGTGCTCCCTGCTCTGTGACCCGCTTGGCAGATGGGACAAAGAAACCTTCCCACACCCAGTGCGTCCTCATCCCTTATTCTTGGAGAGGCAGCGGCAGAGCTGGTGGAAGGAGGAGAGTGCCTGAATGGGCTGATGAGGAGGAGAGGGGGTCTCTGGGAAAGCAGAAGAGCAGAGAATCAGAGGCTCAGAGCTGTGACTTGCAGCTTCCTCTGCGAGGAGCCGCCTGCTCTGGATATGTGCTGCGGCACCATGTATCCCTGTCCTTACTCCGCTTCCCTTTTGTCACAGGAGGGCACCGGGTTGCAGGAAGGCCTCCCCTTTGCCCGTCCTGAGCTCTGGAGCTGAGATCCCGCTCCCAAAGCCTGGCAGGTGTGTCCCCATCAGGAGTTACTGCAGTCACCGGGGTGGGAGCAGGGAGGCAGGGTGTCTTTGGAGCGTGTCTGCCCCACTGAGAAGGGGAAGAGAACAGGAACATTTGCTGGCTCTGGCTCTGCCGAATCCAGGTGACTCATGGATTTGTGGTTTTTCCACACGAAAGTGAGGGCTGTATCCTGTGGTGTGCAGCTGCACTCAGCGTGCCTCGCTGCCTACGTGTCTGTGTTCAAAGGGATGGGGAGGAGGCGGCAGGCCCCGGCATGTCCTACCCATAACCTGTCGAATTTGGAAAGGCAAGTCAGAGCTCGAAGAGGTCAGGGTGCGGCTTCCCGCATGGCAGGGCAAGGGGAGCAGGAGCATGCTGGAGATCCCCAGTCCCGTGGGACCAAGCTGTGGCTCTCCTAGTGCCTGCAAACATGGAGAGAGAAGGGAGGCGGCGGGGAGCCAGGGCAGCACGCTCCCCTCAGAGAGCAGCTCCATGCGGCTCTGTGCTGCAGAGCCATTGCCGGCTGGCAGGGGACAGGTGTACCCGGGGGACACCGCTGAATTCCCTGGATCGGCAGGGCTTGGACTGCCCTGCAGAGTGCTTGGGAAGGGGGCAGGGGAAAAGCAGAGAGAGAAGTCGAGGTGTTTGCAGGAGTTTCGATGGAGGCACAGCACAGCTTGCCGAGCTATTTGAGCTTCTGATGGGGAATACTGCCGTAGCCTCAGGTGACTTCACACAGGGCCAGGGCAACCCAGCTGGCAGGCAAATGGCCATCCCGGCGTTGAGAAGAGCTCCTGTTCGCTAGCGGCTCCCACCTTAGCCTCTTGGGAAAGATCTGTTCCTTCCCTCCCCTCTGCCCGCATACAAACACACCCAAACACCATTTTCTTTCAGATGGGGATGCTGTGGGCATGTGAGGAAGATGGTGGCAGGGATATGAGTGGAACAGAAGCCATGGGGAGCTACCAGGAGTTGGGTCGGGCTGGGTGGATTGAGGACGGACGGACTCAGATAGGCAGATGGAACACAGGGGTGCAAGCGACCTGCTGAGTGGGCGAGACGGGATCACAACGGAGCGAGGCCCCTGGCGCAGCTCAGCCCCGCGTCCCCGTGCAGCCCTCGGCTGAGCCGTGCTGAGGGTGCTTGGCCTGGCAGCAGTTTACTTGAGGACAGTGTGTATGAGAACAGCTGTTAAAAACCTTCCACGGCGGGTGCCAACCTGAACCGAGCCTGGAGAGGCAGCCAGGAGGCATAAAGGTGATCAGAATCCTTTGAACTGCAAGAAAACAACTAATAGAAAACAGGTTGAGAAGATCAGGATGTGCCTTTTGTTTTTTTTTTCTCTCTGATTATTTTTGTCATTTGGAAAGGCAAAAATCCCACTCTTAGCAAGCTGTGTATCAGTTTTGTGGGGTTATTGTGCTAAACCCTAAGTCTACTCCTTGTAGCCCAGCTATGGCTGCATCTGGGGATGACACATGCTGATCTTCTGAAGCTCTAGGGCTCTGATAAAGTGGGATCTGCCTCCCTGCAATGGTAGGAACGGAAAAGCAGTAACTTCAGACCCTGCTGAAGTAACGGCTCCTGGGATTTCGCAGGGAGTGTTGTAATCCAGATGGGAGGTTTGCAGCTGCACTCACTGCTCTGGGATCACAGGCGCTGCCCCAGACCAAACAACGGGCTCCAGGGTGCGGGAAAGAAGTGATCCCCATTGCCATAAAACTGCAGGCCAGCTCTCACAGAAGAATTTAATCTAGCAGAAGATCAGCAGGCGGCCTTCCTGAGACATCCCAGCCCCACGGGGACAGCAGGGCTTGCTTTACACATTGACCATTCTTTGGCTGGTGCTCTGCTTCCAGGTAATTAAAATGGCTTAACCTGGCAGCCCTAACAGCTGCTTGCAGATAACTGGTGTGTATGCCCAAGGGACCCTTACCTCATTGTCTGCTCCAGAGAACCCCTTAACTGCAAGGCATGTTGGAAGGATACAAGGATTTCATTACACAGCCAGAGAGGGCAGAAACTCAAATACTTTTTTCCTGGGATCAAAACAATGGAAAGAAAGAGGACACGAAAGAAGAGAAAAACCAGATCCTAGGGATGTGAGAGAGCAGAGGGTTTGTAGATCCAATCCAACAATGGGAGAACTTGGAGACTATTTCTCAGTTGTGCCAAGTGTATGTGGAGTATTCCCAGCGCAAACAATGCAATTACTTTAGACTCACGCTGTGCCAGCGAGTTGTCAGGTTTGAGGTTCAGACTCCCAAAGGGTCCTGTTCAGACTTGCATATAAGCTGTTAAGCTTTCCTGAGGGATACGGAAGCTCTGAGAGAAAAGGCCACGTTCACTTTTCTGAAGACAACTGTAAACTTCCTCTTGGGCTTCCCGGTGCTTCCCTGTCTGAGTCCTTTGCTTGAGGAGATCCGCAGCAAAATACCCCACTCATTTCCTCAGTGCTTGTTGAGCTTGTGTAGCCTACAGGGTTGGAAACAGCCCTGGGGATGATGAGATTGGGCTGTCCTTTCAGGTTACCTTCAGCCCTGCAAAGAGGTAGTTGTTTTCCATTTCAGGGGTGTTATTTCTCTCTGATGGGATCTGTCCTGAGGAAAGTGTGTCTCTCCCCTAAATGAAGTCTCTTCATTTCCCTTTGGGGCACATCACTCTTGTCCTCTTGTGTGCTGTTTCCTCTGTCTCACTGCCCGTGTGTTTTGCTGGGTCTGAGCAGAGGGTGATTTCAGGTGCAGAACCCATCACCTTCGTATTCTTGAATGGTGATCGGACTGATCTGCTTGCGACACTATTGATCTGTTGAGGGTTCAAGCCCAAAAGTCTATTCCCTATGACTGTCACAGATTTGGTGCTGTGACAGCATCAGAAACCGGAGATTCTCAAGTCTGGTGCCTTTTCAGAGCTAGAAACAAACTAAGCTCTTGGTTTAATGAATGATTCTTTCATTTCATCCAACTCGTGGGTATACTGCCCTTGCTTACATCAACCAGGCTGCTTAGCATAAGTAGAGTCCTTTACCAGATTGGCTATACCATTTTCTAGAGCCCGAGCTTACTTTTAATGAGCAAATTAATCTATTTCTGCGTGACGCTGTGCTCTGACAGAAGACACGTCCTGCTCTGCTCTGTGTTCACACAAGGTGACAACGTGCCTTACAAGTGGTGCTTCTTTCTGCCCACCTTTGCCTCCTCTCAGAGGTTTAATACACAAGCCTGTTACCAGACACAGCCCCTGAGACCTTTACCCTCAGCTGAAGTTCGACCCTTTGAACTCTCTGACCTCCACACTAATAGGAGTTAATGACATTTATCTATATACTTATCTTTTCCACTGCCTACCCTTTTACTCGCCACACTGAAATATCTGTGTACCTTACTGGTAGTAGCCACTGGTGGCATCCAGATGACATTAACTCTCTTTCCAAGATGGGAAAATTACAGTTCGGTCAAATTAAGAAGTTCCCTTTAATATTCTTCCTGATTTCTTTTTTTTTCCGTTCATTTACATTCATTCAATACCCATCTGCTTATTTTATTTCTGGAAGTCTTTCTCCACTGCTATTCTGGTCATTTTTTACAAAATCGGAGATGGGACTTTTTGTCCTCTTCTTCCTTTCTGTGAGCTATTTATATCCTTCCATCCATCTTCTTAGGTAGTCAAGCATCCAGCTGTGTTATATCTGTCACCTTGGTACCTAAGCAACCAGCAAAGATGTTTCTTAACAGCTGTTAGCCGGAGCAATGTCTGCTCTAGAGCAGGGGTTACGCTCGAGCTGCTGCGCGGCGTGTGAGCCGTTCAAACCCCGCTGCCATGCCCACGGGTGGGGAAGCACCACGGGGAGCCCTGGCCAGGCTTGTCCTGTCCTCCTGCGGAGCATCGGGAGCCAGGGGAGGTGTTCTTGTCTCCCACGGATTCACTCTGTGCAGCTCCCTTGCTTGTGTGATGATCGTCAGCTGCTGTGGGACCTGGCATGGAAGGTCGTCAAGAAAGTCTATCATATCTGAGCTACATCTCCCTGCTTCTGCCACCCATGTTTTGGCTCCAGAGCCATTTTCCCCATCCTCAGCCACTTCCCTGACAGGGGACGGGGTGCTGCGGTATTGAGGAGCATCCGTCCTTGCTGTGTGAAGTGGTGGGGTGGTGTTGCGAGGGAGGTTGGGGGGTGCTGGCTGACATTGGGGCGCTGCTCTGCCGTGTGTCGCTCCCCATTGTGTTGGAGCGCAGCTGCTGTGTGCAGTGGCCAAACACTTGGCCTCCGGACTGTACAGCCAAGCGCTGAGGTATCTTGCCCAGTTGTTTTCAGCTTTCCAAGGGGAAAATAGAAAAGTTCTGCTGGTGAAATGAAGGACCCTTTCTTTGTTTTTTCTCCCTCCGGGGGAGCCAACTGACTTATTTTGGGGTCTTCAAAGATGTACAACATTCTGCAATATTGTTGTGGCTGCTAAAATAATGCAATAGTCTGTTTTGCGTTCTCTCTCCCTTTTCTTTCCCCCCCCCGCCCCGATCTGAAAAGAACACGCGTTCTCTTAAATAGCCTCCCGTGTAGTTGTTAGCGAGTGGGAAGAGCAAACAGCAGACGGAGGAGGAGGTGGGCACAGCAGGCAGGTGGAGGGTGGGAGCAAATCCGTCTGTCGGGAAGGAGGAAGAGACAGGGAGTCCAGAGGCTCCGGCGCTGGCGCGGTCCTGTCCCAGGATACAGCGCAGGGGTCGGCTTGAGCCCCCAGAGACCTCCTGACACAGGGACGGGTGGGATGAGGCTGTTGCAGAATGAATCCAGATGGACTGGAGCTCAGGGTGGGCTGTGGAAACCACGGTGGGGAGATTCACAGGCAGGCGGGAGGTGCTGTATCTTCACTGTGGGGAAGGTCGGCTGCCGAGATGACTAAAGCACAGAATGGGCTCGCAAGTGGGGCCATTGGGCGGTGCAGAATGAGTTTTCCTTCTGCTTCGAAACAAGCTGGCGTTTGAAAATTTCCACAGAAATGAAATTTCAGGAGGAAACCTTGGCCTGGCTTAATCTGAAACGTCCTATTGCGTTACAACCCAAGCATTTCATTCTGGTTGCAGTTCTGGTCAGCGTTTTACAATATGCCATTGAAAAGGAATGGGAGTTCAGAAGAAGTTGTTCTATTGATAAGTCGTAAATTGAGATGCCCCCCCCGCCCCGTTTTTTTTTTAAGTGGGAAAAACTAAAACCACAAAAAAAGGAAACATTCGCTTCCAAGGTTAGCACAGACCATTTCAAC
This sequence comes from Nesoenas mayeri, assembly GCF_963082525.1. Classification (NCBI taxonomy): domain Eukaryota; kingdom Metazoa; phylum Chordata; class Aves; order Columbiformes; family Columbidae; genus Nesoenas; species Nesoenas mayeri. The sequence goes on along the minus strand of NC_137572.1, from coordinate 6,025,416 downwards.
CTTATCAAAAGGCTTTTAAATCGTACTTTGTCAAAATCAGCACGTTCCAGTGGATAGTTTTGGCTTGGACTAAATGGCACTTCCCATCAGAAAAACATGCCGTGTTGGAAAGATTTTCCACTAGCTGTAGTTTTTTATTTGCCACATGCTTTCCATTTTTGTGGCCGCTTTGTCAGTCCCAGTCTCAGCTAGGATGCAGCACACAGGGTTCCCGAGAGAGCAGTTGACCTTCTGCTCTTTGAAGACCAGCGTGACTCACTGAGCTCTCCCTGGTCACATAGCGGAACGTACATCGGCCCTGCTGAGCAGCCCGCTGCTCCCTTCCACATCCCCAGCCCTTTGAACACGGCTTGTTGTTACGTAAGAAGGGAAAAGGGAGCCTAGTGCTGGTGCAGTTTCAACAAAAGTCAATGAAAAATGTCAATGAATGCTCTCTGAGCTGTCTGACCCTCAGTCTTTGGACCTGGCTTCTTCAGCAAGAGGCTGGAAATGGGATGCTGACTCTTGGCTTGCTCCATCCTGTTGACTGTTAATAGATCTTTATGGGGAACTGATTGCTTTTTGGTTCTGGCTTGTCGTTGTGAATCTAGACTTCAGGAACAGTTAGATTTAGAGCAAATAGGTGATTCAAGCTTGCCGTATGGATTCAGGCATTGTAGCTACCCGCAGCTGCTGGCACAGTTGATAATCCCAGTTCTTTCTGCTCAGGCATCCCCAGGCTCTTGAAAAAAAGTGAAACATGCTGAGAGAGGTCCCAGAAAACAGCTCAAATAGCAGCAACCCAGTGTAGATGCCTGTCCCTGCATCCTTCAGGCTCCAGGTGATGCATGGCTGGAACGCCTCCTGGGATGCCTATGGAGGGACATCTTTGTACCTGGGCATAAGATGCCTGAGGAGTCACTCGGCACAGCGTGTCATTCCACTTCCTGAGTGACATTCATCAGCGAATTCCCCCGTGTTATATCATAACTGGGCTCCTCCCTGGTGCTGCCTGGAAGCACAAAGCCGCCTTGTTTGACGAGGGGAAAATAAGGCTTGGAGAAAGCCTTAGTTTCTCTTCTTGGGAGTTTGCTTGCCTCCCCGTTGTGCTACAGTCACTAAATATACAAAGGTGATAAGTCTAAGACCCCAGTTACCCCTGTGTGCCCCAGCAGAAAGAGCAAGCCTTGCTCCCATTGAGGGATGTCCAAGGGAAATGCAACATGGTCTCTATTTTGTAAGCAGGACAAACCATCTTCTTTCTGCAGAAATCCCTTTGAACTCCTGCTCCTCCTGCCTTGCCCTCCACTCTGGGCTAAACGCTGTCTGAGCCCTCGCTGACCGCCCTCACCTTTCTGGGCAGGTTAAAGGGGATATAACTCTGTTGCCATCTCCAGAAATGCAATGCATCTGTGCATCCCCAAACTGTGTACCGCAGGACACGGCAAGGAGCGTGACCCCCTGTGGGAGGCCTCCCCACCCTCACTCATTGCCTCCTTCATGATTGGGGCCAGCACAGGCTGCTTGTAATGGGTGGTCTTGTCGCTTGTTTACAGTCCTGGCTCTTGCAAGCTCAGCAGGCTCCTCTAAGCCCCGACCTGTGCAGCCGTTTGGAAGCTCAGCAATCACTCCTGCGACAGCCTGGGTGGAGGCTGTAACCTTAATAGATAAGAGAGCTGCATCCATCCAGCGCGGAGCTGCTCTGCCAGCTGCCCTCCGCTCAACCCCACCAGCTGCCGTGAGCTCTGCAGTCAAAGGCGCTCCCATGCGCCCAAATCTGCCCCCTGAGCTCTCCTGGCTGAGGTGGCCTTGCCGCTGAGCTGTAGGGGGCCGTGCCAGTTCCAAACCCAGGCTGGGAGCATCACAGCAGCCACCGATCTGGCAATGGAGAGAGGTGAAGCAAAGCTGGAGTGCACGTGGGCTCCTCAGGGCAGTGGGGAATGGAACTGTGGAGCTGGCTTGGCTCGGCGCTTGAACAGGACGCTCACCGTCAGCCTCAATGTTTCTCGTCATTTCTGGCATGTTCTTAACACGAAATGTCATAGATATGGTCACGGCCAGTTTACTCGTTGTTGAGAAGAACGTGAGCCACATTTTGAGAACCTTTAGTCTCGCTGTTGGTGTGGATGAAGTTTAAGTTTGCTTCCAGGCTCTGACAATAGAATAAATTTTCCACTTCATCTCCCTGTGCCTCAGTTTCCGCAGCCATAAAAATGAGGGTGACCTTTTCTATTTGCATGAGTGCTGGGTGAGGCTGTGAGGCCTTACCACAAACGCTTCCATAGGTGAGAATTGTCACCATAATATGCAGATACCCACATCTAAACCAAGCCATTCAGGTGTGATTGCCTTGGTGGCCTTGGGCACATCTCTTTGTCATTCAGCACCTCTGATTTTCCCATCGCTGCAAGTAGGGGTAATAATACTTCCCTGCCTCTCAGGGTGTTGGAGGATTAATTAGTTACTGTTTGAAAAGCCTTTTGAAGATGCAAAGCTTTCTATAAATATGGAGACTTGTTCCTACAGATGGAACCCACGTAGGACTGAAGCCTGGTGTCTGTCACTGCACCGTGGAGGTCATTAATCTAGGAAGAGGTGTAATTTGTAAAATTAGTTCCCCGCACAGGGACTTGATGATAAGAAGGATGAGCAGAAGCAGGCTGGAAAACAGGCAGGGCACTGAGTTTTTGTTTATATGTACACACTGTTCTTTACAGCCCCTTGTTTATGGGCAGGAATCCTTAAACAACCCAGGCGAAATTAGGAGGTCTGGGTCTCTTCCCCTTTCCTGAAGAAGTATCTCTAGGGCAAGGCAAAACACGTTATGAGAGGAATCAGCGGCAGTCAGGGTGTCTGTCCGTCGCATCTCTTGGGTGCCGTGTTTGCATTCATGTTGTTTGCAAAGATTTCTCGTAGTTGTCGACTGATGGCTCATGAGCCACCAGAACATACATCATTTTTTCTGGTCACAAAAAAAAGAATGTATTCTTTCTATCTTCAAAGGAATTACAGTAGAACGGAGCATGGCATTCCTGCTCGCAACAGTTTCTCTTTAACTCAAGGAGATAGTGAAATATCAGGAATGTTTTATATACCCAAAGGATAATGGGAGCAAAGACAAGAGGAAAGAAGACCACAGTAAGAAGCTGTGATTGGTTAGAATGCATTTAAACTATAGAAAAGTAGGAGTTTTGAGAAATTACAGGCCTGGCCAATACCAGCGTGGTTTGGCAGGGGCGCGTTTTCACCGTATCTTGGACAGAAGACCAGAGAGTTTGTATCCTGTGGGAATTTCCTGTGACCTGGTATCTACCCCTTTGATAAAAGATTTTATTGAGGGCAGGGAGGATTGGAGCGGTGAGGGCAGTGACATGAGGGCTGCCAGCCATTAACCCGGCGCTGAAGTCACGCCTGAGTCAGCAGAGTTTCGGCTTTGTCCCGTTCCCATTGTGGAGGCGAGTGAGTCATCCCGGCCGAGCCCTGAGAGCTCCCGTTTCCTGCTCCCACTCTGAGCTGTCAGCCCGGGGAGGGAAAGAACGATCTGATGTTCGCTCTTTCTGTGCCGTCAAGTTTATTTTTGGTATTTTTGTTGAGTCTCTTCAGTCTCGAGTTCATTTCGGAAATGAGACTCTCTATGGGTTACTATCTTGATCCTCTCTTCACAGCTCTTCATTAAATCCCTCCTCCTTAGCACCTGGAGAGCTCGAATAGTGAGAATATTTAGCTCTGGACCAAGGCTCCTTGAACAACATCCAAGGCAATGCAGAAGCCCAAGAAAGAAGCAAAGGCAGAGAAAATGCTCATATACATTTGGGGACTAAGCCCATCAAGATAAGGTCTCAGGACAGTCTCAGCTTAATTAGCTTCCCTCTGCTCAATTCTTCAGCTTTCCCCTCCTCCACACTTGTTCTTCCAGCTGTACTGTTCTTTTCTGCCCTTGCTTCCCCACCCAACCACCAAATAAGCATTGGCTCTGCATGTGATCCCCTTTCTCAGTCTTCCCTCTTGTTTATGGGGCAGAGTTGGTAAGTGAGAGATCCTGGCTTTTTTCTTGCCGTCAGCCAAAGAGGTGATTCTTCAGAGAAGGCACTTTGATCTGGTTTTCTTCGTTGACCATGGCCAGCTCCCTGCTTTTCCTAGTGTAGACTTGAGATCCTGGACATATCCACAGGAGCTGGTGGCTAGGGATGAGGAGAGGCGAGTGAGCAGCCTGGAGTGTGGTGGTGGTGTCAGAGAGACACAAAAAGGGTGGGAAAACGGAGGCTAAAATGGAGGAAGAGCAAGTCAAAGAAACAAGCATTGTAGACCAGGTAGAGGGGCTGCCCTCTCCCACCTTAGGGAGGGAGGTGGCAGTGGCCAAGGGAGATGTGACTTAGCTATAATAAGATGGGAGATGTGACTTAGCTATAATAAGATGGGAGATGTGACTTAGCTATAATAAACTGCATGAGGCCACGGGGTAAAGGAGGTGAGAGTCCTCTGAAGGCAGGCACCGGACAGGCACGAGTACGAGCGCACAGTGGGAAAAGAGCTGGAGTAAAGTCCGGTCCAAAAGACCTGGAGGGCCAGGCTGAGCTGCCGGGAAAGTGGGCCAAGCGCGGAGCTGCCGCACGTCGGGCGGGGGCCGAGGGCAGTCTGGGTCTCTGCTCAGGTGTGTGGGAACCGGCGGCTCCGCTGCAGGATTAGCTGAGATGCTTGCGGGGCAGGGCGGGCAGCAGGAGCTGGCTCCGCCGTGGTGACTGAGGAGCCTTTGTGCTTTGTTGCTGAGCATGGGGTTTCATAGCTTTATAGCAGGAAGGCCTTTCCCAGTGCTGCGTCAGCTCTTTCAGCACGAGCCCTGCTCTGCCAGCCTCGCTGCTCTTGCCATGGGGCATGTTCCCCTCCCCTTGGCTTGGGGGGTGAAGCAAAGAGGCTGTGTGAAAGCCAGGAGAGGCACAGCAAAGAGTGGAAGCCGGGAGCAAAGGCAGACGTGGTCATTCCCTTCCCACCCCTCTGGTTTGCAGCCCTTTTCCTATAGAGCTAGAAGGTTGTCCTCAGCTGGGGCTATTTGCAAGGCTGAAGCACAGACAGCAAGAACTAGTTGTCTAGTCTGGTGTTCATCCCTGCTTGTCACTGTCTGTTTGATCTGTGGCTGATCTCACCTGGCGTCTGCTTTTATTTCACCTAATTTCTATGAAGAACACCTAAGACAAACATGGCCAGGGCCTTTGTGTGAACCCCAGTGGTGGCTCAATGAATAGACTTCCCAAATATTAAGAGAGAACAAGCAGGGCATCAATGGATCAGGCCCTGTGGGAAAGGTCTTTCATTCAAGTGGATCCTGAGGCTCCATTTGTCCAATACTGTGTAGGCAGGAGAAGGCAACCCTGCTTTATCCCAATGGCATCTCCACTGCCCTGTCCCAGCAGAGAGCAAATCAAGGGCTGGCTAGAGGCTTCACTCAATATAAGCCATCGACTGGTCCTCAGATAATAACATCTCTGCTGTTGCTACTGTGTGCCGGTTCTGGATATGAACCAGTGACCTAAAGGCCGTGTGCTTTCCATTTGCAAGCCAAAGCCAAGCTCCTTCTTTCTTTTCCGAGAGGGATTTGGGTGGGAGCCAGGTGGGTCGTTGTACATGCTGCCATTTCCCCATCAGCTCCCATAAAGCTCCCAGCTCTCAGCAGGGGGGACACTTGGGCTTGCAGTTTCTCTTGGTGTGCCCCCACCCCATCACAATGTTATCTTTGGCCTTTTGCTTTCCCGCGCAGCCATGCCACCTGGAGCTATAACCTTGCCACATCTTTCACTCTCTCATCTTTGTTTTCTAAGGCTCTCTCTCCCCTTGTGCTGGAAACTCAGTCTTCCTCTTCTAATCCCTTTGGTGTTCAAGCTCCACACTTAAATGGGGCAGAACTGAAAGAGTGCATGACACTCAGAGCTCCAGTGAAAGTCAGGAAGTGCATGTCCATGAGTCACTGGAGACTCACTGGGACCACTCCTGCATTGCAGTCGGCTGCAAGCCATTGACTAAGCGGGGTGAGGCGGGTGCTGTGCTCCTTGGACAACCAGCCGAGTACCCATTTGAATGCCTGGCAATCAATGCAAAGTCTGTTTGGCAAGAAGAAAGGTATTAACCCCACTGTCTTGGCCAAGGGCCAGCTCAAGCCTTTGGTTCTTGCCACCTGAAGTTACCCTGCTGGGATTTAGGATCTATTTTCCCATTTCCCACCGTGCCTAACACACCTCTGGTGTTCCTTTGGGCTTTTGGAGAATGGCTGCATTCTGCCCCACAAGGGCTGTATGTCAGACCTTGATTTCCACTTAAAAATAGGAAAGGGTTGAAAGATGAATTCACAAATACCAGAAGAAAAATGAAGTGCCACCAGCTAGACAGTTTTGAGCTCCCGTTCCATCCCATTTTTCCCCTCACGGAAAGTTCTGTTTGAATTGCCTGTGAGGCACATGGGACCACGTACAGGACATCATTGCCCATAGTCAAGGTGCAGTGCAAGGGTGCAAGATCAGGTGCTTTGTGCTGAGTCTTTTGTAGGTTGAAGCATGATGCATTGTTTTGTCCTTTTGTAAGCTCTGCCTACTGTCAAACTTCAGATTAGTTCTAAGTGATGCAAAGACTATTAGGAGTGATTGCTCTGACATCTGCATCAGCCATCATATTGCCACACCAAAGGGTGGCTCATCGCGGTTCTGCCAAGGGCTGTTTCAGTGCCCTTGGGGTGAGATGAGTATCAAGGAACAGGAGGGAGGGAAACTGGTGAGAGGCTCAGCAGAGGCAAGGTTGTGCAAAGCAGTGTGGAGTTCACATGGTTCTTAACAAAGAGGCATTGATTGGAGGCTCCTGTTGTGACAGACCTCGCTAGAACCTGGAGATCATTTCCAGAGCTTTCTATATGGGGGAGCAAGAACCAGATCTGCAAGTGTGGGAGCCTTAGAGTAACACCGCCTGCTGAGATTTTAGGAGAAAGAGTCTCCAGGTTCAAGACCCACTGGCTGCCACTTAATCTGCCCCCTCCCCAGCACTCCTCGCACCCAGGGAGTCCAGGTCTCCCTTCCCAGCCTGCTGCCTGTGCCGCAGGGCACCCCGAGTTCTGCACGGTGCCCCCAAGGCCTGGCATGACCTAGTAAATATCTGGGTTTGGGATCGTGGGGAAAGGCATCAACACAAACCACTTCAGAGGCCAAGGTGGAGGAGCAGGATCTCAGAGGTCTCCACTAATGAGGTCTTGGCACCAACGCATCTTTGGCACTCAGCTGGGCCTTTTTTATTGCTTTTGGTCCTCAACAAAAAAAATAACACCAAAAAACTAATGAGTAAAATGCAACTCAGCAAGCTTCAGCCTATACAGTTAATCTTTCCTGGTGTGCCAGCTGTCTCCTGGGAGGTGGCAGAGTGGATTGGTGGCACTGGGAGATCTGGCATAGGAGCTGCAAATGGCAGGATATATCCCAAAGCCTCTTCTCTGCCATAGCGACCACACACATCACTCAGCACCGCACATGCACACACACATCCTGCTTAATATGATCAAGCCCCTCCAGAGGCTGATTAGTGATTTTATTTTCTCCTCCTCTCCTGGCCTTGCACGCTTATTGCCATCAATTATCTATGCATTTGCCCTGATGAATTATTGAGTGTGTAACGGGGCGAGGGAAGACCCACCAGCCCAGCTCAGTCACTTTGCAAACAAATGCTCCCCAGAGCATGACAGCAGCTAGTTTATCCTCTGGCTTCTGATTTAGGATGGGGAGCATGGGAAACGGATCCAGCAACTCGCAAACACCCCTTTACAACGCTCTCCTTCCACATCATTCCTGTTACAGTGTGGGTGCTATTGCTGTGGTACAGAGCAGAGCAACGGGTGCGCCGCTACCCCCATGGGAGGCTTGGGGGAGCGGAACATAAAGAGCTTACCCTGTCTTGCAAAAGAGCCACGAGTTACTCAGTCACCTGGAAAGGAAACATGGTTTCCGCACAGTGTTTGGGGTTTTTTGAGGGGGGTATTTTTTGTTTGGTTTTTGTTATTTCTTCTGCTGTGGGTTGGTTGTTTTTTATTTTATTTTATTTGTTTTTTTGGGTTTTTTTTTTCCCTTTTGCCCTGGAGCCTCTAGAAAGTTTGGAATGTGTTTTTGTTAAAGCTGCTACGTGCAGGGACCTGAATGCTAGCACTGGCAGCATTTAGGTGTTGGCAAGCAGTCCTCAGCTGGCACCAGCCTTTTCCTAAGCTGAAAGTCCGACCCTGCAGCCGGTAGAGGAAGGTTCTGCAGGTCCATGCTGGAGTCTGGCTCAGGGCCAGGTTGGTCAGCACCAAAGTCTGCTTTTCCTCCAATATGTGTCCAGGTACAGTCCGCACTGGTGCATGGAGCCCATGGCAGGGGCGGGAGGGTGGAGGTGAGAGTCGTTACAACACTCAAGGTCAGGAGAAGTTACCTGATTTATAAAAGGGCCACTCATTAATTTGCAGAGAAATCATACCATAAAGAAAGGGCATAGTAATGATGGAGTGAAATGTTGGATTGATCTCTCTCTTGTGATATATACCACGTTCCCTGCCAGGTTGGCTGCCAATATCTTTATTTATGGGGCACATCTTAGGTGCCCGTCCTTGGGCAGTGGTGGCCTTCAGCCGTGTTCCCCATCTTCATGCCTCTCTATGGAGAGACCAGGCTGTTCTCCCAGCTGCCCTGCAAGGGCAACTCCGAGCGTGGCTTTCCATCCTCTCCTCCCTGGGCTTTCGGCTCATCTCTCTTTTCTGGCATTGCGAGAAGGTGCTGAGCCACGACTTCCTACGGTTGCGAATGGGGCGTCTTTTATTGGGATGTCGAAAGCCTGGTTCAAAAGGAACCGCTGAGGGCTGTGGGGGGTCAAGGAGCTTGTGTGGGAGCAGAGCCAGCGGTGCCAGCGCCCCAGCCCCGGGCAGGCGCTGCTCGGGGGCACCGGCCCTTCGTGAAAGAGGTGGGGACCGGTGCTGAAGAATCTGCTCTCCCTTCATCCTCAGGAGCGCTGAGCACACCTACAGCCGTGGGATGGGCGGCAGGTTGTTCCCAGGGCCTCTGCTACGTGATTGCTTTTGCTCTCCGGCAGGCTCCCACATGCTTGAAGACTTCAGAGCCAGACTGCTTGGCAGAGCTGTTGCTCACCTCCGCAGGTGTGGGCAATTCTGCAAGAGGCTCTCTCACCTCCAGGGTACAAGGAGCAGCATATGCTGCAAAGCATGTTGGAGACGTCTCCCCCCTCCCCGTCCACCTGTTCTTTCTTCAGGTCCCAGCATAGCGTTATCTAAACCCAGCCTTGTTCTGCACGAGGTGCCCTCATTTCTTCAGGAAAGCCATTGTGGGCCATGCGGTCCCGCTGGTGTCAGAGAAGTGTTTCAACGTGTCTTACTCCTTGGACATCCTTCTCCAGCACGCCAGTGCCTCTGGTTGGTGTGGAGAAACATGGTCCAGCTGTGACCTTACAGAGCAGGAACATCCCCTTGTTTTTCTAAGGACTCGATGGCTCCATGCATGCAGGCACTTGAGGCCACCAGTGCTTTGCTGTGGCTGTAAGCACTGAAAAACACTCCAGCCACAATGCTGGGGTGTGGGGCAAACAGTGCTTGGCTCAGGGAAAGGGGGCAAGTTCACACAAAGCTCTAGAGGCTGAGTTTCGGTCTGAAGTGCTGATGACTGTGGTCAACTGATGGCGTCTCACGGCCAGGCTGGGTTGTCGAGGCTTGTCCTCGGGTCATGGGCTTGGTGGGAGGGAAGGAGAAAGGGAGGAAGAAGAGGTTTAGATGTCCCCCTGGGTTAGAAGATGCTGTCCTGTTCCTTGTGCTATGCATTTTTCCTCTTTCTCCAGCCTCTTTCTATTTCATTACACTTTCATGTTCCTCACTCTTTGTACATCTTTTTTTATTACCCGTTTCTTTCCTTTACTCTCGGTCTCCCAGAATACATCCAGTTTCAGATTCAGCCAGAAGCAGTGAGCAAAACCCGCTTTTCTTGTTCTTACCACCTTGCTTCTCCATTGTATTTATCATATAAATACCAGCTATATAATTGCCAGAGCATTATCTCTAAACATACAGATTAGGGAAAGACACAGCGGCAGCCAAAGATGAATTTCAGGGTCAGTCTGTCCAGCTGTCAGGAGGGGAATCAACTGAGACCAAATAGCTCTTTTCCAAAGCTCCTCTCATCTTTACTTCACAAAATCAAGATGGAAGGTTCCTAAATGGGGTTGAAAAGCCACAAAAATGATCTAGATCATGCAGGTAGATTGTGCAAGGTGGATAGGCTCTGCTGTAAATCTATTCTTACATGGGAACTATTGCTACTCTGAAATCAGGGCTGAGTCTTTGCAGCTCATTTAATTACTGACACATTTCCAACCGCATTAAATGGATGTCTGAGTGTGTGTTAGCACGTTAGGATATGCTATGCTGATAAATATCAGGGCTTTCATATGCCTGCAGAGGCACATGCTCTGTACATTTACAATAACCGATTTAATGTCATCCAAAGTTGAAGACAAAAGGAAGGGAGGTGTTATTGATCCAACTTTGTGCCTTTTGGTGCTCTTGAGCCCTAGGCTGACTGCAGAGCATTAGGGCTGGTTGTAGCCAAGTGTGAAAACTATTAATAATAGTGGGAAGGAAGGTGTTTATGAACAGGAACGAAGCTGCAGGTGGGTGCAGGTAGTTGCAGAAAGTACTGAGTGCCTGTAGCCATAGACTGTTCTTGTATCAGCCACACCGGGAAGAAGCAAATGGAATAAATGAAGGGGTTCATGGGCCCAATATCCAATAACCTTTCTTTTTCTCTTAGAATTACACATATATTTATGTCTTTCTATTTTATTGCAGGGCTGCAAGCTCAGACTGTCTTAGTCAATGACACGGTGTCGGGGTTTATTGGGACAGATGTGGTCCTGCACTGCAGCTTCACCAACCCGCTCCCTAACGTCAAGATCACGCAGGTCACGTGGCAAAAAGCCACCAACGGCTCCAAGCAGAATGTGGCCATCTACAACCCCGCCATGGGGGTCTCCATCCTCTCTCCATACAAAGAGCGGGTGACTTTTCGGAATCCTTCCTTCAAAGACGGCACCATTCAGCTCTCTCGGCTAGAGCTGGAGGATGAGGGAGTTTACATCTGTGAGTTTGCTACCTTCCCAACTGGCAACCGGGAAAGTCAACTGAACCTCACTGTGCTGGGTAAGATCCTGAACAAGCTCTGTCCTGTGAACCGTTGCCTCCTGTTAAACAGATCTGGAGAAACCTGAGACTCGTGTCCTGGGACCTCAGGGCAAAGGTGAAATTTGGGTGTAAATTTTACCTATGATGATCTTTCAAGTTGACCGTAAAGAAGTGAAGAGCAGGGAACCCAGGGTAGGTGGTTTACTGAGCTATCACAGGAGTGCCTTTTCCTCTTTCCAGGCCTCAGTTCCCCTTTCTCTTAATGCAGGTGCGATAACAGTGACCAGTTCCCTAAGGGAGCGGTGGGTTGTAATGAGCTGGTGGCTGTCAAGTGAACAGAGAGAAAGACAACAGAGAGATCCTGAGCACAAGTAGAGCTTGTCCATGGAGCTTGGGGTTGTGACATAATAGATGCCACCCGAGGTCTACGTGATTCATGTGCTTTCCAGTTTCAGTCTTTCATCCTAACGTAGGGCTGAAACGCAGTGTCTGTAAAGGATTGGCATCATGTATCCCTGAATCTAGGGCACCTCCACCGTTCCTTCCCCAGAATAGGTTGCTGGCCATTTGCAGCAGCTCTGCATTTGCCACAAGGTCTGTCACAGGCTCAGTGGTGCTACTTGTAGTAGAGAGAGTAGCATTGCTTTTCTAACCATCCCTGTGTACCCTTTTCTCCTCCTTTTTGCACTTCCCTGCAGCCAAGCCTACGAATCGGATGGAGGGCACCAAGCGGCCACTTATAGCTAAGTCTGGCAGGACAGAAAAGATCTTGGTAGCTACCTGCACCTCCTCTAATGGGAAGCCCCCCAGCACTGTCACCTGGGACACCAAGCTCAAAGGGGAAGCGGAGTTTCAGGAGATCCGGAACAGCAACGGCACGATCACGGTGATCAGCCGGTACCGGCTGGTGCCGAGCCGGGAAGCCCACCGGCAGCAGCTCATGTGCGTGGTGAATTACCAGCTGGACCGCTTCACCGACAGCATCACCCTCAACGTGCAGTGTAAGTGCGGGCAGGACTGCGGAGCAGCCCCTGGGGTGGGCGATAGGGTCTGGCAAAAGGGGATTTTTCTGAAGGGAAGAAATAGGAGGCTGCTTGCTTCTTCTGGAGAGTAAAAACTAAGTGATGCCTTGGAATAATCATATGCTTTCTCTTTTCACACCTTCTTTCTCTCTGCCTCTGCCATGTCCCTTTGTTCCTCGCCTTCTCTCTCTCCTTCCTTCACCATCCCTCACATTCCCTGTCCCATCATCTTTCCCACTTTGCAATCTCTCTCCCTCTCCCACCCCTTCCCCCTCATCTCTTCCTATTTCATTTTGTCCCCCTTCCTTTTCCTTAACTCTTTACTCTCCTTTTCCACCCTGCTTTTTGACCTTTTTTTGTCCCCCTACAGATGAGCCAGAAGTCACTATTGAGGGCTTTGATGGCAACTGGTTTCTCAACCGGAAGGATGTGAAGCTGATCTGCAAATCTGATGCCAACCCCCCAGCTCACACCTATGAATGGAAGCTGTAAGTGCCTGCAGCGCTTCTGCTCTCAGCACCACATGTGAACAGGGACACGAAGTCTCTCTAGAAACCTCGGTCACCCTCTGGTCAATCAGCGCCCAGACACCCCGACACCCAGGAAAACTTCCCATTCCCACTTCACTGGGCTAATATTCTGCTCTGAGATGTGACAAGGTGAATGATTTGCCCAGCACCGCAAAGTGCTTCAGTAGCAGAGCTGGAGAAGGACCCAGGATTTCCCTTCCTTGAAGGGGCACAAATAATACATAATTTGTGTGTAGAAAAACCTTTCCCTGGAATCAGCCCCGAGCCCCCTTTGCAACACTCATCCCCACACCACTGACATGAAACAGAAGCAATTCCTCGTCCTCCAGGGTTTCAGCTTTTGGCTGAACACACTAAAGGGACTGCAAAGTGAGCGAAAGGTGTCTGGGAAGTCGGATGGGAATTGATGCAACCTGATGTGATTCTCTCTTCTCTTTCTTTCTTTCCTATAAGCACTCACGTAGCTTTAAAAAAAAAAAAAGATCAAATGGATCCTTTCTTCTTTTCAGCTGGCATTTGTCATCAAGAAAGAGCCTCTCAAAACGGCTTTGCAAGAAGCTAGGCACATTGTCTCACATTTCCCTTCCCAGATCAAACTGTTCACAGTGAAAGGTCTGAAGAGGGTTGTTTTTCCTGCCTTTTTTCTAGTTACCATCCCCAGCTCTCTCCCTCTGTTGTCCCTGCCAGTTTGACTTAAACTCCAGGGGGGTTCTCTTGGTTCCTCAGAATGTTGCCAGGAAGGTGTTAGAGGCAGAGATGCCCCTTGTGGCACTCAAGGCACCTCGGCTGTCTCTGTGTAGCGAGTTGAGCCGTGCTTTCCTGAACCAAGCTATGCTTTCCTCTCCTCTCATTTACATTGTGATGAGCAACAGTCAGGGGAGATGTCAGAGGAAGCAAGAGCCTCTTTAGCATCCCACACCAGTTTTCAGATGTGTCTTTGTAGATTCAGGGCCCTGTAGGCAGAGGACCAGTGTTAGGCTATTCTATTCTTCCATCAGCTTTGAGATCATTGCCTTGATGTAGCTGAGAATTTGCTATACGTGTGTGCCTATGTGTATAGGTAGACATGAAAAATATGTACATGTGCATTTAGATACTTATTCACAAACCTAATTATACTCCCATTATTTCCTTTCGCTTTTTACAAATTGCTTGACAATATGTGCACATTTTTGTTGGGAGGAGGGGATAGAATTACTTGCCTAATTTTTGATTGCCTAAGAGAAGTAATTACTTACTTTGCTTCAGTAATTAAGAATAACCAGGCCATGTGTGTCTTCCTAACACACGGGGTTTTTAAAGTTTTTATCTGCCTTTGCTCATTTATTCTGTGTATCTCTAGATTTAGTTTTGCGTTATTCTGGTTTCACACTCACCCGACTGTTCTGCCATGGGCATAATAGATGATAGATGATAGATCATAGATGACAGGGCTCTAAATACGTCCAGTCTCCCTTGGAGTCACAGAGAAGGGAAAAAAATATAACCAGTCCGTGTAAAGAACCTGATTCTCATAATGCAATTTGTTCACTCTGAAGACTACTGACTGCCCTAACACTCTGTCTGAGGGTTTGGTTTCAAGGCTAACTACATGAATGGATATTTTCCAGCCAGCACCACCATGTTCTGGACCTGCCCAAGGGCAAGAACAGGACCAGGACGTCAGGGTCACATCTACAATACAGCTTGACCATACTGAGTATCATCTCTGGGGTCAACCATGATCTTGTTTCCCCTAGGCCAAACGGGACCCTGCCCGGGAGCGTGGAGATCCAGAACAACACCATCTACTTTAAAGGGCCTGTCTCCTACAGCGTGGCGGGCACTTACATCTGTGAGGCCTCCAACGCCATCGGTACCCGGTCGGGCTTGGTGGAAGTCAATGTCACAGGTAGGAAAACATCTGGTGTGCTCTGAAAGAGAGGAGGAGGAGATGGGAAGAGGAGGGTGTTAGCGGCTGACACCATAATGTCTGTCTCAATCACCAGTGTCTGCTTCTAGGGGTGGGGAGTTTCACAATGCAAATGGAGCAGTGAAGTTCTTTGTTTTGCACTGGTTTGCCTCGGATTTTTTCTCCTTTCCTCTTACTGTCTTTTCCCTTCTTACACAAAGATACATTCGGTTTGTCTCCTCCTTTTCTTCTGGTTTGGATTCAGAGAGATCATTGAACATGTGAGAAGGGAAGACATGTCAGGGAGATATTTCTTAGAAGGTAGAAGAAGGAATAGCATAAGGATACAGACTGCCACTGAGGCAGCAAAGCCTGAGGTGGATGAGTCATTTGTTCAGGATGTTATTTGGTGTTTCTGATGTTAAGCAACATTCACATTTTTTCGCTTGTGCTCCTTCCAATGCCGTGTTGGTTTGTGCACTCGCTCACCTGGCTGCCACGTTACTGACAGGCTGCGAACCCTTGAGTAGCCTTGGGCTCCGGAAAGGAGCATCACAGGATGCAGACCATGGCAAGTGATGCTGTGTGATGTCTTATGGGACAGACCTGCTCTCTCTGGGGGGAGCACCGGGGCTGTGACTGCGGAGAGCAGCCGGCTGCCCGTGTCCTGGCAATGCCACAGACAGGGGCAGTGCCTGCGAGCCAGATGGGCAGCGAGGCATGCTGGCATCTCCCCGAGCCATGGGAAATGCAGGGCAGGTTCCTGGCGTTCACAGCCCTTGCAGCTGTCCAGCCTGAGGAGTCAGGGTGCCCGCTGTTCTGATAGCAACCCACTCACCCCATTTCAGAGGTGTCTAACCCGAGTGATGGAACGGGCTTCTCAGGGGCACCCACCTCCAGCTCCCCACACACACTCTCTACAGGGGTAAGTGCTGAGCAAGCAAAAAGATGAGGCCCAGGCAGCCGACCTCCTGAAATCAGCAATAACACTGTATTTGGCACCCTCACCACCTCAGTTCCCCTCTTCGGTAACATGGATAAAACAGGCTAATCTGCATCTATCCAAATGCTTGGAGGTCAATGGATGTGATTTGCTAATTAGATGCTAATTACCAAGTATTTATTTATGATCATTATCACTGTAGCAGGCCTTTAATTCACACCTCTTGTGCTGGATCCCTGCCTGGTATATGCTTTTCTCTGGGGAATCTTTCACTTGCCAGTGAAAGGCACCAGAATAACAAAGCGCTTTGTTGAGGACAGACGTGGAGCGGCAGCCACCCTGCCCTGCCCAGCCACCCAAAACCGGGTGAAGGTCATGGGCAAATCCTTCCGGCTGGCTGCTTCGTGGGAGATGCCACCAAAGGCACTGTGTTTCTGGGACAGTGCAGGCAACAGCCCGATACAAACTGAGCAGACCTGCATCCCGTCAGCAACAGAAAACCATCCCACGCAGTAGCACCATCCCTAGCACCTTGGTTCACATTTGAAACAGTGATCAGAGGGAAAAAGCCTCCAAGCTTAGTCCCCAGTTTCAGAGAAGGAGGTGGGATAAGTATTGCAGAAGACTTAGAGAGAAACGGGCTCTCTTCACCATTTCTGATTTTCCATTCCTGCATAGCCTGTACATCCATTTCTTGCCACCGTTCTTGTCTATTCAGCCACCCTGTGTCTTTTGTGCTGTCAATGCACGTGTTCCCGAGCACCAGGTACAGCCCTCTCTTTATATTTCCTGCTGCCAGTGTTTTATCTGTCTCAGCATCGCGATAGCAGCGAGCCTGGGCTCTCCTAGGGACCAGGGTCTGGGGGTTCCCCCTCTGGGCTTCAGTTAAGGTCTCCTGTCCTGTTGGTTTTTGGGGGGACCTGTAGGGCATCGTTCTTATGCTCTGTTAGCGCAGGGCTGGCAAGGGAAGCAGGGACCGGCAGGATTTCTGGGGAACGACTTTGGCTTGATGTCTGCCTGCCTGCAATCTCAATTTATTCCCAAGGTTCTGAATTGTGGGGTTCAGGTGAAATGAGAAGGAAGGAGGGGCGCACCAGCAGCTTCCCTGCTCCGAGGGATTAGCAGCCAACCCGTTAGGCCAGGGCTCCGCCACGTTAAAAAAACGCTTTTAATAATTCATGGGATCTGAATATGTTTATCCAGCTCTCCCTAAGGACGGATTAGGCCAGTGCTGGGGAGGGCTCAGCCGTCCTCACTCAGCTATTACAGGTACATTTGTTTGGGTCTTGCAGGCAATTTAGGGATTGTCAGTGGACCACGAAACCTCTTTCAAGAGCTGCATGCAATAAATGGAGTTCAATCGAGTGAGCAGCCAGCCTTGGGAGGAAAAAACAGGAGGCTGATGCAGAGAAAACCCTGCAGCAGCTTCCCCCCCATCTTCTGGGTACAAACCTCCCCCTCCTGCGCCCAGTTCTTCCTCCCAGAGAGGAGGAGTGCGGGGATAGTTCAGGGGGAGGGTGATTTGTTCAAGGGGGAGAAGGCTGAATGCTCCTATTAGAGTTATAGCACATTAAAGAGATTGATAAGTGGAAATTTAATATTTTATCCCAGCAATCTGTTCCTGTAATAGCTTCTCCTGCCTTGCAGGACCTTTGTCAGCTGCAGCCAAGCCATGTAGTGTGATATGTAACTATTTATTACAGGTGGTTGGGTGACATAATAAAAGGCTGTGGTTATAGACTGCATGCATGTCCCTCTGGGCCTGCTCGTGTGGTGTGGCGGTCCTGCACAGAGCTGCTCTCGTATATGTGCACCTATGGGTGACCCTGATCTGCATCCTGGCATACAAACGGACCTCCCGAACCTGCATGCCTGCACAGGGACGCCCTGCTGCACAGTCACCGGTGCATGCAGGACGCGGGAGCATCAGTGCGTTGGCATGTGTGAATATGCGTGTTTGTGAAGATGTGCTTGGCTATATAGGCTATGGGCAGCAGTGCATATACATACCATGGCCCTTGTGCACGTATGTGTACATACGCGTTTGTGTGTGTGTGCGGGGGGACATTCATGCACTTGTGTACCAGCTTCAGCCAGAGGAAGCACAAGGAGAAAGACGTTAGAACATCTCTTGTCCCCATGGGCCTTCAAGCACCAGAAAAACATCAAAACCGAAGGAGAGTGACAGTGCTGGAGCTGGGGGCGCAGCGCCTGTGCAGAAGCAGTGACGGCTATCAGCCTCTCCGCTGCAGGGCTCCCGCCTGATTCCCATGGCCAGGAAGGGCTCTTTTGCTCCGGATTCTGCAGGCTGCTCTGTTTGCTTGGTGCAGCCCTGCCGCTGCACCCCCTGAATTTCCAGGAGACAGGATATGATATGGAGGTGCCCTGGGGAGGGTCTGTGAGGATGGGACACTCTGTGTGACTTTGCAGCCCTGGCCTTGGATGTGTGACAGGCTCTTGGGGGGAGGAGAGGCTGGCAGGGGTTGATGTCCCCCCTGCATTTGCTTGGCTTGCACCAGGGAGTTATTTACACACCGCTAGTGATCTCGTCCCAGCAAGGTCAGTGCGAGCAGCCTGCGGGGCTCGCTGGAGCCCTCTGCCATGTGCCAGCTGGCCTTTGGTACAGCTCAGGGCGTGGGAGATAGTGTTAAATCCTGAGCACAGAGCAAGCACCCCCAAAGCCCAGCTGCTGGCCAGGGCCGTGCCACGCTGCACCAAGTGCTGGTGGCTTCTGTAGGTGGGAGGACGTATGGCCGGGGGGCTAAAAAGGAGCAAGCCTGGGGGGTCCCATCTGATGCTAATCTTCTGGAGGGTGGGGAGGAGTGTCCGCTGCATCCTGTCCGATGGCACCTGTGCCAACGGCCCCTGCGGGAGCAGCGCTTGATTGACAAGCGATAGGTGACCTGACAGAGAGATTAAAACCTAAGAGGCGTTTGGCATCTGGCCTAAAAGCTGTCACACTCTGAAACGCCAGTGGCAGCTGCTGAACTTCTGGATTAGTTGCCAGTGGTTTTTCCACCCTCACTGCCTGCTCTCCCCGCATCCTGCTCCACACAAGGAGGGCAGAAATCCCGGGTGGGGAGAGGAAAGGCAGGATCCGTTGGAGCCACAGGTCTGCATGCATAGGTGCAAGGGCTGTTGTGAAGGAAAAAGGGCAGCAGTGCTACGGGCTTCTCAAATTGCAGCCCAGTCTGGGCTAAGGCGGGTCCAGAGCTATCTCCCTATCTTCATTTATTCACACAGCCGGTCAAAGTCCTGGGATAATTTGCCATGGACTGCACTGGCAGGGAAAGTTGCCATCAGCAATCTGCCATATAAAAAAACCACCCCTGTATTTGCTGAGGCCATCTGGGGAGCTCCATGAGCCCATTGACTTCAAGGTTCCTGCTGCTCACCCTGGCTGGAGCCAGCCCAAGTCCCCCCAGCTTCCCACTGCAGCGCGTTTGACTTTGCAAGGCTCTGGAGGAGCTTCGTGCAAGGAGCAGCTTGGGCTGACACATGTCCAAAAGGTAATTTCTCATGGAGTTTGACATGTTCCTACATGCCCATGGCTACAGCGAGAATCTCAGCTGGTGCTGGGTTTTTCCTTGACCCTTATGATTGAAGGGAAAAGAATGGAAATGTGACTTCAAGAAAAAATGTGTCCATGGGAAGTGGTGTCTTTTAAAATATCTAAGCAGTGTGATGAGCACAAGGGCTTCTGAAAGCTGATTTCCTGTGGATCTTGCATTTCATAGAATTACTTGGTGCCTGAAAATGCGCTTTTTCTGATCTGGGCCCTTCCTGCCCTTGGGAACAGCTTCTTGTCCCTGTGGGTTCTCTGATGTCTAATGAAGTTTAGCTCCCACCTCTCCCAGGGATTCCACTCCAGAACTTTATGTAGGGATAATTTTGGCTCCTTGTCTTCTCAGATAGCCCTGAAACTGGCCGGCGGGTTCAGAAAGCATTAGATAAAGGACTGATGGAGCGGCAGGATGATTTGCATACTCTTTTTTTTTTTTGGAAACCAGTCATTAGAAGAAAGATGTGATTTCTAAAGGCACTCTTGTGATGGGGAAAGCCTGATTCGTCTGCAGTGGCAGCAGTGCTGTGCCTCTGGGTGCTGCAGGGAGCAGGCAGGAGGATGCTGGAGCCCTCTCGCCTTGAATGGAGGGATCAAAGAGAACCTGTGGGCTGGGCGGGGTGCCAGCGTGAAGCCCAGGGCAACCCCCATCTCTCTGCACTCCCAGCTGCCGCCCCAGAGGTCCAGCTCCTGCTATGGGGACAGGAAGCCGGGCTGAATGCAACAGCTGGCAGAGGCGGGCAGTGGGCAGATAGTGTTGCTGCTTTAATTCCTATTCATACAGCAGGAGGGGGTGGGAAATGTTTGGTTTTTTATGCTGGAATTAAAGCCTAGCTTGTTCCCCCTCCCTCCAACTCTGCTGTCTCCTGTTTCTCCAGTCCACTTCTCACAGCAGCTTTAATTCTCTCCAGACTCTTCCTAATGGATTTTTCACATGGGGCCCCCAGCACACTCAGGCATCGCACCAGTTTCCAGAAATTTCACGCACCCCTCGAACACAAAAAGTGGATCCTTTTCCCACACTTCCCCTTCTCTCCCCAGGCTGCTCTTGCGCTCTCTTTTGCACCCCAGGCACGAAACTCCGCGGGCAGCGGGGTAAATCCCCCCCTTTGTGGGACTGACAGCAATGGATGCGTGCGGAGCAGCACCCGCCGGGAGCCGCAGCTGTCCCGAGCCATTCATTAACCTGGCTGTTGGACACCGGGGCGCTGTGGCAAAGGGCTGCAGATGTGCCAGGCTGTGCCCGGCAGCTGCGCGATGTGCCGGGGACACGGCTGGGGGGACGAATCAAAGCGAGCCAGCTGCGGGGGAGCGGGGCAGAGGCGGGGGGTGGCACGCTGCACCCCCCCGGCCCTCCCCAAGGGGACCTTGTGGCGGAGCCGGCCCGGGGACCCCCCTGCGGGCTCGCAGCGGCGGTCTGTGCCGCCCTCCAGCGGCGGTGCCGGGCCGAGCCTGCCCGCTCCCGCCGCCCCCCCGGGCCGCTCATCCCGCCTGGTCCTACCGCCCCCCAACAGCGGCTCAGCCGCATCCCCCGGCCGCACCCGCCGAGCCGCTCGCTTTTCCAGGCTGCGGGGGGACGGTGGGTGGACGAGCGTGTGGGTGGGGAGGGGGATGAGTTCGGCTGCTGGCTTGCGATCTTCACATCTCTCTTCTCCCGCTCTTCCCACAGTTCGGGTTTGTTTTCTCTGGCATGGGAACTGGGCCACCGCGGGGAGGACGGGGATGGGTTCTGAGCACAAAATAGTTCCTTCCCTGAACATGTGAAATCCAGAACAGCAGCATGTTAGTTGTCGTGTCCACGGCATTGGCAGTGGCGGGGGGGGGTGGCGTGAAGGTGAGCAGCACAAAGGGTAGGAAAAATATCTATATACATATATATATATATATGAGAAAGGTAGAAAAACATCCCCCCCTTTCACTTCATCTGTCCAACCTGGGCTGTTAATGAGGCTTTTCATAGAAAAGTGGGCCAAGCTGCTTTTGGTTTTGTGCACAGACTTGTCTCAGATCTGCCTGTTTTCCAGAGCTGGGAGGCAGGGGGGCTCAGTATGGCTTTAGGGAGCCTGTGCCCAGCATGCACACTGTGTCTGGGTCTTTTCAGGGTGGGATGTTGGGACCCGCAGTCCCATGCACAGAATCAGCTTTGCTGTGGGGAAAAGTGAGGGAGAAGGAGGCTTCAGATTGGAGCTGTGGGTGGGGGAAAATCAAAGCTACAGCCCCTGGGGTGTGAGCCAGCTCGTTGGCCTTTCTGTACACTTAAGCTCTAGGTGAACCCCTGCTTTGTGCACAGTTTTGGAAATGGAGCTCCGTGGGGCTGCAGAGGCTGTGATGGCAAGGGGCAGGCCTGGGAATGTGGCATGGGCAGGGGGAGCAAGTGCAAGGGCTGCGCGGATCCTTGGGTTGATTAAATTGAGCCCTCAGCAGCCAAGACTACCAGGGGATGGACGTGACATTTCTTGCTGTCTCTGCAGAGAAGTTTTGCATTAACCAGCTGGCTATGACAAGCCTTCTGTGGATGCAACATGTGGTTTTGGCTTTCCAGAACCCAGTCGCACCTCCCTGTGCTGAAAAACATGCCCTCGCTCCTGCTCTCGGAGGCTGTCTTTGGGAAGATATGCTAGTTCCTGCCTGCACAACGTCTTGCTCCTCATTGTGGCTGCAGCAGGGAGCCCCTCCATCTGCCTGTACGCCAGCCCGCTCTGCCCGATGTGCTGTGCTGTGTGCGGTTTCAGGCTCGTGAGGCTTCGCACAGGGCAAGTCAGCACTGCAGAAACCGAGCTGCTGTTGTTGGGATGATGTTTCAGGAAAGGAAGGAGTGAAAAAGCTCTCAGGCATAAGAAAAGCGTTTTATGCCGCAAGGTTCAGCCCAGCAATTGCTCAGATTCAGTA
This sequence comes from Nesoenas mayeri, assembly GCF_963082525.1. Taxonomy (NCBI): domain Eukaryota; kingdom Metazoa; phylum Chordata; class Aves; order Columbiformes; family Columbidae; genus Nesoenas; species Nesoenas mayeri. The sequence goes on along the minus strand of NC_137572.1, from coordinate 6,003,421 downwards.
CCCGTGTCCAAAATCTGCAGCTGTTTTAGGAACTGCCTCTACCCGGGGGAAGCTTCTTTCTCCCCTCTTCTTTAGTGGCTGGGCTAAGCTGTGCTGCAGGAAACCCGCACCCTGCTCATCTTGTCCTTGGACAGGGCTTTTTGCTCTAATGCAGAAATGTGTCTGCCAGCAGCAGGCAGTCCCACAGGTATGTGAAGAGGGGACAGGAGTCAGAATTACCTCCTATCCCTTTTGAATTTGCTGCCTTTGAGCCTCTCCTTCCCCATCACCCCATTCTGGCTGATCCTCTGGGAGATCATGCTGAGATTGCTGGTTGGTCTGCACCTCTCCTTGGTTTGGTAAAATACGAGGGCCAGGAGGCTCCAGAGCAGCAATAACAGCTTGCAGCTACGAGCAGAGCTGGCACACAGGCCTCGGGGGTGGAAAAAGCAGTGCGAGGTGTCTGAGCATGCTGTGCAAAGGCAAAGCTGCCAGGGGCATTAACCAGGTGCCCACTGTCTAAATTCAGAGGCAGGAGAAAGGCTGAGGTAGCCATGTGATGCTAAATGCCTCATGGACACGGATAGTCAAAAGGCAGTTTGTGAAAGCTGAGTTTGGCCAGGGGCTGTAGCTGCGCGCAGGGAGTATTAGGAAGGTTTATTTAAGTCCTGGATCAAACTTTATCTGTGCCTAAGTCTGGGTGCTGAACTGCGTGAAAGAGAAGAAAGCTTCTTTCTCATCTCTTTTCTTTTCCTCTTTCGAGTTGTTTATTTTTTAAATAGGTCAGGGTAGCTGTAGGAACAAGATGAGCATGAGCGGTAGCGCTGTGCTGGCCACAGTAAAAGCAGAAGAAGAAGGAGCAGTGGGAGGTCGGTGTCCCTGCGCTGCAGAGCGCAGCCAGGGCAGCGGGCGGGCTCAGGAGCCAGCTGTGCCCTGCGCGGCGCTGTGCGGCTGCAGGTCACTCGTGGGAGCGGAGATCACAAGCTGCTGCTCCTTTCTGGCCCAGCTTAGGCTGGTTGGGGTCATGCTGGGCTGGGATACTGAGGAGCGGGGATGCAAAGCTGGCAGGTCCAGGGTGGCACCTATGGGAGTAGTCGTGGCAGCTTGGTGCCCACCGTTGGATGGGGTTTGGTGATGCTCCCCGGCAGAGGCACCCTGGGCCTGTCAGTGTGCTCTGATAAACTGGACCTAACACGTCGCGCAGTTAAACGGGAAGTGTCTGGACTCAAGGCACTGGGCTTGTGGGATCTGAGCCTGTCTGGAGAAACCAGGTGGGCTGGGGTGGGGTGGGGAAACACCGCTTCCAGCTTGCTGGGCTCCTGCATGAGGCTTGGCGAGCTTGGCACGGCACGCTGCGTTCCCTTGCTGAGGCAGAGCTCCCGTGCGCTGACCCCTGTGAGAACGCACCCTTTCCCCCTTTCCCTAGTTTTTCCCTTCCCTGTTCCTTACCCTCATCTTCCCACCCCTGCACTCCCCAAAAATGGCAATGAAAGCATGGAGGGAGGGTGCGTTTCCGCATGGTTTGACACTGTTCCCCCTTCCATCTGTCTTTTCCTACCCAGAATTTCCCTACACCCCGTCTCCAATCGATGATCGCAAATCCATGGTGCAGCCGAACATCCCCACACCGGTGATTGGGGGCATAGTGGGAGGAGTCTCGCTGGTCCTGGTGGTGGCCGTGGTGCTCTTTGTGGTACTCCGGCGCCGGCGTCACACCTTCAAGGGTGACTACAGCACAAAGAAGCACGTGTACGGCAATGGCTACAGCAAGGCTGGCATCCCGCAGCATCACCCTCCCATGACCCAAAACCTCCAGTACCCTGATGACTCAGATGACGAGAAGAAGCCGGGCCCGCTGGGCGGCAGCACCTATGAAGACGAAGACGAGGATGCGGGAGGCGAGCGCAAGCTGGGCGGCCCCAACAAATACGAGGAGGATGCTAAGCGGCCTTACTTCACAGTAGATGAGGGGGAAGCACACCCTGAACCTTACGACGAAAGGACACTCGGCTTCCAGTATGACCCCGAGCAGCTCGACATAGCGGAGAACATGGTCTCACAGAACGACGGATCTTTTATTTCCAAAAAGGAGTGGTACGTGTAGCCCGGCACCCCATTGCTACACACATATACACACACACACACACATACAGACACGTACACACGAGTGATGCCCTCCCGCTCCCCCTGCATCGCTGCTGAGCGGAGCCGAGTGTGCCGCGGCCGCTTGCACACTCACTGCACGCACGCTGCCCCCGCACGCACCGCCCCGGCCGGCCCTGCGCCCTGGGCACAGACTTTGGACGCTCCCAGCGCTGGCAGCGAGGGCGGGTTGGGGTGAGGGGGGGCAGCTTTGCTTACGGATCATTTTTGGGGTGTACGGGAGGTGGGAGGTTGGGTAATTATTTTCTCCGTTTTGGTTTTTGCTTTTTAATTTCTCTTGATGACTTTCGTCCCCTTCTGTGGTGTTTGTATTGGTCGGTGGCTTAGGTGTTACTATTTGCTTTAACGACTGTTGCCCAGCCTGTATATTACACTCTGTTTGTGTCTTCATGTCTCAGAGTGCCCTTCAGCCCCACTTCCCTCTCCGAGGTTCCTCCTCCCACTTCCACACCCCTGAAACACTGGAATTTGTTTGTATGTTGTCTTTGGGTTTGTTTTGTTTTGTTTTTAACCTTGGGAGGGGTCAAGTGGGTTGTCCATAGAAGGCTGGAAGCCAGGAAAGCTTATGGCACTGGAGACATAGGTGCTGTTATCAGGTGAACCGATGGTGTTTTTCCTAATCACTTTCTTTTCGGCGAGGTGTGGGTAGCGTTCCCACTGCCCGCCGCATGCCTGGGGAGATCCACTCCCACTTTTTAGTGACTCAATAAAAGCAAAACGAGAGAGGGGGGAGAAAAAGCCCTAGAACAAACCCCAGGTGCACGGGCTGATAGCAGGGCAGGGAAACAGAGCTGCCATTTTCCTCCCACCATTTATTATTTCCCGGCTTTTCATTTTCTGTCTTTGTATGAATATTCTTTTGGAAGAAAGAAAAGGAGTATTTATTGCTGACATTTTTTCCCCTGTGATGGCTCAGAGAAACGCTGGCTCTTTTTGTCCCCGTTGCTGCTGTTGTTGCTGGTACCAGCCGCAGAGCAGTTAGCTCTGCCCAGCAGCTGCGCATGGCGTGTCCTGCACATCTGGCTGCCATTGCGCACACCTGGCTGTGTCATTGCACACACCTGGCTGTGCCACTGTGCACATCTGGCTGTGTCATTGCACACACCTGGCTGTGCCATTGCACACACCTGGCTGTGTCATTGTGCACATCTGGCTGTGCCATTGCGCACACCTGGCTGCCACAACCCTGGGGGAGCGGAACAACAGATACCACTTTGCTTTCCCCATAAACTCAACTGCCTGCAGCGCTGCTCTGTGGAGCCCGGCAGGGCAGATCTCCAGGGTACCATCCAGTGTCTTTGAGGGCCGCGGTACAGGATCAGGCCCTTAAGTGTTATTATACCACTAAAACTTAATTGTCACGTGTTTACACTTTTTTTTCTCTTTCGGATCAGAACACAGGGCCGCTTCTCTCCAACTTGCTCAGCAACAACCCCAGCCCCTGGATAAGATGCTTAGTCTGCATTGATTGCCACTTTTTCAAAATCACATCCCACTTCTAAGCAAAGATTTGGTAGATAGGGCAGGAGCGAGAGAGCCTGGAGTATTTATCTCATCCTCCTTCCCTTGAGCCACTGCATTGTGATGGGGAGGCTTGGATTGCTGCTATCTCTGCTCTGTGGGTAAATGGGATTCCAGACTTCAGTGCCCTCTGACTAACACTGACCATATCCAAATTACATTCATTGGGTTGGGGGCTTATTTTTCTTCTTGTGTGGTGTTTTTTGTGTGTTTTTTTCTTTTTTTTTTTTTAATTTGATGTATAAATAAATCTTTTGTTTGAAAAGAAACCCCCAGTTTTCTGAGCTGTATTATCATGCACATCTAAAAATAGCAGGACTAATTCTCCTCCTGCCTTACCCGCTGGGTTTTGTTCCATAGCATCCAGCGGTTATCCTGCTACAAAAGGGAGGGTGCAGAGCCAGACCCACGCAGATGAGTCAAGGTCAGCTCTCTGATCCAGGCAGCTTTCCCTTAGCATGTGGTCCTTGGTGCAGACAACGCAAAGCTCAGCCCGAACCGTCCGCGCTTTGTACCCTGGTTTTATTGCCTTAGCGGTGTAGCGGACTGGGAAATCCGATTGTTACCCTGTAATCTCGCTGCGGTTCCTGCCAGACCTCCCTGTTTCCTGCCCTCTGGCAGAAGAGCTGCATGCCACAGGAAGGCTGCTTTGTGTCCACACAGCAGAGATTCTCTTGGGATCTCTGGGCTGGATATTGCAAAATATGGCTAAACCTCCCTGTGTCCGTCCACTGCCACCAGCAGCACCCGCCTACCAAGCAACCCCAATAAAGACGTTAAATCTCTAACATCTCTCCATATCTCTGATTACTAGTAGGGGCTGACTGTTCGGGGTGTTGTAAACCCGCACAAGGAGTGACTTTACTCCGGTGCTTTGGGATAAGAGCATACACAGGGCTTTAATTCCCCCCAGTCTGAACCCTGTAATCTGGATCGGGGCAGAGCAGCATTACACCTTAGCCACAGTCACTTAAGTGTAACACGGGCTATGCTGCAGAGCCAGCACAGCTTGTGATGCAGAGATCATTCCCAACCAAGTCTATTTCTCAAGTGAATAATCCTTTAGATCTGAACTTCACAACCAGGCTCTAAAAAGGGTTGTGACAACGTCTCCAACACCAAACTCCAGGTGGTCCATGACCAAGCGCGGAGTGGGAATCCGTGGCACAGCCCCTCCTCTGCGCATTCCCCCCAGCACAGATATAACGCATACTGCAAGGAGGTGGATTGGGAAGAAAACAACCTTTTATAAAATCTGCAGAGCCCATCAGCGTTTCTTTCATGTTCTGCATTAGTCACAGACAGGGGCCGCTCAGCTGACCTGGAAAATTCACATTAGCCCTCAGTACAGTTGTGTCCTAAAGACCAGCGCCACAAAGCCTTGCAAATGAAACAGTCGGGCCTGGGGGAGAACAGGACAGAACGACTGTTGCGGAGTTAAGGTACGACTTGCTGAATATATAAACAAGCAGTCCTAAGATATACGCTTTGGTAGTTATTAGCCTTGCACTCAGAGGCATCATTTTTTTAAGGGTTATTCGTTACCCATTCACATACTGTCACACAGCTGTCTGAGGACTCAAAACCAACAGTGGGGCTTAGAGAAAGGAGACAGTGGAGCTACATGGTTTTTCCAAGCTAGAGCCTATATGCAGTTCCCTTTTTGCTACATCACACGTTTTGCTCCCCAAAACTGCACAAGTCTAGGAAAGAGCGCAGCCAATTAGCTCACCAGTGTGGCTCAGAAGGGTCAAATGATTATTTTCCATCCAGAACCTGGGCAAGCCTAGAGCGGAAGATCCTTAAGACAGTATTGCCTGGCATAGCAGTGCAACACCCTGCAGGTTCAAGGTTCACTAGTGCATTCCTCGCATCCTTGGGCCCCTCAGCATTACTCCACTGGTGCAATCATCCCCACAGCCATAGAGAAATGCCACCTCTGTGCAGTCATTTGCTTCTTGCTGTCCCTTGCAAGGTCAGCTAATTGGGCGAGACACTCTTGGGGTGGTAATTAGCCAAGTGATTAGCCATTAATCCATAGCAAAGTAGGAAAAAAAAGAAGTATGGGGAAAAAATCAGATTGATGTTTCACCTGAGAGCTGTTTTGATCCAGTAACAGCATCACTCCCTCCTCTAGGTTAAATTGCTCTGAGGAGACCCTTGAAGGTAATTAGATCATGTTTTCCAGCAGCATCAGGAAGCAGTACCTGTCTCTGAATGCCAAGGTGGGCTCAGCAGAGGTGCCAAATTGAAGATCATGTGCATCCTGCTCCCTGGGATGTTCTCCAGGGCAATGAAAGTGCTGGGGACCATGCAGTAGTCACTGGGGGGGTACAATCTGCCTGGGGGTCGCAGAGGGCCAATCTGCTCTTTCTTTGAGAGGCAGAGTTGCTTGTCCCTTTGTGCTTCAGTTTCTCGCCATGGGCCAAATTCTGGCAGGCTGGGGTCAAGATGCTGATTTTGGGCGGTGACGCCCTTCTCACAGCTGTGCACGCTCAGTCACCGCTCTGAGGGACCCCAGGGCTGCCTCAGACCCCCGCTTCTCTGCCCCCTTTGGTCAGAGGTGCTAAGGAGGTGTAAAACACCCCCGTGATACCCAGTGACAGCTCCCAGCTCTATATGGAGCATCCCTGCTTCACAGTCCCTGGTCATGATGGGGCACGTCCCCATCCCAAAACAGAAACCAGGTGAATTTGGGCCAAGCCCCCTGCTCCTTGCCCGCATGTATTCAGGGAGCTGTACTGAACCACACGCATCCGTGTCACAACCCTAAACGAGCCTGTAGTTTATGTACAAAGATACCCCATCTGTTTTCCTACTGGGGCTTATCTCTAGGATTATTCGTTGCAATTCACACTAGTGATGCTATTTTCTCTTATTTAGTTACCAGATTCTTTTTCCCCTGTTGTTAAATCATTTTCTTTCAGCCAGGGGGAGGAAAAACAAAAAAAATAGCTGAAGATTTCATAGTAAAAAACACAAATTGAACTGGTAGCACCGAATTGATTGCACAGACGTAAGGGACAAAGGGAGCCATTTTCCTGATGTTGAGTAAAGAAGCCAGCACAAGCGTGCAGCAGGAATTACTGAGGGTTAGAGAGAAAGAGAGATTCAAAAGATTGATCTTGAAGCAATTAGAGAAGAGAATGCAATGAGAATGGGGGCTGCTGCTCCCCGTTGCTGTTTTTCTTTGCCGTACACAAACGCGCACACGCACAGATTTGTGGAGGTTCAGACACCAGCCATTATGCTCAAAGAGTGGAGGGAACACCCTGTTACCCCCTCAGGGTGGGAGGTGGGTGAATCCGTCCCATCTGCAGGCTGCACAACGCTCAGAGGTTCTGTACGTTGGGAATGAAGGGGATATCCCCGGCCCATTTCGCGCTAAGAGTAGAAGCGGCGGAGCAGGTTGTAGGTTAGAAATTCACTGTTATGTTTCCCGTGTCCACAACCGCTCCTGTCATAGCACCCAAATGTTGGGGTCTGCCTGCTGGGCTGCGGTGGGGAGATGCTGCCAGCCCCCCCTGCGCCTGTTGTTCATTCTGCGGGGCTCACTGTAGCACTTTACCCTCCCCTACCCTGCAGCTTCACCCTCCTCTTTCCTACTTCACACAATTTGCTGTCTGAGCAGCTCTGAGCAACGTGGGCAGGTCTTGGGTCCAACGGCTGCCTCATCATCCTCCTCTGCCCAGGACCGATGGGCTGAGCAGAGCACAGCCAGGCTAGGCAAAGGGGGATACAGCAATGGGCAATGGGCAAAGGGGGGATACAGCCCACCAGCAAGGGAAGGAAACCCAAGCCTTAGAGGGGTTGAGTTTGTACTTCAGACCAGTGTGATTTCCATATGTAATTCACCTGGGGGTGAACGTATGGAGCATATGGACTCAGATCCTGCACTGGCATCAACTGGTATTGGTGGAGGTACCCTCGCTGAGAATCTGGTTTTTCTTTTATTTTGCCTTTTTTTAAACATGATTCCTTAACTCCAGTGATTTTTCTCTCTCTTTTTCTTCTCCCTCCTGCTGTAATTATCATTGTGGAATAAACACGACAGACAACCCCAACCCCACTTGGTGTTTTTTTTTTTGGTAACCTGTGTTGTAAGTGCTTTTGTAAAAAAAAAAAATTAAAAAAAAAGTAAAAATAATAATAATAATGTAACGGACTTTAATGATTTTTGTTGTTTTGTTTTCCATCCTTTGTAATTTGTTTGTTTGGGGGCGGGGGGGCATTTTCATGGTTCTAATTTGTGTGGGTGGGGTGTTGCATCGCCCTTCCTTTTACTTGTATAAAAACCAATAGTGGCTCAGCTGTGGAAAAAAAAAAATGTACTTTTTTATAAATAAAGAATTTTAAAAAAAGAGAGAAACATTCTCCTTTCTTTTGCGTGCACCTGTGACCGCGTCCTCGCAGCCCGTGGCTGTATGGAGAGGCACAGCAGCAGAAATGGCATTTGCTTTCCAATGACCCGAGTGTGTTGCCATGATGTGTTTTGTAATGGGGGTTGCTTGCTGAAGGCTGAGGGTCGAGCGATCTCCAAAACAGCCTGGAGAAGGCGGGCAGGGAATGGGTGTTTTGCCACAGGCATAGAAATTGTGTGAAATTCTGGGATAGTATTCCAGACAGATGAAAGGAAGTGGGAGCATTTCCCCTTACCCATGGAGACAGCGAAGTTCCTTGTCAAAGGATGCTGCTGATGCCAGGAGTTAAGGTGAGGAAAGAAAAAGTGGCTAGAAAAGCCTAGGGAAGAAAAATCCATCAAAAGCCATTACAAATTGTGACACTATCTCTGGCTTAGGATGTTCTTAAGTTGCCGTTAACCACAGCAGATGGGACAGCCTATTGGGAAAATGTCAATACGCACTTGCGCTCTTCTTATATTTTCTCTAGGCAAGTGTAATTAACTGCAGTCAGGGCCAGGATACTGGGCTATGCCAAGCTTTGATTTGACACGGTAGGATGTCCCTATAGTGCAACGCTTGGCTAGCGTGACGGTTGTGCATCAAAAGTATCTAATGCTATGGGGATGCTAAAGGTCCATTGGGAGGCAAGATCATTCACATTGCATCCCTGCAACTCCATTACTGATCTCTGCATTGAGAAGAGCTGTTTGCCTTTCTCCTTTCCTTTAGCTTCCCGAGTGCGAATATATGCTAGAAAGAAAGCCTTGTTCCCAAAGATCAAGGCAGACAGCTCCACAAGACCCAGACTTTTGCAAGGGAGGGAGAGACAAAGCAAGCAAGAGATGAGAGAACATGCGCATGCTCGTCCTTGCATTGACATCCACAGGCTCTTTGTCATGCCTCTGGCATTCCACTCTCTAAGTGGAATATGCCCTGGGAATGGATTTTTGCACCCAACTTCAGCACGTGGATGATCTGCTGGAGATCTGAACCAAAACCCAGCTGTTCCCCATCCAGAGAGAGAGTGAGAGGGATCCTGACCCAAAGCTGCTACGGGGCTGCATCTATATGTCCACATGTTTTACTTCTCTCATTTTCACCTTTCTGCCAGCCCCTCTTAGCAATGACAGATGTTGGAAGTGTAGCTTTGCTTCAGCTGCAGCTGTTCAGGTCAGTAGCCCAAGGAGTGACCACGAGAGGGATGCAGAGGGGCAGCATCTGACAGAACTGGATCCTCAGCAGTTGGCTCAGCCACAGCAGCCAAGTTTGGGAAGAGAGGAAGAGAGCAAAAGGAGAAGAGAAGGAGAAAGATGAAGAGAGGAAGGAGAGAAGAGAAGAAGAAGAGAAGAAGAAGAAGGAGAGAAGAGGAGAAGAAGAAGAAGAAGAAGAAGAGAAGAGAGGAGAGGAGAGGGGAGGAGAGGAGAGGAGAGGAGAGGAGAGGAGAGGAGAGGAGAGGAGAGGAGAGGAGAGGAGAGGAGAGGAGAGGAGAGGAGAGGAGAAGAGAAGAGAAGAGAAGAGAAGAGAAGAGAAGAGAAGAGAAGAGAAGAGAAGAGAAGAGAAGAGAAGAGAAGAGAAGAGAAGAGAAGGAGAAGAGAAAGATAGAAAGATAATCACCAGGGAGTTGGAATGGAGGTCTAAGATGGAAAGGAGGATAGGAGGGACTATCTTTGCCCATGGTCCTGCTGGGATGAGCCCCTGGGAAATGCTGAACTCATGTCTCACAGTTAAGCGATGATGGATAAAATCCATTGCATGGGGCCTCTTCTTAGCAGCTCAGGTTGCAGAGAGCTGAACACAGCAGGGACTGACTCCCATGCAGTGCCCCTAAGTATTGTGTTTCTCCGGAACAAAACAGAAGCACGTTGGGATGGGGCTGCCAGCAATGTATGTACGCAGCCCATGGAATAATAGCAGCGTGGCTTGGATCTCTTCTCAAAGCCACATCTCTGCAGGCGAGCACTGCTGGTCCCAAAAGCAACCTCAGTGTCCTGATGATCAGCAGAGGAGCTGGATCAGGGCAGGAGGGGATGAACAAGAGGCTCATGATCACTCTTTGTGTGCCCACTGCTGAGCATGGGCCAGCCACAGAGAGCCAGGCTTGACCAGAGCAAACACCATGGATGAGATTTACCTCCCTGGAACTTTTCTGGCTGCATTGGAGCGATGCTCATTTCCACCAGCACAAAAGAATGTGGCAGAAGTAAGATATGAAGTAAATGAGAGTGAGATATAGTCATGGAATTACCAGGCAACCTACCCATACCCCTGGGTACAGGCAGCTGGGAAAGAGATGCTGCCCCATGCTGGAATTAATGCCTTGCACAAACCAAATGCATCTCCCAAGGATGCACATTCATTGCAGGCTCCAAAACAGAAGTGCAAGAGCCAAAGGGCTCCAACTGACAGAGAAAAAAGCCTTGTGACTGGGAGATGTCAAACCGGGCTGGCTGTGAAGCACTGGAGACAGATCAGATCACGGAGCATCAGTCCAGAAATATGTGACTCTCAACCCAAAATTCCTAGTGAGATAATAGGCAATCATGCTGGAGTTCAAGTCAGAGCACTCAAGGTCAAATTTACCACTAAGCCTCCTAGAGCAAGTGCCGAGAAAAACTTGACAGTTTAGAGCAGTGTTGAGTGAATTACTTGTAGTAACAAATATGTTTGCTTTTTTTTTTCGTGGTTTCAGACTATTTGCAAACTCGAGTTTGATTTGTATGAACGTATTTGTTAGAGGAAATTGCTTTATTCAAATATATTCCAGCTGGGGGGCCTGTGACACTGAGAAGTACTGTTGAGCCTCAAATGCCCTCAGTGTTGCTTGGCAGAAAGAAGGTGAGGGCGGCTGGTTCACTCCTCCTCCAAGCAAGCCATTTCACAGCCTTCCCAGACATGCTTAGGCTCTCTCTTATGTATTATTTGCAGAACAAGGATCTGTCTGTAAATAAAAACCTGGATGTGTGTTGCACTCCTAAAATTTTACATAATAGCAGAAATCAGAGTCAGGTGTGGTGGTGCAGGCAAAGCAAGAGAAATGTGTATATGATTAAAATGCAGGTTAAATATGTCGTATCGCCCCAAGGAGCTGAGATATTGAAAGGCAGTAATCTATGGATACCAGCCATTGGAGCTGCTCCCTTAGCCTGCAGGTGAGGTGAATGTTGTGGCCTCATCGACTAAGCCCAGCGCAAGGTGAGTTAGGGACGCTCCCTCCTCCATAGATTGCACAACTGCCGAACCAAACCTAGATCCTCATGGGAAACACACAGAGGTTTTTGTCTGAACTGTGTAGAATTTGGAGAAGAACATTGTTTGCGTGCCAAGAGGCACTAAATGCTCTTTGTGCCCTTTTGCAGCCAACACTGTCCTGTAATTCGCCAGCGAGCTCAGGAGGAGCAGTCCAGTGCTGGCTAAAGCCAAGGAGATGAATATGGGTCAAATCTTACAAGATCAAAGGCAGCGCCCATTGAGGAGCTGTGCCAGGGAAGGGTCTCTATTTCTTGTTAATGCCTGGTTGTCAAGACCTTTTCCAGCCCAGCATCTGAGTTTCCTCCATCATCTGCCTGTGGGCCCTATGGAGAGAGGGCACCTGAATGTTTTCATTTCTCCCTTATCTCTCTGTTCCTCTCAAACTCCTGCCAGCCTGTTTATCTCAGTTTTGAAAAGAAAATTGCCAACTTCACACCTGTCAGGTTTAACTGATTGCCTGTCGCTCGGAGGGAGGGACTCCATCCGTATGGCCCCGGTTGCACAGGTTCTGCTCGCCGGGGGGAATGTCTCCATCCCTCAAGGAACAATACGCTTAATTTCCCATCTCCCGGCCTCATCTCATCGTCCTGCTGTAGCTCCCAGCCCTTTCAATTACTGCTTTACAATAGTAATGAACAGTAGCTTTCTCCTGGCACACAGTTTTGTCCGCCCAAGGAACTGATCCCATCATGAAACGCTCATCCCCTGAGGTCCATAATTTCCTCACTGTGCGAAAGTGCCCTTTCCCGGGGGGGTGATACAGAGAAGTGAAATGACTGCAGCAGAGGTGTGCAGGGAACCAGGGAAAGGGCTCATGGGTGGATTCTGCGGCTCTGAATCCTTATCTTGCTTATTGGAGCACGTTTCTGCCTATGGGATGTATATTAATACAAACACATGCTTGCTCTTGCCACCCCCAGCAGTCGCCTTTCTCTGGGTCTGGTGCATGGCCCCTCTACCCACCCGAAATCTGCAGAATCTGGAGGAGACTTAATTCTGCTTGTGCCCTTTCTAGTACTAATAGCTTAGCCAAGCAGGAGGTAGGACAAGGAGCAACAAGTACAAGGGGCACCCAGTCCAGATGCTGCCAGCTGTGTGAGGTCAACGGCTGTTGATACGAATGCTGCAGCTGTCTGGGATTATGAATGGGTACTGGGGGTGGGAATGCTGAGTCTGAACAGCTCAAGTAAACACTGCAGAGCAGTCCAGAAATAATGGCATGGGGGATTTATAATAGGAAGGAATCATAATTAAATAGAAATCAGTTACTTAAATGGTCACTTCCTGGGGTTTCGTTGATGTCCGATTAACTTAACTTTTAATTTGCATAAGCAATAAATGTTTAATTATGTTATTAATATATCTAAGTTGAGGAGCTTATGGGGTTTTATAATTGGCATTTAACTAGATAGTTCCAGCATATTAACTGATGTTTTATAGCTCTGTGCGAGGTTTCCCAATTATAACTGACCTAAAAATTCGCTTGGAGGACCTGCCTTGAAAGTGTTACCTGAGCAACAGAATGGGGGAAGCTGAAGAGGAGGGTGTGCGGAGCCTGTCCCGCATCGAAGAGCATGCACAGGCAGCTCAGCACCCCGCACAGAGACCCTGAGCCCCCTCTCCGCTCCCTAGGATGCTCTTTCCCTAAGGGCTACAAACTTCCCTGTGCCGGAGCGGGGTGACCTCCCGCATCTCAGCATTCAGCTGACCGCTGAGCCAAAAGGCTCACACACAGCATGGAATTAGGAGAAGGAGATTTAGAGATGGGGAAGGCTTGTCCCTGTTACAGCAAGACCTTGTGGCTGATGGCTCTGGCAGCCTCTGTGACTGCGTTCAAATCCCAGCCCTGGCTTCTTCTCCTGTTCCTCTGCTGGAGGTTGGCACCATTTTCTTTCTCACCAGGGATGTGTTAAGGAACATCCTTTAAAGTCCAGTTTTGCAAATAGTAGACACTAATAGTAGTGAGTTAGTGATCTCCTCAGCTGAGACTTTCAACCTCTCTCTTTGCTTATGTTAAGTGGAGTCTCCAAGGAAATGGTGTCCAGCAAGATCTTCAGCCTTGTCATCCTCAAACATGCACAAATAGTTTTGTCATCGCAGAAGCCAGAAACAAATGTCTCTTGATGTCCAGAGCTCCCCTTGCTCTGCAGCTACCAGGGAAGACAAGAACTGTGGCCCTGTCCACCTTTTCATTTGGACAACAGTCGATGTGCTTTCGGCCAGATGAGAGAGAAGCAGAGCAGTTCCTCCTCACCCTGCTGCACATACTCTGTGTCTGCACCCAACTCTCAGCAGTGTCCCTGCGTGTACGCAAACAGGGAGCTGATCTCATGCTTTGGGGATATTCAAGACACAGCTGCCCTGTGCTGAGCACCCTACAGGCAGCAGGAGACAAATACAGCCCAGGACACATGGCCAAGCAGAGTGAGATGTTCCCAGGAGCGCTGCTGAAGATTGTCAAGCAAATTAACTCTATTAATGCAAATGATAAGAGTCGGAGCTGCGGTCTCTGTACCTTCTATCTGACAGAACTCGTCTGGTGGCTGCTTGTAATAGCATGACCTTAATGGACTCATCAAGAGAGCAAGGCTGTATCTCTGACTAAACATGGGTTTGGGACTGCACTGTGCTCTGGGCAGCTGGAGCAGACTGCTAAGGACAAGAAAGACAGGCACTGGTGTAATGGGGCTCAGGATCTGGCCACTTCATCCCTCCAGGAGAGATAATTTCAAGTGCTATCACCTACTTGAGACTGTACAGCAGAAGAAATAAATTACCGAAGTGATTTGATTGTTCATTACTCTGCTGAGCTGCAAGGAAATGAAGCAGAACTAAAATTAAGGGCTGGGAGGCAGAGGAAACATCAGATACCATTTCCCACCTCCAGGGCCCATCTCCTCCCTCAAAATAGGCTGGGGCACCCTCCATACTGTTGCAGTGAGCTGTGAAGCCACTAGCTATGGGAAGGCAGGGGGGTCTGTGTAGCTGGTCAAGTGGGAGGGAGAGAGGGCAGGGTGAGGTTTGTGCTGGATTTGGATAGACGGGTTAGAGGCAACAGGGTCACATCTGGCCCCTCTTTGCTAGAGCCACTGAGCAGCACAGAGAGACAGGGACATCCCAGAATCTGAATGCAGGCATTTCTTGGCTGAGTGGAAAGCACAGCATGTAGCATACATGTGTACATACAGAGGGGTTCAGTTTCCATGGGTGAACGCTACTGCAAATAGCTGCTTGCTTGTTGGACCCTGAGAACAACTGGCTCTTTCTGCTGCACAGTAATGGCTTTGCCAAGCTCTGTCCCTTCACACAGAGAGGCTTCTTTAAGCCATCAAACCACGTTTCCAGGTGCTGTTTAACAACTGCTACACTTGGCTCTGGGAGCAGAATGAAAACCAGGCCGGTAAGAGGTGTCTGCAGGGGAGCTCCCTACAACAACTGCTCTGCAGAACTAAGTCCTCATCTCTGCTGGATCCCATGGGGTTAACACGCTGCTCCTATTGCTGCTCTCCAAACCCCATCCTTGTTAATGGCCACCGGGAAACATTGCATGGGGAGGTCACCAGGGGTTAAAGCCACATTCCAGACATGCTTTTGCAGCCAGCAGCTACTTAACCAGATGCTACTTAACCAGGGATAACTGCTGCTTCCCTTGCAGGCGAGGAAGGGGAGAAAGCTGGTCATTACTGGGGAGATGCCTCCACCCTTGGTGAATGGCAAAGCAATTGCCTTTGCTGGAATGTGTGTGAAATCTCCACTGACATCAAGCACATCCATGTGTTCCCTTGCGGTTGGGAATGCTCTCTTAGCAGGCACCGCAGGGAGGGCTGGATCTTCACACCACACTGCCAAGCTCTCCCAAAACCTCCTCAGAGACAGACAAGTGGTTTGCAAAGTCTTTAAGTGCCAGTTGGCCTAGTAAAAATTACAGAGGAAAGCAAAGTGGGCAGGGATGTTAAACACGTTGTGATTAGTACCTAGGCACTGGGACACCCGTGCTCCAGATGCACTCAGGACCCAGGGGACACCCAGCTGTCTGGTCTCCAGCAGAGAGGAATTAGAGCGGGGATTTCCAGAGGGATGAGGCTGAAGCGCTGTGCAGCTGCAGCATTGCAGCCATGGCTTGGCACTGGCAGCTCATTGTGTAAATGAGAGTTACATCAACAGATACCCTGGCGGGGAGAGGCTGTGACGGCTTTTAAAATTCCTTCCGACTTATATCAGGGCACAGAGGCAGAAGAGCCGCTCTGCCTTCATTTTTGTATTTAACCTTTGCTTGGCTGGCTGCATCTCCAGCTCCTGCGGTAAGAAAAAGGCACAAGCACCTTCTCTTGCTAGTGAGAGAGGTCCTGGGTGCTTTTTGTAGCTGGAGGAATGGGCTTCTGGATCAGTTCTGCCATTGCTAAGCTTTTGTCTCCAAAGGAAGCGCAGACACTCTCATCCCAAAAACCCTGCCAGCCGCCTTTGCTAACCAAACTGATCCTCTTCCCCACGCTGAGGTCTGACTGCCGCTCTTTCTCTCCCCATATGTCACCAGATGAACAGCACCTGGTAATAGAGCTGGTTCTAGATGCTGCAGGTGTTCAGAGGTGCTGCAAATCGCAAACTGACCATCAAACATGGATTTGTGTCTGCACGGGGACAGATTCTCTTCACTGCAAAGTGCTCTCACAGGTGTTTTTGGTCACCTCCACCTGCAGTTAGGCGAGGATCTGAGCTGGAGCAACATCTGAGCAGGGCTTAGGTGGCAAGAGACAGAGATGTTGTGGTCCCCTTCTCCTCTCTCCTTCAGACCAGTACAAAAGGAAGGGACATGAAGATTTGGACCCAGCTCTGATGGATGAAGGAAATCCTACTGAGGGGGCAGAATGGCAATCCAACCTCACACGCTAATGATCCAGTGCCACTGGACCAGCTTTCCAAGCAGTGTCTTTCCCTTCTTATTCCATTTTATCCTCTGGATGCTTGGCTGTCCCTGCAAAGCATTCACTCAATATACACAGTGAAGGGAACTACCCCCAGAAAAACCTATTCCACCTCTCCTTAAGATCCCTTTGAAATTTCCAGTGGCTTGCAAGCCCTGCTGTTTACCCTACCCTTTGGCTCATCAGCTCCACCAGCTCACATGTCTGGCTCTCCTGGGAACAGCATTTCATTAACCCTTCACATCATGAGGCTCTGAAACAGCTTGCGCCCGGGGCTGTGTGTGCTATTGGAGCATGTTTCAAATTACCCAATCCCGCTCCTGTCTTTAAAACCAAACTGGAGATGTGCTCATTCCACCAAGCTTTTCAACTCAGTTTTATTTAGCCCTGTGAACTTGCCGTGTCTCAGGCTCCCTGGAATGTGTCAGGTAGGGTGTATTATAAATATGCATCATCTGATCTCATTGTCTTGCTCAAAGGTTCAGCAGCCAGAAAGAGTCCAGCAAGCACCAGGTTCTTCCACTGGTCAGGGTGACAATCCAGGTCACAGACGCTTACTTTGAGTTGGCACTGTACCAGGACAGGCTGCTTTAGCCATGCAGGCTGTACATGCCTGTGAACAGGCGTGCAATTGAGCACCAAGGTAACGTTAACTCTAACAAGGCTGGAAGCTAGACAGACTTCAGAGCTGCTAGCAGAAAGAAAGGATAATAATCATGATTCCTTCCCATTGATTTGTAACGTGGCTGTGAGGAAGGCAGCACGTTGCCCAGTGCCCTGGCTAGCCAGCCACAACATAGACGGGGATTTGTGTTGTGCGGGGACGTGATAAATGGAAAGGGAACCCTACTTTGCAATTGGTTACAGACACAATGAGGCTCAGGCTTTCCCTGGGTCAGTTTAACGCATAGCAGGATAGATAGAAGGAAGAGAGTACCAGTGCAAGACACAGCCCTCTTATCCAAATGCAGCCTTCCTGCCTGCCAGCACCTTCATCCCACCTCCCAGCACCTTCATCCCACCTCCCAGCTATCGGTGCAATGCAAGCAGGACCCTATCCCACCCCTTTGCTCCTCCACACCTGCTCAGGCTGGATGTCACTGTGCACTTTCTGCAGCAAGAACAGAATTACCTGACTGATCACAGCTTTACGCAAGAAGTCAACCCCAGACAGGCACATGGGGGTGTAACAGATCCTGCTCTGAAGGCTCGATCCTAAGAACAGCCAGGCTGCTTCATGGTGCACACAAGTAGCTTAGAGAAGAGACCTCACTTCCAAAAGTGCTGCAGACGCTGTCTCGTCTTTCCTTTTGCAAAGTCCTCCACATCGCTCTCCCCACGCCAAGAGCAAGTGAGTCATTTTCTCTGCTCTGGCATACACTGGAAGCTTTCCAGCTTATCTTTCTTTGCCTCACTTCAAGTTCCCTTTGGGAACACCTCTCTTGCTCTCCTTCAAGCTGGTTCTCCAAAGCCTTCATTGTTCCTCTGCTATTATTTACTAAGGCGCTCTGCAGCTGCACTATTTCACACTGCGGGCGCAGCAAGTGCGGGCAGCTCCGTCCATTTGTGTCTGTGCTTTGAAATGCTACCACAGCTGTTTGCACCGACAAGGCAGTAAATCTGAGCCGTGGCTCAGTCCATACAGAGTCATCAGTGCTATACCTGTTCGGACAAGGGGTTCTTTTCACAACCAAACTGCATGTCAGTCGTGCACTGTGATTGTGCCTAAAGCATCTCTGCATGGTGGGCATTCGTCACTTATTGGGAGATGTGAACAACTGACAGCATCGGGCTGCTGGATGTGATTTAACTGAGCATTGGGACTGGTGAATTAGAGTATCAGGACCTCACAACATGTTTTAATTGATCCAGCTGGTAGAAAGATCTTCATCTGTTACCAGTTACTTTTGGAAACTCAGACACATACGCACAATCAGTTGACTGGGAAAGATGCTTTACAGATAGGTAACCGCTTTTCTAACTTTTCTGAGTCCGTTTCCATCTCCAGAAGAGCCATGGGAGAACAAAGTACAGAATGAAATTGCTCTGAAAGAGACTGGGGTTGGAGTGTCCTTCTTTTCTCCTTAATTGTAATACTGTGAATTAATTCAGTTTCCAGCAGGAAGAAGCGGTTCCCAGCAGCCCTTCAACATCCAGATAAGGCTGAGCTGTTTGCTCAGTCCCTTTGGGTTCTCTGGTACCTGCCTCACTGCCAACTGCTTCACACAAACTTTGTGGAGAGTCTTAAATTATTCGAGCGTGACATACAGCGAGGGGTTTTGCATTCTTAATTGGCAAAGCCTTTTCCCACTCCAGTCTGGAGGGCCCTGAGCTGTCCTGCCAATTTATTCTGATCCTGATTCGCAAGCCTTGCAAACATCTTCCCAGGGCTGCACAAAAGCCCTGTCAATGTAACTGAAGCTTCATCTGCCAGTTCTTATTGTCTTCCGAGGCTTTCTCGGTGCACAACGTCCCTTCTTGCAGCCACCCTTCCAGAAAGCCCTGTTGGTACCACTGACTCAACCTGTGGAAGAGGCAACATACATAGAGGAGAAAGGAGCAGAAAGGAAGGTCTCTCTCTACCTCTTCCCATTTTCTTTTCCTCTCCTCTGCACTTTCTTGCTCTCTCAGGACCTTCATCTTTCATTTATCCTGTCTCCTGGTGTTTCCTATTACTGCCAGCAATGATCCCTGTTGCCTTTCACAGCTTCCCAGCTGGACTCCTGCAAAGATGTGAGCAGCTGGAGGGTTCAGGCTGTCCCCAGGAAACAGACCTGCACATGTAGGGGCAGAGCTTGTTGTCACAGGATTGTGTCATTGTTTGGTACCTGCCGTTCCGTGGAAGCACTGCATTGCCACACAGACCCATCTCAGGCAGCTGGGGTGGCAACTAACACTGGGCTGTTCATATCATACTGTTGAGAGCTTGGCAAGAAGGAAGCACTCTGATAGACACCCCAAAACACCTGCATTCCTGCTTGTGCTCCTCTGTTCTTTCCCTCTCCTCACCTCCTTACTGTCTTTATCCATTGCCCTATATTTCCCTCTCTGCTGCAAGCTGATGGCTGCATTTTCCCCTCTTCAACTTTTCCTAGCCCCTTTCTGCTATTACACAGCCCTGTTCAAGTTTCTGGAGATTTGTTTTAGCTTTATCTATTTATTTCCCTTCCCCTCTTTCTCCTTCTGCCCCCTTCCCCCACACACATACACACACCTACTGATTTACAATGGTAGCAGGAGGCTGAGGTCTCTGCTCAACACCTGCCATCCAGAGAGCCATCAGGGGCAAATCCATCATGCAGATGCCCCAGACAAAGCTACTGGAAGGTTCTTTACACTCCCTGTCCCTGCCACAATCTCAAATGCTGTTCTGGGGTTTGCATGGCTGTGAGTTGTCTCAAGGAAGAAATATTATTTACAAGATAATGTCACATATGGGGAAGGGAAGAGAAAGAACAGAGAGCCACATCCAAGGACAGCGAGGAACAAAGCCTTGTGTTCTGATGGCTACAGCATCCTGCCACTGGAAAACACACAGCTCCCAGCTCTTAGTTAAGAAACAGGGGGAGGTGGCGTGTGGGACCCTGATTGACACTTGGGGTTCCCTTGAGAGGCAAAAGAAAAGCAGGTTTGCATGCAAGTCTTCAGAAAAAGGACAGGGGATCTGTGTCAAGGCAATTCCCAGGGCAAAGCCTCCATCGGTAGTGGTGTCTTGGCGTGGTGCTGGGAGTTCAAGTGTTTGTACTGATACAGCAAACACACCAGTTCCCTGCTGTACAATTTGTTGGTATTGACCAGAAAGGGTTTCCCTGGGAAATGTTTATGCACCTTGGTTCACTCCTGGATGACAGGAGCAAATCTGGAAGGTGAAGAAGGCTGAGATCTGGGAATAGGCTGTCGGCAGCAGCTCAGCACAGTCAGTTCTGCAGTTGCTCCTGGTACGCAGGATTTCAGGGAGCGCGGTGCTGAATCCGTGGATGTGAGGTGGGAGAAAGTGGCCGATTTCGACCCTAAAAAGTCCTGTATAAGTTGTCCTATGTGGTTTAGGAAGGTGTGCAGACATTTTATAACCATGCACACATATAAGGTGAGAATACTATTGAGGCCTTGGGGATGGGTGCTTTAGTGGGGATACTGGCTACCACTATGATGTCCAAAGCCATAACTGTTGCAGAATAAGGACCATATAGGCCAATATCTAGTCTCTAAGGGCATTTGGTAGCCAGTGCATTAACAAAAGTCAAAAAAACAGGTGTGAAAGACAAGTTCTACAAAGCACCTTGTTCCCTCATCCCTGTCTTGCTACCCTCCCCTGAACTTCTTTTCCTTCTCCTCCTCCCTCCATTCCAATTATCTCCTTCTTTCATCAGTGCCGGAGCTGTAAGTACAAAGTACCAATTAGCTGGTTTTCAAGTTTAATTAGGTTGGAAGTTAGAGCAAATTAAATCCTTTTATCGTACGTTTCAAAGTGTTTTCCCATCAGGCCCATGGGATGGGTTTCTTTTGAATGAGGTCCACTTTAGTCACCGAGGAGCTGGCCCAAGTCGCAGAGCTCTCCAGCCATGGGACAAACAGGAGATGAAATACAGGATATGATATATCTCCCCCTCATCCCTAATCCTACACGCAGGACACCTTTTTTTGTAAGGTTTTGGGGTTCACATACACCTCTGATCCACCTCAATAAATTGAGTATTGGTCCTTAGCTTTTCTAAGCTCTACATTAACAGTAAATCTCTCCATCACAACAGCGCCAGGAATTCAGTGAAGATGCTGAGAAAGCCCTGCAGAAGGTTTTCAAGACAGTTAAATAATATCAAGTAGCAAGTCCACATGAATCCCTCAGCACCTCATGGGATGACTGCTTGGAAGCACCTTTATTCCCCAAACCCTTCTTTCTTTGAGGACAGAACAAAGGCAGAAAACCAGATCCAGAAATAACCACCTGATATAAGGTGAAACTGAAGAATAGTGTAAGGAAGCGGGTAGCTCTTGGAGACACAGAGGACTGCAATTGTAGCTGCAGATATCTGTTCTGCTTAAGCTCTGACTATATATTTCAGTATGACCTGTCTCCCCCCATGAAGCTGCCTGTACACAGCGACCTGAGACAGTTTTGGGGTGCATTGGCATATTTGCTCCCAGAGTCCCTGGTTCTACCAGTCTTTGCTCCTTACCGGTTGTACTGTCTGATGCTCTAACCCTCTCTCCTGTCTTCACTGTGTGTTACAGATAAGCCGCTACCTCAGGGCGCCCCGGGAGGCATTATTGGGATCGTGGGAGGAGTCATTGCAGCTGTTCTCATCATCAGCGTGGCTGTCACCGTGATTATTGTCTACAGGCGGCAACAGAAGAACCACACCGAAACGGACAACGACCTGTAAGTAGCCCCATGCTCCCGAAAGCGCAGCACGCTGATGGTACAGGTGCTATCGGATGGGAAAGCACCACTGGCCTTCCTGCTACATGCACACAAGAAAAGCCTGACAGAGAACTGTTTTTTCCTGCCATTTCTTCCTGTCTGCCACCCTCGGACTCTCTTCCCTTCCTTGGGGCCCCTGGCACTTTCCATCCTGCCCTCTCCTATTTTTGAACTCTTATCAAAAGCCTTAAGTGTAAACTGAAGCACAACGATGTTCACTCCTTGCACACAGTGCAGCTGCTCAGTGATGCTCTCACTGGCTTCAGGCTCCTGAATTAGACTGAATACCATTCTGTCACCAGAGAGGGGTCTCTAGTAGACACTCAGCACCTCTGAATGTATCCCAAAGAGTCCAGAAAGAATTCTCATTCCAGTTTTGTACATATGGTGGCAGCCTGAAGAGCTGAACTCTGGAAATATGAGAGTAGGAGCCTCAGGGACTCCTCTTTGACATGATTCTGTGATTCTGTGTGATTCTGTGTGCTTGCTTTGGGCAGCACAGATCCCAGGTGGAGGGCCTGGTGGTGTGGAGTTCAGCCTACATGAGCAGAACCCTCTTCGGAAGTGTTTATCCTGGTCTCTTCCTGAAGAGCTCTGTCTTGTCACTGCTATTCACCATGGCACCCCCTCCCTTCCTTCCCACCTCACAGGGGAGCCCAAAGGCCAGGAGTTGCTTTTATCTTCCACACCCCACCCCACCATTGTTATTACATCTTGGCATCATTTCGTGCTCCATTTAATCCCATTTGAGAGAGGGCATTGGAGGGTAGCCGGAGAGGGAGAGCAAGAGGAGAGACAGAAATGCACACCAACAAAAAAATAGCACCACAAGGTGAAATTGCATCAACAGCATCAGCCCTAGGATAGAGATGCGTTCAGACAATCCACTTCCCACAATCGCCCTCCATGAAGGCACAGGGAAGAGCCACTTTAGCTGAGAATAGAAACGCAGTTGTGCCCTGGTCTGTAGAGGTTCTGCTGCTATTGTGGGGTCTGCTCCAAAGCTTCTGAAAGTAAACAGCACTTCTTTTCTTTAGAGCCTTAAAGTCAATGTTTTGTAGTGCCCTGGGGACCCATTTTACTCTCCCCCTCACCTGCACACTCTGGCTGCACAATGGAATCCATGGGGTTGCCAAGGAAAGTCTCACATCTCTATCAGAAGATCTGGTGGAGTTTGTGCAGAGATAATGGAGGGAGAGCCAGCTAATTAGCTGATCAAAGTTTTAATAATTTTGTAAAGGGATTAGGCACATCTCTGCGTATGAACAGAATGTGTAGAGACAGTCTCTAGGCTGGGATTATAATGGTTGCAAATCCTTATGCTCTGGGGCAAAAACTGATCTGCTGACTCAGGGTCAGGGATAAATGTCCCAGAGCAGCACAGCATGTCTGTGAGGGAGATTCAAAGTCCTACTGCAGCAGGGGCTACTGTTCCAGATAAGCTCCTGAACTGGGGGTGCCATTAACTTGTTGATTCGCAGTGACCACTGCCAGACACTGTCTGGTGCCACCTCCCATTTGGAGCTATTCCAGAACACTGCCAGGAGACAGGTATCCCGGCTACACTCTCAGGATCTGCAATTCGACATGGGGATTTGCATAGAATTAAGAACAGAATGCTAGGAGGGAGTTTATTTCTATTAACAATTCTTATTGGGGTGAGAAAGCGGGCACAGGGTGGTTACTGACAATAATCTATATTATTATATTGACAGTTTGGTGACAAACATAATGACAACTTTAGAGCGTGCAGGATCTGGCTTGTTACAGCACATCAAAGCAAGCAGACCCCTTTCTCCTGCTCTCTAACCAGCAGCCGCTTCTTTATCCACAGGATTGACTTGCCCCCATCCCACAAACCTGCCCCTCCACCGAAAAGGAAGCAGGAGACAAAAAGCCACCTGACTGCAGAAGACATCCAGGTACAGCCCAGCTGCAGTTCCTGCCTCTGGCGAGGAAAACTGATCCCAAGCAGCGTCTGAGAGCCTAAATCTTGGAAAACTGGGTTTTCAAGAGCAAAGCGGCCCATAGCCTAAGTCTGAGGGACAGAAAGCAAGGATTGTCTGCCCCAAATTCCCAAACGTTGGCACTAATTGAAAGCTCTAATTTGGATCCTGCTTACTGCCCTTTGAGGGGATTGAATTCTAAATGACGTGGTGTTGAGATGGGCTCTTAGGTGTGAGGACTTTCGAGCACCTCCACCATTTTGAATGTCGTGAATTGTAGGGAGAGGCATGAGAATGAGAGATAACAGGAGGCAGACCGTGTGGCAGGAGCAAGGGAGAGGGTAAGATGCACTGCCCTTCGTGGTGATACCTTGTGGTGGTGTCACCTGAGGCAGATGTCACCCCAAGCTGTGACAGAAGGACAGTACGTGCTCTGCTCACCCTCTTCTCTCTCCTCTGTTACAGGTTGTTCACTTAGACAACATGAAACATGAGGAAGAAATCCAGAAACTCCCTTTGCAGACTCCATACTATGACATGGCAGCCACTGAGCCGTCTCCCTACACCGACAAACTGGTAAGGAGTTCAGAGTGTTAACAGCACTGGCCTCATCCTCACCACCTTTCACACAGATTCCTTTGAAATAAAAGACCCTAACCACCCACAGGGGTGAACAAGCATCCTGCCCAGCCCAGCAGCATCCCTCCTGGAGCAAGGCAACCCCCACGCTCTGCTCTCAGCCCCCCTCACACATACCACTGACTCTAATTGAGCGCTTGCCTCTTTCGCCCTCGGTTTCCATAGGTCCTAGAGCTGTGCCTTTATGGGTCACCCCTCAGCAAAGCACCCTTCATGCTCCAAATCTTCATCAGAGGACTATAATAACCTGTAGTAGTCTTATCTTTACCTTAGTATGACAGCGAAGCAGACAAGCCAGCTATCCCACCCTGGTCACTCTTCACTGCCTGCAACTGAGCCCTTGTTAGAGCTTGCAGCTGAACAAAGCAGCTCTCCAAGAGCGCTGTGCACTGCAGCGAGAGCTTCACAAAGCAATTATCTGCAGGGCAGAGTGAGCCAGTGTTTGGCTCTCAATTGACAACAAGTTCTCTAAACCCCCTTTTTTGTGTGGATTTGTTCAGCCTCAGAGAGGGAGATGCTAATGTGAGGCAGGAACAGCAGCATTAAGGGCCAGGGAGAGATGTTAGCAGCCATGTAGGAAAGGCTGGTTTGCAAGGACTGAGGCTGAAGAAGGAAGTGTTAGGTTCCTTCCTTGATGAGAAAACAGAAAACCTTCCTCCTCCCAGGCCTTGGACAACATCCTTTCCCTCCCTCACCCCATAGCATGGAGCTGCTCCCCGCATTCTCCATAGGAGACGCAGCATCCCCGTGTAAATGCTGCAGGTCTGTCTCAAAGTCTTCCTCCATGAGGGCTGGTTCAGAGCACTACACACCAAGCCTCGCACTTCTAGATCTCAGCAATGTCACCTCCTTTGTTTGAGAAAGCTGTATAAATATCAACCAACACTAGAACAGTGTTTTATGGACATAACTAATTATAACGCTCCTTCCAGTTCATCCTGGTATTACCCTTTAACACTTATTCCTGCACAGATAATAGGAGGACAGGGCACAGTGACCTTTAGCTAGCAGAAACCTGTGGCAAGACAGATGCTGAGGGCATCAGAAATAAAGTAGACACAGTTCTGTGCTGAGCTGTGTTGCTGTGACCCTCTTTACTTCATCCTAGCTGAACATGGCAAATGACCCTAGAGAAAAACTTCCCTTTGTAGCCCTACTTCAATCCTGGGGCTTGTCTCCAGCTCTTTCTAATCCTTGCTGAGCGGTAGGTGAATGGTAAATGAAACACAGGATGCCAGAGCCCAACGGGCTGCTCTGTGGAGAGCACCAGAGACCCGAATTTCAGGCAAGCAGGAGGATGGAGGAGCTCATTTTGGGAAATAATGAGCAGTCAGTTAATTAAGTGGCAGAATTAGTGATGTGAGATGGAGCCTCATGGGTAGCAGCTCTGTAACCATAGCAACTGAGTTTGTTGCTCTCAATCCTGGTCTGAGAAGATGCATTTCTATGTCCCATGCTTGGCACACTCACAGCTCCTTACCAGTGGTTTTAGCCAAAAGGTGATGGATTGTGGAGCCCTCATTTCATTTGGCCCATGAATAAACTCCCGTTGCAATAGGGATGCGGTATCAGGATGACTCAACTGCTGCTGCTACAGCTGTGGCCGCTCTTGGCACAAGCCTAGAGCAGCTGTGAACTGGACCTGTCCTCTGGTCAGTTTGGCTGGAAGTCCCTGTAAGTGCTATCCGGCTCCTCCATCACTCACTTTGGCTTTTTGGAACGAGATGAGGCTCGCTCCTATTTCTTGCTAAATTGTTGTATCCTTTGGGCAGGCAGCAGGCTGTTCAAGTGCGTGACTTGCAAGGGGAAGGAGGGTTCACTTTGCTGCCAAGGAGTGCTGGTTTTGCTGGTTTCTTCCCAGATAACACAGGCGGCATGTGCTGCCACAGCCGGGGCCGGGTGTACATAGCACTGCCCAGCCACGCTTTGCAAATGGGCCAGCCCTTGCCCTCCTCCCTGCAGGACCATTCAGAGAGCAAGGCGCAAAAGAAGGCAAGATATTGTTGTTCTGCTTGTACTTCATCTGGAGATTTGAGTTGGGAGGGTAGTGAAGACAATGAGAGTTGAAGGAAATGGATTCTGCAGGAGAACGGGTGCATTCAGCTTCAAATGAGTTGTGAAAAACCTAGTAATTTGGGATAAGCTAGATTCATCACAAGGCAGCATGAAAGCCACTGCCTGGGGTTGACAATTTCACAGCACTAGAATAGGAGTCAGAAAGTGATTAGAGTTGGCAAAGAGTTACGGAGGGGGAAATGGGAGATGTGCAGGAGAGAAAAGAGGTGGGTGGAGGAGGAGCCCACGCAGAGGGTGTGCAGGTGTGGGTGGGCAGATGTGTGCAGATGCATGCTGGCAAGGGACCAGGTGAAGGGGAGAGGCTGGGGCACATCTGCAGGGACAGGATACCCGCAGGAGGGAGGAAGGGTGGGCCCCTGTATCAGAGGCTGCAGATGAATATGTATGTTTACCTGTTGCAACCTGTGGGAAAGACAACATGAAGCTGACAGCACGGGAATATTCAAGGGCAGGGTAGGGGACAATTAAGGATAGAGAAGTGGGCATAATGGGGATGGAGTTGCCTACAGCATTTGTCTCTGAGCTCTTGGGTAAAAGCTTTGGTTTATATGAGGATATCTGAGCAGGAATGAATGGGATGGAAAGGTGAGTGTGTGTTTCAGATACCACCTACAAAGAGGCATGTCTGAGAGTTCCAGTAGCCATCTGTGTCAGTGCGCAGCACAACATGTGTGAGGGTAAAAGCAGAGGCATGCTCATGCTTCACATCATATAGGTGCTGCGTGTTTGCGTGTGAGAGGGAGCACAAGAGAGGGGGAGGCACAAGCACAGATAGGAGCACAAGTATGATTAGTGTATGTGCCAGCAATACCCATTTGCACAGGTAGAAGGGAAAGTTTCATTGCTGCAGACAGCAAAATAATTCCTTTCAGTTTACAGGGCAATTACCAGGGTGCCGATGCTGATGATTTACACAGAACACTTGCATGTGGCAGCGCTAGACCTTGTATACAAGCCACATTATTGATATTGTAATAAATTTTGGTCCGAACAAGCAGCAGGGAGCAGAAGCAAGCCCGAGAGCTGCAGGAAGCATGGGAATTTCACAGAGAAAACACCTTCAGTGGGAAGGAAACACCATTTTGGAGAGGAGTGAGGCAAAGCAGACAGAATAGGAGTGAGGAGGTAAATACTTCAGTCTGCCTTTCTCTGGGACTAGAGGAAGTACCGAGATAGAAGTTCAGGGGGAAAGAGTTCTGCAGGGCTTAGGTTTAGGTTTGAGACTGGAGCATGAAACATCCATAGACACTCAGTCTGGGTCCAACACAAAGCAAAGAGGCCGTGGGATACTCAGCTTTCACCCCAACAACTTGCCACTGTCGTATGGTCACCTTCCCAAGGGCAGGACAGAGGGTGACCTCCTGGTCCTCCAGCACCCAGGGGAACCAGACACTGGAGGTGCCGCTGTGGCTGTGGGACACCAGCAGGGAGCCAAACCCTGCCAGGAACAGCACGGCACTCAGAGATAATCACTCACTGAATAACCCCTTCCAGCAACAGGCACTAAACCAGGTCATTACCAGGCTATAAACTTCTGAAAATGGCTCTGCCACAGCTGCTAAGCAGCTGAGGACACTTCCAAACAAAGAAAAGAGGAATATTTTCGAATTAAACACCTTTTGCATAACTGCTATCTGATGCAGCCATTTCAGAAAAGGCGCAGAGGAACTGGAAAGCTCTTTCAGTTGGAAGAGATGACTCTGCTTGGCTAGTGCTGGCACAGAAACCAGGCCCAAAAGCTCATATTAAACAAACTCCACAGGGCAAGTAGCCAGAGCACCCCCTCCCACCTACTGACACCGGGGCTCCTCCTGGTGACCCGTTTTCCCCACCGAGCACTGAGGTTTCAGGACATTCTGCCTTCCAGGGTTCTCTAACCATGATTATTTGCAAAGCATGAGAGATGTCTGTGTAGGAACGATCAGACAAATTGGATAATATTCCATTCAGACAGTTCTTGCTGATAAGCCTGCTTAGTAAGGGAATACCCATAAATATGTTGTGCCAATGAAGGATGCTTTTAGCATCTATTAGACATTATTACAATGACAAAATCATGCTGCATAGCTAATCTGCAGTAGCATACCGTGCAGTCAAGCCTCACGTAAAAATGTAGCATGTAAGAACTCTACAGCCATAACACTAGTGCAAAACAGTATGGGCTAAGCAGTGTCATTTCCCTATGGCAATGTGTCTGCTGCAAACCTGCCCTTGCAGCTATGGCTTTGAAGCTGCTCCCTCCAGATGTCTCCTTCCTGACACCCAAAATTCAAGCCTCCCCCATGATTTTCACTCATGCCCCCAACTCTGCATTTGCCTCCAGTGTGTTCTGACAAACTCCAATTTCCAGGACAGAGCTGGCAGCTCGGGTATCTGATAAGGTTTTAATTCACTGAACCACCCCCGGCTAAGGAAAATGGTGATCCCAGAGGGGTTGGTGGGAAGAGCAAGATGCTGCTGGGAGCAGCCCCAGTAAAAGGGGCAGAAGGGGCAGTTGCTGGGAGTGCTCGCCAACCTGGGCTCGAAGGTGGGTTTGGGGAGCAGTGCCATTGGGACCTTTGCTTTGGTTTGGGATTTTACCTGACTGATTGTTCATTACCACCCTACCTCCCTCTTTTAAACTCTTTTTTCTACCTCCCCCCACCACCCTTTTCTTCTTTCTCCCTCCACCATTCACACACTCCTGCTCCCCTCTCATTCACTCGCTCCCCACCTTCTGCACGGTTCCTGTGTTCTCACTCCTCCCACCACCCCACTTCAACCCCAATTCCTCCCTCCTGTGTTCCCCACCACCTTGCTGCTCTCTTCTCTCCAGAACTCTGGCAACAAGGACTCTGATGTCCACTATGCAGAGCTGGACACTTCCGCTCTGGCCTCGTCACCCAGTCCTCGGACCTCCATCCATGCTGGCGGAGACCTAGTCGAGTATGCAACCATCCAGCCCAACTTACGCTAGCGCATGTCACTCTAGGCCCTTTACCCCTCAGATTCTGGCCTCAAGGTACACGATCGCACTCTGCCTTCCTCACTGCACCCCTCTGAAATCAGCGCTTCCCCCTGCATCTCCTTCCCTATCGGTGGAATGTCCCCATGCATCCAGTCTGTCCTCCTCCCCACTCCATCCACCTCCTGCATGCTGCCTGCTCTCTTCGCTACCCTTATTTCTGGGGGTGCTGACAGAAATGCCTTTGTCTTACCTTGCTTTCTGTGCATGCTCTTTGCAGCGTTTCCCTTTGCTTTCTACAGTGAGGCAAAGTGTGTCTGGGGGGGTCAGGGTTAATGGCTTTGTTTCAGAACAGAGGTCAGCCCTGGCTGCAGTCAGTGTGGCTGGAGGCATAGGGAGAAATGAGATCGGTTTGAAGGGTACAGGGATTTGGTTTGGGGAATTTTTGCAAGGCTCAACTATGTAAAGCAAAGCAGCAATGCCAGGATGTGCAGAAACCGAAGATAAAACCTCATGGAGGTGTTAAGAGGGCCTTGCTAAGCTAGTCAGTACAAGAAGGGGAGGGAAAGGAAAGGGAACTGACTGCAAGAAAAAAAGAGTTTGTGTGTGCGGAAGCAACTATAGATAAGATGGAGCATATGTGCATGTGTGAAAGAACAAGGTGGGAGAGCGCGAGAATATGGGAACACGTAAAGGTTCCTGCATCTGAAAGAGTGAGTGAATAAGAGACAGTCAGAGAGGGACAGTGTATGCAAAAGTAAAACAGCTTGTGTTGCATGAGGCTGGTGCAGACAGCATGTCTGAATGCTTGAGAAGAAGAGACAAAGATTGTTTTCTTTGGTGCTTTCCTCAAAATTAGAGAACACACCTGACTGTTTCCCTGTTCTCGTATTTTTCTGACCACTTTGTTTAAGCATCACCGAGCTCCTTCAAGCTCAGGTCTTGTGGCAGGCACTGATTAGGACTCGGCTTACGTTTAAACCCACAAATTATTGTTCTGGGCCACCTCTAGCTACCAGTGCTGTCTCCAGCTCTTTTAGCATTCCCTTACCCTATATTTATGCCCTTTTCGAGGCACCAGGTCCCTGTCTGAAAGGGAGGCAACTCTTCTTTCCCACCTCATGGGAGATTTGCTGGGTGATGCCAAGAGCTGTTGTCCAAGAAAATGCCATTGGAAACCCACTCCTTGGTTATGACTCTCCCTCACTCCAATGTATTCCCTGAGTTGTTGCCTTGCTCCTTTCTCTTCCTTTTGCTGACTTTTAAATGGGAGAAAGGAGCTGTGGGTTTGATGGGGCTACAACTCCATAGGAGTACACAGTGAAGAGGTGCATACAAGAATGGGATGACAAGGTAGAAAGCAGGGGGAGAAATGAAGTACTTTGCAGTTCACTGCATCCCTCCCAGATCACCCAGGGCAGATCAGAGCGGGCATACAGAGAAGCAGTAGCTTGGAGATCAAGAGGGGCAGTTTGCAGAAGATAATAGAGGGCAAGGGAATTGGATCCTTGGGAAGCAGGGAAATAGCTTCATGCAAGAGGATAAGCAAAAGAAATATGGTGGTTTTAAAAAGGGCTGCTGGACAGGTCTGTTGATGCCAGACTAGGAACGTCTGGAGGAGGAGCAGAAATGTCTGTGTGGAAGGTAACGGGTTAGTTCAGTTTGCATTTAGCCCTGTGGTCCCCGGTTTTCCCGTGTTAAAAGCAGCCCTGCAGTTCCCCTGCTGTAGCAAACCCCTTCCCAGCTAAGTGTCTTCAGCAGACCTAGCGCGGACCAGAACGGTAACCTCTCTCTCTTGTGGTGTCTCACCCATCCCTGCTCCCAGAATGAGGATCAAGGTCTTCGTAGACGTAACGAGCGAGAGTGGACAGTAAGTTTTGGATCAATTTGGTTTTTCTTTCCTCCATCGGGGTGTGGTGTCTGTTTGTCACTGTCACAACAGGCAGCAGCACTGCCAGCCTCCTGCACACACACACAGAGGGTGAAACTGCCAGCCCGGAGGAAGATGTGGGTGGAAACAGCCACTTTCCCTTGTGCCTTCACCTCCAATGCCCAACAGTTTCTTGGGCTGGACTGGAGGACCACCCCCCTGTTATAAACAAGGCAAGAGCTCCCTAATCCACCTTGGGAGGTCTCGCCTTGTCCTCTCTGGGGTGGGGGATTTTATTGTCAGCAAAAGGACAGTAATCCTCCAAATCCAAATTTGGAAATCCTCCCAGTTTCTCTGAAGTAAAAATAAAGCCAGTCATATGGTACTTTGAAGGTGTAATCTCACCGCCACAAAATCTCCCTGCTAAGATCAGATTGATTTTTTTTTCTTTTAAATGTTTTAAAACTTATTTCCTCCCCCTTCACCTTCCCACACTCCTGCGCTCAGTTCAGATTCCCAACACAGCTTTCGGAATGTCCCTGTAAAACCACTAAGCAGATTTGGTGCAGACTGAGCGGGGGATACTGGAGAACCAGCAAACGTAGCAGCCTTGACTCAGCTCCTGGTTGCCACCTTTCCTTCCTATCAGCACAACTTTATGTGCAAGTTTTCTGCATAAATAATACTTGCGCATGCCTGTGGGTGCATCATCATAGGTCCTTACCCTATATTTTGGCTCCTGCTTGTCCCTGACACTCTAATGTTTGTTGTTTACTCAGGACAGTGACTATTCCAGGAGCTCCTTCATAGAAAAGGTGTCGAACAGAGCGCATAACCATACTGGGAGACTCCTTAAGTTGCAGCCATGCTTAAAAATTGATAAACAGCTCGAAAATGCTGAGCAAGGAGTTTGGGAACAGGCAGGACAGTGTGTGAGGCTCCCATGTTCTTATTTTTGGTTCCCATTATATTTTCTACCTTCCAACATCTACATCCTCTCCACCAACTGGTCCACAGTGTGATAACAGTCCTCTGCTGCTGCCACTCAACAGAACTGCTACTTTTTATTCATCGGTCTGTGCTGCATCCCCAAATCCAAAGCCTAATGATGGAGAGGGTCAGCCTAGTAGCCCCCCGAGATACAAATGGTTTTGAACAGCAGGGATTTTTCCCAAGGGAACAGGGTAACACATCCAATGAGTACATGAACATCCAACAGCATTTGCCTTGAGTCTGGCCAAGCAGAGAAGACCAGCCTACCTCTATTTGTGAGCCATGCTGAAAGACTAAAACCAAGTTTAAACAGCACGAGAGGTTATTAATAGGCGCTTGGGCTCTTGAGCAATAGCAAACCCCACAATCCTGTGTAATGTTTTCTGCCCAACTGGCACATGTAACAGAGCCTTCAGATTTTTCCAGAGATTATAGCAGAGGAATCCTCAGGACCCTGAAAAGTTTCTCACTCTTAAACCAGTAACAACTCATTTTTTAGGAATGGTTAAAAGTCCAGCATATGGTCAGATTGGAGGGAAGGGCATTGCAGCACACCTAGTGTTAGCAGAGATACTATCTGCAAATAGAAGAAAAGCTGGAAATAGGTGTATAGAGGATGGAAAAAGGCTGAGAGTAAGTCAGGACAAAAACGAAAGCTAATTCAATCAAATAAAGACTGTTTACAGGTAATCTGGCAGGTTGTCTGAAACAGACAGATTGCTGACATCCCCTTTAATCAAGCTCTTGAACATAAAACTGAGAGGGGAGGATGTAACCCAGATAATGAAGAATTGTATGGAGTCATGCTGGAAACGAAGGCAAGTGGGAAAAGGAAGGTGGGGGAAGGTGGCAGAATTGTGTGCCGGTTCAATTTAATTAGTTCATTACCCCTAATTTAATTTCAAACTTTGTTAAAGATAAATTAGATTTGGGAAAAGTCACAGTGGGACCGGGGAAGGAAGTCAAAGGGCACCGGCTGCTAAATATGTTAAAAAACACCAGGCTGATTTTATTCTCTTCCTTTTTGCTGCTTGGGAATGAGATCAGGGAACAAAGCCAGAGCAATGTGGCTCCTGGCTTCACATGCTGAACAAAGGTGAAAGGAGACAGAGAAGTCTCTTATTTTGAGCCCGATGATGCTGGCGTTCTCCAGCTGCCCTGATTTGGCCCCACTCCCACCTGTGAAGAGTGAGCACAAAATGCTGGCCAGAAAGAAGAGCTCGTTCGTGCTCACCTGGCCAAATAGAACTGCATATCCAAGCCTTGAATTCTGCAGAGGCCTGATGTTATTGTGTATATATAACTCCCACCTGAGAATGTGAGACCTGTGGATCAGGGCTGCCTAAGTGGCTAGGGAGAGATTGTAGAGTTAGTGAAGTTTCCTCATGTCCCATGACTTGAGTTCCTCCACTTAAACAGCTATAACGCTGCACAGCACCTCTCCACCTTTTCATTTTGCTATTACAAAACCCTCATGAGGTAGCTGTGGCATTGGCCCACCTGTATTTCAGATATTAACACAGCAGTTCTAAATGGAAGGGGCTTAGAATCTATTCTTCTTTGCTATCTGGCCAGGTCAAGACCTTGACATTTAAAAGCTTCAGTGGCGAGGCTTACAGTTTTGCCAAGGAAAGCGGAATGAAAATCAGATTATCCTCAGCATTGCTGGTGTTTTCCTGGTGCTCCCCATCCTCTAGTGGCCTTCGTTGCTCTTAGGGAGGCTGGTCCTAAAATTGCCATCAGTCTGTGCAGCTCTCCAACTTGCTTGTTGCTTCTTCTAGCAGTCTGAACCATCAATAAATTATTGTTGACACTTTGTTTTCCATATGATTTTTTTAAGCATCCTGGTGAAATATTTATCTAGGAACAGGCAGCAGATGAGCAGATTGTTCTGTTCCTTCAGGCATTTTCTCCTTAGGGTCAAATCCTCGTCCTTTCCACTAAACTGACTGTTTCTGGTAATTTGAAACAGAACAAGGAAGGACTCAAGGGCAAGTTACTTGCTTCAACCAGCCCTAGTTCAAATCACAGGTATAAACGTTGATTGCCAGTGCATTTACTCTCTCTTAGAGGAAAGAGCCGATGAATGTGGGTGGATTTTAAAGACCAAAAGCACTGTCCTTGCTACATGTCCATCCTGCTTGGGTCATCTTGCAGGGCTTTAAACCAGAGCAAAGGGAGCAAGGAGAAATCCTTCCCATCTGCTGCCACCCTCTGGGGAGCCACAGTCCTGGGCTGTGGGAGAGCTTTGTTGAGTTAAAGCACTTTGGACTCTGAGGGGCTTTCATTTCATTTGGCACTTAAAGAGGAGGAATCAGATTTTGCAAAGCATCCATCAGAATGCCCTTCATCAGAGGAAGATGCACCACAGAGCAGTCTCCATGTTATGAGTGCTTTATATTCTCTGTAGTTGATTTGACTTACAAAACTGTCCCCAAGGCTTCTAGTGGCACTGCTCACACAGGTGAAGCTTAGCGCACGCACTCCTATCTCCTAGGTAAACGTTAGATACAATAAACCATTCTGTCTCCAAAGTCCCTAGTCAGACACGTGTCCTTTAAATAAAAGAGCATGAGCCTGGATTAGATGAACAATGCATACAAGAACTGCTTTTTAGCAACTCAGCTGTGGAAGAGTTAGGAAGATTGAAAATAAACTGCCCTTTCTTGGCTGAGTGCCTGTTTTATCCAGAGAGGGGCAAGCCATGCAAAATCCATACACATTCATCAACAATATGGATATTTCTGGAAATGAGCCAGAAATTTTGAAATGTAAGGATTTATCACCTCTTCCATTTTCCACCCTATTTGTTATATGTGTGTCTCGGCAAGGAACTGAAGAGTTGTATGTTGTATAGTCAACAATCCCAGAGTTTTCACCCATTCGCTTCTGTCTCTACTTACAGAACTTTGGAAAGTGTCACTCAGAGATATCGAATGCGAGTGATTACCTGAGCCGCTGTTACTCACATGAAGATCGATACATGGAGAAGATCCCTCATGTCTATACCCCCCTGTCAGATCTCCCACAAGATCTTTATCCTCACCATTCTGACATCTCCTTCTGCTGCCCACCTCCCGGTTCTCGGGCTCCTTACATCTGTCCTAAGGAACAGTATGTTTAAAGCGTCAACACAACAAAATGAAGAAGCTCATGTTTTTCACTTCTCCCAACCCTGTTGCTCAACAGCCAAGGCCTTTTAGATCCTCCCTTTGCCAGCGCTTATTTTATTTATTGACTTTTAAATTATGGTGCAATCGTAATCGACATGATTAGCTTAAGTATCTGCCTGGCTTGCTAATGCTCAAGGGAACACTTTGCCCACATCACATTCAGTACTTGCAAGGGTAACTTTGAAGGGTAACGTTCTTTTCTCATGCTGGCCATGCTGTATCAAGCTGACTATGTGTGTGCATGTGTGTGCGAGTGGCAGCTGCCCTGTGTTGGATAGGATGTGCCCAACCCCATTAAATGTTTGTAGGTTTCCTTCTGTCAATCTCTACACTGTTTGCACCAGAGTAGCTGGGTGTGGATTCTTCACAGCTCTTGTTCCAGCTTGTATGAACCTTTACAGCACAGCCAATGCTCAAATCTGAAACCGTCGCCTATTTTTCCCTCCTTTGGAGAAATTTGTTTCCCCCTTGGCAGTGGGGATGGGAAACCCCAGTTGTGAAGAGCTAAACAGCCAAGGCTGTTGAAACAAATAATAAGATGCTTATAATAAAAGATGCTCAAAACCAGCCCAAGAATAGAAGCAAAGGGCTTGGTTTAGGGGGTTTGTTTTGGTTCTTTTTCCCTGCTGCTCCCACACCCGGTCTCTTAAATCGACTCTTTTAAATCCAGACAGCATAGGGATGTATTTTGAAGCCAACACATCTGGAGAAAGCATCCTTTAAATAACCACCTTATAACCTGAAACTCAAAGGGGAAAAAATTAGAAAGGAAAACATTCTCTCTAATTTTCCTTTTCAAAGCCTAATGTGACCCCCCACGAGTTTCCCCTCTCTCTTCCTTGCATCTGTTGATTGG
Organism: Nesoenas mayeri; assembly: GCF_963082525.1. Lineage (NCBI taxonomy): Eukaryota > Metazoa > Chordata > Aves > Columbiformes > Columbidae > Nesoenas > Nesoenas mayeri. The sequence continues at coordinate 5,967,265 of NC_137572.1, read as the reverse complement.
AATTTTCAAATTAACTCAGGCGGAATATAAAGAATAGATCGTGATTTCAGGTAATCTTTTTGCTCTTAATGAAGGATAAAAGCCAACAGAGGAATCTGGTCTTTTAACTTTTTAAAAAGCATCTTAGTTTTGGGACCACGAATTTTTTGATATTGGAATGTGTGTGGGTGTGTGAATCCAAACATGTACATTCCTGTGACCACAAAGTGTTATAGAGACGGGAATTTATCTCCACATCACATTTGTGTTCACTTGTATTAGAGGAAAAATAAATATAGATTCATACTTCAATGTATATAAAAGCAAAGAAGAGGAGAAAAAGGAATCCTGTGTAAGAGCCTGGTTTCAAGGATAACTTTAATGTGTTTCACCCAGGTGTGGCATACGAGAGATGATGACTGGGGCAGTTGTGAACAAGGGGATATGCCTCCTTGGGCATTTGTTTTCCTTTGTCTCGGGTTGCGTATTTGGCATTCTGCAGACATTGCACACTTGACATTACTCTGGAAACCATGAGGATGTTTGAGCAAAGTGCATGTGGGAGGGAAAGATGGGGACCACACCATTATCCTGCTGCGCGGATACCGAACGATGTTTCAGTGCTACTTGTACAAATAAGAAGTGAAGCTACCATCAAGACGAAAGCCTCCCCATAAGAGGAGGTATGAAGAGCACATTGGATGATACCAGCCCAGCTCCTGCCATGCCACATGGGCTGAGGCGTCATTTTATTTCCATGTATCTGAATCTAAACAGCTATAGTTGTTCTATGCACTCCCTGTGTTCCCATCACCTGGAGTAGCCTCAAGACTCACCCTGCTCATCCATCTTCCTCCACAGAGAAGCACATCTGTGTTCACACTACCTCATGGATTCCCTGCAGGCTAATAAATAGATACGTATGTAAGAGAGAAGTTTACACTTCAGAAAGTTGGGCAATATAGCATCGTGTGAGGATGACGCTGCATGCACGGTGACATAGCTGTGCTTGGCTGGGTGAGGTGTGGGTCAAACGGCACTGATTTCTTGGCCAAGCTGGAAGAGGAGGTACCTCTAACAAGCATAGCAGCTTTCATATGTGCTACTACATGGAGCGCTGTTATTCCTGGGGGATCATTAAACACAGCTTTTCCAATACCATCTTTTGGGTCTTGACTGATAGAACCCTTTGTGGAGTCGTTTGGATTCACATTTCTCTGCCAGCCTCCAGAGAATTCAGCCAGTCATTTCCTGACATCAACGGACTCAAATAATGTATTTTTCTCTCTGGTTCTCTCCTCAACATACCTTGGGGTACTTTCTGGTTACCACAGAGCTGAAAATTTGGTATACTGTGAACTGAAGCCATAGCCAACACATTCACCCCAGTGAGAGAACCGTGTTTTGGAGTCTGAGAAATCTGCCTTTGGTCACTCTGTTTGGAAAGATGACGAGGTGCTGGGAAACCCAGGGGAATCAACCATCCTGGGATCAACCCAGCACCGCTGACCATGGAGAAAAAGCAAGCAGAAGTCCATTATACGCTTCCCTGTTTGCATGCCTGTAATAGCAGGATGCTGCCCGCCCAGTGGCAATTAGAGTAGATTTGATTAGGAGCCTTCACCTGATGCACTTCCAGACAGATCTAAGGATTTAAATGAGAAGTGGAATACAGTCAGGTCTTCAGATACATAAGGAAACAAGCTCCACAAAGTGCTTGTCTGCCAGAGGAGGCAGAAAATGGTCCAGGTGGCTGGAGGAACGATGCTTTGAAGAGGAGGGGGAAAGCAGAGATACAGACTGCAGCATTACACAGAAACCGCAGCTGCCGTGTGCAGCTTTGGATGTGAGCTGCCCACAGAAGGCTTCCACAAAGGGTTTTACTGTGCTTTTCAGCAAAGCAAGAGGATTTCAATCCTCCTGAGAAAGGGAAAAGCAAGAAAAGCCTAAATTCAAAGCAGTAGTTTGACTTATGCCAGCACATATATTAAGCTTAGGGATGTCTTGGTTCTCTTTGCCTCTTAACAACCCCTCTGCTCCTTAAAAACTGGGTTAGCCTCACAAAAAACGGCAAATGAGAGTCTCTCCATACCACCAAATTCCTTTGTACCCTATGAAAAAGCGGGAAACCTCTGAAGAAAGAGATAGTGATGTTCAAGTCCCTTGTTTCGGTTTCGAAAAGCTGCATTTAGAAATGGTTCTGATTCAGGGCTCTTATTCCCCCCTCTCTTCCCATCAAGTTGCACAGTGTTTGCCTAATTGCCATGTCCAAACTTTACTGCAGCTGTTAGTATGGGCTTAACACTGTCTGTGCTCCTGCTGCAGCAATGCTAAGGAGAGCTGCAAATTGATTTTGGGAGACCCCTTCTCCAGGAGGAGAGCCATCCAGTGACACTGTTTGGGGTAGATTGCTGACCAGTTGAACAGGAACCTGGTGGAGTATGATGCAGTGTGCTAGCAGGCTATGCGAGGAACTGGTTTTATTTCTGCGTGTTATTGGTTTGAGAAATGAAGCCGTTCTTCCTGTTACTGGAGTGAAATGTCATCATTTCTGTTCCATGTGTCGGTAGCAACGACACAAGAGTTCTCGGAGATGGAGAAGACTGATAATAAGCTTAAATAAAAGTTAATTGAAAAGTTATGGCAACTTCTCTCGTAGCTGCGAGACTTGTGTGAGGTGCTTGATCTTTTCCCTGTTGTGGCTTCTCCCTGTATTGTTCACTACATCCATCACCCCTTACACATTCACACCCCCAAATGTATATGCACACACACTCCTGCCTTTGCACTGGGCCCCAGAAGTTGCTCACTGAGTTCTGCCTGCTCAGGCATCCTTCAGTGCCTGCAGCACTGGTGGGGACATGGGACATAAAGCAGCAGCGTCCAGGGCAATTCCTGGTGCCCGTTACTGCTATAGTTCTGCCCCCAGAGCAATATAGACACAATTATAATGCCCAGGTTCTCTATGAGAGATATCGCTTTCATTCATTAGTTTAAACTGTTATCTTTCTGAGAAGTCTCCTCCCAGCTTCCCCATGGCTGGAATAGTTTCAGAGCCACAAACAGCTGGTCCTGTGGGCCAGCAGCTATATGGGGAAGGTATAGGTGAAGTAGTCCCTGAAGCTGCCCCCTCTCTAGCTCACTTCTCTTGCAAGTGCCCTGATTTCCTTCTGCAGGCAAGCAACACTTCCAGTTCCATATGTAGGTATGCACTGAACATTGTTTTAAGACAACAAACACATTGTGCCTGTCTTTGCTGCAAAATACAGCTCAACAACCCCTGCTGCACTCCTGTGTGCTGCGTGGGATCTGTCAGAGAGGGATGGGGAGCCCAGAGACCCCTCCTCTACCCCATCCATAACACAAGGGGAGGAGACTACTCCATCTCTGCTCCTGTTTGATTACACACTGTTCGCACCCATGAGTCAGGGTGCAGTGAGGGGGCGAGTGCTGCTGTCCCGGGTGTTTCCACACACATGGCAATCGGGTGCACTTTGGTCAAGGGGCACAGAGCCCTGCAGCAGCTGGCAGGAAGGGCTTCCTGCTTAATCTGGGATTAGCAATAGCTGGATACACACAACAAACAGGCAGCAGAATAAACCCCCATCCTTAAAGAGAAACCTCTGGTTAAAAAAGAGAGAAGCAATGGATCCTGCAGGGGATGGAGGACAGACAGACAGACACATGGGGGAACAGGGCATCAATCCAGTCCAGCTGAACACGAACCTCGTGCTTGCTTGGGAGGTGCCCTATCAGTCAGATTTAATCAATACACCATTAGAGAATTTTTAGCTCAAGCCACTAACTCTGAGAATGAAAACTCCCCAGGATATTTTTTAATAAAAATGCTCCACTGCACAACGATAGAGCCTCTGTATCTGGATAAAGACCTTTTGGAACAATCTAGCCACAGATCTGGGCTCGCAAATGGCAGAGGACTGGGTGGGGGGTCATGAAGGGAGGGCAAAAGGGTCTCTGTGTTGCAGTCAGTGGGTTGAACAAAGCCTGCATTAGCGGCAGCCAAAGCTGGTCATTACCGGGTAGGTGTTTGTTGCATTGCATGCGATAAGCTGTCACGAGCACGGCACACGCTGCTGAGAACTCCGGAGTTTCTCTTGGTTGTTTCTCACGGTGATTCAAGGAGAGATAAAACTTATCCTCAGGGACAACATGGCACAGGGTAGTGTGCAGATCCAAGCAGCAGCGCAGGATGCTGAAAGCAGACTGCTGGCAATGCTATCCACAAAGACAAGTTTTTCCTGTATTTCTGGAACCTGGCATCTTCCCCCAGGACTGTATGTACTTTCTGAACAGAGAAGAAGAATCCAAATTCACCTCTTGAGTGCCGGTTTATAGCATGGGTGCCATTTGCACAGAGGATCTCACCAGTGCCCAGCTAGAGCTGAAAAGTCACGCAGACATTCAATATCAGAGACACTTTGCACAGATAAGGTGGAAAAGATGCCTGCTCAAACAGAGGTGCTGTGAAATACAACCATTCCTGGGTTTTGTTTGTTTGTGTTTTGTGTTATTTTTAATTATTATTACTGTTTTGTTTCCTTACTGCTACCAGATGTGCAATCAGGGTCAGGGCTTAAGGTGACTTTTGAGGTCACTTTCTCCAGTTCTTCACTCAGAACAGAATACCTCCTGCTCTGTATAAAGAACTTCACGTATCAATCTATATATATATAAAACTAAAGTATCAGTATTACTGCCTCTTGGGCTGCACTAAATATGTAAAATATATTAAAACACTTGTATAGCTAAAGATCTGTTGTTATGTCCTGGAGCTAGTCACCTTTCTAAAGAGCTTTTCATATAGAAGCAAAAATAGGCTCCATGGAGGGCAGAGAATATCCCACAAGTACGGAGAGGAGTGGGGGAGCTGCAAATTAAAGGGCAGCATAGGAAAGAGCTGCGTGAAGGATTTCACATCTCTGCTGCAAACGGGGATGGCTAATCCCTTTCCTGCTACTGTCATGCTCTGTTTTCTTCCCCTTAATGGCGGATGGGAGGTGAGGTTTAAAGCCTGCCAAGAGTGCATCCAGCCCTGTTCCTCTGGGTGAGCAGCACCATAGATGGAATGAGCTTTCTCCAAGCTTGCTCTCACCCCCAGATCCTCCCCTCCCCCTTGTAATCCAGGCTCGAGTACCATCATTTTCATATCAGTACTAATTACATTAATTATTCTCCTCAGTATAAAACTCATTAAGCTGGAATTTATGGTTCATTAAACTCAGAGCCAGAGTTCTTCCTCAGTGGAGTGGTGTGGGGCCAGGATTATTTCTGTCCTGGCTGGGGGCAGATTCTAATCCACGTCCCTTGGCTACGCTCAGCATCGCCTACCGAAGTGTGAACGGAGTCGCGTGTGCTTGTACAGGAGCATCACACCAGGCAGGGCAGGTGTTTCTGAACCACAGGAGGACTGGAAACATCAACAGCCCTGGTGCAAAGCCCAGTGTGAAATGCGTTTTGTTACAGTTCAGGGAAGATCAGGTAGAGTGAGAGCAGCCGTGGGAATATTTGCAGGGAGGCTGCACGCCTGGGTGGGTCGGGACGGAAAAGAACATCTCTGGTGGGGAAAGATTTGTGCTAGTGCTCGGGAGATCTGCCTTCAAGTCTGGTACAGAGTTGCTACGAGCCTGCAGAAGCCACTTATTGCACAGGACAAAGAGGATTTACACTGCCTGACCTAAGGCAATGTGGTTAGGTGGCTGGACATAGCTGGGAGTGAGATTCTCTTCTAGAAGAACATCACACCTACTTTGAGGGCAAGCTCTAATCACTCCCTTAACGTGCCATGGACTGGAAATGCCACCCTGGCTGATGCATTTGGGATGAGAGTAACATTATCACAGTCGCATCCCCACTGTGTCCATTCTCCATATGCCTTTTCTCTGAGCAGAGGGCTAAGCCAGCTCTAGAGTCCCACCTAGACGCACTTCATGGTCGGTAAGAGAGAAGCCCTCGCTGTCCCCATCCCTTCCAGGAACACTTATCTAACTAATAAACACTGTCCTTGTCTTCTGAAGAGCAGCCAGGAGTGGTCTTTCATGGGGGCTGACGCTGGAGTGTCAAAGCAGTCTTGGGAATGGCAGGGAAAGAAGGAAGAGAAGAAGCTGTGTGAGTCCTGAACAGGACACAGGGTCCAACCCAACATCTTTCAGACAGGATTCTCAGGCTCCCGGACTGGAGCAGAGGCTGGAGATGGACGTGACAGGCAGGCTGACCTCCTAATGGACCCAACTGACAGAGAATCCATTTCCCGAGCGTGGTGCCTCCTTCACAATGCGCGGGTTGCTACCACGCTCCCTAATTACTGTAATTAAGCAGTCACGCTGAGTGATGTTAGACAGAGGATTCGGAGTCATTACAGGCCTGCAGAAGATTAAACCAGCCCTGGATTCAGCGTCTGAGCTTTTCTTGGTGATGGTGATGATGGAGATTAAAGCAGGAGATAGATTTTTATGACAGGAGGTCATGTCATTTGTCATGGCTTTCACATCTGCTCTTGTCAGATGTGGCCAGCACTAGAGGGGACACAGCACTGGTCTCCCTTCCATTCCCAGGGACCTCTGCACCCCTCCATCTCCCAGAGGTGGATGACTGCCCTGAATGGTAGTTCTGAAGTTCTGGAAGGGAAAGGTCATTGTGACTGGCACAGAGATGACACTGATGCTCGACGCCTATACGTCTATTTTGTCATTCGTCAAGCATGAGACATACACAGTTGGGTTTGTGCAAGTGAAAAGTCCTGTGGAGCAGACAGGAGTTCAGTTTCGCGTTATTCACTTGGTATCCATCACTTTCTCTTCTGGTCTCCTTTAGCTGAAAGGTCTGAGGCTAGTCTGTAACCCTGTATGTCAACACCATGGTGATCATTGAGTTTGAACGTTTCCCTATGCCTGGTTAGTTGAGCAGTGGCTTTCCCTAAGGTGATTGCGGACAATTGCAGAAGATTAGACTGAAAAACCCTTTTCAATCCCATAGCTCTACTGCCTCTCTCCTCACCCTTCTTTCCCTTGAGGGCGCCCCATGTTTTGCAGACCTGCTGTTGTTCACACAGGTAGTGAGAGACACCACGTGAAAAACACAACAGCTGAGTTCATACACAACTGGCATCTAATTCATTTCTTTGTGAATGTGAAAATCAATACTGTTTATAGAATCCACAAAGGCTCTTCAATCGGTCAGTGTCCTTGTTCAGTTTGCTTCTGGCTGCCAAAAGATCCTTTTGGAAGGGGATTATATGAGCTGAAGAAAGAAAATCATTATCCCCATTTCTTTAATGAACCAAGAGAAGTCTCTCAACTTCTCCTTCTGCCCCCAGTAGAGGTAAATTTTCCCTTGGTAATCAGCTTTATGGGATAGACTGGCATTTATTGGAACCTTGCCTGGCTAGTCAAATTCTGGGGCTTGGTTTTGCTCCAGTTAAGGTTGAAATCTCTTCTTACACATGCAAGAACATGTATTTCTTCTGCAGATGTTAAATTATTTCAGCTCTACTTGTGCTTGCAAATTTTGTGGGCATAACAGTAAAAGCCAAGTTTGGTCTGTCCCAGGACATCAAAGCTCCACAGTTTACAGTTTCCTGTGCTGCTAATTTTAATTCTATCAAGTATCTTCAAAACAGTGTTTAATCTCTGCGGTCAGCTGGTCCAGTGAAAGCTTCTTTCCATCTGGTGATGTTCCAGATGTTCCTTGTGCAGCTGTTGACTGCTTTCCTATCTCCATCTCTTTATCTACTCAATGAGTCACCAGTCCAGTCCGCTATTTTGAGTACAGCTCTTGTGATGTAGTTACATGGCAACACCACCTGGAGCTGTTGAACAAGTGAGTTTAGCTGACCAGGAAATCCAGGTGGAGGTCTCCAATTTGCAGCTGCTCTTTTATTCAGTGTTCGTTGTCTAAAAGCTACAAAATTGTTACTAATATTCCGTCCCTGCCTATTGATGATAAACTGGCTGGAGTTTGATTACTTGTTATAGCTCAGGGTCTATTGATAAATGTCGCTGTTAAACTGGCCGTTATACAGTTGTCAAAGCCTCAGTACTAGCAAACTTTGATTTTGCTTTTCCTTAAAATAGCGGGGGGTGGGAATGGGGGGAAGCCAAAGACTTTAGAAATAAGATTAGTTTGACCTTTTCCTCTCTTTCCTCCGCAGTCTGAATAGATGGGTGTTGGCTTGGGCAAATACAGCCACAATTTTTACAACTGTTTCTGTTCTGTTTGTTATCTACCCTGTGTATAGTACATTCCTCTGCTCCCAGACTAGCTGTAACCCCGGGGCAAGGAGCCCAAACCCAGCTTCCATTCCCTCCTTAGGAGCAGTAGGTGCAAAGAGGCACCTGATCCTCTTCTGTGCTGGTTTGGAAGACCTGACTTGTCTTTTCATCGCCAACCCCAAGTCCGCTCAGTTTTCACCTGCGGATACCCAGGGCAAATCTGGACAGTCAGCAAAACGCGTCAGCGTTGCTCCAGGTCAAGCCCAAGGGTAGGAGTAACTGAAAGGAAGAGGACTCTATCTAATCTGTGGCATTCCCGACAGCAAAGAAACCTCATGGCAAACCCAGAGTTCAAACTAAGTCTTTTTCTGTTCGGGGCTTGCACACCCCCCTGCCCAAGCAACAAGTACAGTCACAGCACTCCCTGTTCACTCTGCTCATTACCCTTTTAGCTTGCTTTTGCTCTATTTTTGCATATCTCTTGGTATATTTATATCTACCTATCTATAATGATCTCAGAACCATTACTCACAGCAGCACCAGGAAACACTACATTTCCTAATTTACAATTGCAATTATGATATCCGTCAGAAACAAATGCAGCTGCCTTTAATTTTAAGCAATATTTTGATCATCATAATTAAAAAGAAGAACTTATGGCATTGCACACATTAGAGAAATTAATATAATTTTCTGAATGCCTTAAAAGGCATGCAAAGTAGTGGTCGTGGGATGAGAGATTTATGGGGAGATTTAACCCCTTTTGTTGCTTATACTACTATTCAAGGCACATTGAAAGCCTCAATTTTGTTGTTTTTAAGAGTTAACTTCACTGTAGAATTTAATATGTGAGTTCTTTGTCCTTCAACTTTTTTTTTCCCTCCTACCTTTCTCTTTCTGAAATTGCTAGTTATTAAAGTATTTGTGTGCAAACAAGCACATTTTCCTGTCACTGTTCATTTCAGCTTGCATGTTTGAACGTGCGGGGACAGATGAAATCCAGCTGGTGATATTATAATCATTCCCACAATTGCATATTGCAAACTTAATAACGAACGGTGGCAGATCCTGAGTCTTGTGTGTCTCATTGTGCCTTACAAGAAAGTATATGCAGCGCAAGTTTGGATTAATGACACAAAAGCATCTTAAAGGGAAGGAAGTATTCAGATAAACAGTCATAAAGCATCCTTTTCATGTAAGCTGGGCTCATTCAATCAATTTTAATGTGCTGCCTTAGTCATGAAAGGTGAAGATTTGACTGCCTGTTGTTTTGGTGGCAAGGGATGCGTCTATGTGGGACTTCTCTTGTATTATTTGCTTGCTACTCTGAACTCCCCCGCTCAGGACTCATCTTGAGCAACTACTCAGCCCAATACAGTGACATGCCATAGACCCCTGAACCTGAGAATAACCCTGGTCACCTTGATTTCTGCCCTCGGAGCGTTGTCTGGCAGACTAACACCAGAGCCCGAAGCCCTGTCGACATCAGGAAGGGCATGGGAAGGGGCAGATTCAGACAGATTCCTCCTCGACAGCCCACAACCACCTTTCCCTCTGCCAGGGGATGGAGCTGCAGATGGACCTTATCACTACACAGCCTGAGACGCTGTCCCCCCTCCATCTCAGAGACTTTGGTACTGAATACACCGGGTCTAACTCTGTTTGCTCCTGCCCATTTGGCTTCTAAGGAATGACTCTAGATTTACATTTACACTGTAGGAAGAGGCACTCAGGCTTAGCTTTCTCCACCAGACGCACAACAAATCGCATAGCATGCAAACTCCTAGACAAGGATGAAATCTGAGCTTCCCTCTTCACTGCCTACCCCTTCTCTGGAGACCTCCTGGTACTTGTAGTGTGCTTGCATCTCATTCTGTCGAGCTGTGCCCCCACAGTGCTCCTTTAAGCGTTAGATGTCTTTCTCAGCTGAGATCTTGTTCTCCACTAGTGAAATGTTAATGGTAGGCACATAGGAATTATCAAATTTGACCAACCCCAGGGCTCATCCAACTTACTATCCTTTCTGAGACTATGCTTATGTCAGGCCAAAGAAAAAACAGTACAAGCTTACAGTAAAAGGTTTGTGTTAATTGCAAATCTAGCTTGACACTGAATAGATTGACCCATTGCTCAAGGGGTGGAGGAGAGATGCACCTACAGCTCTGTTGCTGGTGCACAGAACTCTACTGTTGCATTTGATAATTTGCACTGTGACAATCACTGCAGGTGCTGCACCAGGAGGAACTGTCCCTGTTCTGAACTCATACGGCCTAACTAGACAAAATGTTGAAAGAAGGGAAGAGTTTTGAGCCTGACCAAACGGGCTAATTGATGATCCCGTGTGATCACATCATAGTGGCACAGAACAAGACCTGCCTTTGCATTTTCCCTGTTCCAGGCAAAACATCCAGTGCCAGAGCATTTGGATCGTGGTGTCTGTTTTGAGGCTGAAAAGTGTGAATGTGTTTGTAAGCATCAGCAGTACAGTCAGAGCAAAACAAAGCAAAGAGCATGAAGCGGTGTCCGGGGAAACAGAGCTAACAACCAGAGGGCTGTAGCAGAGCAGATGGCACAGAGCAGATGTCCATCGGTGTCTGCTGAGGTTTATATCCTCTCTGAAAGACCTGTGTGGCTGAGCAGGACTGGCCAGAAGGATGAGCATCCTTACACGTTCCCGGCCAGTGGACACAGAACTAACAGGCCTTGTGTCTTGCCTGTAAATGCGTCCCCTGGTACGCACCTCTGCTCCGGAATCACTCACAGCAGCCTTTTGTTCTGTGTTCACAACCCTTCTGCACTGGCAAAACACACACACACACACTGCAGCTTCACGGGAGAGCATAATTCTCTCCATTCTGCTTCCTATTGCTGCCTGGGTCCGACTCAGATAACTTAATGTGACCACAGATTTCCATCAGGTGCATCAAGAGACAATCCATTTCAAACAGAACACATAAGCACGAGAGAGAGGGGAAGGACTGACTTCTCTTATGAATTTTCCTTCAGTTTGGCACCTCATCTTACTGGCCAATGTGATCACGTTCTTAATTCCAACCTCAAAAGGTCATTTGAGTTAAAGAAAATCGAGCTGTAGTCAGTTTTCCGCACATCAGTGCTTGGAGCACGGAGAAATAATCGCTCCCTGATCAGAACTTGTTTCCCATTATCTGCCTGGTGCTGGTCTGTGATATATGAAGCAATTTTGGTTGCAACAGTTCTGTGTGCATGCAGCTCCTTCCTGCTAAAAACTATATGTTTGTTCTTTGTTCTTTCTTTTTTGCTTACCAAGGAACAATATTTTCAACTAAAAAGAGTTTTCAAACTGTAGTCACCATCACTCATCTTTACAGTCTCAGGGTACGAACCATCTCTTCATTAAACACTGAATTTTTCTCCATTACAGCACTATCTGAATGCATTTATTCGGTCATTTATTCAAAGCCACTTGATGGGGCGCAGGTAAGGAGAGAACTACATTAAAGCAAGAGGGTCATTTGTGCATGCATGCTTGTATATTGTAAGTGGAGAAGTCTATAAAAATATGCAAACTTAATAACAACCATAACTCTGTAACTCAAGTACGTGGTGGAAACATTCCACTTGCTGCAATGATAGGGAGGGAGGGAAAGGGAAAACAAGGGGCTAACATCGCACCTTCTCTGCCAGTAAGAGCTGGTGGAAGAGCTGAGAAAGAGCAATTTCCCTTTAAATGTCGCAATCAGCATCGAATGCGTTGTTCACAGCCAGCACCCGCAGGTGCTTTGTCTATCTAAGGACGTGGTTATCTTGCTGCCTGTACATTGTTATGAAAGATCTACAGGAAGACAGGATTGAAGTGTCACAGGGACAGATGGGTTTGATCACGCCAAGCCTGTGCTTTTAGGATTCCCCAGGCCTGCCCTGTGTTTTATGTTCCAGTAATGCCTCAGGGCTGTCTGATCAGAGGCTGGTTGTATAAATTCAGCACCCATTCACGGCACAAATCAAGATCATATGCATACCTAATGGGCAGACCATACACCTCAGGTGGCTTTTCACCAAGTAATCATGCATGTGCAGGTTAAACCCCATCCTGAATCTAAGGGAGCAGAAGCGACTCACTAATGCAAGAAAATAAAACATGGGAGACACTGCATGGCAACGTGAGTCCCTACCAAGTTAATGCTGGGGATTTCAGACCGGTCCTTTATGGACAGGTTTTGGTTTTTGTGGGTTTTTTGTTGGTTGGGTTTGTGTTGTGTGTTTGTTTTTAGAGGCCAGCAGTAAAACAATCCCCTTGGCTGGGTGAGCTTGATTTATGAATCAGAATGTGGCAAAGATGGACCAGAGGATCTTGTTCTCTCACAGCACAGGCACACAAAATGTGCCAAATACACATTCTCCCTTCTGCACCATATTCAACTCCTCCCATCCCAGTTTTCACTCAGACTTTCTTCCCAGCCCTTTTGATTCTTACATTTCTTCTCTCGGATATAGCCTCACACCAATGGTGTCCATTTCCCACTGCATGAGTTCATCACTTCTCTACAAAAGAGATCACAACAGGGGCTGTGTATAACTAGAGCAAGACCACCGACTTTCTACCCAGCCTTGTGTTTAGAGCATGTCCGATGAGATAAAAAGCCTCTCCCCCATTTCTGTGCACGTCACACCATCATTCCCAAATTAGATCTACTATGATGCCTGCGATGCTGCTAATTTCAGGGGATATATAGCCGCCTCTGGGTTTATTTTGTTCCCCCTTCTAACTTCTATTAAAAAAGACAAGTCTTTCTTGCATATTCCAGAAGATTGCTATGGTTCCTCAGAGAAGATTTGTAAAACCTAAACCAAAAAAGAGGACTATTTCCATCCAAATACTCTTAAAAAATTAACAAAGCAACACAACAGCTCATAGCTCAACAGAAGCATTTAGTCTTTTGTGCTTAATTTCCACTGTGAATCTCTCCCTCAGAAGTGCGCTCATGTAGCGATTGCACGGTGAAAATGCCAGACTGGAAACCAAATGCATGCAGGCATTTGGCCTATCCAAAAGAAACCAGGACATAAAGCAGGATTATGATCCCAGAATGCACTGAAAAGAGATGAAAAAAATCAGAAGAGATCAAAGTAATTTCAGAAGCAAAGGAAACATTTACATGGGAATCACGCCTTATAAATGGAAACATGGCAAATGGTATTAGCTGGTATTATTGACAAGTGGTCTAAGGACAGATATATCTCTGAATGTTATTTAGATGTTGGGTGCGTCCTAAGAGCTAAAGCAGGGCCAGGCAGAATAGGAAAACTGAGCTGTGTAGGTCAGCTCAGGTCCCCAGTAAATTGTGAATTGGTAAATGGCAGGTTACAGCTGAATCAGGATTCCCAGTTATTTCTTTAGTTGGTCTTTAGGTGAATAGTCATGAGAAGGCCCTTTGTGGCCTGGAACATGACGGACGCTGGGTCAGGGATAGGTTTAGTCCTTCCTGGCTTCAAATCCTTTGTGCAACAACCACCCCAACTGGGCAACTGCCCCAACGCTAAGGCAACGTTTCTCTGCGACAGCTCACAGGTGGGGAGTAGGAGAAAACAACGTGATGTTGTGGTGTAAATCAAGGAAACAGCTGCTCCAATTACATGGATGAACAAAGCGTAAGCGGTTGCAGATGAAAATATTAACATAGCCATCTTTCAGCCCTTACTTCAGGATCTCCAGCAAATGGGAGGGTAGGTATTCTCCATTTTAGAGGTGACAAACTAATGCACAGAAGGAAATAGCTTGACCCTGAATCAATAGCCGAGATAGAAGAGGAACCTGGAGTCTTGCCTGTGTGTGGAAAGAGGAAAGGAAAGCAATAGGAACACAGAGGAAAGAAACCAGGCACCCACGTTAGAAGAAACAAAAGTCCTTGGAGAAGAATCACACATAATCACAGAATGTTAGGGATTGGGAGGGACCTCAAAAGATCATCCAGTCCCAAGAGCAGCTCTGTGCTGAGGTCATTGCCAGTCTAACAAGAGCAGAAGGACCAAGGGCCGGTTGCTGGGGGTCTAAGAGACCCTCAGTGCATTGCTCACTCTGGGCCACAGTATCTGTGCTTCAAATTGATGGATGGGGGGTCTGCTGGCAGCCAGAGCAGAACCTCTGAAACAAAGCCCTTTGACAAAGTCTTTAATGAGATTCAGCGCCTTATCGCCAGCATGGATTCTCAAGATATTTCCCCACCTGGGTTAGAATCAGCCCCAGAGTCGAGATAAAAGGGAAAGAAAAAATAAATCTCAAGCCCAAACCAAGCTGTGATCAATTCTAATTTGCCCGGGACATGATACATTTTTTGTCTCACCTGACACAGGCTCAGAGAAGCAATTTTTTAATGTCACAGCTCGTGACCTCTGCCTCTCCTGTCTACTTTCAGGGCTCTTCCCTGCCTAGGCTGGGAAATGAGGCTGCCAATGAAGGAGATGCAGCAGCCCTTGGGAGACGGTTTCAGTTTAACGCCCAGCATGTTCAGCTTTGGATATTCTATTGAAATAGAGGGAATTTGTTAAGCTGATGAGGGAAGGCTGCAGCAGAGAAACACAATAGCAGAGTGGGATTAGGCCTGGAGTAAGTGTCTGTACTTTGGAGGATTAATGAGAAAACTGCAACGGATTTTACACGGTGAAAAAGATTCACTGAACGCTTTAGGTGAAATGAAATTAGTGCCACTCACGCTCTCTGAGCCCTCGAGCAGGAGAAGAGACTGGAACCTGTCCATCACATGGAACAGCCGGATCCCCTCCAGCTGCTCTCCTGTATGGAAAATTCCAGTGCAGCACTGCTGGCCATTTATTTCCATTTGCTATGGCAACCCATCCTCTCTCTCTGGGCAGTGTCTCTCCTGAAGGCATGTGGGATGCTGTCAGGAGGTATCTCTGGTCCAGCCAGCTGCTGATCTCTCTGCTGTGTCAGCTGGACTGGCCTGATCCACACTCTGAACAGAATCCCAGGGGTCAAGGGCTCTTCTCCCCATCTCTACTGCCTGCCTGTGACTGTGAGTTCCCTTGAGCATCTTGGCTTTCTCACTGGCATGAGGCAAGTCCAATAAAGAAAGCTCTGTGTCCTTGTAGAAGACCAGGGAGTCAGGGATCCCCTAAGGTCGAGAGTGAGGAGAGAGATTTGCCTCAGAAATTCCAGATGCTCAAAATACTTGCAGGAGAAAAGGCTATGAAGGACAGACACTGAAATGAAGAGGAAAAGGGAAACAGGAGAAAGATTTTTTTAAAACATTGATTTTTGGGGGGAAAGGTAAATAGAGTAAATAAGCATGTGGTTGGATGAAATCTTCTTAGGGTCACACTGACCACATGTGAGTTACTAGAGAAGGGCTTTCCAGCTCCCAGAGTGAAGGGATGGACCAGTAAAAGGGGCTTGTTGATAACAGAGCACTTATATTGCATATAGCTGATGCTCCTGGATACACAGGAGAAGCCTGGGCTGGCTCGTGCCTCCTGTGTGTTGCCTTCCAGTCCATCATTCTTTCTAATTAGGCACCTCTGACACACAATTAATCCTATTTGCCTTCAGGCTTTTTTATCTTTCCTTCTGCTTTTATCAGACAGGGAATTAGAGTCTGTTAGTATGTAAAGTGCATTGCATGGACCTGGCTTTTCATGGGGATTTGGAGACTTTTAAGAAGGCAGTGTCTAACCCATGATCTTAAAAGTTTCTTATGAGTAATTAATTTCTTTCTCTTCTCTTCTTTTTCTAATCACAGTGCTTATTACGCCTATGTTCATACAAGCAAAAAGGCAAAGATGTTAGAGTGGGAAAGAACTCAATTCGACGCTGCAACATCTAGTTAATCCCAGCTTTCAGTCTGCTCTCCTCAGCTCACATCAGCAGCTCTCTCATTTCCACTGCCCCCATTCCAGGCTCTACTTGCAAAGTCCATAGACCTGCTAGTGCAGCCCTAGCTTCTGGGACAACCCCACAGCAGGTCTGGCTTTGCTTCAGCTTGTCCTCCCAACAAATGCTCTTTTGCTTTAATGTTCCCCATTCACTCCCCCAGCACTGGTGTCCCCTCCGAACTGCCTCTCCTGAGTCCCAATCCTGCTGTGCTGGGTGTGCACCAGCACCTTGTGGAACTCCAGCCATATCTCTGGCTTGTCTTGTGCTCTCTCTAGTCAACATGATGGCTGATGCCTCTCATCACTGGGTAGTTAATAAAATAACGCTAATGAAATACCCACTCGACTCAACGAGTTGCAAGTGCAAGCAGCAGTGGCCACCACACCAACTATCTATCACTGTCAAGGTCCCCTGAAGCCTAAAACCAATTCCAGACCCAAACGAAGGAGGTTTGGCTCTGTCCAGAGTGTAATCTACCTGTCATTTCTAATACATATTCCATTGTGTTAAGCAATGAATTGCAGGGGTTGCCGAGGCTGAAGGGTTATGAACCACTGAGAAATGAAGTGCTCCACATCCTGCACAGCTCACTTCAGCTAGTGATGGTCCACGTAACATACTGCTCCTCTCTTGACTCTTGCTCTGCTTAGAGACCAGAGAGCTGCACTTTCAGGCCACAGCTTCTCTACTGGGGAAGGACGTGGGGACTGAGACTTTTGGTTGCCTCAGGCATTTTTGCCCTTTTTTGTGCCCTGAAATGAACAGTTTCACCAGCCTCTGAGCAAAAGGAAAGAAGGAAAAAACAGCACAGTCTTGAACTCGTGGCATGAGCTTTTTGGCAATAAGACAGGGTTAAATCTCACTCCTCCCTGGGATTTCCCCATGAGAAAGAAGGTAAGTCTTTCTGCACTAAGGCAAGGTAAAGATGGACTATAGATAAGATCTAGTGTCCACTAAACTCAGTACTTCTCCTTCTCATGGACTGGGTCAGAGGCAGAATAAAGCCTCAGCACATCCCAGCACCCTTATTCTGGGAATATGGAATAGGGATACTTTCACTTCTCTTAGTAAGTTTCCTCCCAAGCAAATGCACCCTTCTTGGCCCTTCTCTCCACCAGCCTAATACACCTTCAAACACATTTGCAACCACTCATTCCACCATGTTTTTTGTTGTTGTTGGGAATGGGGATGAGAAGATTGCACCGCACAGGAGATAAATGAGTGTTATACACTTATTTAGGAAATCAAGAGGCGGGAAAACATCACGCTGCTCACCTTCCCTGTTACCCCTTCAGCATGAGCTGCCTTTCCCTATCAGCCCTGTTCCCAGCCCTCCTAGAGATCAGGCCTATTAGTCCCTCTTTGCACCAATGTTTGTTTGGTTCCTGTAAAACAATGATTAATAAGACACTTCTGACTTAGCAGGTACTGTGGCAAGCTCACCTTCTTCACAAGCTTCCTATGCTGCCTTTTATATATCAAAGTGAAATGTAATTATCTTCACAGTGCAGGGTGTAAATCAGCTGTGTGTCAAGATGATTTCCTTCAGGGTTTTATTTTATTGCGCAATAATATTTGACACAGGGCTTAAAGGTGCTGTTACCTGCCTAATCGCGTGAAACAATTTCATGTGCAAACAACTGGTAAGTGTGAAAACTACCATAAACTAGCTCCAGGGAATTCTCTACTGCCCTTCTCTAGAAATCCTGCTTGGAAAACAGGTACTGATCTTCTCCCATCAGAGAAACCAAGCTGGGAGAAACCGCTTTGTTCATATGCAGGGGGAAGCAGAAAACCAGCATCTCCATCTGCATTAAGCCCCTCAGGCCAGAAGGGCTGAAGTTAATTTGGAAGGGAGACTGACCGCAGATGAGGGCTCCCCTGCTTCTCCTTAGAACAAATGGAGGCCTCAGAACCTGCCTTAGGGAGAGGGTGAAAGAGCGAGAGGCAGAGATGGAACAATAGTGGTTATTTATAAGGCTTTTTTTGTGCATTGCAGATCACAGCCAAGAGGCATCTGCCTGAGGTCTGAATTAGTCAGAATGGGGTTGGGAGGTGGGCATCTGCTTGAAATCACCTGTCTCCAAGTCACTATTTTTTCACCTCAGGGTAGTTGGCATTGTCAATGATGTTTTAACCTACTTACAATAATAATCCCTGTAATAAAGACATGTTTAAGAATCTCAAATGACTAGATGGAGGAGTATGGAAGCTGCTGTGTAGGAAGGCCCTCAGTGGCTTGCCAGTGAAAGGTGGTGAGCCAGCTACGTTATGTAGTTTCTTTACGTATTTCCTATACGTGATATTGCTGCTGAATGGATCTACCCCCTTATGCCTGGGTACACGGTGCTGGGGACTTTGTACATAGTGAGTTGAGAAGGACAGGGTTCAGCAGGAAGCTGTGGTGAAAACCTCCTTCATCCTCGTGTGCTGGGTGAAATGTCATGTACAAAACCATCATGAAGAGCAACAGGCTTTGTGCTGAGAAGCCAGACAGATGAGGTCCCCTCAGCCAAGAGGCAACAATGGCAGCCCAGGGGCTCTGCCTGCTCTCCTCCCAGACAGATAATTTCCATACTGAGTAGTGTTATTCATGAGGGTGCCTGGGGGTCCCAGTGGTGCTCAGAGATTTTTACAGAGCTGCAAATCACAGCTGCTCCAACCAGGGAATAAACAGCTGTGAGCAAGAGAGAGAGATTTACCAGTGCTGGGGCTGTGGAGCAGCATTTTGCAGAGCTTCCATGGGATTAATGTAGAGGAAGGTGACTGCGTCTGCACGGATGAGTCCTAGGAGGGGATGAGAGCCTGCCTTTATCATCCTGTGGCTTGTCATGGTTATTTGTTCTTCCACCATGGAGAGGTGCAGGAAGGAGGGCTGAAGTGCAGGCTGGAAAATACTCAGTATGTGATGATTAAGAGCTCATGTCCTTGGCTTGGTCACAGGGCTGGGCAGATTTAGCTGACTGCTGTCACCTCACAGACTTCCAGAGGAACGACTGGACATTTGTCACAGACAACACCCTGATGGTGGAGAAGGACAGTGCAGCAGGTAGCACAAGACCAGGCAGGCAGGGTCTTGGTGTGTGGTACCCATGTGGGATGGAGGATGAGCTACTGGTTCAGACAGGAGAGAAGGAGCCTTCATCTCCATCACTGGTGAGGGATGCTGAAGTACAAAGTAGTTGTTTTCCTAGTCTAGAGGCCACTGAAGAAGTTTGTTTTCAGGCTACATGGGTGAGAAAAAGTGGCTCTTGGCCAGTCCAGCTAATGGTGTCAATCCTAAAAGCAGAGGAGAGAGGAAAGGGCAGAGCAGAGTAGGTGTGCATGATAAGCAGTCACTTTGTGAATGCTATGGAGCCTGCTCAAGCTAATGCAGGGTTTTTATACTAAACTGTCCATGAAATGTAGCTTGAAAATTGCACTTGCTATTGCTACCTCAGCTGCTACAATCAAAGCTGAAGAAATATGCAGCTCAAAGAGCTGTGAGAAGCAGCTAAAAATAAGGCAGGTCAAAAGGGAAAATAAGAGCAGAGCTGAGCAGGAGCTGAGCAGCACAGCAACAGCTTCAGCAACAGAGCAGGCAGCATGGCCCTGCTGCTGGGAGGGGGCTACCAGGTGTAAGGTGACGCTAATCCCCTCCCTGGTCCATCATCTCAGCATTAAAGCAAAGGAGAGTTACCATCCAGTCCAAAATAAGAAGCAAGACCAAATATGCCTTTACTTATATGGTGAAAGAACAATTTCGGGGATTCTGTTAACCCTGTGTAGATCTCATATATATACATATATATCTTATAACACCAATAAAACACTGAGACAGTTCTTTCTGTAAAAGTGCCAACATGTATTAAGTGCTGTAGTACAAGCAGCTGGATCTCAAAATTATCTTTTTGTCTGAGGTTTTGGAGAGGAGAAAGGTAGTGTTTGCTTTTAACGTTATTCCACAGAGACACAACTTTGTCAAAAAAAGGTGAGACTTGGTGACCCTAGAAATGTCTAGAGCAGTGAAGGGATCATCCACATGCTGTTGTCACCTGAATTTTCTGCAGCCAGGAGGTTTTATAGCCACACTGTACTCTCATGTGTGTCTCCTCACTCCCTTTCTTTGCTTCCCTAGTCAATATAGCTACTGTGAGCTGCAGCTGCCCTCCATAGGACCAGCGTGCAGACCCCAGGGACCAAGGACCTTTGCCCCCTGAGTGCACTGTGCTAAATCCAGTGTCTGCAGGAAGGGTCAAGGAAAACGAACAACCTTAGAGACGAACTCTCTGGCCCTGCATCTGCAGGGAGAGTTGTCAGGCTCAGATCTGAAGCTGCTGGAAGACAGTTGCAGGATGAATTGCTCCCATCTCTGCCCTCAGTCTGGAGAGAAAGATAACATAGTGGTTTTATGCCACACATGACACGCCTGCCTTTCCATCTTTTCCATCCCTAGATTCCTTCTATTTATATAACCTCATCAGCTGCCGGGCAGACCTGAGGTATTAAAAAGAGTACCCTAAAGAAATCCAGCAGAACAAGCTGAAGGAACATCTCTTCGCATACATGGGAGCCAAAACATTACCCTGAGGAGCAGTGCACTGCTGAGCACCTGCAAGCAGCAGCCACGGTCACAGCCACCCCCTACTGAGATCTATATAAGGTGAAGTAAAACATCTGTGTCAAAGCAAGAACGCTGCATGTCTTTCACTCACTTCCCACACGCAGGGGTACGGCTTTTCTTCATAGGATGGCCCAACCAACAGCGTACAGCTACAAGGTCTTCCGAAAAATTCAGCTGAAGTAGTGGTGACAGATGCTGTTGATCTTCCTGTGCAACACTGAATTGCCTTTTTAGATGAAAGTTATCAATTTTGCTGCCATGGCAACCCCAAAAGTCACCTAGAGGACAGCCTGTCTGGGAAAGCAGGGATGGTTTATGTATAAGATTAGAGGGAGACAGGTTTTCTGGGACTCTGGGCTGGACAGTAGGAGACCACAGGGACCATAGGCTGTGTTTCCCCCCAGCAATGGGGACTACCTGTGCCACTGACCCCAAGGCTCATTCATCATCAGAGCAGAGTAATCAGCCCCAAAATGGGTGCTGGTGATTAAAGTCACAACCCAGCTGCTTCCTCAATATCTGTTCTACATGACCTCCCTCTTGCACAAACCTGTGTAGCATTTAATAACACTGAGTCCTGCTATCCCTTTGTCAAAGTTGACTGAAGCCTGTCAAAGGGTTCAAGAGTTGTATGCAGGGGACAGAAAAGCAATTGCCTTTTCTCACTCCTACCATATGTTGTGTCATCTCGTAAGCTCCCTTTCCTTAGAAAATCAGACGAAAACTGGTATACTTCAACCATTTCAATTGTTTGCTGTAAATGTTTTCAAAACCAGAAGTTGAGCAAAACTACCCTTTTCAATGCAAAGGGTTTCAATTTAACTAAATTGTTGTTTTCCAAAGACTTCACTGAAAAATTCCCACACAGTTGTATTCAGCAACTCAGAGAAACCAGGATTTACTTCATTTGTTCTAATGTTCTTATGCCACACAGCACATTTTAAGCATGTTTCTGTCTGTCTCTAATCCAACTTTGGCTTCTCATTCCTAACGATTGTTTCAAGTGCATTAATTTTATTGAAAGACACTGTCAAGCCTGCATGTGCATTTATATCTAGGATTCGAGATTTAAAAGCACACTTTAGCTTCAGTCTGGCCTGCTGAACACTGATTGCAAGCAATGATTTCTTCTGCTTTCCCATCATCTGTGCAATGCCCTCCTTTTTCTTTGGAGTTTATGGTCACTGACTCCGGATTGTGTCATTATTTGTCTTTGTTCTGTGTTTTAAACTTTGTTACAGACTCAGCCATTGTGCAATCTCTGTTCAGTGACCTATAATACCCTAATTTAGCTGGCATTTTGATCTTGGATTCCTGGCAAAAAAAATCCATCATATGCAACGCTTCTTTCCCTTTCTGCTTTCATCACTTCCCCACTCTTTCATTCCCTCCCACCTTTAAAAAGGTCTGCTGTGTGTTTCCTTATCTTCACACTCCACTCTCTCTCCTCAGGTTGTCTTCCACCCATTCTTTTTCTCTCTCTTTCTTTATTCCAGATCAGCTGCCCCTTTCCAGCCTTGCTTCTCTCTCAATCCCTGCACCAAGTCATGACACCCGCAATGAAAGAAGGCATCTGTTCATCCTCTTGGGATGAGTCTGATAAGGAAACTGCTCTTCTGCTGAGGCTGGAAATTATGCCAGAGCAAGAAATGTTGATAGATGAGATAATGGCCATAAAAACCAGCTCTGGGAAGTAAAGCCCATTCATCTGCTGAGGACCAGCAGCAAGTGCATGCAGGTGGTCTTCACCATCACAAGAGGGAGTTGCTTCTGCTCGTTTGCATTTTGTTAGTGGATACTAAGGCAAAGCAACAGACTAAGCAGCATCCTGGACAGCTCCTGGCACTGGACACTCCGCCACTCAACAACCGTAACGGGAGGAACCCGTACATCACATCTCGTTTCCAAGCCCTTTTCAGGACCCTCTCCCAGCAGAGTCTGGAATGAGCAAACTCAGCCTCGCTGTGCACAGCTCCATTAGAGTGCCCCTCAGGACAAAGAGCTGGAGCTCTTCATTCCCTCTGCTGCCTTTCCCAAGATCCCCAGTGATGTTCGACAGCCGTGACAACATCAGAGCCGTGTTGTTTTGGAGTCTGAATGCCGCGTTCACCAGTCCTAACAGGACAGCAGCCCTGCATGCCCATGCGGTCAGTTGGTTAGCAGTCCTGTGTCTGTGCGGCTGTTGTTCCTCCCCTACCTGCATCCAGTTATAATAACAAGCTTTGGGAGTCACACTTAGTTGTGGTGCAAGCCTGGGAACGCTCTATTCCTGCAGGTGTCACATTTTGTCCAGCATGCACACACACGGGGGGAGAGCACACGCAGAAAATGCCTGGTGGCTCTTTTGGCAGCTCCTGAACCTCCCATTTTCTATCATCATGGCGGTATTGTAACGAGAACATGAAAGAAGAAGATAACACTGAAGGGAGCAAAATACGGCCTGCTTTTCTCTCTCTCTCCTGTTTAGAATGAAAGGCAAACTGTGGCAGGCAAGCCTATCAGATCTGTCAGCGCGACAACCAGCAATGGGAGGGAACGGCGAGATGCTATTGTACGCACCATTCTGCTTGGCGGGCTCCTCTCGCTGGCTCAGGAAAGGAGAAAACAGAGAGAAAACAAGATGTGGGTGTTCAACGGGGAGCCAGAGACATTTGTTATCAAAATGGAAATGTGCCTCTTTGTCGATGAAGGTGTATCTGCTTCCCATTGTCTCTCGTGCCAGCCCAGTGAAAGGCTCCTTTGATGGCTCCGTGTTTGTGCACCGGCTATGAAATTGCTTTAGAAGACAAAGGGAGCTCATGCTTATTGGTAACGAAACGGAAGCGAGGGCTACGTTTCTCTAACCCCGGCTCACCACGCGAGTGCAATTTCCCCGGGAGCAGCTGCCAAAGGCTTGCAGAGAAAATTGGAAGGTTGAGACTGGATGGGGGTCAGTGACGAACAAGGGAGAGTTACTGCTCTTTCGCAGGACTAATGTGGCCATCTGCTCTGATTTAACAGGCCTGCTCCAGTCCAAGTGTTTGGAGCGCTCTGGGCCACACGTTCCCTCCTCCCCACTACACTGGATTCCATTAGCAGTGAGGACAGGGCTTGTTGCTGCCAGCCACATAGTGCCACGTTAGGCCACTGTCCAGGACCTTCCCTAGCTGGGCAAAGGAGAGCAGAAATCCATAGCTGGAAGAGCCCAGGGGCTTTACATTTCTACTCGCTCTACTGATCACCAGGGATAGAGGTAGATTAGATGTAAAGCAGCATCAAAAGCGCAGGGATAAGACTCTCAGGAAACACATTATGGGTGGCATAACACCACCTAGAAAAGCTGTCAGAGTTTCGGTATCCAAAGCACAGAACCCTCACAGCCAAGCTCCATCAGGCAGCAGCAGCACCATGCTCTTATCCCCCAGCATTGCCACACGCCCATCCTCACAGAGACAACCAACTGTGCCAAAACATCATTTGCACCTAGACTGCTCCCTATTTACGCTCATTTTCTTACACACATCTCCAAGCCCGCCTCGTGTTGCACGATGCTCACACTGCCCCTATTCCCTGCATCATGCTTTTCCACCTTTGTTCTGCTCCACTCTCAGACGCAACCTGGGACCAGGTGTGTCTGTGTGCAAGTGCTGTATCACTGCATACACGCACACTTGCTCATTAACTAATAGCAGCCTTAATAGGAAGGTGTTTCTTCCTTCACCTTTCCTTTCTCAGATGGAAAGTTTAATCACACAGTCACGCTCAGCCAGCCTCGCTCCTTTATCTGCAATAAAGCCATGGTTTCTAGCAGATAGATGCCTCAGACTGAGCTGACAATTTCACACAGGGCCTTATCAGTTCTCACACATGGTGCAAGGCTGTTGGAAAAGAGACGCGGGATTCACATGTCTAACAAGCGGGGTTAAATGCTTCCCCCCCCAGTTCTTCCCCTCAACTGCTCCTTCTCCCTCCTTCCTCTCACCAGCTACAAGACTGACAACAGCTTTAAAAGGACAGTCTTTCCTAGCTCCTGGTAAAAGATGTTAATTCATTGTTGTCTGTTCTTTATTTGATTATCAGTTTATTAAAACTGCCCAAGGTGATAGCATTTCTTCTAGAACAAACCTTCCACTCTCTCCTTTAATCTGTTAGCAGCTCTATTCACAAGACAAAAACAAGTGGCTGTGGCTTGTTTGGGAGATCATACCCCTTTCCAGCAGGAAGAGACACAGGAGTTGGGAGCACAGCTGGATTTCAGTGCTGTAGTCAAGCCACAGTCCCGTGGAGTCACCTCAGGCATATTCTTGCTGTCCCAGCTCCAGGAAAAATTGTAACTTATTTTTCTCAGGCCATCCACACGGCAATAAAGTCGATTTGTATTCAGAGAGCCAACCCTCCTGTGTTTGCTCTCAGGGATGGAGTTATTACAGCAAACCCGCTGGAAGCACCGCCTGGTGCAGTCCCAGCCCTGCTGAGGATGCATCCAGCCTTGTCTCTTCCCCACACCCCTGCCAAAACATCAGCCCCCTTCACCCCTCCAGCAGCTGCTGATGCTTATTCCCCTTCTCCTGCTCTGCCTTTAGCTCAGCCACAAACGTACAGGAATATTTTTACAGTGACAGTTGCTTGTTACAGACTGCAGCGCCTGCCATATAAAAGTCAGCAGCAACATAGAGGAGCGATTAATGATAATGGTTGACATTTTATACAGTGCCTTCCAGCCTAAGTATTGCACTTAGCAGGTTGTATCAAAATACAGCCCCTCTTTTCCTCCAGAGCCAGGAAAATAGCATCCTGGGGATTGCAACATGAAAGCTGGGTTAATGGCATGTGGCAAGTGTTGGCGAGAAACCCATGTGGGCAAGTAGAAAGGAAGGCTGACTCCTCTATGAACTGGAACAGGGCACCCAAATCTTTCAATGAGCTTTGAAAATCCTCACTTGCACATCTAACAGTGACCTAATTTCAGTGGGGTTTTTAAAGACACTGCTGTTGTAACTCCTGAAGGATTTGGGGTGAGGCTTGGGGCAGATTTACATGGGATTTACACCTGCTATGCTATTGCTGGACCTGCAACTTGGCCTCCAAGAGACAGGACAGAAGTGGAAGCCTTCTAAGATCTGCTGAACTCCCTCCTTTGCTCTCCTTGCTGAAAAGAAAGCCACCTTCAGCACTGATCATTGTCACAGGTCAAGGCCTCTCCAGCTTGAATTAAGGCAGCTTTCATTCACCCTGGGGAACCTGCATATTGCCAAGACTAATGTCTCCCACACTCAGTGATGCTTCTGAAACATCTTCATCGCAACCGAGGCCTGTCTTGGTTGACCCATAACTTAATTTCCTTCCTTTCTGTCTTCGACATGTACGGTTGGGAGGGAGCTCAGGAGAATATCACATCCCTCCCTCTTTCACTGAAGCAGAGTCATAAATATCCAAAACGCCCTTGCCAGATGCTGATAATCCCACCTTTCTAAGTCTCTGAGGGAAGAGGTGCAATGACTCTCCTGGATAACTTGTTCCCCTGCCTCACTCCTCTCACAATTAAAAAGCATTTCCTTATACCTCACCTGAATCGTCTCATTGCATTTTTCCCTCTCTCATTCATTAAAAATAAATAAGTAATGAACCAAGCAGTTTTTCCACCCCCTCTTGCTCAATATGAACTTTTGATATGACCCATAGGGAACGAGCTGCACCCAAAACTTCATTTTTTGTTCCCAAGAAGGAGGCACTTGAGATTAAAGCCTCAGACCTAGAGAAAATTGATTTGCACAAGCAAGAAGCATTTATGCAATATGTTGGTTATAAACCAGCACTCCAGGATTCATACTCCCCCAATGAATGTGGTGCCTCAGGGCATTAAGCTACTGACTCACAAGCCAGTGTTACAGGCAGAGGTGGCTGAATAATTCATCAATAGCTCTACAAATTTGGTTTCCATTCCTGTCAGGGAGCTCACTGCACAAATATGTCTCTCCCAGAATCTGTTCATTAGGTGAGGTTACTCATAAGAATAGCAGTTGGACTGTGCGTGTGAAACCCTGGTCCCGGTGGAAGTTTTGGATTTGCTTTTCTTTGCAGCAGGAATTAGTTGCAAAAAATCAGGACTCAAAAGGGGAGCTCTTTTGTATTGGCTATGCTGCCCACGTGGCGTTTTGTCTGTCTCCCGAGTAGCTGAACTCAACCCCTGGAATGAGTTTCCAGGGTGAATAAAAATATCACATTTGATTTCCATTAATGTGCTATAACATTGCTTAAAATTCACTTCTCTCAGTCAGGCTGATCTATCCGTCTATTTCTATAATTTTATTTCTAGAGCAACCATCACTCCGCTATCTAATTATTAATTCGTCCACTAGCATGCTTGCTGCAAGCTCACATCAAAGGCAAGGAGGTACAACCAGAGCAAACCAGATGAATAATGCAAACGGACGTTGTCTGAAATCTGCTGGCCAAGAAATTCCCTGTGTCTAATTCCAGTTTCCCAGGCCCTTTTAAACTACCGCACAACATTCAAAAATTCATAAGGGGGTGGGGGTGAAAATAAATGACAGTTTAAATTTCCTCAGGGTGACAATTTTCCACTGCAAATGGCAAAATCTGATGTAATGGAGAAGAGTATGATCATTATTTGTATTGCAGGAGAGTCTGGGAGCCTCCGGCCAAGTGTCAGGACACTGTGCTGACAAGACTTGAAGGGCTCACCAGCAGCTTTCCAGGAGGCAGCGATAATACCTTGGGACAAGACACAATGAAAGAGGTAGATCATGTCTTGAGAAACATAAAGGAAACCAGTAAAAAGAAGAGATTACTGAGATCATTTAGGGAATGGCAAACCCTGCAGAGAAGGGGCTGGCTTTTTTGCCTCACACAAATGAAGGCTGAAAGGGTATCTGATGTCTGTGTCTGAAAAACAGCAGAGGAAAAACAAGGAGGGAGCTTCAGTCCTCCAGCTAAACAGTAACAGAGGAGGAGGGCAAATGGAGAAAAACACCCATGGCTACAGCTAAACCAGAAAGAAGGAGGTTCTTTGCTATCACGGCAACCAGATCCACTGTATTCATAAGGACAGATAACCAAGCTGAAGATGCTCTCCATGCTGGAGAAGGTCACAGCCCATGGAGAGGACCAAACTGGCTGCACCTGCTGTCCCTGGTCACTCATTTCCTGGACATGCCTGGTCTGCATGGGTCTGATTCTGGCTGCCCCACACAACCCACTTCACCTCCCAAGCTGCAGGATCTAGCAGAGGGGCAGTAACAGCCATACTGATCTCCTTTATCCCACCAGCATACAACTGCAGCCTGTGCTGTCCTTTGGCACATAGACTCACACAGCAGGGGAAGAAATCAGCATGCATTTCACCATCGAATTTCCCATGGACCCTCAACTTTCCCAGGCACGAAGAGAGGGAAAAGGAAAACACACTGCTGTCGGCAAACGTTGCGTGAATGAGTCACTCTCCCCTCGCCCTGCTTCTCCACCATTCCCCCAGGTGACAGTTCACGTGGGAGGATAAATATAAATAAAGACAGGGAAGCTGAAACATTCTGATGACTCATGTAATATTCATTTTGAATTAATTCATACATGATTCTATAAAAAAAGATACATTCCATAAGATTATTTCTGTGAGCTCTAATTTGCTGCTGGCAAGGAGCAGAGTTTGGGTCTTTTATGGGTATTAGTTCCATAGTGTATAGCAGGAGGCAGAGGAAGTTTAATTATGATTCACTGAGCCACATTGTGGGTATGTTTTAAAGCCACTTAATTAGCGTAGAAATATACAGCTGTAATTATCCTGAAATATGGCCTAATTAACCTCCGCAAAACCCATACACACAGCTCAGGAAACTTGGAAGCATTAATAGTCTATTAATATACCAGCACTGACAGCCTATCACACTCACATTTGGGAAGAGGAAGACAGAGCATCCTTAGGTGTGATCTCCCATTGACGATAGCTACCTGCGGCAGGTGAGGTCTGACCCCCCCTGTGCTGGGAAGGGCTGTGGCAGGTCTGGTTCACCTCCCACCACAATCCATGTATGCGACCCGGAGTGAAGTTGCTGTTTCCCAATCTATAGATCATTCCAATCCTTTCCCTCTGTTCTGTCTTCTTAAATCCTGAAATTAATCTCCCTACATCTCTACATCCTTCCCACCCTATGCAGCCCTCATTAGATGTTTGTGGAGGCTCAGGAAACAAACAGGATGTCCTCAGCCACTGCAACCACGTTCTGACATTCCCCCCACCTCTGGAGCTGAAAATGATTAGATAGACTGGATTAATTCCCAGCCCTGAAGTGTAAAGTAGATGATCAGGGAGATAACTAAAGCATGGCTAAAGCTAAAAGTTGATGGCAAAAGGTCTCGTGTTTGTTTCTGGATGTTAAAGCTGATAAAAACAGGAACAACCAATTATCACTTCAAAGACACCTTGATATCATGGGGTTTCCCAAACCATCTTGCAGACCCAAGAAATCAGGGGTGCATTTTGCACTTGGAACATCGCATATAGGAGCCTTTAAAAAGTAGAACAGCAAATTAATGCCCTGTCCCTCGACCCCATCCCTTTATATATGACGAAACCAAGGCGCACACCTAGAAATTCAATCCCCTGACTATGCTTTCTTTATGCTCTAACAACCAGATCGTGCTACCTCTTAGCTGTGGAAACACCCTGATTTTAATAGCTTCATCTTTCAGGAAGGGACATTTAGTCCCATTTGAGTTAAAGAAGCACCATAAAGACAGTATCTGAATTGTTAGGGAGGGGTGATGGGAGCTGAAAGGAGTGAGGTGGAAAGAGAGAGAGAGAAAGGCTGGTGTGAGGTTCTTCTTCAGGCAGAGCACATAGCCAAGTATTCAAGCACCGTCTTCATCCTTTGGTGATCAAAGCAACGGAAAATGAATCCGGCTGTAATCATCCACAGGGTAGTTTGCTTAAGATTCCCCTAATTATGGAAGTGTGGAAAATTACTGCTCCATGATGCACTGAATAGGAAATTGAAAGCTCCCACAACCCAACTGGAGCTTAAAAAGACAAGGGAGGTTCAGAGAAAAGAAGAGATGAGGAAATAAGTGTCAAAAGTGTGTGAGCAGGGGGACAGTGAGGGAGTGAAAGACCAAGAAAGGAAGGTAAATGTCTAATTGTGTCTCTCCCACTGTCTGGGAGATCACCAGTTATGCAGAGCTCTGAGCTGAAGAGAACATTGAGAGCAATCTAGGCCTTGCTAAGCTGGCCCTTCCACTTTGCCACCAATTCTGCTGTGACACCGTTGACACTGTACACAAGCAATATCTCATCCAGAGCTTCTGGCTGAAACTCAGAGGACTCTTCTGAATACCATTCTGTCTGATATGCGAGGGTGGGGGATCTGTCTATAAATAATCTGAATTATTGCATCCCAAAGTGTTCTTCCAGTGGCTGTTTGTCATGATAGATGACAGCAGGTACCATAGGGGGCTCATCCTTCAGTGTGTCTGAGGTCTTTCCTCTGGTCAAACCTCACTGCACTGTGGTTCCCTAAGAGGGACCCAGAGCACACTCACCTTGCTCTGGGTGTGAGAAGCTGGGTCCATCTCTCCCAGGAGCACACACAGTCTCTGATTGAGCAGAACACTCTGCTTACTTAATGTATGTCCTTCAAAGGCCTTATATTCACTTAGAATGAATGAGATCAACAGCATAATGCAGAGCTGGTACGTCTCACAATCACAGGCGGCTGTTTTGGCTCCAGCTTCCTTCTCCCAAAACCATGTGCTACAGCACATCAAAAGCTGCTTCCAGGAGTCAAATGATCCTCCAGGGAATACTATTGCCATTACAAACCAGTGCTGGGGCAGGAAAACACCACAGACAAGTGTAATTCATCCCACCAGCTTGTTTCTATTCAAATAAATCCTTCAGCTCTTGTGAAATAGCAACAGAAAATAACCAGTGACCCCAAAATATGTATTTTTACAACTCTTCATCTGCAGAGGCCTTAACAACCCATCTTTGGCTTAGTACCTTTGACTATAGGAGAATTCAAGTCATAAGGGACCCCAGGGGATCTCCAGCCCAACTTTCTGCCTAAAACAAGGCTATTTGTGAGTTCAGAGCAGGTCACTAAGGACTTGATTCAGTTTGGTCCTGAAAACTTCCAAGAATGGAGGCTGCACAGCCTGGGCAACATCTCAGGGCAACGATGACAATGAGTGGCTTATGGGCTTAGCAGACATCAGTGGAAACACCTCAGGAAACAGAGACTTGGGGAACAACGCTGCAGAACAACAGACGGGCTTTTGCAGGAGGGTGTTTGGTTCTCCTTCAGTCATAAACACAGGTTCCTCTTTGCTGTCACAGTCACTAACTCCAGCAATAACATGAGTTGTCTGCCTTCCCAAGGTACCCCGAGCAGAGCCAGATGCCAGCCAGGCATAGGTCTCAGGTCTGTCTTTGCATACATCCTGGCTTCTGTTTGAATTGAAGTGTCTGCAGTTCCTGGTAATAACATGGGACATTAATCTGCTGATGACTTTGCATAACAAGAGGATTGCAATTAACATGACGATCCTTCCTTGTGTTTGAGCACGTTGGTACGGGTCATGAAGTTGGTGTAGCAAAATGATCCAAAGGGAGTTATTTATCTAGCTGTAAAGGAGCCGTGTTCCTGCAGAAACAAGAACTCCAGTGCAAGGTAGTGCTTATGTCTGCATGTGTCTGTCACTGCTGCCTCCGCTCGGGTGGCACTGAGGGGACACTGTGTGCTTATATATGCCAGCTCGTAGTGATGTGACAGACCCCATGCTCAGAGAAGGGCTGATCCACACACCTCAAAACACACCCTGAAGTTGCCAATTCTCTCATGTCCTATGTTCCCTGCTGGGAAAAGTTGTATCTCAGCCTTTTGCTGAGCTGAGTTCAAGGGATAAACCTATTTCAATGCCTCAGGTTAGAGAGGCAAGAAACCTGGGTGAGAGGGAAGAGCACACGTTGGGCTCTTGGCTGTGTCCCAGCAGGGCACAGCCCTCCTCCTGATGCCACGTTCTGAGCCACCAAACCACAAACACCCACAGAGACATTCCCCATTTGGCCTTCTCTACCAGTGTCGGTATTGATTTCCCAAGGCAAAGCATCCTATAAGAGCCTCTCAAGCCTACATCTGAACAAATCACTGCTGGAACCACTGGCCAGTAACAAATAAGAGGAATTTATGATTACTGTGTGGTTAGCTGGCTTATGGTAATTAATGGACATGCTCCTGAAAGTTTGCTGGCAAGTTCCCACTGCATGGGAGAAGAAGTGATGGCCTGTAAGAGAGGGGGAAGCTCTCTCATTTGGACAGATTTATGAGGGATGCACCTCTCCCTGGTTAAATTAATTTTAAATTGATGAAATTGTGGGTTAATTGATGAAAGCGGAATTCACCCACTTTTTCAGACCACATGAAGTCTTCCACACTTTCTCCACGTCCCCCATCACAGCTTCATTCTAGTTCTGCGTCGCTCCCATCACTTGAAAAGATCATCCTTCCTGTTCCCTTTCCCCGAGAGAATTACTAACAATTCTAAGCAAGCTTCCCCAAAAATGAAGTTTCAGACTCTGTGGTGTGTTTTTGGGGTCCTTAAACACTTATAAAAAGTAAGTGAAGTATGAACCATGTGAGAACTGCTCTTTCTCAAAGAAGAACAGTGGTTTACCAGGATAAGAAGAGAGTCTGGATGTCCAGATTAGCTCCTTACAGATGTAACAAGCGCGGTCACTGTCTCTTTTGTATGTATCTCATTGTAAAGTGAGAAAAACAAGAGGTTTTTAAGACTGTTATTACATGCTGTTGAACAGCACTATCCTCCTGTTTCTTTAGCCCAGGTTTTCCACCCCAAAGCTGTATATTTCATAGTCAACTTCCAATACAGTTTGTATCTTGTTTTGCATAACTGTAAATAATTTCATTAATGGAAAAACTCGAGCCATTATAAAACAAATAAGCAAAATACGAACAGCTAATCTTCCTCTTAGATTGCAAGGATTAAATAAACAGAAATATCAGCGGAAAGGATTCTAGACACGTTGGGCCCCCATAAAGTTTAGTGGGTGAGCTGTTAATTTACATATTCACGAAATGCAATAGGGTGACACTTTTCAAGTTAAAAACTGATGGTACAAACGGCATTTAAAGTTCATTTAATATTATTTGTTAAAATTCCACTGAAAAAAACCTGTCATATGTATAGCAGATCCTATTGCTAGAAGAAGGCAAAAACCAAGCAATTGAAATCAAAATCCACCCCAACACTGAAGAGTCTATTAAGGCTGCAGATGAGAACTTGCATTATCAAATAATCCTCACAGAAGATTTTACAAACACAAACATAAACTGTAGGGGGTTTTAAGTGTTAATTTATCCCAATAACTACTTTTATAAACAGATTTGACTATGTTTCTGCTAGAGATGATAACAGAACTTTTCCCTGGGGGATTGGGAGTATCCAAACAGCAGCAGTTCAGTTTCTGAATGATGAATCCACAACCCACTGGGATTAGGTGGGAGAAGCGCAGATGAAGGGACAATGCAGTGCATGGGCTGTCACCAGCCCTGCTCTTTGCCGCTTCTGTGACTCAGAATGGCTCTTTCCCACCCATTTCTGACCTGTAGGTCTTGTTTCCCATAGGTCTCTATGGTATCACTCACAGGAAAAGCCCAGTCTCAGGCTAACTTGCCCCTGTAATAATACTGTCAGCCCTTTGCTGCTGCTGCTGCAGCAAATGCTCGCTCTTTTTGATGTAATGCCTAGCATGGGATCTCATCCATTGTAGAGAGTGCAGCGACTGCTGTTGGGTCTCCCAAAACATCCCAGTGGGTCTCTGGATCCTAAAAACCAGATAAATCACGAATCCATACAGCCAGGGGAAAATACAGAGCTGCTGATCCCCAAGCTGCCATAGGAGGTGGCTGCAGAACACCAGAAGGAAAGCTACCCCTTGGCCTGAAGTTTGGAAAATGATTCCCATTAATCAAAAGGATGCTGAGGAAGACCCCATCTGCACAAAGCAGAGCACTCTGATTTAAATGACAGATGGCTCACGCACCATCTAAAAGCAGCAAGATATTTGGATTTCTTTTTGTTTGTTTGTTTATTTCTCCCTTACATAAATATGGAAGGAAAACATTGCAGGTGAAATGGTGCATGGAAATTAATCTGGTTCATCGTCCTCATAAATATTAACAAGCTGGTAAACATGTAACCTTATTCCTTTTTACTCTCTGTTCTCATCTCCTCCAAGTTATTTTCGCCAGGGAAGGTTAAATAGCTGGGGTGGTCATGTTGGAAAATGAGACCATGGCAAGAGAAGGTTTTCATCCAGACCCAGTACCAGCAGCGATGCGGTCAGAGCAGCACCACCCACGTGCAAAGTGACTCTGCACCATGGTGGGGCTCTTCATTGATGAGTGTGGTCTGAGGAAGGTTCTGCCCCACCAGCTCCACTGGCCACGGGGGTAAACTGAGGCACCAAGGGGTGCTGCAGCTCACCCCCAGGTCTGGTGGTGACAGGTCCTGGTGCTCTGGATCTGCTCCCCAGACCCCATCCAGTATTGATCTCCTAAAAGTAGCTCTCCTGAACTTCACACACCGTATTTTACAGTGAGGAAAGCATGTTCAGCTGCCCGAGTCTCTTCACCCCTTCCATCACAGCTCCAACTATCAGCCTCCACTCCCTCGCTGCCACAAAAAGAAATACAAACAGGCTCGCTCTTTCATTCATTCAAGACAGCACCTATCTGTTCTCTCCCCTTCTAACAATTTCACCAGATAAACAGAGTGAGAAATTAATAGACATTTTCATTTGCACTGTAATGAAGTGCAAGCGTGTCAGGGGAAACAGTGGAGGAAAACTTGATCTACAGACTAAAGCAACAGGTCTTGTCTCTGTTTTGGTTGGGGCCTTGGAGAATAGCAATCCATGCCTTGAGATAGAGAGAGCTTTGTGCCAGAGGAGTGACTTGAGTGAAAAGGGCTCTGTGGCATGAAATGCAGAAGTAGGTTTATAGCACCAGGATTTATCTGTGACTCCAAGCACTCGCAATATTTCTAATATGACTATTACAAAAGCAAATGGATGGAACCATTAGGCCATATAATCCCTCAGAGTCTGCATACAGCTATAAAAATACTTATGGGCAGGACTCCTAAGTGAAGTCAGGCAATGCATGTTCTGAGTGGAACAAGGGGACATGGGGACAGGGAAGGCTCAGTGTTCCTCCTTGAGCAGAAAAGGAGAGAAGAGGGACATTCTCCTTGCTGAGGAAAGGGTCTGCTGAGCCCCTCTGATCTGCAAGGGCTTAGGGTTGAGCACAGCACCACGTAACATGCTGCTTCCCCTGCCTCGCCACACTCCCTGAAGAGGATGATGGTGTCACTTCAAACCTCTGCTGCAAAAAGCTGCTGAGGCTGGAGAAACTTGCAGGGTTTCTATTTCATACTAAGCTTCTGGGTCACAGGTGGACGTTCTTTTCATGTTGTCCCAGCTGTGACCAGGAAGGGGGATCCTGCAGTACCCCACAGCCAGCACACGAGTGTCACACAGCTCCCCGGCGCAGAAACACGTGTACTGCTGCTGTGCACCCCCCAGAAACTGGGGGATGCGAATCGGCATGACAGAGAGCTTGTTCTCACTTTGTGCCGCAGCTGTCCCAACCCGAGCCAGCGCTTTCATCAAGGCTAAATCCACGTCTCAAACCGCAAGCTGTTTGGAGTTCCCCTCGCTCCACACACCTCTCTGCTCATGCCCATCTGCACCACTCTGCAACAGGAATAAATAAACAACAGCATTTCAAGAAGAGGAATGTATTTTCCAAGGCACCCTGCCTCCTCAAATAACCCAAGGCTGATACAGTCAGAGAACTGGCAGCTGGGCTTCCCTATTGAACAAGGCAAACCCTCTGCCAGGGAATCTGAATCACACTCAAATCAGAACACAAAGATCCGTAAAATCAGCGCTTAGGATTTCACTGTGAGACCTCCAGATGTGGACAAGGCCCTTCCCTAGCGCTCTGGTCCTCTCACAGCAGAGTGAATGCCGCAGAGGTGCGAGTTGCAGTGCCCCATCCCCTAAGCTGCTCAGTCCCCGTGCTGCATTTGCTCAGCAACTCCTGTTGCCTCTCAATGCATCTGTCCCTCCAGTAGTGACACCGAGTCTGTGCACAGTCTTGTGATGCTGACAAGTGATATGGGACCAGCAAAAAGATCCAGTAGGGGGCTCAACTGAGTCTGCACTGTCCAATTCCCGCAGGTCCAAGCTCAGGCATCGAGCTGGTGTCTTCCACATGGAGCACCAGCAGAAAAGCACCTTTGTGGTTCATGAGCTGGGAGAGAGCAAGAGAGCTAGAAAGAGACCTACAGAAACACACGCTATTTAGGAAAGGACTGTTTCCCTAGTAATTAACACCTGTATTCTGCTGGTTTTATTTCATGTGTCCGTGTCTTTCCATCCAACAGTGCAAGTGATGTAGGTTTCAAAGCAACCATGCCATTTTCTGTTAGCTGATCTTTTTAATGCCTAGCTTTATGAAAGATGGCACCCTATATTTTTGTGTTTACATGGATCATTGCTGAATTGGAACTTATCCTGTTTTTGTGAAAGGATTCCTCCCTCTTTGGCAGAGAAGATGAGTTTGTTTTCCAGTCTCTCCTATGTGAAAGATCACGTGGCTATGAAGAAAACCTTGGACCAGTTCCAAATGGTGAACATCATGAAGGCAGATTTGTACCAAAACCTCTAACACTTGCAGTCTGAGATATTTTCAAAGAAAATCCTCAGCTTGGTGAAATAACACAGAGCAGACAAATTTCACTGGCATGAGTTTTCCCGAAAGACAAAATTGTGAATCATGTGCAAAAGAAAAGGCAAAAAAAAAAAGCTGCTGAGACTTTATACAACATTGCTGTATTTACATCCTTAGGCAGCTTCCCTGAAAAGCAGCATCACTGCAGAGGAGAAGAGCAGAGCGCCAAAAGTCTGCACAAATACATCAGGTGAGAATGCAGATGAGTACTTGGAAAGTTGTTCAAAATGAGTGGAGTAGAGGAAGCAGATGAAACCGGTGGCAAAATTGGACCATGGCCCTAGTTTTTGTCCAAGCTACCGTGAGTAATCAGATATTGGAGATAACACCTCTCTGAAGTCAAAGCACTCATCTTCCTCAGCAGAGAGGGATTACAAACCTGGCAGCTGCTCCCACCCTGTACAACACAACCTCAATTCAGGCCCTTCACGCCTCCATATTTAATCACTCTTGGGCAATCCATTCCCTTCCAGTGCCAAAGCCCTTGGGCTTGTTCAGAAGGGTGGACCTTGGGCAGCAATTGTTCTGTTGTGGACTGACATCTCTAGAGAGGCCGCTCAGGTCTCAGCAACAGAAAACCCAGAGGCAAAGCCGGAAAGATATTAATGTTTAACACACAGGGAAGCTACTGTCTGCCAGATGCTCTGATCATCCTGAACTTGGCAGGCAGAAGGTGTTAGCACATCTGAAGCTGCTGAAGGATTTCATCAGCCTGACAGATCAAGGCAGACCCATCTCCCCTTCTGCTGTGTATGTGGTACAGACATACAGAAGGAGATCCTATGGAATGGACACAATCAGGCCCACATGTAGCTCTGACACATCAGCTCCCAGCAGCCTCAGGGCAAGACTGAGTCCACAAGTTAAGTTTGAGATGCATCAAGATCTTTTTTGCCGGGCCCAACCAGGGCTGCAGCACATGAAACAGCACGGGACAAATGCTCCTTCCTGCCCCCAGTGCTGCCGTTCCCAATAGAGACCAGACCTGAAGAGACAGCAGGGGACTCACTCATGGCCCAAGGCTGAGACAGTGGCAGAGAAAGGTTTCCCAACTCAAATCAATTGAATTTGCTTTGCTAGCATGGGTAAAATACAAAAAACCAAACAAATAAATATAAAAAGCTTAGACTAAAAGACTCTCCCTGCATTATCCCCATGTTTGAGTACTTAGCCTCAGCCACATACTGAGCTCGCAGTCTTCTTTTGATTTCTGAGCCTGTTAAGTTTCCCAAGAAAGAATAGTTTCTCTGACCCCTGAAGACCTGCTGAGAAAAAGTTGGCTTTTCTGAGTTGCTTCTTGCACCTCCTTA
Source organism: Nesoenas mayeri (assembly GCF_963082525.1). NCBI lineage: Eukaryota > Metazoa > Chordata > Aves > Columbiformes > Columbidae > Nesoenas > Nesoenas mayeri. Next base: position 5,929,463 of record NC_137572.1, on the reverse strand, counting down.
GATCTAATCTGTTGACCCCCAACAATCCTCAAAGCACAGGCTGGAAACCACCGACCCATAGAATTTTAACGTCTGCCACCTCAGCACCCAGCTGAAAACTGCTCCACAACACCAGGGGATTGAAAAATGTGTTACAGATCCAGATTCCTCTACAGTTTACCCAGCCACATGTGAAAGTGATTCAGACAAAAACCAGGGAGTCAGGAGGCTGAGGGTCTGATGACTCTAAATGGCCCATTTAGCTGTGGAGATGCCAGCTGTGCCTGTATCTGAGGATGATCATGCTGCTGTATCACAGTGAAGTGTTTTAGGAGCTCTGCTGGAAGATGCAGAGTGATATTGTTTTGATAGCAAACTGCCTTGATGGAAAACCTTGTGTTTTTCCACATAGGAGGAAATATTTCCCTACTAGCCCACAAAATAACACCTCGCTTCACCTCCTGAGTTTTGATGCCCATCAGAAATGTGCACTGGCAGAGATACAATCAACCCTTAGAGCAGCTTTTTTGATGCATCATCTGACAATGGAAATGCTAAACAGAGTGCACAGGGTGGCTGGGATCAAGTCTTTGCTTCAACCACTAATTCCTTTTGTGAACCTGGAGACGTGCGTGTTCACCTGGGTTTATGAGCAGGTATCTCAGTAGCAGGCAAGGAGGAATTGTATTTTGTTGCACCTAGTGTAGTTAGAACATCATTTTCAGTTGCTCTAGTGGATACTTTCAGGTGGTGCCAGCTCAGGAGAGCATCCAGGAGATGAAGGTAAAGGTTAAGACATCACTATGGAGACAGAGGTGGTGAATACTCTTATGAGCCAGGGGATCTCTAGAAGTGCTACAGAAATGGGGTTACATATGGCACAAGCCCCTCGCAGGCTGTCTCCTAGAGCATCTGAAACCCTGCTCAAACCACACTTGGAGCCAGGACTTCTCAAGATTGAAGCTGTGTTGATGCCTCTTGTGTAGCTTTTCCAGATAACATGGGCTTGTCCATTCTGGGAGGCATGACTGTAGCAAAACCATCCCACCTCCACAAAGTTTAAAGCATGCAAATTTCTGGCAAGAGAGGCTGCAAAATAGAAGGGGCTGGGCAGGGGCTGTGAAGTGCACAGACCTTCCCCCAGACTGCGCCTCCTCTCTTGGCTCCGCAAACACAGATGCCCAGCCAGAAGGAACCATTGATCGGCATGACTAATAGGGGCTTTAAGGAGGAAAGTGTGCCAGATCAATATGCAATCCACAGTACATGAATCACTCCAGCTTTTTCCAATTTATTCAGCTCCAAATCAAATGAACAAACAAAAGATAAATATATAGCCATGGGGATGCTGCGGGTGGGGAGGGGTAAGGCAGGTGGGGAGGCAGTCTCTCATAAGGGATAATTAACTAGCTTTTATCATTCTAACAAAGCATTAAGCCAGTAAATCTATGCAAACAGAATACTCCAGAGAATTGTTACTGGCATAAAGCGGAGACTATGGAGTACTGATCGTGGTCTTCAAGTTGCTTGGCTTCAGGAAGAGGAGGCAGAGCTGCCTATGGGGCTTGACACAACCCCTACACTTCAGCCTCCCTGCTGCGCTCTTGGACCTCCTGCAAGCCTGGGGAAAGCATCTTCACTGGCTGAAGGTGCATAAAAACTGGGTTGATTTGATTTAGAAACAGGAGAAATCATATATTCTGGGCATGAGACAGAGAAACTGATTATTTCTCTTTTGGGTCAACTTGGAAGCTCCTTATGTTCAAGTCAGAACAATTAGATGGATTTGGGGATAACCCTGTGGATCACCCACCCTTTTGCTTTGCTGCTTTCTTTGCTCTTCTTCTAGAGATGTGCACCGAGCACAGAGACTACAGGGTTCCCTATAGCCAAGTACCACGGGTACACCCTTCAGTGTGCTTGTGTCACACCAACAGAGAGAAAAAAGAATGGGGTGCAAAACCCTTTCTTACTGACAGAAATGCATCTCAAATTGAGGTAAGAAATCAAAGGATTGCCAATTTTCCCAAGATGACCAGTAGAAATACAGTTTAGATTGGGTCATTCCACACTTCACTCTAATAACTTTAGATTGTTCCATTTTGATCTAAAGCTTCAGGGTATTTGGAAGTATACAAGTTTAAACTTCCAGTGAAATGGTAAATTTCAACTAAGACTCCCCTAGACTTTGTGCCTTGATTATATGAGACTGGAGTGCCTCGGTTATTTTCAAACTATGTTTTTCTGACCCAGAAAATTCATCATGAACGCTTCCTAATCTTGAGCAGTTCTGCTGTAAGTAATCAGCACTTTTCAGTGAAGGACAAAAATGCATTGCAGTGAAAAATCTCCTCCGACAGGCAGGAACAGTGGGAACCTCATGCTCACTGTTCTCCTTCCAGTTCTCTCACTGCCTCTTAATCACCCCTCATGCCTGACTAGCTCCTAACACCTTCCCACCCTCCACCATACAAACACACTTTGGTGTGTCCCAGCTAAAGAGAGGGTGTATTTTGGAGAGCTGGCATGGGACAAGCAGAAAAGCCATTGTTTGCTTTAAATGCTTAGCCCAAAGTTACACGGACAATATCTCAGGTGCAACTTCAACTTGTCTAACAGCTATGATACCCAGTTGTTCTTTCTCCTATGCAGAAGGAGCTCCATCCTTTCCCACAGCCCCAGGATGTCCCCTATGGCATAATCCGTCTTGCTGTCCTCTTCACTATTCCTGCTGGAAACTTCTGTGCTGCCCAGCAATGCGCTGAGCAGGGAAGGGGGGTTTTGTTGCCACGTCAAGATTTTTAATTTCCCCATGTGGCGATGGTATCATAGCCCTGACAGTGTACTAAACACGTCTTATCTCCGCGCCTGTGGAAAAGTCATATCAATTTTGTGGCGTTGAGGGCTGGAGCAAGAACAATGCACTGTGCATTGTTAAACAAGCCACCAGCCCTGTGCTGTACAAGCGGAACAAGCGTAATTGGCAATACAGACTTCCAGCATAATTACAGCTTGCTAGTAAGTACAAAAACCTTCCCTGTCCTCCCTTGCCTTGAGTATCCTATATTATAACAGCCCTTGAGATTAGCCTCACATCTTGCTGGAGGAAGACTCCTGCTTTGCCTCCTCTGCACTTCAGGCAAACACATGCCCAAGTGAAGACTATACCAAATTATAGAGATGGTTTGTTCCCAAGTCCTCTTGCAGCATCCCCTCCCTGCAGGATGCGTGCTGGGGAGGCAGCGACCCTACTCATGTCGGCACATTTTGGCATCTGTGGAAGAATCCACGTGAAACGCGTCTCCCATCTCCAGTTGCACTAACCGGGATGCACAGCCCAGTAAAGGTATGGGGCCCTCCACCTGCCAGTTCTCCTCTCCATCTTCACCTTCTCCCTGCGGTGCTGTACCCCGCAGGCCTTCAGGCTGCATGCACAGCAGCAAAGCCTCTGATGGTGTTTTGGCAGCTGGCTGTTTGAAAGGGAAACCTTGAAAACTGAACTTCGCTCTGTGGAGGCCAGAAGAAATGTCCCGCTCTATCAACCCAATCTCTCCTTGGCATGGGTGCCTTTAGTTTGTTTCTGTTTTCATCTCTCTTTAAAAAGGAAAAGGAAGAATGGGAGGGACAACAAAAAAACCCAAGGAAAAAAAAAACCCATCTGTTTCAACAGGTTTTAATTTCCTCCTTCTCCTCCCTTCTTAAACAGATATTCATAAAACTCATGTCTGTTTTCCCATGGCTAATTAGCAGTGCAGATAATAAGCTGGTTTCATGGAGTTATCATGCATCAATGTCTCTGTTAACTGGGTTAATCACACAGTGGATGGGCATTTGTTTCCTGTGAAGACAGACTGATAATGAGAACGTGTCTCGCTTTTCCAGCAGATGCTGCAATGCTTGGGAACACGCAGCACTTAATAGCCTGGCCATGTTGTCTGGCAATAAAGCCATGTCTAGGGCGGAAGCAGCCGCGTTGCAGACAGCAGAGCATGCAAAACAACCAAGACAAGGCAAAGACACCAAACCAAAACCTGCTCTGCAAAAGGAGCAAGAGATGTCTAACTATACAGGAAGAAAATTGGGTTCTCTGAGCTTTCATTCCTAAAACGCCCTGGGAGATTGTGTATGTGCATACTAGGGTTTACCTGCACAAACATACACACAAGACAGTACAGCGCACGCATAGAAGGAGAAAGACCCAAATTGTGAATACATGGACAGCATTCAACAGGTTAAGATCAACATCTCTGTTGGCAGAAGAGAGATAGATGGGTTCGCAGGCTCAAGAGCAATTTCAGAATCCACTCAAGCTTCATGCCACTCTGTAAAATCTCAGTGCGCCTCAGCTCGATCAGAAATTGGTTTACATTCCCTTCTATGTGTTTATGAGTTTGTAAAAGCTGATTTTATTCCATTGCTACTCCAGGATATCATAGCAAAGGCATCTCTTGAGATAAGAACTAGGATTCATTATAAAGTTGCTTAAACAAAGTCACTGCTGTCAGAATTCCTGCATCAGATAGTATTTTGTTTTTATTGCACTGCAAGGAAATACCTTGGCAACAGCGCAAACTGTGGCCGAGCATCTGATGGGGGGGTTGAACTGTGGTCAGATGCAGTCAGTAGAAAAATTACTTTTCGCTTCTCAGAGGACACAATTTCACCTGGAGGATTTAATTTTTTTACTAGGTTCCATATTTCCTTGCGCAGTGGCTGTGACTCCCCTTTTCCTATCACTGCTAGAGAAAAGACACCAGGCTAAATGGATGCTGGGTCTGTCCCAAACAACTGGTCATATTTTAACCAATACATGCAGGCAGGTATTATGGGTACAAAGATATTTGCCTTCCTGCCGTAGTTTGCATCCCCTCTAACCATGTGCTAGACCCACTATTGCCAGGCTCTGCATGGACACAGGGTTGCAGCAACGCTCATCTGCACAGCACACAAGCTGCTTCTCACTCTGAAAGGCTACGGAAGCCATTCCTTCCACTGTGACCCATGGGTTTCTATTGAAAACAGCATCTTTCATCCCTCCTGTCATCTCTTCAGCCTTCCCAGTCTCAACCTCTTGGCCTCCTTTCTGCTCCCTCCTTCCCAAATGCCTTTCTCATATTAGTTTCGCCTTGCTCAATCAAGAGGTTCATAAGCAAAATTCAATTGTAGAACAATTTGAAAGCAATTTTGCAGCTGCCTCATGATAAGAGGCAGAACTGGTATCAGGGATGTTCACTTTAGAACCGTGATACACAGAAATAATTATCTCAGCTCATGAAGAGAGAGAGAGAGAAGGAGAGAGAAAAACCCCATATGCAGCACGTGGCCAGATGGTCCAGCTGGCTCCTGCCTGGGTCTGAGTTGCCATCTAATCATCTTGGCTGCTGCTGTTTTTCCTAAGACATCTGGAGAAAGTTTTCCTTTAAGAAACAGATGTTTTAAACTACCCTGTGCACAAGTTCGCTACCCTGATTAGGCCACTGCACAGATGTGGCCCAATGACTCCTCTGACAGCAGACCAGCTTCACTCAGCTCATCTAAGTGGTGCGTTTACCTCTTCAAATCAGGAAAGGAATTAAAATAAACAGGTATTGCATCCATCCATTATTGTGATTCACTACTCAATGGTTAACTTGCTCAGTTATTCTTTGTTTGGTAGCATATCTGAGCTCTGTAGGGAGGGACTGTGTTTGCTTCATGCCTCTGCAGTACATAGCATGACTGGTCTCTGGTCTCAGATAGCTTCGGTTGACACTATAGTAATAGAACTGAACCATTAAAAACTGCCACTACATTATGAACTCTCGCATCTTTTCTCTGAAACTACAGTAAAAATAACACTTCTCCCCCAAAGCTAAACCCAAATACAGCCTCTTCCAAAACTTTCACTATAGCTTTCTGATCCTGATCTGAAAAATCACCTGTCAAATCAAGAAAACAAATCACAGTATTGCCCTTCCTCCTCTAATTCTGTGCCAAGATCAGCATTTCTGGGTTGGGAAGGCACAGCACCTGGGTAATCTGGATACCTCCCTGATCCTCTTGTTGGGTCAAATGGGTTCTGCAGCTTTTTGAAACTCCAAATCCCTAGAAACAAATCCTCCTGAAGAGAGAGAACATGCCTGAACTCACTATCCAAGGTCCTGTTCTAAGCCCTGAGCTATAATAAAAAAAAGACAAACTGTGCACCTATTAGCACCACATCAATATCATTTAAAGTCCCATTCTGAGGAGAGCCTGGCAGTCCAGTTAATGCACTTAATTTCCCTATGTTCCTGAATGGACATAAATAATTGTGCAGCGCTGGCCCTTCCCACTCCATCCACTCCAGCCAGACAGATTCTCTTGTCTTTCCCTAGATTTGGCTTCAAGATGCAAACACCATTTATGGTCCCTGATTGTTCAAAAGGCCAAGCGTATAGCATACCATAAAATGAGATTTTAATGCTCGGTGTGAGATTAGAGCAGCTCTGTCTTGTTAAAGCAGCCTCTGTTCCCACACTTCAGTTATCCCCAGCTCCAACAACTTGCCACAGGGTTTGGGAGAACCTGATGGGGGTAGAACAAACTGAACGAGCATGGACTTAGCTTCAATAATTATGTCATCTGCTATTGTTTTTACTGTTTTGCCTTCAGATTTTTGCCTCCAAGGCTGCTCTTGATCCTAGTATTTTGGAGATGGAATAGTCACAGGGGAGAATTCAGGGGTAACCAGCAGGTTGGGTCCCAGCTCAATAGAAGAGGAAGGTGTGTGGTTAATGCAGTGTGGGACTTTGGTGCCCAGCGAGCAGAGCTCCATGCAGCACAGGCAGAGCTCAGCACCATTGCTCTCAGCCTCCGTGCCATCTCCATGGGATTGCCCATGGGTGCTTCAGCACATTCAGTCTGGGGAACAAACTGCAGGCAAGGGCAGGAAAATCTATCATGAATTAATCACAACAGGGCATCTTCCTCAGACTTCTATAAAACTCTAGTGTGATAATTTAGCGGTGAGAGTATCCTCTGATGAGTTTCAAGGAAACCGCAGTCATCTTAATGGGCTTTTTAATGAAGAATCATTTAGGTTTTTATTAACACTGAGGAAAAACACATGGTGTTTGGTAGCTATTCGGAGCTGGATGAACATGAATAATTGCTTTAAATGTTGAAACACTAGTACTCAAATGGGCCCCCATTTGGTGCTTGAAGGGATATCACAATTTTGGTCTTTAAGCAATATATACAGAAAGAAGGTTTTATTTTGGTTTCTGAACAGAACTTCCAGTACATCAAGCTCTGTGGCAAGTGCCATCAGTACCATATGGTTCCCAGGTGTTTGCATAAGTAAAGACAGTTTGAAGATCCAATGGAAACTACCAGTGGATCTCAGCTTTGCTCTAGCTTCAATCAGTCAGTGCTCACTGAGAGTCATTTCAATTTCTCATTCTGCTCCTGTTATTTTGTGTTTTAATCCTTTCTGAGTCCTGACACAGTGTCTAGTCAAATGGGGGAAAGTCTTCCATGAGCTCCAGAGTCAGAGATGGTGAAATCCCTCTGATTTTTGTCGTTTCTGATGCAGCTCTAGATTCTAAACCCTCACATCTGATGTAAGCTGCTTGTTAACAAAAAAGAAACAAAAAAATCAAGATCATAACACACCAGTTGGGATGGACTGGTAGAATTGGCAAAGGAGAAGAGAACTTCTTGTCATTTCCTGACACAATTTACCAAGCTAATGGGCAATCTCTTCTGTGGGCATCACAAGCCAAGTATCAGTAAAGTTGTCTGTGTTAATAAAGCCAAGAGCTTCATGCTTTGCAGCTATATAGGATTTGTTCCTTGTAACACAAAGCTGCAGCTCCCCAAAAGGCTCCTGGTTGATCTTGCCTGCAGACCACAGCTCTAAGTGTCAGCAGCTCATGGGAAATCTGTCTTTATAGTTATGAGAATGGCTTCAGATAGACATAATTGCATACAAGGGTATAGCAATCAGGCAGTTACACAAGCAAGGATATTGCAAGAAGTGAAAAAGGTGCTAAGATAGGGAGGAGAAGAGTTTGTTTTTTCTTTGCCTTGGCCTAGATCTGCTGCAGGAGTTTTCTCCCAACTCTCCAGTGCTATTCAGAGTGTTCCCTATGGCTGATGTGAGCACCTTCCTGCCCCTGCACAGCCTAATGACTTCACCTCCACCAGCAAGGTGGCTGCTGGATAGATGGAGCAGAGCTCATGAGAAATCAGAGCTGCCTTCCCCTTCACCCCAATCGTTCATGCAGTCACGGTCTCTTCCATGAGGGCCATTCAGCTCTATAGATGGGCTGGATCATCCTCAGAAGTTATTCTTTCCTTTGTATTACAGAGGAAGGGACAACACTCCTATCAAGGCACCTGATAAATGAATCAGACCTTTCCTCATCATCTGCCTCTGTTTCCCCATGCCAGCTGTTCATATCACAAGCTACAAGAGACAGGGATTCTCTGCCATGTGGCCCTTGGTGCTGCTGAGCCCTGAGTAGGAAGCTCCATCTCCCTGCATTATACCATTAACAACGGGGTCAATAGCCATGTGCAGAGGTTCTGGGCTTTGCCTCATTACAAGCTTCACAAGGGACACTCAAATTTGTCCCTAAGAGACCAGCAGTCAGGAAAGAGAAATAAAAACATGGAATTACTGTCTTAACCTATCTGCTGCTTACTGTGCAATGTGAAGGCCAGCAGTCACCATACAATTACGGAGTTAATCAAATGGCTTTCTGCGCCCTCCAACATAAAACACCTCCAGGAGGTACCTGCTGTGTGTTGGATTTCAGAGACATAAACAAGACCAAAGAAGAGGAAATGGAAACAAGCTATTCTAGATTAAGGGGGAGGAAGGAAAGGGTGTTCAGCATTTTCTTTTCTAACGTTCCAGTTTGCTAGATGCTCAGAGTCAAACTCTTGTTTAAACAAGATCTTGTTTTTCCAAGATCTGTGCCTTAGTGCAGTGGAAGCAGCAAGGGAGAGCTTTTACACAATTCAATAGAATTAGTCAATAATATTTCATTAATATGGAGGCAGTATCACAAGCTTTTAAGCGTGGACACAGTAATCACAATTTTCAAGTTAGATTTATTCTCCCTGTACAGCTGGCGGTAAAATAAATGGTAATATTACCATTACAATTAATCCCTAACCTTGAAATTCTAGTAATGACTGAGAAAATAAAAGGAAGATATCTTTAAGGAGGAACATTCTGAGGTGGTATTTTATGCAGGTGGATTTATTGCACTTTCAATTAAAAGACTAACACTTCACTTACTCTATCAGCTTTGATTTGCCAGCACCATTCTCTAGTTGTACCGCAAACAGGAATTATGTTCCTCTATTACTAATGAAGTCAACACACCAGATTAAAAGGGTATTTATCTGAATAGTTCATGAGAGCTTTGGGCTTCATTTTAATGACTCTTAACTTACACCAACTAGAGGACAGCATTTCATGCTGTTTGTTTGGATCTTGCTTTGGGACAGCCCAACATGACCAGCTCCCATCCCTTTGTGATCTGATCCACTCTGTCTGTGTACAAATCATCTTGGGGTCATCAGTCAAATTTCTCCTTTAAAATGATGAGTTATAGATTTTCTTATCTGGGGTCCCAAAACCTTCACCCTTGAACCTTCATTGAACATAAACAAGAGACTCCAGCCTTCTTGTGGCCCCTGAGCATTTTCTAACCCAGCTGTGTAGGTCTCAGCCCAGCCAGTGACTGTCCATAATTTAAGATCTATTTTCTCTCTGGAATAAATTGACCAGTTTCTCAGTCAAGCAAACACTGAGCAAATGAGGGACTGAATACCTTCTTGCTAACAAACCAAACCTGCAGTGAAAAAGACTTCCTACCCTCACTGTTTGGTGTTTCAGTCCATTTCTCTACTTGTATCAGTTTCCTGGGCTTCTCCGTAAAGCTACATATGATTTTTGTCAATGCTTGCATGAATTATTCCCAAAGGATAAGCAAATGACTTACAATTTCTCTCTCTTCTACAAAATTTCTTCCTTTCACTTGTGCTAAGGCAACAGCACTTTCCAGCATTCGAGCATCCCATCTCCAAACACACTGAGTCAAATTGCAAGTCTAAAACTCAGAGTTTCCTACCACAGAGGAGCGGTGGATCTTGCATGACCAATTACCACCCCCTTGGTCTGCTTCAAGGACTCTCCTCCACTTCTCTGGCTTCCCCTCAAGTAAAAAAACTTCCATTTAGTAAAGGTAAGTTCAGGAAGTTTTCCAGCCACGGAAGATCCTCCTACTGTACTACAGCTTGTGGATTAAGCAGCTAGACTTTAGACAAAATTCCACCCTCTCTATTACTAGTTAATCTGGACACCCACTCCCATACTAAGATTCGCAATAGAATTTCCTCTGACTGCTCTTGCTTGGGTTTCCAAGGGAGATTCTCCCGTCCATTGAGGTGTGATAGCTTGATTCATTTTTGGCTCACTTCTCTGTCACGCTTAAGTGATGGACCATGTGTCTGGAAGCCAGTATAGAATAATAACATTAACTCTGCATCTAGCAAACAGAGTAAAGAGAATGCTGCCAAATAAACCCTGAGGAAGGGAAAGTAATGAAAATATAAATTATTAGAAAGAGATAAGAGACAAAGAGTCTAAACCTGTCCAGGTAGAGAGGAAATGAAAGTGGGCAAGTGTTCAGTGCGTTTAAATCAACCCACTGATCATCACACATTGGCAGCAGCTGAGGATATGGCTCCCTGGATGCTGCTGGGAGCAGCTCAGTCCTAACATTCTTCAGGCTGAATCCTACAAGCTTTTTCCAGCATTAAGACTGTGGACCCTGAGTTTGTTGCATTACATTCTTGCATCAGTGTGTGTTGACCTGTAATGCAGTCACTGCATGTCCCATTTTCAGATGGGGACAAAATAAGGAAGGAACAGAATCTGGAAAGAGCCAGATGATCTTTGGCCCTGTGCTCTCTTAGCCGTAGTGCCAGTTTGCCTCTGAGACACAAACTCTTCCCACTGTCCTAAACAAACACACACAATACAACATTATCAGTGCAAGACCAGAGTGGCCGTTTTGCCTCACCCTGGCATTAAATGTCCTATATCAAAGCTCTTCCTCAGGATGATCCAACTCGCAGCCCTCATTCCTGGGCTCACTTTTGCATCCCCTGCTTCTAGGATCCCAACACTAAGTGCACCCTCTTTCTTAGCTCAGTATGGTCAGTCCACCCTGGAGAATGGATATGATTAATATGAGCAGATTCACAAACATATGTGTGCTCGTGTAGTTAAGAGTTCCCCTTAGAAGCACGTTCCTTACACATGGACAGGTTCCCCCAGCCTAGAAGGAAGAATTTATGGAAGTGGAGAAAGCTGATTTAAATTATTCAATATAAATGTAAATAAGAGAAAGGGTTCCTTTGAATAAACTGTGTTATTTATGCTCAAGTCCTGGCAAAATGGGCAGCAGGTTAGGATCTGCTTGCAAATCGAAGGCATTTGTTTTCCTGGTGGTTTATGCAAATAACATAAATATGCTTTACATTTTAGAAGGAAGCTAATGAAATATTAAAGCCAAATTCCCAGGTCCCATCTCCTATTGAAATGGAGTGCTCTTGAGGGAGACCTGAGGACAGTATGGTGGCAAAGCACAGGAAGGGTGAGGTGTGCGTGCAAGACAGGGAGAAAGCCAAGTATGGAAAGGGATGGCTGGGGAGACAGTTGTGTTTATACAGAGGAAGACATGGCTGGGTGGATGGATGAAAATACAAAGGAGTATATGTAACATTAGTGTCTCTGATAATAATGGAAAGGGTTGAGTTTATTATCAGAGGATGAATAACACCACTGGTGGCTGGGTACCAGCAATACACCGCAGCCTATTTCCTTCTCTCAGAGATGGACAGGCCACCATCCACCTTCTCCTAATGCTCAGAGAGCCTGCGTGAGCAGAGGTAAGAGACCACCCGTCAATTAAATCTGTGGCTAGTGACCAGCATGGTGACAGTTGTCAGAGCTTGTTGCAGGGAAAGGAGGGTAATTATCAGCTGTAGCAGGGAGCAGAAGCAATTGCCTGGCTTGGTGGTGTTTGATTAGCAGGCTGCACTGTCTCTGGAGAGCAAGGCCATGAAAAATGCAGGAGAGTGGCTGTGTGTGCATCCACATCATTACTGCAACAGGAGAGGGGAAAGTTCTGTGCATACAAGGGGCTGCAAGCTGCCCTGCCGGAGCAAAGCACCCAGCAGAGACTCAGAGAGCACAGGGGAATAGCTCTGACAAACAAGCATCCCATTGCATTCCTTCAGCTTCTTCCCATAACAGAGTTGGTTTATATGGGATAGCCACACATGCATGAAGATATAGCTGTCATGCACGCTATACATGTATATGCCACACACTGGCAGACACCAGGGCATGCATAGACTTCTCCTACACATAAGGCAGGCAGTGGGTCTGTGAGTGAAATGCCTATGATGCAGGTCTCCAGTGTCCTCACACAGGACACCTGCCCCCAGCAGGTGTTTGACACATGGGAGCAAGGAACAGATATTGGTCATGGCACTGCCCTGCAGCTGAGACAGGCGGCCAAGCACACAGTTCTCTAACATGCCTTAAGCAGACAACCCAGCTTCTATTTTGTCTAATTTATTTTCCTCCTTCCCTCTTGAAATAGACAGCATAGCCACTTCAAATATTTCTTGCGCTAAATAAGGAATACGGTAAGAAGCAAGCAAAATCATAGCTTAAGCATCTGCTTTCCTAGGCTGGATAGGTCCAGGAACCAGAAGAACTCCATGTATTCCTTTGAAAGACAGTTACGTGACCAGCTTCACCACTGCAGTAAGAGCAGGATGGCCCTTAGCAGGTTACCTAACCAGGCTTGTTCCCCAGCACACGGGATAGGAAAAAATCCATCCACCCAGCTCTCCCTTCCATGCTCCTCTCCTCTCCAGTTGTGACCCAGTGCTGGAGCAAAAGTTGTCCAGCATTCACCTTGGCCTCAGGCATAAGTGTCCCCTTATTCCTGTGGAACAGCACATTTTTGCCATCCCCACAGTGTGCAGCCAGAGTTCAGTGCCATGAGCACACTCCGCAAATGCTGGGTTAATCTTAGTGAAAGCAAAAGACCTGATAAAATGAAATAGGAAACCTCAAAGAAATTGCAATGGCTTCTTGCAGCCTGCACTGAGGGCAGGAAAGTGGCTTTTTTCCCCCCATCCTCCCTTTTTTCTTTAGGGTGGAGCAGCCCCACCGCACTCCTGGGACATGCTGCATCAGCCCCGGTGCATGGCTGGATGCTCTCAGTGGATCACCATGCCAGCTGCATGCTGGTGTTGCCACCAGCTCAGCACCAATTATTTACGAGAGGAAATAGAAACAAAACTGCTTGACATTTGAAAAGAAATCATTACCACGCACTTGTGGCAAATCAGAGCTGGAGTGCTTTAAAGTTACATCGTCCTGATGCTTAATTAGAGACCAGTTAGCTTATGTTTAGCTCTCATGGAAAATTTAACCCCTAGATGCTTTGCTTGATTGCAGCCAAACCCTGCTTGTGAGCTGCTCCCAATTCAACAGGGTGCTGGGCTCATCCCCCACGCCCAGAGGCACCAACCTCAACTGGAAGCAGCCTGGGGCTTATCGCCATTTTGGGGGTCCAGTGTCAGCTGCTCCGCTCCCTCCGGATGAGGGCGCTCACCTCCAGCCCTCATCTATACCATGGCTGTAGCAGCTGTAGTATGAAGATAAATAGGCTGAGTAGCACAAACTGCCTAGATAATGTGATCTATATAAGCTTCCACAGTAAATGATCATTGTAGCTACAGCTGAATTTCCCTAATCTAGACAAGCTACTGCTCTCCTGTCCTTCAACCAGCAGCTTAATTTGCATTAAAAAATGCTTCCAAGATGATGTAGATTGCACTTTTTTCCAACCCCTCCATGCTTTACAAGGTATAAACATCGCATCTTCTCTTTCAATGTAGCCTCTGGGTAGGGATTCCTGTGAAATTGAGAAGCAGGCTATTTTTCGGATAAATGATTCATACAGAAGATGCTATGGATGACCTGACGCTGACCTATTTGAATTAATTCCAGCATTTGAGCTTCCATTTCTATTAAAACTCCATTTACCAGGGAAGTGAAAAGGTAATTATCATCCCCAGCTTTAAATCACTCTACTGCTGAATTATTAAAGGGAAGAATTAAAAATAATCAGGCTTTTTCATTATACTTCATAGAGAGGAAATTAAAGGTGTAAGAATGTATTTTTTGCTTGAATTTAAGTATTAATTTCTGAGATTTATGTAGAAATTAAAATTATTCTCTCTGCGTGCCCAGCTCATTCTCTTTATGAAAGACGCACAGACATGTGCATGTGGGGAGGAAAAAAGCAAAAACCCTCTTGTAGAATTAAAAGAATAGAAGGAAGAAGGGATTTAACATGAGAAAGTGTAGGAGAGTGTTTTGCATTTTAATACCCTTTTTTTCTGCACAATTACACCTCTGAGTGATCCAGCAGAGGGAGATTAAGCTGCTACTAATTTCAGATACACAGTTGTAAAATGCTAGGTTAGTTCTTATCGGGAGAGGTAAAACAATCTGACACTGTCAGGCAGTAGGAGATAGCAGATTGCTTCAGGTGTCTGCAAACTCATGGGAGAAGCGCTGCAGCAGCATGGACATGCATCAGAGCAATCTGGTGACATGGGAAAGGTACTCGCTGCTTTACACCAAACCACAGAATTTCCCTCGCCGAGCAAATCCTGCCAAGCAAGGCACAGTTTGCACCTTCGCAGCATGAAACTAGGATGTAGTTGATAAGCGGATCGATAGACACAATAAGTTCTAACATACTTGTGGGATTGCTCGATACCTCCAAACCCAGGCAGCTTTTGCATGAGTCTTGGTCAGTATTTCACCTCGCTTCACATCTTGAGGCGATGAGCTCCAAAGATAGATCACACCTACAAGCTACAGGGTGGCTGCAGCTACTCCTTCACACCGGTTTAATAGCACTTTGCCATGCCCCGAAGCAGAAAGACCTTTAAATGACTTGTCTCCTGTGCATTCAGTGGGAATAAACCTAGCAGCTGATAAATCTGATCTCCAAGTATGAACAAGCATTTTCGGGTCTGGTGTAATCTTTGGGGAGATCCAGGAGCATTGATCTATGGGGAAATATAGAAAAATGTTGCAGCCCAGAAGGGAAAAGCCCTTTGTTCTGTTCCAGAGTCAAAAGCAAGCCCTGAAATAATGGGCTTCGTGTGCGTTTGCCTGGACCACCACCTTCTCCTGCTCGGGGAGGGCAGGTAGAGCCACCACCATGCTACACAGCCTCATCTCTTGCAATGCATGAAGGCAATGCCATCACTTAGATCCACGCTGCCCGGTCCATATGGGACACCAGGCCAACCAGGTGCAATATGAAGGCGACAGGAACATTAAATCAAGTAGCCAAAGCAGGAGATAGGCTTCTACCTCCACCCCCCCCCTTACATATGTACAAAGCGACTGCTATCTTTTCTCCCCAGCCATCTCTCCTATACATTAGAGCTCATGGCTATACAGTTCCCTGGAAAACAAAGGAAATGGCAAAAGGAAAACGTAAACATGGTGCCTGTTTTTCACAACTGCCACACAAATGAACCAGGGAATCTAGGCCAGTCAACATCTGCTTCTGCCAAAGCAGTCAGAAAAGTTGATATATGATTCAATTGATAAAGAATTAAAGGAGAGAAATATAATTAACTTGAGTCAACACAGTTTTATGGAAAATAGGTCTTGTCAGACAAATCTGATTTCGTTCTTTGATAAGATTACAAGTTTGGTTGATAAGGGTAACTGCAAAGATGTAATATATTTAGCTGTTGTAAGATGTTTGACTTTGTATCTCACAGCCTTCTGATTAAAAAATTAGTGCTATACAGTATCAGTAAAGCACATGTTAAATGGATTAAGAATCAGCTTTCTGGCAGTTTCTCAGAAAGGGATTGTCAATGGAGGAATATCACTAAACAAGGATGGAAAGCACAGGTCGTGCTACTAACACACTACTAGGCTTGGAGTCAATTTTCCTAAATACAAAAATTCAAGTTACTACTAATGAAATTCGCAAAAAGCCAAAAGATCAAAGGAGAGGTATATGGCAAAGGACAAATTGCTCAGGAAGAGATCTGGATCGCTCAGGAAGATGGGCCTATTCCAGCTTCACAGGACAGGGAACAGCAAGCAGAGCAGAGCGAGCAGGGGCAGGATGCAGGTGAGTAACTCAGCAGCTGGTGCTCAAAGCCCCCGGCTGAATGAGCACCAGAGCGGCAATTCCTCCACTGGATACAGCTCCAACAAGAGCAAACACACACCGTTTCCCACTCTGCTCTCCAAAGGATACTGAAAATGATGCCTCACAAATGACCTGGCTGGGAGAACTTGCAGGCTAGCAAGCATCCATGCAGCAGGAATTCACTGAACAGGGCTGCTCAGAACTGGACACAAGATTCCAGGTGTGGTCTCCCCAGGGCAGAGCAGAGGGGCAGGAGAACCTCTCTGACCTACTGACCACCCCCTGCTAACCCACCCCAGGTCCCATTGGCTTCCTGGCCACAAGGGCCCAGTGCTGGCTCATGGTCACCCTGCTGTCCCCAGGACCCCCAGGTCCCTTTCCCCTATGCTGCTCTCTAATAGGTCATTCCCCACCTTACACTGGAACCTGGGGTTGTTCCTGCCCAGTCTGAAAAACCACTTTCCTTGGTAAAGACCAAAGGTGGATGCTGAGAGCACCGATCCCTTGCTCCCTGGAGGGTGACATAAAAAGCTCAGTCATTTAGTTTCTAAAACAGAGACTGAGAAGTGAGTTGACTAGAACAGATGAAAACCATCATGAGGAGACAATAGCAGGTACTAAAGGCCTCATTAATCTGCCAAAAAAGACATAAGAACAATCCAATGACTGCAATATGAAGCCAAAGAAATTCAAATGAGAAATTAGGCTCAAATGTCTGACCACAATATGATTAAATACTAACAAATCGCTAGGGGAATGGCACATTCTTAAACCCCAGACACATTCAGTGTTTTATGAAAGGGCTGCATTAACCAACAAAAAGTTGGTGGGCTCTTGTTCATTCTCTTTACTTAGAAATGAAGCAGAGAACTAGAAAAAGCTTCAAGTTTTCCCTAGGCAGGATTAAAGGGAACAAACTGCTGAACACATGTTATCAAGCAAGATAAACAAGTGCCCCATGCTATTGCTCCTGGCTGTCCATGCATCTACCTATTCCCTCTCCAAGCTACACAACCCCATCCTTGGGGAGGGAATTGAGACTCAGACCTCAGGGCTAAAACACAGAACAGACCATCCCAAAAACAAACAAACACACACACACACTGACCCTTCTCAGACTCTGCTCCAATCCCACTGATTTGAACCCAAAACCAAGATAACCCTCAACTTGGTAACCCTGGCTATATTGCCCTTTGGCTCTGTATCCATCTTTAAAAGCTCCTGGTCTCCGGCAGTCTTACCTTTTTGCTGTATTTTGTACAGAACTTACACTACCAGATCTCCTGGGCAATGAATTTATTATCCCTTTAACTGCCTGAAAAGAACTTACAGCCCTTATAATAATACTTTACATCTCTCCAGTGTTTTCCTTTTAAGGATCTCAAAGAGCTATGCAAGTAACTGCTCTTCCTTATGTTCCCACATGTGGTATTCCCTTCCATCATACAGATACGGATATAGAGGCTGAGCTGACACCATTTGCTCTGTGTCGTACATGGTGTCAGGGAAAAAGAGGGCAGGAGGATTAGCTTCCAGCACTCTTCATGACCTCTCCAAGAAGCTGCAATGAACTTGGAAAAATCTGCTGTTGGCTGAGATGTTAAAGAAGAGCTGAAGGTCTAGGGGAGATATTAACATTACAGGACTGAAGATTAAGCTTAGTTTAACCAAGTTGTTTCCACATTAATGAAAAAAAGGACGGACACAAATGCCCTTTGAAGAGTCCTCTCTGCACTGACTATAGCAGGAACCTAGTCTCTACTGTACCTGAAGCCAGCTAATGCAAATAATCACATAACAGCACCTTGTATTAATAATTGGACCAATGCATTGCCACTGCTACGACCAGCTCAAACTCTCTGCCAAGTCTTATCTCTCTTATACTCTATGAAACCCAAAATACGCAGACACACCATGTACTGACCCACAGGGCACTTATCTGGATTGGCATTTTAGGCTGGACACATCAGCACCCCTGCATGCATCCTTCACACCAAAGCATAAGCTGTATGTGTGCCTTTGTTTTTGCATACTAGGCTGCCTCATGCAGAGAAGGACATGGAGACATTCTCCATGCTTTCTCTGTTGCTTTTACTCCCAACACTCTTACATTCATCAATTAGGAAGAAATTTTGGTTAACAAAAAAAAGTAGAGATGCCTTTTGATAAAGCAGAATCGTAGTTTTGGCACTGTTAGAAAGTAACACCTTCATTTTTCATTTTAAGACCTACCGTGTCAGAACATGGCTTTTATACTATTATCTTTTCAAAGCACAATTGAAAAGAAATACTGGGATTGGCCTAAAACAATGTTTCTTTCAAAAAATTATATTTCACAGGAAAGAGTAACATTGGATTGGAATTCAGAACAGGAAGCAGACATCCTCATCCCCTGTTTGGATGGATACTGTGGACAGGGGAACAGACAAGTTAGCAAATAGGTGAGTAGATCAAAAGAGAGATGGATGGATTTTGTAGACGGATGAATAGATAAACATGGATCTAGAAGAAGCAAAGATAAGCAGGTGGATGCCCAGATGAACATGCAGTAATTGTCAGTGAAAGGCAGGACACACCGGCAGAAAGATCAGCAGGTAGTTTCTTGGGGGCGCTCACTAGGGCTTTAGATCACCAAGTGCAGCAGTTGCTGTTGGCACCAGCCATCCTTGTGAAACCACCACGAGCTCTTGTGCTGCTGCAGCAGCTCCTCACTCCTTGTCTGTCCGGTTTTTGTATCCACCAGCTGTTTTACATTTCCCTGCTGTGTGCATTGGGTTGTTTCGCCTCTTCTCCCTCAGGGTTCCAGGAAACCATCCTCACTAGCATTATCTTTTGTGCTCCTGTGCCTTCCGCCCCCCACTAACACCTCCTGTTCTCCAGTCACTTCACACCACAGCCTGATTAGTGTAAATATTGCCACCAAACAAACTGCCTGAACAGATACCTTTCCATTTAGCTCCCCTCCCTTCCCACCATGCAAGTCTGTAATGAATTAGGAGAAAACGCCACTGAGAGGTGTCAGAACAATTTCTATTAAACATAATTTTCTAATGAAAAGGTTATAAGTGACTGTGTCAGAGCTAATCAAAATTCAATCCCCCAGTCACCGCACAGCACAATCCTCTTCCAGCAAGTTTGACTTGGATGGTTGCAAGCCCTGTGCAATGTGTTGACGGGGGGTCCCACACCAGAGCTTGCCTTTTCAATGCCATCCTTTGCAGTTCAGCACCTCCAGCTCTGGGGAAGGAGCAACCAGTGAAACAGCTGCAGGTTCCATGGCCTTGCCAACTGATCCAGGAATAGAGTGTGATGCTCAGCCAGTCAGCAAGCCATCTTCCCTTCAGGGATGACTTCTTTTGCATCCAGCACTTCCCTTAATTTATCCCTCTTATTTCTTACTGTCCCTCCTCCCCATCCTGTCCTCTCTCTGCCTTCCCCAAACCACTGGAGACGAGATTACGTATTGATAACGACAGCCACCATCCCTAATCCAGTCAGAGATGACGGCTAATCCCTTTAATGAGTTGCTTTAGCTCCGGCAGCTGAGCTAACCTGCATGCTAACTCACAGCTCTCCTCTCTTCCCCCACGAGCTCTCACCGTCACCTCCTGCCAGAGACACACAGCTGCTGATCCAAGGCTGCAGACAAAGAGGTGGCCCTCAGCAGTGGGGAAGAAGCCCTGGGGTATTTTGTTATACCTTTAGCACTACAGAAAGAGTCTCAGAGAGCCCCAGGCATGCTACACATGTCAGGTTATCTCTCTAGCATCCAGAGCTGGAAGAGTGGCCAGTGCCCATCAGTCCCATGAAGGTTACATGTATGATGACATAGGGGTAAATAAAAGCCTTCCACCAGCAAAACAGGGAAGATGCTTGTAAAACTCAAAACACAAGCATCACGAGACACAGCCTGGTCTAAAGCTTCCTTCGGTGCTGAGCTGCTCTGCTGGGCTCCCCTCCAGGTGCCTCGGGGCCCAGGCTGGGATCACACACAGCACAGGCTGTGCTCACAGCCATGGCAAGTGCAAGTCAGTGTCTTCCTTGCAGCAAATAGAACTAGGGTGGAATGACCCTGGGCTATTCATGCACCTTAGGCTGAACTGAACTGCTCTCTCTACATTAGGCTTTGTGCAAGGGCTAAAAGCTCTCATTGATTCACTCTCAGTCATTCATTCCCAAGGCTCACTGGAGCTAATGATGCTTTGTCGGCTCTTGCAGGCACTTGCTGGGCTGGGAAGGGCATAGCACGCCAGACCCACTGCTAAGGAACAGCACCCCATGGAGGTAAGGTACACACCTCTGCTGCCTCTGAAAGGGGGTGCTGACACTGGCATGGAGCCCGTGGCCAGGGTCCTCACTAACCTGACCTCAGTCACTGTCCAGAGTCATTCAGTAATGCATAAACAGTGCCTATGAGCAAGAAGCCTTCCTACAAGGACTGACGCTTTGTTTCTCCCCCTCTGTTTTTTAGAGACACTCCTCACTCCGGTATAAGGGCCCTAGTCAAACGTGACTAAAAGCGTAACCATGCAATCCTACCTGCTTCCCTTTTGCTCTGCAGGAATGGCCCTGTGTTTGTCAACACATCCCTCTTGTCCTTTATTTACAGGTGTTTATGCTCCCAGCCACACCTTGGAGTAGCACTGCTGCCTCTCCTCATAATGAGACCTTCCCTCTCTGCAGAACGCATGCCAGCTGAGGTTTTTCCCTCCTTTTCCTTATTAAGATAAAGCTGTTATCAGCTTCCTCATTCCACTGATTTGTTGGGACTTTCAAAGCCTGGAACTGTATAAAATATTCAGTCTGCTCCTTTGGGCTACATTTCAGAGCCTATATCCCTCCCTTTAATTGCTCTGTCAAGAATAGATGAAAGCTTGATACTGAGGCTTTGAATGGGACCAACTCAAACACTGTGGGCTCTGCTGATTTATTTATTTAAAGAGAAAATATCTGGACTATTCTGCTTAAACTAGGCCCTATGCAACTGCTAAAGACCTCTTTTTCATTTGTTCTTTCACTCATTCATGCATCCTTCCATTAATTCACTCCTTTCCCTCCTATTTTTGCTTATGCTGAATTATGCACTTTCCTTTATCCCTTTCTCTCTGTCTCTCTCCTGTCACCAACTGTGCACCTCCTCAAACACCTTTCCTAAAACAGCACTGTGCTCGATACTCTCACAGGAAGGCAGATGGAGATTTCCATCCAAGAAGATACTTCCCTGGGGCATTGCTCCACCAGCAAGGTAGCAGAAATCAGAACTCAGAGATAACCTGCCTGGCCAAGAAGAAACAACCACAGCTACCTCTGCATAGCTTCAAAGGCTGGCTCTGATTTATATGCACCCAACAGAAGCTCATTAATCTGCACCTCATCAACTCACTACCTGGCCCACCTTGCCTAGCAGGTTGATTGAGCTCCCAACCATGTCTCCAGGGCTCTTCCCCTTTTCTTGCCTCTCCTGAGCATCTTTGTTCTTGCTCTGAACACTGCTCACTTGCCCCACAGGCAGACACAGGCCAGCTTTGCTGGTTTCCCCAGCACAAGGCGGCAGTTTTCCATGCACAAATCCAGCACCCTCCTTCTGTTGCAGGATGCAGCTGGAAGAAGACTTTTTGTTTGGGCTTTTTTCCTTTGCTTTGTCCTTACCTACACATAGCTGCATCTCAGCTGCTTTTCACTGAGGTCTGATGAGCACAGCTGTGCCAGGATGGGGGGAGATGGTCAGCCCCAATCACAGGGTGGCAAACAGCAACCACTCCAGCTGCGCTGCCCTCCTGGCTCCTTTGATGTAATTAACATTCCTTTGTTATTGTCTGCAATCATGTCTGTCTCTGCTTTAATCATCCTCTCCCAGCAATGAGCATTCTTTCTCATTAGGGCCTTAAAACCCTGCATTATAAACATGTAAATGGGATGCAGTGAGGAGGGAAATATTTTACTACGCCAATTTCCTGTTGTGCAACTACCAGCAAGTCGTGATATTATTACTGTCTCCAGTCAGCACCAGGATCTACAGGACCAGACCCTACATTGCACTTGCTGCCAGCATCTGAATATAGATTAGTGCCCAGTGATACCAAGTTTTCCAGACTTCAATGGAGAATGGAGCTTTTTCCTTTGAGGGAAGAGTGGAGATGAGACAGTAGGCTCTGAAACCCAAGGAGAAATCAACCCACTGTCCTGAGATTCAGATTTAAATCAGGAACACACTCTCAAGGTAAAACCAACACACTGGTCCATCTTTATAACACAGAAAGTAAAAACTCAGCCCATCTACCAGCATTATTTACAGACTTAGACCTATCCAGAATGTTCTACATTGATACCAGCTGAGCAGGTCTCCTGATGTACTGGCACACCTGGACTAACCACAGGCACTCATTGCATTTCATGAACCTGTTTGATTCTGCCAGCTTCCTTGCCAGATAGCTGCAGGGCTGCCCATGAGTCTCCCTTCTCCCTCCCAGCAGCAACAGAAAGCAAGAGTCTCTTAAGCACAGCTTTGCAAGAAGAGGTCTGTCCAAACATTTCCTTCCCTTCTTTCAGAAACAGCAAGGTCTTGTATTTCAGAGGGATACTGACCTCTCCTTCCCTCCTCACACACTCCTGTCCAGCAGACACTTCACACCGGAAAAACCCTGCCCTACACCCCAGCATAGCCTCTATTATATCAAGCCAACAGCAGCATGCCAACCAGGTACTGTCCAGACCCCTTTCAAATAGAAATTGTTCAACCCAATAACATTTACAATGCAAATAACAGTTCTGCTTGCAAGCATACCAAGCTTAGGTGGAAGCACACAGGAGAACTTACCATCCTTCTCCAAAAAGCTGCTGGGTAGCACATCAAGACAGACGCTGCTCACAGAGGTGAGGGGCTCTGTTCCCCTCTCCAGCACTTCTCACAGAAGCAAATATGTTCTGTTCTTTAAGAAAGGCCTTTTGCTGAGCAGCCACTCTTTGGGGCACATGTGGAGAACACAGCAGCAGTGATGCCTCTTCTGCCACCGTAACCTCCAGGCTGCCCTGTCCTGCTCCGCTCTCAGAGGCAGGTCAAAGCCCGCCTGCCACAGCATCAGGTCAGCTCTCCATCACCCCAGGCTCCAACACCAAAGCTTGCACAGGTGCCCCGAAGGCTTTGCACCGAGCTGTCTAGCTTGCTCCTCTGGCAATACTTCTGTGCCAGGCCCTCGCAGTTCTCTCTAAGAGAGAACATCCATAAGCAGTTTAAGCTGCAGGATTCAACCTTCCCATGCATGAAGCCCACATTACAACTCTTTGTCCCTTTCCCTCTTCTGTTTTTGTTTGTAATACGATACAAAGGACACTTAATCTGATATCTCTCCAGACAGGCTTTCTGCCTCAAGCAGAACCCACAGAATACATATATTTATCAGGGTGCCTAACAAACCCCTAATAGCAGAAATTGCAGCCAAGGTGCAGGTGAGAGATAAGCAAATCAGGCACTATGGTGCTTTCAACTCCCATCTCCTTGTCCTACCTACTAACAAAATTTCACTTAGACTTGTTCCATCTCTCAGTTTACTCTCCAGCACATGCATTTGGCACCCATAAACTTCTTAATTTCATGAACTACCAGTGCTGTAACTTCCCTTTTGCACCCCTGTGCCTCCTTGGAGCTCTCTATGCCACGTGCAACCACCTGATAATTCTCCATAATGTAATGACACCTACTGGAGCAGGACCTCTGTGCCAGAGCTGGACTGTGCTGAATAACAGCCTTGACTCAACATGACCACTGTTAGAAAAACACAGGACAGCTGGGAGTTCTGTGTCTCCTCGAGCTTGAGCCACATCACACAAAACACCTTATTTCACCGAGCCCCAACACCGCTCTTCTCATGAACAATTCTCGTTCTCCTTTATAACAAAACTCAGCGAGGCCACTTACCTTCATTTCCCAGGTCCCACGCGTCTCATCTCCAAGAGGAATAATGCAAGAATGAAGAGTCCTTGGCTTTCAGATGAGCGGTTTGTATCCTCTGTGAACCTGAGAAATGGGCACACACTGCTGGTACCTCAGTTAAAAAAAAATCACACAGCTTTTTGCACTTAAGTAATCAAGACAAGGGGATTGTGGTCACTCACTTAAAGGGGTAGAGGCAGGAAAGTTAAAAGAGGTTAAATACACATATGAGCACCTGTGCTTAGGGGCAACTCCATCAGATTTAATCCTCTTTAAGAAATGCACTGGCTTTGCTCCTGAACCTTTCTGTGTGTTCCCTTGGAGACAAGCCCTGAAAGCTTCTTTCACAGCCCTGAGTGCCCAGGTTTATTGCCTTAGCTAATGTCTCCTCTGACTAGGCCATATAGCTTGGACTTGGCTGCAAAACTCTCATCCATCCCCT
This sequence comes from Nesoenas mayeri, assembly GCF_963082525.1. Classification (NCBI taxonomy): domain Eukaryota; kingdom Metazoa; phylum Chordata; class Aves; order Columbiformes; family Columbidae; genus Nesoenas; species Nesoenas mayeri. The sequence continues at coordinate 5,904,850 of NC_137572.1, read as the reverse complement.
TCCAAACAGAGCTGAGTCAGAATTTAATAATTACACTTTCCTGTTTACGTCCCCATCCTGTGCTCTTAAGGTATAACCAGCCTTTTCACAATCAGCCCCCATTGACTGCAGGGGAAAATCCATGCCTGCTTTTAAACACAAGAATGCCTTTCTTAGCTGTCTTACCCAAATAACTTCATTTTCTCCTCAATCAGAAACTGAATCTCTATGCAACACCATCACATACATCTCACTCCTCGGTGCTCCCAGACCAGCTAAAAGGTTAGCTTAAAAGAAATAGAGGCACGGTTGTGTGGTGCTTGCAGAATAGCAGCCATCTCCTCCTCTGGGTTCAGCTCAGGCTAAGGCAGGGGTTGTGAGATATGATGCAGCACTGGGAATATTTAATGGCATGAAGAAGATTTGAACCAGTCGTAGTGTCAAGGTTACAGTGCTAATAAGTTTTAATGGAGGTTTGCTCATGAAGGAATGGGGAAGGAATGAGGGTGGAGTGGACAGATGTGTAGATGAGCGGGAATTAATAGTTTTAAAGATGAAATTGGCTTTCTGTTATAGTTAGGACTGGGACATGACAAGACTATCACCAAACTCTGGATGACTTCAGCCTTTTCTCTGTATGACCGCCCGGTATTCTAAATTCCCCTTTGTTTCACTTATTTGGGAGAAGATACACCTAAGGATGCAGAGATTAAAATGGCTTTTTCCCTGCCAGTTTGGGTGCTGATTTTAATCAGGGTTTTTTTTCCCTTTCACAGCTCCATTTCTAAGGAAAAGGAACAGCTCGGAGAAAAATTGGAGCTGCTCCCAGGACAAATGGGCCTGACTGGCAGTGCATAAAATTACCACTGTCTCTTCACCTTGCTTTCCACAATCCCTTTATTAACTAACTGAATCCACAGTCATTCTCTCTTTCCTAGCTCATTCATTCTCTTTCTTTCTCCCCCTCTCTGCTCCCAGCTAAAAGGTCCATTATTGCATGCTTGTGGACTAGTAATGCACCCATATCATGGGACAGAGCAATCACACGTCCTACAAATGTCACCAGCCTAAGCGAGTAGCAAGAGGCCAGTCTGGCCCTGTGGGAAATGCTGGGTCTGGACCTGGGAGCTGCTTCTCCGGTGCTGCAGGCACTGATGTGCCAGAGAGGTGCTACAACTCCCTGTGCACGGGGTTGTGCATCTGGCTGGGTCTAAGGGCAATTCATTTCTAGGATAAAGAGAAAACCTGCTTTGCTTCAGCCCCTAAATAACCAGGATTCAGATACCACCTCCAGCTGTCAATCAGAGCACACATCTAGGTTGAGGTTTCAGGAGGGTAATTAATTTCCATCCAAAGACGAGAGGAAAAGTGTATTTGTTTAATGAACATGTTAAACAATTTGTTCTTCTGCTCAGTGTGTGTTCTGGCATTTTATTAAGACTTTTTTTTTTTCTTTTTACTGGGGGTGTGGAACAAAGACTAATAAAATGTGTTAATGACAAATACCAACTGCGTGAAGAGGAGACATAAAATGATTTGTAGGCTGGATTGAAGGATAAAAATCAGTCCACAAAGTGGGATGAGGAAGAGCTGACATCATACTCACTTGAAAAAGGTGGTGGCTTTCTGGCACTTTTAAATCTCGCTTATCAGTGTCTATCTGTGGTGAGATTGTGCCTGGAGGAGCTTAGCCCTCTCCCATCAGGTGCTGTCAGCCACCGTGCCTGTTCTGCAGGACCTCTTTTCCTTGCACTTATGCCACCTCCAGATCCCCACAAACCTCACTGAGGTGGCCACGACCCTCAGGAGTGCCATAATCCCCCCGTTGGGCAGCTGAGACCTCCCAGGTTACCAGCACTGTGGCTTTGTCCTGGGCACAGGTACCAGGAGGATAAAACAAGTGCTGCCCGGGGCTCCTCTTGCCACTGTCCGGCAGTGCGGTGGGGTGTTGCAGCTTCTTGCATGGGGTGCCACACTGTGCTTAGCAGCTTGCAGGGTGTGCAAAGTGCACCACAGCTGTCTCTTCCATTCTCATCTTTGCGAGGCACCTGATGCCACCGGTTGCATGGTAACTCAGAGCAAAAGGCAGAAATTAGCCATAAGGACGCCCTGACTCTGAACAAGTGGGGAAAACAAGTGGAAGCAATTAGCAAAAACCTGGAGTAAACTGAACAATGTTCTTGTCATTTTCTAAATAAATCCATTTCCTCATTTGGCCCTGGCACCTTTCTGTTCTCCCTGGACCAGCTTCAGGTGGAGAAGAGGGACCAGCCCCTCTTTTCTCATTCAGAAGCTCTTTTCACCAGAACTGACCCTGGACTTGCTTTCTGCATAGGACTGCGCTGGGAAGGATGTGACCACGGATGCGGGCAATGGATGGGGTACCCAGGTTTACCCACGTTCCAACACCACCCCACGCCTTGTGTCACCAACTCCTTTCCACATAACTCCATCCAGCAATGGCTCCTTTCAGCGTGTGGCCGGCTTTCCAAGCTGTCTGCTCTCCGCACCCCTGCTCGCTTGTGCATTCCAGTACGATGCTCCGGGGCAGCCTTGTTCTCTCAGCCTCTAGACTACAGCCAGGCTAAATTATAATTTTTTATTTTCTTAATATTTTGTAGCTGACACGACAATAAATAACTAAACTATCCATGCCTCTGCTGCAGCAAATATTATTTTATAGGAGATGAAAGCAGATATGACCCACAATATACTGCCCTTCATTGTAGTGATTTTCTTTTCTCTCTGTTTTCGTTGAAGTTTTCTAGAACCATTTATACTTTTCCTTATGTCACTTTAAAATCAGAAAGAGCTTTAAAAAGAAAATTGTGTTTTTCTCTCATCGCAGCCTTGGCTTTCTTATTAAACTTCTCTTTGATTTTTCTTTTTCCCAGAGTAAATAAACAACGACGACTTTTTTCCAGTACTCTCATGGGGTTCTATTCTGGTCATTTCTCATTTTTTCCAGTGTTCAGTGACAATTATTACAAAAAAAAAGAATGCTTTTTTCTCCCAGCCAAGACCTATAATGGGAGAAGTCATGTAAACCACAGTTTCTAAAGGATGAAGCAATTTGTCTGGATCCACCTGTTGCAGAAATCTTGGGAGCTGCATTGACCTTGGGTGCACTGAGCAGATTTGCACTAGCTGAATGGATCTTGTGGTTTTTAGCTTCTGCATGGCCTGACACCCCCAGCACTTTCTTAACTTACACCTGCTACACACAGAAGCTACTAAGAAAGAGTGAGTACATAACAACCTATATTTCTAGCACTTCTCACTATTTGGAGTTGTTACCGATTTCCTCAGTGTTCATTCAGCCAGATACTTGTCCACAGCCTGTCCACTTCAAAACCACTTGCTTTTCAAAGGAAGAAGTGTCCCACTTGGTGACATTAATTCTCAAAGGAGAAAGAAGAAAGTGCTGTCTTAGGTGACCACAGGTGCCACATTGTGAATTCGGATGGAAACAAATTGTGGTCATAAAGGACGGTGGCTGTTCACGTGTGGACGCTTCTGTTCTCTTGCAGTACAGAGGAAGGCATTTCCTTCCAAGATGGGACAAGGTGGCTCTTGGTTCCCTGCTAAAGGGTGCCCAGCGTTCCTCCAAAGCAGTTCACCAGGAGTCACACGCTGCAGACAAGTTGTGAAATCTTTCTTGCTTTCTGTCTGCCTGGTCTGAGTTTCTAACGATCACCCCGTTACTGATGGCGACAGGCTTGTGATAATATTGCCATTTCATTAGCTGAGTATTGTTCAGGAGATTGATGGCTGGCAAGCTAAGAAAAATTGCATCTCCCTTTGCAGCTGCCTGTCCAGCAGACAGCATTCATCACAAAGAGAAAGGGAGTGAGGAAAAACATACGGGAGCAGGAAATGAATGAGTCTATCTCAAGCATGTGTGAGGATCCTATAGTCAAGGCATTTTCCCTTCACCGCTCCGACCCCAGGAGAACATTGTCCAGAGAAAGTAGAGAAAACATGAATGCCAACACGACCCCCCCCAGTCTGAGCTCACAGACCTGATTCCAGGCCGTCACCTCTTCTCTGTGCTTGAGAATTATTATTAAGCAGACAGTTCCAAAGGAAAGCAAATATTGACATTGAGCAACAAAGTAAATTCCACTTTGCTCCTGAGTGCTTGAAAAGAGAGGAGAGACAATGTAAAGCAGAAGGAATAGAGGCTCTGGAAACTTTTAAAGAGACTTAGAACTGCTCCCCAGCCCCTCTCAGCATCTACACACTCTCCTTTTGCTGGGAGGAAGGATTACTTGGGTCTTTTTGATGGAGACAGCAAGGCTGCAGACGCAAAGGAAGGTGGCAAAGGTAGAAAGCAGGAAAAGGACAAAAGTAATACCAAAAAAAAGGTTTGTGCAGTTGTTTATAACACTGCATCTTTCTCGACCGGCTTTTACAAGTTTCTTCCAATACTGCTGGATGAAATACGGCTGGATGAAACCAACTGCCGAATTTCCAGAGGAATTTCTCCCATGCTGGGCACCTCCTTCTGCGCTTTCTACTGAGCTGAGTGTGTGTCTACATGGTTTGTTACCAGCACATGTATGGTGTGTGACCCTAGGAAACCTGCATCTTTTCGGCACCATCGCTGAGGACAGGTTTCCAAAGCCACCCATTGCCCAGCAGTATGTTATTCTGCAACAAAGGCATTTCCTGGGTGCTGGGAGAGCACCTGTTTGTGACAAATAACCCCGGCTCCTATAAAGCTGCCATCTACGCTGCCACTTCTGGAATATCATCCCAGTTGTGTCCGGTCTGTCCCATCCTTTCGGAGGCAGTTTCTGCCATGGGAGTCCTCACAGAGCTCCTGATGCGATCAACGAAAACCGCCTCGCAACCATACACAAAGAATTAAAACCTCATTTGTGTCTGCTGAGCGAACAAACCACAGCTAATTGAATCCCATAACAATAGGGCATTACACAAATGAGTACTGCCTCCTTAAAAGCACAGCTGGGGGCAAGCACAGTTATCCGTGCTGTGTGGGGTGACAAGCCGTTCGTGGGGAGGCCGCGCAGCAAAGGCGGGAACTCCCTCACGCCTGACAGATGAGCCAAGAAAGAGGGTTTTTTGGTAGGGAAACAACACACATAGGCACACGCAGAGCAAAGCAGCATGAAGGGAACACTTGAGCCCTCGGCACTCGCTGCTGGTGAGAGCTGGGGGAGTTCTCTCCGTGTCCACGGCAGGCTCTGTGCACAGCACCTCATGGGGAAGGCTGCATGGGGAGCAGGGGCATGGCCAGGCCTGCCCAGCACCATCCTTCCCGCCGTCCGCCTCGTGTGAAGCGCACAAGCCCGACATGGTGGATTTATTATTGTCTAACATCTGTGCCAGTGAAACCACGTCCATCTCCAAGGCTTAAATAACCTCTTTTGATATTGTAGGGGGGCTCCTCGCGAGCTTCACGCATCCCTATCACACACTTAGTGCCGTGATCTAGTCAATGGGCTGGAGTTGGACCAAGGGTTGGACTTGATGATCTCTGAGGTCTTTCCAACCCAGTTGATTCTGTGATTCTGTGATCTAGGGGAGGGGTGTCATGAGTTGCTTTTCTCCATTTTTTCCAGACGGGGACATGAGACACACAGACAAATCTAAACAACAAAACTAGGGCCTAGAAACAAACCTGCATCAGTGTCAACAGTGTCGACCTCTGCATCTACATCTACTTGAGCACAGCTGTGCCACACACGAAGGGAAAGGTCCCCACTCTGCTGGGGACTAGATTACTGAGGCCCCACTTCCCGTACTGTTTATTTTTCAACCTGTTATCTGATGTGATGTGCAAAATGTGTAATGAACTGGCTCAGAGAAATGGTTTTGCACTGAACGGTATTGGAAAGTCTAAGGGTGGACTGGAAAAAGACCTGCTTTGTATTAAAAGGATAGAGTTCATTCAGCTGAGCTCAGTGTGAAATCCTTGAGCAGGAGGACAAGGGCTCCTTCACTATCTACACCCATACAAGCTCAGCCTTTGTGATCTTTTTTGTAATATCAGTTAGCTTTCATTTCTGAGCAAAATGGTGTCTTCTAATGTGAAGTGGCACAGTTTTTCCATTTTGGAACTGTTAAAACAGGATGACTCACTGTTCTTTCCCACAAACATATTTGTTATCACATTTCTTGTAAAAAAATATTTTTAATAGTGTTTTCCACAAAGAATTTCAGTTTCATTAAAGCAGTTTTCTGATGAGGAAACAGATAATTGGAGGATACCTGACCTTACCTAGTTACATCTCATCTCCTCTCATTAGTACTGTGGAGCTTTTCTGACACAACGTGCCAGCTGCAGAAGTGGAAGGGCTGGATTTCTGTGTTATCCATGATCCTGGACCAGGCATGTCAGGGAGTCCGGGTGGCAGAGCCCCAGCCCACAACAGGCAGGAAGCAAACGAGAAATTCAGCTCCTTTCACCCTGACTCTCTGCTGGCAGTGTTGGCACAATTGCTTCTCTTATTTTGCAGTAGCTTGCATGAGACTTTCTGATCTCTGGGGGAACAAATGTCACTCCTTTCAAGATTCTAGAAAAGCAGAACACAAGACTTCAGCTGGTTCTGATATAAAGTCAAACCAAGAGATTAATGCTTTGCAGTTTCTGCCAGCAACTGTGACTTTGGCCATAGCCGTGTGAAATACAACCCACGAGCACTGAAACCTGGGTGACTGTATTACCAGTGTACTTTCTCCATAGAAGTCCTGGAGCGTGCCAAGGCACAAATACACTGCCTTCTAATACTGCCTTTAACTACCCACAACGGTGCCTTCTCTTAATGCTTTCTCTAGGACCATTCCTAAAGCTATAAGTCTCACAGAAAAAGGAGAGAAATGAAACCAACAGAAGCTCAAATGTCTGAATTTACTCTCAGTGCCAAAGCCTGTTCTGCATTGGGTTTGGTTGGAAGGGATTGTTCTATGTAGTTTTGAGGATTCAGGGTGTATTGGGTTTTTAAGGCTTTCATCCTGGTTTTACACCAGTTCTGTAGACCCCAGACTGCCTGATTTGTGATAGAATCCCCAGTGGCTATGCAGAACTCTCTCTGCTCCCCCACCTCCTCTTGCTCCTGAGGACAGCTTAACTAACTCACCTGAAAGATTATTTATTTGGCAATAAAACCCACAAATAAAACACAGCTGCCTAATGAAGACAGCTTGGTAAGTCTGGCCCATTTTTAATTTTAATGTTGCATGTAATCTCCATTCTGGTCTATGGACCTGTCAGTGGCTTTACAACTTCTGATTATACAAATGCAGTAGGCAGAGACAGCTCAGCGGAAGAGCCGGGAGAACAGCATTAACAACTGCCTCTGGGGAATCCAGCCAGAGGAGCCAAGGATTTGTCTACACCGTCATTGCAATGACAGAAAGCAGAGGCTGAGCAAGCACTCCGTTGTGACATGCTTTCCACAGCCTACCTGTCTACTTATTGATGCAGTCGAGTAGCTCTGGACCTTAAACACAAGGGAAGAGACTTCTGCTTCATCATCCATGGAGAAAGATGAGCACTTCACTGTGTTTTACAGAAAATCAAGTGTTACAGAAGCAAAGTGGATACTGGGGGTTTGCCCGCGGGTGCAGGACAGAGGGGCAGTGGCAGATCTTAGTGTCAAGCCTATAGCTAAGTTTGTAATCTTGGGCTAACCATCATTGCCCGACTCCCCATCTTCAAGGCTCTCTGCACCAGCAAAGGGTCCCATCAATAACAAGCGAGCCAGCCTCCTCTCCCGAGCACTATCCTGCCAATAAAGCCCTCCGGACTCATTCACCTCCTTCCATTAGACAGGCTTGGTGCTAAACAGCTTATGGATCGGAGAGTAAATCTATTCAGACACTAGGGATTTCCTGACAGAAAGATGGATACAGGAAAAACAGTTTCCTTCCCGGCATGAATAGAGGCAAGCATGAAAGATCACGCACATAAAAGAATGATGCTGTTCCCATTCAGAGCCCCACGACCTCGGCTGTCCTGCATGGCTTGCTCTCCACCTGCAGAAGCCCCCGGTTCACTGCTCCTGGTGCACCATGGAGGATGCTCTCCTGCACCGCCCAGCGAGCACACCAGCCTTTCTGCTGCTCTGCTGCGGTGGGTGGCTGTTGTTCCTCCCAGCAGGGAAGAGAACACACTAGGGAATGCCAGGAGAACGCAGAGGCTGTTGGTTAACGCTACTGCGGGCTGAGGGAGTTGGATGCTGTCTTACAGCTGGAGACTTGGACGGGAAACGTGAGCTCTGCTCCATGGGCAGTTTTGCCAGCCGAGGGCCAGGGTTGGAGCAGTCAGCAGAGCAGCATGTGGGACTCCATTCTCTCTCGGTTGTTGTGATGGTCAGCAGGAGCAGTCTGAGCCCTGGAAGTTTTGCATTCCTCATAGCCACGGCAGGAGGCAGCCCAGCTTTTAATGGACAGGAGAACTGCGAGGGGACAGAATTGTACAACTGACTTACAGTCCTCCCGGGAGTCTATGGCACATCTCGGAGTTTTATCCCAGTCCTCCATCACTTTTCTTCCTGGGAAATGCTACTGCAGTGCAAAGAGTGCTTGGATAAGGTCCATAGGCATCAGCCCCCAGTGAGAAAGGAGCGGTCTCAGCCCCCTGGCTCCCCTCCAGGGACCAGCATGTCAGCCACACAAGATGCTTCTCGCATGAAGCGCAGAAACCGCCACCAGCTGTGCAACTAGTGAAAACTAGCCCAGCCATTGACAGATCTTCCTCTGGAGATGGCTGACTCAGACACTGCTCTGCCTTCCAGGCGTCTCCTGTCGAGTAGGCCCTGTCACTTCCATGTCTCAGAGTTAGCCAGGAGTGTTTCCTGTCATCTCAATTTGACCTTCTAAGGATGTTCAGCATCTTTCAGCATCTGGCCCATTAGGGATGCGACGTGCTTTGCAGATGTGCAGAACAGCAGGCACGGGCTTTGCAGAGCAATACAGACCTAATTCCTCCTTCTTGCTCACTATCTCTTTTCAGGAACTCAAAAACACACAGTCTGCCTGACTCCTTCGGGTCCCAACAGGGACTCTGAGGCAACACACAACAGAGTACCCAAGTAACCACGAGTCTTCTTCTGAAGGAAGAAACCTCCTGCTGCCTGTGAAGGGGGATCTGCCCTTCTCAGTTGCTTTATCTCTGATTCTGAGTGCTGCTTAGTTCACCCTCCTGACACATTCATCCCTCTCCACCCACAGCGGATATTCCTGTGCACTTCAGGGGCTCTCCAACCTGGCTGCAGTTTGGCTTTGTACCAATACCTGAAGCTACCCTGCTGGCTGGGCTTCCCAAGGGGCAAGGAAGAGGCTTGTCTGTCTTTACAGGTAATTAAATCCAGATTAAAATGAGATCTTACTGGAATCCAGCCTGGGGGAAATTGTAAAGGGCTTTCTGGAGGTGATGCTCTACAAGCAGAGCCCAGGCAGTGCAGTGCCCTTTCTCCATCTCCTGAAAGAAAGGGGCAAGTGAGAAACCCACAGAAGCTGGTTTGAGAACCTGTCCATAGCCACAGAGCTGCTTGGATGTCTCAGCACAACACTGTTCATCACACGCAGCTCTCCGTTCCACCTATGGGAATGGAGGTAGCCATAAGAAAGCCTTGACTTGTGTAAAACCAAGCTTAGTCTCTCATTTTCCATAAAATTTCACATGCTTGGCTTTGCAGGGCTCCCAGGAGCAAGCTAGCAATCTCTTCTCTCCTGTACAGCCCCTCAGCCAGGATTAGAACCAGGGGAGCATTGCATGGTGCTCGCTCCTACTGGGCAGCTTTGGAGCTTGCTCTCAGCATCACCACGCATCCTCGGTGCTCCCATTGCAGAGGGGTGGCCAGGATGCACATCTCTCTGGAAGAAGGAAGGACTGGCTTGCTGGACCTCAGAATCTTCAAGGAGAGGACCATGCTGCACTGAAATGGTCTTCAGCTGGAAGGATTGGTTTGCAGAAGTGCTGAGCACCCTGCAGTTTTCTCCTGTGAGGGCAACTCATAGACGTGCTATGGCCTGTGCCTTATCCCCAGAAAGGCTTTGCTAGGTGAATCTGTCACGTCCTTTCCCCGTGCCTCAGTTTCCCCAAATATAAAATGAGGCATAGATGGACAAACTGGTCTGGTCCCATGCCCTCCTTGGTAAATTGCTTTGAAAAGCACCAGTGAAGAGTACAGGCTGCTCCTCCCTGCAAATATCACCTGCAGCCCACCACTGCCCTGCACACATTTCTGTCACCAGCTCCTTCTCCTGCCTGCTGGGCACTTGCCATGGTGTGTTCTGATCCAGCAGACACCAGGGCTTGCACTCCTTGCTGGATTTCCTCAACGCCCCCACCCATGCGCTTCCCCCTGGCTGCTGTGTAATGGGCCTGGAAAGACAGAACCGATATGCAAATCTGACATTTAATTTGGACATGAGAGTTTAATGAGGCTGTGGAGATTCTGCCACTTGCAGCCTCCACATCCTGCAACCTGCAGTCACATTCCCTTAATTGAACACGTCCCACTACACATGTACAAATGCACACTCACGTGCTCTCCAATGCAATCTACTCTTTGCAGAACAGTTGCTTCCGACTCCCCTTTCTGCCTGTGCCTTCTCCCAGGCTCCTCAGGCCATAGGACAAATGTGAGGACGGTGACTCTCCAGTGCCACATCTGCACTTTCCAAAAGCATCACAGGCTCACTCTGAAATGAAAGGCATCCCTGGAAACTACAGCTGAGCTGTAACAAAGGTAACCATAACTAATCTGCCTCCTCTACTGCAACAGCCTGAGACCAGTGTATTGCTGAGAGCACCGAATAAAATGTGCACAGGCTACATTGGTCCTGAAGAGGGCAACCAGGAATGAGCTATCAGGCCCTCTGAAGAATTCTGAAAGCTCCTAGTGAAGAAGAAAACAAATAATCAAATAACAAAGCCCAAGCAAACCCAGGAACTCCTATACCCGGCAAGGAGATGCTCCTTTGTGCCACCTGCCTGAATGCAAAGGTTTCCACCAGCATCCAGCACAGAAATTTCAGTCTTTTTTCTTTGAAGAGGATTATGGAGCTGCAGGCAAAGGCTGCTCCTGGCCCTGGAGCTCCGCAGAGCTAAGTGATGCCTGAGAGTGCATGCACAGGAGCCAGGAGAGGGGTGAAGAAAGAGGAGGCAATTGAAATACAGGTCCAGGTAGGGAGCAGGAGGACAGAAAAATAAGGGTCGCTCCTCTTCCCTGTTGCTTGATATCAAAACAAGCTGCTCCCAGATCCCATTATTGCCACAGTAATCACAGTGCCCTCTGCACAGAGCTGGTTCCCCAGTGTCACAGAAGGCAAAGAGAGCGAGCTGCAAGCCCCATCTCTAAGTGTGGCACATTGAATTGCCAGGGAATGTGAGCTGAGGAGAGACTTTAGAGCTGGTAAAGGGACAGAGGGGCTCGGTCTGGGGCTGGAAGTGGGGAATGCGAGCTGGGCCAGGGCACATCAGCGGGAAGAAGCAGGTATATGGGACATGAGCTCTCTTCAGTATGAGCGGGCTCCGAGATGAAATATTAATGTTAGCATCCTGAGACGGCAGCAAGCAGCAGTGTCTGCACCACTTGGCCATGAATAAAAGATGGTCCTGAAAATGGGGAAGAGCGGCAAATTAATTAATCGAAGCAAAAGTCTTTCCACTCCCATTAACGAACAAGCCTGGGTTTTCCCTACAGGCAGCTCAGCTTGGGGCACAGAAGGGAGAAGAAGAGCACAGGCAGGGTCTGTTCCCAGGGACTATGGGTCTCTTGCTCTCCAGCAGTGCCTTTAAGCTCAAGTTCAGGTCCCGTGTCAGGTCAGGGGGTCCCTGTCACCCCAATCAGGATCCAACACATTGCACCAAGAGTGCCTGGAGGAGGGCTGTGGATTCCCAACCCTGTGCTCCAAGAGCTGCACAGGCTGAAATAGCCCAGCTCTAAGCCAAACCCTGCTCCCAGGCGAGCTGGTGGGAGGACAGGGCCTGCTTGCTGGGAGAGGGCTCAGAATTGCTCCTGCCTGCAAGAGAAGACAATCCAGTTTCTCTTCATTCAGAGCTGGGAGTTTTCTGGGTGCTGCTAGGTGGCTGCCCTGCCCAAAGCTAACCCCTCATGCCATGCCAGTTGACTGGAAACGGAGCAGTGGGGCTGCTGCAGACGGAGAGCCACCCTCAGCACACAGAGACAACTGATCTCCTCTTCTGAAGCTTTGCCCATAAATTATAGATTTTAAGCAGTGTTTGTTTAAAATATTCAGCTTGCCACTTAAAAAAGAATACTCACACACACCAGGAAAGGGGAAAATGAATGGGGGGGGGAGCTGAACTCCTACTTGGAGGAGGGGAAGGGAAGCACACAGGAGAGAGGTGTTTCCTTGACTAATGAGCCAGCATCGCTCCCGGTGGATGTGCAGCCTGACACGTGAGCCTCCTGCGCTGCAGCTTCGCCTGCCGCTCCCTCCGCATGCTGCTCAGGCCCAGCAAAGGTCTGCAGGAGCAGCAGCCTCTGCGTTCGCCCACCCTGCATCCCAGCGTGCAGGTCATCCCACACGCTTCCCTTCAAGCCTGCAGGACCGCGTTGTGTTTGCAAAGTCAGGGCAAAGACAGCTCAGGTGCTCTGAGGGCAGGAAGGTGGTCTGGAGGTAGGAAAACATCCCCCTCTGCACACATACCTCTTGCCTAAAAGCACGATCATTTCTTTGATGAAAAATTCAGCTCTTGAGCTGACAAGGCCAAGGGGCAAGCCTGTAGAAGGGGAGGTGCAGGGAGCAGTAGCTAAGATATTTCTCATCAGTGAAAAATCTGGGCTCTGGGCGCATCCCAACCCCGCCAGTCACCAGAGCCTGCATTGCCACCTGATGGTGAAGCAGCAGCATGGCCATGCTGCAGTATGAAGGGATTTCTCCTCCAAGCTGCTGCTTTTCCCGGGCTAAAGCAGTCTCTCACTAGCTTATGGGGTGGATTTCACTTGGAAGAGACTGTAGATAGCATTCATTACGAGATGTGACCTTACAGGAGACGACTAACGACATATTTCAGCTTTTCCTGCCCCAAGAAGCTCACTCATACGCTCCGATACGTCCGGCAGCAGGGTACAGGGATGCTCAGGAAGACACAGCTCTCCTCCCAACAAACCCAGACACATCAAAGGGCTGCTGCTGTGTGCACACACTGCCCAGTTCCTCGTGTGGAAGCATTAGGGGAATTCTCAGAAAGGCAAAAGGCTTTCACTGTTGCGTGCGTGATGCTTGCTGTTTATCGGAAGTGGCTGGAGGGAAATGAGGCAGAAATGCCATCATCTATACTGTGTTGTAGCAGCACCTGAGGGGAGCCTGACCTACAGCCTTGGCCTTGCTTTAGGAAAACCCAGCTGAAGTCAGTGGAAGGTGAGCAGCCATGCAGGGTCTGGACCTTGCCTAGAGGAGAAAGGCAAAGCTCCCCTTTGATAAAAGGAACGCACCCCAGGGCCAGACAGAGCTAGTAGAAAGGGCTACAGCTTCAAATCCTGGCTACCCCACATCTTCTGTGATTTTATCAGCTGGGAGCTGGCTCCGCTGAGCCTCAAGTTGGTAGCTCTGTGGCATCTCTCTGTGATCTGATGATAGTTGGCTGCCAGGACCACCAGCCCAGGGGCACCCTGCCTCCCTGCAGCACAGAAAGACCTCATCTCCCCGGCCAAGCCTGAGCACAGCTCCCCTCTATGACCCCAGCAGGGCCACATTTCTTGCTGTCCCCACCAGGAGACACTGACCGTTCTGGCAAGCTCCGCACTCTATTTTTAATAAATTAGCCCTGAACTCCATTCGTGTGGATAAATATAGCATCAACCACTCTGCCAAGCCATTTTTCTCTTGGTTAACACATTCATCCAAGCTGCTCGATTTGTCTTTCCTCCACAGACTCATATTCTTCTGGATTCATTTTGTCAAACAAATTGCACAAGCTGGACTGCCCATTTACCCAGTGCTGTTTGATTACAAGAGTTATTTGTGAAACAGCAAGACATATGGCATTAAGCTTCTTAATAATAATAATAACAAGAGAAGGGAAGGGGGAAAGCACTAGAAGAGAGGAGGGGGAAAATGTTTTGTTTTGGTTTTTTATTACAGGGTGCCACAGGTGATAAATTCCAGGCACTTTCTCCGGTTGCTCTTGTGCTGCTGGCGTGATGAATGGCACAGGCACCAACATGCAGTGTGATGGGAGGTAACATGGCCATGCAGCACCTTGCCAGCCCCCTGCCAGCACTGTCCCTCCCAAAGCAGCTTCTACAATAAGGCAATTACTGGAGAATCCTGCGCTTGGGGAGCAAATTATCCTCTTACTCTGTGGTTGCAAAGCAGACCCTGAAGAAAAAACATCGCACAGAGAAGATAAAGCTTCAAACTACTTATTACTGAGCACTCAAGTAATGTAAAAACTGCCTCTACTGCATCTAGGCCAGGTCCTCTCATTCTCCCACATTGTTCCCATGCCAAATAGCCTCCATATATGCTGCTAGTTTTTCTACTGCAACCTGTATAATTTTGAGGTGGTATGCAGACTGCTCAAGATATTTAGTTTCTGCATAACTAAACTGCTTTTGAATCTGTTTCTCCCCTCTTCTCTCTGGTCTAGGCACTTATTCCTGAGGAATTTAGGACCACTCCATTCACCACAAGTAGAACCCATTTAGGTCTCTGAACTTGTCCCCCTCTGACCTGTCCATCCTGGCTCTAATGAGGGCTTACTGCAAATTCAATCGAAAATTCTTTCAAAGGAAGATGCTTAATTAAAGGCCTGGGAGACCTTGAAAGTAGCACCATTCCTGCAAAAGGAAAGTAATTAACTTTTTTAATCAGTGGGCACTGATCTCAAGGTCCAGAGAACAGAGTCAACAGCAAACTCACTCCCACGGGTCCACAGCAGAGCCCTCTTTCATTACTGGAGATCCCAGGGAAAGTGCTGGCTAATGCACTTGTACACACCAACCTGCAGAGCTGCTGCACCACCTCATCCTTCTCCCTGGGGGGAGACAATGGGGCCATTCCCCTGGGACAGAGAAAACGGTGCTTTTCACCCTCACCTGTGATGTGAGCAAAGCTCCTGGTCTTCATTTCTCATGCTATCCCAACAAAAAGCCCCACACCAAGCTTGCAATCAGGGTCAGCACCTGTCTCTGGAGATAGTTCCTTAGCAGCCCAAACTTGGCTTCCTGTTTTACAGGGAAGACCCTGGCAATGGGATAAACAAGCTTAAACCCTAAGACTAAAGGCTTTCCCCAAGCAGATGCAAATTGTTCTGCAGCACTAACCTCAGCTTCTGCTTTCTTGTTCATCAGCTGGCACAGATCTGGGGATGCCGGGCAGACCGAGTTAATCAGGCCTTGTTTGCGATTACAATGAACTCTTGCATTTCATGGCCTGCATCCTAAACCCGCTTTCTAATTCCCCAAGGGAGAAGGATTTACACTTTCAATATTATGTCTAGTTAGTTAATGGTCCATTAATGTCAAAAGGATCAGTAGCTGGAAGTTAAATCCTAGAGGATTTACGATAAGGAAGAACCAAAGGCTGCAGAAGCAAAAGTTGCAGGGAGAGGGCACAGAGAACGCAGAGGGGTGTTTGCGGGTCCCCAGTGCTGTGACACGAGTGGCTGGACACCAGCCAGGTGACAGCTCTAGAATAAGGTTCACCCCATTGCTTCCTGGCTGCTGGCACCTTCTCTGTTATATATCATACGAAGGTATGTCCCTGGAGAAAGTTTACCAGCAGGCTGCCAGGGGCAAGGGGTTTCATCAAAATTCCCCACCTTCCAGCAATCAGGGATCTAAATTGCCCCCCACAGAGAAAGGTGCCCCTCTCCATATTGTGCCAGCTACTAACCCCCCATCCTCCAGCAGAATTCACTGCTTCCTTAGTCTCCCTGATGGAACAATACAGAATGTGAGCATGACATACTGCAGCTCTCACCTTCCTAACACCCCTTACCCCTCAAGAGCCTCTCGAGGGGTAAGTCAGACCCTATTTCCCTCACCCCACAGAAGAGTTTGCTTAGGTGCTTGCCCCTAGTCAGAGCTGAGCTAACACTGCAGACTTCACAGCATTTAGCTCCCAAACTACTGGCCAGTATTGCTAAGTGACCTTGAAAGCTGCTATATTTCCACAACATCTAAAGCAGGAGGCCAAACAAGAAAGTATTCACCACATTCCAGCATCATTTAATGAGGCATCCCATTAAACTGCATGGGAAACCAGGTGACAAACGCTTCATTAAGCTCTGCCCTACCTTCCCTTAATGCCGCTCACAGAAGGATCCCACACTGTGCTGTGGGTAGAAGATTATGCAGCTGCCTTTGCAGCAGGATGCTGTCACTGTCCCACAGCACAGACACAGTCCTTGCTGTAGGCAACCAAAGGCTCAGCGCAAAACAGCAGCTCTGGCAGGACTGGAATGGCTTGGCCTTGTTTGTGTTGAATTCTTCCCCTCTCCTCACCGAGAGACACTGAAAGGTCTCGACTTCCTTAGCAAGAGAAAGGCTTCTGCGAAGTACACACAAGCCTGCCAATAACTGGAAATATCTGTCTGCTTCTGATCCCATCCCCTGAGATGCATGGTGCTGTTGCTATCAGAGCAGAGGTATTAAAGCAGCTACACTGAAAGGTCTGTCAACATTACAGAGCTTGCTGTGCAGGGGTTTATAACCTGCCCATAAAAACTGACTCCAAGCTGCAGCAGGGCAAACAACGTCCCTTGAGCAGCAAAGTGTTATTTCCTTTTATTTTGCAACAATGAAACAATTTCTTTTCTGCTGCCTGAAGTTTTTCTGTGTCATAAATGGTGCCAAAAAGACAGATCTTGGCTACATGGGAGACAGCAAAACATTTACGTGATCAAAGAACAGTTACTGATCGTGTTTAGCAAGAGGCTGAAAATGATTTTATACATCAAGGCAGCCAGCACAATGCAACTGAGGTCTGCAGCCATCCAGACAGGTTTGGGGTCCTTCCTCATCCCATACCTGCAGAACGAGGAAGACATTAGTCCTGGAATAACAATCCATGCGAGTTCCCGATTTTAAGCCTCTCACACCCTCACCAGCAAGCACAGGTACATCAACAACGTCGCTGGCCCTAGAAAGCTCAGGACAAAGGTGGCAGAATTTAACACTGTTGAGAGTCACTACCAGTCTGGCTTTCCAGCAATGCTATAACTCCTTCCTGTGCTTTTCTAGTAAAGCTCTGCCTCAGTAGCTTAGGCTTGCTAGAATATACATAAAATAGAGCTGTATAACTCATGAAGAGTCCAAAAAGCTCACTTTCACCCCCCCATCCACCCTACCAAGACAAAGCTAAACCCTGAAAACCCAAGGATGGTTTAGAAGAAAAAAACCCAACAAACACCACCCTAACAATGGACTGCGGTCCATACACAAAACATAGGACTTTTGCCTTCTACGATGCATTTCTTATCACATGAAAGAAGACACCACTGCAGGACCTTGGGATCCAGCCCCCTCCACCCCGACGAGCCTCACAATGCAGGGAAAGCAGCAGCACCACGCTGGTGCCGACAAGCGGAGCGCAGCAAGAGGCAATGCTACCACCTGGCGCTGCCTTGCGGAACAGGCTGGCTGCTGCTCACCGCAGCTCACACAGGGGCTGCAGGGCTAGGGTGCTCACCAGGCTGCTTCCCCACATCCCTCCACACAGACCAACATACCTGCAGAATGCAGCTTCACCGTCGAGAGAGCCATACCACCCTAAGGTACTACAAAGGAAACAGAAGACCAACCGTGCTCGCCAACCCACCTCCTCACCCCAATAATGCAAACCAGCTTTACCCTGGAAAGCCAGCAACTACACACAGCAAGGTGTAAGAGGTTGTGCTCACACTCACCTGTACAAAGCAGGGAGCTGTTTACTTCCACCCCCCCTTATTAAAGCTGTTTCTGATTCTTTTCAGCTGGTTTCTGTGTAAATTCCCTCATGTATCTCCACAGCAAAAGCAATTAGTATAGTATTAAAGGGATTGGAGGGAGAGGCTAGCTCTATTAAGAAATTGCTTCATGTGAGGAGGACACACGGAGACCTCAGGTCAGCTTTTGTTGGTCTTTCACACTTTATTAATCCATATTTAGAAAGTTCTGCTTCATTTGAATGCAGCCTTTTGTGATTTATTTGTGATATGTTTTCAGAAATGTAGCCCTGGTCTGCCAGCACAGGCTGGAATTACAATACAATATACTGGGGATTGGTTCCTAGTAGTTATTTACTAGTTGTATAGTAAGCAACAGATTATATTGTTTATAATGCTTAATAAATGCCCCTTTTGTTAAGTAGGTGTTTGCACTTAAGTAGAGCTTTCCCCTGTATCTGCATGCACGATTATAGGGCAGTGTTTTCCTCTGATGGTACGTGTTTTCCTCCTAATTTTTGCCCTATCTTTCTCATTCTGCCCATCTCTCTGTCCCTGTCTCCTCTTCACCAACGGAGCTTTCCAGTTTTTGGCTGCAAATAACTTCTTTGGGGGTTTTGTTTGGTTTTCAGTTTATTAATGTGTGGCCTCAGAAATACCTTAAGTGCTTCCTTTAAGTTAAGCAATAGAAAGATTCTAATGACATGTATTTTAAGGAGTATATTTTCCCAGCATTAGCCTAGATTGTGGTCACATTCTCAAACATTCCTTTTTGAAGTATCTTGCCCAACATACTTTTTGACTGAAATCTGAATCTCTTCAAAACAGAGATTCACAACATTACCAAACAGACATCACAACGTACCAAAAACTGAGGGGCAATTTTGGGGGCTGCCTGGCAGTCCTGCAGCATTTTTGGGATCAGGTGTAGCTGTTCGCATGAGCTTGGTGAATATGCTGCAAGGCAGGTGATGCTTTTGCAACGCTGATGATTCCACAACCTGTTGCCAAGTAGGTTGTTTCTAGAAAAATATTCAGCTGTGCATTTAACATACTGGATGTTGCTGTTAGAAGCAACACACAGGTTAATAAACCACTTAACTCATTTTAAAAGAATGGGAGAGTAAGTTAATTGTAATCACATGCTGACTGGCAGGATCTCAGACTCCATTGGGAACAAATTCTTAGCCAAGTGAGTTAAGTAGGTTCTCATTCTGAATATGCAGAAGCCACAGAGAGGGATTTCCTTCCAGTGAAGTGGGGATATTCACCTTTTTCAATAAAGACTTCAAAAGCTGCAGAGTTTTATTCTGTATGTGTTAGTGTTACGTGTTTATTTGTAGTAACAGTACACAGCTCTATACATTTTCAGGGGTCAGTACAACAGAAAAGATCCTCTAAACTGAGCAGCTCGGCCTTTCCCAGCATCTGGTATCCATCTGCTTTACCCTGGAAAAATATCGAGTGTTTTGGAAGAAAAACCACTGTTTTCTGAGAACTCTGATACAAAACTCTTTGGGGAGTGGTTTTGGTGTCATTTCAGTGACCTTTATTCAAGCTCTTTCATTTTTGATGTGAGTGTTGACTTGCTCAGTCAATAGTGCTTTAGATACCATAGCAATATCTGAGAAAGATGACAAAATCATGATGGGGAGCTAATCTCTCTAACACGCAAACCAAAACGGCATGTAAGGCTTATCTTTGTAGGGAAATGATGATGATACTTCGAGTTAAGAAATATTTTGATGCCAGCTTATGCTTAGAAATGATAATTTGTGCTCAGTACAAGAAGAGGTCCTGAGATTTGACTATGGATGAAATGTTTTATTGGCAGTTTTTAGAAGAAGTTTACCTGGGAGTTGGTTTCTGAAATTAAAGGCTACTAATGGGTTTAATTAATTAGTTTCATGCTAAATCTGTAACTAAAATTTCCCAGAAACCACTTGCTGTTGATTGTGTCTGTACTTGCTGGGGGGCCCCAGCCTGTCACCTTGGTGCTTTTAGTAACTTGGTGAGTAAACTGAAGACCACTCACACCAGCACGGTTCTTCAGAGGCTGCCTGAGTAATTTCTCTACTACTACAATCAATTTTTCTCTTTCTCTTTGATTTCTAACTTTTATCTGTGGCTTTGGGTTCCTCCTTATGAAAGTGCAGTGGGTTCTTTTGACTGTGCTGTTGTTATCGGTTCTCTGTCTCTTAGAGACCAGTAGTTCAAATCAGAGGGTTGGTCTGGACAAAAAAAAAGAGGAAGACATATCTTCAGGACATGTTTTTCTGTGGTAGAACCAATGCAGAGAGATACCAAGTGACTCACTTCCTTTTCCTGAAGGAGATTGTAGAAGAGATGAGAATGGGGGACTCTGGCTTCCTAGCTCTGCTTCAGGAGCCCAAAAACCCAAGATTCTTCAGCCTTTTAAGCAAACAGAAGCAGGCAACAATGGCTACAAAGCTGCTTGGGATCACAGAATCGACTGGGCTGGAAAAGACCTCAGAGATCATCGAGTCCAACCCTTGGTCCAACTCTAGTCCGTTTACTAGATCATGGCACTAAGTGCCATGTCCAATCTGAGTTTAAAAACCTCCAGGGACGGTGAGTCCAGCACCTCCCTGGGCAGCCATTCCAATGCCTGACCACTCTCTCTGTAAAGAATTGCTTTCTAATCTCCAGCCTCAGTTTCCCCTGGCAGAGTTGAAGCCCATGGCCCCTTGTCCTATTGCTGATGCCTGGGAGAAGAGCCCAATCCCCACCTGGCTAGAACTGCCCTTCAGGTAGTTATAGAGAGTGATGAGGTCACCTCTAAGCCTCCTCTTCTCCAGACTAAATAAGCCCAGCTCCCTCAGCCTCTCCCCATAGGTCTTATGTTCAAGTCCCTTCACTAGTCGTGTTACTCTTCCCTGGACCCGCTCCAGATGTGCTTGAAAAGCTCTGCTCCAAACAGTTAATCGTTATAGACTGAGAGCGATTGCTGAGTGGCCAAGGCCAGCACGACTCTGGTTGCGTGGCCACCTGTGGCTGGAGGGATGCTGGTGTTTGTGGCTCGATGCTGAGCAGAAGGGTAATGCAGAGAGGGCTTGCTGCGTGCTGAGGAGAGCTGGCATCATGCTTGAAGTGGGCAGTGCTGTGTCCCACTCTGCCCAGGCTCTCCGGTCTGTTGGGGCAGAAGGGCTGTGGTGCCGTGCCAGCACCACAGCCTTGCTTGCTCCTATGAGCTGCAGGGAGCAGGGGAAGCCGTTCCTCACTCAGCGCGGGTACACACTCCCATTGTCTCCACTAACAATGGGGGAGATGAGCAAGTGCTAGAGCCGATGACACAAACCCAAGCGTGAGGAGCAGCTGGCTGGCTGCTAAAGGGCAGCACTGTGTGTGCTGTAGTGACAGCTCCTGCCCCTCCAGCGTTGCCAGGGTGAGAGCCAGGACCGCTCCTCCATCTTTCACCAGTCCTGCGGGCAGTCTGCAGCCCCAGTGTGGATCTGGGTTCTATTATGTGCTGGAAAGGGGCAGACCTGCCTGCCTTTATTTAACCTGCCTCTCTCCAGAGTGAAGATCTTTCTGGCAGGCTTGGACCACAAGGGACCCTGCAGGCAGTTGTTTCTAGTGGTTCTTTTGCTATGGAACTATCTGCAAGAACCTGTATGGTGAGAGTTAACCATCTTGGCTTGATGGTTTCTTCCTAAATAAGGAATGCTAATAAACAGTTTCTATTCATTACGCCTCAGCAGATAGGAATAGAAAATTCAGGGAAGCTATTTCCATTTTCTGTAGCTTGCATTATTTATCTCTCCTGAGACGGAGAGGAGAAAGCTAGGCCAGGGATGGTGAGCAGAAGCAGTGCTGTGCTCTACACCCATTTCCCTGTGCAGCATCTTCCTAGGCGGCTCCTAGGGGCTTCTCCTTTCCCACACAGCTAAATCTCCCCAAAACAAAGGGCTCTGAAGTTGCTCTGGCAATCAGCTGCCTGTCAGGGGCTTCTAACACTGCACAACCTGGCATTAGCCCCTGTAGGTATTTGCCTCGATTTTTCCTTCCCCAAGTGACAAGTCTTCCCCGAAACTCAGCAGAGATCAGGTTTGCGGGATATGGTGCAGAAAGCAGCTCTCTCATCCCAGGAACTGTGTGGGATAAAAACAAGCCCCTGCCAAGCAGCAGCAGGATGCATCACTAGTTGCAATGCGAGGCAATGGGGAGGAGGCTGGAGCAGGCAGCCAAGCACCCCTCCCACTCAGTCTGGGAACAGATGGAGCAGGCTGAGCGCTCTGTGCCTCAGTCAGCCCTCTCTTCCAGGCTGAGCTGGTTCCTCATGTCCTGCTTGGCTCCCACAAGGACTTCCAAGTCTCTTGCAGGAAGATTTTCGTGGCTCTGGGCAGGAGGAGCTAGAGGCTGACTGAGATGGTTCCTCACTCCTCCAGGCAGACACCAGGCTGCAAGGATGATTGCTCTGCTGGGGCTGGGCAGGAGGGCTGCACTGCTGCGATCTTGCCTGGTGGCTCTCCAGCAAGGGTGGCAAGGCAGCAGTGCCAGATGAAACAGGGATTTACTGTGCAGGATCCTACGCTGTAGTGAGTATCACTAGCAGTCTTCCAGAGAAGCCTCCCTTCAAGCAGGAGGGCATAACATCTCCAATTTGAGGCACTCTTGCATGACTGGGGGGGAGCACAGAGCCAGGGCTTTCTGCTAGCCAGAGCATGTGGGTGAACAGGGAGGGAGGAAGGGATGTTCCTGTTGGCAGGTGTATCACCGCAGGGAGAGAAGCTGATTCCTCACTGGCACTTCTTAGTTCTGGATCACTCCCTTTTAGACTGAGCTCTTCAGTGTCTGGGACTTCTTTGTACCCAGGACACAGCTATAAAACAGGTAGAGGGTAGCAAGGACAAGCCCTGCACACTGCAGACAAAGCACCCTGGCAGAGCTGGGGCTTTGTGCCAGCCAGCCATCTCTGCTAGGCTAACACGGCTGCTCGAAGCACAGCAGACCCCAGGCCAGCGCTGCAGCAGGAGCCCTGCCTGTCCCCATTTTCTGTGCCTGTGTGCTGCATGCAGAAAGGAGGGGAACGCAGTCTCCTCCGTCCCTGCTCTGTGCAGTGGTGCCACAAAGCCCAGGGGCTTTGTATCTGGGCCACGCTACATATAGCATCCATGGGGCTTCACTGGGTTCCCAGAGGCCATTCTGTCTCTCCAAACAAGGGCAAAGCTCTTCTGCAGCCTCCCTTTCTTGTCCCCCAAAGATGGGGTGGGAAGGGCCCAGGTTTGGTTTAGTGCAATGAGAAGCATGAGTCCTTAGCAGCCCTTCTGCTAACTGGACCTCTGGGGCTGTGGGGCGATGTGGGGATGTGAAGGGGCAGGCACTGCACTGTGAGGCAGGTGAGTATTTCTGACAGTCAAGCCTAGAGCTGCGATCTCTGCCAGATCCACTAGATCAATAACACCGATTCTCACATATGCCCTCCCTCGTTCCTTTGTCCAGTAACTCCCCAAAGCTAATGGCCTTGGAGAGGATGCCAGGAGTCTCTTCTCAGGACTGCTGCCCTCTAGTCCTGGTGGCTGGGACCTCACGTCTTCCCTCCCCAGCAATTAGCAGTGGGGAAGCAAATGGTTGCTGGTAGGAACCGGCTGCTGTGTGGGCATCTTGCTGTCACGTTTTCGGCAGGACCCAGAGTGTACTGCTGTGCAGTGATTCACGAGCAGGAGGAAGAGACACTCTCTTCTTTCTGTGTTTTGGGGTAGGCTGAGAGCAGGGGAGAGATGCTCCTCTTGGGAAGTATCTTCACCCACCTTCCTCCTAGAAGAAGGGCATTCCCTGCAGCAGGATGTCCTTGGCCAAGGCCAGGTTTTAATTGCTGCAGCAGCACGAGAGCTGCAGCAGCACCAGACACCCAAATCACGGTCCTCCTCAGTGCCTGTGCTCCCAGCCTGCCGCCTGCAGCTACTGGGGACGGTTCTTGAGCTACCGGGAGCAGTGGTGCCCCGAAACACTCAAGTCGAGCAGAAGGACTCCACAAATACCCCAGTTGGGGGCAGTTTGGTTGATCTCAGCTCCTAAGAAGGCTGTCTGTGCTCTGCCTGTCTGTCCTGCTGCATCGACCCACACTTGCTGGTATCTGCACTACTGTGCTGCACTGTTTCTGTTTGGTTACCTCCTTGCCCCTGTTTGTGCTTGTCTGCCTGTCTCTGCCCGACAGAGGTCACTGCAAAAGTTGCCTGTCCCCCCGCTCCGTTTGTCTGTCTGTCTGCCATTATTAGATTTTCCTCTCCCCACTGTTTTCCTTTAGCCACTATCTGGAGGCCTCTGCAGTAGGTGCAACTTGGGGATTGATTTTCTCTGGTTTATGGATGGCAGCCAGGCTGCAATCTGCAGTGATGGGACTATTCAGCTGGGTAAACTCTGCAAGGAGCCTCCTGCAAATACCTAGGCAGGATGTTTGCTGCCAACACTGCCCAGAAACTGCACAATCATGCCTGCCTATACAGCATGACCAGAAAGAGATTTAAAGTGATCTGAAATCTCTAGCAATGGGACTTGAGCAACTGCATGCCTCCAAAAGCCAGTCCTTTGAGCTTAAATTCCCTGGTTTCCTATGCAGTAGAGTGGGGATGCAGAGGACATACAGCTTGGGGAGGTGTAGGACTAGATGTAAAAGGGCCCTGTGTGTGCACGTGTGTGCACATGGTTACATGTGCCCCACATCACAGCTGTGTTTGGATGCCGGATCTCATGCTTGGATTTTTTGCACCCTGACAATGTGGCAACACATCTCTTGTGTTTGTCTGTTTGCATTGCATCGATCTTCTTCCGGTTGACTTAATGGTGGCTTTCTGTGTCAGGTTTTCATGTCTTTAATCCCATCCTTAGGAAGCACCGTGCCATCCTGGGTCATCAGTATAGTTGTGTTGCTGTCCACATGCAGCTGTGTATGAGCCCACAGCCTGGGTGCATTCTATACCCAGATGCCATGACAGATAGGGTCAGGCCTTTCCCTCCTCATGGCAGCACGCTGGGAGCTCTGCTGCACGCTCCCTGGGCACCGTGGGCTCTCCAGCCAGCCTGGGTGTCTGGTCCTGTTTGGGGCAGCACACCCAGAGCCCTCATTTTGCAGAACTTGCAAAACCGCATTGCACAGCCAGCTTGCAAAACCTCAGCACTTGAATATCACCTGCGATCAGGTTCTGCTGGAACAGAATATGGCTTTTCATATCAACTTTCACGGTGCCAGCCCTTTTTGCAGAGCCCAGCCAGGGGGTGTAGGAGGAGGTGAGGACAGGGCAGGCCATCCTGCGTGCCTCTGCTGCTTCCCAGGGTGCCTTTGGACCCAAACTCTCAGGGAGAGCAGCTCCCTGATGCTGCCTTCCTCTCCTGTCATCTCCACATTGCCCCAAGAGCAGGTAAGAGACCCTTTTGCCAGGCTGCTTTCCAGGTCCAAAGACACTTTGCCTGTGCAGAAGCAACTCTGCTTAGTTCCTTCCCAACCCCATGGTGATGAGAGCCTGTGGCAAGCAAGCCCTTGTTTGCATAGTCACTGTCACCAGCTCTGGGCCTAAAACTTAAGGTGTGTGGCCGGTGGCATCACAGAGCTTCAGCTGTGTCTCCCACTATCCCCAGCATTGTTTCCCACATAGGGGAGACCTATGTTGCGCAGGTCTTTGGTGACTTGGTGCAAGCTGGCCTTGTTGGGCACCTGAGCTCTACTCATTTGGGGAGAGGGAATAGTTCCCCCCTCTTCAGCAAAGCCCAAGCCAAGCTCTTCTTTCCACTTCCGAAACACCATCTTTTCCCAGCAAAACAACTCCCACGTTTCTGGGGAGGATGTGGGCTGGCAGCTTTTCTGCAAAATGTGGTGTTCCCATGGCAATGGGGATCTGTCACCCTTTCCAGTCTGCAGAAAGATGGAACCGAAGCGGGGAGGGGGAACAAGGGGGACAAACATCACCCACTGCACCGGTGATGCCCCAGCCGGGCCAGGCTGAGGGGCTACCCCGGCGATACCACCCATGCCCCCCAACAAGGGGCTTCCTTCCTCCCCGGGCCCTGGCGTCCCCGGGTTGGGCTGAGCCCCCCGGTGTCGGGGCGGCAGCATCCCGGGGCGGGGGTGGGGGCAGTCCCGCAGAGGCAGCCCCCCCCCCGCGCCGCAGGGCCGGGGGCCGAGCCTGCGTGACGCCGCCCGGCACTGATTTGCTGGGGCCGCCCGCCCGGCCCTTCCCAAACTGCGGGAGCGCCGCACCGCCCACAGCCCCGCCGGGCAGCAGCGCCGTGCAGCAGCGGGCAGCGCTGCGGGCAGCACCGGACAGCGCCGGCAGCCCCGCGGGCGGCAGAGCGGGCAGCACCGGACAGCGCCCAGCAGGTAGGCACGGCCCCGCCCGGCCCGGGCAGCCCCGGGGCTGCGGCGCGACCCTGCGGGCTGCCGCCCCCGCCTCACCGGCGGCCGGGGGGAACATGCCGCCGGCACCGCGGGACGGCCGCCGGGAGGACGTGGGGAGGGTCCGCAGCCCCCGGGAGAGGCGGCAGCGCCGGGGGAGCCTCTCGTCCCCGCCCGGCGGCGGGATGCTCTGCCCGCCCCTGGGCGCCGGGAAGAGGTTCTAGAGGCGGCGGTCAGCGCGGGAGACGCTCTCAATTTTTTTACGTGGGCACTGGTGCCCCCCTCCCTAGGAGCGGGACTGCGGCATTCCTCCTCCGTGGGCACGCCTGTGCGCACGGACGCAGCCCGCTCGTCGCGCCCCGCGCCTCCACACGCGTACCCGCTCCCTGCAAGGGGGACAGCTGGTGCCCCGACCCCTCCGGGGCTCTTGGTTTCTTTCAGCTCATCAGTCTGACTCTCTTCCTCCCTGACGCCTCCACCACCCCCGCAGCCCGTTTGTCACCCTTAGCTTGTCACAGCGGTGGGCACAGAGGTAGCACGATGGCGTGGTCCCAGCAGGTGGTAGACCATGCCAGAAAGCTTCACTCTGCGAGGGCTGGAGGCTCCCTAATGCTGCTGTTCTCGTGAGTCCTGTCCCTGCGCACAGCCCCTGGGATCACGCAGGACCAGGGTTACCTGGCCAGCTCTGTTCCCAGCACCACTGTCCGGAGGAGAGGAGGGGTATAGGTGATCCAAGGGCTCACGAACCCAAAGCCTAGAAGACCCACATGCTTTTGCATATAAATGGGAATAAGTCCCCCTCTCTGGGAGGTTATTTGCACTGATCTTCTGGAGGAAAGCCTGGCTGTGACCTAGATTGTGTCCCAGAACATTCAAAGAGGAGTGGGTCAGAGCTGGGAAATGACAAAGCAAGGGACAGGGTCCAGTTTCTAGGAACCCAGAGGAGATGCGGGTAATCTCTTCCATCGTGCCTTTGCCCCCATTTGCAAGCTCTTGGTTGTCAAGATCAAACAAAAAGATATTTTTCTTCCTGGCCAGGGTTTGGGGTTTTGGATAAAGGGATCTTTTACAGCTCCAGGGTGAGCAAATGTGCTTGGTATTTCCTCCTAGAACGTTATATGAAAGACCCAAAAAATGTTAAATAGAAAAATGCAGCTGGCTGCAGTGCAGGCAGTTCCTACGTCTTCTCTGGATGCTTAGCCAGGCTCAGAGGGAGAAACCTGGGGGTCTGCTCTTCTCTCTGCCAGCCTGGAGTCCCACAGGGGCGGTAATTCACCACCCCGGCTTGGACCTGGCCCACATCCCCAGCCTGGAGGACCAACTGCAGGGCGGTCTGCGTGTCCTTCAGTCCCAGCATCTGCTTTGCTGCTCCCCCGCCCTTTCCCTCCATTCCGCATGTCTGCGGCTGGATTCCCCATGCGGCTGCTTGGCTGGGTTGCAAACCTTTAATTGATTCCTCTTAGCTGGATTGGACTGTAGGCAGCCCTAGGGTTTTCACGGCACATCTGCGGGCCCCTTACCGACACAGACCAGGAGGCAACCTGAAGGGAGACAGGCACTGGGCCAGAGATGCAGAGGTGGGATTCTGCCACCCCAAAACTCTTACATCCTGTGGCCGGGCAAGCTCCACTCAGCCTCTGGAGACATGGTGCCACCTTTCGGCAGTCTTGGCTCCCTGTCCAGCTGCTGTGTCCCTCCTCACTGGCCTTGGCCCCTTTCCCTCACTGCATCGCAATGAGTCATCTTTGGTGAGCTCACCCGCTGGAGCTGGAGAGGGGCTGGCAGGCCTGGGGAGATGCAAAGGTGATGCTGGGAGACACAGAGCTCCTGATCCCTTAGCTCGTTGCAGGGCCAGTGGATTAGATGTCACGATGAGGAGCAGGCTATTGAGCATCATTTGTGCAAGAAGAGGCAGCCTGCCTGCCTGTGCCATGTGTGCCTGTATCCCCGGGTGCCCGCCTCCGAGTGCTGGGGCATTAGCCTGGCTGACTGCTTCTCTCTCTCCCTGCCCAGGCTCCCCTCTCAGTGACAGCCACCGCTGGGCACCTCAGCAGAGAGATGAACCCCACCATCAGCATCGCTGTCATCCTGACAGGTACAGATGGCAGATGCAAATCTCTTCCCTGCTCTCCAGCGAGCTCAGCCCAGAGCAGCTGGGCAGGGGCTGGGAGGCTGCATGGGCATCTCCAGTGCTCTCTGTTCCCTGTCCAACCCCTCCTTGCCTCTCCCAGTCCTCCAGGCTGCCAATTGCCAGATGATCAAGGACCTGAGTGCCTGCCTGCTGGGCCAGAGCCTCCGGGTGGATTGCCGTTATGAGAACAAAACCAGCAACCCCCTGACCTATGAGTTCAGCATCACCAAGGACAACAGGAAGCACGTCATCCACAGCACCATCAGTGTGTCCGAGAACATCTACCGGAGCCGAGCCAACGTCACCATGCACAAGAACCTGGTGTGCCTCTACCTGCAGAGCTTCACCACCAGCGATGAGGGTGTCTACATGTGCGAGCTGAGGGCCACCAACGACTACACTGGCAACCAGATAAAGAACATCACTGTCATCAAAGGTGAGACGGGCAGTGGCGCCTGGCCTCAGCCCCTGCTTCCCACCTGCTCCTTGGCTTGGCAGGGCCAGCAGAGAAATCCACAACCCCCTATGGCATCCCCAAGCCCTACCTGAGTCCCATAAACATTTCCCAGCCCCTATGTGCCCTTCCCACTACAGGCAGAGCAGTCAGCCCCAAAGATGGACTTACTGTGCCCCATCCTACACTGCTTACCCTGCCTTTTTTGGGCCTTGCCTCAGGGGCACTGCCCAGGTGTCCTCCTAAAGGTGGTGGGTGGTTCATAGTCAGTCCCAGCAGAGGGGACGAGTCTGCTGGTGAAAGACTGAGGAGGTATGTTGTGTGGGGCAGGAGCACAGTGGGGATTTTGCCACACTTATGTCCCGCAGGAGCAGTCCTGCAGTAGCACAGCACTTCATCTTACCTGCTGCCCATCCCCTTGTCACCTCAGTCAGGCACAGAGTTATGTTTCCAGGGGTCTCTGTGCCCCAAAAAGCTTTGCTGCTACTTGGGCACAAGGTGGGAGGAAACAAGCTGGGGATGGGACTGCGTACATTTCTGTGGAAAAGGCAGGAAGCTGAGTCCCAGTACCCCTTATAACACCCAGCCTGGTCACCGTTCCTGGGCGATTTCATTGTGGTTCTTCTCTCCCTCCCCATTCCCTGTCCTCACAGACAAACTGGAGAAATGCGCCGGCTTCAGCCTCTTGATCCAGAACACTTCATGGCTCCTGCTGCTTCTTCTTTCCCTGCCTCTCCTGCAAGCCGTAGACTTCGTGTCCCTGTGAAAGGAAAAGCACACAAACACGCGCACGCACACACCGAGTACCCCAGCAAACTCACCTCCCCGCCAGAACGCAGCCCCGGGAAAGAGAAGCTGAACCGTTTGAAACAAGTGAAACCTCTCTCCGTGTTATCTCTATATAGCCGTATATCTAATGCTAACCACCATCCTGTGCTGAGACCTGCCATCACACGCACACGTGCCCTGCTCTGAAGCATGGTGGCTTTGCTAGGCAGTGTTGCTTCTCCCATGGCGCCTCCCTGCTCGGTAGGCTGGCTGGTTTGCTCGTGCTGGGAGCACTGAAGCCTCAGCCCCACACAGCCCGCTTCTCCCATCCCCTTAACTTTTGGGGTTTGCCTTTTCTCACCTGGGGAAAGACAGCTGGACTGGCAGGTAAGAGAGAGGTGATGCAAGAGCGTGCAGAGGTGCGGTGTGCCCACAGCCCATGGAGCAGGTGAGGCTGCTGGTGTCCCCAGCCTGCCCTGCCTACTAGTCGGGTGGCAAGCTGATTTCTCAGCCTGCTCCTCTCACCCTGAGTCACCCCGAGATGCCATGACTGGGAGGGGGCGTGAGGCAAGTCCTGTCTCAGAGCAAGCAAGGAAGAGAGAGGGAGCAAGGGAAGCGTGGGACGATGGTGGGCCTGGCCAGGATAGGAAGAGAGAGGGGATCAGGTCTGGGAGACACCCATCAAATGCCCCTGCCTCCTTAGGGCTCTTCAGGGGCCCTGGGAGGGGGCTCACTGCAAATATTTTTCCTAATCTGTTTTTCACAGCTGAGCTGGAAGTGAAGCCTCCTCCAGACATCAGCTGGTACCTTTGGGCTGCTCAAGCCCAAGACACCACTTGCTCTCCCCGGACACCAGCCCTTAGCTGTGACGAGAGAATTGCTGCCAGCAGCCACTTGAGTGGAGGCAAGCAGAGCCTCTCTGAGCTAGCCACAGCCCTGCCTTTGCCCCTGTTCCCTCCCTGAGGCCCCTGGAGCAGGATCCAGGCATGCTGGTGGGGAGGAGCATGACCCCAAGGTCTCTGCAGGCACCCCTCTGCACCGTCACCCTGTTTTCCCCAAGGTAACATCTAGGGGCTCTGACCCTTCCTCATGGCACACAGTGCCTGGCCCTGGGTAGGCTCAGCAGCCTTCTGCCAGCACAGTCTTCCTCCAGTCCCACCATGCTGCTGGGAGGAGCCCGTGTGCCCCCTCCCTTCTCCTTTTCAGCATTTCCCTGTCTCCATTTGAGAGCAGAAAAGGGCCTAATGCCAGCCCAGCTATTGGCCACCCAGGACATTCCCAGGGGTCAGCGAGAGCGGGGAGACGGATGCCGAGCACAGCCCACCTCTGCCACCCCAAGCCTGCCCCATGGCCCATGGAACCCTGAGGAGCCAGGGGGCTGCTGCATCCCCAAAACCTGCCAGCTCCTGGGCAAGGAACATCCCAGCCAGCTATGGGGAGAGAGACCAGAGGGCCACCGCTCCTGCGCGGGAGCGCACGGTGGCAGGGGAAGGTGCAGGCAGGTCCATGGGGTGAACCGCAGTCCCGCTGAGCAGCCTGGGCTGTGCCACCATGGCTGAGAGCAATTCACAGCAACTGCTCCCCACTCCTCGCCCTTCTCCAGACACCACGAGGTGCCTCCTGACCCCGTGCCCATCCCTGCCTGCTCGCTTGCTGTCTAGTGCTGCTGAGGCCGTGTAGAGCTGAGGTCTGGCTGCGTCCAGCTCCCCGGGCTTGCTGGTGAGCGCCGGGGCAGGCGCGGAGCCCAGCCAGCACAGCACGGGTGCGTCTCGAGTCTCATTTTTTTGTGAACATTTGTAGTTGTTTCCACAGCTTGTTGTAAAAGAAATTCTGTTAAAGGGAGGGGGGGGAAAAAAAGAACCCTGTGAAAGGCAACAACAAAAAAAACCCTATCCTCCAGGAGTGTTCCTCCGTTTGCATGATAGAACCCTGGGTTGTGTTTTGGAGCTACAGCAACCCCTGTGTGTGGCGGCAGCGCTGGGCTGAGCCTTCAGCCTTCTGGAAGGGGGGAGCCACCCTTCCCAGGCAGCCCCCACCATGCCTCCCCCCAGGCCTCCAGCATCCTGAGCCCTGTGGAGAGAAGCCAACAGGGGCAACATGTGCCTTCCCTGGGGGGCAACCCCATCCTGTCCACCTGGAGCACAGACCCTTGTGCCCCCATCCCATTGCTGCCTCTATCCCCCCCTCCATTGCGGGGGCCCCCAGCTCCTCCCACTGTGACCTCAGGGCCAGGGCTGCCCACCACGCTGGCAGGGGGGCACAGCACGGTAGGTATGAGCAGGCACCCTGGGGCCCAGCCGTCCTCCGAGAAGGGAATTTCCAGGGCTGGGAGTGTGTGTGGGAGCAGGACTGGATGTGTGCGTGTGCTGAAGCTCCCAGCCCCAGGGCAGTGTGCCTGTCATTCCAGGGTCCTTCTTGCACACCCCTGTGCTGCCTGTGGGGCTGCAAAGGGGCCCCGCATCCTCTAGGGCAGCTGGGCACTGCCCCCTGCCTAGAATCAAGGTGCCGCTCTAGAAGCTGGGAACCGCAGGGCATGACACCCGCAAACATCACTGGTGACCCCTTAGCAGGCTCCCAGAGTCACACCGACGCATCCCTCACGTGGCCCTCCCTGTTTCAGGACTGGAGACAGGCAGGAGGGAGGAAGATGCCACCATGATTGCATCCCTCCTCATTATACTCGGCAGGTGCTCGCTGAGTCACGGCTGCCCAGGTGCCAGCGTACCGCGAGGCTGTGCCGCCCTGGGTGGGTCAGGCGTCGGGGAGCAGCGCCGGCTGGGTGCCACGAGGGGTGGGTGCTCCCCCGCCCGCACCATTATCCTGGGTGTCCCCTGCCCACCTTTGCTGCAGGCTTAGGGGGTTTTTCTCCCGACAGCTTGGCCCAGGGAGGGCAAAACTTGGGGGTTTTTCTCCCTACAGCTTGGCCCAGGGAGGGCAAAACTTGGACCACCTTCTCCACTTACCTTGATCCTCTACTCCAGACCTTCCTGGCAGCCATGGGCACCCCCTCGTTCTGCCGCTCTGAGCCCCGTTGTGTTCCACACCACTCCCTTTCTCAATCCTCTGTCCATCCTTTCTCTTCTGGACCTCCATCTCCCTCCTCAAATATCTCCCACGCTTACCCTCAGTCATCTTTCTTCATTCCCACAGCCCACCTCGGTGGTCTCCCCGCCGAGCACCCCCTTGCCATGGGCCATGCGCCCCCTCGGGTTCACGTCCCCTTTAAGCCTCCCTGAAGCTGGAATGTGAGAGTAGCATTTCGGCGCCCTGTGAGGTCAGATAAAGACACTATATTTATCTAGCTGGTAACCTGAGCCGTGAATTTCTGTGGCGGCGTTTTTATGCGGCCCCACAGCCCTCCAGCTCGGCCCCCTCCAGCCATTGCGTCTGCTCCCTGAAGGGTGGAGGAGCTGAGCTGTGGGGTGGCCTGTCCCCTGCGAAGGGTTTGGGTGCTGTCAGCCCCTCGGCATCACTCGCTGTCCCCTGGCCCCGGGGGAAGTGCCCTGTGGTGGCGCGCTGGGCTCCTCGCACTGAGCCCCGCAGGCATCACCCCATGGCCAGCTGCTCACCCCCTGCCACGCCAGCCTCGCAGCCCTGACCAGCCACCGGCCACCTGTCCCACCGAACCACGCACAGGTGAGTGGAGGGGTGCTAAGGGGACGCTGGCCCTGAGGAGGGGACTGCGGCACCACAGGCTCAGAGTTGCTGGTAAAACTGACCCCCCTCTTCCTTCAGCTGGGTAAAACTATGGAGGAGAGGTTTGCAGGCTCTGCATCTCTGGAGAACAGGTTCAGAATCCATTAACGAAAACTTGGCAGCTCTGCACCAGCAAGCCCCGCTCGCCAGCACCTTCCTCATCCCCCAGCGTGGGCAGAGATGTGTGCCCAGGCACTTCCCCAGGGTCCCTTCGTTTTTCCCACCCACAGACCTCAAAGCACTAACATGCTATCGGTCTTACATTAGGGTTCCCTGGGGATGTCGGGTTTTACTGCCTGGGGGGTGGCGCGGGAGCGGTGAGTAGCAGATTCTACAGCTGGGTGGGTATGTGTCAGCAGCAAAGAGGGAGTCCAGGGTGATGACTCCTGGCCAGCACGTGTGGTGTGAGTTTGGAGGGTTCTCAGGCCCCGTGGCTGGTAGGGGCTGGTCCAGCTGCACACCTGACCTTGGGCAGGTCCTGCTGCTCTGGGGTGTGCACACAGCGAGGGGACAGAGCTGGAGCCGGGGTGGCTTCTCCCTGAGTGCTGGAGCAGAGCCACAAGAAGCGTTGCTGGCAGCACCCCGGGGTGCTGGGGTGTCTCTCTGCTGATCAAGAGCACCCCGTTGTGATCCCAGTCCCTTGCAGGGAGGAAATGCTCTGCAGCACATTCCCTCCAGGTCTGCTCAGAGCAATCATTCCTAGAGGCAAAAGCAGATACTCAGAGGGATTCTTTGCCTTGTCCCCCTTGGGGAATGGGCAGGAGGCTGTCTAATGCCTCTGGCACTGTCAGGCAGACACAGAGCCCCTCTACCCCAAACCCATTGCAGACCGGAGCAGGCAAGGTCCTTCACAGTGTGCCCCCCTCTGCCCGCACTGTTGCAGAGGGCTGGGTGCTCCCATGTAACCTCCGTGCTGGGACATTGTGTCTCAGGGGACAGGGGACACGGCTCCAAGCCTGCGTAAGCGAGAAGCAGCTGTGCTGTAACACCTTGGACAGAGCCAGAGCTGTGTAACCTGAGCCTGCCGGCCGCGGAGGGGACAGCTGCCACCGGGCCATGGCCAGGAGGGCTCCAGCAGGGGACAGTGGCTGGAAAAGGAGCGGGGTCTCTGCTCCTCTGCCTCCAGGGTGAAGGGTTTGCCTCCCAGCTTTGTGCTGAGCTTGCTGTTGGGAAGGCTGCTGGAGCTGGAGGCTGGGAAAGGACTCCCCAGCAGCCTTAACATCCCTGCGGTGCTCCATCCAGCTCCCCGGTCCTGGTGCTGGCTGCTGCCTGGCCACGTGATGGTGGACCGGACATTCCTGTGCCTCAGCTTCCCCTGACACCCTGGGAGGATGACGAGGGTGCAGGAGGCCTGAGTCAGCCATGCCAGCCCCAGGGCTTCGCCAGGCAGCAGGAAAGCTCAGCACTATTATGGGCAGGGAGGAGCCAGGCAGGCCAGGAAGGGACGGGAGGATCCGGGGTTTTCTCACACCCTGTCAGCTCCTCTGGCTTCTGGCACACTCTACTCTCCCACAGCCCTGGGGTCTGCTCTGATGTGAATGGGGACTCCGCAGCACAGGAGGTTCTAGCAGATGCAACAGTCTTCCATGGTAAGACCTCGCTTCCCACAATGCTAAAGGGTTAGCTGCTGTGTCTGGGGCAGGTTCCCCCTCCATCAGCTCCCCCGTGTCCCCAGGGCATGTGCTGCCCTGCAGAGACCTGTCCTGCTGCCAGAAAGCACCTGCTGCCCTCTTGCTCCCCAGCCACCATCTCTCCTGGGGGCAGAGGTGCCCTGTGCGCAGCCACGATGAGCCGGTGCTGGTGCCAGCAGTGGTAGGCACGGCGGGAGGGCATGGGTGCCGTGGCGGCGGGCGATGGCACGGTGTGCCGTCAGAGAGCACAGGCGCTGCTGGCAGTGGGTGATGGCATGAGGCTGTTCTGGCACTGAAGTGCCTGCCCTGAGCCCAGATCATCGCTGCTGGCTTTGGGGATGGAAAGCAGCAGCAGCCCAAAGAGAGTCCCTGTGCCAAGCTGCTGCGTGTCCCAGCAAGGCAGGCAGCCAGGTGTGGACTCCCTGGGACTCAAGGGGCTTCATCACTCTCACCGTGGCACCTGTGGGGAGTGCCAGGCCCTTGGCTGGGGTCCCACGTCCCTCTGAGCAAAATTCCCCACTGTGCATGTTGAATCCTGGCTGGCAGAACCACTCCTGGGCTCTCCCAGTGTGGGTGACGGTGGCCGCAGCCTGGCTGGGAAGAGCCAGATGTTTCATGGAGTACTTGCCTGGGAGCAAATTATTCACCCCTCAGTCTCCGTTCCCAAACAGGTCTGTGCACTCTACCTTGCTCTTGCTTGTAAATAGTTTCCTCTCCAGTGTGGGATGGTTGTTCCCTGGGCAGTAACAACAGCAACAGGGATGCATCCAGCTGGCCAGAAAGCTGAGCTGCCAGCCAGGAGGCCACGGTGGCTGGATGGTGCTTCTCACCACTGTCTTCTATGAGCAGTCCCAGTGTATTTCCGTGCTGGAGTTAGATGGACAGGGGCGGCTGAGGGTGGCACCGCAGCCACCTCACCCCCACCCCAGGATCTGTGGAGCCAAGAGGGCTTGTCCCCACGATGTGTGGCTCCCTCCCACCACTCCAGTGTCACGGGGATCACTTTTGGCACACAGGCTGTGGCCACAGCAGGGAGGCTGAGGGCAGCTCCCATCCCCAGGGTGACGCTTGCAGAGCGGTCCTGCTGGCTCCCCCAGGCAAGGGGAGCGGGCACGCCTGGTGACTCCGGGGCTCTGAGCAGGAGCCTGGGTCTCCCCCAGGGTCAGGCAGGGAGAAATGCTGTGGTGGCTCATCTTGACAGGGATCTGGTGCCAATCCCCAAGGCTGGATGCATCCTGCGCGCTGCCAGGGCTGTGCGAGGGCTGGCCCAGGTCACCTCCCGGCTTGGAGCTGAGCCAGAGCCCGCCCAGCTGGGCTGGGAAAAACCTCTGAATCAGGGTCATCTCCTGGGTGACTAGAGACTCTCCGAGCCACATGAGCCACTGTCCTGCCAGGGAAGGGACACCAGGCACCCAGGGAGCCAAGCAGCACCACCAGGACAGAGGAACCGCTGGGGTCCTGCCCATCGCAGTACCAGCTGCAGCCCCAGGACAGGTAGGGGACCAGCCATCAGCCTGCCCGCATGGATGCCAAGGACAAACTTTCCTCCGGCTCTGGACAGCCCACATTTGCCAGCACTGGAGGCTGCTGGCTGCCACACTGCCCTGGGCTGGCCCCAGGCTGGCTCCACATGTGCTCTGGGCACCTCTGTCCCTGTCCTCCTGTATGTTTCTCTCCTGCCTCATATGGGCGCCATGCAGCCGAAGCCACCCGCTCCCTGTGGGGACTGAGTGCTGGGCTGTCACCCACCCCTACGGGCTGGTCCTGCCTGGCTGGCGGGGACACAGCAGCCGCCTCACTAGGGGGTGCTGGTGTGCTGGGTGCTGCTGGCTGTGCCCCAGGGTCCCTTCTGTAGTACAAGGTACCCGAAGGCACACAGACGGCAGTGCCACCTGGGCCCTGCTGTTCCAGGGTCCCCAGGAGGGCTGGCTGGAGCCATGGCCATACTGCACCCCACAGCCCCCCTGCACCCTTCATCCCCTGGGTTCCCACTGTTGCCTGCCCACTCCTCCTAGGGTCTCTGAGCAAGGTAGAAGGAGCTACTGGGTGTGCGCTGGTGGTGAGAACCCCGTTGTGCCCACTATGGTCTGTGGAAGCTGATCCTCGGCTCTTCTCTTGCAGTCAATGCCTCCAGGAGCGCCCTCTGAGCACCATCCTCCAGCATGTCCCAGCTCTCCTCCACCCTGAAGCGGTACGTCGACTCATCCCGCTATGCCGAGACCACCTACAGCAAAGTGCCCGGTGGCTACAGCTCCTACACCTATGGATCTACCCTGGCCACATCCTATGCAGACAGTGACAAAATTGGCTTCAAAGCCAGCTACCTGCCCTCCCCCCGCTACCGTCACACAGGGCTTCCCCTAAACAGTGGCTACGACAGCAGCCGGCTGTCCCTGTACCCCGACTCCAGCATCCACCTGAGCCCCACGTACATCCGCACCCAGACACGGTCACCCGGTGGTGGGCTGAGCGGGGGTGCATGCTACACCTTCTCCGGGGTTCCCAGCAGCCCTACAGGCTACCTGCCCACCGCATCGTCTCTCAGCCGTCGTAAATCCATCAGCCACTCGGACCTGGCACGGGAATTTTCAGGGCTGCACGCTTCGGACAGCGCCTACGTGCCCACCCCTGGCCCCCTTAGCACCTGGAACCGCCAGGAGCATGGTGGCCTGCAGGATCTCTACCAGGCTGCTGCACATTCTGACTATGTCCGCGGATACCTGGATGGCTATGGGAGGAAAAACAGCCCCAGCAACCTCCCCATGAGCCCCCTCAGCCCTTCACAAGCTGGCCTTGGCTCTGCCCTGCCGCCCTCGGGCACCCGCTGCTCCAGCCAGCCCTGCGAAAGGAATGACGGCTACTGTGACATGGCGACCCGGGACCCCATGGTACGTGACACCTGCTAGGGCTGCGGGAGGAAGTCGCGCTGTGCTGGGTTATCTGGTCTGTGCCCACTTGTGCTGAGCCAGGGAGCCTGAGGCACCTTGCGTGCTCTCCCTGGGGATCTCGGTGCATTGCTCTGTGCCTCAGCTTCTGCATCTGTGCCACGCAGGGCGGCTGCTGACCGTTCGAGCTACTCTTGCTGGCACAGCTTGCTGAGCCAGAGCTGCTGTGACAGTCCTGTGCGGGCAGGTGGGTGTCCTTGGAGGGGCTGTGCTCACTGGGAGCACAGCTCAGGGGGGTCCCTATGGGTGCCTTGTGTGCATGCGTGTGGGACAGTGGGTGATGGTACACGCAGGCAAACTCACACCCCCATGCATGCAAACCTGCACAGGTGCACACCATGCGACGTGTCCCCACACAGCTGGCTGTGCCCACACCCCCTGCCCTCTGCTCCC
The DNA here is from genome assembly GCF_963082525.1 of Nesoenas mayeri. NCBI lineage: Eukaryota > Metazoa > Chordata > Aves > Columbiformes > Columbidae > Nesoenas > Nesoenas mayeri. The sequence continues at coordinate 5,866,628 of NC_137572.1, read as the reverse complement.
TCCTGGCCCCAGCCCAATGCGTGCCAAGCAGGTTTCCTGCTGCCTCATCCCAGCTAGAGAAGGTGACATGGCCAGGCTGGGCACTTCCCCCACTGGAGACACCCAGCTGGGAAGGCTGGTTTGGCTGGTGCTGGGTCTGGCACAGTGACCAGCTGCCAGTCGGGTTTTTCACTGGTGCTCTGTGATGTTTGATGCCTGGCACAGTCTATCTCTGCCATCCTGGGGCCCTGTGCCCCAGCGCCCAGCATGGCCCAGGACAGCCAGGGCAGCAGCAGCTTCTGCATGGCAGTGGCTGCTCTGTACCATGTAACACATGGTGGCACAGCACCTGGTGCCCCAGGTATGAATTGGTGCTGCACCACCTGCAGAGCCTCAGCCCGGGCCAGGAGCAGGCATCACACATGCAGCCCAGCTCAGGCACACAGGGGAGCAGCCTGGTAATTTTCCACTCAGGTTTCCTTCCAAGATCTGGTCAGGCTCTGCTCGTGTTATGTCCCACTCTCCAGCCAGCCTTCATTTACCTACGGTGGAGGTTGGTCTGCCCTGGTGCAGGGTCTGACCTGCCCTTTGCTTCCCTGTGGCTCTGTCCCACCATCATCCGCCAAACCAGGAGAATAAAGGCTGGTGGATACTTTCCTGCTTCCCTGTAGCTGGAGTGGAAGTTCTCCCTCTCAGCCAGTGCCCCATATCCCTCCCTGAGGAAACGGCTGCAGTGGCAGCCTGGAGGTCTGGCCCATGCCCCTGGGCACCTGCTATTTTCCACTCTCGTGCTTTTTTTCCTTCCTTTCCCAAGCCAGGAAGCAAACATACCAATCATAAAGCAGACTGGGGTGCCTGCGGTCACGGCAGGTGCCGGAAACGAGCACAGGTTGCAGCCCCGGCACTGCCATTGGTTCTGCCCCATTACCCAGCCCTGAGGGCAGTGCCAGCAGCACACGCTCCCACTGGAGCCAGTGCGCTGTGGCGCTGGCTCAGTGCTGCTTCCCATCCCTTCTTCCCCAGTCGCCTCCTGCCTCGGCATTACGTGAACCACCATCCAGAGGACTTTGCAGCCAGGAGGTGAGGGTGCCGGCATTTGTTCCTACCCACACGGTGACTTTGTGCCTCAGTTTACTGTCCCGCGGGGCAGCGGGAGCCGTGTGCAGCCGCAGTGAGTGGCCATGCCTGCTCCGCCGCCGGCTCCATGCGGGGCTGTGCTGGCTCCTGGGAAGGGCAGGACCGGAGCTGTGCCGCCCCATTAAACACCCTGGGTGAACATAGGGTCAGAGGGCTAGAGCCACCCACAAAATTGCCAGGTGCTCTCTGCAGTCCCATCCTGAGCAGCTGACATCGCTGGCCTGCAGCCAGTCCCAGCCCTGCCTGCCTTCACGGTGCTAACCGGGCCTGTGGCAACCTCTGCCCGTGGCAGAAGGTCACCGCTGCAGAGGGGACAGCTGCGGGCAGGGAGCTGGCTCTGAGCAATGCCGTTCCACTGGGGCTCCCCTTCTCTCTTGTGCTCCAGCCTTGCCCCAAGATCTCAAGTGCTGCTCTGGCTGAAGGGGAATTTGGTCCTTGTTCCAGGGCGTCCAATGTCACCAGGGCACAAGGTTCAGCTGAACACCACTCCTCTTGCCCTGGAACTGTCTCTGCCAGCATGGTACATCCCCAGGGATAGTGCTGCACCAGCACCCTGCGTGGTGCTCAGAGCAGGCTGGGCACCGGGGCAAATCCGCCCCCAGACCACCCATCAGGCTTCAGGCAGGATGGGGGGAGCCCTGGGTGATGTGCACAGCAGTGGTACAGCAGTACACACACCGGAGAGCTGTGCCACGGCCCCGGGGCCCAGGATGTGACCTGCAGGTGCTGTGGGAGTGCGTTGCAGGGCACTCACGCAGCCTGCACAAGGCTGGTGGGGTGCACACCCCCATGTGCACACTGTGTCCCTGTGTGTGTACAGTGTACACACCACAGGGTGTGTATACATATACACATGCATGCACACGCAAGCAGGGATTATGACTAGCATCCCGTTGTGATGCAAAAAGCCGTGGCCCTGCAGATGAATAACGCTGCAAGATGCCTCCTCAGATATTTTTGCTGGTTCCAAAAATAGTCTCCCTCCCTCCCCGCCCCGTCAGCCCCTCCACTGGCTGTGCTGAGCTTGCTCGGCGGACAGGGGAGGCTGCATCTGCGGCAATTAGGATTCAGACAGCAGCCACTGGCTCTGGCTGGAGGTGTATTGGTGGGGGCTGAGTGGGAGAAAAGCAGACTCTGCTCGGTGCCACCAGTCCCTCAGTGAGGCTGGAGGCTCTGGCTGTCCTTGGAGCAGCCAGACCGCACTCCCTGCCTTGGCTGCCCATGGAAATTTCCCTCAGGGTTGGGTAAGACACCTGGGCATGCAGAGCAGTCTCAAGCCTCCGTCACTCACCCTGCTGCGGTCAGAGGGGTGAAACAGAGGGAGATGCAGGACTGGAACGCAGGACACCCGGGCTCCCTGCCAGACTTCACATCTGCTCTTGCTGCAGGAGAAGAGCTGGAGCCCTGCTGGCTCCCTGCCTCAGTTTACCCACTGCTCAGAGGGGAGACACCATATGGGGTCTTTGCTCCACGCAGGATTTTCAGGGAGTTTTTCCCCAATGAAGGAAGCAAGGCACTGAAATACTCTCTGAGCTCGGTGCAAATACACCCCCCAGAGCAGGGGGGGTATGCACTCGCTGTCTGCTGTCGATCAGTTCCCTCAAAATGGCACTGCCTGGGAGCCTGGCACTAGCGCTATAGGGAAGGCATGTGCCTGAGAGCCCCACATCCCTCTCACACAGCCATCGGCCTCTGGTTACAGGCACTCCAGTCACCCACATGCTGTGCGAGTGTCCCACTTTTACTGAGCCAGTTTCAGCAAGCGAGCCCCGGCTGAGGCAAACCCTGTGTCTTGCCAAGCACCCGCTCATCTCTCGGGCCAGCACCGTGCTGGCGGTGCAGCGTTCCCCGGGCCCGGGGAGCCAGTCCCATCAGTCCTGCACCCCAGGAGGCGGGTGCGTGGCATGGGGGGCTGTCCGCCCTGCACTAAGTGCCCTCCCGGCCCCGGGACGCCAGCGCGGTGCCAGTGCCCGGGGGTCGGGGCAGCAGCGCTGCCGAGAGCTGCCGGGCTGCGGCGCGCCGGTGGGGCGGAGGGGGCAGAGGGCTGCACCGGCGCGCCGCCCGCGCCCTCGCCGGAGCCCCCCGGGGCCGGGGCCGCGCTGCCGCCAGCGGCTCGGCGTGCGGGGAGCGCGGCCGCGGGCACCGCCGCCCCTCGCGGGCCCCCTTAGCCGTCGGCGCGGCTGTACCACGCGGTGCGGCGGGGGCTGGCCGTCACGGAGCCCGGCTGCCGCCTCTCCACCCATTTGATGTCAGCGCCGCTCAGGTGCCGTCAGCCCCAGAGCCGGCACCGGCTCCGGCACTGCACGCCTGAGCACGGCGCTGCCCCAGCGAGGAGGGGAGCCTGACCCCCCTGCCCCAAGCCTCAGCTAGCCCGAGGCAAGGGGTGCCCGCTCGGCAACCCCCGGCATTCCCCCATCGCGGCTGGCCCTTGTCGTCTGGCTGTGTCCGCAAGGGCCATCATGAGGGACTCCTACACGGTGACGCTGCCCGAGGAGCCCCCTGCGCTCCCCGACCTTCACAAGGAACTGCGACCTCGTACCTCCATGCCGGGGTCCTTACTGGTCTCCACCTTCGTTGGGCTCGTCCTCAACAAGACCAAGGTATGAGCCCTGCAGCTGCCTGCAGCCCCTGCCCTCCAGCTTGGGGACAGAGAATGGGGCATGGGGAGGGGGCAGCCCCTGTCCTCACTGGGGAGCAAGGGGTACCTCGCAGCATCCCTCTTGCTGGAGGATGGGGTGCCTTGGGTTGTGTGCCTGTCCCACCTGGCCGTGAGGCTGGGGTGCCCAGTGTCCTGCAGGAGGGGCAGGGAGCAGGTCAAAGCATGTGTCAGGACACCTGGGTCCTTCTCCCAGTCCTGCCCTGCAGTGACCTTGGCCAAGTCCCCATGCCCCATCCTACCCGCTTCAAGATAGGGGGTCCTGGCCACGCTAGCCCCTTGACAGTGTCACCAGACTGAGCTTGGCTTTTCCTGGAGCCAGCCAGATCTCCCTCTGCGGGAATGGCAGCGACAAGGGGCAGGGAAGGCACAGTCTGGGCACTTATGTAAATCTATCTGCTTGGGCTCTCCTGCTGCCCCAACAGGCACTTGGCATGTGGACCTGGATGGGGCAGGCCAGTCTGGATCTTGTCACTTGTCCCCATCCCCTGTCCCCGTCCTCCTGCAGTGCAGCCTCAGGGACTCCCCAGCCGCTGCCGCGTGAGCCAGCTCTCCTTCTCCTCCTCTGAGCAGTGCCGTGTCCTAGATAAAGCCCTGGACGGGCGAGGGGGATTAGCTGGAGTTGAGTCACCCAGGGAAGGGAAAACCGGGGGAGCCGGGGGGGAGGAAAGAAGACCTCAGTGCACACAGGTTTGTGCCTTGATATGGGAGTGCCTGGTTTCCCCTCACCCTCTGCTGGACTTGCTCCAGGCTCTGGGTGGGCAGCCTAGGTCCTGGCCTGGCCAGGCAGTGGGTGAGTGCCAGGTCTGTGGGGAGGTTTGCACCCACATTGGTGGGACACTCCAGTCCCTCCTAGCACATGGCAGGAGCCGCCCAACCAGGGCAGCCAGATGAGCAGTGTCCTGGTGGGGATGACGGTGGCACATTGAGGCAGCTCCCAGGAGCTGCTGCTACCCCCCTGACACCATGACCTTCCCTGCAATGAGTGTGGGGACACGAGCAGCGTGCCCTTGGGGGAATGGCCCCTTGAAGGGATTGGGACACAGACCCACCTCTCTTGGTGCCTGCTCAGCTTTGTTTGCTCAGGGACCAGAGCCAGGCCAGTTCCTCCAGCCATGTTGTGGCACCACAGCCCGCTGGCACCCCTTGCTCAGCTGAGCCTGACCCCAGCCTGGAGGTCCTTGCCTGGGGATAGGTGGTGGGGTTACCTGGCACTTTTGCTCACCCCCTAGCACCGAGCACTGCAGCCGCCCATAGCTGGGGTAACCTCTGTGTGCTGGGCACTGCAGAGGCACTTGCATGGCACACAGGGCACCTGGTGGGTCTGGTAGAGCTGCGTGTGCCCACACAGGGCAGCCTGGTCCCCGTTGATGCTGGTCCCCCGTGTGGTGGGTGATGCCTGCGCCGTCGCTAAGGAGCACGTGTAACTGGATCTGGGTTATTTTTGGCTGCTGTCAGGGCTGGGTGCTCAGCACCTCCCACACACGCACCAGCTGCTGCTATTTCCGAGCTGCTGGGACCCCTCCCCTCCTCTTTTCCTCCCCCTCCTTGTGCCTGGAGTGGGCAGCTGGGGTGTTTGCCTGAGGATCCTTAAAACCTGGTTAGCTGGAGGGGCGTGATCAGCAGTCTGACCCCGTAATCCCTGTCAACCCTGGACCCTGCTCCATGGATATTCACCCCACCACTGTCCTCTGTGATGGGCTCACACGCAGGGCTGGGAGCAGGACCCCTGGGTTGTCACCTCTCATCCCCACCCTTACACTGGGAGCGGGTGGGCAACTGTGTGGCACCTCAGACCCCTCTGCACTCTCGGTGTCTCCAGCAAAGGGTGGCGATGCCTCCTGGCCCCAGTGCCCGGTCGCCTGTGCCTGTCTCTTCTTGGCGTGATCCTGCGTGGCTCAGGGAGTACCTGGGGAGCTGGAAGAGCCCCACAGCACAGGCGCAGCACAGCGGGTCAGAGGGTGGTTGGGAGGGCACCGCTGGGTGTGCAGCCCCGTCCTTCAGGCTCACTGACTCAGGGCTGGGCTTGCACTTTCCCAGGTGAACTTTATCCTGCAAAACAGCTGTGCCAATGTCTGGGCTGCGCTTGTGTAGGGTGTCGTGTGGGGACAGCCGGAGTGGACAGGGTGAGCAGTGGTGGGGCACTGCTGCAGCTGGAAGGCAGGCATCAGGCACTGCAACCCCCCAGTGTCCTGGGACGCAGGCTTGGCAAGGGGAGACAGTGGGGGTGGCTGGCCTGGCCTTCAGCCCAGGGCATGGGGCAGCACTGTCACCAGGCAGGGAGGACTTTGAGCCCTGCTCATTGTCCCACACCAGGGAGCTGAGCAGCAGCAGCAGCCGTGCAAGTACGATGGGTCAGGCCGGTCATGGCTTCCTATCGGGTCCTTGGCCATGGTCCTGCATGCAGCCGGTGCAGAGAGAAGCTGTGGTGCTGGCTCTGCCAATGATGCCCACAAGGGGATAGGGCTTCTGCTTGCACTTGAGGGTCTGCTCCATGAGGATGCTCCTGGCACCATGGCCTCGCTGGGCTGCCCACAGGCACAGCCAGCCTGCACTGGGCACTGTCTCAGTCCTGTTTTCTCTCTCTCTGCAGAGCTCCAAGGCAGTGCAGGGGCTGACTGGCTTGCGAAACCTTGGCAATACGGTGAGTGCTTACCAAGCCACCCGGCTGCACAGCCCCAGATCACCCAGTGCTCTTCTGTGGGCACATCTATGAGGCAGTGGGGAGCCCTGTCCCTTTGCCTCACCCTTAGCACCCACACTCTCACCCTGACAACTCCCTGCTGCTGATGGTGCTGGTGGAGGAAGGATTTCCCATGCTTTGCACTGCTTCATCCCCATCTTCTGCCCACCCACCCCAGGTGTCCCCTTGCCACTGCCTGCCTCCCTCTGATTCCCGTTGCCATGGTTTTTTCTCTTCTGCCTCCCCCAGTGCTTCATGAACTCCATCCTGCAGTGCCTGAGTAATACCAAGGAGCTGCGGGATTACTGCCTGCAGAACCAGTACCTGCGGGACCTCAATAACAACAGCCGCATGCGCACTGCGCTCATGTCAGGTAACCGTCAGTCACCAGCCCCTGGCTCCAAACCAGGCAGGGCTTCCATGCCTCCCGTCCCTGCAGCACACCCTTGATCCCCTGGGCCACCCTGTGTCCTGGAGGACCCCTACCCAGAGGTTGGTGCTTCTCCTCAGCCTTGCTGGGTCAGGCGCTGTGCTGCGTGTACCCAGCCAGCAGAAGGACCGGGTCCCATGGGGACCGTGGAGCAGAGTGCTGGTCTCTCTGGGGGGCACGGTGAGGACACGCCACCAGGGCTGGCCGGGGATAGCTGTGCCACTGACCTGTCCCTCTGTCCACAGAGTTTGCAAAGCTGATTCAGCTGCTCTGGACCTCATCCCCCAATGAGAGCGTGAGCCCCTCTGAGTTCAAGACACAGATCCAGAGATATGCCCCCCGCTTTGTTGGCTACAAGTAAGTGTTGTCGCTGTGGGGGCGGCAGGGGGGAGCCGGGTCCCTGCCGCCACTCACTGGCTGTGCCCCGTGTCTTGCAGCCAGCAGGATGCACAGGAGTTCCTGCGGTTCCTCCTCGACGGGCTGCACAGCGAGGTGAACCGCGTGCTTGTGCGGCCACGGGCCAGCACAGACACCCTGGACCACCTCCCGTAAGTGACAGCTGGACCAGAGGCTGTGGGCGAGCCCCATGCACAAGCTCACTGCCTGCAAGCCAAGGCATGGGGCCCTCTGGGATGGATCACAGGGTCTGGCATCCCCTGAGCCACACTCAGTACTGCTTTCTTTCCCAATTTCTTGCAGTGATGACGAGAAGAGCCGCCAGATGTGGAGGAGGTACCAGGAGAGGGAGGACAGCCGCATTAGTGGTGAGCAGGGCTGTGAGAAGAGGAGGGCAGGGCTGGGCTGGGAATGAGGTTGGGAGCCAGGGGTCTCACCCTACTTTGTCCCATCCCCACTAGACCTTTTCGTTGGGCAGCTGAAGAGTTCTCTGACCTGCAGTGAGTGTGGCTACTGCTCCACAGCCTTCGACCCCTTCTGGGACCTCTCCCTGCCCATCCCCAAGGTAAGGGGTGCCTGCCAACCCCCGTCCCCCTGTCCCGCACACGCTGTCCCTGACCCACACTGTGCTCCCACAGAAAAGCTACGGGGAGGTGACCCTCATGGACTGCCTACGGCTCTTCACCAAAGAGGATGTGCTGGATGGGGATGAAAAACCGGTACGGGGTGTGGGGCATGGAGACAGGTGGGCTTGCCTTGGTACAGGCTGGGCCCCTTTCCCTCCACACCTGTGTTGCCAGGACTGTGGGCTCAATGCCTGGTGGCACTGGCTTCTGTTCTCACCTTCCTGCTTGTGCTGTTTGTCTCCCACAGACATGTTGTCGCTGCAAAGCCAGGACAAGGTGCACAAAGAAATTCAGCATCCAGAAGTTCCCCAAGATCCTTGTTCTTCGTATCCTTCAAGCAGAGGGACGGGCCAGGGGCTGGTGCCGGGGAGGGCATGTGGTTCCTTATGGGCTCCTGTTTGTCCCTTGGCTCCTTAACATGATTCCCAAGACCTGAAGCGCTTCTCAGAGGCCAGGATACGAACGAGCAAGCTCACCACCTTTGTTAACTTCCAGCTGAAGGACCTGGACCTCCGGGAGTTTGCCTCCCAGAGCTGCAGTGAGTGCTGGCGTCTCCTGGCTGTGTTCCTCGCACCCCCCAGGGTGCTGAGCCCGTGATAGGGGGCAGAAGCACAGGGGGTGGGAACCACAGACATCCATTGTGCCGGTCCCTTCTGGCCGCAGCTCTGTGCTGGCACATTGGGGGCGCCTGGGCAGCAGCCAGCACTGCTGAGCACCCCTCTTGCTCCCCACAGACCACGCCATTTACAACCTCTATGCCGTCTCCAACCACTCGGGCACCACCATGGGAGGACACTACACTGCCTACTGCAAGAACCCCGTCTCCAGCGAGTGGCACAGTTTCAACGACTCCCGGTAAGGCTGAGCATGGGACGGGGGCAGCTTCAGGTTTGGGGCAAACAGAGACCCCTTGCCAAAGACATCCCAACGCCTTGTCCCTATTGCTCACAGCACATCTCCCCATTTCCGCAGCGTTACCCCGATGTCGTCTAGCCACATCCGCAGCAGCGATGCCTACCTGCTCTTCTACGAGCTGGCCAGCCCATCCTCCCGCATGTAGCCAGCCCTGCCTCCCTGGGGACGCGCTGCACCACCCTCAGAGCCAGCTCCTCCAGGTTTTGGCCATTTGCCCCCCCAGGTGCAAGATGGAGGCGAAGAGGAGAGAACCTGAGGTGGCTGCAGCGGGAGGCTGGAGGTGGCCAGGAGCAGACCCCAGGCAAGGACACTCCACTCCGAACTGAGGAGGGCAGCCCGTGGCAGGGCAGGGCCAGGGCAGCTCAGGCACCTCCTGATTGCTGCCATTTGTTTTTTACCTTAGTTTCTTCTTCTTTTTTGTTTTGTTAGTGTGTAATAAAAACACTGAGCAAGGGACTCTGCGGGCATGGGGCTTCCTGCCCCATTGACAGCCAGAATCTCCGCTCCCTTGGAGGAGCACCCGATGCTGGGGACCCAGGAGAGCCTCCCGCATCTCTCCTGGCCTCTTGGCGCTCCCCTGCTGCTTGGCCATCCCAGAGGATTCACGAACTGCTCCTGGGCTCCTCCTGGCGCTTCTGAACCTCCTGGCGAAGGACCGCAGCCCTTCGGTTGCCTCCATCCTGTCTCAGGCAGCACGTCCCCACCAGCTGCCCCCGCACACTCCTCCAAACAGCCTGTGTTCAGGGCCAGACCTACAGACAGGACGGATGAGAACATTTTGTGGAATTTACATGTATTTATAGTGGACTTTGCTCAACCTGGAGCGCCTCACCGCTTCCTGGCTCTCCAGGGACTTGTGCCGGCGGGTGCTTCTGGTGGATTTTTACCTGCCTCCTCGTACAACGGTGCCTTAAACCATTTAGGGGAGCAGGAGGCCATTGGGGTTGCACAAGAGTGTCCATCCTGCAGAGGAGAGGGAGGGGAGGACAGTGGCTTTCTGGGACTGTCTGCAGTCGGGGCTTTCTTCTCCCTGCAACTAGGAGCCCCGCTGGGTACCCAGGGGTGTGCGTCCCCACCCACCCAGCTTCTCTGTCCTTTAGCTAGCAAACGCCAGTGGCCTTTTTAGCCTTTTCTCTAATTTATTCTCCTCCCTCTCCTGCCTTGCCTGAGGTGCAGCGGGAGGAGAGATGGGCCCAACCCAGCACAACCCCAGCCCCAGTCTGCAAGGCAGCTACATCCAATCCAGCAGCCTGTCCTGCTTTGCCCTCACTGTCCCTGTGGGCACAGGCTGAGCACTCTCACACCGTGAGCATCCCACCGCCCCTGGAGCATCCCGGGGGGCTCAAGGGAGGGCAGGCCAGGATGGAGGGGCTGCCCGCGGCAGGTACCGGACGGGGGCAGCGTTGCTGCTTGGCGGCTGGCTTGTTTACTGTGTAAGCAAGGTGGGCAGGAAGTGTCTCAAACACGTGAGACTCACACAGGAATAAATTTTAGCTTGAACAGGGTGCTGTGTACATGTGCTTGTCTGTGTGTTGGCCGGTGAGTGACCGTGTCTCCTGCAACACGAGGTGAACCACCACCAGTGCCGGAGCGGTCTGCCCATGCGTGACTTCGGGGGTCCAGGGGCACCCACGCCCAGGAGTTTGCCTGAAGCAATGGAGATGTGGGTGCGGGTGGCAGTCTGTCTCATCCAGCCACGCATGCCCAGGTGCAGTGGGAGCCTTTCCTCCTCCTCTTGCCCAGCAGAGCTCCCGGTGCTCATGCTCTTCACCCCAAGCCCCTGAACAATGGCCCCTTTCTCCCCTGCTTAGGGATGGAGACCGGCACCGAGGCATTAAGGGGCAATGGGAGTGCAGACAGTTGGGCTCAGGAGCTCGGTGTTGGGGAGGCACAAGGGAAGGAGGGACGTGTTCAGCCCAGGCTCCCCAACACAGCCCCTTCAGTGCCACCCTGTGCTGGCAGGGAGCCCAGAGGCAGCAGGCAAGCCAACAGCCCCTCTGTGCACCTGAAAGCAGGGTCCCTGGTGGGACGGGGGTCCCTGCGAGGCAGGTGCGAGCATGCCTTCCCCTTTAAGACTCTGGCTTTCCGTGCCAGAGCCTGACCTCGGCTTCCTCAGCTGAGCTGGATTAACGGGGCGAGGGGGAAGGGGCCTGCAGAAGGGACTGGGGCTGTCAGCCTCCTGGGGCTCCCCACACTTGTGGCAGGGTGGCCATGGCTCCCGAGGCTCTGTGGGGTCCAGCACTGGGGTGGCACGTGTAGGCACAGCTGGCACTGCCACCACCTCTGCCCTGCTGCATGGAGTGGGGGACCCCAAGCCGCAATGGGGGCAGCTGGGGGGGCGCAGGTGGTGGGGCAGGCGGCGGTGCCGGGGGGCAGAGTGTGCTGGGGAGGCTTTTAGCCAGGCTGCGCTGGGAATCATCGGCTGCCATGAAAAACTGCACCGAAATCACGCTTTGTCCTGAGGCTCTGGACCACAGCAAGGTAGGGCTGAGGGTGGGGGTGCTACCTAGGGGTCCCCACCTTGTCACCCATAGGTTCCCACAGCATATTTCTCATGGTGCCACCTGTGCTCACTCTCCTACAGACTGAGTTCTGCAACCCTGTCTTTGAGGGCGAGGAGCCTCAGGGAGCACTAAGCACGGAGCACCCACCAGACAAGGACAGGACCAGCCCCAAGCCATCCCCGGATGGCCTCGGTACTCGCCTAGGGGCTTGTATGCACATGCCTGTCCACAGGGCCACCAGGAGTTCTGGGAGTGGGGTGGTGGGACAAGTTCCCTGCAGGGCTCTGGGGCTGATTAGGGGACCCACTAGCACCCCAGGGACAAGAGGTTGGGACATGTCCAGCCAGGGCTCAGCCAGCCATGCAGGGAGGAAGCAGCATGGGGGTGAGGCTGGTAGCACCCTGGCTCTGCCTGCTTTCCTCGCCTTCCCGCAGGTCAGCAGCTCTGGGGGCAGGCAGGCTGGCAGTACCGTGCTGACTGCAAGTTCACCTGGCTCTGCGTGGCTCTGATGAGCGCCGTCCTCCTCTTCCTCATCGCCCTCCTGCTGGGCATCGTCATCCACCGTGAGTGCCCAAGCAGGGAGAGCTGGGGGATGGGGTAGGGGACACAGAACCAGTTTGGAGGTGGACAAGGGCACAGCAAGAGTGTCCATCCTACCTGGGACCTCCTAGGGTCTGCCCATCCTGATGAGATAGTGCCCCCATGCGCAGGAGAAAGGGGGATCTCCACTTCTCCAGGATGTGGCAAGGTCACTGACCCCTATGAGAGCTGCGTGGGATCCCCTGGGACATGCACATGCGTGGGATAGGGTGGGAGCACGGGACATGGGGCTGGGTGGGCTTCCAAAGCCCATTCACTGTACTGCAGCCATCTCTTACTGCTGGGGCTGAGCTGTCCCTGCTCTTTCCTGGGCACAGAGCTGACAGCCCCACAGCTACCCAGTGCCCCGGCTGCAGCCCTACCCGCCCGCGGCACTGCGGCCACCACCGCAGCACCCACCCGAGGGGACTCCCCAGCCCCCAAAACAGCTGCCATCCCAACCCAGGGCTGGCTGCCCACAGCCAGCACGGCGGCACCAGGTAAGTCCCATGTGGGTCAGCGTGCTGGGATGGCGGTGCCCCGCGGCACTAGCTCATGTCCACATGGCGGTGCCCCGCGGCACTAGCTCATGTCCACATGGCAGTGCCCCGCGGCACTAGCTCATGTCCACACTGTTGCCCCGTGCAGCTTGCGGCGGGACCCTGCGCGGCCCTGGGGGCTCCTTCAGCTCCCCCAACTACCCCGGCCCCTACCCACCCGACGCGCTCTGCATCTGGCACATCAAGGTGAGCCCTGGCCTCGCCATCCAGCTGAAGATGGAGACCTTCAGCGTGGAGGGCACTGCCTCCTGCCTCTTCGACCGTGTGGAGCTCTATGAAGAGCAGGAGTTTGGCAGCACGAATCCTACCCCGGCTCAGGGGGGCCCAACCAGGTAGGGCTCCTGATACTCAGGGAATATGGTGGTGCAGTGGGGAGGGGGCAGCATGTCCATGGGTGAGCTGTCTCATCCCTTGTTGTACCCCCAGGTTTTGTGGCAATGTGGCCCCTCCAACCTTCAACACCAACTCCAACCACCTGCGCGTCACCTTCGTCTCTGACAGCAGTGTGGGTGCCCCGGGTTTCAGCGCCCGCTACCGCGCCGTGGCCCCCAGTGAGAGTGAGTGCCCCCACCCAGGCGCTGCCGGGACTCCTGGCTGCGGGCAGGCAGGGGGTAGCACCGGGGGGTCTCCCATAACACCTGGTGGAGGGGAAGTTGCCCAGTAGGATGCCACTACCAGCCTGGCCATCTCTGCTTATGCTGCAGAGAGCTGTGCCTGGGACGAGCACTTGTGTGACCAGGGCCTCTGCCTCCACCTGGGCTTCGTCTGTGATGGCTTCCACGACTGCACGGACAAGAGCGATGAGGCCAACTGCAGCCTGAAGCACAAAGGTGGGCCAGCCCCCTACCTGCAGCCCAGAGCCCCTGCGGCACCTGGCCAGAGGGCACGGCGATGGGCAGTGGGATGCAGGGGCAGGGGAGCGGGGAAACGGTGAAGGGAGAGGGGCAGGGGGTAAAGCTGCATGTGTGTGAGTCTCTCCAGAGTGTGGGGGGCCGCTGACCGCCTTGGAGGGGCAATTCTCCACCCCAGGCCATCCCCAGCCATACCCGCACCAGCAGGTGAGAGAAGGGACACGGGCAGGATGGAGGTGGGAGGAGGGTGCGGGCAGGCAGGGAGGAAGGCAACCTCCCACTGGGTGCCCCTGTCTGGCTTCACGGGTGTCGCTGGCTGCCTCCTGCCCTGCAGCTGTGCCTCTGGCAGATCTCAGTGCCTGTGGGCCACGTCATCGACCTGCACTTCCACAACTTCAGCCTGGAGTCACACGAGGACTGCAGCTTCGACTTCGTGGAGGTGCACGACAGCGCAGGCACAGGGGCCGCCAGCCTCATGGGCAGGTACAGGCGCACCCCTGCTACCTCCAGCCCTGCTGCACCAACCTGGGTGCACCTGGCTCAGGTGGCTCAGCTGAGGCGCGATGTGGGCTGGTGAGGAAGAGCCACGGGAGGACAGGGTTTGGGCAAGTGTTGGTCAGCCTGCTGCCCACCCTGGCCCCATCCCTTGCCCCACAACCCTGGCAGGTTCTGTGGCCACCAGATGCTACCCACCCTGACCTCCTCACGCCATGTCATGACTGTCCTCTTCGTGGCAGACGAGGGAGTAGCAGACGATGGGTTCTTTGCCACCTACCAAGCCCGCAATGCCACAGAGAGTAGGTAGCCAAGCGGGGATGAAGGCTGCTCAGAGGGGCTGTGCAGGCACCGTCCTTGGGGGTCTTCAGGGCCAGACTGGATAAAGCCCCAGAAAAAATGCTCTCGATTAAGAAGAGCAGAGACAGGGGTGGTCAGCATGGGAACAGGCTGACTCCCAGCCATGACCAGCCTGCTCTCTGTCCATCCCCATGCCCAAGCCCACGTCCTGCTGTGCTGGCCCCTCTCATCCTACAGAGACCTGTAGCCCTGCAGAGTTCTCCTGTGGAAACGGTGAGTGCCGGGCACTGGAGTCTGTGTGTGACGGCTGGCACGACTGCCCTGATGGCACCGATGAGCTGAACTGCACTGGGGTCTCCTACCCACCCTTTGGTGAGTGCCACCCCTGCGTGCTCTGCTTAGCGCTCAGCCCCACCTGAGCCCACCTGCCCTGTAGCTACTGTCTGCCCAAGGCACACCTGCTGGGCATCACTGATGCTATAAGAAGTGAAGCACCTTGCCCTGTGGCAGGATCTGTCTGTGAGCCTGTGGAAGTGGAGATGTGCCTGGGGCTGGGATACAATGCTACCTCCTTCCCCAACATCTGGCTGGCTATCCCGGACCAGGAGGGAGCCGCTGAGGTGCTGCAGGACTATCAGGTGAGCTGCCTGGGGGCTGCACGTGGGTCTGCCCGCACCACACCATGCCATGCCATGCCATGCTAACCGCCACCGTCCCACAGACGCTGATGGAGCTCGCCTGCTACCAGCACCTCCGCCTCCTCATCTGCAGCCTCTTCGTGCCCAAGTGCACCCCAGATGGGGGTGTCCTGCAGCCCTGCCGAGCGGTGTGCCTGGCTGCTGAGCTGCGGTGCCAGCAGTCCCTTGGCCTCCTCGGCATCCTCTGGCCCATCAACTGCAACATCCTGCCCGACTCCAATGACCCCATAGAGTGCTTCCAGCCCTGACCCAGCAAGAGAGGAAGAGCAGGGGCTGAAGCAGCCTGCTCAGAGCCACCCCCCCACCCCAAAAGTCCATCCCATCCTCCTGTTGCAGACACCCAGCTTCTGGGGTTGTCCCCATCCGTGGAACCCCATTGCCTGGCTCCTCCTTGCCTGCCCTGAGGTCAGCCCCTCTGCTCAGCCCTCAGCTCAGTGCCTGGATGCCATGGGCTTGTGCTGGAGGGGCTTTGCCCATGCAAAGTCCCGCTGCCAAGCAACAAGGACAGAGGCAAGAGGGTTGAGCGCTGTATCTCCATCCTCAGCCATCCCCAGGTGTGTTGGCCAGAGGTGTGCGATGTTCCCAGCCCACTTCTCGGCTTCAGCTTCTCCAGGCTGTGTGCGGTCTCTTCCCAGCAGCCCTCAGGTAGCTGCTAGCCTAGCAGGGGAACATTTAGTGGTCCCCAAAGGGGGCAAAGCTGGGCCGAGATGAGCCAGGCTGCAGGCAGAAGAAAAGCCCAGACCTGCCTGTGTCCTGCAGCCCCAGAGCCAGCAGAATAAACAGTGTGAGCAGCTGACAAACCAGATGGAGGAGTTGCCTCGTTTGGGGAGGGTCTGTTTGTGGCTTGTGCCAGATCTGAGAGTAAACTGAGATATGGGCCAAGGGAGGGAAGCCAGAGCTGAAATGGGGAGGTCCGAGCAGGAATGTAGGGTCACAGGAGAGACTGCCTGGCTACAGTGGAGAATGGACTGCTGGCTGTGCCCCTGATGGACTGGGGGGCTTGCAGGGACCCAGAGAGATGGATGAGTCTTAAAGTGGGTCAGGCTGGTGGCCCTATGGTGCACGGAGGGGATCCTGTTCCAGCAAGGGCCGTGACCCTGCTGGCTGAGTTCTGGCCATGCTGGCTTCAGGCCACCCTGATGGCCACAAGCCTGTCAACACTCTGCAGCCACAAACCAACTCCAAGCTGGCCAAAAACAACAGCCCCTTCACACCTTGGGAGAGAGGAGCCAGACAGCTCCCTGCCAGCGTGCAGCCTGGCCCTGGGCATCTGGGGCAGGAATGCTCAGCCAGCAATGTCACCCACACACAGGGAGGAGAAAGGCAGCAGCGCCAGAATGCTTCCTGCTGCCCTTTCTCACCCCGGGCCTGTGGGAAAGTCCCGTGCTCAAGTAGGGTTACTGGGAGCAGGACCCTCTGTGGCCGGCGCACTCTGCCCTTGCAGCCAGCACAACGCCACCTCTGAGCAGGGGACTCGAGCCCTCCGGGCTCCTTTGCTTCCTGCATGTCCAGCTGCTGCAAGCCGGCTGCAGGGCACGGGGACTCCCCCAGCCACAGCGCCGCCCCACCAGCCAGCGCCTGACCGTGTCCCTTGGATGCACTCGGTGCTGGAACGAGTTAAAAGCAAGCTGGGAGTGCCTTCGAAAGCCCGGCACGGTCCCAGCTTTGCCGTGTGCCCTGTGGCTCCCTAGGGTTAGCCCTGCTTCCCGGCGTGACCGCAGCGCTGCTCTGCCTGGCGTGACCTGCCTGCTGCTGCCCAGCGCATCCCTGCCTGCTCAGCTCCGCACCTGCCCCCGGGCACCCCCAGCTGGCCCCTCCAGCTCCCTGCAGGTGCTCCCGGGGCTGGCACTGCCATCCCACACATGCCCTGCCATCCTCCTTGCCTCAGCCCTGCTGCCAGGGACAGCCCTGAGGCTGCCAGTCAGGGGACCCGCATGTTCCAAGGGCTCCTTTTCTCCTTCTGCTGCTCCAACCCTCCCTGTCTTCACTGGGTTTCCCTCCCTTGGCCTTTCTCTTTTTCCACTTGCACTCTGCTGCCTGTTTTCTCTCGTTTCCTTCCCTCCATCCTGCTGCCTGGGTGCTCAGACGTGTTCAGCCAAAGTGGTTTGAAGCTCATACCTCCTCCCCCTTTGCCAGGCTGTTTGCCTTGCTCTCCCTTCCCCCTGCTTACAGTACTTCTGACACCATGGGATTATTTTTCTATTTCCCCGTGTCTTGTAGCTTTTGGCTCCTAAGGCCCTTGATTTCCTTTGGAGTTTGGGAGGAGAGACGTGAGGAGGAGGGGGGGTGGAGAGGCTGCCTTTCCTAGGGCCTTCGTCAGAGCAAAGTGGTCAGGAAGAGCCACAGCCCTTTCACGCCGGAGAGCAGCCAGGCAGGAGCCGCGGGATCGCAGTGAGTGGGGCTACCCAGCTCTGTCCGCCCTGTGCCGGGGGGAGCTGGGGCTCGCTGGGGTCCTGGCTGCGGCGCCTGGGCGGAGGAGAGGCACTTTTTCTCCTCCTTTTCCTCTTTCTTGCAGCCGTCGCGTTCAGGAGCGGGGAGAGAGCAGCTTTCCCTGGGCAAGGCCACGGGGAGGGTGCCAGCGCTGGCCGTGGGGCTCCGCGCTCGCTGTGCTGATGTGGGAAGGGCCGGGGGCAGCCCGGGCAGCAGGGTGGTCTCCGACACCAGGGTGGTCCAGCGCAGCCGGGGATGCTGCAGCCCAGACAGCCGTGCCCCAGGGAACCGGCCGGGTGTGGAGCAGAGCTGCCGGCAACACAGATGTTGCCAAGGGCCGGGCCACGATGCAGCCCTGTGCTCCCCGAGCTGCCGCCACGCCACGCACCGCCCGGATGCAACAACCCCACCCCACGCACGGCTCGCAGCTCACCCGCTGCCCTCCGGCTGACACCTCGACAGTCCCCCGCCAGCACGCCCATAGCCGGCATGCTGCCGATGTGGCAGCTAAACGGCCCGCATCTGTACGCACAGAGCTGCTGCTTCCCACACATGCCACAGCTCCCTCCCTAGCTCCCTGTCCCACATAACCCCACGAGTCGCCCCATGGCAGGGCATGCCTGGGGGTTGCGGGATGGTGCAGCAGCACAGCTGGCGATGGGGATGCTGTGGCAGGTGCAGCCAGCAGTCAGACCTTACTGTGTGGAGCAGCCGAAAAAGCAAGGGAGAAAAAAAGGAGGAACTGTGCCCCACCGACCCATGGCACCCACTCCCTGCTGGGCACTGCAAGTCTGTTTCCCTGCCCTCTTCGCTGAGGTCCCCAGAGCTGTTTCCCCTCTCTGCTCCCTTCCAGCCCCTGCACGGCAGACAAGATGAAGCAGCTCTTTCTCCTCTTCTTCCTCCTTGGCCTTGTCACCAGCTCCCTGCAGATTGAAGACAACAAGATCCCTGGGCTGTGCTCAGGGCAGCCGGGCATCCCGGGGACCCCAGGCCTGCATGGGGGCCAGGGTCTGCCAGGCAGAGATGGACGAGATGGACGAGATGGGGCGATGGGGATGCCGGGGGAGAAGGGCGAGATGGGCCCTCCTGGTAAGAAAGGCTGGGGAGGGGGATTTTGCACATGCCAGTGCTTGTGGCTTAAAAGTAACCCTGTCCCCCTCCTGTCTGCCCCAGGAGCGCCTGGTCCCCGTGGGGAGATGGGCAGCCCCGGAGTGGATGGCAGGTCTGGTGAGAAGGGGGCGCAGGGTGAGTGTGCGGTGGCCCCTCGCTCAGCCTTCAGCGCCAAGCGCTCCGAGTCACGCAGCCCTCCGCTGGCTGACCAGCCCATCCGCTTCGATGTGGTGCTCATCAATGAGCAGGGCCACTATGACCCCACCACGGGCAAGTTCACCTGCGAGGTGCCCGGCCTCTACTACTTTGCCGTTCACGCCACTGTCTACCGTGCCAGCCTCCAGTTTGACATCATGAAGAATGGCCAATCCATTGCCTCCTTCTTCCAGTACTATGGGAACTGGCCCAAGCCCACCTCACTCTCAGGGGGAAGCCTGGTCCGCCTGGAGCCCGAGGATGAGGTGTGGGTGCAGGTGGGTGTGGGGGACTACATCGGCTTCTACGCCAGCGTCAAGACGGACAGCACCTTCACCGGCTTCCTTGTCTACTCCTATTGGCAAAACTCCGCTGTCTTTGCCTGAGCCTGCTCTCAGCTGCGGCTGGAGCCGGGACATGTGCCCCTTCCCGGTCACCAGCACCCCAGGGAATGGTGCTCTGGGGTCCAGCGGTGTGGGAGCCAGGACCCCAGGACATCCACCCTGCTCTGCTGCTGCCACCCAGCGCAGGGTGGGAATACAGCCCTTCTGCCACCCCGCAGGTGGTAGGGAGCATCCCTTCAGCAGCGCTGTATAAGACATAAGTATTATCTCGTACGCCCACCTCTGGGGCGAGGCACCCATGCCGGGAAGCCGCAATAACCTGGTTGTATGTTACTCGCCATAGCTACCTTGGCATGCAGCATGCCCCACCGGCATGGCACCAAGCCCCTGCTGCCAGCTTGTCCCCGCGCACAGGGAACGCCCGGGCTGCCCGGCCGCTGGCACGGCAAAGGGCCCGTCTGCCCGTCCTGGCATCCCCCAGGGCCAGCAGTCACCCCGCTCCCTGCCCTCCGGCAGCTCCAGCGCCTCCCTCTCCTCCTTCACCCTCAATAAAAGGCTCCCCAGCCACGCGTGTGCCTGCTGCGTGTGCGCCCGTGTCTACGTGCCAGGTCTTGCCGGCTTCTCGGATGCCGGGGGGGCTGTACCGGGCTCTCCGGGGTGCTGGCACCCCTCTGGGGAGGCTGCTCCCGGCTGGCAAGGGCCGCCCGGGTTGTTGGGGGCCCGCGGGCGCAGCGAGGGGTGCTGGCGGTGCCGGGTGCCGCCGAGGCTTCGCCGTCCTGCGGGGGGTCCCGGGCCGGGGGACGGGAGGGGACAGTCCGGGGCCGCCGGCCGCTGCAGCTGAGCCCGCAGGAGCCGCTAGGTGGAAGCATCGGCATCTCTTGGCGAGGACACCCGCCGCTGCGACGGTCCCCGCGCACCCCCCCCAAAGCCTCGGGAGGGGAGTGGCGATGGGGGACCCCCCCACGCGGTGCCCCGGCTCCCAGCGGCGGGACAGCGGGGACCGATGCCTTGCTGGGCGTGAGGGTCCCGTTGCCTCCAGGGCAACCCCGGTGGGAGCGGGCTCGCCCGGGGCGAAGCGGGGACCCTGGCCCCACGGTGGGGAGCGAAGGCTGGGGGAAGCGCTGGCCACACGCTCCCGGGACGGGGCTTGCGGGGCCCCCTTCCTGCCTGCCCCCCTGCCAGCTCCGCGCTCCAGTGTGAACGCGGTGACCCGCCTCTGAGAAAGGTCCCTATTTTTAGCAGGGGAATGAAGAGCTTCCTCGTTCCTGCCCAAAATAGGTCCCTGCGGGGACCAGCCAGGAAGGGGGCTTTTGGCCAGTGGCCGAACTCATTAATGGGCCCTGCTGCTGGAGCATATGCTCTGCCTGACCGTGGCGTGGCAGCTGGGCTGGGCTCCTCTCCTGATGATGCCAGCAGGACCTTGCAGGTGCTCAGCAGCCCGGGACCCCCCTTACACAGCCAGATAGCCACCTCTCCTCTGGGCCGGCTCCCCAAGCCGTGCTGCATGGCGCTCCTAGGACTGCAACCGTGCCCATCTGGGACGAACAAACCCTGCAGTCCTGCTCACCTGCCCTGGCTGGGAGCTGGGGCGAGCTGGCAGCAGCTCTTCGGCCAGCCTGTGTGCCCCTATGGAGGGCCAGTGCCACACCGAAAGGGGGCTGCCTGCCTCCATTCAGCGACCTGGGGCCAAGGGCATGTCACTGCAACCTGCCTGGCTGTGTGTGACTGTGGAGGATGAACTGTCCAGCAGTGCCAAGGGCTGCCCCCATCCCATAGGGGCAGGCGGAGGTGCTGGCATGAAGAGTGAAGCCTCGCTCCCCGCTGGGGCGCAGAAGGACTCTGCTGGCCACTTTGCAGGCTCCTCTTGCCAGCCCCAGCTGCAGGATTGGGTTACAGTGGAAGTGTCTGTTTGGGTTGTCGATGGCCTTTTCTGTAAGCAGAGCTGCCCAGGGGCAAACAACGCTGCAGAGGAGATCGATGTCTGGTGCTGTCTATTCCGGGAGGAGGAAAATGACTTTTCTTGAGATGAGGCTGGGGGAAGGGGGGGGTGAGAGCATCTTTTGGTCCTTATCACAATGTGGGGGAGCGCAGCTAGCAGCGGCAGCCACAGACATAGCACTTGACACAGCAGTTTCTGCGCTCTGCTTTCCTTGAGATGCTCTCGTTCTTCTGGACACTTTGTCTGGGATCACTGAGGGACCGCTGGGAAACCTCTGAGGAACATGAGGGTGCCTGCTGCTGCCCCTGTGGGATGAGGATAAAGAAAAGATGAGGGCCACAGGAGACCTGGGCTTCTAGCAAGTTCTAGTAAGCCCCAGATGCTTCTGACAAGCTCTACCAGCTGCCCATGAGCAGAGTACTTAAAGCCCTTGTTCCAGCTAAACCCAAGTTAGGAAGGAGCCAGCATCCCTTAGCCAGTGTGAGAGAGGAGCCTACGTAAGAGCCAGGCTCAGCTCACAGTGCAGCTGACAGAGGCAGCAGTTTGTGTAGGAAGGTAGGTTTTGTGGGTTTGTTTATTTTGGTGGTGGTGTTGCCTTTTAAAGAGGCAGCACGTCTTCTCAGAGCAGCACACAGGTCCTTGGTACACCAAGGTCACAGTCCCCAGAAGCCATTGGAGCAACTCTTCCTGCAGTGCTGGAGGACACAGCCTGGCCAGCCCTGACCTGTAGAGGGTGCTTGAGGCCTCTTAGTGGGGCTGGTGCACCTGGCCAGCAGCCTGCAAGGGGTATGTGACTGTGCAGATCTGTGCTGCCAAGTGCAGGAGCTGCTGGAGGAGGTCACTAGGCTGTGTGGCATCAGAAAGGGCATGAAAAAGATCAACTGGATCATCTCTTGAGACCCTACAACATGTAGAGCCCGAACCTTCAGCTATGGTGGCAAAGAGTGTGCCTCCCAGGCTTGGAAGTGGGAATGTCCTCACTGGTGAGTGTTGTGCTGGTGACTCCTGGCAGCAGGATGGCTCCTGCTCCACTCAGAAGCCTGTGGGTATGGGATAGGTTCAGCACCCTGATTCCTGATGACGTGACACTCCACAGCCATCTCCAGGTGAACTCTGCCAACAGGCCAGCTGACCTGGTAAGGAGATCTTTAAACTGGGAATGGCAGCAGAGGGGACAATCCTCGCTCAGGTGGGGATGTGGTAGATTGGGTGGGCAAGAAAAGGGCTCAAGGGGTGTGAACAGCTGGGATGCTATTACCAACAAAACAAGACTGAAGCGGGGGATGACTTCAGCATAGGGACACAGATAGTGCAGTGGTTAAACCCTGGCACAGGCTGCACGGAGAGACAGTAGAGTCTCCATCCATGGAGATATTCAGAACTCAACTGGCCTCAGTCCTGTGCAACCTGCTCTAGCTGCCCCTGCCTGAGCAGGAGGCCGTGCTGGATGATCTACAGGTCCCTGCCAGCCTCAGCCACGCTGTCCCTGAGGCCTCAGCGCTGCTGCTTTGGGGTGCTGGGATTGCCAGCGTGTTCAGGGAGCCGGCGTGGCTCCCCATGCTGAGACACTAATGAGGGTGCAAAGCTGGCGTGCAGAAGCAGCCTAAAGGCCCCCCGTGGTTCAGCTGCTGATCATCACCTGCTCCCTCCCTGCCGGCCTGGTATCATTAGCTGCTCGTGTTGCTGTGCATCTGCAGTGAGAGTCTTTCATGCCAGCTCCCTGCTGTCAGGCAGACGATGACTGTTGTTTCCAGGACTGGGACTAGCGGCTCATTAAGGCTGGGGTGTTGCAGCTGGGCTGACAAAGGAATCCTGGGGATTTTCCCAGGGCCTGGGGGGCCCTGGTTTCAGCAAGCTGTCAGCCCCCACCACCCCAGTGCTCCCAAACTGTCGTAACCTAGCAGCATCATGCTCCTCCCTCCTTGGGGAAGGGAGAAGGGTCTTGGCATAGTGATAGGCTGAGACCATTCCATTTGACTCACACATGAGGCTTCCAAGCAAGCCCTGAAAGGGGAGCACCACTGAAGACTCCAGATCTCATGCCCTGGACTGATCTGTGAGCATTGCTGCTGCTGGACACCCTCCCCAGGCAGTGCAGCCCCGCACCAAAAGCCACAGTGCCAGAGCAGGCAAGTCTGGCACGGCTGACCATCAGTCTCGGGGCGGGGGGGCCCTATGCACTGCCCATCAGCTGGGAGGTAGTTGCATTTTCCTCCTGTAATTACTTGCTGCTTGGCCACTGAGCAAGCCAAGCGCACGCAGGATGGCTCCCGGGGGAAGGTTGTGTCCTTCACATCCTGTCCTTGCTCGGCAGGCTCAGCTGCAGCGGGCTGAGGCAGCTGGACACCCTCTCTGTCCTGCACTGGTGGGCTGGGGGCACCCTGCCTGTGCAGGAGATGGCAGATGTTGCCCCGTCTTCCTGCCCCTGGGTGCCCAGCCCACCTCAGCTCTCACAACCTGGGAGCAAGAGAGGAAGGCTGAGCAGTGCCTCAGTTTCCCCAGTTGTCACCCGTCTGCAGCCAGACCCCCACAGGGCTCGGGGGGGCAGATGGCATTGCCCTTCGTGCTGTGCCTGTGTCGTGCCAGCCATGAGCTGTGCTCCTGCAGCAGATGTCCATCTGTTTCTGGCACCTCCACAGCCCCCTTCTCCACACAGTGATTTTCAGCCAGGTTGTGAAAGCATCCTGGTTAAAATTAGTTAGTTTGCTGGCGTGGCCCTTCCAAGGCAGGTGAGCTCAGGGCAGGGTGAGCCAGAACTCCTGGGGTCTCTGCCCATCAGGGTCCCAAAACATTTTTCCAAGCAATTTACAAGGATGCTGGAGGAGCAGAGAGTGCTTAAAAGCACACAACAAGCTGCCAAGAGCTCAGATTGTGGCCAGGGAGCAACTCATTGTGCAGAGAATGCATCTGCTCATCAGTAGCCCAGCACAGCTGAGCCTGCCACAGCCTTTCTGCGAGGCAAGACTGAGCCACATACTGCCGGCTGCTCCTCAACTCCTGGTGCTTTGGTTGCTGCATCCCCAAGGCAGTCAGGCTTGCCACCACCTTCCCCTGGAAGCAGCGGGACATCAAGGTGCCAAGGACATGTGGGAGCAGGGATTACATGTCCCTGCACATGCTCAGGGAAGCCACAGTCCCTCTGCTTTGAGCTGCTCAGGCCCTGGGGGGCTCCAGCTCTGGAGAACCGGGGCATGAATCCCTTCACTTCAGTACAAAGAGGTACTACTTCCAAAAAAAGACAAAGCTGTGGGTACAAGCCCCTCTTGCTTCTCACTAAACTGCTCAAAGTGGCACGAATTAGGAGTGAAGACTTTTCTGTGCAGCAGCCTGGCTCGGGGGCATCCCACAGCACTGCTGTTCTGGGTACGAGCACCCTCAGACAAGTACCCCTGAGCCTGCTGGTGGTGTTGTCCCTCCAGCTCCAACCTTGGTGGGGATCTGGGGATTCCTCTGGATCCCAGGCTGAGAAGACACCATCCCTCCAGAGAAAACCCTCCCCAAGAATGAAGCAGAAGGCAGTTTTAGGTAGAGGAGATTTTAATTTGCTCAGTATCTAACCCATAGTGCAAGGAGTTAAACTTAAGGCAAAGCTTTCTTTTTTTCCTTTTTGTTTTTTTTTATAAACAGGCAGCAAACAAACAGGCCCTAAAACAATAAGCGTGACTGCTATAATATACAAAGTGTTTGGAGAAAAAAACCTGCAGTTCTGGAGAGGTGTCCTTCCCCCCCTGTAATTCATGTAGGAAATACTGCACCCCAAGATTCATGAGCTGGTTCTGAGCAAAGCACCTCACAGCCCTGGGGCCAGGACCCTGTAACACCCTGTCATGGTGAGGAGCCCAGCTTGGCCCAAGGGCTCCCTCAGCAAACAAGGGGGGGAACCAGACCCTGCGGTGCCTCCCAGAGCAAAGCCACTCTCCAATAAGAAATTATCTTGCCACAGCTCAGGTTTACAGCACAGAGGCGTCTCCCAGCATGGCCTGGCCTCTCTGCTGCCTCTGTTTTGGCTTACATCACTAATCAAGGAGAACAGAGAAGGAAGACCTTGCCAGCCGCCCTCAGGCTCTTGGCTTGCAGTTCAGCAGTCAAGACTCTTTCCAGTCTGGCTCCAGCCAAAACGGGCTGCGGCACGTGGCTGACCTCAGGCAAGCAGCTGGAAAAGGAAAAGCTTTTTAGTGCAAGGCCTTCTCACAGCCCAGCAATGTTTTTGGAATGGTGCTGGTTGACCAAGCTGGGATGAGCCACCTCAGGCGCCCCCCAGCCAGGATTGGATGCCACCATTAGACTTCAGGGGACACTTTTGAATGAAATTAGCTACATTTCTGACAGACAGTAAGACAGAACAGCAATGTAACCCTGCCCTAAACAAAGCCATGGTCCTGCTACTGCTCCACGCACACAACTGTAGATCCACAGCAGGGCTATGCAGAACTTGTGTGTGGAGCTGGAATGTCTCAGTGGGCTCCCAGGAGCTTTGGGGAGTGCAATCTCCTCCCAAAGAGAGCCCAGCCTGGGAGGCAGCAAGCACTGCTGTGAGCCGCCCGGTTCCACGGCACTCTGAACCTGAAGAAAACATGTATTGTCTAAAGAGGATTCTCCAGCATTGGCTCAGATGCGTGCTGCTGCTGCCAGGGCTGCGAGCACGGGCCAGCCAGTCACCCCTCAGATTCCCCAAACAGCACCAGAGCACAAAGAGTAACTCCCTCCAGCCTCCCCATGCGAGTAACCTGATGTGTACTTGTTAGTCTTGCATAGGTGATGCGTGGAAGCGGCAGCAACGCTGAGCTCTGCAGTCAGCCGGCCTGCAGGGAGCCCGTGTTCTTCACGGCTCCTCATTGTCCTGACAAGGGGAATAGGAAGCTGAAAAACCAAAGCCATGGTGGCTGGGATACTGAAGCACCCCAGAAACCCTGCTCTCCTCCAGCTGAGAGCCAGGCTCAGCCCTCTGGTAGCAAAGCCTAAAAAGCCTGAGTGTGCTCATTGCTCTCCTACAGCCTTGCAAAAGGGGCACACTTCTCCCTTCTCAGGCAGCTCCTCCATTTAGACGGCAGAAGGAGGAAACAAGAGGCCTGAGTGCAGTCTGCCAGGTAGTTTTCTGGTCAGACCTTGGGGAAAAAAGCATCCCTTGCTTTGCACCAGCCCCTGTGATTCCCAGGACACATCAGCTTTGGCTTGGAGATACCAGAGCATCTATCTGCACTCTGCTTTGGATCTCAGAACACTGCAGGCTCGAGGCAACAGGCCCTGAAACAGCAGAAGTTGTCAACAAAGAAAAGGTAAATCTTTCTGCCTGCTGCAGACATCAGTTATTGTGCTTGCTAGCAAGAGCTACAATCTGGTTACGTAGCAAATGTGGCTAGCAGACGCCTCCAACAGCCTTTTGCCCTTTCAGCACCATCCTTAGTTCTTTGGAAGCTTCTCAAGGCAGGCCTGGGAAGTTCTGCTTCCTGGCAAGAGGCAGACAGGGCCCTTGAGCTCCTGGAATAATGATCCAAGCCACCCGCCCCTTGGGCTCACAAGTACACATTGAGCGTCTGGAGGATCATCTGGCGGCATAGCGGGCAGTTGCGCTGGTAGATGGCCTGCTGCAGGAGGACTTCCGTGCACTCCTGACACAGGCACAGGTGCCTGCAGGGCAGAAGCAGGACTGTCTTGGTTTGGTCTTGACAGATGACACATTTCTTACGTTCCTCTTGTTCTTTCAGGAGCATCCAGGGGTCATCATCCAGAGTGTCCTCACCATCCACAGCTGCTGCATTCAGCTGCTGTCTCCTCGGAGCTTTCCTCCAGGAAGTGCTTGGCTCGTCCCTGGGAGGCTGGAGACGCTGTCCTGCTGCGGCGCTTCGACTCAGAGCAGGCCGCGCTGGTGGTACCTGCTCCGCATCCGGCTGGTCCTCATGCTCAGCTGGCAGCTGGCCAAACCCCGCCAGCGGCAACCTGCCAGGAGCTGCAGCTCTCAGGACAGGGATGGCTGCCCCTCGCTGGTTGCTTTCCCGGTTCATTGTTCTGCCTCCGCGGCTCCAGTTGGTCACCTGCAGGCTCCAGTCCACCAGCCTGCGCCAGGTCTGGGAGGCCATGGCCATACCCAGTGTCAGGACTGCCATCTGATAGAGCCGCCATACCTCCCGCTGCAGGCGGTGGTAGGAGGGCAGTGTGTTGAAATAGCCCAGCACGTAGCCTGTCAGCGTCCAGAGCAGCCCAGGGTTGAACACAACGGTGCTGACAGCAATAATGAGGAGGAACAAGCCCAGGCCGTAAATATTTACAAAGAAGATGTTGATGAAGAGCTTTGCGACAGAGACCAGGAGCTCAAAGGCCAGCTGGCAGGGCGACCAGAGCAGGATGGACACAGCGATGGCACCACTGGAGATGTGCGCGAGGAAAGCAGCCAGCAGGTCTGTGACCCTGAGGAAGGGGCCGGCGACGGAGTCCCACAGGGCCACGAGCAGGGTGAAGAGGTTCTGCATGCCGATGAGGCAGACGTTGACCAGGCTGTTGACCAGGTAGGCCAGCAGGCTGGTGCTGATGGCCAGGCCCTCACAGAGCTGCCTGGCCAGGGCCTGCCCGCAGCCCAGCAGGCCGCAGAGCCCGCGGTGCAGCAGCTCCCTGCCCCGCAGCGCCAGGTGCGACAGGAGGTGCCCGGCCACCTTCAGCCCCTCCAGGCCGCAGCAGCAGCCCCGCAGCAGGGCGGCCAGGCCCTGCACGGCTCCCAGCGCCAGGCCGCAGGCCGCCCGCGCCAGGGAAGCCAGCGAGAGGAGCAGCCCGTCCCAGCACGCCAGAGCCCCGGCGGCGGCGGCCGCGGGGAGGCTGCAGGCCGCGGCGAGCAGCCAGAGCAGCGCCGAGACCAGCGAGGACACCAGGAAGAAGTTGACGTCCAGCACCAGGAGCAGCAGGTCCAGGACCATCCGCAGCCCGCGGAACAGCACGAACAGCAGGTCCATGGCGGCCGCAGGAGCCCCGCCGGGGCCCGCTCGGCGCCGTCAGCCGCGGACGGCTCGGGGCCCCGCGATGCTGGGCGCCGCCATCGTCGCCCGGTGCCGCGCAACGCCGGGCCAATCGGCGGCGAGGGCGGTGCCTCTCCCTGCCGCCCATTGGGCGGTTCGGAGGACGCGCCGGAGGCGCGGCCGCTGGGGGCGTGGCCGTTGTGGGGCGGTGCGCCTCTGGTTGGCTGTCGCCGCCGGGACGGGCCCCGCCCACAGGTGCGCATTTAAAGGGCCAGCGGCGCGCGTTCAACCGGCGGAGCCGCCGAGCTCGGGGCAGTGCGGACCCGCTCCCAGCGGGGCGGGAGGAAATGGGGGGAGAGCGGGGCGGCCGGGGCATGGTGAGCAGCCACCTCACCCGTGGTCTCAAGCAGCACAGGGAACACCCACCACCCGCAGGGTCCCTGGAGCCGCACACGTGGTGAGTTTGTGGCAGCCTCAGCCCTGGCATGGGGAGAGGTTGCACTTGCTAGCGGGGTACCTGGGGAGTCTTAGGGACAGGGTCAGGCCAGGGCAGCGCTGCTCTCACCCCACCAAGCAATTTCCTGCAGGAGGTCCTAGAATAAACCCACGGCCCTGGCCTGGCCCAAGGTTATGGGCCCAGAGCGTTTCCTGTCATCCCTTCCAGCTTCCTGGGCAGGCTGTGGGGCTGCCAGCATCTCTGGCCTTCACCCTGCTGTGCCCCCAGGAGATGGCCCAGCCCCGCCGCCCTGATGCTGATGACAAGCTCAGGGAGATCCAGCCCTGGAACCCAGGGCTTTTTAAGAAAGCAGAGAGCAAGTGGAGCAGATGATCCATGGGAAAGACATCTGCAGCCCCAGAAGGCACTGCCCAGCACAGGGCCAAGGAGGGAGGTGCTGCACTGCCAGGCAGCAAGCGAGGAGTCCCCCTCCTGCAGCCACCTGCCCCATCCCCTGCGTGTTTCCCCCGTAACACTGAGCTGGGGCAGGAGCCACGGTTGGTATGGGCTGATGCTGCTTGGTGCTATCTAGCTCTCCTTGAGCCACAGCACAGGCTGAGCTGCCAGGACAGCAGATCCATGTGTGTCTGTCTGTCTGTCCCTGCCCGGGATCTGTCCATGCCCACCTGGGGTCTGTGCTGCCGGCTGGCTCTCTGCCAGCCCCCTCCCTTCCCTGCCTGGCCGGTTTTGGCTGTGGACTCCCTCCCAGCGGGTGCCTGGATCCCCCTGGCAGTGTGTGCGCCTGTGCTCACGTGACAGCCAGGATGCTTTCAGCATTTATGGTAATGTTTGGATTTCTCATTGCCTTAGCAAACAGGAGAAGGAAAAAAAAGAGCTGAGCCAAGGCTGAGTGTATTCCACTCATTCGCTGCCTCCGCCTGTGCACCCGCCTCCCCCTCCCTTCTCCCAGCATCTGCCCAGGTCTCTGCCATGCCTGGGGCACCGTGCCCCCGCAGGCTCCCCGCTGTGGGGCCACAGAGGGGCAAGGAACAGCGGCAGGGTTTAGAAGTCACAGCTCCATAGCAGGGCTTCTCTGTTGTTGCTCCGTGCTCCGGTGGGCAAAGGAGAGCCCGTGCCCACTCTCCTGTGCTGTAGGGTGTCCAGCTCCACAGCATTCAGACTGTCTGAAGAGAGGCGCAGGGCTCTGGCACACCGGCACAGGACGAGAAAGGGTGCAGGAGGCTGGGAGCACTCAAGGGATCAGGTTCAGGCTGGACCACTGACTTGGCTGGAGCAAAGTGGAATGGGGCTCCTGGTGGAGGGGCTGTGAAGCTGTGGTGCGGGGATGGAAAATGCCTCCCTGGGGCCCTGTGGGGGGCATCAGAGGTCCCTGCCAGGGTGCTCAGCACCTGGACCATGGCCAGGACTCCTCCTTGCGAGGAGGGTCCCCCCAGCTGTCCTCACACTTGCTGGAGGTCTGGGCATGATGCCACTGTATTCCCAGCTGTGCCTGTGGCAGCTGCTGGCAGCAGGACGGGGTGGGCCATGCTTGTGTGCCCCCTCTGCTCATCAGCCTCTCAATTCCCATTTAGCATGGAGCAGATGGGTCTCTGGGCTTCACTGATGCTGACTGGGACCACCACAGCACATCATGAGGGTGCAGGAGCCTGGGATGCATGCGCACCCCTGCCTGCAGACCCACTGGTGGCCAGGGGCTGGGCAGTGTCCTGGCTGTGCTGGCACCGAGCCCAGCACAGGCTGCTGCATCACGCCTTTGAGCTGCCTTGCTGCTGCTGAGCTCACCGCAGCTGGGCACCTGCCCTGCGCTTTCGGGAGACAGGGCGGTCAGCAGTAGGACTGCCTCTGCCCTTGCAGCTGCTGCATCCTTGCAGCTTTTAGCTGGAAGCAGAGAGAGGAAGGGAGCACTCCCTGGGCTGGGTGTCATGGTGCTTGAGGAGCTCTCTGGAGCCCAACATGCTTGCTGGGTGGGATCAGAATCCTGTGCTCTGGGGTCCAGGCTGTGTGGAGCCTGGGGCCAGGCTGTCAGTGCTGGGGCTGCCTTGTATCACACCGTGTGAAGGTCCCAGCGGACTGGCTGCGAACAGGCTGTGGGTGGCAGAGGAATGGGAAAAATGAGGTGAACAAAGGGCTGGCAGCACAGCCTGCAGCTGCACAGCAGGGAGATGGTGCTGGGGACCACCATGGCTCCCTGCCTCTCCAGGGGGATGTGCAGCTTCCCCAGCACCTTCCTCTGCATCCTTAGGCCGATGCTGCAGGGGCACGTCCTACCCTGCTGCTGCCCTGAGGCAGGAAGGGTGTTTTTGGGGTTTGGGTCCTGCTAGCACCACACCAGCGCTCCCAGCATGCTGGCAGCTGGCCAGACAGCTGAGACCACCCCCAGGGTGCCTGTGGACCCCAGACCATGCAGCAGCCCCGTTGCTTGGGAGAAGCCAGCCAGCGTGGTCCTCCTAGGCGCTGCCAGCAGCCTTACCTCCGGTCACCTCAAGATGCCCTCTCCAAGGGCTGGGCAGACACCTCAGCGTGGTGGTGGATGCCTGCAGCCCCATGCTTGCAGGGCAGGCTGGAACAATAGCTTGTTCCGGTGCATCCGCTCCAGGAAAGTCCCCATCCCCACTCGGGCTCAGCTCCAGGACGGCGTGGGTTGCTCTTCCTCTGGCCTTAGCCTAGCATTGAAGCTGAAGGTGGTGGTGTCCCTCACTGCACGCATCCCCGCTGGTAGGGAATAACAGCCGGCATCATGCGTGCTACATGGTCGAGGCTGCTGGGGAGAGCCCATAGGAAGTCTTGGGATCTGGAGGGTGCCCATCTCTCCCAGTGTCCCCAGCAGTGAGCACCTTCCCTGCTTTTGTTTGCCCTGCAGATTGGTGGAAGAGTGGGAGCACGAGGGCTGCCTGTTATGTTTCTGGAGGGCTGTGTGGTTCCCCACAAAGGGAGCTGGGATATCTCTCTCCTTTGGAGCTTAGCCAGACGGCCCTGGGAAAAGCAATTCCTCTTTCATGGGAAAGTCCTGCAAGGAGAAATCCCTGCTCGGTCCGGCCAGCCCCACAGCTCCCCTGGGCCCTGGTGCTCTGGCGTGTCCTCGGTGCTGTGGTGCTGAGTAAGGTGCAGGGCCAGTGGCAGGGGGACGTGACATGGGCACTGTGCCCTCGCCGCAGTGGGGATCCTTCCCCAAACCCCTCCAAAGGGATCTTGAGGCTAATCTCTCATTATGCGTTCTTGCAATTGCTCCTAATGAGCTGTCCTGGGGGAGCCCCAAGCCTTGCAGACAAAGCTGGGAGGAAGGCTTCACTGGCTGGGGCTGCAAGCAAGCGTGGGGGTGATGCCAAGCCCCTGTGCTGGCTTGTCCTCCCTTCCTTGGCAGCAACACTGCAGCAAGCCAGGAAAGCTAGGTGAGTTAGAGCACAGGGCAGGGACATTCCTTTCCTCCTCCCCATTCCTCCTCCCCATTCCTCTTCCCAATTCCTCCAGGCAGCCGCAGCGCGAGGGCTGTGGCGTTAGCGGGGGTGATGAATGAGCAAGGCCAGGACCCCTGCCTGCCTCGCTCTCTGCCCAGCGGCCCTTGTCGTGGGGTTGCCGCGTGGGCGCTGACGGCAGCTGCTCCTCCCGGGGTGTCCCACTGCCAGACCCCCGCTGGCCGGGTGCATAATCCACCCCATTGTGTGGGTGAGTGCCCGGCCCCAGCCCATCTGGCGCTGAGACAATGGGACCTTTTTCCGGCCGGTGCTGGGGGGACATGAGCTCAGAAGTCTTCCAAAGGAAAAGGCCAGTTTATAAATAGCCATCCCTGGGCTCCCAGCTTCCCCCTGCTGCCCCGTCAGCCTCCATCCCACCCAGCCCTAGAGCTTGCTCCCCACACCAGGGCAGCAATGCAGTGGGGCTGGGAGAGGAGACTGGGGCAAATACGTGGCCAACCCAGCACGTGCAAGCAAAAGGGCAGGACATGGGTGTTTGCATGCTGTCCCAGGGCTGCACCTGCTCCAGGACGTGGGGAGTCTGTACCCCTGGGATGTCAAGTGACAGGCCCTGAGCAGAGGGTTCCTTCCCCTGAGCCTTGGCAGTGGCTGTGGGCTGGCTAAGGTTTCCCCACGAGTGCTTGCCCCCGCAGCTGTCCTTGTCCCTCCATCCTGCAGACAGCGAGGGCCAGGCCCCTGGAGCAGGGTGCGAGGGGAGGGCTGCATGGCTCCACAGCCTTCCTCGCCACCCCTGTGCTGCTCCCCGCAGAGCACGGCCAAGCCTATGATGTTGCTTGCATGCCACAAGCCATTTCTCACTGGGGAGCTGGAGCTCTGGGGCTCCTGGGTCCATCCTCTGACAGCGGCACCATGACTGGGGTGGGTGCTGGGGGCAGCGCTTTGGATGGCATGGGGGTGAGTGACCCTCAGCAGCTCGGGTCCTCTTCAGGGCCTTGCCACTGCCCCGCATCTGGTGAGCCCGCAGCCGTCTCCATGCAGCTGCCCCGGGAGGTTGTGCTCCTCCGGTGCAGAAATCCAGATGTCACCTTCCTTCCCCCCTTCTGCTCACGTCCTTCCTTCCTCTGCCTGCCCAGCCCCTCACCCGGCTCCCACTCCAGGCCCCCGCTAAACAAAGGCTCCGTAGCCATGGTTAATAATCCCAACATAAAGGCCCTGCAGAAGAGGAGAGGAAGGAGAGGGGAGACACAAAGAAGCCACTGGGAGTACAGCGAGGAAGAGGGGGTGGAAGGCGGCGTTTTCCTGAGCTCTAGAACAGGGGCTTCGAAGACAGTTCCCGGAGATGGGCAGGGTGGAGGTACCCCAGGGCAGCCTTTTGCCCTCATGGTACATCTGATACCACATCCCTTGTGGTCTCCTGCCCAGGAAACAGGGAGCCAGAGGTCAGATAGCACAGGCAGGTCACTGTACTTACCGCGAGCACGACGCATTGTGTGAGCCCTAGAGCACCCCAAAATGCGGCACCAGGAGCCAGTGGGAAGGTGCCTCGGGGGTTTGTGCCCCGAGGCCGTGAGCCTCAGCGCTGCTGTGCCCCAGCGGCCGGGAAGCAGCGGGCTGTTCTTGGGCAGTGTGGGAAAACACGGTGCTGGCCCACATCCCGTCCCTTCCCCGGGGAACGGGGCCCCTCTCGGCCCTGCCGGTGTTGTGTGAGGAGGTGCAGGCCTGGGCGGATGTGGCAGCCGCCTTCCACCCTGCGCGTCTGCCTTTCATCCACCCCAGAGCCGCGCAGGAAGCCGGCGGGAGCGACAGCTCATCGCTCACCGGCACGGGCAGGGGGCTTGATGGGAGGCAGCCGGCACATGGGTACCTGGGCACCCCACAGACACACCTGGAGCCACTTGGGCTGCTCTGGGCCCCATCAGCATGCTCAGGGGCTGGGGAGGGCATGGGGCCCCCATCCCCGTCTGGGGCATGCGGAGCAGCATGTTGGAGCACGCACAGCGAGGGAGCGGAGTGCTGCCTGACAGCACCGCCCTCACTGGGGCCAACTCGCTCCGGCAGCATCGGCAGGACCCAGTCAGCCCCAGCAGGACCCAGTCAGCCCCGGGGGTCTCACTGGGAGGGCAGGGAAAGGTGGAAGGAGCCGAGGGGCGTGCTGTGATGCAGCCTGTGCTCAGCCCCACGCTCACTTCTGCTCGCTGGCTGCGGAGAGCCAGGCTCAGCAGGAGCCAAAGGAGAAAGGCAAATGCAATTACATGCTTCCAGATTGCGCCTGCAACTGGTGATGCTCAGATAACGCGTGGGCAATCAGCCCTACCCTGGGCAGGCTGTGCCCATGATTCGCCCCATGGTCCCCATGTTTCCAGCAGAGAAGAGTGGCTGTTGGGGCAGCTCTGATCGGGCCAGCGAGCCCCTGACCCCAGAGGTGGATGGACGGCGGAGGAGAAGAGTGCTGAGAGCCATGGCGGTCCAGATGCCCGTGTTCTCCCAGCTGCTAGAGGCTGAGAGCAGCCCTGTGCCTTGGCTGGAGCTGGACCTGCGTGCCCTGACCTTCCCACCCCGGTTGTGTGTGTGGGACCGCGACACACGGGAGCCTAATCCACACTGTTTGTTTGCATAGCTGTGAACGGGGGCTGAAGCCAAATCCATTAAGCAAGCAAATAAATAAGAAGGCGTGAGATAAAGCGTCGGAGAAGAAAGATGAAGCTGGTCAGCCTGCTGTGCTCCCCAGGCAGAGACCCCAAGCTTTATGGGTGCCACACACAGCGTGACGGGACTATTTCATGCTGGCTCTGAGGGGAATGGGCCTTTGCTTTCAAATCCTGCCCATCTTCCCCAGAAACATTAGTTTGGTAGGGAAAGTGAGTTTTCTTCAAAGCTAAACAGTCTGAAGGGCAGAAGCCCGACCAACTGGAGGCATGGCTGTTGCAGTAATAGAAAAAGCTATTTCAGGGTGGCATGCTCCGTGCTGCAGCGCTTGGCCAGCCTCTTTTCTCCAGAGAGCAACTTTGCCCTTTCCAACTGCTGGGAATTTTCTGCAGAGGTTTTATTAGAAACACTTAGCTTTATTTTAAACACAGAATAAAAGTTAGCACCAGAACAAAATGCGCGAGCGCTGTGTCATCTGAGTTCTCCCACTTGTTTGTTTGACTTGGTGGATACTTTCCCGCGGGAAAGCAGGACCCCTCGGGCCCACCTGCCTCACAGGGTGGCATTTGTGGGGCTTAAATTGCAGTGTTTGTACAAAATGGAACATCCCTTTCCCTCCTTCAAGGGGAGCAGAGCCTGAGGCTCCTCTGGTGCTGCATCCTCCCCTTCGGAGGGAGAGGAAAGTGTGAGCATGTTGTCAGGGGGTCCCCAAGGCTGGGGCATCAGCTCCAAGGGGTGGCTGCTCCCAACGCAGGCACGGAGCTTTTGCCACTGTGGCTGTGAGAGCATCCCTGCAGCAGCGGGGCCAGAGAACAGATCGTGAGCAGCCTGCGCCTGATGGCAC
The DNA here is from genome assembly GCF_963082525.1 of Nesoenas mayeri. Classification (NCBI taxonomy): domain Eukaryota; kingdom Metazoa; phylum Chordata; class Aves; order Columbiformes; family Columbidae; genus Nesoenas; species Nesoenas mayeri. The sequence goes on along the minus strand of NC_137572.1, from coordinate 5,831,497 downwards.
AGCTCCCTTGCACTTGTTACTCCCAGCAAACACACCACCCGGGAGGAGGCCGCCCTCCTGCACAGCAAAGTGGAGGCTAAGAGCCTTATCACTGCCCAGCATTGCCATTTTAAGCAAGTAATCTCACGGGGAAAAAATGTAATCATTTCCGATGAATCATCAAGTCTATTTGGCTGGGAAAGTGAGGGGGGGGGGCTGGCCAGGCATGCAAAGGAGGCAGGAGGAGGGCATGGGAAGGGCCGCTGCATGGCACCGGTGGGGGAGTGGGGCTGGGGCCCAGCACAGGGTTGCTGGGGCTGGCAGTGTGAGAGGTGCTTGGGGACACCCAGGAAGGACGCTGTGGCACAGGGGAACCTGCAGCTTGGCCCCGGAGTGACTCAGGGTGGCTGGAGAGATGCAGTCTAGGCTGCCCAGGACCCAGAGCACAGCTCATGCTGCAGGAAAAGCAAGCAGAGGAGAAAAGGGGATATGCAAAGGTTCAGAGTCCTTGGGCCCAGAGCTGGAGGAGAACACTCTTGTTGCTCCTGGGAGATGCTGAGGCTGCTCTGGGCCTGTCCTCATGTGAGGTGAACGTGGGTCAGTGAGCTTTGGGAGTCCTGTGTGAATAGGGAATGTATGGGAGGCAGAGGAGGGCTTTGAGGGAGAAGAAAAGGCCAGTGCTTTGTCCCCCAACACAACCCCACGGCTCTGATTAACCCAGGTGCAGAACCAGGCTGCAATGGAGCAGGGGCACTGAACCCAGGTGTCCTGCAATGCTGGCTGTGGGCAACTCGCCACACCTTGGGAGGTTTGTTGTGCTCCCCCACGCCTGCATAGGGGCCCGTCTTTGGGCTGCAGGAGGAGAACCGTTGTGCTTGGGCTGGGTGTTTGCCCCTCGATAATAGCAGCCTTGTGCAGCCCTGAGAGCCCCTCCGCCCCCGGGCCGGCCCCCAGCCAGCCGGGCTGCTCTGGCCACCGCAACTAACGGCTTTTCCACAGCCGCTCTGTTCAACAGCTGTGCAGGGGTGCTGCGCACCACAAAGTGGGGCCGTGCCTTGGGGCCCTGCCTCAGGGACGGCGCTTTGCAGAGAGCGTCCTTGCAGGGCTGAGGGCAGCACATGCAGGGAAACCAAGGCAGAGCAGGGCCTGGGGCGCAAGCCCTGTAGAACTTGGTGAGTTGCCTGAGACAGCACCACTGTCGTGTCCCTGCTGCTTCCTGGGGACCCCACTGTCCCCATGTGTCTCTCAGAGCCCAGGCAATGATGAAAAGTGTTTTGGTCCCCCTGTTTTTGAGTTTGCCTTTGCAGGTTCAAAGCCAACCCAGAAGCTGTGGCTGGGCTTTGGGGCAGAGCAGGGCTGAGCAAGGCAGTGGGTCAGTTCTGCCCTGAAGCACTGCCAGCCAGATCCACTGACCCCTGGAAGTGGGACTCTTGGGGACTGACCCCTTTCTGGCATTCCGCAAGCCTCTGTGGAAGCTGGGTCGACCCCACACCTCTGCCCCCTCCCCTGCTTAATGATTTCCACCTCCAGCGCCCGGCAGTCTGCTCCTATCAGCCCGTGCAAGCCTGGACAGGCAGGACTTGGCAGACTGCAGGTCTGCAAGTAAAGCTGGAGCGAACTCCTCCAGCAGAGCTAGAAATGCCTGAAAACGACCTGTACCGAGACGGGGAGAGCATTTGCTCGGAACTCGGAGTTACGGGACCTTCTGGCAGAGCCGGGCGCCCGCGACGCGCGATGTGTCACCCGGGCGACGCGCGATGCCCGGGGCGGGGTCCGCACCCCGCCGGCCGGGCTGGGCGCTGCGGGGCTGGGCGCTGCGGAGCTCGGCGCGGCGGCGCCCGGCCGGCTGCCGCTGGGGGGTGACAAGCGGCCGCGGGCGGTGGGCAGGCGCCGCACCTTCCTCCTCCTCCTTCACCTCCTCCTCCTCCTTTGCCTGACGTCAGCCCGCGGCCCCACTCAGTCGCGGGCGGCCGGCGGCGGGCATGGCTGGGGGGCGGCGTGCGGCCGGGCTCGCCCTGGGCTGGGGCTGCTGCCTCCTGCTCTGCTGCGGTGAGTGGCGCCGGGCGCGACGGGGCCGGTCCGTGCCGGGCCGGGCGGTGCCGATCCGTGCCGCGGGCGGGCGGGCGCACCTGCGGGCGCGGCGGCGCGGAGCGCTCCGGGGCGGCCGGGCAGGGGCTGCGCTGCGGAGCGGCGGGTGCAGCCGCCGGCGGGGCGGGGCGAGAGGCCTCGCAGTCCCCGGGCAGGGCTGCCCCTTCCCCCGTGCTGCCGTCGCCCCGCGGGGCGCCGGGCTGCAGCCGAACACCGCTGGGGTCGGCCGGCCTCTGCCCTGCCCGGCCCTTTCCTAGCGCTACGCTGCGCGCTCCGAGGGGTGCAGCCGGCGCGGGCTGCCCTGCAGAGCCGCCCCGGGGCCAGCCCAGGCAGCCAGCAGAGCTGACGCCTTCGGGGTGCTGCCTGGCTTAGGGCTAGGAATGCCAAAATTGTGGTGCCGGGGGGCCTGGGTTTGAGCAGCCCCTCGAGCCTGTGCCCTCGGCTGTGCGTCCCCGGGCTTCGCGGCGGCGGCGGCTCTGGATGTGGGGAGCCGCGAGTGCCCCATTCTGCTCTCGGTAACCCTTTGCAGCCCCCCTAAGGCAGTGCAGGGTGCGGGATGGCGTCTGCATCGCCGGGGAGGCTGGTCCGGTGGCCGGGGAAGGTGGACGGTGCAAGGCAGGTTGCTGGGGCCGTGCTCCGTGGGGCAGAGGAAAGGGTGTGAGGGGCAGGGTGCCGGGGTGCCCCCACGTGTGTTCAATGTGCAGCAGGGTGAATTGGTCGTTATTAGGAAGCATCCACCCCTTTCCTTCTAAGGAGTTTTCCCCCGAGCGCTTTGTTTCTCTTGGCTTTTTTCACGCTTTCTTTTTTTATCCACTTTCCAGTCAATTTTCACCTCCAGGGCGGGGCGGGCGGGAGGGGTGGGGGGGGTGTAGGGAGCTGCATTTCCTGACCTGTCCTGCTCCTCACAGCATGCCGTCCCCTGGCCGGGGGCCAGGGAGTTGTCCCGGTGGAGTGGCTGCTCCCCAACGCCTTCTCACCTTGTCCCTGCCCAGCCGTGCTGCGGAGGTGGCCCCAGGCGCTGGGGAAGCCTGCTCTGGCCAAGGCGTTGGCGCGGTGGGAATGCTGGACACTAAAGCCAAAGGCAGGCTGCTTCCACCGCTGGCCCGCGCTGGGATCCCCTTCCTCACAGCACATGTGCCGAGCGAGGTGTTTATTGGTTGGCGGCATTGGTGTGTTTGCAAGCCCAGTCGCAGTGAAAGGCTTGATGCTTTCCAGAAGAATGAGGGGCCACAGCCAAGACATCCCCAGACGGGCAGGGGGGCTCACTGTGCTGCCGGAGCAGGGGGCTGAGCCCACACTGGCGCTGGCAGTGCCACCTTGGCCCCTTCTGCGCTGCCGTCTCCAGCTGTTGGGTCTCTGTGGGTGTTGTTACCCGGCTGCATGCCTGGGCTCGTGAGCCTTTCCTCTCCCGGTGCCCATGGCTGGGTCTTGATGGAGTGGTAGAGTTTGTTTGGGTGTGCAAGGTGCCAGCCCCTCCTGCAGCAGAGCCTTGGCTCCCTCCCCGTCCTCAGCACAATGAGGGCTGGGGCGGAGGCTGTTGGGTGCTGCCGGTGGTGCTGTTGCTGCAGGGCTGGGGCTCTATGCCCTGTTTCTTCTCTCTGTGAGAAAGAAGGGGCGCAGGTGATCCCACTTCACAGGAGCTGGGGGACCTATGCAGGGTGGCCTTGCCAGGGCAGCACAGAACATGTTGAGAGCAGGAGGGATCTGGCCACAGCTGGTTTCTGTGAGAGGGGAGTAGACACCTTCGGAAACCTCAGGCATCCCATGTGCAGCTCTAGGCTTCCGTGGTGCCCCTCCTTTCACTGCTCTGTGCTGAGGGCTCTGTGCTGGGGACTCTGCGCCGCCAGCGCAGCCGCGCTCCCTGCACACCTCGGCTCCGCAGGAGGCTGGCGGAGGGGCTGTGCTACTCCCCACCCCCTTCTCCGGCTCTAAAAGCAAATCTTTGTTCTTGTGGAGCTCTGGCTGCCGGCCGGCTGTCCGCCAGCCAGATGGAAAGGCACGGGAGCTCTCCTCCCTTCCCTGCTTGCTTGCTGCAGACGTCCTCTCTAGATCTCTAGGTCTGCCGCTGGAGCTGTGCCAGGGGCTTGGGGCGCACAGAGCGGGCTGGAACTCAGCTCTGCAGCCGGGCTGCTCCATGCGTGGCCAGTGGATCTCCAGCCCTTCCTAGATTCCCTCAACAAACTGGTGGCTGCAGTCATGCTGGGTGCAAGGGTGGACTGCCATGTCTCCAGAGCTTGCCATGCCGGGGTGCTTGTGCACAGTGCCTCTCTAGCCGGCCCGCACACCTCGCAGGCTGTGGGGTCTTGGAGCTGCAGGAGGAAGCCTTGTGTCCCCAGGGTTGTGGGGGGCTTTGCGTCCTCCAGCTAGCCACACTCATGGCGTTCTGGGTGCTCCTTTCAGCCTCGGGCAGGGCTAGTATTCAGCCTGCCCCGGAGGAGGTGGGGAGCAGCAAGCCCTTGTTCCAGGCAGAGTGGGGGCTGCAGCATACATGTCCAGCTCCTCAAGGGCAGTGGATGGGTGGGAGGGACGTGCGCCTCATGCCAGCCCCAGATGCCAGCCATTCCCCAGCTCTGAGCTCATGGTTTGTGCTGCTTCGCTGCCTGGGTGAGGGCTCTCATGCCGAACAGGTCGGTGGGGCAGGCCAGCGACTCTCCCTGCCCCAGGGCTAGCTCTGCCTGAGGCTCGTGCTGAAGGTCTAAAAATGATGGAGGGGGCAAAGTCTGGCCTGGCTGCCTGCGGCTCAGAGGGGTCAGGGCTCAGGCAGGACACAGGGGGCAGCCGGGGCGCACCCCGGCCCCAGGCATGCCCAAATCCGCAGGTTCCTGCTTGTACCAGGCAGCCAAGTTGTGGCTGTACAGGTGGGCAGGTACCTCCGATGCAAAGTTATCTTTTCCTGTGTACACTCAGTCCAGCTTCCTGACCCCAGTGCATGCTTATCTCTTGGGCTTTCACCTGTTTTTCCAGTACCTCCTTTCCTGTGCAGAACTTTTCTCATCCCTCTTTACTTGGTGCCAACTGCATTTTGCCCAAGGGACAAGTGATGGCCAAAAGCTGGCTTTTTGGGGTGTTCTGAGGTTGCTAGTCCTGTGAGCCAGGACCCTTGTTTTGGGCAAAGCGCTCGTGGCTGCATTTTGGGGCTGTGGCAACACGTAACCAGTCCAGACAAAGAGTATTTTATGGGCACGGCGTTGCCCTTTGAAGTAGCCCCACTTGCAATCCTCCGTGGCTGTTACTGAGCAGCGCTATCAAGGGAGCTGTTGACACAGCTGGTTTCCTCCAGCCTCTTGTCTGCAGCTCCCACACCTGCGCTGGGCCGTGGGTGCTGAGCTGGCTGACCATGCTGCTGGGGGCCAGACTGCTGTCCCCTCCTGCAGGGCTGCATGCAGATGCCCATTGCTTTGTTACCCGCGGGGCCAGCAGCGATGGCACTCCCAGCTTTCCCGTGGCACAGCCCTTGTCTGTGCTGCGCCCCGCTGGGGTGTCCTCCTGCCAGCCCCTTGGGAAGCTGCTCTGTTCCCTGCCCTGGATCGATAGCCATTACTTTCCCCTGCTGCTCTGGAGCACGGCCAGGATCTCCATTACTGCTGCGGGCAAGCGGGCAGCTGAGCCGGGAGGGAAGGTGGAAGGTGGGGTGAGCAGGCTCCGCTCTCCAGGGGTGCAGCGCTCCCTGTCTTGGCGGTGTGCAGGAAGATTTGGGGGTTGAGCGGTCCAGCTGCCCATTTCAGCAAGGCTGAGGTGCCATGGGGAGGGCAAGTCTGGCAATGGGGTGAGTGATTATCTCCTGGTGTCCCAGGGAGACTACTGGTGTGTTTCCTGGCCCCTCTTTGGGAACAGGGTCGGTGGCCTGAGCCTGCGGGTTCTCTGGATGCAGAAGGCAGCACGGTGGCGGGAGCGGGGCTGTGCTCCTGGGTGGCACCCCCGCTGGGCTGGAACATAATGCTTGGGGGATGCTGGTGCAGGACATGGCTCTGTCCCACGCCCTTCAGGGGACGGAGACCGGGACAGGCCTGGGCTCAGCTCTCTTGCTCGCTCAGACGTGGCGGCTTCCCTGTGCTTCCCACCCGTGATGGTATCTGTCCCACAGCTGTAGCCAGCAAGCTGGAAGTCTCCACGCCGGCGGTGGTGGAAGTGGAGAGTGGGGGCACAGCCAGGATCGAGTGCAACTTCTACATCCCTGGAAATGATTCCTACACCTACATCAACTGGTTCTACGTGAGTGCTGGCCGGCAGCGGGGGCCGTGGCTGGTGGGCTGGGGTGCAGGCTAGCCCGTGGCTTTCTCCTGGGCTCCCTGTCAGCCCAGCTTCCAACTCCTGCCTTGCAGATTGACCGCAACAACTGGGTGAAGCTGTGTCACATCGCGGATGGCAAGATCCTGGAAGAAAACGCAGGCTACAAAGGGCGGCTGTCGGTGGGCGAGGACAAGGCCCTCTCCATCAGCAGGGTGACGACGCAGGATGCCAGGACCTTCGTGTGCCAGGTTGGGGCAGGCAGCCATGGCACAGGCGAGAACCGCACTGAGCTCCACGTCTACAGTGAGTGATGGGGCAGGAGAGCAGGGCGGCTGTGCGTCTGCTCTGTGGGGCCGGCGGGGGATCCCATCCCTCCTAATACATGGGCTCTCCTCCCTTGCCTGCTTCTTTTTCCAGAGGTTCCCGAGGCCCCTGAGATTGTGGCCAACCCAGCGGGCATCTCCGTGCACAGCAGTGACATCCCGCAGGTGAGGAGGGGCCCTGCGTGGGGCTCCCAGCTGTTCCAGGCTCCCCTCTCCCCACGGGGACGTGCTGTGCTCACAGCTCTCTCTGCCAACGCAGATTGCCCAGTGCGTGAGCAAGAACAGCTTCCCAGCCCCAAACATCACCTGGCACAAGAACGGGCAAGAGCTGCAGCAGGAGGACAAGAGTGAGTGTCATGGGGACGGGGAACCGCGCCTGCCTGCCTGGGAGAGGGGCTGGGGCACTTGAGCTGTCTGGGCCTTCACTAGCTGGGGGCTGGCAGCCCACGGCCACCCCAAGCAGCCCTGTGCTCCCAAGAGAGCCCTCCTCGCCTCCCCGTGCGCTGGGAACAATGGCTGTGTCCCCTGCAGTGGTGAAGATCACGGCCACGCGGACTCGCGAGTCGAGCGGGCTGTACACGGTGAGCAGCACCCTCTTTGCCCGTGTCACCCGGGAGGACCGCAACTCCCTCTACCAGTGCACCGTGCACTACTGGCTGCGGGGACAGAGGCACACCGTGGAGTCGCAGCGAGTCAGTGTCACCATCTTCTGTGAGTTGGGGGCTGGGGACATGCCTGCTGCCCAGCGCTGCGTGACCCTGCGCCAACCCTCCCTGCTCCCTCCTCCCCAGACCCTGCGGAGCACTTGAAGCTGCAGGTCATGCCATCCTCAACACTAGTGAAGGAAGGGGATGACGTGAAGCTGGTCTGCGAGGCCGATGGGAACCCAGCACCTGTCTTCAGCTTCTTAAAGAGAGAGGTGAGGCTGGAGGGGACCCGGGCAGACAGCTTGTGTCCTGGCTGCTCCTTGTCCCCTGCCCGGAGGGCCATGGGGCATGGGCTGCAGTGGCTGGAATGGAGGGTGGCTGTGGGGCATGGGCTGCAGCGGCTGGAATGGAGGGTGGCTGTGTGGGCCTAAGGGCTCTGCTTTCTCCCCGCTGCCTCCAGCTGGAGGACAGCTGGCAGGACCTGACGCCGCTGACGGGCCCCAACAGCGGGGTGCTGAACCTGCACGATGTGAATAAGAGCAGCAGTGGCCTGTACAGATGCCAGACGCTGGATCTGGATGACATGAGGCAGCTGGAGAAAGATGTGGAGCTTGTTGTGAACTGTAAGGCGGAGCGGGGGGACCCTGCGCCCCTCGTGCTGGGTGCCCTGTCCCTCCCACTCACCCTGCTCTGGTCTGCATCGCTCTCCTAGACATTGAAGGGGTCCATGTGAAGATGGAGCCATCCTCATCCCCTCGGGAAGGGGACAGCGTGAGGCTGAGCTGCAGTGCCCACAGCCCCGTGGCCCTGGACTACCAGTGGAGGGATGAGAAGGTGAGCAGGCATATTGTCGTGCTCAGGGTCAGTGAGCTGGGGCTTTGCAGCAAGCTGGGAAGAGCCAGGAGCTTGCTTCATCTCTCCTGAGAGATGCCAGGGGTAGGATTCCCCCTTGCATGGGTCTGTGTTGTGCATCTCTACCTCTTCACCTCCTGGCCAGTACTGCAGAGAGGTCTTGTGCTTGCAGGCTCCCTCCCGGTGTGTAGGAGGGCGGGCTGAGCCCCTTTGGACGGCAGCAGAACATGGGGAGCTGGGTGCAGAAGGGCCTGGTGTTTGGGGCTCATTGCTGGGGGCATCCCTTCCCAACAGGGCAGGAAGGTCGCCGAAGGGAACCAGCTCTTCCTGAGCAACCTCACCTTCGAAACCTCCAGCAACTTCAGCTGCAAGGTGATGGCACCAAGCGTGCCAGGGCTGGAGCAGAGCAAGCAGGTGGCCGTGACTGTTCAGGGTAAGAACGGGCATGTGTGCGGGTGTGCTGCCCTGCCAGAGCGAGCCCCAGCCCACCCAGCATCGGTCCTGTTCTCCTCTGAGAGCTGGGGGTGTTTGATGTGCCCTCTCCACAGGGAAGCCGCGGATTGTGGACATCAGTTCCCCGCTGTATGTGCGGCAGGACGAGGTGGTGAACCTGACCTGTAAGGCCATCGCTTTCCCCAGGCCCTCTGTCCACTGGAACGTCAACGGGACGGTGAGAGCTGGGGAGGGTGCAGGTCCAGGCCGTGCGCTGGGGAGGGTGCAGGTCCATTGCCTCAGGCACTGAATCCTTTGCTCCTGAATCTCCCCCTCGCAGGCTCACGAGTACATTGAAAACCAGCACGTTGCCAGCAACCTGACAGTGCGTGTGAACCATGACCTGCTGCGGGCGGGAGCCATGTGCAAGGTCTCCAACGCGCTGGGTTTCAGCGAGAAGCACATCCAGCTACTGGGTGAGTCTCAGGCACTGCCCTCTGTTCCGGGAACCCAGAGACACGTTGGTCACCCTTGCACAGGCACAGTCCGTGCTGTGCTGTGCTGTGCTGCTGAGCTCTGTCTCTTTGCCTCCCTTCCTGCTCTACCAGTGGAGCCCATCAGAAAAGGTCAGTCCCCTCACTGCTCCGGGTGCGGAGAGAACGTTGCCTGCTGGCTGTTGCGCTGCATCTCACTGCTCCTCTCCCCCTGCCGAGCCACGGAGACTCTGTCTCCTGTTTCTGCAGCGGTGCGGAAGCTGCCTGCTTTGCCTCAGCCTGTAGACCAGCGAGGCCACCAAGTGCAGCTTCCTGCAGCCCGGGACAAAAGCAAAGGGGTGGCCTGATGTCTTGCAGGAAACACTGTAAGACACCCTCCTATGGCATGCGAGCAGAATGCAAAGCATGTTCATGCAGAAATTGCCCGAACAGAGAATTTTTGTAATGACAGCTGCATCCTGTGGGGCGCTGGAGAAGCACCGAGAACTGGAGTCCCCATGGTGCTTTTTTGGAGGAAGGGGTCCTTCTCTTGCCCCTAAGGGGGTGCGGTAATGCAGAAGCTGGAGAACATCAGGTGTTAATTTCTTCCACTCTTCGTGTGTGTAGATCAAAAGACATCGGAGAGCAAAGGGGTGATCATTGTGGCAATCATCGTCTGCATCCTCGTGGTGGCCGTGCTGGCGTCTGTCATCTACTTCCTGCACAAGAAAGGCAAGATCGCGTGTGGCCGCTCTGGGAAACAGGACATGTAAGCACTGCTGCCCGCCTGCCCTCCCGGGGAGTCCTTGGGGCCGGAGGTGCTTGCCATTACTCATGCTTCCCATCTCATAGCACCAGCTGCTCCCAGCCCAGTGCGGGGGGATGCAATAGTGGGGGGGATGCGCTGTGCTGGAGTCTTGGCAGCCGCTTCCAGCTTCCCCCAGCCTGGGGTCCGCACAGGGAGGCGATGAGGAGGACAGCAGAGTGGTAGAGCAGCCGATGGACTCCTTCCCGGGGCGGGACTGGGCAACCCAAAGCTTCCTCTGGCCTTTCTCTGCCCCGGCCCCACTCCAGAGCATCCCCTGGGATGGAGCCCCAAGGGCTTGGCCTCACTCAACTGGCCATGTGCCCTCTTTGGTCTCGCAAACATGTCTCAAAATTGTCACCTCCCTCCCCTAGCACAAAGCCAGAGGCACGTAAAGACAAGATTGTAGTTGAAGTTAAGTCAGATAAACTTTCCGAAGAGGCGGGGCTCCTGCAGGGTGCCAACAGTGAGAAGAGACCTGCCGCTGACCAGGTAGGACAGAGCGTCGTGCGCTGCCCTTCCCCAGGGCCAGGGCTGCTCCCGGCGCTGGGAGCAGAGGTGAGGAGTGCACGGGGGCGCTGCGAGGTAACGCTTCTCTCCCCTCCGCAATTCCAGCCCGCATGGGCCTCCATCATCCACCATCAGCGCTCGAGAGGGGCCGCGGGAGGGAGGGGAGGTGACAAAGCTCCCCAGAGCAGCCCTCCCCTGCGCATGTGCCGCTCTGCTCTGTGCCAGCCCCTGGCACCTCCCGGGAGCACGCTGCCGTTCTGCTTGGCACTGCCTTCTTCCGCGCTCCTTGGAGCCAGAGACGGTCCCCAGGGGACTCTGTGACAACTATACAAACATCTCTGGGCCGGAATGGGAGTGGAGGCTGCGGGAACGGGCCCCGCTCCGGCATCTCTGAGCTCTCAGTGCAGGATGAGATGAGTCTCCCAGGCCATGTGTTTGTCTTGCACTTGGGACTGAGAGCCGCCAGGGGCCTGAGCAGCTGCTCACAGCATCGGTGCCAGACCGTCACTGTGCTAAGGCAGGGCTTGTGTGTCCTGCAGAGCCACAGGATGTGGCACCTGAGCTTGCAGTGGGTGTTTTTTTGCCTTAGAGCAAGAGATAACCTCTTCCTGGTCCTGCTGCCCAAGCAGCTCCTGCTCAGCGCCTCCTGCCCTGGGGCAGATCCTCAGCCCGGGCTAGCAGCTCTGCCCCATCGCATTGCTGCCCATCATGCAGACACCTGCAGTGAAGGACCTGGTTTTATGTTCACCCCTAACTGCTTTGTTTTTTTCCCCTCCCTTTCTGTTTTGTCGGACTGAAGAGCGAGAAATACATCGATCTGAGAAACTAGAGAGGGAATCTACTAAGTGCTTTCTTCCTTCAAGCCTTTCCTGCTCTTGGATTGCCTTGTCCCACTCCTGCTCCAGTACCTGGGGAGCACAGCCAGAGACAATTACTGCGTCGCAGTGCTGAGCCCCGATATGCAGGGACACCCCACTGACTCACCTCTCTGTTACCTCAACCGTGGGCTTGCAGGTTGCAGCAGCGCCTTGGATTCGCTTACTACTATAGAGAAGCCAACAGCAATATTAGAAAGAAATATCCCCAGCGGAAAAAGACTTTTGCAGGAAGTTTGTCCTGTACGTGTGTGGTAAGGTTTTGATGTGTTTTAACCCGAACTTGCTCAGAAAAGCTGGTGAAACGTTACCTTTGGGATGCGACAGGCACCTTAGATGTAGTGGTGTGGTGAGGCTAGATGAGCGAAGAATGGCCGTGGTGTGCTAGAGCGGTGTTTGCCAGCTGCTGGGGAGGTGTTAGTGCTTTGCTTTTCCTTTTGAGCTGTTTCTTGTCTTGTTGGTGGAGCCCGGCGTATCTCGGCAGTGCTGTGCGGGCAGGGGGCTCTGCTGGGTACCTGTGATCCCACGGGGGGCGAGTACCTGGGCAGGGGTGCCCATGTCTTGGGTGCATGCCAGACCAAGGGCTCATTGTCACTGGTTTGCAGCGTAGCCTTGCTGCTGCAAGGAGGAGGGTGTCTCCCCACTCCCCAGGGAATTGGATTGCTTTTAGGAGGGCTTTACAGCTGCTGGCAACAGCAGGTCCTGGAGGCCCCCTCCAAATTTAAGGAATATGATGTCAGGGCCAGTCAGCGATGTCTCAGGGTGTTTTTTTTTGGTTCGTTTGGGTTTTTTGTCTGTTTGTTTTTATGCTGAATAATTACCAGCCCCAGGTAAAACTGGCTTGTTTCTGTGCTTTGCTGGCGCCTTTGGCCCCACAGCCAGAGCGCTACAGCCGCTGAGTGGTGGAGAGGGGAGATGGACAAGCAGCCTGCCTTTAGCTTCTGCTATCCCAGCCTGCAACCGTGCCTTGTCCTCCTGCCTCCTCCTGGAGATATCACCCCCCTAAGTCATGTACTGTCAGCCCTGTGCTGCCCCTTGGGCAAGGGGCAAACCCGGGTGACAGGAGAGATGTCCCCTGGCGCTCCCCCAGCATCCTCCGCCGGTGGCGGGGAGCACGCAGCAGCCTGGCAGCCAGCGACCTAACAAGCGGTGAGCTATACTCATAAGCTACAAGTGTTGTCCAAGCAAAAGCTTTGGTTTATATATATATTTTTGTTGGATTGTGTGTAAATTTCCAGAAGTTTTGTCTGATACTTGCAAGGGTTTTTTTTTTTATATATATATATGTGAAAATAAAGTACAAAGATCAAAGCCGGTTCTGAGTTTGTTCTCGCTAGTAGCAGTCCCACCAGGATGTCTACGCTGTCCTTGCTTGATTTCAAGGCTTCTTTCCTCAGGAGCAGGTTACCAAAGCTGGGACTTTCACCTAGGACACGGGTTTCAATCAGATGCCATGTTTCTATTTGCCATGGCTGGTAAATAAGTCTGTAGATTCTAATATCTATATCTATTCTAATATTATCAGCTAATACAGACACTAATAACTACCATTCCTAATAAATCTACTAATGTATTCTGATAGATGATTGTAGTATTAGATTGTAATATAGAATTATATTACTAGTGAGGGTAGATACCAAAAGAGTAGCACTATCAATAGAAATTAATAGAGCCCAACAGTAGAATCTATTAGATACTTATATTAATAGATACTAATATAGATACTAATAACTACTTAGAGCTAAGTCTGTCACTAGATTCTAACGGATAGATAACAAGACATTATAGCAGATAATTATATTGATAGCTCCTACAGATACTAATAGATGTTAATGGATTTTTTCCCCTTAGAGAATTCGAATAGTTTATAACTGTAATTCATATACTGTGACTCACCTGGCAGCTTTGGCTTCAGTTAACTGGATTGATGGGGCTTGAGACCAGCAGAGCCCATGTACCCCCGCATTTGACTCTAGTTCCTATTACTTAACCCCTCTCATCTTCCTTCGAAGCTCTGTGTCCCCATTTGAACCCATGGTGATGTCGCTGAGGGGTTCAGTTGACTGCTTTAACCCCCTTGTCCTCATTTGACCAGGGTTTGCCCGACCTCATTTGACCCCGGTGTCCTCATTTAACCCCATGGTGACATCTTTTAGGTGTTCAAATGACCTAAGCCAACCCCTGTGTCCTTTGACCTATGCCCTCATTTGACCCCATGGTGACAGCTTTTTGAGGTTCCAACAGCCTCAGTTAACCCCTGTGTCTTCATTTGAGACCTGTGTCCTCATGTGACCCCAATTACCGCCATTAGAGCAATTAGCCCCATTGCTGAGCAGCATGGTCAATACCAGAGATACCTTAGCATGGTTCGGAGCAGTCACCAACTTCTGCAATAGAGCAAGAGGAGCTGGTCTAAACTTTCTCACATTTCCCTCCTGCGAAAGGCCCTTTTGGGAAAGAAAACAACAAAGATTGCCTTTTAAAATCGAAAACATTTTCCTCAATCAGCAACTGTCCCAGTTTATTGCCACCTCTGAGTTTGAATCTGTTTAAACCTCAACAGATTTTCACATTATGTTTTGAGGGACAGACAGGGCATCACCAAAACCAGGTACAACCCTTCTGGCTCTCAAGAGTATAGGTACATATAGATACACCAGCAATCGATGCCATAAGACCCCATGAGGCTTTACAAGTTAACCATTTAAATTGTGGCCAGATCTAAGCAACAGAACCAACGCAACCCGGACAATATGCTACAACAAAGGAAATTTTATTTAAAAATAAAACTTTGTTTTGTTTTCTTTTTACTGACACAGGTGAATGAAAACCCAAACAAAGGAGCTCTTAGTGGGCAGCATACAAGAATGGAAACAATTAATAAATAACATTAGTATAACCTCTAAACATTAACAATGCATTTGCAAACAAAACGAGGACTTTAAACCAAGTGAACCTTAAAGCTCAGCTACTCTCTGTAAGAATATTTACCTTCTGTTTTTCCTTATTCTTTACAGATCTGAAAGGATTAAATACTGCTATTATATTTTATATTAATGACACTATTATACTTTTTTTTAAAATATTTTGTGGAAATCTCAACATTTTTAACACTGATATCATACAAATCGGTATTTGTCATTCAAGAGAGAGAAAAACTGCTCCTCCCCCACTGGGAATTTAAAAAGAGAGTTCTCTTAGGAACTTTAAAAATAAGGGTCCTTATTCCCCACTCATTTTTAAAGCGGCACCTTTAAGAAAGTGCCCTGGGAGTTGCATTTGTTTCTTGCTCAACTGAAAATGAACAAAAAAAGACGTTTACAGTAATGACCCTGCCTCAGGATTAGCTGCAGTAATGCAATCGGTCTAGTGCAGGAAGCGACATGCTGTAGTCCGAGCCTGCGCGGCTCCCCAAGGGAAAGGCTCAGCGAAGGGCATGCGGAAAGCTGCTGGGAGCGAGAGCAGGTCCGCTGGCTCCCAGCACCCTGCGCCTCCAGCTCAGCGTTTGGGCAGGATCCCCCACACTCTGCCAGGATACGCCTCATCTCAGATTCCCATCCAGCTACGGCAGCGCTGAATGTACCAAGGCAGCCAAAAACCCCATTCAGAAGAGACTAACTACACTTGCCTGCTTTCCACAGCTCGCTTTGGCTGGTCCCGCATGTTTTGTGCCCGGCTCTGCCTGTACAAAATGTCTTTTTCTTGCTTGGCGTCCCAGTTGACAGGTAGGGGGTAACCCGACATTTTTTACGAGCAGAACTTGTATTTTGTTACAAGCAAAACCAACCCTGTCCTACAATTCTACTGTCTTCACGCCAAGCTTAGTACAGCATCAGTCCAGACCAGTGGTTGTTAGTAGGAACCTCCACAGCTGAAATACTCCAAAACACAGTGCCCTAGTTGAAGTGACAATTGCCCATCTTTCTCGCCCCTTCTTTTCACCCCTTCCAAAGCAGTCTCGCACTCAAAGGCGTCTTTACAGCTGCTCTAGTTTGGGCTCATCATTTTCACAGGGGGTGGATACTCAGATCCAGCCTAGCAATGCAGCATTCTCTTCAAGAAAGGCACTAGACACACGTTGGTTGTGGATGTTTTTAAATTAGCATCATAAAGTTAACTTCTTAAGAATAAAGATCAAGGAGGTGAAGGGAAAAAAGGGATAAATCAATCTTAGGCTTACCCTTCTGAAAGAACAACAAGAAAAATACACCGTACAGTGCCTGGACTGACTTCACAGAGCACAGCCATAAGACATGGTCAGGACTCTGCTGCACGTATGTCTAAAGAAGAAAAGCCAAGACTTAAGTTTCTTAAATCAGTTTGAGACACAAAAAGTGCACTGAAAGGACACATGCAGAAAAATTAGTGATACATGCCACAGACTGCTCTCTCTAATCACTAACAACTGGAACAATACCCATAGGAACATCTCTCGGCACATAAACCCCAAAGACAGGCCTGTAACAGCTCTAGGCGTGACTTAACATTACAACAAGCCTGTAATAAAGGGACAGGGCATCACTACTCTGATCACACACACTGTGCAAGACAAGAGTTAAGGCTTTCTAGCTGGCTGGACTTGGCTCTTAAACAGCCTTGGCAGCGAAACCTCTGCCTGTGAGAACCAGTCACACTCGCACTGAGTTTACACAGCAAGTGAGAAGCGAAGTGGCTCTAACCCCAACAGACAACACTGGAGATAGGAAGAGGGAAATAAAACCATATTGCTCCCTCGCAAAAGCGTTTTTACCTGGGTGTCCAGGACAAAGCCAGGAAATATGTTTCATACACTCGGACTGCATGCTAACGCTCCCAACCGTAATGTGCCGATGCGCTGAGAGAACAACCGGAGCCGTCGCGCGCTCCTGCCTCTGCAGCACCAGCGCTGGGTTCCTCTGGAAGCTCCCACCAACACGCCGAGGAAGAAGAACAGCTCTTCTTCCTCGAGTGCAACAGGCACTGGCATCACCTGCTGTGTAACTCAGCACCTTCAGCCCCTGCTCTTGGCTGCGCCTGACTGACCCCTGCAGCACTGCACAGCACTGCGCCCGCTGACATCAACCTCACCAGTGTGCTGCATTGCTTAGTTTCAGCCTTGACCCCAAAATAGCAACAGCGGTGATGGCCTGGAAGTGTTGCAGGAGATCTCCTTACAGTTTCAGAGAACATCTTATTTACTACAGAGAGGCAGGGAGTAAAGCTCATGCTTTTAAACTGCCTGGACACCACCACATCAATTTATACATTTCTAGAGAGAAACCTACAAACCAAGCCTTTTATGCTTAGCTCCCTTTGCTAATACTTGTTAAATCCTCTCTGCCACCTGCAAGTCATTTCTCTGAAATCTGGGCGCAGCTATGAGGTTCTTTAAAAGGCCAAACTGCATCCAACTGCCATAACCACTCCAACAATATTTCAAGTTGCAACTCTTTGCCTAATGACTGCTGCTGCTCTTAGATGCAAATAACGCCAGACATGCCTCAAAAGGCTAATAGCCCCTCAGGATACACAGAGCACCCGTCTGTCTGTCAGGCTGTGATGCAGGTATCCCTACTTCATTTAAATCCTCTCCAAAGGAGCCATGCACTTCTCGCACTTCAAGCACTTATGAACAGAGTCAAGGAGCTGAGTATGCAAGTCAGGTTTTTCCAAACTAACAGCTGAATACTGATTTCTAAAGCCATGTGATCATTTCACAAACACACAAGTTTCCCAGATCTGTTTTAACACAAGCTGCGGCAATACCTTAGAGTCGTGGCAATGGAAAGAGCCCCCCATGCTGTTTTGATAGCCGTGCAGAGAACTGCTGCATTTCTTTTACTGCAAAGCAGGTTAAGACACCAACGAATACATCAGCCGCATCTACCGATTCCACAAAACAGCCCGGCACAAAGACAGTTGGCTCCCGCAAGAGCTCTCGGAAGGAGATGACGGAATGTGCGTGAAGGCCGCTAGTCTGAGACAGCCACCATGCAATTAATGTAATAGATATGGTCAAGGTTGTCGAACAAATCGAGTAGGGTTCAATCATATTATGCATATCGTTGTAAGAAGTAATTGCGCTTGTGCAAGTTTCATTATATTTTGTAAAAAATAGTAGTTAAGCCAATGGCCAGATGCCGGGCCCCAACCAAGCCAATGGCCGGATGGTGCAACAGATAACAGAGCGCCCAGATGGTGCAATAGATAACAGAACTCCAGAGGCAGAAACACCAAGCGACACCCAGCAACATCTTTCATGGTCAACTAGCCAACCAGGAGCTAACTCATCAGGGTGTCCCAGCGCGTGAACAAGTGTATAACATATATAAGCACATACGAAAAGTTGAGTTGTGTGCCGTCGGTGGAACTGAGCTTCCCCCGGTCACCCAGCGCTGTTTTGCCTAATTACTGCTTGCTTTAAATTTGCTTGCTTAATAAAATTAATCAATTGGCTCAAAGACTTGTCTTCATTTATAACAATTAAGATAAATAAAGTATTATATTTACCACGTGCAACACTCCTAGAGAAAGAGCGCATGGGAGTGTCCAGTGACAGCTGCTCAAGCCCAGCAGGGCCACAGTCAAGTCTGAGCATTGAGGCACAAAATGCTCGAGGCTAAAAAAGGAGAAGCAGCAGCCAGTTCTTTGCTCTCACTCAAATGATTCCCACCTTCTCCCACCTCTCAAAAACACTTAAAACTTCCAGTACGTCTGGCTGCCTGGAATCTGGTGCTACCAGTGCTGCTGGCAAGAGGACACGGGAGAGAAATCCAGCTCCCAGCACTGCCAAGATCAAAATGCCTGACAGAAGCTATCTCAGGCAAAAGGGGAGGACTTGAATCATAAGCAGTAAGTGCTATTATTACAGGCAAGAAGGAAACGCCACGGCAAACGGGAAGTAACCAAAAGATTCTTCCAAGGTCTCTTATTTATTCCCAGCAGAAAAGGACCTCCCAGCCGCTCTAAAAAGCCTGAGCCAGACACACAGCAGCAAACAGATCCAGACCCAGTACCATGAACCACAGGACACACCACACTGACCTCGAGACTTTGTTTCTCAGAGCATTCACTTAGAATTCACAGCACAAAACACTCCCCCCAGCCTCCAGGGCATCAGCTCGGGGATCCCTTGTTGCGATACCTTTCTCTGCCAACACCCTGGAAATAAATCTGTTCTCTCAAACAAGAGGTAGGGGTAAAGGACTCCAAGACATACACTGTATAAAAGACCATTCTGCTCCATTTCATTCCACTGCTTTGAAATCTGGAACCACAAAAACCTGATAACTGATTCTCGTAAGAGGCAGGACAGACCTCAGCACGAAGTCTCTAAAGGAACCCCCTTCCCCTTTGGTGCACAGCTGGGCTACAGCTGCCCAGGCAGTTGGTCCACAGAAGGTGTGGAGGTAATGTGCTATGTGGCCACATGTGCAGGAGAGGAAATGGAAACAAACTCCCGGAGAATATTCTTGGCCATTTCAATATTGTTATGTGCAATGACCAGTGCTTTCTGAATGTCCTGATATGAGTAGCCTTGGCTCATTAGGTTCTCGATCTCACTGGAGAGCTGCAGCGCCGCACTGGTCCCGCTGCCAGCTCCGCCTGTTTGGCAGCTCCCTGCTTTCCGCTCGGAATTTATTCGCCGTGGTAGTGGCTTCGGTGGCCTTTCTGGAGCTTGGGAGCTATCTGCAAAGCCTGGAAGGAAACAACAATGCATCACTTAAGAGTGATTCTTGCTTGGAACAAAGCAAGACATTAGACTGCCATTTGAGAAAAAGGACTACCGACTTCTCTCCCACCAACTGTCTTTTGAAATTGATTCAATTTCAGAGACCATGGGTCAATTTGCAAGGGGAACTACTATCACAGCTTTTTTGGTAAATGATTAAGAAACTAAACTGTAGCGCACAATGCGTGACAACATAAATCTGCCAAAGTGTATCCCATACTAGTCAGGCTCGCTCAGCACCAGGCTTCGGCAGTAGCCAATACCCAGTGTTTCAGAAGACAGCATATGGTTCCCAGAGCAGTAACAATCAGCACCTCCACAGCACTTTTCATGAGCAGATCTCCTAATGTGACAAAGCAGGGCAACAGTACTGCTACCTCAGGGCTGTAGAAACAAGGAACGGTCAATGATTAAGCCCGGTACTTTACCTGTGAGCAGGGTGTGAGCTCTTTCTGCCCCTTCTTATCCCTGTCTGCCACATTCTGCAGACAGAGGGACCAGCGTGGAGTGAGGCAGGGAGTGCCAAAGCTAATAAACCTCTCTGTACTAGCGAGCTCCAAAGAAGGGCAAGCAAGAAGGGAAAATGGTGAAGCAGGTGAACAGAAGACTCACTGGGACAAGTGGTCCTGGGTATAGGAGGCTGAGAAGGAATAAGAAACTCACTCCTCTTGCTTAACAAATTGTCAGGGTGTTCAGACATGCTGAAAACCCCCCAAAAGGAAGAGTTTCAGAGCTTCCTTCAGAGCTGCTGTGTAGTTGTAGGAAATAAGTCAAGTGTTTTTCAGAAAGGCTCTTGGAGAGGTGAGGATTTGGGTTTTCCCGCAGAGAATGTGCCTTGCGGCCCGAAGGACAAGATGTCCTCTGCTCCCCAGGGACAAAACGCTGACCTTGCTGAGCCACTGGGTCCCTGCTCAAGGGAACTGACAGCACCAAACGGTTCACTTGTGCCATCTGCTGGCAATGACTGCAGCTGAGACTGAGACAGGAGCTGTGCAAGGCCAGCCACGTCACCTTTGGCTTGAACAGGGATAGGTAGTCACGTTCTGAAGTTGTGTTTCACGCCCTGGTATGAACGGTGTGCCATGTCGTGCAGGAAACAGCGGCTTAAGGAATATCCTTTAAGCTAAGGAAAGGTTTTCCCAGCTGTGATTTAAATGTGATTTGCTGCACCAATGCAGTGCATTCCAAGTTGTAAACCAAACTCAACAACTAAGAACCAGTGTAAGTCTGTCTTGTAAACCTGATTTTACAGCTTTCATACAAAACCTTGAGTCGGAGGGAGAAGTTTTGAGCGTGCATGGCAAGCCATCAGTACCCGCTACAACATGAAGAGTAAAGGTGTTCTCTAACCTGTTACAGGGTCGTTTTCCAAAGACATTCGGCTGAAGGCAGGCGTGGCATTGGAGATATCAGACAGTGTGCGACGAGCAATAACAGCTGGTAGCGGTGGTTTGGGGACATCATAACCATCTTCCTCATTTTCTGACTCTTCGGGGCCGTTGCTGGCAGCGGCTGCTGCCAGATCCCCTTCATCTGGAATAAGAGGCACGTTGTGAGCTGCAGGGCTGAACAGAGCCTCTGTCTCCCAAGGCACTCTGTTCTCCTGTAGTCCGCAAACATTGACAGGACACAGAACTAAGGTTTTGCTGCCAGCACTCCACATTCAGTGGAAGCTCTTTCCAGAAGGTGGTATTAGATGTGGGCTGACGACTGCCTCACACACAAAAAAATTCAAAACCAGCAATATTTTAACAACTGTTGACTATTTTTCCAGTGCATTCCGACTGGGCTTCTCAACAACATCCCCACACGCAGTGTGCAGCACACAGACCCAGATGTTTCCACATACATCCTAGCTATTCTAACAGCGAAAGCAAGTAACAGCTAATCAAGCCTAAAGTGCTGCTCCAACTGGGATGGATTCATTGTACCTCAGTTTCTGAGTTGTTTTTTAGCACACTCACTCACCGGCGTTGTTGACAGGCTCGAAAGCAGAGGATGCTGCTTGGGAATGGATGTTGTACATTGCTTCATACATAGAGCCGTCCGTCTGCTGGTTGCAGTCTGAAACTCTGAGGGAGAGAACACATATTTCCCTTCTGACAAGTGACAGTGGTCAAGCATCACCGCCACCTATTCCCTGTGAGTGAGACTGCACAGATCCCTGCTTCAAAGTCATATCACCACTGCTCTCGGAAAGAATATTTGTTCCAGAAAATGCTCTATCACGATACAGCATAACAGCTTAAAGAGTTTAATTGGTACCACCAGAACATCACGTTTTAAAAAGAATTTTGAATTTCAGTTGTTGCTGCTCTCAACAGGTTACCAGCAGAAAGAGGCAGGAGTGGTTAACTGACTCCTTCAATAGTGTATAAGGATTCTGCCAAAGAGCAGCGGCCACATTTCATTTTCAGCTGGCTGTGGTAGTTTATATCTGGTGAATATCACCGGGGGAGATTTAGCGAACCGAGCGAGCAAAATCCCCACCTTAGTAAACAAATGTGCTTTCCCAGAGCTGTGACAGGAAGCACAGTTCATACAAACACAATCTCACCGTAAACTCTGAGTCATTTCCAAAGGCATTTTGATCTCTGGTTTTTGTACAGCAGGACCTGGAGGCACCACAGGCAGAGAAGATGGTGACATGTATTCAGTGTCTTCATCGCTTTCAGACTGTTCCCCAGGAGGCAGTTTTGGTACAGGCAGTGGTCTGCAGGCAGAAGAAAGAAGATACAAACATCAGAAAGTAATTTACACCAAATCTGATTAATATCAAAGTGGCTTTTAAAATCCACAGTGTGCGTAGCAAGCAGTCATCTTACAGTGACTCTGTCTGAAGAAATGATGTGGCTTTCGGGATGCTCAGCAGCCCAACTGCAAGGTCACACTGACCATTATCAAAAAGGAAGCTGACAATATCATACACATTCTGTAGCACCTACTTCACATAAAGACGAACTCAGAAGTGAATTCATAGGAGAGCTAATGGCAACTGTAGCCTGTTTCTTAGTGCTACAGGTAAGGGTAACTACCACCACTAACCACAGATCTCTGGGATGCTGATTTCACCTGCTTTCTCTACATTGTATATTTTGAATCTGTCAGAGATTGAAACTAAGGCTGACAGAGTTGGGTCCAATTCCACCCCTGGCACCAGTATGCAGAGAACCCTATAATTCCCATTCTGAAGAATACTTTTGCTAGAAAGCAACAGACCTGGCAGCTAAGGAGTAGATCGCATTGGCAGATGAGGAGGGTTTAATTTTGGGGTGTTCGCACTCTGGGGTTGTTGGTGGAGCAGTGTTTAAATTCTGAAAGAAAAAATTGGAGACCAGAAATCAGAACCACCACATATACCAGCACAGTCGCAAAGCCATCAGTCATTCCATATGTCCTCTGGGGGAATGAAGCATCTCCACTATTCTGAAGCACCTCAGAAACCCAGGAGGTCTGTGAGTTTTCCCCAGTGAGGGCACAAGCAGGGTTCTTCTTCTGTAGCCAAATTCCTGTCTACACAAAAACTGCAGGAACTCCTTATCTTTTGAGACTCCAACGGCTTTGGTGAATTCAGATGTAACAGACCAGAAAGCCAAAATGTTAATGAGAGACAAGAAGAACAGGATGCAGACAAACACACACACACAGAAACAGAATGACAACCATGCAAGTGCCGTTTTCTTAGCCCGTCTGGCTAAAAAATGTGCTTGCTTTCAATTTTAGAAAGCTGGAGGTTTTATAAGGAAAAATTAGGGGGATGGAACAAAAGAAAGCAAAACTGCCTGGGATTTCCTTTAGGCAACAATATGTTGGACTACTAAGTTACACATCATGTCATTGGTAATAGTAACAGATCCAAATTTAACTCAGATTTACTGGGTTAAACTTATCAGAGCTAGCACAGGTTTTACAGGACTACAAACTGAGAAGAGTAAACGACATGTTTGCAGCATTCCAGCTCCCAATACAAAACATCCTCAGTTTTACAAAACTGAAGGTCAACAGTGATCATGCAATTGTGGCTCATGACTGCCCAAACTGGTATGTTAGCCTTGCTCCCAAGAGGCACGAAAGCGCTTCCCTAAGAAGTCCTCCCATTATTCCCCTTTGCCCTGCGCTCACCAGCTCCTTTCCATCTTCCCCCTGGGAAGAGCTCACCCTATTCGGATGTAAACTATAAGAAGACGGCACGTTGGAAGACTTAATTCCTCACAAATTCCCTTCGCCTCCAACATGCCTACTCACCACTGGGTTGTCCAGGCTGAGCGTGCTCCCAAGCCGATGGCTGTCGGCCCTGGAGTCCATCTGCGAGGGCAAGGAAAAGGGAAGCGAGTGTCTGTTTGACAGTTCTCTCCCAGCCCAAGGGTCAGCGGGGCTGAGAGCCACAGGTGGGGCTTTTGGGATCGGCCTGGATGGCCACAGATCCGCCTGACGGTTGGAGGGCACGGGGGGTGGCTTTTCTCTCGCAGGACAATCTCCCGGCGTGCAGGGCAGGGGACGCCTCTGCGGTCGACCTTCAGTCCCTATGGAATGCGGCCTGTCCGGAGGTGGAGGCGGTGGGAGATCTCTGAGCGTGGGTGGGATCGGCAAAGGCTTATCCTTGTGAAGAGTCCCAGGTGCAGCCTGGAAGGCAGAAGAATGTAAAACATTGCTTAACGAGGGCAGAGTAGCTACAAAACAAAAAGGAGGGAGGCGGGTGGCAGAAAGGGTGAGTTTTGGTTTTCGTTTTATCTATTTTTACAAGACATTATCTCAAAGAATGTGGAGATAATGCTCCGCACCAGCCCCCAGAGACACCTTCTCTACAGGCCTGAAGAGATAACACAGTAATTACGTGCAGCTACAGCTGGGCACTAAACACCCCAGATTATTTTTCTTGAAGGAAAAGCAAGCTTACAGCAGCATCACTTTGGATTCCAAACAAAGGACACCCACAATTTTTTAAAAATATTAAATAGTGGGTTACTTATGCAAGTTAACAATTCATCAGTCAGCAATGAACATTCATAGAATTGGATGTTTTCTTCTGTCTGAACTTTCAAGCATAATTTAATGACTTAATCCAAACCAGCTGAAGATCCACTGCCATATCCCAACAGTCAATGACCAAATTCCACCAAGATCGCACTGCTGCCTCCTGCCAGTCAATCAGAAAACCACTTTCTCAGTCACACACTCCAATTCCTTCCTTAGTTTTCTACCTGAAAAAACGCTCGATGGAAAAATTTGTGAAGACAAGTTTGGACAGGAATATGACACCTTCTCACACGCTGCCTGCCAGCTGGAACAAAATACCAGCCCAAAGGACGCGGGCAGCAGCGGCTGAGGCTGAAAACCAGTGGAGATATTGGTAATAACAATAACTTAGTAGTTCAACAGGACGGCAGTCACAAAGAGCCTCTAGAGAGGCTTTCAAGCTCTATGACTTGTGTTGGCTTCAATATCGCTATGGGTAACTAACTACTGTATTAGTAACAATCGTACACCGGTAAATGAAGGCGACTTCACAGCACGACAGCATTTGACATGCAGCAAGCCTTGAAGACCACCAGTGGACGTAGCTCAGGACCAGCTTCTCTTTAGCATTGCGTGGATGAATCTGACGAAAAGATGGGCCCTTTAATCAGCAAAAAGGGACTCTCCTACCATGGGTTCCAGAGGAAGCATTTGCATTCAGGACAGACTATTGTGAGGAATGGAAGGAAAGTGGCCTAACAGGACTACAGAAAAGTGAGGATAAAAAGTCATCTGTGAAAGTACTTTGGGATGTCACAGAGAACATGTGGTGTTCACCAGTGTCCTAGTTTTATTAAAAAACAAGTTTCTCTTTGCCCATCAGCTAAAGGTTCATATGAGCTGCATTTTCCCGGAGAACCAGATACATGTTTCGGTAAACACAGCAATGGAATGTGAGGTTATTGATAAGGACAGATTCACATCTCGCCAGAGGGGCAACGAGAAACAGGTGACCAAGAAACTGATCGACGGAGTATAACATCCCATTCACGTGAATACTTCATATAGAAGTGGGAGATCACGAGGATCTTGTCCCTTTTCCTTATGGCCGACATTAGGAGAGGACCTTGCTAGTCATCCCTGCAAACTGAGGGCTAGTGGGAGACTGAATCCAGCTCCGGTTGGCTGCAGAGTCCAGTCCAGGACTTCGGGTGCCGGCTCTGCAGTTGCTGAGATTTTAAAGATTGTTTTTTTATATTTTGTATTATTTTCTCTATTCTTATTAGTAGCATTAGTAAAACATATTTAATTTTTCCAACTCTCTTCTCTCTGTCCTTCTTTCCCTCCCGATCGCCTGTCCTGAGTGGGAAGGGGGGACAGAGAGGGGGTTAACCATACATCTGCCATGGTTTTATTGTCACCCCACAATCAAAACCCTCGACAACCAGAATGCCCTTCGTCCTGCCTGCCCCGCCAAAATCACAGCTGAAAGCGCAAGCCGTGTTCGACCTTTGAAGTGGTCCCAGGGCTGGAAGCCCCAGGCGGATTGGACACTCGCTGCTGCAAAAGATCCAGTCGTGGTGGCACGGGAGGCAGCGTGGCCTGCGGAGCGACCGAGAACGGAGAAGGAGGACGCTCAACCTGAGAAAGAAAAGAACAGGAAAATCAACAGATGACAAAATCCAGCGGAACTCCTTTTCTCTAGAGAGCCTTTCAAGCTCTATGACTTGTGTTGGCTTCCATATTGCTACGGGTAACTAACTACTGTATTAGTAACAATCGTACACCAGTAAATGAAGGCGACTTCACAGCACGGCAGCATTTGACATGCAGCACGCCTTGAAGACCACCAATGGACGTAGCTATGGCACACAACTGAAAATGCACATGTATCAATGACACAATAGAAGACAAGCAGCTTGGCTGCAGTAACAAACTTGCCTCGCTGGGCCCTGAGCAGAAGCGAGCTGCTTTTCTTCTCGACACAAGAGGGCACGATCTGCTGCAAATGCTGCAAACTACCTTGACCACAGCATCATGGCTGTTGCAGCCATCACTAGCGTGCACCAAAACCTCAATTTTTTGTCCCTGGAAAGCTGTTTTTCCACCAAACAAACAGGAACGGCGCCTGTTGTTCTCTTTTTCATAAATGTTTTTTTTGTAAATGTCTACAAGTGAGTCCAGTGTTTTCTAACTCTGAAAAGCTTTACACGGGTTTGAACTCCCTGCCACCAACAGAGTACCAGCCTGCTGCAAACCACAACAGGATGTCATACGAGGGCAATTGCTTTGCTTCCCCAAGCCACGTATACAAAAACTACCTAAAGGAATGTGGTTTACTGTTTAGTACACTATTTCACAGGGTGAAAGCTAAAGAGAAACATGACCATCGGTAAAACAGTGTAGAGGACTCTTTCTGACCAGGAAAGGCAGCTTACTTTAGTGAATCCTACTATTCAAAATTAGGCAAATTCAAACCTGTTTCCCTATGCAGTAAAACAATGCTAAATGCAAATGTTCAAGAGCAGCAACACGTTTTTAGGAGAAACCTGCAGGGATTCGTAAAGAAAGCCTGTCTTGTACACATCTCCTGGAAGGAAGTAGCACTAATGGCAGGGAGTTATCACACAAATTTATCAGACACCTTACAAAAACATGACAGTCAAATTGATTTCCTCAGCAAAACAGCCTGCCCAGTCATCAGGACCCTGGGAAGACTGGATGTCGTTGGCTGTATTCATCCCTGGGGAAAATGGATGAATTTTTGCTGATGTGGGTGAACTGTGGTTCAAAAGCAGCATTGCTAAGCATGCAGAGAAGTGTTATAAACCTAGATCTTACATTCCGATAGGTCAAGCCAGCCTTTTCACCCTTCTAAGGATTCTTCCAAGACAACGCACAAAAGAGCAAAGATTTCCAAGTAGTGATCACTATTGCTTCATAGAACTAACAGTGTGAACCGACTTGACAAAACTGAACCTAAATCCCCACGTTCCACATTGAGGAAAATCTTCCCTGTTCCAAGGTCTGGCAACCCTCACATGCACAAATCGCTAAGACCACAGAAAACTGATGGAGAACATGCAGTCTTTGTACATACTGCCACATCTACTCTCGTGACCTTACTTTGGTACCAGCGAGTTCTTTCATCATGAAGAGGGAATCATCAGCTCTGTCGTCATCATCGTCGTCGTAATTAGGTGAGGGAGTTCCTTCTGCCCCTTGTCGTGACAATCCTCCTCCTCCTCTGGGGTCGAACGGGTCTACTACGATTGGCTCCGTGCCTTTGATTTCACAGCGGCAAAAAGGACAACCTTGGCCTTCCGATTCCTGCAGGAACGAAGACACCTTTGTCAGCAACATGGATGGTGGGACTGAGGTTGCCCTCAGCAAATTTGCCAACGACACCACGCTGTGTGGAGCGGCCAACACGCTGGAGGGAAGGGATCCCATCCAGGTCCAGAGGGACCTTGACAGGCCTGAGAGGTGGGCCCATGAAGTTCAACAAGGCTGAGTGCGAGGTCCTGCACATGGGCTGGGGCAATCACAAGCACAAATACAGGTTGGGCAGAGAATGGCTTGAGAGCAGCACAGAGGAGAAAGACTTGGGGATGGTGGTTGATGAGAAGCTCAACATGACCCAGCAGTGTGCACTCGCAGGACAGAAAGACAACCGCACCCTTGGCTGCATCAAAAGCAGCATGACCAGCGGGTCAAGGGAGGTGATTCTGCCCCTCTACTCTGCTCTCTCCACAGTGGGGGTGGAAATAGATGACCTCAAAGGACCCTTCCAACCCAAACCATTCTTTGATGACTCTAATAGATGTTACAAGAGCCACTAAGATGCAGAAATGAAACACATAGTTAATATGCAAAGAGGTTTAAACCTGCTTTTTGGCAGGTACTTTTCAATTGAGAGGAAGACAGAAAGGCAAACTGTGCTATGAATATGGAACATTTTCTCTCTGAGGTAGAAAACCAGCTTTTAACACATCCTCGCACTTCTTGACTATCTCTAGATTAAGAGATCAGGCATCTAACCAGCTTCTCCCTATGCTGGTAAACCTGATATTACCGTTGGACTATCTTCTATCCACACCTGAAGGAAACTGAACCGTTGAGAAGACTCTATACTGCTTCTGTAACAGAGCAACTAGCTTCAATCAGAGAGATGAACAAGAGGCAAGGCCTCACCTGCCATGCAGTGAGACAGGACGTGCACATCAGATGGCCGCACGGTTCGATCTTCACATCCTTGTCATTTTCAGCACATATTTTACACAGCTGAAACGTGGAGCCCATCTCGCAATACAATTCGTATTGTTCCTTGGGGAAAGACAGACAAACACGGTTGATTACTGTAAAATAACAAGCATCATTAGTCATAGCTACAAGGAACCAAACACAAGATTTGCAGGAATAACTGAATTCCAAACAAAAGAACACAGTGCAAAGGAGAACAGAAGTCTGCAAAGATTTCTCTGTGATGTTATGTACTAGATACACCTGTCAAGCTCTGAAAAAAGTGGATCTCAAGTCATCCCACGTTTTCATTTAGGTGTCCCAGGTACAGCCTAGGAAAGCAAGGCTCAAGACATGCTGGATAGTAAAAAAGAATGAATATTTGGCAGAACATTCTAAAAAATATTAAAATCTGTCAGCTCTGCATAAAGCTTTAGCTAACCTTTGCAATCTCCTCTGCCCATTCTTACCATTTCTGCAACTCCTGTAAAATACAATACATCAGCCTTAAAAACAAGCCATGGGGATACCAAGTATGACAACATTCTATAAAGAGCTAAGGAGCCTAGAAATTAGGGAGAAAGCGAGTTGGATGGGATAAAATGCTTTGCTCACCTGTGTAACTTTAATGTGGTCCTGAGGTGTGGGCTCACACAAGCCAGTCAAGTCAGGATTCTGATTCCGGCCATCAGGAAATAAATAACTATAAGCAGTTGGGGAAAAGAAAGCTCTCTCTGTATGTGCATCTACACACATACATACATACACAGACACACGTACACACATGCACACATAAGGTTTCTTTTGGGGATGGTGGAGGCCAGAAAGAATGATGGTGAGAAGTGAGGGGTGGGAATCCAAGGTATTCTGAATTCAAACAAAGTTTTGGAAAAATGTTACCATTGTACAAAAATCAGATATGTCATTTTTAAATAAAAAGATGCTTGTTTTTCTTCCTGGAAGCAACTCTAATTTTTAACAGGATGTTACGGTCCCAGATGACTCTTCTTAAATCATCCTACAGTGAGAGGGTACTACCCAGAGTAAGAAAACTAATGCCATAATATCAGTTGCAGTGACTCAAATTAAGGACTGGACTGGAAAAGGATCTGTGATAAGGGGAACACTCATCCATACTTATTGTCTGCTATTGCAAAAGCCAGTACAGCCCTCCAGTGCAAAAGAGAGATGTCTGAGCATTTCGAGTGCCAAAACAGCTACGTGCATGAAGGATCCCACTGCCATCAATGGGACTATTCACACGATTGAACTGTTTTGCTGGGTCAAGGTCAAAATAAAAAGGAAGAGCTGAGACATGTTCAAAAGGGGCTCAGTGATGCCAATAGTGATTGCTTGACCTCTGCAACATGCTGCCTCCCCTGTGAAGTAATAACGTGTGGTGAAACCAGAGGGTATATTTTACCGTTCAACTGACTTAAAGACCTCGCCACAGGATTAAGATTTATAAAACAAACCCACCGTGAAAAAGGGCAAAAGGGCAAAAACTTCATTTGGATAAAGTTACTTACAAGCCTTCCCTGAAGCCATCAATCAGTGCTTGAAAAAGAGGTTTGTTGTGGGGGATTGTCTGGAGAATGTTCCCATCTGCAGTGACGTAGCCAATGGCCCACTGACCGAGTCGTGTACAACTCAATCGGAAAATATAACTGAAAAAACACAAAGGAAAAGAAACTTGAGTTTGGACCGGAACAGACAGGAAAGATTGAATGTCAGGTATGCAGCCCTCTGTCTGGCTATCTCAAGACACCAAATAAAAACTGGTAGGAATAACTTGATGATTTATACCAGCTTTCCTCAGTTTACCCCCAGGCAGATCAAAGGAGAGCCTTGTAATCTGATACGAAGTGAGAAAAGCAACCAAGCGCTGGCCTCCAGGTGAAATTAAACCCGGAATCCAAATCAAGACAAGCTAGCATCCTTAAAATAACTTGTTCGAATTAACTTAAAATTAAAACCAACAAACAACAGAACCAACAGACTATGCAGGATTTCCTTTCTTAAAACCAACGCAGAACTAACAGTAGAGTAACAGCCTCCGGAAACGAACACTTGGCCATTCCTGCATAGAGAGAAATCTGTTAGCCTTGTTGCACTGGGCCAAGTTCTACCCAGGTAAGGCAGCCCAAAGGTGCTCAGGTCTACAGGCCCCCCAGAAGCTTGTGTTGCTCCCCACAGCCTCTGAAGTCTGCCCAGCGTGCAGCGTTACCTTGCAGCCTACTCTGCCTACTACGGCACTTTCTGCCAGTGCAAACACTGGTCGGCTACCTTGTCTGTCCAAAATTGGCTTCAAATGTACATACTGCTTCTGGGCGCTGCAATCCACTCAGCTCTGGTGTATACGCCTAAAACCAGGAGAGTCATGGGACCTATAGATACTTTCGCTCCTTCACAGGCGGTGTCTGCCCCTATGCTCTGCTCATGCCCGAGGAAGCTGTTGTGACAATTGTGGGGTGAGCAGGAGCTAAGTCACCACATGGAGGATCATCTCCAAATACAGGGCAAGCTCTGTTTTTTCACAGTTTAAATTTCAGAGCAAGGACAAAGGACAGAGAGAAAACAAAACCAATCTCCTCAGTCAGCGCAGTAACCAGCAACGTTAGCCAGAACGATCCAAAAAGCCAATGCTGCCGAGCACTAACCTGCCAGGTTTGTGAATGAATTTCTGAAGCCGGGCTTTCACCTCATCATACGTTAGGAATGCCATATAACCAGGATGAGTCACCGCTAGGCTATTCCAGTTCCTGAGCAAAGAGGACCATGGCTATAGAAACAACAAAGAAATACATTAACCATGCACTTCTAAAAGTTATCAACACACCAAATATTCCTTAAACAAAGGGATCAGTTCTGCAGTTAAAGAAGCAAGTTTATTATCCCACCTTAAATCCAGTAGAGGAACGAAACCCTACATTCTCACGCAGCAACATTAGCGTTTGAGTTTCTTATTGATGATAGAAACGTCACCTAAGACAGACCTTAATCAAAACTCCTTTAATAAATGCCAAGGGAGACGTCGCTGAGGTCACAAAAAGACAGCTCAATAATAGTTACTGATCTGTGCTGCCTCTGCAGAGAAAATGACTCATTCCTGAGGCAGGGATAAAGACAGGAGCTTAATAAGGTTATGCACAGGACCAGAAACCATAGCTAGTCTGATCTCTAACACCAGCTTCCTATATAGCCTCAGGAAAGTGACCTCCCCTCTCTGTCTCGGTTTCATCGTGTGTAAGATGCTCATGACTATTTCTTAACCACCCAACCTCACTTGGGTGTGGCGAGGATTGCTGGCTAGTCTGAGATTTGAATAAATATACCAGCACATACACATTAAATATTCCTTAAAATGATGCACAAGAAGTCATCACAACAGTTTGAACGCTTTCAATCCTGAGAAGGGCTTGGGTGTCTAAATCTCATCCATTTTTCCTAATTTCTCAATCTGTCTAAAGGAAGATACCGGCTCTCCCTAAGAATTTTGCATCTCTTGGAAACTGCTGAGACTCGAAACTTGCTCTTTGTGTACTACAGTTGGAAAAAGTACTGAATGAGATCAGCTACATTGCAACACCGAACATAGGAATTTTTCATCTAGACGTATCTTAATTACAACCCACCCTATCACATGGGAAAAGGCAAGTCAGAGCCAAAGAAGTAAGTGTTTGTTCTTGTAAATACCCAACTGCACCACCAGAAGCTGCGTGTTTCAGTTTAGCACTACTGAAGTCCCTGGGTTAGGGTTTTACCTACTGTTAACATCACTTCAGTAATATAAGTATTTCTTGTGCACCGAACACAGACACGTTCACAATATCCTCTCTGTGTCAGTTCAAAAGCTAGGAAGCCCGAAATTCCATGATTGTGCTCTGTCCTGAAAAACCCCGCCCCATGGAAAATAAATCTGACATGAAAGAAAAGGACAAGGAAACACAGACTGATAAACTCAGCTGCACGTTTCCTGGCGTACAGAAGTTGTGCCACAACTTCAGTCTAAAAGTGACCTTGGAAAGCGAAAAACCGATTCCAGGGAGCATACTGAGCGTGCCTTACTGCTGCAGTGCAGACAATTCATCCCCTACAAACAGAAGTATCACACATTTTTACTGCAATATTGCATCCTAAGTATTACTAGAGGTGTTCACGGGATGAAGGGCAAGACGATCAAATCCCTTACACCACAAATCGTATCATCTTACTGCATAAAATATAGTTTATCCTGGGAAAAGAGTCCAACCCGAAGCACTGAAACACATTTCAAGTGATTCACATTCCTCAATTCTTACCTGAAAAAGTCGCGTGAAGATGTCAAACTCAAATACTGAAATGTAGTCGTTGCACGTCAAGTCGATTGTTGACTTGAGGGCCATGGCTTCCAGCCCTGAACTGATCGGGTGCACTTCATGCAAGGCTTGACGGAAGCTTTTCCAAGGAACGATAGTCCTGAGGAAAACCAAGTAAATATGATATGTCTGAAGACCACCACCATGTACGTACCTTCTACTGCTGTTTGGTGAGTATGCACCTCGTGATAATGGAAGAGAAGAAAATAAAAACTAGCCACAACAGATTTATTCATGTTACGCAAGCAAAGGACTTCTTGGTACTGCAGGAAATTAGCGGCCAAATCAACTTTAGACCATTTTCTCTGCATATGCAAAATTTTGAAACGTGAAGTCCAGCTTTGCTCTCTCCTTTCCCCTTTTCTGCAGTCCTGTCATGTCAATGCACCAGCACTTGGTAAGAATATCATAACGTTGCAGCTGGTGGAGAAGGAGTTAACAGAAAGTCTTTTAGTAGAGGTCTAGACAGTAAAAACAAAGAGCTGCAAACAATTCTCTGAAGAGGGATTAACCGGAGAAGTAAGATAACCAGAAGCCAAAAGAGATGCTCCTGTTTAAAGGAATATTTTCTCTCTTTTAAAGTACCAAGTGGAATAGAAACATAGAAAGAACATGCCTAACCAGACAACTGTGTTATTCATGAGTAAATACCTTATTGCTTTTTGTTCTGAAAGCTACTAATTAAACTCTTTAGGTCAAGTACCTTAGTTACCTCAGTTAGAAAGCAGCGCCCATTTGCATGAACTTCAATCCTCCAACGCTGTTGTGAACACGTCGACGGTTCATTTAGTCAGCGTTTTATTAGATACAAAAATGAAAGCTGACATTTTAACAGTTTAGAGGCAAATATACCTCGCACTTCACTTTCGTCTCCATTGTATCTTAACAAACCCATTATGCAAACTGATGGAAGTTCAGAGAAGCCCTAAGAAAGGTGACTACGTAGTTGGGAAGACTAACTGAAGGGAAGATGAAAAGGATTTAATATAATGGCTTAGCTAAAAGGCAACTAATATTGGGGGCACAGCAACCTTTGGAAGAAGAAAGCAAATTATTTTCCATAGTTTGTGGAGCTTGCTTACGAGTTAAGGAATTAAATTAAAGGGATAAAAATTTAAGTTGAATAATCGAGGGAAACTGTGACAAGAGTTTCTTAGGGAAAGTGGGGAAAGACTCAGCACCTGACACGTGTAAAACAAGACGGGACAAAGAAGTGGGAAATACAATGTAGGAACAATCCTGTATCTCATCCCAGAGAGTGGACCAAATGACTGGTAGGTCTCGCCCACCATTCCATTTTAACCTGACAAAGGCCCATTTGAGCCACAAACCAGAATTTTTAGAAATACTGAATGCTATGTACAATTTTTCCCCCACATCTCTATTTTTAAGCACAGTTTGAAACTCACTTTTCACCGAAAGCCTTTCTCCAAAATTCTGCAGCATCTGCCTTGGTGATCCGGAACGTGTCTCCCTGGAACAGGCCGCTTGGGAAAATACCTTTGAGTTCTGCCAGCATATGGCTGAATATCAGGGACAACTTCGTCAGGTTACGCCTGCAAACGACCGCAAAACCAAACATTTCTTTTAGAAAACACAGTTTTAGGAAAAACTCGCTTCTTTCACACTCGTAGTCTTAGCGGCTGTGCTAAAGCTCTATGTTTAAGTAAAGCTCTATGTTATAACTGTGCTATGCAGAAATAGAGCTACCTTGGGAAGCTCAAAGCATCCGTGCCTGTAGCAGTACAGGAACACCAAAATAAGACTCGTCCTACTTGAGAGTCAAACAACAGCACTATCACACACTAGAGAGGCTGTTTTCTACTTGGAAATGAGAACCAAAATCTATCCACTTGCGGCACCTCTCTCATTCCTTTATCCAAACAAAGCCTGAGCCTCTTTTCCTCCACTCCATTACATTCTCCAGATGCTGGGAACATGGAGCTCCTGAAGAGAAACAGGGATATTTCTAGGCCAGAGGGTTTTTTTCACCCCCACATCACATACTTGAGGTAAAAGAGGGAACTAGTATCATGTGGGAAGGGACAACTTCTACGTTAAGCTGGACAGGCTTGAGATGGTTGCATTTACCAGGGGAAGGCTTGAATTCAGAGGCACAGTCACTGCTGATCCTACAGAGATGATGATTTAACTGTAAACTCACACCCAGCTCCCACCCCGTCCCTGCAATGCCACTGGTTGACAAACACCAGAAAAACGACAAATCAGAGATTTGGTGCCCAAACCACCTTCCCAAAGCCCTCACGTCCATAAAATGACAGAAATGATGACGGGTTATGGCAGCACAAGGGAAAAAAGCCAAGACCACGCTCTTACGAATCATTTAACCCACCTACAGCTCAAGCAGAAAAGAGACAGCATTTGGTTTTGCTGAGTTTATAAAAACGGAGGCTTGAGGAAAAACTGCTCATTATTTTACTCCACGAACATGGAATGAACAGGTAAGAAATTCTGCATCATTTCCTTGAAGGGTTAGTGGGCAACCTTAGCAGGTAAAGTGGCATCCCGCAGCTGTACATTAATGCCAAGGGGCTTCCATAAAGGCAGCAATGCTAAAGCTGTTCGGGTATATGGGACAGGCTGGCGGGCACTTGCTAGCACACAAAAAATCATGACTTATTTGTGGAAAAATTCTAAGCACGCTTGAAACTAATATCTACAATAGTGGGAGGTGGAAGGAAAGTCTTTTCAGGTGTATACTCTCCTATTGCTGTGAAAATATGGGTATGACCAACACACTAATGCATTCCTGGCCCTGGAGCAAGCGCATGGTTTACACAAAGCAGTTAGTGCAAGAAGACAAGGTAGATTCCTCAGTCCAGTTGCTTATCACTTCTGCCATAGCTGAGTTTTGGGATCATTTTGTGAGAGAAGCAATAACTTCCGCAGGCTTAGGGATGGATAAACAAATGATTTCACACACGCGCTGAGGGAATGCATTTCCAATAGTTTCCGACACAACATTTTCAATTCTTAAGGTCATAATAATTTCTTTTACAAATATTCAGCTGTATCGTAGGTAAATAACAGCAAAAACACAGGAAGTGAACATGAAGAGCAGGATATTTTCGTTTCTAACCAGCTTTTACATAGAGCAACGAGTTACCCATCCTGTGCTAACAGAACATTTTCTTTCATGAGCGCACTCCTTTATTTTAAAAAGCCAGGTTGCACATTTGTAAATTAACAGAGACCAAATAAAGCTTGCAGATCTGATGAACATTTTTAATTGGCACATCAAAGTTCAGTGATCACGATTGCGTTTTATTTTCAGTAACATCAGCAACTGCCCTCATCTTCGTTGCTTCAACCAAACAGAAGCAAGTGTTCTCAGGGAAAAAGGGTGATCTTTTCCAAGAACATTTAAGTGAGTTAGACCAGCGATTCCCAAACAGTTTTAGCCACAGACCTCCAGCAATCCCCCAAGTTTATGTAGACTATGATGGCCCCGTTTCAAACTTTTAGCTAAACACAGCAACGAACACAAATACTGTTACCAAGAGTTGCACTAGAGGAACGCCAACCACAGTTTGGGAATCGCTGGCTTAGGCACCTAAACCCCACCGGCAGTCGGTGGAATTTAAACACCTGTCACATAAGCACTTGGGCAAACATTGCCCAGGGAGCACAGGCCACATCAGTCGGCTCTTCTTGCTGCTTGGAACTGAGCTGAAGGCAACACCTGCACCAGCTTCAAAAGAAAAACGACGGCATGTTTGTGTTCGGTGGTGACATCCACAGGCACAGCAACAGCTACAGATCAAGTCTGATTTCACTCTGCTGTGAGCGCTTTCACACATACCTGCAAAGTATTCAGTTTATTATTAGTGAATCAACAACATAGGTAAAAAGTGAAAGCTTAGAAAGCCAAATATTTTCCCACTCTATACAGTAAGCAAATATTTTTACTAAGAAACATCTGCAGAAGCTGTGGAGGCATTATTCCTTCTGTACGCACAATGTCAACAGAGAAATGTTTCTTTAACAGCGCAGAAACATCACCAACTGCAATTACATCCGCCTGCAAAACTGCGCTACTGACAGGGCTCTAAAGACGCATGTCTCAAGCAACCACTTTGGGGAACAAAAACCAGCATGAAGCAAGACTGTTTCTTCAGTTACCCAGTGCTTATTAATCATCCGGCTCGGCCGGGCCGGGGCCGCTGGCGACTCTTCAGGCTGAACAGGCATGTTCCTTCGGCCTCCCTCCTCCGTGCCCCTTCCACTGTGGTTGTGCTACTTCCTTCCTGCTCCACGGCTGGTTTTGCTCCACACGTCTCAGCGGAAGCCGAAAGGTCGAGCAGGCACTTCCATCGGCAGCTCTTCGCTGCAGACCCCGCGGGCCGCGCTCCAGCTGGGTTTCTGGTGCTGGTGCCTCCTCCAGACGTAGGGAAGAGGTTTTTTTCCCTTTCTAGTTTCCTGTTTGCTGGACAAAAGTGGTTTTTTTTCCACAGTATAGGTGCAGTCTTGCTAAACCGTTAACAGCAGAGCATGGTTTTAATCAGAGCTTTGCCTCTTCCAGCTACATGGACATGGTTAGTTAAATGAATTCATGTTACAAAGTCATACAGCACATAATGCGCTTCACGGCTGAGATGCCTTTCTTACCTTTCTTACCTCAAGGCAACGTTCACAGAATGAATGTCAGGGACTGGAAGGGACCTGGAAAGCTCATCCAGTGCAATCCCCCCATGGAGCAGGAACACCCAGATGAGGTTACACAGGGTCTCTTTAGTTTGGAGAAGAGGAGACTGAGGGGTGACCTCATTAATGTTCATAGATATCTAAAGGGTGAGTGTCAGGAGGATGGAGCCAGGCTCTGCTGGTGACAACCAGTGATAGGACAAGGGGTAATGGGTTCAAACTGTAACACAAGAGGTTCCACTTCAATTTGAGAAGAAACTTGTTCCTGGTGAGGGTGGCAGAGCCTGGCCCAGGCTGCCCAGGGGGGTTGTGGAGTCTCCTTCTGTGCAGACATTCCAACCCGCCTGGACACCTTCCTGTGTAACCTCATCTGGGTGTTCCTGCTCCATGGGGAGATTGCACTGGATGAGCTTTCCAGGTCCTTTCCAACCCCTGACACTGTGATTCTGCAAGATGAAGTTTAGGTGACGGGGTCAGCATCCATCACAGGTAAATGCAAGCTCCGGTACTTAAGCAAAACAAAAACACCACCACCCCAAGTCATAGTTCTTGGGTCCTGCAAACAGCCGAACTTTTCTTCCCTGTAACTACTTTACAGTTTGACATTTCAAAGATCTAAGAGCTAACAAAAGAGAAAAATCAGCTCCTTTAAGGATTCTCCAACAAGTAAAACACACCTTTCAGAAACCACAAAGGTGTGAGGTTATCATACAACACATGCTTTTCAGATGTTACGAACTACGCAGCAGACATGAGCAGCTCAACCCAATTTCAGGAGATAAGTGGCTGCATCTGGTTCCAGAAAGAACTGTATCTTATATCCTGCTACTGCATCAGCAAGAAGATTGCTGCACGCTCCTCATCTTCACATCAAACTGCAGCATAGGCATATAGGCAGTAAGTGGAAACACTTGAGGTGACACCAAGATGTCTTTTGTGACTCTGAGACAGCGTCGGAGTCCTCTACACACAGTAATCAGCTTTAAAAATAGAAACAGCGGAACTACTTTCAACAAAACTTGCAACACAGGAAGTGAATGAAATTCCATTTAACTATTACTGGCTCAACAGAAGTCACCTCACATTGCTACGCAGGGTCGCTGCTCCCTAACATCCACAGCACTTCCACAAGCCAACTGATACAGCAGAACAACAGCAAACCAGACATTTTAGAATC
Organism: Nesoenas mayeri; assembly: GCF_963082525.1. Lineage (NCBI taxonomy): Eukaryota > Metazoa > Chordata > Aves > Columbiformes > Columbidae > Nesoenas > Nesoenas mayeri. Next base: position 5,793,174 of record NC_137572.1, on the reverse strand, counting down.
AGCAAATAATTTGCTGGTACTAAAGAATTTTACACCATCAGCTAATGCTACATGGATTTTGTAGACCAGCTCGTCCTTTGGGAAAAAGGAAATAAGCACATAACGTTTATCACCTCTTGTTAATTGCCAACTCCCTCCCTTACCCTTTTTTACCAATTAATTATGTCTACAGCCAAAAATGTAGTAAACTAGTGAAAGGCATTCGCTGCATGCAGTACTTCTTTCCATTCTAATAGCTTTAAAGAAGCAAGAAATTCTATAGGCTAATTCCTTCATCAGTGCTTTAGACATTACAGGACAGAACTATTACACAAAATAGATACGTTTCCTTACACTCCTGTGAATCCTGGCACTTTTCAACTCACACACTTATGTATTTAAATACCTTGAGTTCTATAAGTAAATGCCAATCAGTTTAAAGTGTCACACAAAAGGTACAGCAGACCACAAACAGCCAGAAACCTTCGGCATATTCATATGGTTATGCGGATGGATATATTGCTCCAAACTGTTGGGAAGGAGCTGGCTGAGCTTTGTTCAGTACCCTCCAGCAAGCTTTCCAACACTACCTTATAGTTCAAAAAAGCTTCCAGGCACCAAAACACAACCTGTTTTCTGGTTGAAAAGGCCATGAATGCGGGCTTCAAATTCCAAAACACGGCATCTTGGCCCTTAATACACAAGCCAAGCACCCAAGGAACACGGCACAGTCGCCAAGCAGTAACGCATTTTTGCCAGCATGGAGAAATGTATCCACATTTCAAATGACTACAAACTAAATGGCACACTTGCACTTCCATCCACAACATCCACAGAGTCCATAGCGTTAGTCCTCCATAAACCTCTACAATTTTATAGGCTCTGAGAGCAAAGAACAACAAAAAAATCGTACTACTTTATTATCCGAAAGTGTACATTGCCCATTAATTGATTTTCAAGACAGTGGTGCGATTTTTCACGGAAAGGAAACTAAAATAAGTGCGAGCTTATGCCAATTACGCTAAATGTTACTTAAGTTCCACAACTAGCAATTTAAAGCCAAATTTAAAACAAATAATTCGCATTCCTCTCCCCAACAACATTTAAATGATAATGAATTTCTGCTTGGGTAATAAGCAGTTAGTTAGTGTTCATATGCTGAAGCCTGGCAAGGAAACCTTTCTTGTGGGCAGCTTTGGAGCCTGGTCTTTTCTTTATGATGTTCTAATTTAAATGCAGATGTAGACTCCACACTAGTGGGTTTTGTTTAAAAAGAACCCAAGTCTTAGCTGTATTGGAAGGAAGTGCCGCAGAGGACCCGCAGACCACGAACCGCCCGAGCCCCACAGCTCATACCGTCTCTTTTCACTGGACAGGAGTACGTGCAAGCACTCTAAAACATGAGATTAGAACACTATCCCCGCCCCCCCTCCTCCCAGAGGGCTCTTCTAGCACAAGTGTTTTCCAACTTTTTCCTCTTTAAAAATATACATATATATATTTTTTCCCCCAAGACATTCTTCATGCATTTCCTTCCCCTTTAGAGATATGCGTGCTCATTTCCAGTAGACATTAAATATTGGTAGCTTTTTCCTGAGTAAATGACTAAGTCTTCACATTGGAGCTGGAGAAGAATGTGAAATCCTGCTGAGCCAGCATCCCATGAGGCTATTGTCAGAAAGACAACAGTTAAATACAGACCAGCTTCCCAAACCTTTTCCGCAACTCCATGTTCTACAGCGATGGTTCCTTGCCTATCCCTGTTTTCTCCTCAACACATTAGTTTTGTTAAGCAGGTTTGTTAACAGTTTGCTTTCCACGAGTAAAATCACTTGTGCTGTTTCCTAAGCATCCAGTCCACATCCCCAGCGATTATTCTCCTCACCCGTCCACCTAACCCCGACCCGCCAGCTTCCATTGCTGCATTCTCATGTGGAAACACTCGCAGTGGGCTGATTTTATTTCCAAAATAAGTTTTCTGGACTTTCCCTCATAATAAACTGCTTTAACATAAGCAGTAAATTTGATTCACTGGTGAGAAAAAGGACTCTTGAGGCTAACCCATCCTTTCTCAAGTAACGGACAAGTCCTATCCCTGTCTACTGATCAACAGGCTATTTTTCTGTCCTGCCACATAAAGTATAAGGTATTTATACAACTGCAAAAGAGCTGCTGCAATGAGAAATGTATGTAGTGGGCAAAACTGATGAATGACAGCTCTTGTGTGCAAGGAAGAGGCCTGGAGAAGTAAAACCTTTCTGCAGCAGAAATAACGTATTCCAACGTAACCACTGAGCCTCTAAATTCAACTGGTACCTGGGCGGTGGTCAGTAGGTCAGAGAGGTTCTTCTGCCCCTCTGCTCTGCCCTCGGGAGACCACACCTGGAATCTTGTGTCCAGCTGTGGCCCCTCAGTTCCAGCAGGACAGGGAACTGCTGCAGAGAGTCCAGCGCAGCCACCAAGATGCTGCAGGGAGTGGAGCATCTCCCGTGTGAGGAAAGGCTGAGGGAGCTGGGGCTCTGGAGCTGGGCAAGAGGACACTGAGGGGGGACTCATTGCTGGGGATCAATATAGAAAGGGGGAGTGTCAGGAGGATGGAGCCAGGCTCTGCTGGTGACAACCAGGGACAGGACAAGGGGTAATGGGTGCAAACTGGAACACAAGAGGTTCCACTTCAATTTGAGAAGAAACTTGTTCCTGGTGAGGGTGGCAGAGCCTGGCCCAGGCTGCCCAGGGGGGTTGTGGAGTCTCCTTCTGTGCAGACATTCCAACCCGCCTGGACACCTTCCTGTGTAACCTCATCCGGGTGTTCCTGCTCCATGGGGGGATTGCACTGGATGAGCTTTCCAGGGCCCTTCCAACCCCTGACACTCTGGGATTCTGCTACCAGTTTAAAAGTTAAGGAACAAACTCTCACCCACATAGAGTGTCAAACCAGCCTCTCCCGACCCTGTTCTCAGCACCTCCGCTCCTCCAGCACAGTTTGAAAGTCAGTGAATCAAGATGCATGTTTTCTTTACAGGTACACCTTTAAACACTCAACAGGCAACTGCAATCTTGTTTTGTACTACTGGATTTTAAACTGCCTGCCTTACAGAAAACACCAAATAGCATCCGCATTATACTCCCACACACTCTACTAAGCACATACACAACACAGCGAACCAAACCACTCCACGCTAGATGACACACGTCTCGCAGCTATTACGAACTCTCCAAGCAGTACAAGCATCTACAAGACATCGTGTTCTCTGCAGCTGCGCTCCCGTTCAGCCTTAGTCCACCTTGCAGGAATACAATGAAGAATTTACCTTCAATATGAAGCTTCCAATGTATGAAAGTTCCAGGGTTTTAGTAAGGTGTTTTATTCCCACAAAACAAGGGCACTTCCTGGGCCCCCTCCAGAATACTGGACAGTTTCTATTTCCAGAAAAAGTTCTGCAAAGCCTCAACAAGAAATGTTGGTCTGGACAACTGCTTTGCTATGTAACATGAAATATTCTCCTGTTGCCTAAAATCAGCATCCTGAACCTTTCCATCCTCTCTCCAAACGCATTTTCTATGTGAGAATGCAAAGGGCTGCAAAATCTTTTCACAGCAGACTTTTCTTTATATTAACCTAGCATACCTGATGTACGCAACAGCTATGGCTATACAGGCTTTCAACACTTACTCTGCTCTCAGATTTCAATATAGCCAAGTATAGTTTACTTAAAACTCTACACTTGTACTTAAATCTCTTCAAAGTCTGTTTGCATGTACAGACAACGTAACAACCAGCAGATATTTGTTCCAGCGCTTGTTCACATCAATTTATATGGTAAATATTTGAACACATTTCTCGCCGTTACCTAGGCTGAGAGTTCTCCTCGTACATCCGCTCTTTGCCCTCCTTGAAGAGGCTGATGGTCTGCTTGGTTTTCTTCATCAGGTTCTCCATGAACACGCGGAAATACTCGTTTTCTCCCAGGGTCTCCATCTTCCCCTCGTAGCGTGACAGGATGGTTCGGAGATGCTGGTAGGTATCAGGTAGCAGGTCTAGGATATAGGGTGGGCTGTTCTTCAATGCCAGTTTCGGGTTCTGACACAAACGCACCACCTACGGTTAACGAAGAAAACACCATCTTGAAAACTTAACAACAGCAAGTAGTGATCAGTCACTTAAACACAACACACTGAAACATTCACTCTCAGCAATCCGCGTGTGTTGTTTAAGCCCAGCAACCATAACGTCATCCAGTCTATGGACCGAAGCGCACGCAGACTGACGAAACTCAACGCTCATATTATATTTCACGAGGTCGCGTTTCACTCCAAGTGCATTTTCAAAAACGGAATTCGGGAAAATTCAACATGGAGTTTGTGAATGGCAAGGAAGTAACTTAGGACATACACGTCTAGCATTTCCTACCACATTTCAGGCTCTTAACATGCCCATAGACAGAACTTTACCTGCCCAGCTGCCCCGATTTTGGCTGCAAAAGTGACTATTCCCAGCAACCCATGTATTTGGGACAAATATGCCCACTGCTGCAGATATTAGTGATGCTAGTAAATGTTCCCAGGCTGAAAATCTTTTGAAGGCAACAATGCTACAAGAATCTCTTTTTCTTCCTCCTTGAATACCTACAAGGACTAAGAGGAACCATGGATTTTATGGATGACAATAACCATCGAGAAAGAATGAATGCAAAGGCATTTTTCTGTGCGAGAGAAACAAATAAGCTGTAGCACAATGGGAACAGTGAGGGAAGTCGGGGTGAAAGTTTAGTGCACAAGAACTTGTGTCCCCAGTTACACGTCAACTTTGCTTCTAACTTCTGTTAGATAAATCTCATAACAAATTAGATTCTTCGCAATAATTTCTGGGGGTTTATTGTGGTTTTGGTTTTGTTGTGTCTTGTGGGGTTTTTGTAGTAACAACACATCCACAGTGACACTAGTAATTAGATTAAAGGGTTATTAGATGACCGCAACCTGTCTTCCACTTGGCATACAACTAAACATCTAATTTCTCTTCCTTCCCATCGACATGTTCTCTATTTATTATTTTAGCAGCGAGATCACATAATCTCAAAGACCTTGAATCTACCAAGCAAATTTTTGCCATATACAGCGAATGTATTGGATCATCAATAAAATAGCTCAATTTTTAGGCATTTAATAATTTTGCATTACGTCGTTAAGGCACAAATAACAAGTAGAAGATTCCTGCTCAGATCTCACTAACAATACAAGTGTTATACCTGCACACGAACAAATCAAGACGCAGGATGAACGTAATGTAGGTCTTTAGCGTACATGAATGTAGAGCTTATGTGCCAAAAGTTCATGATAGTAAGTTAGATAAGTAAGTAAGATAGGGGACAATAAAGGAAGTCACTTCACCATCCACCATAGCCAAAATTTTCCATTATCTAGACTGAGCAAACAAGAGGGAGATACAACGGCCAAGTGGCAATCGAAAAATGGCAGTTATAAAAGCACATGAATGGGGTCTGAAGCTAACGACACGGTTGGGTATAAAGGTATTATGGGTATCAAAGAGTACTACTGCAGAACGCAAAGCTTAAGGGAAGTGGATAACAATAGGTAGAAGAATAATCTAACATCCTTTTGTAGCGCATCACTTCCACAAAATCTTGTGAAACCTTCAAGAGGAATCGACCAGTTCCCTACAACGTACACTTAAAAACCTACTTCCCTTATACATGTTGATGGTAAACAAAGTCATTTATTCTAAAACGGTGCCTTAGCATTTAACTCCGCCGTTCAGGCTATATGCAAAAAGCAACCTTGTCAGTTAAGTGACATCTCCAGTTACACCTGACTTACAGTAGAGCTTCTAATAAGAGCTGACTCAGAAAGACTCTGTTTCAGTGAAGAGAAGGGCAGCCCAGAGCATCAAACTTCAGGCAGAAAAATCTGACTGCCATTAAAAGAACTACATGCCCAAAAAAGCCTCCGCAAGAATACATGGGCAAAACAAACAAACTACCAGAATTTTCCTTCCGTTTCAGAGAGACTGCCAAGGATTAGAAGGTCTAGATAAGGAGATGGATCATCAGCCAACTGACTTATCCAATTGATTCTGATGCCTCAACTGCTGCTTCCTTGGAGCCCATGGACATTGTACAATGAACCATATCAACAAATTGAGTCAACACGTTTGTTCCCCCAATAAAACAAGTTTCACTATGCAGCATAAACAGGCTCTAAACATCCTCCCCAGATGCAGCTGAACTGTGTTATGCATAGCAAAATCCCTTCTTCAACAGAAATTGTTTATTGCATGGTGAGTTTAAAGCCTTAATAAAAACACAGTCAGCTCTGAGGAGGAAGCCACATTAATCAAGCATAGAAGTCAGAGTATGCGCTTCTCAGTCAGCTGTAACAGAAAACAGTTAGGCTGTTACCCTTTGAACATATCCAGCTATAGAAGCAGCAGACTCGCCTGTGTCAGTAACATAACGAACTTCAATAACAATTAGAAGCACTTCCTCACAGCAGCAGCGAGTTCTGCAAACCACTCATTCTCACAGCCTCTGTAAATAACTTCCCAAGAAGCGACCTGCTAACAATGAACAGCAAGGCCAAACCTGCTGTCATTTGATTATCAAATGAGCTGCTTTATTTACCAAGTAGACCAAAAGTAGCTAAGATAAGCGCTTAAACCACGCAACTAGGAACTGCTGCCTCTTGAGCGAACTTGGTTGGTTTGTAAGACAGCAGCAAGAGGCGCATTGTGCTTGTTTCTCTCCATGTGCACTTGCAGCACATCATCAGCATCAAAAGCAACGCTCCCAGGCCTGGGACCCGCTGCCAGCTCCCCTGCCCTCCACAGACCGGCAACTGGAAGGAAAATGACCAAAAAGCAGCAAATATTTCTGAGTAGGTGTGATGGCAACAAACACAAGCAATCCGCATTTCCAAACTCTTATCCAAACCTAAAGCTGGCCTGGCTTATGCTTCATTCCCTCCGGAACAAGCCTTTTACAGAGACACTTGGGCTTTTGGAAATACCAACCAAGCTTTTCGAGCTTAGCACAAGGATTCTAAGAGGTCGGCCTGTGGAGAACCCTAAAAAGTGACTTCACTAATTTTCACTTTCCAAACTCAATAGGACAAACCAATCAAACCCCAGTTTCCTCCCTAAGTTTTGAAGGAATAAACCGTTTTCTCGTATCTTACACAGAATTTCTAGGCCCAGAATCAAATCTCTGCCCTCAAGGTTCCGCAGCTTGCCTTGACTGATCTCTGAATTTAAAATACTTCTCTTCAGCACCGTTTCATCAGGTTTGCACAAATAGAGGAATGGGGTAGCCAGCGTAGGAAAGCAGTGACACGATATAGGGAGTGCTGTCACAGGAACAACCTGAGACACAGAGCAAGAACCCCTTTTAAATACTGCAGGCAGGTAATGTAGTTGGATTAGGTACATGTTAGTAGAAGCAAGGAAGAAGCATTCAGGAAAAATAGCTAACTTCTTCACTGAAATCACATCTCATCTCATCTTAAGCCAACAGCAAAAGAAAATCAACTTGAGCTTCTCTTACCTCCTGCTGAATTTGTATTTGGGCTCTTTTCTGCTCACAGTGAGGGTGACCTACAGTGGCATTTCTCTGTAGCAGTTTTGGAAACTGAACAGCATCAGTAGGCTGTTTCGAGAAGCTTTATGTCAAAGCTCATCCTCCTCCTCCATGGCTCACTACATATACGCTGCCAATCTCCTGCTCCATCCCTTATAACCTCATCCTGAGCAGCTCAGGACTGCACCACCTATTCTTCAAATACCATCCACAGCAGCAAAGCCAAGTGGTCTGCATCACCTGCTGCCCACATCGCATCTGCAAGAACTGATTTGTAATCTCATCCTCATCATTTTCACCAGCCAACACATCATATGTTTTCTCATACTAAGCAGTGCTTTATTTGCTGAAGACAGCGATAAGATGAGCAAGCACAATAAAAACAAACTAAGAGCAGTTCCTCCTACTTGAAGCAATCTACACACTTTACTATGATTAGGACACTGCAAGTAAATGACTTCGCTGTTTGTCACTGCAAGCTAACAGGCTCACAAGACATCTAACATGTGCAGCTCTATTCTGTGGATAAATACATAAATGTCACCTAATTCAGCATAAGGTGAACATCCTGCTGCACAGTGATGAAAAGGCCTATTCTTTGTCCATAATATATGTGACCACATGCAACTGCAGAGAGGATGGTTAGTACTGACAAAAATTAGAACCTCAGGCGAAAGAATCTGGAAGACAGGAATATATCAGGCAGCTTATGGAGAACATTATGGGTAAAATATTTGCATAGGAAACTCATCAGTCACATCTGAAAACAGAGATGCACAAATGCTTTGACAACACCAGCTAATTACACAGACTAAGCAATCAGGTTGTGAAGGTACCGTATGCACACAGATAGAGCACACGTTTCTGAAAGGCAAACACATCATCTATTAAACATGCACACGAGTGGCGTTTTTTATTTGCAACTGTAATTTTGTTTACTTGGCCCAGAAAACTAACCCATTTTCAACAACTTCCTTTAGCCTTTCTCACCACCGGTTTCACAAGCACAGTTTTGCCTGTCAGTTTGCTACCCTACTAAAAGATATCTGATTCAGATGCGTTCTCTTAAGTGTGCGTAAGCATAACCAAGGTCTAACTGAAATCTGAAAGGCTTTTCACAGCCAGATCTTTCCTCCTGTACAAATGAGACTCAATAACTAACTCTGTAAAACCTCAAAAATTAAGCCTACATCTAAAAGCTTTTGAACGCTGCCCATGAGCAAAACTATGAAGTCAGTGCATGTTTAAAAGAGGTTACTTTAACTTGTGACAAATACAATAGTGGCCGTGGCTTTTCTGTCAGTGATACCATGGTGGAGATGGGCTATGGAGATCTGAAACTGTGAAAGTATATCCCCCAAAAACCATCCCACTGCAAGGTAATCCAAGTTTTACTTAGGCCGACCTTTTCCTTTGAACAGATCAGGTTATGAGGTCAAACACAGGTTGACATTCACAACTATATCACATGCACGAGAATGAAGATGTGCATTCTTACAAGTTGTACGTGCAAGAGGATCCCGTTTCCACGCTCAAACTACCTTTCCCACATTCGCACTTATGCTTGCCCTCAATGTTTTCAAGAGGGCCACTGGCACTTCTCAAAGGACTTTTATCTTTATCCCAATTTCACTCTGTAGAAGGTGATCAAAGCTCATCACAAGCACAGCAGGGCACAACTATAAACCATGTCTTCTGTTGAGCCAGCCAACACAAAGTGATTTCTTGGCATGAACATAATTTAATATGTCTTTTATAAAGTCATCTACTCTGCCTGCTTTAGCATTTACTGCAGGAGATTCAGACACTGCATGCATAAACAATGCAGTGAAAAGCAAAAGGAAAGTCGAAATGCATAAGCCTGCAGGGTAATTGGATGAGGTATGTATGCCCACCAGCCCAGCTTGCTCTGCTCCCAGAGGGGAAGAAGCTGAGGAGGTGACATGCCCCAAGGGCTGCAGGCACCTTTGGCAATGCTCTTAACTCTGTACTACTTTTAGGGCCCTGAATCCAGCATTATGACAAGCACTGCACATTTCAGAATTCAACATGTCAAGCCTAGCCTCGTTTCTCAGAGCTGAACAGTAATAACATTAGAAAATCAATCCAAATCCCGTGAAAAACGTTAGAAGACTTTTATTTTATGCCCACTTACTGGATGACTCCATAAATAACGCTAGCATCCACTACAGCTCACCAGGATTTCTTAAAACAATGGATTTACCAACACACCTAGCCAGGCTAGTAAATAATTTGCCATATCCCATCATACCACCAGGCCAAAAGGTCTGGTGTCCAGCCCCCGGCAATAGCCATTTCCTGGCGTTTTAAAAGGTGGAGGAGGGGACAGCCTTAATGACCCCAGAGTGCAGTGCCCCGCAGAAGGCATGGGACTGGAAGATGGCCTTTCCAACTCCCATACCACAGTTTTTTGTTGTTTAACATCAGATTTTTGTACTTCTTATACGCAAAGGGTTTTATTCAGACCTTTACCAGGCTCCCAGTTTTAAGGAAAGGCTTTGTACTGAGCTCAGTAATACATCCTTATTCATTCAGAAACGAATGATCTGAACTGCCACAAGGCACATGCTCAGCCTCACCATCCCGTACCCACACACCAGGGTCTATTGCAGGCTGAGGCTCATCTTCAGACAAGCAAGTCCTAGATTCCTCCCTCATACACAGGTAGGACCTGCTGATGCTACCAGGATGCACCTGCAGCTCCCCAGCACGTTCTACCCATAGCCAGCCTCTCCCCCACCAGCACCACCAGTGCCCACCCCAGTATCTACAGGAATATGATAGTACAAACCCCAGATCCTCTTGAGCATCTTCCCCTCTTTCTCCAACCTGCTCCCCCCCCAGCCCCGCTCAGAGCTCATCCCTTGCAGCGCTGCTGTTCACCCTCCACGCTTTCCAATCTTTACATCCCACTCCCACCCTGCCCCTGGCCTCTCCTCCACTGTGCATCCTTCCGCGAGCTCCGGCATCCTACCTCCCAAAACGCTGCATCCTATTCTCTGCCCCTACATTTCTCGCCCCCCCACTCAAACACTTCACCCCAGCCCCACCCCGGCCCATACAGCTCTGTCTCCCCCAGCCAGCCCTGCAGAACCCTGCAGCTCCCGGCTAACCCTACCCCACAGGGCCTCGCCATCGCCCCGCACCCTTCAGCCCACCCCTACCCCAACCCCGCACAGCTTTATCCACCCTGCCCCTCACTGCCCTACCCCAATCCCGACCCTTCCTCCCCAAGTGCTTCAGCCCAGCCCCCCACGACTCCAGGCCCTCAACAGCCCCTCTACCCAGCCCGAAGCCCTTTGCCCCAGCCCAACCTGAACACACAGGGCCTGTTGCCGCCCCATCCCGATTCCCCAGAGCCGCCCCACAGCCCTGCTCGCCCGCCCGAGGCGGCCCAACGCTCCCGCCGGGCCCACCTTGTCCATGAGCTTCCAGCACTTCTCCACCATCTTCTTGTCCACGGTGCCGGGCTGGTGCGGGCCGAGGTGGTGGTGGTGCGGCTGGAAGGCGTCCTTCATCAGCCCGATCAGCCCCCCGGGGCCCTTCTTCAGCGGCGCCGACATGAGGGCGACGCGGCGGCGGCCGTGAGCGCGCCCTCACCCAGCCCGTCGCCCCCGTCCGGCACCGGGCCGCGGCCGTGCAGGACAAGCGGGCGTGGGGGCGCTCCCGCGGGCAGGGCCGGGCCGGGCAGGCGGCGGCAGCGGGAGCCACGGGCGGTGGCGGCGGCGGGGGCGCCCGGCTACAGCGACGCTCCGCCCTCCGCCCCGGCCACGCCGCGCGCTGATTGGCCAGCCGCCCCTCCGCGAGCCCGGAACCGCCCCGTCCGCCGGGGAGGAGCCGGCGCCGATTGGTCGACACCCTCTCCTGGAGGGGGGAGTAGAGGGGCTAGGGGCGGTGCGGCGGCGAGGTTCCGTCCCGCCGCGCCAGCGCAGGCGCACGGCGGCGGTGAGGGCGGCACGGCGGCCATGTTTGGTGCGGGCGGGCGGGGCGCGGGGTGGGGCGGGGTCGCCATGGGAATGGGAAGGGCGGCGCCCGGGACGCGCTGTCCCGATCTGCCGGGGCGCGGAGCGCGGCGGGACAGACCCGGGGTCGGTGGCGGATCGCTCGGCCGGAGCACCCGCCCGCGAGTCCTTTTCGCGGGCCCGCAGCGCCGGTTTCGGAGGTTTGCAAAACAGGGTCGTTTCCCCTTTCCAGCAGCTGGGTTCCCTTTTCTTCGAACGGCCGATGCCCAGCCCGAAAACGGGGAAGCGGCGCCGGGAACTGCGTTCTGCCCCTGCCCTTCCCCCGCACCGGGTCGGCAAAACGTCCTCGCCCTGCACCGCTTCACTCGCCGCAGCCGTGGGAATCCAAGAGCCGAACCCCCGTAGGGGCGGGGGCAGCACCCCAGACGGGAGCCCTCGGCCCCGGGGCCGCCAGCCACCGCTGCGGAGAAACCGGCCCCGAGCCAGCCCGGCGCCAGCGGGGCAGCACCCCGAGCGCGCTGCTGCGGTGCAGGGCGCAGCAGAACCCCGGGCACTGGCCCTGCTGCGGGGGCGCAGCCCTCTCCTGCAGCACCGCTGCTCTTTCCAGCCGCTTTACCAGGCAGAAAACCACTTGATTTGTGCAAAAACAGCCGAGGCTGGTACAGCGCTGTGTCCGTCTCACAGCACAGGCTTCAAGGAGGAAAGAAAACAAACTGGCAAATACTACAGTTTCGCCAGTGACACCTCGGGGAGTGTAGGCGCCCAGAGACTGAAAGCTGGACAGCACAGCCTCAGCATCTGGGGAGCTGGGGTCCACACGGGAGATGAACCCCTTTGCTTCCCCTTCGCCACCATCTCCTCCTGTTCCTGCCTCGTCTGCGTGTGCTCATCATACATTGACCTGCTTGTGTCATGGTAAAGCACTGTGCTGCCCCACACCACAGCGGCTCCAGGGCTGCTTTCTTCCACAAATCTCTGCTCGGGACCTGGGCTCTGTTAGCTGATGGCTCATGATGGGTTCCTGTGTAGCACACAGCCTGCTGAGGTGTCAGATGAGCCGGACAAGTGGGAAGCAGCATGCAGCACTAGGTATAGCAAGGCAGTCTGGCATAGATTGGTTATAAAACTCTGTTTTGATTTTACTGCCTTTGGTAAATATTTCTGGGATGGGCGATTCCTTGTCTGGCTTTAATTACCTGGGCAAATTTTCCTAAGGATTATATTGACCTCAAATATGTCAACATTTATTGAGGCTGTGTTCCTGAGGCTTTTCCCATTAGATGCTAATGGATTCTGGCTAATAGTCAAGCCAAACTGACCACCGGAGGGTACCGTAGCCAGCTCCAGAATACCACAAGTACCTGGGGAGTGAGCTTGGGAGGGTTACACCAGCTTTGTCAAGCCAAAAGTAAAAATGACCATGCCCCCAAACCAGAGGGATCAAGGAACATGCTTGAGCAATTACATTCCCAACTATCTGCTTCTTTGGGCACGATTCACTCCAAGTCATGGCTATATTTATGTGTGAGACTTCAAGCAAAGGCTGCTTTTGCTTGGGGTGTGTGCTCCCCTTCTCTTCTGTGTGTCCCGCAGTGTCTGTCAGCCGGCTGCCAGGCCCGCACACACGCTGACACTCTGATTGTGCAGCTCTGCGTGGCGGGGCAGCGCTTTCAGATGCGTGTGCATGGGTGTGCACAAGCTGCACGCCAGCTTCTGCGCCTGTACACAGCGGATTGACCCCCACCATTGTCCCTGGCCCAGCCCCAGGAACCTCACCTCTCTCTTTGGCCTTGACTGCTCAGCCCTAAACCACCCTGCCATTGGCTAGTCCCATGCACCCCAGTTGCCTGCGCTCAGCACAGGCAGAGGAGACCACAGAATCAGAGCCTTCTTTGCCTGTAAAAGTCATTGCCTCACTGTTTCCGTTAGTGCTCAAGAAGGGGCTGATTTTAGGAGAGGTAAAACCTCAGCCAGAGGTTTGCGGTCTTCGCCACATGCAAAACTCCGTGCTCATTTTCACTCTCCCACGCTCAACAGAGAGGTAAAAGTTTCCCTCCAGGGCTCCCTCCTGCCCCCACCCCGGCACTGTCACAGCCCTGCCAACCAGGGAAAGGGTGCACGCACCGTTGCTTCTGATGCGTCACCCTGCAAGGGAGCCCTCAGGTCAGGCCTTGCTGGAGCCCCTGCCGGGACACAGGTGATGGGTTCTGAGTGCAGGGACCACCTGCTTGTGCTTCCTACAGTCACCACGTTTGTCCCTTTCTCCCTTCCCTGGTTCCCAAAAGGACCCAGCAATACCAGGAGCTGCAGAAGCAGACAGCAGCCCACAGCCAGTGCTTGGAGGTCAAGGTGAAGAGTCTGCAGGAACAGCTTGGTAGGGCTCCCCAACATGCCTGCCCCGCTCCGGTGGGTGGGGATGGGGTTCGCTCCAGGGTAGCAAAGTGCATTTCGGGTGGAGTGAGGGGAGATGGGACTCATTCACCCTGTGCTCTCAGCACAGCAGCAGCTGAACAACAAAGCCTGACCCGGTTCCCAGGGTCATCCCCAACCTTGGGAGATGCTGACTGTACAGGCGATGCTGTGATCCCGCCCCTGTCCCAGAGCCCTCTGCCATACCAGGCTCCCGTGCCTATGTACTCAGAATCCCCTGCATCTGTCCCTGCACCTGACAGCCATTGGGCTCTGGGGAAGCCAGCAGAGCCAGGAGACTGCCACCCAGGCGCTAGCAGAGAGGGACAGGACCATCACTCAGCTGCAGAGCTCGGGGATGCACTGCTGAGTCACAGTCCCCTCCATAACATCACCCGCACCAGCAACAGTGTGGATTTGTCCTTTAATCGCACCCCGAGTGGGTGACACGGGAACAGTGCTATGGTGGGAAGCAGACACTCGCTGCCCCCAGGTTCACAGACAGGATGAGAGGAGGAACACGAGTGAGACATCCGTGCAGGTGCAGACCTGAGCCAACAGGCTGAGGGGTGAGGGGTTTCTCCAGCACTCTGTTGGCCTCTGCTGCTCCCCTGCCCTTCACACAGCAGCCATATGGCCAGCCCTGTGCTGAGCCAAGCCTCAGGCTCCCCCTTCTCTGGGTCATGGTGTGGAGGGCAGTGCCTTGGCTCTCCTGAGATCTCCCAGAGCCTGGAGCTGGGCAAGGGCTTCAGTGCAATGTCCCTACATAGCAACAGAGGCAGCCGGGCAAGCAAAGACACAGATCTGTCTTCAGGTTAGAAGCCACCACCACAGTTAATACAAGCTCGGCCAGTGGAGATGACTCTCTTGGAGGTGTGATGCCACAAGCCTCGCCGTGGGCATGGAGACGCAGCAGCTGTGTGTGCAAAGGCCGTGCTGGGCACCGCTGTGCTCTCCAGGGAGCCAGGTGGGGGGCACGATGGGCTGATGTGGCCTGGGTCAAGGCACTATGTGGGGGAGCCTGGCCAGAGGCAGGACACGTCTGGGCTGCTAGAACGCCTGGTGCAGCCTCTTCTGCTCCACCTGGCGTGAGCTCTGCGGGGACAGAGTGGGGACATTGTGGGCAGCACACGTCCACCCACCCCACCACAGTCCACCTTTGTCCCATGGGCAGGTTGGAGGGGTCTTTCTGCCTGGCCCCTATGGCCAGGGGACCGCAGAGCCCCCTCTTTCCAGCATCACAGGTGCCAGGGAAATATTAGGACTGGCAGGACAGGAGGGTGCCAGCACCCAGAGCAGCTCTGGGCTGCGAGCAGCACTGCCATGAGGGCCTGGCAAGAGGGATTACCTGTGTGATCTCTATACTGTTGGCAGCAGACATCAGCCAGGAGACAGGTCCCTTTGGTGCCACCTCAACAGGACAGAGTCCAGGGGAACCATTGGGAGAGGGCAGAGAGGTTGTGCGGGAACCTGAGGCAAGGTCATTGTCCTCAAGGAACAGCGGAGGGGACAGCCCAATCTGGAAGAGCAGAAGAGGGGCAGCTGTACAGCTCCTGGCCCTCCACAGCCAGCCAGGTCCCTTGGGGACCTCATTGTGCAGTCCTGGAGACAAGGCACCTGTCCCATCATCCAATCTTGCAGCACCCCGGGGCTCCCCAGCCAGGGCAGGACCATGCTTGGTCCCCGAAACCTACCGACTGGTAGAACTCATCACCAGCAGGGTCGATAACCAGCAGTGTCACTTGGTCATCACGAGCACGGATCCTGAGCACTGTCTGCTGGTGGTCCAGCCCCTCGATGCTCTCACCATTCACAGCCAGGAGACGGTCCCCTTCCTTCATCCCTGCCTGCTCGGCTGGCAGCCCGTCATCCACGTCCCACAGGAACTGGCCTGCCGCAGCGGGACAGAGGGGAGGTGGGGAGATGCTCACAGAGGCACTCAGCCAGAGGGGACCTGGCGCTGCTGACCCCTGTGTGCAGGTAGGAGCAGGGTCCCGCTGTGTGCACAGGGCTTGCGGCTATTCCCAACCCTCAGACGAGCCTTGCCGAGGTACAGACTGCCCCTCTCAGTCCCCTTACCTGTGGTCCCCGAGCTGCAGTCATCCTCTTTGAGCAGAAACCCGTAGCCAGCTGGACCCTTCACCATGTGCAGCTCCCGCACCTTGAAGGGAAGCCAGGAGGTGTCTGCCAAGGTAGCTGTGACCCTCAGGCCATGCAGGCGGTAAAACTCCTCCACAGCACTGGATGCCACCAACAGCGTCACCTTGCTGCCGCTCTGCTTTAGCTGGATAGAAAGCGCAGGGCATTCAGTGATGTTGCCGGCCCTGGTCTCCCACCCACGTGTGCCAGGACCACACACCTTTCGCGCAAGCTGTGTGTGTGAGTAGTTCTTCACGCTGGCCCCGTTCAGTTCCAGGAGCCAGCAGCCCGGTGGCACTCCTGCTCTCGCTGCTGGCCCGTCCTGCTGCACCGACAGCTGGAAGGTGCCCCGCACACCTGCAGGATGGAGAAGCAGCAGTCTGGGAGAGCATGGTACTGTGTCGGGGAAGCTCACAGCACCAGCATTCCACCGCCTGCTTTACCTTCTGGACTTGACACACTGAGGCCAAAACCGCTTTTGTCCCGCACGATGTGGCAGAGGCGTGGGCGGACATCGGTTGGCAGCATCTGGGACAGGTCCCTGCCCAGGGCTTTGGCTGCTTCATAGGATTTGCCATCCAGCACCGCCAGCAGGACCTGGTTCCCACTGGCCTTGATCTTCCGCACCACCTGGAAGGACCCAGGCTGTGAACCCCCAGGCAGGGAGCCCCTCCAGCCACAGCCTGTGGGATCAAAGCCCCGAGGGCAGCAGGGTCTCGCACCCTCTGTGCCCCCAGCTGGGGAGGACCTGGGCATTCCCACAGCCTCAGGGAGCTCTCAGCCTACCTTGTGGTGGTCCATGTCATCCACAAAGTGGCCATTGACCTGCAGGAGCCGGTCTCCATCCCGCAGCCCCCTTCGCTGAGCCAGCCCCCCCAGTTTGACCTGCCGGACAATGTGGCCCTCGCAGCCCAGTTCCTTGTGGAGGCAGAAGCCGAAGGTCTCTGTGCTGTCCTTGCTCAGGAGGTAGAAGCGGGGCTCCCACACACCCTCGCCATCTGCATGGGGCACAGCCCATGAGTAAGTTCTGGCAGGGATCCTAACGTGCGTTTCTCTACCCCATCCTGGGCTGTGATCTCCCCATCTCCTCTGCCTTACATGTTCACTTCCTCGCCACGAGAGAGCCCAGGACCCCAGCGATGCCCTGCTGCTAGAACCCCATGCTGACACAGGGACACCCTGGGGTGATGTGGGTATTTACCCGTGTCCTCAGACAGTGACAAGGCAGGGTTGTCTATCCCATCTTTGGGGTTAAACTCAAATTTTCTGAAATGATAAAGGGCAGGAGAGAGCACGTTAGTGCAGCAGCGTGGCTTTCCTCCCACCCTCCCCAGCCCTTCTGTGAGAAGCCCAGCCAGGGCCACAGCTCCAGTGTCTCCTCTTCCTTGGGGAAAGCCAGGAGGAGATCTCTCCCTTGAATTGTCCCCCACGTCTGTGCTGAGCTGACAGCTCAGGGAACACCTTCCTGCAGCACACGGCTGGGACTGACAGCCGCAACCCGCACCATCCCAGCTGAGGATGTACTCCAGCGCAGCCCCGTGTTGGGGCCACGAGCCCCCGGCCAGGGGGAGCTCAGCACTTACATGATGGACTCCTTGTCACCCTCGAGCCCTGCAGAGTGAGAGGAGAGGTCAGTGCAGATGTTGGCAAGCTGGGAGCAGAGCCGGTGCTCTCGAGCGCTCAGGGCTTGGCCATTCGCAGGCTGTGCATGCCACGCCAGGTGAAATGGCTTTGCCAAGTCCATGCAGCTCCCCTGGCCTCTCTGTCCCCAGCTACACCCCATGGCCAGGCACAGCTCAGAGCTTGGTCCTGATACCTGTGTCCTCTTGCATTTCAAAGCAGCAGGACACCCGCTGCTTGGATCCAACAAGCACCCACTGCCCGGCCCAGTGGGGTCCTGTAGCACCAAGGGCAAAGTAGGGCCAGGCAGTGGTATGCACATCAAGGTTAGTCCTGGGGCTTTTGAGTGAAGGATAAGAAGGATCACCAGGGCCCCAGAGAGCTTGCTGGAGTCGGGAGATGGGGGCAGAGCCTTCTGCTGCACATCTCCCCACAAAACCCCTCCCCACCTCTCCAAGCACAAGGATCCCCAAAACCAAGGAGAAGGAATTCCTGCCAAGCACCCCCACAATGTCCATCTGCATTTTCCTGGGTGCCTCTAGCTCCTTTCTGTGGCCTGCGATTGGACATTGCCTTGCTCCGTGCAGAAGCAGGTCCTGGACCATGCATGTGGGGAGGGGTCTCCACAGGAGGAAGCCCCTCTGCCCTGGCACATACCTTTTGTTTGCTTCATGGCTCCAGGAAATGCGAGAGGGAGCAAGGTACAGGGTGAAGTGGCAGGGAAGCCAGTGTCCCCGCCTCTTCCAAGACGCCCCAGGTTTAATGGTTAAACAGCCCCAATGTCTCCCCTGCCCTTCCAGCTCCGGGACACTGCCAGCCCTTGCCCAGCAGAGCTGGGAGCAGGGACCGGCACCCTGGGACACCCAGCCTGGGAACAGATTCTGGTGTCCCAGCCTTCAGCTGCCCCTAAGGGCAGCCCATGGTGGGGAAGACTGACTGGTTTGGCATGGGCTGGAGCAAAAGCAGGCTGCCCCATGCTAGCCCTGTGAGATGGGGAAGGGCCAGAGTCCTCCACTCCAGCTGCTGGAAGGACGGCAGCACCAGGTGCCTCCACATTCCTCCCCCGAGGACGGACCCACAGGGGAGATCACGTCTTGGCACTCGTGTGCTTCAGTGGAAACAAAGCGGTGCACTTTAATGCTACAAAAGGTTTCACAAGCAAGTCTGAGTCCTGCCCCTCTGCTACCGCTGTGGTTCGTGGCTGAGCCAGTATGGCCAGCGTGCAGGGCTTGCGTCTCTTCAAACCCAGAAGAACAAGTCCCATTTGCTCCTTGCATGGTCTCTGGACAGTTGTCCCACACTTCAGCCTTGCCCGCAGAGGAGGGCTGAGCACCACATACTCAGCACCTTTGCCCACTTTGGTAGCACTCAATCGTTAGGCAACTCAGGGCAGATAAGGGCACAGGGGATGTGCTGCTGGGACACACTCTATTGTTTTCTCCCCAGCAGCTCTGCTCCCTCCCTGGCCAGGTGCATGGACAGCAGGTTAGAGGGTCCCATGCTGCAGTTTCCCTAGCATCTTCTTGACCTCACTCTCGACTCGTAGGAATTTGGCTTTCCTCCAGGGGTTGGCAGTCTGCCTCCGGCTGCTCTCCAGGTCCTGCAGGATGAGGGCAAGGTGCTGCCGAACCCGCTCACGATCCCAGAAAGGCAGGTTCTTCTGCACCACGTTCAGGATGTTGGACCAGTAGTCGGAGACATCGGTGCCTGCTGTAAGGAAGACCAGTGCTCTGACGCCATCCCGGTCCATGCGCAGGCTGTGAAGCACCCGCTTGCCGTCCTCACTGATGTCGTTGAAGTACAAACTGCAGAAAAGGAACAGAAGACATTGTGAAGGCTGGGGACGGGATGTAGAGGCAGAGAGGGACTTCCCACTCACTGCCATGGGGAGGGACACCTGCTCAGGGGCATCGCCTGCAAGAGGGAAGAGATGGGGCAGAGTGAACTCACTGCACTTTGTCCAGCGTTGCGTGCTTTTTGGCCACCTCCACCACATGCAGGGCAGCTGTGTCCGTCAGGGAGTTGTAGCCCAGGTTGAGTTCCTGGAGGTGCTGGTTCTTGGCCAGGTGCTGAGCAATGACTTCGGCACCCTGGTCCCCCAGTGCGGTGTGCAGCAGGGACAAATGAGTCAGCGAGCGGTTGCCCGCCAGAGCCTCAGCCAGGTATTGTGCCCCCTGCTCGCCCACGGGGTTATTTGCCAACCTGTGGACACAGGAGTTTAGGAGGATGCCAAGGCTGGACAGGGGGGCTGGGCACATGGTAGGCAGCAGGGGCAGTTTAATGCAAGGACAGAGGCAGTACTCACCGCAGGCTGCTCACCACACACTTGTCATGCAGAAGCAGGTCACGGATTTCCTTGCAGGCGTCAGAGCCCAGGCTGTTGAGCTGCAGACTGATGCAGAGTGAGACATGGGGGTGGCAGGACTGAAATGGCTTTACCCATGGGGCTGGCAACCCTGCCTTCTCCATTTTCCCTGGCCCTCACTATCACCACCTTCCCCGGGTTCCCCAGATAAAGCCACGCAACGCTTCCTCTCCAAAAGGAAGCACAGTGAAACTGCACCAGAGCTTGGGTAGCATCGCCACCAGAGCCATCACCAGGGAGGGAAAGGAGGTGCAGGGACCACAGTGGGTGGGTGAAGGTCTAAGGAGGAGGGATCAGGAGCCCACCAAGCCCTCCTGAGCATCTGGACGAAAGAAATGGTGCACAGCCCTGCTGCACAGTGAATCCAGCTCTGCTGAGCAGGCTCGCCACCCCCTGGGCAACAGGAACATCGCAGTTCCACAAATGGACTGGAGTGGAACCCAGCCCTTTGCACGGTTCAGACTCCCACCCGTGGGCTGCCTATCTCCTACACTGAGTTAGTAGCAGCAGAGAGAGCTACAGGGCGATGCTGAGTGCCAAGCAATGGGAGAACCTGAGTCTGCCAGGGGCGATGGCAGCCCAGCCGGTGGCACCAGATGCAGAGAGCTGCCCAAAGAGTCCTATGGGAGGGTGCGTTGGGAATGCAAATCCCAGCATGCAGTGCCCTAGCAGGGCTGCTCGAGGAATTTTGCATGTTGGAAGCTGTATTCCCCTAAGTCTGCACTGAAGATAAGCAAGGGCATGTATGCCATTCCTTTCCTTTGCCACACTCGGGCTCCTAGTGTTTCCCTGTGATGGGCAGAAGTGAGAGAAATACCAATTTTTGAGCTCTGCCTAGTGGCAGAAGAAGGTGGTACTCACTGGAGCGCTTTGCATCGCAGCAAGACGGGGAAGAGGATCCTCAAGCTGCTCGTGTCAAGGTTGCAGGAGGTCAGGTTGAGCTCCTCCACCTCATGGCATGTCGTGCCCATGACAGATGCCAGGACAGAGCACTTGAGAGGGGTCATCTTGACAGATGAGAGGTTGACAGTCCGGAGGGAGCGGATGGCCTCAGCTGTGAAGCGCTCGTTCTGGAATTCATGCAGGAAGAAGAGGTAGTCCATCAGCTCGGAGGGGGGCAGCCCCTTGCGGCTCTTCCTGATGACTGTCTTCTTCATGGCCTTGGCAATCTCAAAGGCTGCCAGGTTCTTGATGGAACATCCCAGCTGCTCCAGGATGGCGCGGTTACGGCGGGACAGTATCCCACCCATGAAGATGGGGAAGAGCTCAAAGACCTCATCATCAGGGGCCTCATCAGGGTGGCGCATGGGGCCCTCCACGCCCAGGATGCTGAAGTTGATCTGGTCCAAGACATCATCATTGTAGTAGTCCTCCTCTTTGAACATCTCCTCTGCCATGGTGTGGGCAATAGCATCCCGGTCCCTGCCGCTCAGCCGGGAAAAGTAGCGAGGGAAGATTTTGAGCAGGTTGAAGAGCACTGGCAGGAAGCGCAAGGGTAGGACCTTGGAGATGATACTCAGAATGACAGCAACATCTTCACTCACCTTCCCAATGACTTCTGACAGCTCTTTGCCTACTCTCTGTGCCAGGGTCTTCTTCTCACCCAGCACCACATACAGGGCTGCCAGGTACTCCTGCATAGCAGGGATGGTGAAGACGAAGGTGTGCTCTTTCCCTGGCTGCACACATGGAGTGAGGAAGAAGCGGAAGACATCACTGCGGAAGACCTCCAGGAGGTTGAGCTCGCTTTCAGTCTTCATCTTCACCTCAAAGCACTGCTGCAGGTCGTCCTCTGAGAAGCAGGTCTTGCGGGACATCACCCCTTCGTAGGCCAGCTTGCCCACTGTCTTGGCCACATACTTCATCATGGAGATGTTGGTGGGGTCAGTGCTGTCCAGCACCTCCCCGCTGAAGTTGAGCCTCAGGAAGCTGGTGTAGATGCCGGTCAGGGTCTGGCTGGGAGGCACCGTCCTGGTGAAGTAGAGGAAGTGCAATGTGGTGCACACCAGCCAGCAGTAAGAAGGCAAGAAGCAGGCAGCTGCTATTTGGTTGTGGCGCTCCAAGTTCCTCGACAACATCTCCACCAAGTTTTCCTGTTCACTTGAGCTCCTGCGCACACTGTTCTCTCCACCGCAGCCAGGCTGGCTGAGACGCATCTGGAAGTACAGCTTCTGTAGGTTGGTGTCAGAGAAGCCACAGATTTCAGCGTAGCGACCCACATACTTGCCAGGGATCCGGCGCACTGCTGATGGGCGTGTGGTGACAATGATGCTGGCCTGGAAGCAGAGAGCTGGGTGAGTTTGGAGTTGCTCCCTCTGTGGCTTTGAGCTAAGTTCAGCAGGGTCCCAAGCACATAACCCACATACAGGTGCACAAGGATCCTACCACCCAGAGGCTGGGGTTCAAGAAGCTGCTGCCCAAAGGCTGTTGATTCAAATCTGGCCCAAGCGGAGAGGATGGAAGAGCTGTCCCCATCTCCTACTAGACACATATCAAGTCTGGAAGATCACAGCCTAGCAGACTGTTGTCTTTGCCTTACCAGGATTCCCAAAGACACCACAGAGACAAACCAGTAACACTGACATGAGGCCACCTTGGTGAGTCCCTCCAGAAGTGGAGACTGCCTGTTCACTCACGGCCAAACTGGACTACAAGCAATTAGCACAATGGCCATGCCTGCGTTGCCCCAGGGCTCACCCCCAGCCTTTCTCCAGCATGAAGGAGCTGGAGGGAGACACTGACCTCTGGCAGGAGGTATTTTCGCATCAGGTTGACCACGATGGCAGCGGGAGGCACTGGCTCATTGGGGTCACAGCACAGCTCCGTACCAGCCAGACGGAAGTCCAAGTTGAGGCGCTCCAGGCCATTGAGGATGAAAAGCACCTTCAGATTGGAAGCGCCCAGCATCGGTACCACATCCCGGAGGTGCTGGTACTTCTTAGTTATGAGGCGCCGCAGGGAGATGGGGGCATGACTATGGGACAGATCCTCGCAGGAGAAGGGTATCACCAGCTCAAAGCGGGGCAGGCGACCGTGGCACCAGTCCACCACCATCTTCTTGATGAGTGTGCTCTTCCCTGTGCCCACAGTGCCATATAGCACCACGTTCTTCACTTGCCGTCCACAGGCATCTACATCAAAAAGGTTCTGGAGGCTGATAACCTGCCTGCAGGGCTGCTGGAGCTGATTGTGGATGGTCAGGTCAGGTGAGGGCTTCAGGATATCCTCCAGGGAGCTCTCCCGGATCACTGGGTCCACGTGGACGGCGTCCAGCGAGAAGGAAGGGCCGAACTGCCTCTCTTCATTGGGCTGGTGACTGAACCACGCAGACAGGGTCTTCTGGTGTTTCTTGATGGCATCTGGGAAGCAGAAGGTGATGGAAAAGACCTCACTGGCAGGGGACTGTGGACGTTGCATGCCCCAAGCCACTGCAGTGAGGTGGCTGCAGAGAGGAGGACAGAATCTAGTTCTTGCTAACCCTTACGCTGCCCAGGACAGCAGCTGCCCTCAGCCTGCCATGTAGGACCCTCCATCCACTTCAGCACAGAGCTATAAGCTTACCAGAAGAGGCCACGTTCCTGAGCTGGGACAAGCCATGGCGAGAGGATCTGGGCTGGAGAGAGTGTTCCTGGGACCCCCCATGGAAGCGAACACAGCCCCTGCAAGAGGAGGAAGAGCGTCACAAGGAGGACAGGGGCAGCAGCTCCAAGCGCTGCCTGGGGCAGGGTGGGCAGATCACAAGTGAGTGCCATGGGAAGCGCGGAGTAGAGCCAGCTCACCCCTTCCTTCCCAACAGCAAGGGAGGGCGCAGGGCTGGGACAAGGGCAACGACTGAGAACTGAAGGAAGGTCAGCAAGCCATGCGCCGTGCATCCCCAGCAAGCCCGTGGTGAAGCAGAGACGTTGGGCTGAATTCAGAGTAGGCAGGGAGCTGGGTCTGGGTTATTTTCTATGTGGAGGCAAAGCAGTGTCTCTGCCCACAGAGCCCTGATGGTCCCAAGGCAGTCAGTTCAGCTGCCCAGGTCCCATGGCAAACAGCCACAGGGCAGAATGGACCAGGTCCCATCCGTATGGCACTGTACCTGGGGAGGGAGATGCTGCTTGTGCAAAGGATCTTCCTGAGGAAGTAGCTCCCTGCAGTACCTGGCAAGAAGAAGAATTCATATGGTCAGGGATGGCCTTCTCCAGCCCAGCAGAGCTGACACCACCAAGCTCGCTGGCTTCACATCTTGCAGAGGGGACCCACGGACTACACAGGCTCCACTGTGCAACTCAGGAGGGATGTGCACCAGGGACAAGGCAGATTCAGAGTCACAATCCCACAGGCACAGAGCCCAGCTCACCTGTCACTGAAGCAGCACACAGATACACACTCCGGGTCCCCCTGCTCCCTGGCAGGGATCGGTGCAGCTGCGTCCAGCTGCCCCAGGGCAGGCAGCTCTGACATTGCATGGCCCATGACATCCTTTGCCTGAAAGAGAGGGGACAGCCCTAAGGCAGATTGGGTGCCTGGACCTGCTGGTTCCACGCTCCAGCCTAGCTTTGCAGCCTTAGGCTGTACCTACTCCAGCCCAGGGATGCCTAGATCAGGAATGACCCAGTCCCACGCATGACCCCACAAAGCCACTGGCCATGGGAAGCAGTGGTGCTCTGGCTGGCAGGGTGGCCGGAGCAGAGCGGAGGTGGCAGGAGCACGTCCCACCTCAGGCTCCACATCCAGCACCCTTCAGAGACCTACCTGGCTGCTGCCAGGAGGTTACGGCCAAGAGGGCAGCAGAGCAGAGCCCCAAGGGGGTACTGACCCTCCTAGGCACGCCTGCCTGCCCCCCAAAACCGCCCCTCCAAACCACCTCCCAGTGCCTCGGTTGGGATCAGCCACCTCATCCACTGGGGGCACAAGGGGCAGGGGATGGTGTCCCTTGTTAGCAGCCGAAACTCACTCACCTAGACTCGGCTGTAATAGCACAGCTATGACAACTGTGATAACCAAGACAGCAAAAGTACTGGGGAGAGGGCAGGCTCGGGACGGGGTCAGCAGCTCCGATCCCCAGGGATGTAGCACAGCAGAGTGCTGCCCAGCCTTACCTGCACCGATACGGTCCAGTCTGGTAGAACTGGCTGTGCCGGAGATGATTCATCCTCCCATCCCAGCTCAGCAGGATGATCCTTCGGGAGCACGGGTTGGGCTCACCGCCCCCAACATCCTGAGAAACTGAGGCACAGAAGCAGTAAGGTATAAGCAATCCCCAGCATCTAGGAAGGGACAGCATGCAAATCTCTCTGCGCTTGGCCTCCCCCAGCAGAGTACAAGCAGGGCAATGGCTTGCTCACACCTCCCACAGCCCGGGCTTTTTGCAGTCCCTCATCGTGTTATCCAGATGGAGAAACTAAGGCACAGGGGTGGAGCACAGTGGAGCTGACCTTGAACCTGGGTGTCCTGGCCTCGAGGCCTTCGGAGCAAGCGAACCCCGATGTGTCCCATGCCCAGGTCACAGCACCCTCTGCCACCCAGGGCATGTCGCCAAGCAGAGGGTCCTGCGCTGACGCCTGCTGGGGTCCCCCTTCAGGGACCCCTGCTGCATGACTGGCCCACACACCCTCGCTCTCTGGTTACTGCCTCCCCCTCCCAGCTTCCCCAGCTTCCCAGTCCGAAGGGACAGGGACAGCACGGTGCCTGAAGCACTGGTGGTGTGGGAACCTGGAGCACAGGGCAATGGGGAGGCTAGCGCTGAGCAAGGCGAGAGCAACGGCTGTGCCGAAAGCAGCGGGGTTACCTCCAGCAGGACTCCTTGCCAGGGCGGGTGAGCCCACGTCTCCCTGTGCTTGCGCTGCCAGGTGCTGAACCTGCGCAGGAGAGCTCGGTGGTGCTCAGCCGCCTGCTTCCATCCCTGTCACAGGTAGAGGCTCCTCTCCGGAGGCGGCTGTTCTGCAGCCGTAACTTCCTGCAACGCCGTCCTGTCCCATCACGCCCTGCGCACAGCAGCCGCAACCTCCGCCAGGCTGCGTGGGGAGAACAGCCACGGCCCCTCTTTGGGGTCTCACCAGAGGGGCTGACAGGCACGGCAGCAAGGAAAAACACCCCCAAACACAGGGACACACACAGTACGGGGAGGGTCTTGGGGGTCTTACCAGCAGTGCTGCGAGGGGACGTTTCCTCCAGACACATCTGGTGGTTCTGCATCCCCAGCTGCTGCCCGGCTGTGCAACAAGAGCCCGCACAGACAAGGGCTGCTCCAGAGTGAACCCCTCTGTGCTCAGCTCCCGTCACCTCACACAGAGCACGGTGCAGGGAGCAGGATAAGGGCAGACCCACCGGGAAAAGAGCCTGGAGGAAGCCGTGCTGGCAGGGCAGCCCAGCACTGCCTGGCTGTGTAACACTCACATGGCCGTGCACACACACACATATATACACCTACCCTCTCGCAGCTTGCAGATCCGTGCTGGCAACACAATTAGACGGTGCTGAAACCAGAGCCAGTGGTATCTGTGTGGCTGCACGGACTCTGCTCAGTCCCTGGGGGCTGTCTTGGAAAGTGCCAGCCCACCCCAGCCAGTGCTGAGCCAGGGCTGCTAGGACACAGGGTAATCCCAGAGACCACACTTGCACCCCAAAGACCTGCACAGAACCCACAGGGGCATGCATGTCCCTGCACGCATTGCAACACACTCAGCACCTGTCCCCCGTAATATGTGTAGCCACCTGCCCATGTGCTGCCCCCCAACACCCGCTTTCACACCCTGAGGCAGGGATGCCTGTCGGTGTACCCAGAAATGCACGTCCTGTTGCATGCATGCTCTTTGGCTGCTCATGGAGGGGAGGCATCCAGGCAGTACACTATAAATATAAGTTTTATTGATGTGTGAAATCCAACGAGTACAGTTGGCATCTCAGAAAGACTGAAACAAGCTGCAACATTTCTGCCTGCTCAACAGCTTCTGGGGGTCTCCAGACACCGGCGAACACCAGCAGCAAGCTGGGACCTGGCACCCTGTCCCTGCAGGGCACTTACCTGCATGTGCAGCACAGCCCTGAGAGCCATCAGGATCCTGCCAGCAGCGCTGTTCTCCTCCCAGAGCCCAGGGGCTTCACCTCCACTCTGCCTGGTCCCCCCCAGGCCGCAGCTGTGGGCAGCAGTGCCCTGGTTCACCTTCGCAGCCTCTCCCCAGCAAGGCGGAAGGACTCAGGCACACGCTACCCACGCGTGGCTACCGCGGCAGAGCTACGGCTGTGCGAGCAAACTCCCTCGGCCTTTGAGCTGTTATCCGCATCTTATTTTGGCAAATGTCCCAGGAAAAAGGCAGCTCGCCTCCAGTCATGTGGGAGCACGGGTTTCAACAGCTGCGCCTCTCTACACGGTCCGCCCCTGTCCCATGTCACACATGGAACCCGTGGTACAACCTCCTCTGAACATGTGGAGAGGGTGAAGGCTCGAAAACCACAGGGTCCAGCATGGCAGGGGTGCATGAAGAGATCCCAGACAGCTGCAGGCTGCCCGTGGCACAAGGAACTGCCATGGCAAAGGGACGGGACAAATGGTGTCCACACACAGCGAGAATGAAACACTGGTTTATTGCCTGATTTGAGAGAGGGGTGAAACCCTGGGAGAAGCCACATCCCCTGTTTGCACTAGCTCAGTCTCCCCTCCAAGCAAACCCTAGCACCAGCTGGGTGATGATATATTTGCGCTTCTCATGTGTGTGACAAAGGTGGCCTGGACATGCGTGGAGGTGAGAGGCCATACCCCTGCTTGCCTACCTGCATTCACAGCACGTGTCGGGGAGGGGCAGTACCTGATACAACCATGCCTGTGGGCTGAAGGAGCCAGGCTAAGGGGCTGAAGAAGTTTCAAATGGGTTGAGGTTCAACCAGTGCTCCCAGGGAGCTGGAGCCACAGCCTCAACCACATCACCATCCATTCAAAGTGCATTGCGAAGGAAGGCAGGGGGCAGGAGGGCAGAGGAGGTGTGGGGGAAGAAGCCTGCTCTCCTCCATCACGCTCCTCACGATTATCCCGACACATTCCCTGGTGGGATTCCTGTAGCCAGAAGCACCCGCAGCCCTGCTCCCCTGCTCCGATAAAGTGCATCCTCACTGCTGCGTGCCAGCACAGCACACGGGTGCTGCCCACCCATTCAGAACAAGCCAAGACCCAGCCTGAGCACCCCTGGCCCCACACCACAATACAACCAGTGTTATTGCCAAGTGGTCCTGCCACAGCCCAGCTTGGTGCCCATCTTCCTCTGAGGGACACAGCCATCCTCCATCTCCAAAGCCTGTCCCAGTCCTCTGCCCCACATACCTGGTCAGCTGGGACGCTGCAACCCATGCACTCGCTGGCACAGGAGGCACAGGCTGTGCTGAACCGCCCTGGAGATCCTGGAGGTGCTGCCAGCTGCCCTGTCCCAGACAGGCTGGTCTGAGCAGCCACCCGCAGAGCTACTTGCCCCAGCAGTCTCCCCCTGGCCACACCGAGCTCGAGCAGCCTGTCCCGTGGTATTTCTCTGTGCCCCTGCGGCTGCAAGTTGGCAGCATCATGCCCAGGAGACTGCAGCTCCCCAGGCTGGCCCAGCTCCATTGCAGACCACGGCGCAGATCTGTCAGTGAAGGAAGATCTGTGAGCAGAGGGGAATTTTGTGGGGGACAGCAGCACGTCAGACAAGAGCCCCTGAGGAAAACCCCAGTGCTCAGCACGGAAAGGGCATCAGGGCATGTCCTGCTCCCAGACCCTCTGTACAGGAGACCCCCCAAGCTCCTCTCAGCAATGCTGCCCAGGCAGGTGAAAAAGCAACCTTGCTGAATGCCCAGCATCAGTGCTGCAATACATTTGCCATCCATGTGCAGGCCAGCCAGACCCTGCTGTGTGGAACAGTCCTAACACAAGCCAGTAAAAGCAAAGAAGAGTCTCCCAAGGATTTTGCTGACATTTGGCATTTGCCCTGCAACCCTCTGCTGCTCAGAGCCTGCCGGCAGCAGCGTCTCACAGACTGCACTTGAACCAGAGTCACCCAATGCAAAATACCGCTCCAAGATTTCAGCTGCTTTCCAGTTCTGGTGCTGCTGGGACCCTCTTGTGCACAGCGTTACCCTGGGAGGTTTGCAAGGCCAGGTGTCCCTGGGGCTGGAATCCCCTCCTTGCAACAATGGTGCTGAGTGAGGCTCATCCTCGCTGTTCTGCTGAGACAGCCACACAGTTGTGCCAGGGGGAGAGGAGTGAGGAGGGAGATGGTGCAAGGGAAGGGCTCAGGGCCAGCAGAAGGTCCAGTGATGGTACGACTGAGCCCGGCCCTGCTTTTCAGCCACCTGGTACTGGCCTAAATCCTCCCCAGTCTGTGCAGCACTTAGAGGGACCAGTCACTTCTCTCCACATTTGTTGATTTTATCCTCTTGGCTCAGAACCCAAAGACAACAGGGACTGAATGTGAGACTTGCTAAGGTCTGAGAATACTGTCCCATTCCCACAGACCCTGACACATCCCCAGGTTTGAAGATCCCATCTCTGAGGACGGCATCTGAGCAGAAGTCTGAGACAAAGCCCCAAGTCCTTCTCTGCCTGCTGGCTCCATTTCCACTCCATGCAGAGTGGGAAGCACTGGGGATCATTAAAAAAAATAAAATAAATTTAAAAAAAAAGAAAAAAAATGGAGGATTTACGCAGCAAGAAAAATGGGATGAAGCAATTTCTGTGGCTACAGAGACAGGAAACACTAAAGCCTTGTGCAACTTGACCTACTGCATCTTTGGGCTCTTCTTAGCACTGACACACATGCTGCTGGCCAGGGCGAGCCACGGGGCCATGTGCTGCGCTGCTGATCCGAGCTATGCAGATGTCTCCTCCGGCTTCAGCCTCAGGCTCAGGCAGCCCCAGGGTGATGCTCAGAGCAGCTGGCACCTCTTGGTCTTGCTCGGCAGACAGCCACCTCCACGGGACTGTCCCTGGTGTCCCAACGTGTTTGGTGGAGAAGGTCAGTGCCAGGCAGGGGTGGCAAGAAGGGACCTGCGCTCCGTGGGGTTCAGCAGTCCTGGGGAGGGGATGGCACATGCCAGGGCTGTACAAAACTTTTGCAATGAAGAGTGTGTGGAAAGGTTAAAACAGTTCCGAGACGTCTCAAAACCTTTCTCGACTGAGCCAGACCTGACTGGCACCTACCGATGCCTCCACCATTGTCCGTGACCTGCTGGGAGCACTGTGTCCCTCTGCAGAATGTCTCTCACAACAGGCCAGGCCCGGGAACAGCACCAGGGGGGTCCCATGGCTCCTTTATCTCTCTGACTTGACTTTGTACCTGAGGACCAGGTAAGCCAGGAGCCGCAGGATGATAAAGAAGATGCCCAGGATGAGGAAGTCCAGGTAGAGCTTAGCCTCTTCCACGTCCAGCTCCTGCAGGATCTTGATGGGTTTTTGGAAGGGGCAAAAGTCCTCGAGGCACTCCAGATCCTCGCGCTCCATAGCATAAATGGTAAGAATGACACCCTCAAAGCCGTACCTAGGGCAGAGCACACCATGAGAGTCACAGTGTGCCCCAGGTAGCCCCATCCTCTCCCCAGCCCATGGGAGCCCAGGACAGAGAGCTTCTGGAGTCTCACCTGACATAGGAGACGTAGGAGCTCCACTGCAGGTAGGTGGGGATGGTCTTGAAGCTGACGAAGAAGCCCGAGAAGAGCAGGACAGGGATGGCAGTGACGGGTCCCACAAAGGTGGCCACCTGGGGAGCAGAGGCCATTAGGTGTCACATCACTGTCCCCAGGCAGTCACACACCTGCCTATGGGCAACACTTCCCTCTACCCCTCTTTGTCATGGGATCCTCTGCAACTCTTCCCCCATCTCCACGTAACAGGTAAAGTTGGGGGCCCGTCTGACCTGTGGGGAAGTGGAAGCAGCTCCAATGAGGAGGCCAAGGGACTGGGCCACCAGGGCCGTAGCAGTGGCCAGGGCAGAGAAGAGGAGGAATCGTGCGGCTTCGGGTGGCTGGCCTGTCATCCAGTACACGATGCTGCAGTATGCGATGGGGCAGATCACCTGGAGAGGAGCAAACAAAGTGACCGCTCTGCTGGACCCACGGCCATCCCTCACCCCACAGACCTTCCCTGGGGGGTGGAGGGTTGCAGGGACCCCTCAAAGGCCAGACTGGGGTATTGGGGCAGCTGAGCAATTGGCTGTGCCAAGGAAGGCACATCAACATCGGGGCCACACTTTAGTCCAGCTGAAAGCTCACCTGGAAGGGCACATCTGCCGTGGTCTTTGCCAGATAATAGGCTTTCAGGCTGTACCAGTAGTTCAAGTGCTCTCGCAGAAATACAGACATCTCCTGGGGGACTGCGTGGAGACAAGAAATTAGCAGCCAGCAGTGCCCTGGCCTGGGCTGCTCCAGCCCATACTCCCACTTGTCTCAGCACGGGCAAACGCGATGCTGCCCTGGCGCAGAACACCATCCTCCTGCCTGCACCATGAGCAGCTGCTCACAGCGTCACCGAGGGGAAAACTCGGTGACCTATGTGGGAACTTCCTGCATGGAAAAGTCAGCTTGGCTGGGGGCTTTCAGGCAAACTTTTTGAGGAAGTGGAAGAGGGGTGAAGCAGCTGAAAATGCAGCTTTACAGACATTTCCTCAGCAGTACGTTATAGCCCAACATTAAATAAAGTGTAACTGTCGTTTGTCCGTCTCAACCACGACAGGTAACGCTGCAATACAGCCATAGAGAAGTTTTCCCCCTCTTCTTTGTTAGAAGTTTTTTCTCTCCTCTCTTATTTCCCTCTTTTTGTCCAATTCATCTGGCCCCAGCCTACACCACCCCACACATCTGGAGCAACCCCACTGCCCCAAGGGTTGGGAGCAGCGAATGGGTGCTGGGGGAAGGAGCTCCTTACAGGTGAGGATGGTGGGCATCAGCGCAGCAAACATGAGGAAGAGCATGGAGAAGAAGAGAAAGCCCGTGTTGTTGAAGACTTTGCCCGCATCGTTGCCAATGTGCAAGTAGAGCAGCCCGATCAGCACTCCGATGCAGATGTGGGACATGAACCGCAGGTGGGTCAGTACCTGCAGGCAGAGAGGGTACAGGGGCTCAGCGAGGCAGGGCTGCATCCCATGAGCATCCCAGGGGAGCAAAGGACAGCCTGCATGCCCCTCAAGGGTGAGCCCCATGCCATCCTCAATTCAACTCCTGTCTCTGCCTGTTCCCAGTGACCAAGAGGCCCCACCCTCAGTGCTTGCCCAGCCACCCCCATCCTCACCGTGTCCCTTAGGATGCAGATAAAGGTTCTCTTGAAGAGGATGCAGAACTGAGTTGAAGTGCTGGTGGCAAACGTGTGGCTCTCAATGTGGTCCACATCCTGCAAGACCATGGGCAAGTCATGGACATGGGTCAAGTTCACAACAGGGGCTCCCGACTAGGACGGCACCCAAATGCTCCCAGGGTGCCCCTTGTGAGCACCTCTGGTGAGAAGTGGCACTGCCAGCCACAAGCACATAGCTGTCACTCAAGGAAAGTGGAGGGCAAATGAACACTTCCATACTCCTCACCATGTCCAAGAGACTCTAGGCATCACAGGGTATCTATGTGCTGCAAGACAGGGAGGACTGAGGTGTCCCTGGATGGGCACCCTATTACCCTGTCACCACCAAAGGCCCTTCTCATCTGCACTTACCGTCACACAGTGTGCCGGGCATGACGGATCTGCCTTGTCAGGGCTGCTCTTCTTCTCAGCCATGGTGCACATGCCATTCTGGACAGCGCGGAACAGGACAGGGTTGAGGTCTCCGTACTCTCCTGAAGCCACCTCGATAACTGTGGAGGAAGACAGGACCCCTGAGAGGCACTGAGCCAGCCCTCGCCATCGCTCTGCTTGGCCAAGACCATGACACTGTGGAGCAGAGGGGTAGGAGCCCAGCACAACCGCCACCCCATGATACCCCACCTAACGGGAAGGTAGCTCTGCACCCTGGGAAGCCCACAGGAACATCATGCAGCCCCTATGGCTTGTGCACTGGGATTGGACCTTGCCACCCTCTGTTCCCCACCACGGCCCCAGCTGCGGCAGGGCCACTCACTGAAGTCGGCAGGGTTGTGATATGTCGGGCAGTGGAGGCCAAGACCCTTCAGGTAGGGGATGAGGTTGGTCACGATGCCTTTGAAGATGCACTGGCCCTGGCTCAGGATGTACAGCTGCAAGGAAAAGCCAGAAGATGGCAGGTGCAGAGCAGCCAGGGGTATTGTCACCTGCTCCTCCCCACCTCCCCACCTTAGGGTGACAAAAGGCAGCCTTGCCAGATGCCAGCTATAGGGGCTGTGTGCCACACTAGCCCCAGGTCAAATGCCTGCAGCCCATCCCTCCCGTGGCCTTTCTCCTGGGTCTTGGGGCCAGAGGAACCCCACACCACTGAAAAATCCTGTGTCCTAGCTCAGGCCAAACCTTATCGAACATCTCAAAGAGCTTGGCGCTGGGCTGGTGAATGGTGCAGATGATGGTGCGCCCACCCTGAGCCAAGGACCGCATCAGGGAAACCACTTGGAAGCAGGAGGCACTGTCCAGACCGCTGTGATCATGCAGGATGGGGTGGAGGAGAAAGAGAAAGCAGAGAGAGACGTGGAGAGTTAGGAGGAGAAGAAATGCATCTTAAAGATGCCCCCACTTGCCTCCCCTTGTGGGCACCCTCCTTCTGGGTCAATGGAGAAGAGCATCCATCCCTTTGCAGCCCCAGCTCTCTTGGAGCCCTGGTGGGCACAGTCACATCCCACCCTCATGTCTCGCAGCCCTCCAGAGGGTGCCAGAAACCCTGGTGCCCCCCAGCTGGGCAGGCAGTGCTGAGGAGCCCCAGCCCCTGCAGCCTCACCTTGTGGGCTCATCGAAGAACATGACCGGAGGGTTGTTCACCAGCTCCAGGGCGATCGCCAGGCGCTTGCGCTGGCCCCCCGACAGCGAGATCGTGCGGGTGTAGGAGCACTCCAGCAGCCCCAGGGCCGTCAGGATCTCGTTCACCTGCGAGACAGCTTCATTCACCATGGGCTCCCATGGACCCTCATCCCATCCCTGCCACCTCCCTTCAGACCTCCATCACTGGGAGCGCGCTGGTACCCCCAGTCCCCTCAGGACCCTCCCTTCCCTATTATCTCTGCCTTGGGGAGAGATCATGGGGCCTGGGCCCATTTTCCTCTGCACTTACCAGCTCTTTCTTCACCTCCTGCTTCTCACTCAGCTTCAGGTTAGCAGAGACCTGCAGGAAAAGGATGGGCAGGGAGACACAACTCTTTGGTGTAGGGAACAAAACTGGCTGCACTGTGGCTCCATCACTGACCAGCCAAGGGCTGGGCATGGTGGCTCAGCATGAAGGGAGCAAGAACAGCAGGATTTTGTACCCATGTCCCAGAGCCCTTGGAAATGGCTGATGTCGGTGTGGGCTCAGTGCCTGAGGACACAGGCCACAGGATGCCCCAAAGAGCACAGCAGGCTGCCTGACTCCCTCAGCACTCACCATCATAGCCTCCAGCACAGTGAGGTGTGGCAGGAGCATGTCGTCCTGCATGATGTAGCAGGACATCTTGCGGAAGGTACGCAGGTCCCGTGGCCGGCCATTCACCAGGATCTGGCCCTTCATGCCCGTCTCCCTGCAGGAAAGAGACGTAGGGGAATGCAGCACAGGGCACTGAGCCCTGCACCTCCAGACCCGCTGGCTTCCCTCCAGTCTCACCTGTAGCCAGCCAGGATGTTCATGAGCGTGGACTTCCCAGCACCTGAGGGCCCCATGATCCCAATGAGCTCCCGCTGGCAGAACTTCCCTGACAGGCATTTAAGAAGAGTCTTGTAGCCTGGAGGGAGAGAGCAGCACAGGTTTGACTTTCCGCAGTGCTACAGGGACTGTGATGCCAGCCCAGCACCCGGGGGACCCCAGGACGTCCATGCATCATGTCAAGGGCTGCATGTGCCTGCAAACAGTCTCCATCAGCGGCCCCTGGGCTATAGCCACAGCAGCTGTCACCTCCAGCATGATCCCTCACCCCGGTCCCTGGCTGGCCCCACCTATTTCCAGTGCCAAAGAGACATACGTCCCAGATCACAGCAAAGACCAAGGAAATCCCTGGGTCAGGGCACATAGCTGCTGAGGAAGATTACTGGGATGTGACATTGGTCCTGGGCATGTTGTCAGATCCCAGTCCCTAGGGCCAGTGGACAAGGGCAGCAAGAAGCAAGGCAGCATGAGTCCCGAAGCCCACCGGATGCTCAGCTGTTGCCTTCATTGGCATTCAGGCTGTGACACCAGCAGCAGCCACTGCTAATCAGACCTAGAATTATCTCTGCTTTAGATGCAGCTGATTAGCATTTTATGGCAGAAGGAAAATCATGTGTTGGGAGTAGGGAACAGGTACAGCCCCAGGCTCTCAGAAGCTGCCCCCAAAACACAGCCATGGCAGGACAGCAATGGCAAACAGGGTACTTGGACCATGCTGAACCACAGACCGAGTCTGAGCATCTGCCTGCTGGAAATGTCCCCCCTCGCCCCCCCCGTGCCAGCAGCTGTTGCTGGGCGAGGGCAACACATCCATCCCTTGCCCACAGGCTGGCGCAAGCCTCCGGGCCAGGCCAGCTCACAGACCTCCCACCACACTAGGGGTGCAGCTCCTCTGACTTGCCCATCCCCAGAACAGGGGATCCAGCACCGCAAGCTCCCAGTTCCTCCTCTGCACCCCTCAGAGTCAGGCACCCTGCACCCACACACGGGCCCCACTGCCAGAGGGGCAGCAAGGGCTGGAAGGGGAGGGCAGGGGACTGTGCGTGACGACAGCGGAGCGAGCGTGCCCGGCAGCGCCCCCCAGCACACGCCGGCACCGAGCGCACGCACCCAGCACCGCGCACGCACCCAGCACCGCGCATGCTGCTCACGTCGGCGCCACTGCAGCTTGCGCAGCGGTTACTCGCGTTCATTGACTGCCAGTAACCTCCTGCTTCAGCAGAGCAGGGCAGCCTGGCCGGATCCTGGGGGCTGTAGCCAAAGGCACCTGGAGCTCCCCGCCAGCTCCTCCACCTGTGCCTGGTGTAGGGGAGAGAAGCCTCCCTCCCACTACCACCCGGGAACCCCAGCGCCCCTCAGCATGCTCCTCTTGGGTCCAGCTACCCGAGCCTTTCCCCCTCCCTCCGTGCAGGGCACCGGCCCACCAGCAAGCAATTCGCAGGACTACTGAGTGCTGCAGTACTCTGTGCCCTGGGGAACTCATGGTTGTGCCATGGCTCCTCCTGGGATGCTTCCTCAGCATCCCATGCAAACAGGCAGACCTCATCTAGGGGGATGTCAAGGCTGGTCCCACTGTCTTTCAGTGCCTCAGTTTCCCCAGCTGCAGGGCCTGGTTGGGGCAGGGTCAGAGGCCGCATCCAGCACTCCTGACTGGCAGGGCATTGCACTGAGCAAGCCCTGTGCCCTTGTTGTGCTCACTCCAGGCCCCCGCTCATCCCTGCCTGCCTTCAGCTTCTGCAGATCAGCTCCCTCTCCATCTCATAGGGCTGCCTGATTGGCATCCCATTAACTGAGAGAGCTAACTAAAGCAGACTACCACCCACCAGCTGCCATCTTCCTCCCTTTTCACCTCCCTGAGCTCTCGGCCAGAGTCACACACAGGAAAGGGGACCATGGCCTCAGCTGCACAGGGAGAGGTTAGAGAGGAAATCCCCTGCAAACCACACATATTCTCCTTGCCAAGCTCTGAGCTGGGGCACCCTTTGGAGTCTCCTGCTTTTGGCACGTCACACACAGCCATCATATCCCAAACAACAACACTGGGGAAACTCATCCATCCCAGCTGCCTCATCACCCTCATGCAGCTCTGGCCAGGTGGGGACCTGGCTGAGATCAAGGGATGCAGAACAGGAGAAGGGTGAGATAGCCCTGCAGGTCCCTTCCCCTTCCCTTCCCCAGCCAGCAGCTCCTACCTCTCTTCCTCCACCAGGAGCCTTCACGCACAGAGTAGGACAGGTCAATGAACTCAATGTTGACAGCTGAGCGCTTCGGGAGGTGGGAAAACCTCTGAGCCTCTGTGATGTGGTTCTCCACCTTCTTCAAGTGGGTGGTGAGGAGTGGGGCATCTGGGGGGCTGGCATGGCACACCGTGTCCTCCAGGGCAATGGAGACACAAGCGGGATCCATACTTTTCTCTGCCATCCTGCTGATCTGTGGAAAACGCACGTGAATTGACTCCAGTGGGCCCCTCTCTCAGGGCCAGAGAGTGCAGGGACCAGGGTCCAGCCACAGCAAGTCCTCTCGCACCCTTTCCTTCTGGCTCCAGGCTTCACTGCCCTTCTCTGCCCTGTGATACGCTGCCCAGCTGTGGTCTGGCAGTCACATCTGGATGGACAGATGGACCCGGCCAGGGCAGCCAAGCCTGCACCAAGGGGCTCACAGCAAGGAGCAGCCGATCAGCTCCACAGTCAATAATTCAGGCACCTCCCCTGCTGGGTCCAGCTCTGGCTGCAGAGCCGGCAGGCTTTTCATCTTCCCCGGCGCTGCTGCTGCTGGGTCCCCTGCCCTGCTCCTGCCTGCTGTGGTGGGTGCAGGATGGGAGGTGGAATGCTTGGCATAGCCAGGGTTTGCAGGACACAGGTGTGGGGTCCCAAGCAAGCAGATGGTTCCAGCCAGTTTCTTGGACAAAGCATGCCGTGCATCACCCAGGCTCCTGGGGCAGAGCAGCCCTGGCTAGCTTAGACACTCACCTGGTCCCCAGGGTCTCCATGGGCTTGCTGGGACAGACTGAATAGAACACAGAGTGGGCACTGCTAGTGCTAATTGTTCTCTGCCTCATTTGGCTCTTTTCACCTTCCTGGCTCTTACCAGCACAGTCTCTGAGACCAGGCCAGTATATGATGCTAATACACACACCTTCCCAAATGCACTCCTGCTAGGCACTATCTTCTGCCTGCAGTCCTCCCCACAGCTGGCTGCAGCACACTCAAGCTCCTTGCATCTCCACTTGGCTTGAGGACTCTCTGCAGTGCTAGGGGGTATGCTAACCCCAGGTCCCACCGCAGCACCAAAGACTGGGAGGGGGTTGGGGATCCCCACAGCACCAGCAAAAGGAACATAAGCAGCGCCTGAGCAGGCTGGGCCCAGCACGCACCTCACCTCCGGGACTGGGGTCCTAATGCTTTGCTAACCTACATTTTGCTGAGGCACAGTCTGCAGGCAGCTCCTCGCTACAGCTGCAATGCAC
This sequence comes from Nesoenas mayeri, assembly GCF_963082525.1. Lineage (NCBI taxonomy): Eukaryota > Metazoa > Chordata > Aves > Columbiformes > Columbidae > Nesoenas > Nesoenas mayeri. The sequence goes on along the minus strand of NC_137572.1, from coordinate 5,754,901 downwards.
ACACACGCAATTCCCCGAAAGGGGAACCGACCTCGCGAGGAGCTGCACCGAGATCTTCCCAGCCCTCTCCCCGTTGCAGACAGATCCCTTTCACGGCTGGAAGAAGGCCAGCCCCAGCCCTTGGGAAGAGGAGGTGGGAAGGAGGGCTGCGGGATCCCAGCGCTCAGATCCCCCATCTCCGCAGCCGCGAGGTCTGGGGCGCGCTCGGCTCGGCACGGGCGTTCCGCCGAGGCGCGCAGCCCCGGGGTGCGGGCCAGCGGGGACGGGGGTTCGGGAGGAGGCAGCAGGCACAAAGCGCCCTCGGGCTCACCTTGACTCCTTCGGCTGGGCGTTACAAGGAGCGCTAAATCCCGCAAGCCGCTCTCCCCGGCTTAGCCCGTCCCCGATGCGAAGGGTGGGGAAGGCAGCTTTGTCGAGGATGTTCTTCCTTCATCCTGGCTCCCCGCCGGCCCCCTCCCTCCCTGCCTTCATCCCCGGCCGCCGCGGACGCCCCCAGCCTCGCACCGCTCCTTCTCGGCAGGGGAAGGGGCGCCCGCAGGCTCCCCCCGCCGGCTCACCTGGCAGGCTGCGGGCGCGGCGGCTCCTCTCCCCGCCGGCAGCGACTGTGCCCCGCAGCCACCCCGCGCCCAGCGCCCGGCCGTGCCTCCGCCGCAGCGCCCTCCGCCTCCCTCCTCCGCAGACAAAGGGGCGATGCCCACGGCGGGGGCTGGGGGACGGCGCCCGGAGCCTCGGCCGGGCAGGGAGTGGCTCAGTGGCGGCCGGTCGGTCCTCAGCGGCGGGAGCCAGGCTAGGCGATGCCCCCGAGGGTCCCCAGGCGGGGTCTGCTCCCCATCTCTCCGCAGGGCTGGGCTGGACAGCGGGCTGGGCTGGGCTGGGCAGGCAGCGCGGGAGCGGGGTTCTGTGCCCCCAGCCCAGCAGCGGCTAGCAGCCCCCCGAGCCCGGCTGCCCGGCGGTGGCCGTCTCCGCCAGCTTTGTCCCTGCTGCTGCTGCTGCTTGTCAGGGCGGCAGGATGGGCTGCCCAGGCAGGCAGCACTGCCAGGCAGCGAAAAATCCTCTTAAAGGGGCCGGCCCTATTTCGTCTCCCTGCAAACCAGAAGGCCCTGAGCATCCCCACCCTACAAACCTGGTGTTCACCAGCCCTGTGTCTGCAGCCCCCCCGGACCCCTTCCCAGTGCCTGCTCCTGTACACATACGAGGCAGAGCCCACTGCAACTCCCTCCATTGCCACCTCCACTCAAAACCCCGTGGGCTTAACACCCCCTAAATATACCCCCGCCCAGGGTGGTCCTGCCCCTGCGCAGCCCTGCACTGACCTGGGACAGGGGCTGCACCACCACAGAGTCACCCCAATGGGTCACAAGCTATGTGAAGTCAGGGCTGCAATGCAGAGGACTTCCTGGGAAGCCCACACCAGGGACCAAGAGCCAGGGCTGGTGGGGCTGCAGCTGGCAACGAAGGAGCATGCCCCCCCTATCAAGGTTTTGCCCCCAGTATACACTCCACAGCTCTTCATGGGGGACCTGCCATCCCCCTGCACCCCCACCCTCTGCAGCACCATGCCTGGCTCCATCCTCGCTGTTACTCACACCTCTCACCCACCACAGCTCTTAAACATGAAAGACATATGGAAATGGGTGGCACTAACAGGAGTATTAATTAAAAAACCATCTGTTGAGGCAAGGAAAGTTTTCCCCTCCCACAGCCAGCCTTGGGCCAGCACAGAGCTCAGGGCAGTGATTTTGCTCCCTTGGCGGAGCAGAGACTGTGGGGCAGGGCAGCTCGCAGGCTGAGCGCGTGGAGGGCACAAGGAGGTATTGTGGAGCCAAGCTCCATAGTGACATCTTAAGTCATCGTGGAGAAAAAGGCACACCAGACCAATCCAGTTTGCTGACTCCCATCCCCATGAGCACAAACAGGGCCTGGGAGCAAACCCACCTGATGCTAAAGTCACTTCCTTCTCAGCTGCTCAGGACTGGGTCAGGACCAAGCTGGTGGCCATACAGCAACTAGCAGTTCCTGCTGTGGAGTTACTTTGAGGTGAACAGCTAGCAGGCATGGGACTCCGGTGCCCAGAAAGCAGTCCAGTGCCCATGGGCACATTCAGCATTCATGTGGTCCCCAGCTAGGACCTTCCTATGGTGGCCTTGACCATACCTGTGTCCCCATGGTAGCTCACATGTTCAGGAGAGCATCAGTGGCAGAGGGAGCCTGTCCTGGCACTTTTATTTATGTCCAGGACTCTAGGGACAGAGCAGCCAACAGAATCTCTTTGCATGACTGGAAAACCTGTGTGATTTCCTCTAAGCATAGTTTAATTACCCGTGGTGGTACTGTTGGTCCTCCAGCTCCGCTGAAAATCCCATCATACATGCTCCAGACCACCTTCTCCTTCTCTGGGGGAATACAAAGCCTGGCTTTTCCATTGCTGCCTCAGAGGGAGCCAGGGCAGCCCCAGGGAGCACCAGGTTGTTCCTGACTGGAGTCAGGTACTGGCATCAACATGAGTGCAACTCTGTGATCATTTCCCCAGTGAGAAGTGAAGGGCCAATGGGGAGAAAAAAGAGTTTAGGGAAGGGAGGCTGTAGGGTGGTTTGTCCCACTGTAACGTTTGATTCCTCAGCAATAGGTGGTGTAGCCTTGGCCAGGCTGCTCTGCCCTGTGTGCCCTGCCCATGGTGTGGGGATAGCAGGCGGATCCTGCATTCCAGCCCTGACAGCTGCAGCACGCACACAGGAAAGGTCTATCTCTCAGGCCAGGGGGAAATCACGACCTGCAGCACAGACGGTACAGATATTTCTCCAACAGGCACACATGCTACCTCCCCGCTAAAAGGGGATATAAGCCTCCTCTAGGAAGTATCTGGGCAAATGGAGGCTGAGACACCAAAGTCCCCAAGCCCAGCTGCAGGAAGCACATGCAGCGCCCCAGCGCCTGCTGCTCACAGAGCATCCCCTGCTGCTGGGGAGTCACAGGATGGGGCCAGGCAGGAAGGGAGAGAGTGAGTCCACATCTCCTCTGAGATGACACCTTGGGATGAACTGGGTTTATGGAAGGAGTGCAGCACCGGAGACATGTGGCAAAGGGAGCAGACATCCAGGGTGGAAGCCTCCCTTGACATGGGGCCAGTGGCCACAGCCCTGGACCGCCCAGCTCTACCTGGAGGAACCTGTAAGGAGAGCAAGAGCAGCAGATTTTGAGCTGTTTGGCAACCCCCAGTTCTTGGTCACCCCTTCCCACAAAAGAGTGAGCCAGGCCCTTACCAAAGGTGGCAGCCGCTACTGGTACTCACCGCACGGGACATGGCAGTCGCACTCACAGATGTCACAGCGCAGGAACCAGCGAGCCCAGCCTGAGTGCTTGGTGACACAGGCTGAGATCTTGATGCAGCCACGGTTGAGGAAGGCTCCCAAGTGGGCCTGGGTGCTGCATGATGATGAGCACCTCCCAGTAATGTCCCGCTCGCTGATCTCGATCCGACCTCGCAAGCAGATCCCTGTAAGAGTAGTGGACACAAATTGCAGGGTGCCCACCAGCTCTACAGCTCTCCCACAGTGGGCTGAGGGAAAAGAGACATCCAGGGTACACCTGAAGCCCTCCTGCGTGCTCCCCACGCAAGCAGGGTGCCACCTCAGGCTCCGCATGGCACCCAGCCATACTCACGGAGGCAGGTGGGCTTGGGAGTCCAGCGGCCGTCGGACTGGCAGGCACTGGCCGGGTCCCCCAGCAGCAGGAATCCAGGCCGGCAGCTGTACCGCACCACTGAGCCAACCCACCAGTCGTTGCCATACACCACTGAGTTGAAGTCCGCTTCGGGTCGCCCGCAGTTCACTGGGGACAGGGAGGTTCCCGTGGGCAGCATGGGGCTAGCACCCTGCACAGCCTGCTCAGCAGAATGGCAGCCCAAGGGAATGCACCCAGACAAGGTTGTGGGGCCTGGGTGAGGACCAGGGTACTGGGCAGAATCTGTGGGTGCTCCAGGGCTGCATCCCCTTGTGACCTGGGGACCCGGCTGCTGGAGGGACTGCACACACGTGGCACAAAACCAGCCATCCCCAAGCTGGCTGTGCCAAGCCCTGCAGCCAACCCCAGGGCTGCCCCAGTCTCCCCGCTCTGGCTGTACCTCTGCAGAAGGACTTGTAGCCCAGCCAGCAGCAGCTGCCATTCCCGCACTGGCTCCTCTTCAGCTCCTTGTGCTTCCCCTTGCAGCCCCCCAAGCAGATGGGTGCTGTGCCAGACCAGTAAGTATCCAGGTCTCCTGGTGCCGCAGGGAGCAAGGCAGAGCAGGGCTGGCCTGAGTCAGGGGGCCAAGGACCACCCTTCCCAGCAGCTCCCCAGCCCCGAAAGACCCACAGGGAGGTGGTACAAGCCCAGTGACGGCTCATCTCAGCCTCCTCCCTCACCCCTGCTGTGATAAGGGCAGTGCCCATTAACAGCCCCCAGCCCTCCTGCAAGCCAGCCCCTCGGTGTCGCAAGCCTTGGTGCAGGGACATGATAAAGCTCTTTCTCCCTGCTGGGGCAGACCCGTCCAGCCAGATGCCAGCAGTTCTGGGGCACCCTGTAAGCCCCTCTTCCCCCAGACACGCCATTACCTTCTGGGTCCTCACAGGAGATCAGCGTGGCCAGCACAGCGAGGAAGAGGAGGGCCAGTCCCATAGCGCACACTTTGCCCTCCTCCCCTTAGCCCTCAAATCAAAAGGCCCCACTCTCTGCTCGGTCAGGAGAAAGTGAACTTGGTTTCCATACACACAGGACAGGGGATGCTTTAGGACACGGGCGAAGGGAGGAGACATTCCCTTTAATCCAATCCTCTGCCCATCAGATAATCTCTGGCAGATTACCCTCCCCGGACCCCGTGTTTAAAGGGACAACTCCCAGCCACCACAGCCTCTCCTGCGGTCCCAACACCCAGCACTCACGTAGAGCAGGAGTGCGGCAGTCCCAGATAACGCAAGCACAGCGTGGCTTTGGCAGCAGAGGCCGGGGGCCTGTGAGTTGGAAAGAGGGCCAAGCTGGAGGTGCTGCGAAGGCAAACCTGGCAGGAGGCTGTTCTCTCCAAGATGTCCTTGGCCCAGCTCTGCCAAGTACCAGGGAGCAAGGACCAGGCAGGCACAGGGAAGGCTGGGCAAGGCTCAGCTACGCTGCATGCTGACAGCCCAGGGATGTTCCCTGCAGAGCCAGCAGCATCCTCCTGCAGTGCCCACTGTCAGGGCTGCGGGGACAACCAGCTGCCTCCCACCTTGCCTCACCCCATCCCAAGGGCACAGCCACAAATCACACCCACAGTGTTTGTAATTAGAAAGCGAGCAGATGGCCAAGGGTTTAGCATAAAGTGATTTCCCCCATTAACCTGGAATTCCAACAGCTTTTGCTGAACTGCTTGAGAAAGGAAGTGAGGGGGGAAAAGTCTGCGTCCAACCCAGGAGATCAGCAGGGTGCCTCCCTGCCTCCCTCTGGGCGCATCACCTCCATGCACAAGGCAGCGAGCGCCTGAGTGTCACCCCAGGGACACCAGCTTCACACTGTTCTCATCCAAATCACTCGATGAAGGGCAAGCTGGCTCTGCTCGCAAGGCCAGGCTATTCTCTATATTAAAAACAAATGACATTGCAAGCAGCTGGCATTCACGTCCTGAAGGAAGCGGCAAAAATCAAACCTGCATCAGGGCAGCAGGGAACAAGAGTGCTAGAGCTAAACCTGGCCTTCCAGTACCACCTCTGGGACGTGGAACACCACGCTCTCCAAAGCAGTAACCTGCTACACCAAGCAGCTGCCCGCAGGATATGTCAAGAGATCCTGGCAGCTCTTCAGTGCCCACTCCCCATGATGCAGCCCCAGGCAACCTGGTATTATCCTCTCACCACAGCAGCTGGCGGGGATGGGGCATAAACAGACACCAAACACGGGTTGACCTGGAAGTCTGACTTTTATTTGTCTTGCCAAAGTACACTTTGCCCAACTAGGAACCCAAGCCCCAATGTGGGGAGGAAACCCAGGGAAGGACAAAAGCAGTAAGATGCTCCCAGTCCCCCAGTGCTGCAGGGTAGCGGTGGCCTGCAAGGGACAGCACCTCCAGCCCTCTCCTCCCAGAGATCAGTGGCGCAAACACCAACAGCCACCAGCTGAACAACCCAGGAAAGATGATGTGCAGGGAGGTGCTGATGAAGGCAGAGGTAGAGCGTGTCATCCCTTGGAGAGCAAAGTTAAGGATGGGGGAGAGCAGGCCTGCTAAGGGCCACGCATCTCTCCAGGGAAAACGCTTTAGCTGCTGGGTCTGCTCAGCACATCAGCCTGCCTGGCAGACCCCAGCTGAGGAGCTGGCTCAGCAGGGGCTCACCACTTCGCTGCACAGCAGCAGGGACCACAACACCAGTGAGTGACCAAGAGAGGAAGGCCTGTGCCAGGCCAAGGCCAAACCTCCTGGAAGGGTGGGAGGCTTGCTAGTCCCTAATCCCCAAAGGGAGGAGACAGACAGCTCTTTCCATCTCAGATCACTTGACCCACAACTGAGGGAGTCCTCCCGTTCTCGCCATGCTGACCAGAACCAGCAGCCACTGAGGCTAGGGGAGCAGAGGGGGAAGCTAGCCAGCTGCAGGTAGGTGAAGACAAGCCAGCCCTCTCCCCCAGTCACTTCCCAACCTTCCCCATCGCTACATCCCACAGAGGCCCAAGTTTTCTACATGCAGAGAGTCAGGTGAGCAGCTCACACGATCTGGATGCCCAGCTCCTCAGCCGTCTTCTGCAGACGGTCCATGACGTTCTCCTCCTGCTCTGTAGTCAGCCCACTGGGTGCTGCTACCTGCTCCTCTAAAGATGTGCTAGCCATGACATAATACACAGTCTCACTCTCCCCGTGCTCATTAGTCCGGTTCACCACACGGATGATGGGGTTGGCTGGGGTGCTGGGTTCTTGCTCTGATGACAGTGCTGCTCCTGGGACGGCACTCGGCTGTGCTGGCTCGGGGTTGTCAGCAGAGCAAGTTGCTGGGCGCAGCAGGGCCCCTTGCAGCTCAGCAATACTGTTCTCCACCAGGGGAGCCTCTTCCAGAATGATGCCCTGCAGGTTGCCCTCTCCCTCAGACAGCACCACGCACTCTGTTGAGCCACCCAGTGCCTCTCCCCGCTTCTCTCTGTCCTTCAGTAGCTGCTCTGTCAGCTCCACGCTCTCATAACGCACCAGCTGCAGCCTCATGTAGCCATCCTCATGTTCTTTGTACCTGAGCAGAGAGAGGCAGAACTGCTGGAGCCAGTCACACTGCAGCCCCTTCCCAAGGGACAGGTAGCAGTCTGAAGCAGCAGCTAAGGAAGCAGCACTATATTCTGAGTTCCAATGCCCAGATGATACCGGGCAAATAAGATAAAAATCCTTCAGCCCTACCCCTAAAATTACATACTGTGGCGGTTTCTGACCTTTCTCCAAGGCCTCTATCACCTCCTAAGACCATCTCCTTCTGCCACTCTGTTTCACTGGGTGCATTTGATGTCTATGCTCTTCCCAACCCAGCTTTTAGGCCCTGGAAACACTTTGCAGTTTCCTAGGGAGCAAGCAGAGGTATCTGTAAAGAGATTGAACTGCAGCAGCTCTCTCTACAGCGAGACACCTGGACCTTGCCCCAGCCAAGCTCAGAAGCCTCCCACCACATGCAGTTACGATGGTGCCACTGCTGCCCTAACCTCTGACACACTGTGGGAGCTGCCACCCAGCACTGCACTGTCACTGTGCGAAACCCCACCAAACGCTTTCTGTGCAGCGCCTCCCAGCCACTGGGAAATGGGTCTTGAGTGCATTACAGGCAAAAGTCAGAGCCAAAGCACTGCCGGGTCTCTGCTCCAGCAAGATGCAGCTCCAGCTGTCTCTTGCACTAGAGAGGAGGTAGTAAAGAGATAAGGAGAAGCAGTACCTGAAGCGAGGATGCCCCGAGGGCCATTTGAACTGGTGTTTCTTCCTGAGGTGGACAGTGAGGTTGTTTCCACGTGTGAAGCACTTGTCACAGACATGGCACTTGTACCGGGGCTCTGAGTCACCCTGAAGGGCAGAGAGAGGGATGTGAATACTCCATGAGCCTGATCAGAGGGCCTGGCACCCACGCACACGCACGAAAGGAAGAATCAGGTGCTCTGAGAAGACTGCCATGCTGTATCATTGCAGCAGTAAGACAGGAATGCAACCTGACCTCACATTCTTACAGCCCTCCTCAGTCTTGGGCACTTCACATTACTTTAGCTTTCTTCCTCGTGCTTCTGTACAGCACGTTGCACTTAGTGGTTCTCAGCCTCATTGGGAGAGAGTAGAAAGCAGAATAGCCCTCTGCTCCCCTCCCACCTCATGGACTTTGCGGTAGTGCAGCTTGATGGAGCAGAGGGAACGCGCAGTGAATCTGCAAGCCTCAAACTCGCAGCGATAGGCTGGCTCTTTGCTGTGCGTGTCCAGATGTTTCCTCAAGTCAATGAGATTCTTGCAGCTAAAAGGAAAATGTAAGGAAAAATGCTTAATACTGTGCAGCACACGCACACACACCTCTGTCTGCTCCTCCATCACCAGTCTGGGAAGACAGAAAGCCCTGCTCCTTACCTGTAATCACAGTAGTCACATTTGAATGGCCTCTCCTCACTGTGCCGAAAACGAATGTGATTGCGCAGGGAGGAGGGCAGTGGGCAGGTCATGTCACACAGAGGGCACTTGTAATGGTTCACTGTGCAAAAGAACAGGTGGAAAACATCACCATAAAGCAGGAGACAGCACACGCTCTTCACAGCCTCACCTGGGAGAACAGGCCTTTACTCACCATGGTTCCTCATATGGTCACGGAGCAGCCTCTCTGTGGCAAACCTCTTGGAGCAGTGAGAACACTGAAACCTCTGCTCTGCATCATCGGGGCCAGGGAGAAAGGGGAGAGGGTAGTGAGAAAATAGATCAAAGCAGAGAGAACAGCAAAAAGAGCAGCAAACACTGACTAGAAAGTCAAACAAAAATCACTTGCAAAGACCAATCTGCCTCCCCTTCGCGCTCCCTCCCTGCGCTGCCAGCGCAGGAAGCGTGGAGCAACCATCACACGTGCACAGTCCTTGCCAGCGCAGCACAAGGGAACTCAACAAGCAAATCTGAGTGCTGCTGCAGCTGCCCAGCTGCTCTCTTTGACTTCAGCCCCGCGTCCCTACAGGAGGAACAGCTCTGGCTGCAACAGTATGAACCCTGTGCAGACTTGTCAGCCTTCAACCCTGCTGCCTCTGCAAGAGGACACTCAGAGATTCATCAGCGTCTGAGTTCCCAGCCATCAGAGCAGCCAGACCATTTCCAAGAACACCCAGGAGAGAGGACTGCTCACAACCCACTACCCCCCTGCCTGCAGGAGCTTACGGTCCAGAGCAGTCTGACGGCGGATATGGTCGAAGAACTTGGTGTTGTTGGCGAACATCCCCCCACAGGTTGGACAGGCCACCACCTTCTCCTGCGTGTGGCTGCGCAAGTGCTCCCGCAGTTTGCAGCGCCCCTTGAAGGTGCAATCGCAGTCTAAAGGGAAACAACAGAACACCATTACGAACCTTCACACATGGGCCACGATCCACAGCCTGACTGAATACAGGCTTCTTCTGTTTTGACCAGCAAGGATCAACTCCCTGCTCCAGAAAGCCCACAGAGCAGGGTTACAGCAGGATGAGATCACTAGTGTACAACCGGCACGGGCTCCCCGCACTGCAAGCAGCTCAGGTAATTGCACAAATACAGAAGAGAGAAACTATTCAAAATATTAAACTGGAGCATTTTCTTCTAGGTACTAATTAAATATAAATGAAAAGTTCAATATTAAGCACTCAGCTGGATCCTCTGAAGGAAATTCTACAGGAATATTTCACTGTTGGGACCACACAGACATATTTTTGAAGCTCAAGAAGCTCTCTGAAACCCTGCCAAGGACTGCAGAGTTCTACCATACAACTTTTGCAGGTGGCCTTGCATGCACCCACTAACCTTTCCAGCCACAGAGGACCACGTGGTTCTCCTTCCCTGCTGCCTTGTACTCTGAACAGAAGCTGTGATCCTCCACGTGTCGATAGAACCACTCAGGATTATCAAAGGATCTCTGTTGGGGAGCAGAGACAGACAGAACAGGGTGAAAAGATCAGCACGAGCTGGCCTCAGCCAGAGCACATCAGATGCCTTCACGCAGGTACAAACACAGCAATAGGCAGGCACGCAGGTACAAACACAGCAATAGGCAGGCACGCAGGCGAGCCGTTCTCACCTCGCAGTACTCCCACAGACACAGAAAGTTTTCCTGGATCTCAGGAATGATATTTCGGCTCTGGAAGTCCAGCTGGCAATGGCTCACATCTGACTGGCTCTGCAGGGCCCGCAGCCCCCACTGCTTCAGCTTGGTGTGGTAGCAGTGGAAATAGACATGGCGAACGAGGTCAGCCGAGCTCTCCAGGGAGCAGAAACCACACTCCTGCCACAAGCACGTGTATTCCTCTGCAACACAAACAGGAGACGCACAGGTGTCCTGGTTTTGTTAAAAACAAGTTTCTCTTTCAGTGAATTTTGCCTGTCAGCTAAAGCCTTCATATTAACTGCATTTTCCTGGAGAACCAGACACATGTTTTGGTAAAACCTAGCAATGGAATGCAAACTTATTGATAAGCATGGATGGACATCTCGCGAGAGGGGGGACGAGAAACAACTGACCAACTGTGTATAACATTCCATTCACGTGAATACTTCATATAAAATAAGAGATCATGAGGATCTCGTCCCTTTTTTTCCTCTTTTCCCTATGGCCGACATTAGGAGAGGACCTTGCTAGTCGTCCCTGTGAACTGAGGCCTAGTGAGAGACTGAATCCAGCTCCGGTTGGCTGTGGAGTCTAATCCAGGACTTTGGGTGCTGGCTCTGCAGTTGCTGAGACTTTCAAGACTGGTTTTGTATATTTTGTATTATTTTCTCTATTCTTATTAGTAGCATTAGTAAAACATCTTTAATTTTTTCCAACTCTCTTCTCTCTGTCCTTCTTTTTTTTTTCCTCCCAATCGCCTCTCCTGAGGGGGAAGGGGGGAGAGGGAGGGGCAGAAGGGGGAAGTGGGGGGGAGAGGGGGTTAACAATACATCTGCCAGGGTTTTATTGTCACCCCGCAATCTTAACCCTCGACAACAGGCCATAATGGTCTGATGGGCACTCTCCGAAGCTCAGGTTCCTGCAGACAGAGAAGCATCGTGGCTTTTTTCCACCCCCCCACCCCCAGGAGATTCCAGCCCTGCGGGAGCCAGCGCCGCTCAGCTCAGGGAGAGCCGGTTCTCTCACCATTAAATACCCCGGAGGGCTCATGAGCCGCAGCAGTCCAGGCTGCTCCTTACCGAGAGGGTCCATCTCGTCCTCCTGCTTCCCGGGAAGGTGCTGCTGCAGGTGCTGGGACACATGCTCGCAGAACTCCTCCATCTTCGAGGCCACGTAGGTGCACACGTCCCACTCGCACTGCAGCACCAAGGCCTCCTTGCCGCCGGCCTTGCCGGGCGCCATGGCCGGGCTGCCGGCCCCGAAGGGCGGCTCGGAGGGGCCGCGGGCTCCCCGCACCGCCGCAGTCCCCCACTGCCCGGATCCAGCCCGGGCCCAGCGGCAGCGACCCGGCGTGCGGGGCAGCGGGACCGCGGGCAGAGCCGCCCACGGGAGCCCGCCCCACGCACCCGCCCCTGCCCCGCAGCGGGGCGCCGGAACCCAACGGACCGCGCCCGCTCGTCCAATAGCGACCGCGGCCGCCGAACCGCCGACCAATCCCCGCACAGGAGCCGGCTGCGCGCGTGCAGCGGCCGAGCGGCGCCGGCGGGAAGCGGCGCCGGCTCACGGAGGTTCCCACGCTGCGCGGGGCTGGCCCGCGGGAGCGAGTCGCGCTCGGGTTGCGGACACTCGTATCCCAGGAGCCCAGACCGCCTTTGTTATTTATAGGAGCGGGCATGGGACCTGGCTTCGCGGTGCCGGAGCTCAAAGCTTTGCCACTGCCACCTATGTCAATTTCTGGTGCCTGCAGAACAGCTTCTCACTTAAACAAGAGTCCTTGCAGCCAAACCCACGCAACTGGGCATCCTGGACAAGCACAGAACAAAAAGTCCGTCAGTATTGTGGTTCCTTCTGTGAGATAATGCAACGTGTTCTCTTTACTCAGCAATGAGAAGACAAATTGAAATGACAGCTTGGAATAAACAAATATATATTCACTATTATGACTGCTATTCCAGGCCTTTGTAACACAAAATAGAGAAACAATTCTCATAAAGTTTGTTTTGGCACAGATAAATGCCATTTTAAAACCAAATGGGGCTGTATGAAATGTGCCACAAAGTGTGCCTTGCCAGTACACCATTATTACTGTAACTCCTGTCATACACACCGGCTCCCCCCTGATGTGAATGGAAAACACACACCCAAATTCACTAAACTATATGGAAAATCTGTGTCTGATGCTTTTTCAAATGAAAATGTAAGGTAAGAGATAGATCTTATCTAAAAGAAGACTGAGTTTTTATCTCATCTCTGTTTACTTGTTTTCTGCAGGATCCGTTGTTTTCAATGTGATTATTCTGTAGTCAGTACGGAAAACACCTGGACTGGCTAGAGAGCGCCAAGCTATTAGCTTGAATAAGGCTGGGATTTAACTGGTATATTCTAACAAAAGTATTGTACATAAATATCCAGCACAGGAGACAAAACCATCCGGGAAGCCTGCCAGGAGACAGGTGGCAAACTAAGCCTATTGCTGGCAAAGCACAGACTGCCCTCTTCTGTTGTGACTCTACACCTGCCCACACTTCACCGACCTGCCCATTCTATTACCTGTTAGCCAAATCCGAGACACCTGTGGGGACCAGGAGGGGGTGGCCAGGAATGGATAAGCCAAAATAGGACTTGTCTTATATAAGAGGGCACATATACACGGTGAAAGACTGTATACAAGAGCTCAAGTCATCCATGAGTTTGATCGTGCAGTGTCCTCTTGGTCCTGAGCTCTGTGTCTGAGCAGGCAGAATACTGGAGTCATTCTGCAAGTTAAGAATATCGGGAATTATTCAGGATGTGATTTCAGCTCTGCCTTACCCACTTGCCTCAATGGCCTGAGCAGATGCAGCTTTTGCCAGCTGCTGCTCTTTGTATTTTATTTTTCTTCTGAAGGAAAAGAGTATTTACACTTTAACAACCCCAATAGCCTTCCCCAGAAAGGCAGTTCACATGACAGGCCAAATTAATCTCTGGGCTGATGCTGGGGAAAGCACACAGAATTACAAAGAGAGATGGATCCTACCTAATAAACCCGCAAGCTGGCAGCAGACTCCACAAGAGGAGAAATATTTAATTATGAGAAACGTATTGGCGTCAGTCTTGTCCTGCTCACCTAAGATGAGCACAGCAATGCTCCACGCCAGCCTGCTCTGCTTGTACACAGAACACTGCAGAGATATTGATAGGTTGTGCAAATGTGCGTATGTTTCACAAGCAGAGTATAAGCTACAGTGCTTAAAGATGAATTTAAAGGCTTAGCTCTGCTTCTTGGTTCAGATATTGCAGGAAGAGACTTGCTACCGTTTGGAGGCTGGTGATAGAGGAATGGCTATAGCAAACCTGACCAAAGTTCCCTTTAATCTGGGTCCAGCAGGAGCGTAAGAACGGGTCCTCTCCTGGCACCTCACTGGAGACTAACCCCAGACCTTCAGAAAGGGGACACGTCACTTGATAGCAGAGACCCAAACCCGGGATTTCTGGCCCCCCAGAAGCACGTGGGTTTGCTAAAGGGTGCTCCTGCCAGTCCCATGAGCAGTCTGTCCCTGGCTGAGCGTTATTCCTCTCCCCGCAGGTGCCTCCTGGTTTCACAGTGTCCAAAGATCCAGTTTTAACTGTGTAATGCACAAGCTAGCCTGTGGGGTCCCAGAGAGACAGTGCTACCCCCCAGGTAACATCTGCTGTGTGCATCTTCAACAGCACATGAGTATCATCTCACACCTACACAAGAGGATACTCTTGTCTCAAACCTTGTTTTTCTAACTAGGTTCCTCACCTGTAAGGAGATGGCATGTCACTGCAACACTTACCAGCCTTTCACGTTAACCAAAGATTTTTCTGTTGGTAAACCTCAACCTCAGCTCAGTTTTCATCCATGAAATGTCAGCACAGACAGGAAAGAGGCTTTTGGGAATGGTCCGTACTGACCATGCAAATTGGAGTGGAACACACATCAAAAGATTTGCATTTAATCAAATTCCAAACAGGTATCATGGAGACATCACTAAATTCATAGAAAACACATTTCCATCAGGCTCAGCTGGAATTTCCAGTGCAGTATGAGCACTGACTTCACTCCGCTCGGGAACTCATGACGGATGCTCCTTCTCCAAAGTCCTGCAGAATCTGAGAACTGGGACTCGTCAGCAGTGACGACAATGGAAACGGGTGAGTCTCAGCACCTTGACTTTTCACAACTATAAAGATGCATCTTCATGGAAATACCAGGGCGAGAACATGCTGTGCCATCCTTAGGCTCAGATTAAAAAAAAATCAGAAGAAATAATTGTCTAAAATCAATGTGGCATCTTTAATGTCCCAATAATTTAATAATACCTATTAGCATGTTCAGCCTTCTCTAGACTGAAACGATATTCCTTCACAATGCAATATTTTTCCAAAAGGCAGTTAGATCAAAGTGGTGTGAAATATTATTCCGTTTGCTTTAATTTGCTTGAGCTCAGGCCTAAATTAGCGTTCCCTTCCCGATGCTGCCAATAGCAGAATTATCTGGAGTTTTAATACCTCAGCATCAGATCCTGCTGAATAACTCAATGAAAGCAACAGGTTTAGTTATATGAGGCTGGACTGCTAAGTTAGAAACAGGGTTAGGGGACAGAGGCACCCCAGGTACCCCGCTTCCAGCTGCACTCTGTAGAACAGCCCTGAAAAGGGACTATAGGAGGCAGATTTCTTTGTTGCAATTGCTATAGGTCAATAAAAAACATTTGGGGTAACCCCAAGCCAGCACTGAGATTCGGTGCTATTTAAACCTGTGTTATTTAAATTCTGTACTATTAAACTCTTCCCTTTCTAATCTCTTCATGTGTATGTACACCTGGGGACACAACGCCACATGAACGAGTGATACATTGAGCCAAGTGACACATCCCAAAAAGCAGAAGGGCAAAACAATAGATCACGGTTTTAGAGATCAAGCACATCAGCTGTGGAATGGCTGTTTGTTTTCCCTTGGTAGAATCTGGCTGCATGTTTTCCAAGAGATTAGCTTCAAAGTTGAGTTATTCTCTGGGAGGTTTCAATGAAAGCCCATATGGACACTCCTCTCTGGCTGCACAGGTGCAAGTTCTCTGTTCAGGTACAGTCAGGAGAAAATAGGTGTGCTTGGTATTGTACCTTGTACTTCTCTGCCCTCGTTTGTGCCAAAACGTCTGGACACAAGGCAGATCTTGTAAAGCTTTATCCAGGCAGAGGAAAAGAACAGACGGCTCACACCAAAAATCACACAGACCCTATGGACAGGTTGTGCTGTGTTCCAGGCAGGTCAAGCAAATGCAGCCAGGCCTGCCATCAGCCTCCTGTTGACATGGCTAAGACACTGTACCACTCTTTGTGCCTTCATCCATAACCCTGATAAAACAACAGAGTTCTCAAGTACCTCCCTGTGTTTGCTGTGGATACAAAGCAGGCTGAGCAGTCAGCTCCTTTTCCTTTCCTGAGATCCGCACTGCAATGCACGTCACCTTTCAGAGGTGCCACACTAACCATCGGGGGTATTTCCACCTTTGCTGCACTGAAACCAAAGCTCGCAGAGCGATGTGCTGAAAGCCAGCGGCTCCAGGACGGCAAGGAGAGGCTAAACCACAGCATCCCTGCTGAAAGCAATAGGGATTGTATGGTTAAACCAAATTGTGCTGGCCCAAAGGGGAATTGTAGGATCCTCCAGAGCCCTCTTGGAAAAACAAAAGCCAGAAACCATCAGCCAGCCATATCTAGCACAGAAGCCACATGGCACCTCAGTCTTTGTTCTATGCAGATGAGCAGCTTTCACTGTTGGGCTCCTAAGGGATGATTCTGTATTCATAACAGCAGTCTTATGTGCCTCCTTCCTAACTTGGTGTACAAAGGCGATGAGTTTGCTTTTTGTGTGACAACCTCCTCCAGCTGCTCTGTGCTGTCATTGAACTCCTCTAATGTTCATTTCGTTCCCTCAGTCCCTACGAATTTTAGCAAACGGGTGTACCAAGGAGTGCGAGTGAAACACACGGTCAAAGACCTTCTTGCTGAGAAACGATCCAGGGAGAGCAGTGGCTCCCGCTTCAGTGTAAGTCGCTTCCCCCTACCCCCACTTCTCCTTTTTAAGCAGGAAAGTCATGTCATGTAATCCTCCGATTTAAAGTGCATTTATGTTGAGTTCAGGGCACTGATGCTAAATTTCTCATTCCTTTCACATCCTGCAGATGACACGTTTCCAAGTCAACTTCCTTTTTCACTAGATACACTCGAACAACTCAGTGCCACAAAAATAGATGCTGTTCCATGAATGTTGTGCTCTTTCCAGCTCCTTTCTGGCATAGTAGAGCGCCAGGGGAGATGCGGTGATGTTATGGTCTGGAAAGAGGCCAAGCACCAGTTTGTAAGAGATGATTACTTTTTAAAGTGGTTCTATAGCAACAGGAAACTTAAGTTGAATTATAGTATGCTACATTATTTTTTCTCAATTATTAGGCAGAAAAGCAAAACTGTGTCCAGAAAGGAAAGAGCGGGGAGCAGAGACCTGAATTACTGGCAGCAGAAGGCACATGTTAGGAGTTTTGATGCTCTTCTCCTCACAAGCCGTTTGCCTCAGGCTTTTTGCCTTTAGCAGAACAAAGAGACCTCAAAGGGATTTACAAGTATTTTTCTCACTGTTTCTGTCATGCATGTTAACTCTGTGTAACAAAACAGGCAGCAGAATAGCATGGGCACCACCAAACAAAGCCAGACCTAGCCATAGACCTCTCCAGGGCCTCCAGCTAATGCAGAGAGGTAGAGGACACCCTGAGCCATGGGCAGTCGTTGGGAAACATATGCTCTTACCACACAGGCATTTGGAAAACTGCTTGGGCAGCTGCAGGAAGCAACTGCTGTGTTGGCACTCACTGAGAAGACACATCCTCGATGATGATGACTATCATGCTCTACCTGCTTCAATGGCAGCAGCTGCAATGGCTTCCTAGGAACTGTGAAAGACCTGCTGCTTGCTTTATTGCCCTTTGGTTTGTATTCCAAAGCCTAGCAGTTGTGTGTCTATCTAATCAAAGCCAGCCCTGTTGCTAATTCCCTATGAAAGATAAAAAATTATTGTGCAGCGCAAACATCCGTATCATGAAAAGAACAGCTATAAGCAGAACTCTGTTTATCTGGCATAATATAATCCAGAATCAAAGCAAACAGCAGATAACTGAACACTCCTTTGTATATGTATGATGCAGTGTAATTTAGCCGCATCTTTTGTTTGAACGTGATAGTTGCTCCAAAATCAGTTAAGCCTTTGTTGTGCAAGGGGAGGTCTATGGAGGAGGTTTGTGTTGCTATGGAAAGGTCATTGCCCATCAGAGCTGAGCTGCTGGGCTGTTTAATGAGGCAGCAGAAGAGCAGAAATCTCATGATAGCCAGGCAGGCACATATTAAATAGTAGTAAACCAGTGCGTACCGTGATGAAAAACCACAGGGCTCAGGATTCTGAGTTCCCACCAGCTGTGGGGCAGAAAGACTTGGTCCTGGGCTTAGTAAGGGTCTGACATTATCTCCTCTGGTTTATCAACCATGTAGGTATGAACCAGCAGTTTCCCTCTGCGTGGTAAAAGGATTATCTTGTTTTCTCAGGTGAGAAAACGGATAGATACACAGATGAATCACTATGCCCAGCAGCACTCAGAGCCAGGGACAGATCATTCAGCAAACTTGCTGTCAGCAAACCAGTGAGGTGCCCTGCCCAGATTAAGCTTTCTTTTTATTATTACTTTTTATTATTTCAGCTACTGTGCTACAGATTGGGCCAGAGAGGAGATACACTGAAGCCAAAGTCTGATTAAAGCCCATCACACGTTCCCTTTGCAGGACCATGTTATTATTTTGACCTGGATCCTTGCATTTACTCCCCCAACGCAACCTTGTAAGCTGAACGATGCTCCTGGGTTATCAAGGCAGTGAAGCAACACATCTCTCTGGAGTAGCCCCAGCCAGTATCTCTGCCCAGTCATGTGTGAGGCAGGCACAGACCAAGCTTATCGACAGCTGAATATGCTGTGGGCTCAAGTGATGCTAAACAGACACACCGATGTGTTGCAGAAGATCCAGAGCACTGAAAGGAAGTAATGCAGGGAGGAAATTAACTAATGGGCTTAAATTAAGCTGAGCAATTCATCACCTGATAAGGAGCCTGAAGGAGGAGAAGATAATACTAAAGTGACGAGGATGCTGAGAGAGGGGTGTCTGCTGAGACCAGATTTGCATGTGGAGGATTCGGCTTTGCAGGGCAGCGTGCATTACCAGCGATGATCCCCACTAACTGAGGTCTGCAGCCAAAAATGGCCCAGATAGAGATGAGTGCAGGCCCCAGCCCTGACCCTGCAATGTGAACACTCTCCTCTGCCTGCAAAACCAAGGGCTCCTTCCTGACACCTCCTACAACTCCCAAACCCGTGTGACTTGTGTGGGCTCAGAGCTCATTTTCATGACTGAGCAGGGAGCAGCTGCAAACCTCCCGCGGCAGTAAAAGGAAGTCCTAGTATTGGCAAATTTAATTCAAATCTAAACCTCTAAATTTGGTTGCTTGCTATGGTAGGAACCTCCTGTTTGCACTATGCAAACTGGAAGTAGCATGCCACCGTCACTGGCCAGGGTGACAGCACAGCTGAGGTAAATGCAGCACTGTATTTTGCTTTTATGGGTCTGCAGATAGAACTCAATGAAACTCCACGTACAAGCTTTGTTCCAGAGGAACAGATGCCTTTGCCACAGTGCTTCGTAAGGAATTAGCCACCATGGGTCACTCAGAGCTAATTCTCCCTTGCCTAGGGACCAGGAGGAGATTATTATTATCAGTATTGCTATAGCACCAAAACAGGAGCTAGAAATGACATAAGGCAGCTTTGTGGCAGGAGAGCTGGGCTACAACACAGGAACACAGATTCTGACTGTTTTGACCAGCCAAGGACTTAGATACCAGGTTTTTGAGATGTGTTTCATGCCAACACCAAAATGACTGTTCAGCATTATGCCTGTATTAGGGAACCCTCCAGTACCTGAGAAAGCAGCCAGTTATCTTGATATTTCTACTGTTATCAGCTCTACACAAGACCTTCAAAATCTCAGCCTACATCTGCTAACATCTCAGAGGCCTCAGGCTTGAAATGTTGTAGTTAAGCTCTTCATATTCATGGTACCAAGGCTGAAATAGTGCGTCTGAATTATGGAAACACTTTCCCAAGCTACAGCCTTAGAGAGCTGCCTTGCTTCGGAAAGACACTTTTGTAACATGTCTTTATGTTTTGCAGGGCAGCACCAGCACATCACAGTCACCATTTGCCCAAATGCCAGGTGAGGTTTTACTCCCCTAATAAATACCTTCAATGCAGGTTGGAGAACTGACATTGCTCCTGTCTCTGGCCACCCCTCAGAGAGAGGAAAGTAGTTGAAAGAGCCAAACCAGAAATAGCAATAATAGAAGAAAGGCTCCTGTAGCCTTGTGTGAAGTTGCCAAAGAGAGGAAAGAGAGGTAATCAAAGCAGTTCTCCCCTCTTTTGATAGAAGTGCCACACAGAACTCCTCCTTTTCCCTCTGCCGCTTCCAGTTGTACCTGGAGATGAAGAAAGAAAGTGTGAAACCAGGAGCTGCCCTGTTTTGTTCCTTAAGCTCAGGGAAAGGGGAGTGAGGCTGGAACAGGGGCAGGTGGTTTGGCAGCTGTACCCCCATCCTCCTGCCCAGGAGTTGTAGCAGAGAGCAATGAAGAAGCAAAGATCAGCAAAGCTAATCTCCATCGCCCAGCCTCATACTTGAAGCTTCCCAAAACACGTTTGTTTTGCTGTGGATGGAGGTCATCAGCTGGATCAGGGCAGTCTGAGATGCTGGAAGCACTTGGGCGAACACACCTGTTCCAAGATGGGATTGACTCATGCCCTGGGCAATGCTAGAGAGAAAAGGACTCTACTGTGCACCTGCAGAGGTGCCAATAGCTCTGAGGCTCCCCAGGTGCTGCTGCTATGGTTTCCCTATAGCCAACCCTTTTTTCTGACCACCACAGGCTCACCTACCATGGCTGGTTACTACGGCATCAAGAGATCCTTCACAGCTGAGCTGGATCTTCACAACACAAAGCAGTTTGTCAGTGATGTCTACTCATCCCCTCTAGGGTCCAAGCCCTTCTCTTGTGATTCTTCTGCCACACAGGACTACCCAACACTTCTGGACCCATACCTCACCAACCAGTATGGGGATTACCGTGCTCCCCTCACAGCTGGGACCAGCTCCTTCTTCAGCCCTTCTTCTGTGCCCCCTCTCCTGCCATCCTTCCCTAACGACACAGCGCACTTCCTACTAGTGAGTGAGTCTACAGCTCTCAGTCACTCAATACGAGCTTACCCAATTTAAAGCTGGGGTTAAGTCAAGGGGACTTGTATGGGAAGGATGTGGCTGTTACGGGGGACAGCCACAGCAGAGCACACAACAGATGGGCCCGAGCTGGGGGAGAACTGGTTTTCTCTTTGCTCCCATCCTCCATCTAATTGTCCTCTCTTTCTGTTGGAGATGAGCTCCTAAATTAACCGTCCCTCCTGCTCCCAAAACAGCTACTCCATAGAGCTCCTTAAGTTTCTAGAAACGTCCTTTGCCGGCTCCAGGCTATTGCCTATCCCTGTCTCTGCCGCTTCCTGGGAGCCAGCTCCATTCACACCCCCAGGACAGAGCTCCTGAGCCCTGCAGGGTCAGGGCTGGTCAGTCCCAATGGGAGCCTATTTCCAGCCTTGACCACTATTTACAGCAGGGATGTTTCCTTTCAACAGTTTTAACACCAAATACAGCTCCAGAGCAACAGAAACTATTGAGTGCTCCTAGCTAGGCTCTGGGGATAACTTGGCTCAGTGAAGCCAAGCTAGACATGCTGTTACTTCCAGGACAAGCTTTTATTCTTAAGAGTCTTTCTTGCCTTCTCTCCCCACTTCCACGCAGAGAGAGCCATGGGAGCAGACCTCACCCGACAGTCTCAGCCAGTCGGACGGTGTGTGCTCAGACCCCCTGCAAGCACTGCCTGTTAGCGCCAGCTGCCTTTCCCCACAGGAGTCCGGAGGTGTTTCCCCCCACCGCAGCTCAGGCTGGACCCCAGCCATCCCCGGAGCACAGCCCTGCCCTCTGCGTCCTCTTGAAGATGTCCACTACTCGCCCAGCTATGCTGCCACCTCACCCTACTCCTTCTCACCGTTCATGACTATGTCAAACGAGGTTATCTCCAGGATGAGCCACCTCTCACCAGAGCAGTCCTCAGAGATGCTGCCTCTTCATGATAACTCAGCTTGGGCAAAAGAGGATGGAAGTCCCATCTGGGGGGCTTATGAAGGCCGAAGAACTTATTGACGGGAGATAAGAGCTGGAGGAAAGGAAAAATGCACCATTATTGAAGCAAATTAATTACTTGTATGCTTTTTCCTAGAACTGGTCCTTCGAACAGAGGATGATAACAATATGCAATGCTTTACTCTCTGTTTAGAAATACAGTCACTTGGATTTACCACATTTAGCTTATAGTGATGTCTTCTAGCACCTTATGAAAGTCATTGCTCACAGTCCCGCTGTGCTACAAGTAAAATACACAGCCTGAAAAATGTCTGCACTCTATGGGCATTTCCCACAAATAAGCATCTCAGGTACTTCTTTTCAGATGCTGAGAGAATAGGTTGTTCTGAACCTTAAGTTACATCTACAAAGCTACATCTACATCTATTTCCCACAAATAAGCATCTCAGGTACTTCTATTCAGATGCTGAGAGAATAGGTTGTTCTGAACCTTAAGCTACATCTACAAAGCGACATTACCAGAAGAGATTTGGGAAGGCTAGGGGAGCAAGGCAGGAGCTGAGGGAAGCCCTTCTTGATAGCACGGAGTCTGTATAATGGTATCTGGCTACCCAGTGGCATAAACGTACATCCCTACCACTGGTGTGCTGTGAACATGGCATTGTCTGGGGCAACAGTTATGACCAGAGTAGCAAAGGCATGGTACGTTTGAGCCTTCCACACAGAAGGCTACAACCAAATAAAGCTCACCATACTATACCAGGGGCTGTCAGGGCACCATCCTGCCTGCTGATCTGCACATGAGGAAGCCTCACCATCTCTCCCACCTGCAATGCACAAAACACACCCTCCCCAGCTGCCCTCTTGCCCTGAAGAAAACACAGAGCTGTTCCCCCTCTTTCCTACCCCAGATCAGAACAAGTGATGCGATTCAGAGCCTTGTGTCAGTGGGCACAAGGCAGACTGCTCCCAGCCCCTTGCCGAGAGACACCCACCTGGGGCTGTGATTGGGAACAAGGCTGAGTTGAAGTCCCAGTGCCAGGCCGGTCCCCATGGCCACTAGAGGTAGCTCTGCACACACCAACACACACACACGGGCGTCCTGCGCAACCCTCGCAGATGCAGCCAAGTCCCTTGCTGCCTTCATTCCCGGCAGAGGGTACCCCCTTTGCCCTATCTTGTCCCTCAGCCCGGCACCCACAGAAGCAACCACAGAAGTTATTGTTGCAAAAACCTCGCTGAGGAAGAACAGGAGCTTTCCAGGGCCTGAGAGTGTCCAGTGATGAGATGTTTTAAGGTCCTCCATGCCTTTTGTCCTCAAATCCTGGGGCTGATGGGGCATTTGGAGCCTTCTCAACAGCCTAAAGGGATCATAAATTGCACCAGGGTAACAGGATCGGGCCCAGAGCATCACTTTCATGCCATGCTGCGTGCAGGCACCTCTCTGCAGAGGGAAGGTGGATGGGGATGCAGTACTGGACCTAGAAACAGGCAGCAATATCAGGCCACTGTAAGCAAGAAGTGAGACAGGTCAGTTCTCTACACAAAACTGTTTATTTAGAGGTGTACCACCTAGTACCAATGCTGGCACACTCCGTCCTGTAGCCCAGGAGTGTCTCTGCACCTCGGTGTGCGCGCAGCAACCATACAAGCCCCTTGCTCAGCCCAACTCAGACAACACCTCCCTGGCTGTTCAGACTCCATCGAGCAGCAGGTGTGGAGCATCCCAGGCTGGCACCCACTCAGCCAGAGCTGCTTCTCTGACCACGGGCCAGGGCAACGCAAGGAGCCCCCAGAGAATATCGGGGTGTGTGCAGGTCTCTTTGCCACATACCCAGCCCCTGTGCCCCCAAACCTGAGGACTGCACGAGCCTGCAGCCTTGTTCCACACCACAGCTGACAACATCGTTGGGCTGAATTGGTGTCCATAGCTGCTGTTTGACAAAGTGGTGAAACAGTCACCATCAGCTATCTAGGTTATAGCTTCTTCGAGGGCCTTGCATGGATGGGGACACCAGGGTCAGTCTGGCTGTATTCTCATCAGGCTCTGAGGGAGAAGCAAGGACAGAAAGCTTTTGAGTTGCCTTGGAAGTGATTGAACCACTCTGGCAATCAGCTCTTAACCAAGGCGGGGTCTCTGTGAGTCTGAAAATGCTCCAAAATCCAGGACACGCAGAAACACCCCAAACACGGGTGCGTCACGTTTTCTTTAGGCATACAGCTCAGTCACGACTGAAGCTGAGCACCCTGCATGCTCCGCTCTGTGGTCTCTGGTTACAGAGGTAAACACGACCCTATTCCCAGGAGTGCCGGCTCCCCAGCACAGCACCTGTGGCATCAGCACCCTCTGCCCACCCACCACCAATGTTTCAGTGGGAAGCAGCTCCACCAACACTACGGCTTCAGGTCCCAAACCAGGCAGGGCTGTGTACTCCCCTGTAACTGCCCCAGCACAGCATGCTCCTTTTCTTGATGCATTGCAGGTGGGAGGAGAGAGCTCCTCTCCAAAGGAGCCTGTGGGAAGCACAGGGCAAGGCTTGGCCTACCAGGAGCTGCAGAGGCACGATTCAGTGCAAGGAATGGCATTGCTGCTGCGACCACTCCCCACAGAAATCAAGTGTGTTTGTTCAACTGAAAGGAAAAGGAAAGATTCAGCTGTGACAATAGCCAAACTGAACTGCTAGTAGATTATTAACAGCCTGGCCTGCTTTCTGCCTCAGGCAGCTATTCCTGGGGCACAGCAGAGACTGTGGTGCTCAGGGAAAAGTTTAAATGCAATGTAAAACCCCAACTACATCAGTATTGTATAGTGATGGAGGGTTACCCAAAAACCGTATCATCCTACCATACGCTGAAACCCCAGCACTTGCAGCATACAGGGCAGGCCAGCACTGAGGCATGTAGGGAGAGAGGGGCCAATTTGTGCAGCAAGAGCAAGTAATCTGAATTAGGGGAGAATGTAAATAAGCTCCAATATAAGGCCAGCATCTGGGCAAATGGTAGGGAGTGCTGTGGAAAGTAATGGGGTTCAGGTAACTTCTGCTACCTGGGTGCCCAGGGCAGCCTTGTTGTTATGCCACGCCCACCCACTGCCATTTTGGCCCCTAAACTTTAGTGTTTAGCCTTAAAATGTGAAAAAAAAAGTGCAAAAAGCAGCCCAGTCCCTTGCAGAGTCCTCTCTGCAGTTAGCAAATGAAATATGAGAGGGCTGGAGCCCAGCCTGCGCGACTGAGGGGAAAATACTGAGCTGGTTGTGAGGCATCTGCTTTGTTTGGGGAGAGATGGACAAAACCCTGCAAATGTCCCAAAAGCAAAGGGTGTGGGGGGCTGGCTCCCCCAAATCTTATTCCTCCAGACCCTCTGCTAAATGGGAATGTGCTCAGTTTCACAAAAAGATAGCCCATTTTGTGGAGCTTTTGAATATTCAAATTGAAAGTATCGCGCAATCATTGATTGTCAAATCATTGGTTTCTAGAGGTTTTAAATACTTGGCATTAGGAGAGAAAAACTCAAACTTATACCCGTAGGGATAAAACAATAATATTGTCGGGATCCACCTGGCATTGCCACCGGGCAAGCAGGTCCCTTCACCCCCAAATTTTACGCCTGTTTCCTCTTGCCCTCTTCACCTGCTCTGGGGCCGGGGCCAGGGCCAGGGCCACCCCTGCCGCTGCACCGGGCGCCCGGCGAGGTGCTGCCCGCTCCTGCTCAGGATGTCCGGTAAGCCCTGCCGCGCTCCCTGTCCCCCGTCACCCTATTTTGGGGCTGTTTCGGGGTTCGCCGGGCTCATTTCGAGAGTGAGGCAATCTCGCCTCCCAAGCGTGGAGGAGCCGGGGAGGGCGGGGAGGAGGGGAGGAGGAGGCAGGGACGCGCTCCCGCCGGCCGAGTGCCAGCCCCGACCGGCCGCGGGGCCCCAGCGGGGCCGGCGCGCAGCGGAGCGGGGCGCAGCGCAGCGGAGCGGGGCGCAGCGGGCAGGGCTGGCCCGGCGGCACGGCCAGCGGGGGGAGCCGGGGTGCCGCACACCGGCCCGGCGCCGCTCGCTGCCCCGGCGGCCATCCCCGTGGCTCCCGGCGGGGAAGCGCTGCCGTCCCGAGCCCTGCGGCAGCGTGGGAGACGCGACCCCCGCACGCTGGTTCCCACCTCTTCGTGCCCTCGCCAGACTGCTCTCGACCTTCTGTTTACCACGACCCCCAGCCTGCCCTTGTCACCCTGCTCCTGACCCCCAGCCCGCCCTCACCATCCTGCTCCTTGACCCGGAGGAGCTCCAGCTTCACCACCCTGCCCCTTCCATCCACAGACAAGGCGGTTCGGCAGATCTGGTCGTGCTCTTGATGCTTCAGCTGCACGCAGACCGCCCTGGGGCCTCGGGGTGCGAGAAGAGCAGGATTCTTGAAGCACAATGCTCTGGCGTGGGAAATGGGGGTGGGGGAGTTAGAGATGCATCCATACCTCACCTGCTAATTTGTCTTTAAGTTGCTCATAGTGTAGTCCCTGGCACTGTCTGTGAATCTGTGCAGACCAGAGCCTAGAGAACATATGCGGTACAAACTTGAACTTGCAGAAGGGGCTTCTAGCTCAACAACTTCCTTGGCTACAGGGAGGCCTTGTCAACAGCGTGTTCTCATTAAACCCAACCCTTCCCTCCACTCGTTTTCCTCATCTTCAGTTTGTCGAATAGAAAGAAAACATTAAAAAATGAGATGAATAATCTCGCTGCTGAGAGCACAGCTCGGCAAGCTCCCCTCGGGGCAGACCCAGCCAGAGGCTTCTGGCGTGAGTATGGCAAGTAAAAGTGATTTTTCAGAATAGGTAAACTCTTTACCATTTCCTGTATCGAAAATCCCTCACCAGGAAGTGACTGACGATTGCTGATGGGTTTTGGCTGGATTTCAGACATCCTAAGTGCTTGTTTGAAATAAATGGGAATTGTACAGAATGAGCAAAATGAGATAACCTAGGTTTTACAAGAAATGATTCATGAAAGCAGTAATTTTATTTGTGTTTTGTTTAGCCCTCTGAATGACTGCCCACATATTTCCATTGTTTTACTCCTGGTCTTTATCTGCCAGATGAAGTGCTTCCCACATTTATTTTCAGGTCCTTAGGGTGGCAAATATGATAGGAATTTAAACAAATTCAACAGTAGCACCAAATGGAGCTTGCGATTAGGAGACCTGGAGGGTGTGATAGAAAGAGATATTAAAGAACAAAACAAAACGTATGATTACTACATATAATCAACACAAGTTTTTTCATAAATACCTGCTTGTCATGACCTTGACTAGCAGGTGTTGAAGAGAGCTATAAACTGTGATTACAAGTGACTTAACAGTGACCAGTTAATCGTCTGTTTAAGCAGACTCCACATAGACCATGCCTGAAAACACTCTGGGCTTGCTGTGTGCTCTGAAGGTCTCCTATCTTGTCAAATGTTTTTCTTCCAGGAAAGCCTAAGGTGTATCAAGGTGTTAGAGTAAAAATTACAGTGAAGGAGTTACTGCAGCAGAGAAGAGCACGGCAAGCAGCAACCAGCGCAGCAGTAAGTCAAAAATCTTTCGGTCTGCTTTGTCTCATTTAATCTTTTTCACTAAGACTAACCTCTGGGCCAAGGACACTGCCAAAGACTGAGCATAGCGGGCTGGTGAGGATGGGAAAGAGGGATATTCAACCAGGCTTAGTGCAACAGGGATCTGAACAGGTGACACTCTGAGCCATCAGTGCAGGGAGGAAGCAGAACTGGTGCTCCAGAAATGTAACTTGCTTGGAGTTGGAAGGCCCACATGGAAAAATTCATGTCTCCAACATTTTTCAGTCCCCCCGGGCAGCTCCTGGCCCCAGGAGGAAATAGAGATCTGTGCGTGTGTACACACACACACACGTGCACGCTCTCAGTCACTTATCCAGTCTTTGTGGAAGCCCTCTAGCTCCAGCCACTCTAAGGATTTACATAAAGAGGCTGGTAACTCATTACTTCTTCCTGGTTCATGACATTATAGCTTTGGATGGTGTTTAGATTTCATCTCCCACCTCGTTGCAGCTGATTGCACAAAAAGCTCATCAGCCCGCAAGCCACAGGCAGAGAGACTTGGGCAAACACAAAAGTGCTGGGCTTTGGAAATGCGGGGTCACTCCTTCCCTGCAGCCCTAACAGAAGCAGCCTCGTCCCTGCAGCCAGGTGGCACAGGGCTGCATGGAGCTGGTTTTCACCTCCCGCAGCGAGTTTACACAGCTCTTGTTTGGTCCACATAGGAAAGAATGAAAAGTGGCAATGCAGGAGTTTACCTTTGTGACCTGCAGAAGGTGCAGGTTGTTCTGGAGAGGCCCCGGGGGCTGGGGCTGGCGGGATGAGCTGCCTCCCTGCATTGAAACAAGCTGAACCCGAAAACTTCTGCTGGTAGTGGCCTAACTCTGTCTGCCTTGTTACCCATTCACAGCCAAAGAGAAAAGGGGTAGTCCTACAGACACGTCAGCCCAGAATAGGCGCTATTCAATGGATTAAATGCACAGGGATGTACTAGGAAGCTGTTGCTAGGGAAATGAGCCACTAACTTGGAAGTGTTTTGAATAAAGAAAAATTAAGTGGAAGTTTGTCTGAATTAAAACTCGGGGGGGCGGGGGGGGGAACCCAACCAGAAACCAACCACACCACACCAGTATTTGTGTTTGCGGAGTAAAATCCTGGTCCCAAACAACAAGCACCAAAACTCCCACTGCTTTTATTCTGGATTTCTCCCCCTCTAGCAGGTGAGGTTCCTAGAACAGATTGATCTGTCTGCTCCAGGTTCCAGCATGCCCTGAAAATGGTGCTGTCCATCTTCAGAGAGGCACGTAGCTGCGTTACACTGGGGAGGGATGTCAGAGCTGGTTGTCAAATGAGAGCAACACTGAGCACAGTGACCCAGTCCGATGCCCAGCCATGGCGATTCCTGCAATTGTCTTTAGCCACATTTCAAGAATTACTGCTTTTTTAATTACTCCTTTTCAATCAAAATTATCCTTACAAATTCTCTGGGATCCCTCCAGTGTGGAAGTCACGGTCCTAGAAATTAATACAGGTTAGTTTCAAAGGCAGCCACATCTCCGCTGAATTAATAGTAACAGCGCAGGGGGAAGAATGCACTAGCCAGGTTGCCAGTGGCTTTACAGCAGGTTGGTGGTGTCCTCCTCCCGTGCCCTTACAGGCTCAGGGGAAAATCATGTTATATACATTAATCTTGTTTTGTCAATGCTAGGGAAGTTTTCCATGTCACAGCCATGAGGTAAAACAACCTGACACAAATAGGTTGAAGCGAAATCCTGACTTACCTCAACAAGCAGAAAAACGCTCCCCTGTGTTACAGTGTATACAATTCCTTTCCTTCCCTTCTCTTTGGTCAGGTTTCTTGGGGCAGCAACAACATCCAGTTTTCAGAGTCTGTGTCTCCTCCTTACCCAGGTTGGTACGAAGCCCATCCACATGTCCCTGCCCACCCCCTTCCCAATTTTTTCCCACAGCCCGGAGTCTTTCCAGCCCTTGGTTGAGGCAGGCGCTACCAGATAACCGGCAATGCAGCCAATCAGCACCTGAAAGCAGCCCGTGAAATGCAGATGAGGATGCCGTGAGGCCAGCAGGGTACACATTACCGTGTTCAGGAGCATGCTCACATGCTCTCATTTGTGCAGGTTATTTTTCCCACAGCAAGGAGCGAGATCCCCTTCAGGAAGGGACCCTCGTCCCCTAGGGAATAACACCTTATCCAGGCTGTTGTCTGTGGGTTCGGCTGGAGCCAAGGGTCAGATCGCCCTGCAGAGCTCCAGCAGAGGTGGCTCTTCTTGCTCTCCCAGCAGCATCCGTAGGAGCGAGATGAGTGTCAGGTTTTCAGCAACACAAAGAGATTCTTCCTCCTGTATGTGACTATCCAAAGAAAGGGGAAAGGGGTGGGGGAAATAGCACTTTGGGCTCACAGATCCTTCAGTTATTCTGCAGCCAAAGCAGAGAGACTTAAAGGGTTGGGGCAAGTGTGAATATATACATTGTATGGACGAGGAAATGATTAAATCATCAATATTTGGGAATCCATTTGCTTATGTTAATACAGAAATGTGAGACATACCAAAGGTTTTTCAGGCTGGAGAGTCTGTTTATGTATTTTGGGTGATTCTCATTTCCTCCCCACATCCAGCTAAATACTGCCACCTTGAACCTGCAAAGGATTAGGATGCTGTCTGACTCTCTACCTATGTTTAATTCTATTGCCCTCAGACCTGTGCCCTTCCGTGTGGACAGAGCTTTGATTTTGGCCATATTTGAATACAGCAAAAAGAGATAATTCAGAACAGTCAGCTCTACTGGGAGCTTTTGTACCCACAGCAAGCGTACAGTGCACTACAGCGCAGTACAGTGCAGTACAGTGACAGCCTGACCCTAAGAACTTGTGCTTCCACCAGTAACACTATGTGGACACAGTGCTACGTTATTACTGACTTGCTCCATTTTGTCTCCTCTCTGGCTGTTTTGAGGATAAAAGAGCAAATTATTATTCCGTTCTGCCCTTTTTCCTGCAGATGTAGCTACCCTGCACCTGGAGACTGGGGGAGGGAAGGGTGCAAGGCACCTGCCAAGCTGTGAAACATAAATCACTGCATGGCAAGTTTCTAGGCTTGTAAACAGTTGACGTTTGAAGGGAAGCCAGAGGGTGAAGAGTCTGAGGCATTTACAGCTGGATCCCTGTCCAAAATGGCTGGAGCCAGAAGAGTTTCCAGCAATGTTTAAAGACCTGTGGAGTTTTCTAAGCAGACTGAAGTTCCCAAGTTATTTGCTTGTTTTAGAGCATCTTCCTTCTCGTGTCTGCTTCCCTAGAAAATTCACTCTGAACCTGAAGGACCTTTTTCCTTATCTAAATCCATAGGGCTGCTGAACATATGAGAGTACTAAAACCTGACCTGGGGTGACACTTGCCCTTTGTGAAGAGATATTGAATAATCTGCTACCATCTGGTTTACCTTCTCTCCTAGCACCTTTTGATTCAGAACCCACCTCTTCTGTTCCCAACTGCTGTCCATCATGGCAGTTTTCAAACTGCCTCTCCTGTGAAGAAAGCCCTAGTTATCTGGAGCAGCTGGTGGATTCCTGTCTTCAGACCGATGTGCCCTCAGACCCAGCCTTCAGTGCTTTCCAGACGTCCTCACACTGCACCCCAGATGCCTTCCAGCCGGTCCCGCTCTGCTTTAACCAGAGCCTGGTAAGAGTTGTGTCGAAGGGAGCAGCCGCAGGTGCACTCAGAGGGAACATGGGGATGGGAGTCAAATCCTGGGGCAGAACACCACAAGCTGACTTGGAAATGCCACTGCTTTTAGGGGCACGGAGTACAGCCACAGCAATGCAGGCTGCCTGTGAGTTTGGGCCTCCAAGGGCTGAACTGTCTCAAGGAATCCCAGAATGTCAGGGGTTGGAGGGCCCTGGAAAGCTCATCCAGTGCAATCTCCCCATGGAGCAGGAACACCCGGATGAGGTTACACAGGAAGGTGTCCAGGCGGGTTGGAATGTCTGCACAGAAGGAGACTCCACAACCCCCTGGGCAGCCTGGGCCAGGCTCTGCCACCCTCACCATGAAGAAGTTTCTTCTCGAATTTAAGTGGAACCTTTTGTGTTCCAGTTTGAACCCATTGCCCCTTGTCCTGTCCCTGGTTGTCACCAGCAGAGCCTGGCTCCATCCTCCTGACACTCACCCTTTAGATATCTGTAAACACGAATGAGTCCCCCCTCAGTGTCCTCTTGTCCAGCTCCAGAGCCCCAGCTCCCTCAGCCTTTCCTCACACGGGAGATGCTCCACTCCCTGCAGCATCTTGGTGGCTGCGCTGGACTCTGCAGCAGTTCCCTGTCCTGCTGGAACTGAGGGGCCACAGCTGGACACAAGATGCCAGATGTGGTCTCCCCAGGGCAGAGCAGAGGGGCAGGAGAACCTCTCTGACCTACTGACCACCCCCTTCTAACCCACCCCAGGATGCCTTTGGTCTTCCTGCGAAAAAGGCAATGGTGTGTAAATTCTGGCTGCTGTCCACATTTCCCCAAATGACACCCTGGGTTTTTGTTTGTTTTCTCTTAAACTCTAGGCTCCTGGATCCCCCAGTTCACCTGACCTGTCCAGCCCATTAAACCATAGCTGCTCTCCTCCTCAGCTACCTCCTTTCACCCCAGTGACCCACAGCCCACCCTCTGCTCTGGACACCAAGACCTATGGCTACCCCATGGAGGAGTGGTCCTGCCATATCCCCTCCCCATACAGCACCTCTGCCTGCTGCTGTGCCACCTGCGGCTCCCAGCACGGGGACAACAGGCTCCCGCAGTACTTCCACTGCCCCAGCACGGACTGCATGGACTATCTACCGCCCATGGCCATGGCCGATGACTTCTTCAGAAGCGATAGGAGCTGTGACATCTGCTATAGCTAATGGGGACTGTGGTTTTACACATCCACTGTATCCAAATCAGATTAATTGCCCATGAACTATGCAAAGTTAAGCTGCCTAACACAGTCCATTTATCCTTCACTACTCACACATTTTCTACACGACATTGTCACTACATTACTCCTCCTGTCTTGTATGGTCAGGGGTATTTTGTCATTGTGGTGGTTTGGGTTTTTCTCGTTCTCTTTGTTTTTGTTGTTGTTCTTTAAAGAAATCCTAAGCTGCCTTACCAAATACATGTGATTAAGCCAGCTCTTTTTGATACAAATAAATAATTTGGTATGTATGCTGAAGTCTGTTCGTTCCTCATGTGCTAAATATCAGCATTTTTCTACTAATGATCCAGGATCATTATTGAATCTATGGCTGCTGTTGGGACAAGGATATTTCCAGCATTTCTACGCACTGGGGTCTCTGAACTCCAAGAGCTTCCAATAAGTAGCTCTGTCCTCCCTCTCTCGCAGCCTCTTCCTATTTCTCCGCTGCTCTTTCTCCAGTTGTTTTGCAATCCCCTGTGCTAGGTACTGCAAACATGTTTCAAACACTGATCCCCACCTCTATGTCAATAGCTCCAGGTGACACGCAGTGCAAGTAAAAGCTTGCTGGCTGTTGACACAGTGATGTCTTGTTGACACAAGAAAGGAAAGAAAAGACGGAGGACCTTTCAAAGTTCAATTGTGTATTTTCTGGCTATACGGAAAATTTTCTTTACCCCCTTTATTCCCTTCCCACCTTCTCCACTCTTAAAACGAAAAGGAAGGGGAGCTTAAAGGAAAGTAGATTGGGTTTATCTCCAATCCAGCTGGTACAGCACTACTGAAATACTGGCATTTCATCAGTCCCTGCCAGGTGAAGTTCTATCGACCTATGTAACACACATGTTTACACAAAGAGAGGATCACCCTGTTCTCACCAGCGCCATGAATAAGCAGCCAGAAGTAGCCCGCAGTTATAGAGAAAATAAAAGGTTCTTTTTTTCAGACTCATTAGCAATGGCACAGAGTGTTTGATCAAAAAGCTTTCCTTGCCAGCCGACTGGCTGCTTTTCTATGGTACCACTTCAGGACATTTGTTTGGTGATAAGATGCCTTTGTTATTAGCAACTTATCCAAAACCACAGGTAGGAAGAGATAAACTGTGCAAATAAAGGGGTATCACACATTGCCAGTGCTGCTAAGGTTATAAAAGGTACGTTTCCCATGAAACAGGCATAACAAAATGGGAGGTTAACTGTGAACTAAGATACTGCTCCAACCAATGGAATTCAACCCAGCGCAGGAGACTTAGCACTTAGGCCACCTCTGAGACTTAAAAGGGAGTTTCTTGATACAGAGGCCAGGAGCTGGCTGGCTTGACAGGGAGGGGGAAAGGTGCTTTACATGCATGGTGGAGCAGCAGCCTCCAGCTGTCTCGTGGATCCACTCCAAAGACAATATGTACAGCAGGTCTCTAATGTCTGAGCTTTGGGAAGTTCAACACAGATGTGCCTGTAGAGAGAACAAATCCTTCCCAGGTCCACCATGGGATCTTCCCTCTGCAAATCTCATCTCTCAGCTCTGAGTAACACAGGCTGCCACAGGGATGCTTTGGATGAAGCCACATCCATCCCTCCCCAAACCGATATTCTGGACATGGCGATGTTTATAGACTAAAGTCACTGATGGCATCACTCTATCAAATGTCCGACAGCAGGCAGATGACACAATAACAAGATAAGCCACTCATGATTTTTTTTCACTTGTTGCAAAAGGAATTCTCTTATCTCACAGGCATTTCTAGACGGCAAAAAGCTTCTTTACATTTTCCCTAGGGCCACATGCTGCTCGTAGTTTTACAGGTTTGTTGCTTGCAAGTACAATAAATTAAGATTTTATTGTCCATTTTGTCTTGACACGCAGTACTAACTCACTAATGCAGTTATCACTCAATCCAGGGCTTGTTAAAACAACCCTTAAAAGTAAGAAAACACATGCTTTCGCTGGCCTGTGCCCAGATACATGCAAATTTATGCAAACACATGCAAATACGTCGGCTTTTTTGTCAGTGGATGTTGGCAGGCTTGGAGATATGATGTAGTGAGAAGCAATAGCAAAACAGTAAAGAGGAGGGCTGAGAAAGCTGAGATGATCTCTGCATTTCCCAAGAGCTTTTGTTCAAGTTTGCTAAACAGTTGTTCAAACAGCCCAGGCCTGCGAGACTGACAAATGCTTTAGAAAACCCCTTTGAGTTAGTCAGTGGGGCTGATCAAGGAAGTTGCTGCAGTGATTTGAGACATCTGCCCTTCATCTTATTGTTCAGTCCTGGTAGAAAAAATAACGTGTGCAACATTGAGAAATCAGCAAACTATAATGTGGACTGAAGATGAGACACTCTCTGTGAAAAGGCTGTCAAAACACGGCTTTCACTCCCTTCAGGCATCCACCTTCAATCCTATTGACCCCGCAGAGATCCTGTTGGCAACTGATTGCACAGCAATTCACAAATCATTTCACAGAAAGGATAAGAAAGATCTATTAAAATGCACCCTAAGATAGGAATGGGAATTGTAGAGTACTTACCACACTGCACTCTGACCCTGCAGAGGTTTCCTACTCTGTGCATGCCCAAAAGCTCTTAAGGATCCAAAGGAAGCCTCTGCCTCCTACACAGGCATTAGCTCAAGTGAGGGTTTAGCTCCGCACTCTGAGCTGCTTCCAGAGTTATTCTTTGCCAGCAGAGCTGGAGACTTGGATTGCATCAGATGTCTCAAAACAGACTCTCTTCGCTAGGAAACACTTAAGAGACACACGAACCTGAGAACCTGCCCCATGTACTTGCTCTTACAAGCATCTGTTTTCTTTGCTTGGGGTGGGGTGAGAGACTCTGGCAATGGACAGCTGCTTCAGCTTTCTTCAACAAAGTGCTAAGAAATGGGGTAGTAGCAGCTTGCAGGAACCGTCATGTAGGGTTCTTGAGTCGGGATGACCGTTCACTCAGGTGAAATATAGCCATGGATGACCCCTCAGGATGACTTGTCCTCTTCCATCCAGTCTTTTCCCTCACCTCAAGCCCCTGCATCCCCAGGCTAGCAGGAACAACGGAGGTAATTGCACATCACCAAGGCTTCGGCATTTCAACCAATACCTCTGTACAGGGCCTAACAAGAGGCACAGTTCAAGCATGTCTTAGGGCAGTATTTCTCAACCTTTTACAGCCAAACTACCATCTTGTGTTCTGTCACCACTGCGGGTTTCAGTTGCCACCAAATCAAAGGTTGGCTGAACGTCAAACATTTCCTTATTTATGCAGCAGCCATTAGTTTTGCTTGCCTCCTCGCTTGCAAGCAATGCTTGGGGTTTATTAGTATTCTTTGTTAGGAAAATAAAGTTTTCAACCATTCTCATCTTTTGGTGTCTTACGTGCTACTTGTGGTCCACAGGTTGAGAAATGCTGTCATCCCACTCTGGTTTAAAGACTCTAGGAGCAGGGACATGTCATTTAGCCATCCCCACAGTTTTTGTAGGAGGTCTTGCGCAATCAGGTGAAGCTGTCCCAGAAATTGCAGGCAACCTAGGCTCTGGCTTTTTGGCGACAGGAGATGAATGCGGATGCAACTTTCCCTTTCTTCAGCAAATGCCTAACCTGCCAAAAAATGTACAAGTTCGTAATGTACCATCTGAAACTGTGCATGCAGACACCCCAATACATACATACACACAGTTATATGCATGCATATGTGTAAGTAAATACACATATAAACATATCAGATACTACAATGAGCTCCAGGAGCCTTTTTACACCTGTAGGCAAGAAACCTGATCAACCCTTGAGATATGCTGGCATTATGAAAGAACTATACATTGATACCTCCCCAGATGTGTCTGGAGTATCAGCTAATGCCTGCTTTGTGCTCCTCAATTACAGATTGACTGAAGCAGGGAACCCCCAAGCTTACATCACCGCAATGTCAGAACTGTGTCATACAGCTTGTCCTCACTGTTCTCCTGGTAAGGACAGACAGCTGTGGTGTGCACAAGCACATCAGGAAACAGCAGCAATGCAGATCACATACCTGATCCCCAGCTTTTCCAGAAGGAGCCATATGGATGGGCTGATCATTGTCTAAGTTTCGGATGCTTGGGTCTGCCCCATGGTCAAGGAGCAACTGGACAATCTCCTTCTGGTTCTTGTCACGAGGCAATGCGGCTGCCATATGCAAAGCTGTGTTGCCATGTGCCTAATGCAACGGAAGAAAAAGAAAATGAAGGTGGGAGGAGGGAAGAGAAACTCCCTGATAAGTTGTGCCACCTACTCAGAATTGTCCTAGAAATGGAGACGTGTAAAATGAGAACTGAAGAAGCCACACGATTACTTACTGGGAGGTGAGGGAGTATCCCTGCTCTGTTTCTCCCATGTATGGCCACTCATGCAGGACATTTGTGGATTTAGATTTTCCTCTCTGATACAGCACTACAAATTGAGTGGCTTTAATGCTTGGGCTAACAGCTAACAAATAGTGCTATATCAGCAACATCCCTAATCACTCCGCAACTCCCTGCTAAATCGTTCCCTCAGAGACCTGAGGAGTTATTTGAAAAGGAGGAGGATAGAGGCCACATAACATGCGTATTTATCCAGTAGAAAAAACAGGAGCTACTTCACTGGGAAACATTTACATCAGCCTAAGCGACACTAAACACAGTATGATGCGTTACCCATCACACATGGGCTATGCAAGGATCAACAACTGCAGACCCATTTGTGCTCCATGCATCTCCACTATTCCCTTTTACAACCACTTGCAAGTCCCAGAAAGTTGCAAAAGGCCCCTGACACAAGTGAAAGCCAGATCTAACTGTGTATAGATTATACGCCAGGCTCAGACTGATTCTTTTGGATATCAGGCATCTCTGACTTTAAGAGTCCCCTCCAGTCACCAAACTTGTAGCACTAAAGAGGTGATTTGAAAGGTACCAAGCTGTCCCAATGGTCCAACTGAGCCAGAGGTCCAGAAGCCTATGTCTCTTAGTGACTTCGTGTACTGTGGACCAAACAGGGCTTGGCTGTGCAGCACACAAAATAAATCACGCTGGGCTCCAAACCTTCCCCTGGGTCCCCCCCAGAGGGCTGAGGGTAGTGCTTGGCTTCATTTTCATGGCGCTGTCATTAAGCAGAGTCCCGAGGTGAACAGCCTACTTAAACATATATTGCCTCCAGCTTTTTCAGTAGCGGGATTTGCACAGAAACGATACACCCAATTTGTCGTGGAGCCACGGGAGGGCGCAGGACAGAACACGCTGCTGTTTGTTGCAGAGAAGCCGTGCTATCACCGAACCGTGTAGCAATCTGTGCCCCTGCCTGGTCAGGTATGACTGGTAACGGTTTTAAATGAGAAAAACCTAATAAGCAAATGCATAAGGCAAGATTTTTTTAGTCTGCAAAAGGTATAATTTAGGCAGCTGTATATTTTTTTCTGTCAGAAACGTCACAGGTTTGTCATGAACTTGGAATGCCTGGACGCATATTTCAATGTGCTTTACTATTCCAGTTGTTTAAAGGAATACGTATGATTTTCAGGTCCTATTTACCACCGAGACAAAAGGGACACCAAAGCACAAAACAAAATAGCAAAATCTTAACAATGCAGACAATCCTCAGACAAGGCGCTTTTTACAAGCCCTGAACAAGCAGATCCTTGTCAGTATTACTATCCCATAGAGTCAAGGGATAGTTACAAACTCTTTATATGACTTCTTGTTGAAATGGAAACATCTGCATTTGCTGTATCTTTGTGGCAAGAGCACTTGACAGCTTCCATGGGGCTAAGAAAACAAGGCAATCTGGCAATGCCTGATCTTGAAGCCTCCCATTGAATTTAATAGGGCTTATGCAAGACAATGGTCCAGAGCACCAATATTTGGGTGCTAGGAATCCTTCGGCTGAAATATATCTCAAATGCCTCAATGTTTTTTGCATTGTGAAATCCACAAGGAAATGGATTTGGAATGAGACAACCACAACAAGCAGTGGGTGAGCCAGGGAAGCCAAAATAATGGACTTCTTCATCTCTGGGTCTTTTTGTCATCTTCATACTTGAAAGGACTAGAAAGTCAGGATGGGTATCAGACAACCTTGCCATCATATTTCTCACTGTCCAGACAGCTCAGCAACAAGACCGAAGACTCCAAGTGATCCTATCACGGTAGGAAGCTCTCGCACTATTGCGATAAAGAGACAACAGTAGACTCCCACAAACAAGCTAGCACCTGCCTAATGGGCCTTAAAAGATACAGAAAGAATGTAGTGAAAAAGCAGCATAAGGTCCTTCACTATACAGAAAGAGAGAAACACAGTGTTATTATCCACATGCACAAAGCAAAACACGTTTCCTCCAGTCCAACTGAAATCTGTAGGGGAAAAAGAAATGTGAAGCTGCCCAGTAATCTGCTTCCCAAGTGAGCAACTGAGCTGATAGAAAATATTTGATTCCTTTCTGATGGTCACAAGCACATGGATGCACTAGAGAGCACAAGCGAGGCTGAGAGAATGAAGCCGTTGACGTGAAAAGCTAATGCATTGGCACTCTCAAAACAGCCTTAACCTCGACGTCCTCTCTTGCTCCAGGATACCCTTCTGCAGCAGCACCCAGAACCACCCACCAAGTCCTGCTGCGAGGGGGCAGATGGTCAAGAGCCAAAGCTCTGAGTGCTGGTACAGAGCGATTTCTCAGCTAAGGCACAGGAATGCCAGGATTTTTGCTTAGGAGGCTGGGTGAAGCTGATACATCTGCAAGATAGTGTCACTGCTTGATATTTGCTCAGAGGTGAAGCAAGGGGCAGCAAGGGGATGGGCAACACAACAGCAGCACTGGGAAAGTTTCTAGCTTGCTTTATACAAAGCCAGGAGTGGCTGGGCCTCCAGAAACCCTGCAGGGAGAAACCAACATTAGTAAAACTTCAGCTCAGTAGGGAGGGTTGTATAGAATACCTAAAGTGTTGTGCCCTCAGAGTCAGGGATGGTTTACTTGCCATGGTGCCGAGGCTCCTGCTGCTCAGCAAGGATGCTGCCTTGCTTCAAAGAGCTGGTTTCCCCATGGTTCACCTGCCTGGAAGTGTCAGCCGCCAGTTCACTGCCTGTAGTGCATGTCTGTATACTGTTATTGCTCCTGGCAGCTGTTAGGGCTCGGTGGGCCCTGTGGATATTTTGATTCTCCAGGTTCAAACATGCAGGCAGCATCACAATAACCAGTTTGTGCCCAGGCATAGAGTCAGATGGCTTGCAAATAACATTTAAGGCAGAAAGAGTCACCATCTCCCTTAAGTGAAATAGGAACTTCATCCTGCCTGCAGAGAGCAATTTTGATATGATTTGATATGATATGCAGCTGTCCTAAACTAGTCTTTCAGTATTATGTTGCTGCCAACAGCAAATCATTGCATCATTGCAGATCTGTTTTCTCAATCTTCAGCCTAATGTAATAAACTTCATGTTCCTCCTCAAGTAACCGCTTCCCATGTCTTTTCTCTTCCCTGGCTGTCTCACTCACCCTGACAGCTCCTGTCTGCTGGGAGAGGGGACTGCACTTCATGATACAACTCAGAGTTCAAGCCAGGCACTGATTTCCAGGTGAGGTGTCTATTTACTAGAAAATGCAGTTTCAGGTTAGAGGGAGAGGAAAAGTTCATATTCGCAAACTCTTGTTCTTTCCCTCCAGAAAAAAACGTGTGTGTGGGATGAGAACAACTGGTTTCTGTGGGACCCCACGATCTAACACCTCTGTCCACATGCAGCATCCCACTGCAGCAAAGCTCATCCCACTGCTCTTGGTGTCTCCTCCACCTGTGGATGTGTACGCAAACCCTGTCCATGCGTGGCCTGACTCACCTTGTTGTTGACAAAGTCCTTGGACTTGAAAGCATTCAGCTCCAAGAAGTATCTGAGCAGGGAGATGTTCCCATCCTGGACTGTATAATGAAGAACTGTCTTGTTACTTTTCACATCCTATTGAAAAAACAAAACAAAACCCTAAAAAAAACCAACCAAAACCAGAAACATTCTGCAGAAAAACCTGAAGTTGTCATATAAATCCATCAGACAAAAGTCCGGGACATCTCTGCAGCTAATGTGGAGCACCTTCTTCCCTTCACTTGCCCCCTTACTGTCCAGTGTTTGCTTCAGACTGCAAGCAAATAACTCCAAAAGGCAGCAACTGACTCTGCGACCAGTCACTGTCCCTTGAAAGGGGAACAGGCTTGGTCCTTCTACCAGCAGTTTGTTCCTTCTCCAATTCTATAGTTTGAGCACAGGACAAGCACCAGGCAGGGCAGGGAGAGCTCCCACACAATCACTCAGCATAGGGATAACTGAGCCGATGGCTCACCCGGCTGTAGATGGAGGCTCCTGTCTGCACCAGGAGGTGGATACATGACTCCAGCTCTCTGCTCTGGTGCTGAAGATCTTTCTGCTGCTCTTCTGTCAACATCCGGCATCCCTGCTCCCGGAGCAGGGTGTTGTGGGCCAGAACTGCACAGTGGAGTGGGGTATGGCCTGGAAAACCAAGTATAGGAGGAAGATAACAGTCTCAACAAAGATACCAATGTATAGAGAGGAAGCGAGGGCTGGTGGGGAGAACTGATGCATCTCTGCGCTTGTGTTGTGAACACACAAGCCTTTCTCTGGTTTCAAAAGGTGCTATATTGGATGTATAGACACTTTATGGGGCACTCCACCATGTGCTCGGTTCCAATCGTGCATTGAAGCATCAGCACCATTGAGTTCTGTGGCATTTGAGTGGACAGCAACAACTCTTCCCCAGGCAGTTGCTGAGGCCACTCTGTCCTCCTAGCACACCAGCAAATACCAACAAGCATCAGTCAATGAAATAGCCAATACAGTTTTTCAGTTTTTAATACCACTAGAAAATAGTTGTGCAAAGGTTTTTACCTTCGAAATCCTTCATTTCTAAATCAAGAGGGAAGCCTAGAGACAGTATAACCTAGAAGCAACAGAGAAACGAAAACATTTAGTTGAGCAGAATACTGCCCAAGCCAGAATCAGTCAAAACTAACAACATGTTAAAGCAAAACGCACGATCAGATAGTGAGCATTTAACTACAAACTAAGCCCTCATTTGACACTCGGTTTCAGTGCTGTGAATCTATTTCCCAACAGGGACGTTCAGGAATACATGAGACAAACATGTTCACTAGTTTGCTAAAACCCACTTAAGTATGGTACCCCATTGGATTCTCAGTTTAGAACAGTTACATTAAGTCACTGCCCCCAGCACAAGAGAGCTGGCCTCCTCACTTTTACCTGGAATTAAGCAAAGGCACCAATAACACCAATTCATATCTGTTCTGGGTTATCCTCGGCAAAGGCAAATTAAAATCTCTCCTTGACCTGTGGCTCCTTGTCTATATTATTAGAGATAATATGTTTTTTGCTCTTGATTGAATAAAGCAAGTTGTTCACATTAAAGCATCATGGTTGAGGAGTTTTGCAGTGTAGTGGCTCACTTAAAACCTCGTCAAGCTGGACAAGGAGCAGGTCAGAATCCTTCTGCTGAAAGAGTATCAGAGTGGCTCGGGCTTGTATATTTTTCATAACAAGAATATTAATACAACGTATACAGATAAAAAACAAGTAGCTCTGAGCTGTCTGATTAGTAGAGATTAGGTGTTTAATCTATTAGGAAAAACAAACCAAAACATAACACCTCCAAACCAACAAAAACGACCAAGAAAACCTTAAAGCATTTAATGGCTGTAACTGCAGAGAGGGGCAAGCCTGTGTGCATTTGCCCTTTCTATGGCAAGGGAAAGAAAAAACACACCAAAACACCCCCCAAACCAAACAAAACCCCACAAACCACCACAAGGCACTCGGGGAGGGTTTGTTAGGATCATCAGGATGTAAAACACTTTCCCCCACTGGATGTAACACCTGCTTTCCGAAGAACTGGTGATGTTACACATTAACTGCCTGCTCATGACTTAACCCTGGGCATGTGCGAGGCAGAGCTAACAGTACCGAAGCTGGAGCGCCGGCTTGCCAAGCACCCCCTGCACTTCCACTTCCACATCCCTCATCCTCAGAGGACCCTGTGCCAGCCCTCTGGGGAAACTCTGCATTGAAACCGCTTATACTCAGTCCTGACATGAACCAAGGGAGGCACGCTTTATTAATTCCATTTTATAGCCAGTAGCTAAGCATTTAAGAGACACATTCCAGTATGCTTATCTCTGCTATGAAATCCCTTCCAAATGTCCCCACAGTGACTTTTCTAATGCGCTAATTTTCTCTTGGGGGCTGTTCGAGTCCAGTGGGCACACAATTTAGATGTCTATAGAAAGATCTGTGAAGCAACAGGAAAGCAAAGATCTGGTCATATAAGTCACAAAAGCTCTAGTAGATTCTGGCCGTATAGAAGTGCCTAGTTTTTCTCATACCCTTGAAAACCTTTGCAATGGATTTTGGTTTTGCCTTAAACGTGAAAAACGTGTCTTATTTTGAAGGCTACCCCTGTGCTGGCTCTGTCTGCAGTCACATCTGCTCTCTCTTCAGCTGGCTGGATTCTGGACACGATTTGTTGCTTCTGTCTGGATGGCACTGACATCAGGAACAGGGTTTCACACTGGTATTATTGCTTCCTCTCCTGACACCCACAGCTTTCATCATCTTCTGGGGAGCCCCATCCAATGCAGGCATCCATACAACACTGGGGGCTCAAGCCAGAGCCAGCCCACTCTGAGCTGCCATCAGCAGATTTAGAGCTATGATCTGCACAAGGGATTTATTCCCCCCCCGCCCAGATACATTAAAGCCATTTCCTCTCTAACAGGAGGTTGGCGTTAGCTGCAAGTATAGCTCTGAAATAGGAACAACCTCAGAAGTTTATTCCCAGCACAATATAAAAGGAGACTTTGACCAGCCTTCGTTGCTTACTGACATATTGCCTTCTGAGCAGATTATTTGAAGACACCAATACTGAGATTTTAATGTTACTTTATATCGTTAGCAACTAAAACAATAAAAGCTTTTCCTACCTGAAGAACTTGGGCGTACCCGTATGTTGCAGCAAGGTGTAAAGCTGACTGCCCTTTGTTGTCTACAGCGTTGACATCTGCTCCTGTCTGGATCAAATCATAGACAATAGCTGGCTGCCGGGCAGTGACGGCCACCAGCAGAGGAGTCTGAAAATAGCAGTATAACAGATAAAATGTGAGAGTCGAGAAGCAGGTGCTGTCACAGAATGAGGAACAGGGAAAGGCAGTCTAGGATGAACAGTATCTGGAATCCCAAGGGTTGTGGTGCACAAATGAAACAGCTCACAGGCAGATTTTGGATCCTACGTATTAAGCCTCATGGCATCACAAGAACGGGGGCATTTCCCAGCTCCTGCTGAACTCTCTTCAACCCTGATCTGGACAACAACCCAAACCCAGCATTTTGGAAACAATGTTTATGTCACTCCTAGCATAAATCTGTTGCTCATAAAACCTTCAGCCTCAAAGACTACTGCCCACATACTCATATTTTCCTCGACCACTGTTGTCTTAAATCACTCCATGAACCATGGGCTGAAAAGAGAAGAATATCATTCTCATCCCACCTAATTTTAGGATCCTGCCAGGGGCACCCAAGTAAGTCATATCAACACTCAAGGCTTTTTTTGCAGTAACAGACAGAGCCGGATTTTCGAGGGCATCAGTTGCTCTCAGTCATGCAAAGCCCATGCCCATCCCAAATACCACTGTTTGCAGGAGAATGTGGTTCACATTACCTTTCCTCTGTGTTCCTTGGCATCAAGTCTTTGCAACAATTTCATGCGCTCTGCAGCTGCCAATGTATACGCCCTCATACCTTTAGCTGCATAAATATGTAGAATTCTAAGACAGTAAATAAAGACACTGATCACTGCTTGGCTGTGAACCACTCTGGAAGCAAACAATTTTATGGGGTAGCATAGCTATTTTGGGGGTTTTAGACCCAGTGTTCCACAAAACCATGTCATAACCCTCAAAGGGCTTGACCCTGAAAGCACCCACTCCCATGGAAAGGGCTTCCTACCTTGACATAACTGCAGCTTTCAAGAGCCCTCAGCACTCCCCAGCTTTGATGTGCTGTAGTCTCCTTTCTACTTCAGGGCTTTATTTCAAGTGAGATGTGCCCTCCTGCTTAGAGGAATCTAAGCCCTTCACAAAGCCTAGTGCTGGGGCCCAGTCTACCATATCATTATATATGTATCACTTTCGGGGGTGATATAGCCTTGTATGCATTAGTGAGATCTCAGCATCCAGGGTAACAAACAGCCTCTTCTAAATGGTGTATTTGTAATGAGCCTGTCAAGCTCTACTTCTGTATCAAAACTACTGGTGAGAGGGACCGACTTCTCATCTTGCGCATAAGAGTTGTCACAACCCATAGCGGTTATGGGCTTAGGTGACATGGCCCTTAACTATGGGGAAAACACTTCAGTGCTTCACTTTGGTTGCCTGGAACTGGAAGGAATTACACAGGGCTACTTGCCACCTCCATCCTCCCACATCCACACATCCCCAGGGATGCCGATAGAGGATAACAGCGATTGAACTAACACCTGAGCTGCAGGAGTGCTTTTGTGAGCGAGGACTGCTTGAGTTCATAGTGCCCCCAGGCCACACTTGGATCAGAGTTCCTCCTTAGTGTGCCTTAATGTGCAAAATTAGCAGAAAATCTAACAGTTAATCTGTGGTTCTAGGCTGTACATATGTTATCGAACTAATTGATTGCTAAACCAATGCTGGGTTACCCTCTTGGATAGGAAATAAAACACTCTAGGCATATGAAAGTTACTGTAGATCTTTATTGAAAAAGATTGTCCTTTTCTAACCAGAACAACCCAGAAAGAAATTCTGAAA
This sequence comes from Nesoenas mayeri, assembly GCF_963082525.1. Taxonomy (NCBI): domain Eukaryota; kingdom Metazoa; phylum Chordata; class Aves; order Columbiformes; family Columbidae; genus Nesoenas; species Nesoenas mayeri. The sequence goes on along the minus strand of NC_137572.1, from coordinate 5,710,020 downwards.
CAGTTCATCATTGTTTTATATTCACACACAGAATTTACATACATTGAAGTGAAAGAAATTTAAAAGCAATCTTAGCAACCACAGGCTTGATTCACAACTGCATTGTTCCAGTTTTACCTACTGAATATCTTTGTTCTTATAAAACTGGAACAAGCAGCGGCAAAGTAAGCTCCTTCTAATTAATTTCTTTGCTGGGTTTTTCTGCAAATGTAAGCCACTAATTTCAATGCACCTGAACTACTGCTGCATTCAAATAACTTGATGATCACTTACACGATCCATTGCTTACGTCTTTCAGATTTGTGAATATTAAATAATAAAACATGCTTTTAAAGTCCTCAAGACTTTCAACCTGAGCTTGCAAACCTCACTCAGGCATAAACCATAAGGTCACTTGAAATATTGTCTGGATGGCAACTGGAGCGCTGGACACCAGGCAATAAGAATGCAATGAATTATTTCACTGATAGTCTTGCAAATAACAAAATCACCTGAGGATCCTGGGCTTTGGAAAGCAGAAAAACCCAGAGAAATTGTGTTCACCCACCAAGAGTCCCTTGTTTATTAAGAAAACAAATAAACAGAGTTAGAAGGGGATATATCTCCTGCAAATATATTTGCCTGTGGCATGGCACTCCTGAACATCAACAATAATATTTACAGTTGCATCAGAGGAAAAGGTAAAGCTGCTCATTCTCTAGGGAAGAAATCGGAAAGCTATAAGGAAAATGTATGCGCCTGCAGGCCTGGGAGACTACAGCACGGAGGAACTTTTGATAGCAGTGAGCACAAGAGGGGTCACTAAGGTTCCCTGGCTCAGCACAGCAAATCAAAGTACTGCTGGCTGGTAGTAACGTCATGAATTACTTGTTAGACTGAAGCCGAGATTTTGGAAGACCCTGTGTCCTCAAAGATCTCCCGATAGAGTGCCATGCCTTGCAATTATGACTCAGGCACAACCCCCATTGACTTCAGTGGGACCAGGATCCGTCCATTGGTAAAACATGCAGCATTACCAGCCAGCTAGAAAACCATCCCCCCATCTTGAAGGTGGATATTTTAGAGTTCAAAAACATTCTGCGTTTACTCTGAGCTCCGGAAAGCAGTCCTGTTGAACTGGGTCTTGCCAGTATTTGGAGGCAAGTGTACCCCCACCAAATGCTACAGTTGACCATGGCTACGCTATAGGATGTCAATTTGAGACCATGCCCCGTGTCTGAGGATGAAAGTCACCTTGTGCTGACGCTGAGCACAAGAACTGTGGACTATCAAAAGCCTACCTGGGAGAGGTAGCAGAAACTGTAACAGCAGAGAAATCTTGTGCTGGGCCCCAGAACAAAGCAAGTTTCACACAAGATGCATGTCATCGTGTGCTAGAGGTGGGCAACAAAACCGTAAATAGAGTTCCCACCCCACCCTCCAGCCTGCTTTTCCTCTGTACTCAAAACCCGCTGTGCTGCCAGGTGGAGTATTGAGTAGATGAGGATCAGGCCCCAGATGTGCAACTTAAAGCCCTTCAACGGAAAGAGCGTGGTTTAAAACATACGTATCATTGTCTTCATCTTCTAGAAGCAGCTTCTCAATGGGCAGCGTGCCGATGACTCGTCTGGCGTCCTCCAGCTCCTGGGGGGCTGGTTCGGGAATGGAGATCGGCAAGGGCACAAACTGTGGCCCGGGAAGCGAGGAAGAAGCTGGTTGGTACTGCAAAGGGGAGGCTGGCAGCGCAGAGAGGGGCTGAGCCCATGGGAAGTACGTGAGAGGGGGCTGCTGATCCGCCACCTCCAGCTGAGGCACCACGGCAGGGGTGGTGCTTCGGGGCTGTTAAAATAGAAGAGAAATAAAACGCAATAAAATAATTGGCCGGGTAGGGTGCGGGGACAACACTAAGGATGCTCAGTCTCACTTTTAACATCCCTTTTCCTGTCTCTCTGGGTAAAGCGCTATAGTGAGTGTGACAGTTTTCCTACGCTGGCTCCCATGAGAGTGGTGGCCGTGGGTGTCCCAGCTGCTTGCTGCTGCCAGTAGCTCACACATGAAGTTCCCTCTAGCTTTCTGTTCCCTCACTGTAAGCCCATGAGACAGCTACACCCTGTGCTGAAAACTGCCTTCTTTGGCAGTCTCTCTTGCAAGGTGCATGGGCACAACTTTGCTGCATCAAGGCTGAAGGCAGCTCCTGCCAGCTTTGAAACTATAGCCCTTCCTCACCGGTGAAGACCACAGGATGGGTCTTTGCTGCTCGGCTGCGTCGGGTTCAGCAGCTGAACTGAAATGTTAAAAGGAAAATAAGCTGCCTGAGTTCAACTGAAATAGAATTTGCTGCCCTTCATGTTGGGTCAGTAACGTGGATTTTGTCCAACCTGAAATCAAACACACTGCTACACTTGCATCCTATTTTGGCCTTGGTCTTCCATCCTTAAATAGCAATTTTTGAGAAATTTATTGACAAGTTGTTTGTCCTGTTTCACCTGGAAGATGTGATCCCTGGACAGGGCCAGTGCTAGAATGAACACGTGGCATAGATGCAAAGACATATAACATTATAGTAACTAAATAAATTATACTAGTTACATCTGTGACTCCCCATAGTTCTTGTAGGGAATTTGCAGTCATTTATACCTGGGTATTTTTTGACTTACTGCAAAATTGGTGATCAGCGGTTGAGAAGTGTAAGTCAGAACAGATGAAGGTCCAACCAGAGTGTAACTGGGACACATAGGCTGAACATACATATCCGCTGTGTATGGACAGCTGACGGCTTCGTGGGACACATAGTCAGGGTAAGTGGTCCACTGAGTTAAGGGCTGTAAGGATGTGGGAGAGGGTTGGGAGATCCAGCCAGAACAGAGCGCTCCTTCATCTGTGACGGGCAATGCAGGCGTAGCAGCAGCATCCATATCAATGCAAGGCTGGCCTAAAAGTCAGGAAAAGATTAAAGGTCAGTTTAGCATAGTCTTCCCTGCAGCAGGGCTGGCAAACACTTAGAAAGTCAGGGAAACATTACCTATCGGTGAATAAGAAGGAAGTGGCTGATGGGGCAAAACAACCTAGAAGAGAGAAGAAAAATGTCCAGGGATTAAGATCACAAGCATTAAACTCAATCCTATCTGAGAAGCACTGTGGGACAGAGCATACTAGCTAATACCAGCTGATCATCAGCTACTACTTCAATGTCAGTGCCTGGATGTTCCCACCTGCCTCTGCAGAACGGCCAGGAGAACTGAGCCTGGCAGCCAGTACACGTAATTCCAGCTCTGTTCACAGCCCTAGCCAAAGTCCAAGTGCCTCTTTGGCTCAAGTGGGTCTTAAACAGTATTTAAGCCTTGTGTTGCAGGGGGATTTCCTCCTCAGAGAGGAGTCAGTCAAACTGCAGCCTCCAGGGCAGATGGGGAGAGGTAGGCTGAAATGAGAAGCAGATAGCCAAGGATGGATCTGGCTGATCTCTTTTTGTGCTCTTGAACAAGCTGCTCAACTTCCAACCCACTTTCTCCTCCTAGGAGTTAGCTCCTGTCAAGTGCAAAGCACTTTAAGTCTTCCATTAAGTCAATGGCAACTGGAGGTACTCAGCACCCTAAAGACACTCCGTCTGAAGTGAAGATGTATTTAATGGTGCCTGCAGGTAACATAAGGCTGCATTGCCTTCAAAGCGCTTTAGAGATGCAAAGATTTCTTTCATTGCCAAAGTATTGCCAGCTGGTGACAGGGCTTGCCAACCATGTAGCTACTCAGGGAGAATTTTCCATCTCTGTTTTTTGTCCTACCGTCGTAGGTGCTGTTGCACTGGCATTATGAACGTTTCCCCGTTTCCTTTTCAATAGCTCCTTCACTGGCTCTTTGACTCGGACGCCTTGATAGGGCCGGGGCTGTGGCTGCTGTTCTGGAGCAGAAGCTGAGAAGAGGAAAAAACAAAACCAAAACACACAGGTGACATCTATTTCCCTTCCTTGCCATTTGCAGAGAGCCAAAGTCTCCACAGCAGGCTGCTTGTCTGTGGCCTGTACTAGTCACACTAGTCAATATGGCTGGAGCCATAAACATTTTTTCCTTAGCTAATGGTGTCTTTTGGCCCATACGACTTCAGATGGCATAGTCCTCCCTCCACCTTTGCTGCTCAGATGCTGTGATCACATAGATGGATCGCAAGGACAAACTAACCTGAAATAAGCATGCTTGCAATTCTCTCCAGCTGTTAAACAGCTGCAGCAATACCGAGAAACTCACCCTTTCTCTTTTTTTGCCTCCAGAAGAGCATTTTATATGATTTACAGCATGAGAGCTTCTGCAGGACTGAGAGCAGTGATGGCCTGCAAGCCAGAGCTGGCGGTTTCCCTTCCATACCAGCAGGTGTTCCTATGTTCTGCAGAAGCCATGCCCTATCAGGCACGGGGTGCAATGAACATGTTCTGTTAAATAAATAGGCGTATTGCTCTAGACATTTATGAAAGCCAGGGAGGATGTATGATAAGGAAAAAGCTGTTGCTGCTGTTACGCGGCGAATACTCCATTCCTAAAAGCAACAGCTATCAACAGACTTCCATTGCCCTATGGGGACATACTGTACAGACAAGCAAAATAAGAGTAGTAGTAAGCCATACAGTATAAAGGGACCCGAAAAAGGACTTAAAAACTTACCAACTAGGTAGTCAAAAAGAAAAAACACAGAGAGGTAAGAAATAAATGCTGGTGTTCCCACTGTCTCTAGATTAAATCTTTCATTTCTTTACAAACAATAGACAGTGCTTAGAAGTACTGTGGTATGAGCTGTACTGAGAACTCTGAAAAGGAGCTGAATGCTAGGCAGGACATCTGAAATGAAGACCATCACAAATGTGTGTTCTCGGCCTTCGATGACATTCGTTTATATTGGGAAATTATCTATTTGTGCTTTACTGAAAAGCTCTTCAGAGTCGGACATTGCTGCTGTTGTTTGTGCTGCATCAACTCCACCAAAGCGAATAGGAGCTGTGCTACAGACGGCACGAGAGGCAGCAATCTGCCTCTTGGGTGGTGTCTTATCCCTGAGTCATCACACTGATTTCAAAGGGCCTCCTTGCAGAATTAGGGTGGGGAAGGATGGCAGTTTCTGGCTCCAGGTTTGGGGGATGGGAAAGAAGAAATTTACTGTAAAAGCTGACAAATATACCTATTCAGAGTTTCCGGTGTAAGCAGAGTACCAAAAAAAAAAAAACAACAAAACCCCAAAGTCTGCAGAACATATTTCGGTTCCCCCAAGCTGACCTCCAGAAATAAAAATAATGACAGCACAGCTGCTTTTCCACTGTTCATGTGTGCAGCAGATCTGAGCGTTACACATGAACCATGGCAAAACTGCTTTTGGCTTCAGTCTACAGTTCTTCATAAAACTAAAGCAATATGATCATTGAAAAATAAAAACGTTTTGAGAAATAATGACAATTTAAATCACCTTGCCAAGGAGGTTCCTGGGTTTAGTAGCCTCCAACTCTTCATACAAGGGTTGTCTTAATAATCTATGAACCCTGACTTGCACTAAGTTTCAACTATATGTTTAAGTCATGAGCTGCAAAAACACCAAGGTCCTCATGCCCAAATTCCATTCAAACAAATAAAAGCAACAACATGTGTGCTCAAGTGCCCACTGCGTTCCAGCTTGTCTAAGGCAATTCAAGGACCACATGAGCCATATGCTGTTCCTTAATAGGCACTGGACCTTGATTTGCAACTGGTCTCTGAAAATGGAGCAGTATGAAGCATCAGAAGTCAAGAAAGAGGGAATCTAATCCAAACAGCAGGAAGCTTTGCAATAGTTTCTACGTGTAAATATATTTTAGCTCATTGCAATGCCATTTTCAGGCTGCCGTACCAATCTGTGGTGTACATTTACACTCAGGCTCCTTTCAATGTTATCACATACTGTATTTGTTGAGCGTCGACAAAAGCCTAGCACAAACCTTGAAGACTTCAGTAATCTTTCAAATTGGATGGGTAACACACCAGCTAATGAAAAGGTACCAAATGCAGTAGTCCCACTAGCTCTGGGTATCAAATGACACCAGAAGAAAGCACATCATGATTTTTGTTTCCAGACCACTCTACAACTCAGCCTGAAAGTGTCCAGAGTGCACAGACAAGGTTGAAGGTTCGGTGAACTCTGGATGAAGATGAGACAACTCCATCAGTATCGTTGTTAAGGTTTTCCTTCTGGTCCAAGTTGTGCTGAACACAGCAGGCACAGCCAGTGTGGATCTTGCTGTTTGCTTTTGGGGAGCAGCTCCAACCCCAGCTCATGGGCTGACAAGAGCTTCAGCAACACACTTCACAAGACCCCTTCCCAAAGGGGGACAAAATGCTCAGCAGACTAATGTGTTGGGAGATAAACCTATAAACCCTGCCTTTCAGTTGTTTGTGCTTTGGAGAACCTGAGGAGTATCCACAGCATCATAACAGCCAACAATATCCACTTTTAACATGGTATTTGTCATCCCCAGATTTCTGTCAGTATAACATCAATGTACGTCCTTTTAAAGATTCCTACTTATAATAACATCCCTGAAATTCTGGTCTGAAGTAGAAGATCAGACAGGGAAAGCATGCCAAGACGTTGCTAAACAATTAAACCAAGCCAATTCAAAACGCACCTCCCTCTACATGTTTATTTAACCATTGCTGCAACTGGAGGGAACATAATGGCAAAACAGCCCTTGGAAGACTGCAAGCATTGAAGCATGACAAGTTTCAGATCACTAAACTTCACATGAGCACCACTGGCCTTCACACACAAACTGCAGATCAGTTTAAGCTTCACCCTCTCAAACAAGTCAGAATGATTTCCCATCAGGCCGATTTTCAGTTCGAAATACACTGCTGGTCTCTAAGAGTTTTCACACCAACCTGCCTGCAAGAGCAAGTGACACACTTGCCTTTGTTTCAGAAGATTTACTGTTTCTTTGCTCGCACACTGACGTGTGATAAGCTTATCAACTGATCAGCGTTAACAGTGTCAATATTTTTCTCTTTTCTTCTTTCAGCTCCAATATAATAAAAAAAAAAAATAATAAAAGAAACACAATAGAAAACTTTTTTCTTATTTGCAGTAAGAGCAAAAAGCAAACAGTCAAGTCTTGAATAACAAGGAAAATTCAGATTTCAGTTCACAAACTAGTGAGTTTCTGGCTTGGATATTGAAGACTAAATTGCATTAGGCAGCTGCCAACGTTTTTATTGCACACAGTAAACTTTGGGTAATAAAAATCAAAAAGCGGCTTAGCTTTGTGTACACTACTTGATTGCTCAGGCTCTAATCAAAGTCTTACAATAAGACATCAATGCCCATTTAGCAAGCGATTAAATATTTCATGATGGTTGTCTGCATTTTATGTTGACTTCAAATACAGAACTCTTCAAAAATACTTCTTTAAATGTATTAAAGATACATTGGTAAAGATATATTGGGTCTGCCACTGCTTTGGAAATGAATCCTGTGATTGGAGCTGACATCAGAAACGAAACAGCTGGTTCTGTGACATTGATAATGTTCTACAGTACATCATGGACTGAACAGGCGGCTCTTTTTGTGCATCTGACACATCCCAAATCTCCTTTGAAATGTTACCATTATTTTTTATAGACAAGCCTGATAAGCAAAACTAGACTGAAGTGGATCGTTGTCTATACTGTTTGTCACACTACGGGTAGGTATTTCAATAAAGATTTAGTTAAATGCAAAGCACTAAGTGACAAAGGAGAGTTGGATGCATTGGCCATGTAGTGGTGAGGGCTACTAAAAGTTATCAGTTTCAGAACAAGAGAACCCCTATTACAAAGGGGAAGCTGAGATAGACAGAAAGTGTCTTAACCTTAAGTCTCACCCGCATGTCCTAATTCCTCTCAGCCCATAATACTCTTTCCATTTTAGTAATGCAAGCTTTCCATTTAATTGCTTATGTGGTCATTCGTAGAGCCTGCCACCTGCTTTGTAAAGCATGGATGGGCTCAGCTTTCATACTATCCATCTTTCCCAGTGGGGTTTTACCAAAATTAAAACTCACAAGGTGCAGTGTATCGCAGTTTCACCTCTCAGTCTCATTATCTGATACTTTCAAAAAAGCTGTACAGAGCCCCACATCTGTTGTGGGCAGAAAGGGCTTTATGCACGTAAAAAGCATTTGGGAAGAGGTTTTCAAAGGTGCGAATTAATGTATCTCAGTTGTATGGGAATCCAAGCAGTCAGCAGAACTATGCAGACACCCCACTGGACTGCAACAGGAGTTGAGTGTCCAAAGCATCACCGAAATGTGAAACTCTTGCAGAGTTTCAACCTACTTGCATACCCTCTTGTGCCAGAAAGCACTTGCATGAAAGATACCTTCGTTTTGTTTTCAAAATACAACATGAGGTAACTATCTGCGTAAAGACACATGAGAGCAAAGCAGCTGATGCTGCCCATTAGAAGCTTCCCACCCTTGTAGGGTTGCTGGGCTGCAGAGTGGGTTTGCTTCCATTCAGAGAATCCTGCCAAAAGCTGGGAAGCCCCAACCAGTCACTTCGCTCCTGCCGTGGGAGGGGATGCTTTCGGGCTGAGACACTCTCTGGGGTTTTGCTGAGCGGAAGCTCTGGGCCCCACTCCTGCAAAGAAGCGCACTGTGCCGTGACGCCGAGGGAGCGATCGCCAGCGCAGGGCCAGCCATGCGAGTCTCCCTGGAGGACAAGAGCCTCTGACCATAGCAGCTGAGGGCAAGGTCTGTTAGTTTTCTTTCTGTTCCTGCAGGGCTTTCTACAGAAGCACCCCCTGAAGAAGCAGGGAATCTGCCCTTCAGAAAGCGCCCATGGGAAATGCCCTCTGGTGAGGTCGCACCTATTTAAATGAGTTCTTGAGTCACTCTTGGGCTCTCAGTTTAGAGGAGATCTTTATTCTTTGACGTTTTGTTGTTGTTTTATTTTTATAGCTAGGGAAAACATATGTGAATCATACTATTCCTTTTGAAACCTCCTATCTTGCTAAAAATAAATAAATTAATTAATTAATCCAAGTAAATAATTTCCAAGCAGGATAAAGGTCTCTCTCACATGTGCCCCAGTACATGGTCATGTGCCTCTCTAGTCTGGCTAGTTCATAATTCAGCAGTTTAGATCACAGGAGAGCAGTTTACATGCCAGGTGAGAAACATCAAACCCTGATACCTGTTCCTGGGAGCGTCAGCCTGTGTCTCATTTACCTGGCTCGTAAGCACGGTACCACAGGGCACGCAAAACAAAACAGTTGCTCTTGCCATGATTAAAGCCATCTGTCTCTAGAGCAACTATAGGATGCTTTATCCCATTGCTTGGGGGAAAATCTTCACTCCTCAGAAGCCTCCCACAGACTTATTTATTGCCATCTATTCAGGATGCCCTGTTGCCAGAACACCTGAATAAGTAATTTTGGTTTTAACTATACTGAAACTCTCTGCATGGCAGAGGAAAGCTCCTTCTGTTTCTTTGGTAGGGAGCGAAGCAGGGCTGTTATGCTCTCCCATTAGCCTAGGGTTCATACAAGCACATACCAAGCCCCCTGGACACCCACACAGCCTCTGCATCCGTTTATGCTGTAGAGCAAGGCAATAGCTCACATGGGAGCACTGGAGCAGCCATGTGGTCACAGGTGGTTTGAACCAGACAGTGCAGGAAACATGAGGCCACAGCTGGTCACAGCAAAAGGAAATGTAGGTGCACCGGAGACACCAAATGGAGACTTACAGAGACACTGAGAAACCTAACGGAAGCCTTTGGGACCTGGCACGTGAACACCTGTACTGACCTGACCAATCTACCTACAGTCGCAGGGGAGATCTCCAGCAATTGCAGCCGAGCTGCCTACATCCTGGTCATCAGAACATTCTTCTTGTCTACCTTCAAAGCCAAAGTACATCATTCATTATTGTAATGGTATAGAAAAGAAGCAGGGTTAAGAAGATAACAGTTGCATGTCGGTAAAGGAACCCTAACCATGCAGAAGTTGGCTTGTCTATAAAATATCAATGGGAAATGGTTCACATCAAGATAGAGGTTTTGACCTCTTCTCTCATTTCTGCTCACCTTTGAAAGCACTACACACATTAAAGAAAAATGCAAAGGAAAAATACCAATTCAGTCAGCAATTTTGTTCTGCCTAAAACATCAGGTTGTTACTATTGCTTTGTCATTGGAGAAAAAAATAAGGGACTTCTGAGATGGAAGATTAGATCCCAGTTTTGAATCGAATCATCTTACAGTATTCCCTACATCATACATCTACTGATTCTGAAAACAGCACGAGATAAAGGGGGAAACCAGGTGTGTTGCCGCAGTGCTCCGCTTGCTGTTTAATGCTCGTCAGACAAATTGAAACGTGATTGAATAAACAGTCAGAGCTTCTTGCTACAGGGTGTTACAGTCTACAATATAATTGCACAAATATACATTTGGGCTTCCAAAGCATTCAACTGAAAAAAAAATAGGAGAAAGGTGTAATAGAGAAAACAGACTTAACTGCCAATAAGGTTAGAAAGGTACATGCATAGCAAACCAACCTCTGAACAACCTGCAAGCTATTATATAAGGAAGATTAATGTTAGTTCCATATGAAATAAGTCCCTGGCAATGCTTAAGAAATCAGCTTCTTCAATTCAGGCGTATTGTATTATTCCAGGTTAACAGAACAACATGGTGAAAGGCAAAGGATGGCAGTACAGTTGCAAAAATGAGCATCATTTCCAGATCCATATAGTGAGAATGCAAAACTTGCAAGAAAAAAACACCTACCTGTATTATGATCAGCAAATATTCGAGCAAAGGTGGGCCAAGAGGAGTGAAATTATCTTGAAAACAAGAAAACTGATTTCCTGTAAAGTCATAACTGTATTGCCCTCAACTGCCCTGTTCCTTATCTTTTTTATTAGTTGAAAAAAATACATATATATCAAAAAAGTCACAGAAATAAGATTTCTCACAGGTTTCACTTTTAAAAAGGAAAATTTTCTGGTATGTAACCACTGTAACCTTTGATATAATACCTGCATCCTGTTATTGTTTTTATGAATCATAGTCTTCCATTTGATTCATAGCGATGAATGCCAGCAAAGCAGCGATGCCGCCCTGCGCTAATATCCCTGCTGGAAAATCAGCATCATACCTTATCACTTATCTCTCTTGAGCCATGCATCTCTTCACAAGCATTGTCTCCCATGCTATGCTAATACTTACACATCACAACCTTCAGCTTTCATTGCAGTTATGAAAAACAAATCAGAGCTCACTTACATTTTTGCCAGTGCATATTCTGTGTGAGGACGGAGTCTTTATTTTCCTTGATGAAGATAGCTTGCCTTTTAATAGCTAACGTGTGTTTGACTCCTTTACGGGGATGTGACAACTGACTGTCAGGATGTTTCTTTCAGCTTTTTAAAAGCACCATGTTCCCGCTGAACCCTGTGATGTCATCACATCCTCCAACCACAACCACTTCTATATTTTCCCTTGCTCTCCGTCGTTCTTCATCATGGTAAACAGTTCCTTCAAGAGCAGTGAGCTCTGGAAGGTATTATGCACCAAAAGGCGTTCGATATCACCATCAAACCTTGATATCACCATCAAACCTTGAACCTGCCACTCGTAGGGCTTTTACTATAGATTTACAGAATTAAGTCAAAAGGTTGTACGGCAGACAAAACACAAGGGGCTTTTAGGAGGATTTTGACCTTCTTTGGCACTAAGAATGGTCTTGCTTCACATAAGGCAGAATTCTGCTGCTTCAGATGGCTCCGTGCACCTCGGCTGGACCGAATCAGCCTACGTGCCGTGTCTGCCTGGCCCTTTAAATGCACAACGCTTAAAATACAAAACTTGAGTGTTTGCTCCTGCCTTATGAGAATCTCAACTCCCTGGGGCCACTAAATTTGAACTTATGAGGAAACACCTGTAAACACTTCAAGCCTCATTAAACGAGGACATCTTCCAGCTAAAAAAGAAACCCTTTTTTCTGTTTTGTTTTTATCAAAATACAACACTTCCCACTGAAGAAGAGATGGCTCTTCCAAAATAGCTTGCAAAGCCAAAGCAAGGCTGAGAGTTACTTGCCATACAAGTTCAAATAAGTTCTTAGCACTAATAACAGCACCATTATATCCTGCCTACTCACACTGTTGCATGAACATAACCTCTTCAGCCTCTCAAAATTCTTTCCTCTAAAATAATCAGATCATCGTGATGACTTTTCACAAGTAACACTGATTTCAGAGCTTCATTCCCAGAGAAACGTTGTTTGGAGGCTGCACACTATGTTTGGGATTCCAGCATTCCTCTCTTCCTATTGGGTTTCTAACCACTGAATTTTCATTACCCCAGTTTGCTCTCACAAATTTGTCTTCCCATACAAAGAACAAGGCAGGATCTGGTCAGTTCATTGGCCAGGAGCCTATTGAAAGAAGTTCATCCTTTCACCTCTTGCAAGTAGGTCCATCTGGGGACCATTTCGTAACATACCGTTAGTGTTGCGCTTAATGGAAAAACACAGCAAGCAGAGTGGGAAGAAATAAGGAATGTGCACCTACAAATTGCTGCCCTCCAAACCAGCACACACCTCCTCAGTCCTCAGGCACAAGGGCATTGTTGAGCCATGTTTTGCATATCTGCATTAATGCTGACTACCAGCCAACAGTATAACATCCTCTCTGCTGTTGAAGTGCTTAGTAATAGCAGACAATGTTAGCTAATACTTCATAGATGGACAGGTAAGCTAGAATCCAATAGAGCCAAATGAAGCGAGGAAGAATACTGAAACCATCTTAAGCAGAAGATTCTGGAGTTTAGTTAAAGTCAGAGCATGAGACCATGTCAGGGAGTGTTTAGAACTGTGCTCTGTTGTAGTTTTCTTCTGGAAATATCTGAATTCTGACATCACAGAGCATGATAAATCAAGTATTCAGGCATATTTCTGGCAGGAATAAGACCTGATTTTTAAGTATGAGGACACACTCTGTCTACATTTGTGCTATGCAGAGTAGTAGAAGCGCAATTTGAGTGCCATGATCTAGTTAATGGGCTGGAGTTGGACCAAGGGTTGGAATCGATGATCTCTGAGGTCTTTTCCAACCCAGTCGATTCTGTGATTCTGTAATTGTATGCTCCAGGTCTTATGTATACATGAAGGCAGACTGCATAATACACAAAAGTAAATATACAGGCTCATATTAAAATAATCTATACGTGCATACCATCTCACCTTTAACTATGCTTTAATTGTGCTTAGAAAAGCTGTGGATAACATGAAATCACCCAGGATTAAACTGCTTTTAAGGTCTTGATATCAATGCTTCACAAATACTAAACAAGGCAGATAAAGTCTTGATGTAAAAAACATCTAAAATGAGGAAGTTGCAAAAAGAGCATGTTTTCCACAGATAAAACAGCCAGCACTAGGTCAGTGTCTGATACCCGTGTCCATATTTACACACAGTTACCAGATAAACTTTGGACATGCTAACAAAGAATCACTCTCCAGAATGTAACTTCACAGTTACACATTAAGATGTAAAGGGGTACAACGCGTAGCTTGGTGATCCCACACCATGCCAAGCAAAATAAAAGCTCTGTCAAGTATAAGCTGCTTCTCATTTAATGCATTTTACAGAAAAAGAATGCAGTTTGGTTAAGGACTATTTTGTTATGAGGTCCAAAGGAAGAAACAAAACAGTGAGAAAGATGAAAAACATCGCTTAGCAAGTATGCCTCTTCCTCTGACGACCGTTTGCAAATCATTATTCAAGTTTATAGTCTATAAATATGGCTAAAGCTCAGGCTATTGTTAGATGATCAAACAGCACCAGGAGCAGAAAGGGAGCTGCACCTTTAAGAGACACACAGAACATCAACTGCAGCCTTTGCCACTAGATGACTAGATGCAAATCCAGCTGCCCATGGTCATGCCTTGACCTGTTCACCATAAAACCAAAGCAGCAAGCTCTGTATCAGGCTGCTTGTTAGAGTCAATCAAATCTTGGCTTGGCAAGGAACATCTCTGCCCTGAGCCAGGGTACAATTTGTCATGTTCCCAGTGGCTGCATTTGGAGTCATGTCCAGAGAACAAAAGATTCACAGACAGCATTATGATTTGGTCTGACTGCCACACGCGGCTGTTCAAAGCATAACCTGAAATCAGCTGAAACGCACACGCAGAGCACCTGTACACTGTGTACAGAGCAGAAACCCTTCTCTTTAGACCTGCGGTGAGACGCATTTCTCCTAAGCAGGGCTGGTGGCTCTACATGCGCAAGAACCAGTCGAGGGTTGAAGCAGATCTCAGTGGATCCCTGCAGCTGATCTCAGGAAGATGGTAAGAGCAGGGTGCAAGCGTGACTCAGACTGCAGGTGCCTTATCTACTCTTCCAGCCAAGACGATTCAAGTGTAGAGGGGAGATGGCCAGCATCAGTTTTCTTCATTAAGATATGAGATGTGTACGTTATCAGATAATACCAGCTGGAAAACCAACCCATCAGCCACAGCATTCAGAAAACCCCTGCTGGCAAACCACCCACCACCAAACAGCGGGCAAGACTTCCATTTGAACACTCAAGTTGCAGACAAATCCATCCGTTATTCTTTTACACTACAAAGGCTGCCTCTGTCTCCCCTCTCACCAAAATCCACCGCAAATGGCAGAATTGCACGGCCTCTAAAGAAACCTATTGCTGCTGGTTCCCCTCACTGCAGAAATGCAGGTAAGCAGGATAAACTGAAGAAGTATACACATCAAGCAACACTGACTAAGGCAGCTGATAGGAGCTTCTGCTCAAGGTCATAGAAGAAAAGGGGCCAAACTTTTGGGGATGGCCCTGTGTATAAGACCGCTCATTAATCACGCTTGCTGAGGGGTGTTCCACCTTTTTTAATAGTGCAAGACATATTGGAGCAAGTACAGTACAATAAACTCAGTGTTGTGTTTTTGTGGGTTTTTTGTTTGTTTGTTTTGGGGTTTTTTTTGTGTTTTGGGTTGGTTTTGTTTTAATTCTTATGTGAGCCTCACACCTCCCACTTCACCCTCCGAAACAGGTTGATTCATACCTCAGCTTTGATAAGGAACAAATGATGCAGCCTTCGCATACGCTCAGCACTAGAGATTAAGTCTGGGCAGCGTAAATCACTCACCATAGCCCTCATGACCTCTCAGACAGTGAGGATCTGAACCCGGGACATTCCACATCCACTCTAAGGTTACTGCACATATTTTTTCATACAAAGAAACGTCCCATACTGATCTGGCCTAACATCAGCACAAAACAGAGCATGGAACCCTTCAGAACTTTTGCACACAGATGCGTAAGTGATTTCCCTCAAGAAGGTTCTGAGTTCTAGAGTAAAAGTTACAAAGCAAACAAACCAGCCAGCCCTATTTCTCACACTGAGACCATGTCTGCACTTAGAGAGATGAGAACTTCCCATGGACAATCACTTGTGTTTTCTAACACACACTAAGTTGTAGAACAAACCTTTGCAGGGTTTATTTGTACTTTGTGCTCTTTAGGAGATGATCTGGTCTGTTCCTGAGCTTCAAGATACGACTGGTTTACCCCACTTTAAAAAGTTTTGAAAACAAACAGCACAACAAACCCCACATACACACACACACAAAACCAAAAAAACACCAAACCACTGCACCACTTCTTAAAGCCAAATATTGCAAGCTGTTTGTAGTGGTCACACACGTAAGCTCAGACCTACCCTGTCCTCGCTTCTGCCTTCCTGCTGCTCACACACACGGCGTGTTCAGCACTGTCTGCTGGCAGCTCACCCATTCTCCTCACACACTCAGGTGTTTGTCTGTGAATGAGTAGCAGTCACGTTTAGTTCAAGTTTCTGGTACTGAGTCAGGCAAAGGGAACAATAGCACATAACAAACCCTGTGTCTGTACTGCAGCTGCAGGCGAGATGTGAACTAACCTTGACCAAACCAGCAAGAGGACCAAGAATGGTGATGATCCCACCAGCCTAGGCTTCTGTGCTTGCTCATAAAGCCAGCCTGGGACCACGGGCATGCTATGGTGTAGCTAATGCACACTGCAGTCCTTGTCACTGCAGGTTCTTGTTGCAGCTAGGTGCTCAAAGTGGATTGTGTACGCCTGTGCATCTCCCAAGCTTAGCTTGCCAGATCACAGTATCACAGTATGTTTGGGATTGGAAGGGACCTCAAAAGATCATCCAGTCCAATCCCCCTGCTGGAGCAGGAACGCCCAGGTGAGGTCGCACAGGAACATGTCCAGGTGGGTTTTGAATGTCTCCAGAGAAGGAGACTCCACAACCCCCCTGGGCAGCCTGTTCCAGTGTCTGTCACCCTCACTGAGGAGAAGTTTTTTCTCAAATTTAAGTGGAACCTCTTGTGTTCCAGCTTGATCCCATTACCCCTTGTCCTATCATTGTTTGCCACCGAGAAGAGCCTGGCTCCATCCTCATGGCACTCACCCTTTATATATTTATAAACATTAATAAGGTCCCCCCTCAGTCTCCTCTTCTCCAAACTAAAGAGCCCCAGCTCCCTCAGCCTTTCCTCATAAGGGAGATGCTCCACTCCCTTAATCATCTTTGTTGCCCTACGCTGGACTCTCTCCAGCAGTTCCCTGTCCTTCTTGAACTGAGGGGCCACAACTGGACACAATATTCCAGATGTGGTCTCACCAGGGCGGAGTAGAGGGGAAGGAGGACCTCTCTCGATCTACTGACCACCCTCCTTGTAATACACTCCAGGTACCATTGGCCTTCCTGGCCACAAGGGTACAGTGCTGGCTCATGGTCATCCTGTTGTCCACCAGGACCTCCAGGTCCTTTCCCCTACAGTGCTCTCTAATATGTAATTTCCCAACCTATACTGGAACCTGGGGTTGTTCCTGCCCAGATGCAGGACTCTACACTTTCCCTTGTTAAATTTCTTTAGCTTAGGTGAGCTGGTGCTGGGAGCAGTTGCACAGCCTCTCTGCTCTAACAGGGCACCAAGTGGCTGCTAAAGCAGATGGTGCTAAGGGGAGCAGGCATCTTCGTAACTTCCCCACCTACATTAACACCAGTCTGGTGACTTGCTGGCTTCCAGAGCTTGTGCACACCAACACAGCAAAAACCACCCATCCAAGCTATCTGTCGAGAAATTACACAAAGAAACACCTCCAAAATAAACCTGAAATTGACAGAAATCAAAAGCAGATCTCAAATGATTCACAGAGAAAAAACAGGATTAAGAATATCATTGAATGTTACGCACATAAATCGCGTGACTAGCTCTGGAAGTTGGCAACGTGAGACATCAAGAAAGCTTGGGGTTTATTCAGTTATGAAAGCAATGCAGCATAAAGGTTTGTTCCATGTTCCCCCTGGAGCCTCAGATGGGCTTCCTTTTGCAGTGGCTCTGCAGAGGAGCCAGTAACACGCTGCACTAAATGCTTCAATCCTTGTTTGTCGAGTCTGCTAAAGCAAAGCCTTTCTTTGAGGAGATCTTACCATCACAAATTTGTTTGCTTCTTGGCAGATTCGTATTACTTGGCTGAAACTGCCACCTGCTGGTCACCTCGCTGTCAATCTAAATAGGGTTTAGGGCTCAGCTGTGTTACCAGAGTGACAAGCAAAGATTTGCAAACGCTGACACAGGTTGGAAACAAAGAACATCCCGAAGATAATTTTAAAAGGTTGTCTAGAAACAAAGCAAAGGAGCCAAAGTTCACAGCAATGACATGCTGCAGGGTGAGCACTGCTGTTCAGGAAGGGTTTCAGCTCTGGAGAGCTCTCCAGATATATCTGGCAAGCCAGATAGCTCAGGAGTGGAAACTCACAACACACACAGTGGTCCAATGGCTACTGAAAGTGCCGGGAACAGCCAACAGTTGGAGGAGCAACTACTTCTCTGTACACCGTGTGGAAAATATCACCCGCTCCTAAGAAAAGGAGCAGGGGATGCAGAGGAGATACAGCACAGTCAGCAAATCCTTCCTCTGCAAATAAGAATTTGGGAATAAGTTCAGAACATCTCAGGCTCGGGAGATCTTCTCTTAGTCTCACGTCCACTGCCAATGCTCCTGTAAGGGGAATAATAAGGCCCATGGCTGTGACTCAAATAGTAAAATCAGGGAACAAGCTCAAAAAATAATTCAGAGACAACCCCTTTTGTTTCCCTTGATCCCATACTGTACATCCATTAAAAATTTCAAGTCATTATATTGAAAAGGAAGCTATGCAGCAACTGGTTTAGCCAAATGTGGATATAAGAGCAGCACCATTCTTGTGCAAACTTATTCGCTGTTCTGCTCTGATTTTTGTTAAGGACAGCCAGCTAAGCTGCTGTATGTCTAGGCAGATTTACGGCACATGGCTATAAAACAGAAACACTGATTGCAGACATGAATTTTCTGCTATACATCTGTCTATAAATCTTTTATCTCACCCTGATTAAAAAAATGGAGATTTAAAATATAGCAGACACTTAGAAGTTTCATCAGCATAAGGTATGTAAGTAATGTTAGCAGCAGAGAATGCATCTGAGTAGAATGCTCAAACCAGACTTTCTCAGTTAAAATACAGCATTAACTGCTGTCTGACCATCTGCACTACACATTTTTGAGTAACCCCTCTCTCACCCATTGCAGTGCAGAAAGAGAAGACTATTTTCTTTAACTCCAGAAGCACACAAGGCAGTTAATTCACACTGGCAGCTCCTTGGAAATTTAGGGGCTTTCCTTTATAGGACTCAGTTGTGAAAAATCCCTGCTCTTTCCTTTCAATGACTGGAATTCTCACTGTGTGATCCCTCATTGTGCTCAGCACAGGTACAGAAGCCAGCTGTTCCGATACTCGATGATTCTGGTGTAAGTACCAATGAAAACACTCAACTTTCCATTTAACCCTTTCCTTTGTTTCTCTTTTGTTTTCCTGCCCATAGTCTTGCACACTAGTTTTATTTATTTTCCACACAATTTCACCTCTTAAGGTACTTTGAGCCAGGGAAAAACTAATGTTGAAAGTTTACCATGGGAGAAAATCAGGCCTTGGTAATCCTCACCTGTAACACGAGGCTTGGCTACCAGAATTCATTCGCCTCATACTCTTCTGTAATGCCAGTCCTATGAGCAGCTACTGTGTGACCCAGTCTCTCCTCGATAAGACACTATGGTTACCACAATTCCATCGAGCTTTTCCAGCTTGCTTCTCCAGAGGAGCTTAAAATGCATTTGAGGAGCTCCATTCATCAGACAAAATCTGATAAACCTCAATGATTACACTCTTAGTGCAAGATACAGAAAGCTCAGGTGTTATGACTACAAGAGTTACTTACTCATTTGCACTCTTGGTTGTTTTCTTGAGAATAATGTTTTCTCAAAATAAGGAGGCAAATACAGCTAGAAATATTTCTGAGCGTGATCGCTGTACAATGCACAGCTAGATTTGAAAGTATTAGCCAAAGTCTCTTTGGAAAAACCTGCATCTTGGAGCTGCATTTCCCCTCCAATAGCTACTGTACCCTTCCTAATCACCTGCTTGGGCCGAGTGGTTCAGCAACACATTGCTGTGTATCTCCACCTGGCAAAGGGCCACACAAAGACAATTAACAATTAATGAGTGTAGACGCATTTAAGCTGAGCTCAGAGGAACAGCTTTTCTTCCAGTGAACACAAATCCGAAGGGCAATACATTTGCACAAGTTCTGCAGAAAGAATTTGGGGATTTCCCCTCATACAATCAGTCTGTGAAATGCTGAATCAGTAAGAAAATAGAATGAGACTGTAACAAACCTACGTTGAATTCATTTCCCACCCCCCCATAGAAAACAACACATAGCAGAGAAACACCAGTTGCAGGATTCCCCTATTCCTGTCTTTCCCTGTTGTGTAATGTGTCAGACTCACCAGGGATATCAGCATGGCAACAATATGAAGAGAAATTACAACATATATGATCAAAAGAGGAAACAGCTTCTGTGCGCATTAAAATTCAGGGTTTTCTTCCTTGCAACTTCGTGAACCGAGGTCACTGAAAAGTTCCAACATCCCATTAAAACACTGGCTATCAACTGGCACACAGATTCTGTCTCTGCCCAGTTT
This sequence comes from Nesoenas mayeri, assembly GCF_963082525.1. Classification (NCBI taxonomy): domain Eukaryota; kingdom Metazoa; phylum Chordata; class Aves; order Columbiformes; family Columbidae; genus Nesoenas; species Nesoenas mayeri. The sequence continues at coordinate 5,689,956 of NC_137572.1, read as the reverse complement.
TGGACCAGTACTGGTTGTAACTGGAATTGTGACCATTTGGGAGACCTATGCTCAAATATGAAGAGAGTCGGTTGTGGGTTTTCTTTCAGATTAGACAAAGCCAGGTGATTTCCAAAGAAAGAATTTTAAGTTGCTTTTATGTTTACAGAAGGGCAGAATTTTCATATTGGACTGAGCTCCGCATGGTCTGGATTACACATTAAACAATGTTAAAATAATTTATTCCTTTACAATTGGTAACAAGGGCACAAAGCCCGGGTGTGCTGGAGTTCAAGTGCATTGCACAGATGTGTGCCCAATGCAGGCACACTATGCTCAGGTGAACAAGTTCGTAGCTTTCAGGATGAAGGCTGGTTTTTGTTGTTGTTTTTTATAATGTCAGGGGTTGAAGGGCCCTGGAAAGCTCATCCAGTGCAATCCCCATGGAGCAGGAACACCCAGATGAGGTTACACAGGAAGGTGTCCAGGCGGGTTGGAATGTCGGCAGAGAAGGAGACTCCACAACCCCCCTGGGCAGCCTGGGCCAGTGTTTCTGAGGAGCCCAGAACTGGACACAAGATTCCAGGTGTGGTCTCCCCAGGGCAGAGCAGAGGGGCAGGAGAACCTCTCTGACCTACTGACCACCCCCTTCTAACCCAGCCCAGGTCCCATTGGCTTCCTGGCCACAAGGGCCCAGTGCTGGCTCATGGTCACCCTGCTGTCCCCAGGACCCCCAGGTCCCTTTCCCCTACGCTGCTCTCTAATGGGTAATTCCCCACCTTATACTGGAACCTGGGGTTGTTCTTACCCATATACAAGACTCTACACTTGCTCTTGTTCTATTTCATTACATTTTCCCTGCCCAGCTCTCCATCCTGTCCAGGTCTCTGATGGCAGCACAGCTTCCAGTGTCACCACTTCTCCCAGCTTGGTGTCACTAGCAAACTTACTCATAGTCACTCTATTCCCTCATCCAAATCATCGATGAATATATTGAATAATACCAGCCGCAGTACTGACCCCTGGGGCACTCACTCAGCTAAAACTCACCTGTTTTCTACGCCTGTGCTCCTCTACTGCTGGTGAAAATGACAATCTGGGCAGTGCCACTCACCAGCAGAGCTGAGCGGGTGCAGCAGAAACCAACCTTTCCAAGGCACAGGGTCAGGGTGCAGGGCACAAATATCTGCATTATGCTGGTGGTGCTTAAGGCTCTCAAGAATTTGCATGAAGTTTTCTGTTTTATCTGATAACACCACAGAGAAACAAAACAAATCAGATCATACTGTTCCAGGCGTAAGTTGCTACAACGAGATAAACTTGGACTTTCCCAGCTAAGTATCTCAATATTGTGAAAATATTATGACTCAATTATTCTGATTTGTTTCTTCTAACTTTGAAACATACAAATGAAACATTTGAAACAAATGAACAGAGATGCTAAATATTTCCATATAAGGAAAAACATTGTTTTCAGTTTCCCTTCCAAGCTTTGTCAGTGCTCAATGTAGTCAAAACTAAATGTATTTTCTTAACAGCCACGACAAATTGAACATTTCAGCCCTTTAACTGAGGCATAAAGACTTAAAGCACAACAATAAATCCTGCCCTGTCGTTAAATAACAGAGTGCTCGTAAACGGCATTACCTTTTTGATTAGCTGTATCAAACAAACTAACTAACAAACCAAACACAGCACATCCAACTAAATGCCAAATTCACAGAGTATGGAGTTGAGGATTCAGGTAGGAAGGGTCCCCATGAAGGCTGCATTCTGTTCACATCCTTAGTGAGCAATCAGCTTCTGAAAATGGTTAGATACGTTTACTTGTCCCCAACTTGGACAAAAGCTCTACCATGCCATCTACAGGCACTTTCCTCCTGCTTGGAATTGCTCTCAAGCATCAACTACCAAACAAGGGGAGACTTTTGCTGTTTCATGTATGTTCTGTGGGAGAATAATGAATTAGATCTCCACTAATATTAACACTGGTCCCACTGCCACACAAAATTATAGAGCTTTTGCAATAACACTCATCACCTTATCAGACGAGAACTTTGCTGGAAATTAGTGCAGGCTAACAACGCTTACTGTGTATTTCATGGTTCCCAGGACCTGCATCTATTCTGGCTCAAAGATCTCCACCAGGGGACTTCTGCTTCTGAAATTACTAGAGCACAAAGCACCGAGCAAAGCCTGCAAAGTATGCTGTGCATCTCTAGGCATTGAAAGCCAAAGCAAAGCCAGCTGGAGACAGAAAATAAGCGAGCTTGGCAAAAATAAACCTAGTCACTGTCTAATGCTGGATTCACATCCACATCAGCTGCGCCTGGCTCCTCCAAGGGCCATGAAATCTACACTGCCCAAAGTTTCTTGGTTGCTCCATCCCACCTAGAAAGGCAGCGCTCAGCACCTACGGAGTTTGCACTGGAAGCAGATTAAGGCAGGACACAACATGTTTCATGGGGACCATCACATTTTTCTGACCGCCTGGATTTGGCTCAAGGCATAAGCAGCCTGATGAAGTGCAGCTTGCTGTTGTTGACTCATGCTGAAAACGACCACTCGTCCTGCAGGAAGAGTAAGATTTGCTCAATCTCTCAGGAGCAAGTTTGGAACTCTGTGAGAGAAGCGAGTGAAACAGTATGAGCAAGTAAAATGCCTCTGAGATTAAGTTTTAGCAGAAAAATATGTCTCTTAAAGCCTGCCATGGACACCAGCACACCCTCATCTTGCCCAGCATCCTGCCTCTATTTGCACCCTCAAAACACAGAGACAGAAGCTCCAAGACTAAATGAAATATTTAAGAGCTGAAATTGTAGGGGCAGTAGCTGTAGCATAAGGAAGTAGTACTGGAATTCACCCAGCAATACAAATGACAAAGAAGGATTAGATGGAGGTTGGTACTCACGGAGAAATTAGGTCAGACTCCACAGAACGTGAAATGATTTATGCTAATGAAATATTAACTCACAACACGAGTGAATATGTTGGCACTTTCATGGGAACTTACTCCTCAAGGAAAAAAAGTACATGTGGCAAGAAACCAACCCAAACAATCACCAGGTAAGACTGGTTTGGTCAGGAGCCTGGTCCTCAAAACATGACATAGCCTTCATTTATTTATTCATGGCTCAAGCAAATGTTATGAATTATAGCAAGAACAATTCTAAAGTAAATCTCTCCTATCACCAATAACTATATTTACATAGAACTACTCAAGAGTAGCAATTTTCTCATTTGTCCCCTTAGATCTCCAGGAGATATCAGTTGCACAGAATGAAGATTTATTCCCAGACTGTTATTGGAGGGCTATGAGATACAGGCTATTTTCCTCACCTGAAGTGTGTGCCGTGCTTTACTTGACAAAGCTTATTGGGCACAAGCAATTGTAGACGACAAAAGTTGGTGTGGAATGGAAGGTTTATCTGGGAGCTGATATCTGCGAGAAAGAGGTTTGAATTCTCTGGCAAGAGAGTCTGAACCCAGGTTCCTGGAGGAACGAGCACGGCGTTGCCGTATTCGGCTGTTCTGTGTTATAACTCAAATATGCAAGACAACGGCTCCACATTTCTGCCTGTTCAATAACTGGCCAAATGTTGTCAAGCTGTTGCTGTGTAGCCTTTCAATAGCTCCTGTGAGGATTCTGTAATTCAAAGCTACACAACTGCTTGAGCACCTTTGAAACAGAGCTACCAAATGCTTTGCAAGTTGCATGCTAAGACACTTTGCATGCTTGCAAGCACAGTGTGTTTTTCTTAGGCTATGGTTACTGCCATCATTTCTGGCTACCTTTAAGCTGTCCTTGACTTCAGTGAAAAGGCAGGTTCTAAAATACAAGGGGAAGGCAGTCATTGAATGCTTAGCACATTTTTCTCCCTTCCACCAAGCACTGTAGCTAATTAATCCACATCAAATACACCCAGAACTGTGTTACTCCTTGTCAGTTCAGTAAACTGTTTCAGCACATGCTCAGCTATAGCAGCAGGAATAGGCCCCATAAAGATCAGCAAGAGTTCTCTTAAAGTTCTGAACTGAGACTAATGTTCTCTTTACCATCCTGTGTATCTCACCAGTCTTTGACCCTTGTGAGATCCCTCATACATCCTCGTCTCACTGTGACATTTCTCCTTAAACATTGTGCCAAAGCTTAATAGGACATAAAGTGTTAGTTAATAAAGCTATGTCACAGAGCTGTGCATACATAAAACTCCTTAGGATTAGTTTATTCTATTACAAAGGAACTGAATGCTGCTGAATACTTTCCATAGCCTTGTTGATTAATACAGTGTACTTCCTTATTTTTAGATAAATAGTAGATGTCACAGTTATTAAAGAAAACCAAAAAGGAATACTATACACAGTGCTGAACAAATAAAGTAGTTCAGCAATCCTGGAAACTCTACAGGATTGTTTTTCAGAGTTCTGCTCTTATTCATTGTGTTATTACTCAGAGATTAGCATAGCAATGTCTGGATCAGATGTCATAATTAACTGTTAACTTCAGCTATCATCGACTTGATTACCCACAATTAGATGACTTCTGTTTGCTCTGTCTCCTTGGGCCAGCTAGAATCTTATAATGACAATTGAATAATGACAATAGCTCCAGCATCTCTGTTGTTCCCCACTGTTGGCTGTAAGGGGCCCATTTTATATCCACGCTCAGGGTAGGATTTTTTGGTGTATCTCAGAAAAGCGTCATATCCTTCCAGACACAACCAGCACCAACCGGATGAAATCTCACGGAGCCTAACAGGTCTAAACTAATCAGTAAAGACACTGCATCACATTTCAAATAACCTCCCCAGTGCAAGGCTCTTTCTGGCTCTTCCCTTGCTATGTAGTCCAGGCAGAACTGTGCACAACCATATACAGAATAAGCAGCGTTTTCAGGTCTGCACAAAACCACTTCTCTCTTTTCTTATGGAGCCACGGCAAGACGGCATTAACTGACCTCAGTGGAAGCTGTTTCCCTGAAGCTGAAAAAATTTGGATCAAAGCCGTTGGGTGTGAAATATAATCTCAGCGTATGGGAAAAAGGCTCTGAAACCTGACCCCAGATTAAAAACCATTGTTGTGTGTGACTTCCAATGTATTCGCTCAGAAGGGAAAAATTGATTTAGGGCCTTTATTTTCTTATCCCCACTTATGTATTACTTTAATCATTAACCCTAAATAAGCAAATTTTTAATGTAACTAGCTTGCAGTTAATAGGAGAGTATTTGCAATTTGGTCCTTCTTAAGTCTTACTTAATTCAGCTGCTCTGGCTCTCTGGCTTGTTGAAGGACCTCTTGTCCAGCTCCAGAGCCCCAGCTCCCTCAGCCTTTCCTCACACGGGAGATGCTCCACTCCCTGCAGCATCTTGGTGGCTGCGCTGGACTCTCTGCAGCAGTTCCCTGTCCTGCTGGAACTGAGGGGCCACAACTGGACACAAGATTCCAGGTGTGGTCTCCCCAGGGCAGAGCAGAGGGGCAGGAGAACCTCTCGGACCTACTGACCACCCCCTTCTAACCCAGCCCAGGTACCATTGGCTTCCTGGCCACAAGGGCCCAGTGCTGGCTCATGCTCACCCTGCTGTCCCCAGGACGCCCAGGTCCCTTTCCCCTACGCTGCTCTCTAATGGGTAATTCCCCAACTTACACTGGAACCTGGGGTTGTTCCTGCCCAGATACAAGACTCTACACCTTCCCTTGTTCTATTTCATTAAATTTCTCCCTGTCCAACTCTCCAGCCTGTCCAGGTCTCTGATGGCAGCACAGCTTCCAGTGTCACCACTCCTGCCAGCTTGGTGTCCCCTCGCCGATTGCTGCTCTGTAATCGATCCAGTGGAGAATCACTGAACTTTCTTTGCGCTTGCCAGGATCGAGTCCGCGTCAAGCCCAGCCAGATCAACTCAGTTATTCAGGTATCACATGTCTTCGAAGAGAAAACTCGATACCTTTATAGACATACCCAGCTTGATGTCAAAACTGGTGCACCAAGGAACTTCATGGAATATTTTGCTACCATAAGCAAAACAGTGCAAGGGCCAAATTCAAATAGCACATGTTTATGGTTAATGACAGGCTAGCATTTAACTTCCTGACTTAAGTGGTTTACTGAATCCCTGCCAGAAAAGGGAAACCAAAGACAACGACAAGATAAAACATGGCAGAAAGCAAGCGTGTACCCTTAATGACATTCTCCACTGCATCACCATGAAGTCTGAGATTAAGCAGAAAAAGAAAACAGAGTATTAAGCATTTCATAGCCATCTCAGACAAGAATAAGAATGAAGAGAAAGGATTTGAAAATAAAAATAAGATGAAAAATTAGGGATTTTGGGCTCAACTTCCCCATCTTTGTTCGTGTGGCATAATTCACATCTCCATGTAAGCAAGAAAACTGCTCTAGTAGCACCAGTGTCCCAACAGAAGAACAGCTGATCCCATGAGCTTTTGTCTGTCAGGGACAGGACTCAAAAGGTGAGGAAGACAATATTGTGAAAGAGTTGGAGAAACCAGGTACTTCGACTGGCTCCCAGCCATGTCATTGTATTTCAATAACTAAGCAGATAAACGATCCTTAAAAAGGAAGAGAAGAGGCTGTAAATAGAGAAGACTGCTCAAGTACCCAGGCTCAAAAAGAAAAGGTGTTTGCGGCTCTGGGTCACAGACACGAAATATTAACCCTAATTGTGCAGCCTCAAATTGAGTCTATCCTCTGCAGAACCAGCAAAAGTCCTCTCTTTTACCGAAGCGTTGTTTCGGTATGGATTTACAGGCCTAAATTAAATTCACACCAGGTAACAACCCCCTATTAATCTGCAGGGAGACAAAAAGGGACGTTTTCAAAGGCAGGAATGTCAGGAAGCAGAGTAGTTCAATCTTAAGATTTAGAAACATAAGAGAAGGCAGGGAAAAGGAGGAGTAGCTGTGATATTTATAGCAAGAGATTATAAAGATATTCAGAGTGGAAGCCGGCTGCCTTATTATGTGCATCTTGTGCTTGCTCAAATGCCTTTGGGTACCCAAGACATCTGCAGGGAGCTGTGACTCGTCACTCACAGACCTGCACTGGTCAAGGTGCTGTGGAACATCCAGCTCCTCTGAAACAACAAGATGTTTATGCACACGAATGAAGCCATAGCTCACGCAACAGAATCCACGCCACGTAGTCACTTGTGTTCTACACTTCTAACATTTAAATGCTACAGTCTGTGAAGCCTTTGAGATTCATGATTTCACCTGATCTTCCATCCGGACTGTTCTGACTTAGTTCCTAAGACCAGCTGCATTTTCGGAACTGCGCTGTCCCTTTCATCCCGAATTGTAGCTGGAGTTGACAGTGATGCTGTCAACCAGCACGAATGTCCCCCAACTTTTGCAGGGGGGAAAAAGTAATAAGAATAGTATTTGTGCCATATTCCTCACGGATGTGCATTTTAAAACAACATTGGGTAACTCCGTGAAATCCTTTTACACCAAATTTGTTTCAACACGAGGCTTCGACATCCTTATCTTCCCCTTTATGCTCCTCCTTGCTGATCTCTTTCTGTATCCGATGTGTTTTGTTTGCTAGTGGGGCTTTCCCACAGTCTAATTCACAGCACCATCTGGTGACAGGACTTGGGATACCGAGAAGAAAACTATATTGCTCACTTTCCAACTTCTAAGCTCTGGTTTGGGTTCTGTGGTTTTCGTTTATTGGGTTTTTTGTTTAGGGGTTTTTGTTTGTTTTGGGGGATTTTATTTGGTTGGTTTTTAATTGTTTCACATTAAAAGGATTATGAAAAATTGCATATGAGTAGATTCTCGGTGAGAAAACCTCTGGAAATCTTTTCTTGCAACATCTGTCCAAGGTCTGAGCCGATAAAAATCTTTCTTACAGGAATACTGGGTAAAGTGAGAAGCACCCAAAGGAAAACACATCACAAGTCTCCAAATAAGATTTTTTTCCCTTTCATCTTTGTAGGCAAATTAGGTCCCTAAATTTAAATTTACCTTCAGCTTAGCTGGATATTTGTGACAACTATAGGCTGGGGAAAATCTATGCCAGAAACAGCTGAGTAAGCAAGGTTAACACCTTGCCTGGCTAGTTACTCCGAAAGCTGAGCAATGTTGCATATAGTTTGGCATTGGGTGACCAATTCCACAGCAGATTTGCCAAGTCAATGTGATAGAAACATACACCACCGACAACCCATCTGTTCCCATGGGAGGTCACTGTTGCTTCACAGAATGGACCAGATGTGCCAGTTTCAGGTTAACAGCACAGTTAAGTCAGAAACACCAAGAAACCACTTTCTCTATAGTAGCTCAGAGTTTCTCTCCTTAATTCCCTTTTCCAGAAAACAAAAAGCAAGCAAACAGTTTCACAGTTTTGAGTGGAGATGGATACTTCCCAGAGCTGTACTAAGAGGAAACCAAATCACACCTCCAGATTCCCTAAGGCACTGAAAATGGGCAAATCAAAATAGCTTTTTCATCCTTGATAGCCTGCAATTCTTCAAACCTTCACAGAATCACAGAACAACAGAGTGTCAGGGGTTGGAAGGGCCCTGGAAAGCTCATCCAGTGCAATCCCCCCATGGAGCAGAAACACCCAGATGAGGTTACACAGGAAGGTGTCCAGGCGGGTTGGAATGTCTGCACAGAAGGAGACTCCACAACCCCCCTGGGCAGCCTGAGCCAGGCTCTGCCACCCTCACCAGGAAGAAGTTTCTTCTCACATTTCAGTGGAACCTTTTGTGTTCCAGTTTGCACCCATTACCCCTTGTCCTGTCACTGGTTGTCACCAGAAGAGCCTGGCTCCATCCTCCTGACACTCCCCCTTTCCATATTGATCCCCATGAATGAGTCCCCCCTCAGTGTCCTCTTGTCCAGCTCCAGAGCCCCAGCTCCCTCAGCCTTTCCTCACACGGGAGATGCTCCACTCCCTCCAGCATCTTGGTGGCTGCACTGGACTCTCTCCAGCAGTTCCCTGTCCTGCTGGAACTGAGGGGCCACATCTGGACACAAGATTCCAGGTGTGGTCTCCCCAGGGCAGAGCAGAGGGGCAGGAGAACCTCTCTGACCTACTGACCACCCCCTTCTAACCCACCCCAGGTCCCATTGGCTTCCTGGCCACAAGGGCCCAGTGCTGGCTCATGCTCACCCTGCTGTCCCCAGGACCCCCAGGTCCCTTTCCCCTACGCTGCTCTCTAATAGGTCATTCCCCAACTTACACTGAACCTGGGGTTGTTCCTGCCCAGATTCAAGACTCTACACTTGCCCTTGTTCTATTTCATTCCATTTTCCCTGCCCAGCTCTCCAGCCTGTCCAGGTCTCTGATGGCAGCACAGCTTCCAGTGTCACCACTCCTGCCAGCTTGGTGTCACCAGCAAACTTGCTGATAGTCACTCTATTCCCACTTTTCCCAGCCCAGCTTTCACTGGGTAGGAAGCTAAATAATTCTGTCCCTAGCAGAAGGAATCAAGAGGTACCAGCAGTATCTACAGATCCTAGAAGGCCGTATTTGCAATCTCTCTGCTTGCTGTGCATGTCAAAACTTGCCGTGCCATGATGTATACAGGAGGACAGGATGTAGCATCATTAGCAGGTCCAATTTTAAAATTACTATTGAAAATACAGAGATGACGCTGTAAATGGGCAGCTCATTTCCGGTAGTACTTGCTTATAGAATGAAGCTCAAAAGAGTAATTGAAATTAGAGTAATAAAATGTTTGCTTAAAATATCAGGTACTTATTCAAGTTGGAAACTGGAGAAACACAAGATTCCCCATTAAACAAATACAAAGCCTCAGAGACAGTGTCTTGTTGTGCCACATTCCCAGGTTTTTGTTGCTAGTTTTGGAAATCTGCTTCTCATGGCTACAGGGATGCACTTTGGTCCTTTCTGTACCACAAACCCAGGCTAATTCCTGTGAATGTGATATATTAAGAACAAGCAGTGTAAACTATCCAATATGTGGGTTGGAGTATGGAAGAGAACAGAAAGATGAGGAGTCTCCAGTGTGATTTACTGTCCAACAAATGCCAGGATTCAGCAATGTAATTTCCTATTTGCATTAGGCCAAGTTCTCCCAACTATACACGTGTTGAGTAATTCCTTAAATGGTGCCTCATCCTGTTGATTTGAACAGTACCATTTACAGAAAAACATAATAACATAACAAATAGAAACAATATCCTTAATGGAGCATATAGAATCTGTGGAGAGAGAAGTGCTAAGCTATGTAAATTGGAGGGGATGTCTTGCCTTCGGTTATTTATTTTTCCTTCAATAGCAATAGGTCGCCTTACACAGCCTTGCAAAAATCTGCCTTTGGGGAGGAGGGGGGAACGAATTCACAAATCATTTACTTTAGGATCAGTTGCTTGTTTGCACAATGCTGTTAATTGGTCTGATTAAGTCCAAGGCGGCTTTTTCCCTACTCACGCCATTTGCAGTAAATCAACCGGAGTTTAGCTCTCAGACCTAAGGAAAAGCATTTTTCAGCTTGTACTCAATCTCTTCTCAGGAAAAGTCATTTCTTCATCGGCCGCTGCGGATTGTGAGGAAGGAGGGTGGGGCCGTCCCAGGCTCACATCCCTCCAGCCATACCCGAGTATAAAAACGGGGTGAGAATTGCAGCCAAGAAACTCCCCAAAGCCGTTTCCAGTGATTCCAGCCTGCTGGCTTTATACTGCAACACCTCGCTGTTGAACAGAGGGAAGCTGGACCCAGCTCACCGTGGCTCGTTACACTGGAGAACAAAATACAATCACCATGTTCTCAATGTGAACCTGGATTGATGTTTTTTTTTTTCCTTAAACACGACCGAATAAGTTTTTTCGCTCCGCTTTTATTCTTCACTCCTTTTCTGCACCCGCAGTGGTCATGTTGCAAACAGTCTGCACGAGTCCTGAGCTACTGGTCAATCAAAACACCAGCAAAAATGAGATCAGTGTCTACAGTCCAGCCCAGGGATCTCCACTGCCTGGAGAAACCGCCAGTCCCAAAAGCTATTGCCAACAGAGCCCAGCCTTGCCAGACTCTGGATTAACTGAATTTAATGTTGCAAGTCCCAAGATTCACCCTCCTCCTTCATGTAAACCTCAAGAGATGTCTGCTCCCACTGGTAAGATCGAATTTTTATTCACATTTTCTATTTTATGTAACACTATTATGCTTCTTTTACAAACCAAAGTACACCGACTTGCAACTCCTTTTGTGCTAAGCAGAGAGCTGAACTAACAGTGCACATACCGAGCTTCTGTGGCAATAATACTGAAAATTTACGGCATGCTGTCCTACTCACATCTTGTTTTAATTTTCTCGTGGACTGCTGCTGGAATCAGAAATTACTCTATTTGTAAAGGATGCTCAATATTCCATTATTTCTGTCTATCATTTTGCTGCTCGTTTACATGCTGAATTGCAAGTTTTGTTCTGAATCCAACAGCAAGTTAATAGATATGACCTGACTTATTAACATTACAATGTTATGTGAAAGTGTGTTTGATGAATCATTGCTTTTGCTGACTTCTTCAATTTCAAGGATACATCTGGGCATGTAATCTGATCTGTCATATAGCGTTTTTACTGTAAAATAGCTTGAAAGATAATAATATATTAGCAATTCTGTGTTTGGTTTTTAATAAAGCTTTTGAGAGGCCTTTCAAATACTCTACAAAGACTAAATAATTCATAGCCAAAACAACAGTCTAAAAAGGAATTATTGCCATTTCTAGAGCAGTTTGAGAAATAAAGTCTATTTTTTGAAGTCTCAATGTTTTAACTATTCAGCGATAGATTAAGCATTCAGAAATGTCGAAAGTATTAGCACAAAATGACAATTCAAGAGATATTCCAAATGCACCGTTTGCTCCTTGGGATTCAACACCTTTCTGCCAAAGGGGCGTCAGTCTCATTGCCTGGAGCAGGGAAGAGAGACGCTATCACGCAGCTAGAAACCGCACCTTCTGTGGCTGGTTTCTGTGCCAATATTGTCTGCTCTGAGACACCCCAAGTTTGGGGCGGTGCGCTGTTCCCATCTGTTGAGCTCCTACCTAGCAGGACTTAGCCAGCCAGGCTCCAGCAGCTGCCACAGAGCACATGAGCAGGTTTCAGTTGGGTAGGAACATTGGTAATGGAATATTGGTATTGGTATTGCCTACCCTGTGTTGTACTGAGCGCTGACTGCTCCTGCAGCAGCACCTGCTTGCCCAGGCTGTGTACATCTTAACTTTAGGCTTAATCACAAGTGTGTTTAACTTAGGTTTAATCACAAGTATGTTTTAATCACAAGTTCTGTTCTCTTTCCACGTATCACGAGATGAAGACCTTAATTAATGCGATAAAGTTACCATTTTATAATGACAATAGCTGTTACTGAATGCATTCTGTATAAAGATGATCATTCCCAAGGCGGGGGATGACACAGTGTTTCAAAAAAGGTATTTCAAAAGCAATGCATTTAGGCTCCTAATCTGGGCAAGTCTTTCAAATCTGGGGATTCGAGTACAAGATGCAAGAGAACCTAATGCAAACAATTACAGAACAGCTTGTTTTGACAAAGACAAGCTTGTTTGGACAGCTAGAGATACTCTCAACTTTCATTTCACTACAGAAAATCATTGCTTCCCTTTGAATCACATCACGTTGACTTCCAAACTCAGCAAGAACCATTGGAGAAAGATGGACATAGCATCACTATCTCATTTCTGAAACAATTCTGGTCCTTATTTTTCCACTGATACCAATACAACAAACCACAGGAAAGGAAACTGCAAAGACAGATTTACTGCAACAGATGAAAACACGAACATGACTAAGAGGGGCAGTAATTTAACCAGTGCTGACATATTCCCCCAAAGCAACCGTACTCTAAGCCAGTATGGCACTCCTGAGCTGAAGGGCACCAAGAAAAGCTGCTCAAGCCCAAGTCTCAAGACAGCGTGTTTATTTCTGCGCTGCTGGAAGCTTTAAACCAGAAACATCTGAATCATTTTCCTTCTTTTTCCCAATCACCCATCTGAATTTCCTTCTGCATTGTTACCCTGCCCCTGTTGTCCTCTTTCCAGCTTCACTGGGACATTTACACCTGGGATAGTCTCTTGGCTCAAAACTGGAAGTGTCCCATCACACTAGAGCTTGACAGAGCCTTCATGGGATAATTCACAGTTTAACTCTACTTATGCCTTCAGACTGAAGATCCCACAGCAAGCTTTGGGGAATGGTTTTGTCTTGTTTCTTAACAAAATAATCCCCTTTGTGAGGCCACACAGTCTGTTGTAGCCCAAAAAGCGATGCGTTCAAGTAATTGTTAAATAGCATGCAGGCCAGAACTAAGGAACATGTAAGGGAATATTTCCCACAATTCAGGATGAATATCAGAATCATAGGCCTTCTGTCAGGGTGACCACATCCTCCCACTATTCTATAACAGCTCAGAGAATTATGTTACATTAAGCATCATGTTATGACTTTTCCAGACTCTGGACTTAGCTCTGGTCCCCCTCAGAAGTGCTACATGGGAGTGAGAGTAAAGATGCCAGTACGCGAATTACTGAGGAAAATTCGGCTTTCCAAAGGTCTGGACCCAGCTCACAGCAAGGTGAGGACTCTCGGGTTCAGAAAGGCTGCTCCCTAAATGTAGCATCCTGATACTTGCCCATCACACTCCCACTCTGGAGCGGTTACACCTACAGCTGCTGCTTCTCCCATGCACCAAGTAAATATTTTTGATGAAGGCAGAGAATATACCACATTTTAACAGGCTGAGGGCATGGAGATTTCTACATCTACAGTCTCTGCTTTGCAAAGAGCGTTGCACAGAACACAATTTACTTTGCTCATGTTACAATAGTTGCCATTGTTCTGTCTTCTCTTACGTGCAAAGCATCTCCAATCGAGTGGTTTTGTCTCCCTAGGAAACTTCATTAATGAAGATGGAAACCAAAGGATCCTCACGAAAAACAGGTTAGGAAACTCCTCTCTGGTGACAGAGCCTCCTTTTGTATTGGGCTGATCACTGCTAGGTACCCAAAGAGCTGGACCACTTTCTCCCGTGGTCAGTCTCCTATACTGGTTTCTAGTTCCCCTTAAATTACAAGAAGAGACTGTGTTGTCTGTTATCTGGGACAACATTTCTGATGAGAGTATCTTCTGTATGTGTCTCCCTCCCACCCATCCCCCGATTCAAAATAGCTTATTTCTTCTTTTCTTTCCAACAGCAAAGAGAAGAGTTCACCCTTATACAGAGAAACAGCTTAGACAGGTATGCATAACACCTTCGACTCTATGCTGCCAGCCTCCTCAGGCATATTTCATGTTATATCACTGAGTGAGAACAGGACAATTCATGTCTGATTTCCCTCCCCCATCTTCCACCCTCCCCAATTTTGTTGCTTTTTCAGAGCAAGCAGAGCGTTGGGCAAACACTAAAAGGCTTAGAGGACCTTGATATCCTGGTGGAGGTACTGCAGGAAGACCTGAACAAAAGCCAGCTGAAGAAGGAGTCTCTGCATTCTGTGCCGGATGGCTTTTGCCAGGGCTTCTCTGCAGATCTGCAAACCTCTTGGTGGGAAAATGGAGGAAGCAAGCAGGCAGCTGGTGGCCCGCAGGAAAGACATCACACCTTAACTAAGCTGCATTCGTACTGCTGGCTTAGAGATTCCAACTCAGTATTGCAGGGAGAAGTAGAGACTTCGTTTCACAACGCTCAGAAAAATATGCGAGAGTCGAACTCAGCAGGAATATGCTCAAGGACAAGCGAGAAAGAGAGTGCCTGGTGGGTACAGGATGCGTGCACGAGTACCCAGGGAGATTTCCCAAGGCATTCTGCACAGGACACATCTCCACGCATTAACCCATCAGGAGCCTGTTCAGAGGTGCTTCTGGAAGCTCACACAAGCTCTCCAGACTTTGAGGGCTATTTGAAGTCAACCCAAATTTCTCTCACGCAGCAGGATCTTTCTGCCACCTCTTTCTTCCAGTTCCAGCTACACAGGGAAGAAAGTTTACTGAGAAACATCCCAGAGGACAAACTGCTCGCACCTGATGAAAATGGCAACAGGTCTCCAATTTTCCTATTGAAATACATTGCTTTCTATTTCCTGGGGCATTGCTTGTCCCGAGGCTTTGCTCTAGCTTCAACTGCTAGTTTGGGTCACTTCTGTAGCAAAGGCTTCCATGCTTAACGAGAATCCCAAACTTGCCTCAATACTTCAGCAAATAGTAAGAAAAGATTCCATATTTGCTGTATTGCCAAACTACAGCTGACATCATGACAAATTCAGAGTGTTAACAGTATTGAAAACTGTAGATAATTACTCGCATTATCAGTTGGTAATAAAAATGGGTGGGATGATTACACCAAAACATACGTAGTCTAGAGCATAAACTTCCTAAGAACTGGGAGCGGCTGATAGAAAGAAAAGAGAACCAAGAAATCCTGGCAGACAAAATCAGCAACTCCATTATTAATATCTCGCCTAAATAAATAAAACTCTTAAACATCCCAAGATTTTGGCATTTGTGAACCTTAACACTTCATGTTTTAAAATACATTCTGTATTTTTTTATATACTTTGGAGTATTTTAACCCCTACTTTATCTTCTAATTGCTTAAAACTATGTTCCGTTCCAGGCTGCTGCACAAGGCTGTTGCACAGGGGAGAAGAGCTCTGACTTATGCTCTTGCACAAAGATTCGCATCCTTAAATAAGATCGATGAGAAGGATGCAGAGAAGCGGGTATGGTGCTAACTTACCAAGAATAGGTTTATTTTCTATCACACACAAACATCTTTTAAACCCCAGTCAAGCACCGGCCATCCTTTTGGACAAGGTGTGGCTACTGTCATTGCAAAGAGGGGAAAACAGGAGCAGGGAGGAAGCGATCTGAACAGGCCAAGTATAGGCACAAGTGGGAACAGAACCCAGAGTCCCAACTCTGCACTTCATTCCCTAACAAGCATTGCTCTTCTAAAACTATTTTTACGGGAAAAATTTAATGAAATATAACAAGGGAAAGCGTAGAGTCTTGAATCTGGGCAGGAACAATGCCAGTTCCAGTGTAAGTTGGGGAATGACCTATTAGAGAGCAGCGTAGGGGAAAGGGAGCTGGGGGTCCTGGGGACAGCAGGGTGAGCATGAGCCAGCACTGGGCCCTTGTGGCCAGGAAGCCAATGGGACCTGGGGTGGGTTAGAAGGGGGTGGTCAGTAGGTCAGAGAGGTTCTCCTGCCCCTCTGCTCTGCCCTGGGGAGACCACACCTGGAATCTTGTGTCCAGCTGTGGCCCCTCAGTTCCAGCAGGACAGGGAACTGCTGCAGAGAGTCCAGCGCAGCCACCAAGATGCTGCAGGGAGTGGAGCATCTCCCGTGTGAGGAAAGGCTGAGGGAGCTGGGGCTCTGGAGCTGGACAAGAGGACACTGAGGGGGGACCTCATTGCTGGGGATCAATATGGAAAGGGGGAGGGTCAGGAGGATGGAGCCAGGCTCTTCTGGTGACAACCAGTGATAGGACAAGGGGCAATGGCTTCAAATTGGAACACAAAAGGTTCCACTTAAATTTGAGAAGAAACTTGTTCCTGGTGAGGGTGGCAGAGCCTGGCCCAGGCTGCCCAGGGGAGTTGTGGAGTCTCCTTCTGTGCAGACATTCCAACCCGCCTGGACACCTTCCTGTGTAACCTCATCTGGGTGTTCCTGCTCCATGGGGGGATTGCACTGGATGAGCTTTCCAGGGCCCTTCTAACCCCTGACATTCTGGGATTCACAAACAGTTCCTCCCATTTTTCTCTTAGACTGCATTACATCTTGCTGCAGAAAAGAACCAACACCTGATGGTGAGTGACCTGATATCCCTAGGAGCTAATGTCAATGAACAGGACAGCTTGGGGAAAACTCCACTCCACCTGTGTGCAAAGAATGGATATTTGAAGGTTTTAGAGGTAAGTTGGTCACTTACGTTGTACAAAAAGGTGTGCAAACATAGACCAAACAGAGCAAACACATGTTCTTTGGTTTAAAATATGCAAGGGTTTTCTATACCTGAAAATTACCCTTGGTCTGATGTCGTTAAAGTAAGATGGAGCTGGGGAACGGGAGTATTTTCACACTGCCAAAAATCAGGACTAAACTCAATCTTCTTCATTTCAGGTTTTCAAAAACTGCAAAACCAATGGCATATGTGTGGAAGTGAATCTGACTGACCATTATGGTGAGAGGAAAAGCGTAACCATATAAATGCTTAGTGTTGACTCAAAGTTTCAGAACACATATCTTATCTAGGCCAAAGAACGTTCAATTTCATGTTTAAAAATAAAAGGTCTAGGAGGAGAGCCAGTCTTAAGAGCGCACCCCCTTGCAATTAGCCAAGTATGAGCCTGTTGACTCCAGCGAGGCATTCAGACACTGGATTTGATGTCTCTGTGGTCTGTTCTGTCCAGGTTTAACACCGCTGCACTGTGCCGCTCTTGCCCACACTGTCTTAGCTACGGAATCTCAAAAAACTGACATTGATACTGACATGGGAAGGTTTCTCAGATTACGCAAAGATCAAATTCTTGAGGGAATTCACTGCTTATTACAAATGGGAGGAAAACCCGAGCTGCAGGTGAGGACCAGTAGCTGTTCACACTAGCCTTAGATTTTCTTCTTTTGCAATCACACGTTTCACTGTCATTCGCAGGTACTAAATTCACGACACATTAATACTACATGTTTAAAAATTGAGGAGAACAGAGAACTCATGTGTTTGCTTCAGACTCATAAACCTAAGACTCATAAGCAGAACATTCTTCAAGAGGTAAGTATCTATAGCTACTTTTACACAGGCTCTCCATTAATACCCAAGAAACAAAATCCCAATACCGAAAAAATAGAAGCTTGAGTGCTTAACAGAGGACTAAGTTTCTAGGGTGCAATTCTGAAATAATATCGGCCACAGATCCCAGGATTCTTGTCTGAGATTAAGCAAATATTCATTGTTTTAAAGTTACAGCCCTTTTACCTTTTCTGTGGTCTTTTTGTCAAGTAAGAGTTCTCACCGGCATACATGTACGGAAACCAATAACGCAATAAGATTTCAATTAGAATTGCAGACTTAACGACACATTTGAAGCCATCTAGGAACATTTTGTTCACAGTTATGCTCTGTAGGAGAGATAAAACACAGTAGAAGGAATAATTTCAATCCAGCTCTTTACTGACCGAACGGTTAAACATGCCGCCCTCTCCAGGCTTATGGTAAAGTGATGAATCTATGTTTTGCATGTCAAAACCAGTGCAGCCTCTCAACACAAAGCCTGGGTCACTGTTAATGCTGGAAATTCACTTTTTCCCTTTCTTCCTCTGTGTAGAGTTACAGTTGGCTGGATGCTCCAAGAAAAACGCCCAGCCTGTCATCATCAGATAACTTCTCTGAACCTTTTTCCATGTCATCTTCAGACCACTTTGACATCACTCTTAAAGGTATTTCATGGTGGGAAATGGATTTTGCCTAGTCAGGGTCTTTAACTCCACAGCTGTAATGCAGCAGCTGGCTCCAGTGCCTTCCCTGCATTGCTACAGAACTTGTGGAACTGATGGAAGCAAAAGCGTCCAGTGATTAATAACAGACTTTGGATTAACTCCAGAGTTCCGCACAGAATCTCTTTTGCTTGTAAAACTCCTTACTCATCCAAAACCAAGTGGAAATTAGGGCAATAAATAAGTGGCATTAGAAGGAACACTCAGCACATAGATTGAGCTGAATATTTGTTGGTTTATTCCCTTCCAGGGAAACGCTGATAAGGCTCCTTATCTGCATCTCATGGTCCGTGTGCCGCAGCTGTTGCTGAAGAAGAGAGAGAACAGAGAGCAAAAGTCTTCAAATGTATTATAGCTTGAACTGACTGTTGAAAATGTCTCCTCAGTGCCCAGAATTAGAGAGTAAACCCATAAATGGGGAAAACCCTCGAGCCAGGTTTCAACAGTGTTAAGCATCCAGTGTTAGATGCTCCAGTAAATGAATAGGTCTTAATTTTCTCACAGAGCTGAGCACCCATACTTCTCTTCTGAAGTCTGTTTAAGCCGTACATGTTCTTGTTCTACGTTCTAAAGCTTTGACAATTTTTAATGCGGGTGCCAAGCTTAAGAAAAAACCTTTGATTTTAGCCATTGAGAGCCTAGTCTTGAGTGCACCAATGTGAGATTAGTCTCTACAGCCTGAACTTCGTGTTCACACGTGCTGAAAATCTCCGACAATGCATAGTTTTAAACACGGGCTATGGGAACCCAGAAACTGATGAGCTATATTTAATATTTCCTTCAGTCCTGCCCTTTATGCAATCAGAATTTGCCACCAATAATAGATTGTAGGTGAAGTCTGGGTCGGAAAGCATTTTGAATCTGTTCCTTTGACCCCGAGTGATCCAACAGAGTAATATACTTTTATAAAATTTAAGTATATAACAAAACTTTACAAAAAGCACTTTTTATACTAAGCAATTTTGCAAGTTAGAAAGACGACAAGGAGCTTAAATTACTCTGTGCTGCCATGTATCCAAGTATTCAACAGAATTCCTAGAAACCAGACAATTATTGTCCCCCCGCAAACCCATCTTTCCAGACTTAGTGTCATTTTATTTTAACTTCTGATTGTGAATTAGCTGGTTTCTATGAAACTTCCCTGTTTGCTACATATGGAGCAATCTACATTTACGTAACCTACACAGTGACTGATCCAGCAATGAACTCGCGTACGTACCTCCTGTTGAACTAAATGGGAGATTTTTCACGTGGAACCATTGCGGGATCTGGTATTAAGTACTCAGAATGTTTGGGGAATGTGTTTTAAATGAATCCTTTGTGTTTTCTTCTTGTAAAAAAGGTTACTTTCCTCTTACTGGATATCCTTAAGTGTTAAGCTCCAAGAGCTACATTGCACAACGTGAACTATGCTTTACTGAAAAGTGACAGTGTTTAAGTTAATTCCACTGGGATTTGGGTCAGATCCTATGTTTCTTATGCCCTGAACAGCTAAATAGTGTTCTATATTCTCTCTAGTCTGAATGAGACATGATACTTTAATACTTTTAAGTATTTTATTAAAAAAAAATAGTTATTCACTTGCTGACTTGTATAACACTATGAAACATTCATCCACCTCCTTCCATAGACACCCATTGTTTTAATTATGTGAAATCTTTTATTTTTCCTTTTCCATCCCAGGTTTTACTTGACAATACAAATACTTTCCTCTCTGATGATTTTTCTCTGTCCCTCCCACCACTTCTCATTCATCCTTCACGTTTACATTTTAACTCACATTTGCGCTCACAGAACTTGCTATTCATTTGAAGAGAATTAATGAGGATCTTCTAGGTTACTCAGCTTCCATTTGTGCGATTTAAGGATCAGATCCAACACACGTTGGAGTTCAAGACTCCTTACGTGCAGTGAAAACTGACCGAGAAATTCTGCATCAGATACAGAACGAAGGAGGAAGCAGGATGGAGAACAAATAGACAAGTGCATCAATAAGCATCCTCAGTAAAGAAAAATGAATTTGACCACTGGATACCTTAAAAAGAATTTGAAAAACAGTGTAGAATACTATAACAATATAATACTAATCAAGCTATTTTAGTCACATGGAAACCATTCAGATGAAAGGACAGGAATCTTAAGCTATTAGTATGTATCATTTAGTCAATATACTCAAAGCTGAACTAGCTTGTAAAGTATATTCTACAAGAGTTGTGTATTAATTGCATTGACATTAGTAGGTACGCTTTACGTTGTTCTATTGTTCCTTCTTGTCAATAAATATATTACTTTGTGCAGCATGTAACGATCATTTGTATGTACTGGTATAGCCATAGGATGCTCACAACAGGAGTGACTGTCATGAGAAGAGAAAATTAAGCAGATTTTAAAAGCTGACGAGTATGTAAAAGGTTGTTGTTGTTGCTTTAGAGTACACCAGTGCCCATGCAGAAGCACCAGAACTACCACAAAACATTGGGGGTGACAGTCATTTGTTCTAAAAAAGGGAAAAATTAACCCCCCATACACTTCTTTCCCAGGTATATTCATTAACCTGCTCCCTCTAACGAGGAGCTACACAACTGTTCTTTCAATGAACTAGAAAACTAATTCTAAACATTCTTTCAGCACTAAAATTTTTGTGTACAGCTAACTGATCTCAAACCAGAACAAATAATCCATGGAGCTAAAGAGATTACCTCACATAAGATTTTGCTGAAAGGGCTGTAGGTTTTTGGCCATGCACTATAGCTAACTGCAACAAACTGTTCTATACCAAAAGAGGGCAAAGAGATACATAAATTGTAAGAGTAGAAACAACACAAGAATGAGAGCAGAGATCCGGGCTCAGATTTTCAGCAGCATAAAATTCTGCGGGCAGCAAAAGAGCCTGTTCAAGATCACTAACTCTGGATGGAGCGTTAAACAGCTCCTTTGGGAGCTGCTCTCAGTAGCTACTGATGGCAGAAACACTTCCACATTCTCCTTTCCCATTAGTTATGCCAAATGCAACAACAGGACCCAAATTCCTTTTGGCAGAAGGGTGTCCAGGGGTATTTTGGCAGAAGGGTATTCAGGGCAACAAAGATGCTGAAGGGAGTGGAGCATCTCCCGTGTGAGGAAAGGCTGAGGGAGCTGGGGCTCTGGAGCTGGAGAAGAGGACACTGAGGGGGGACTCGTTCATGGGGATCAATATGGAAAGGGGCAGTGTCAGGAGGATGAAGCCAGGCTCTGCTGGTGACAACCAGTGACAGGACAAGGGGCAATGGGTGTAAACTGGAACACAAGAGGTTCCACTTCAATTTGAGAAGAAACTTGTTCCTGGTGAGGGTGGCAGAGCCTGGCCCAGGCTGCCCAGGGGGTTGTGGAGTCTCCTTCTGTGCAGACATTCCAACCCGCCTGGACACCTTCCTGTGTAACCTCATCTGGGTGTTCCTGCTCCATGGGGGGATTGCACTGGATGAGCTTTCCAGGGCCCTTCCAACCCCTGACACTCTGGGATTCCATGATCCAAATCTGGAGAGATCCGACTGATTTCCAGCCCTGTTGCCCCAGTCTGGTACCACATCACAACTGACCTCAGCACAAAATCCACCTTCTGCTTTGTTTGTATCCTCCAAAATGTGTCCTTGAAATGATTGTTTACTGCATATACACCGTTATTGCATCAAACACTCCCTGAGGCTGCTGCATTTTGCTTAAAGACACTATAATCTCCGAGATTCCAAAAGCTTCACTGAGAAACACATGAACTGTTGCCCACTAAAACAGATGTTAAACAGAGAACAATGCCATGATTCGAAATAAAACACAAGAAAACCAATTACATTTTTAAAAATCCTTCTAAAACACAAACAGCAATAATTCAATCTTCTATGAGGAACCAAAAAAAAACACCCGGGGGGAGGCTTTACCTTGAAGAAAACCTTTCAACGCCCTTTTGAGAACGTGGAGCAACGTCTGCCATTCAAAAAGAAACACTGACATTTCCTCTACCCCGCTCTGCATCCCATTTCCCCGTAACTCCACAGCTCCCTCCGCACGGTGACAATGGGGCTGAACTGCAGGCAGGGCTGGGAGAGCCAAGTTTCTGAGCCAAGCGGGAGGGAGAGGCTGCGCTGTTGGCTGATTATAGAACAGTCTCGCCCATCAAGTCTTATTTTCCTGCTTGCTTTGTGGCTAGAGAAACTTGGAAAGCAACCGATTCAATTTAAAACATGTTTCTGCAGCTGTGCTGAACAGTACAGATGAAAAACTTAGAGAAGGGAGTCCCACTAACTGAAAAAATGGAGTGTTTCAAGTACTTTGGGGAGTACTGTTTACCCAAAGATTCACTTGTCCTGAGGATAAGCATGGTATGCAGCTTAGCATTTAGGATCAGGCCTAAAGAAGTCCCTTCTATCTTGAGAGTTTAAGCGGGCTTGAGTTTGAGGCATCCCTGCTTGTCCTAGTTAGACCAGGCTCATTTTTCTGGATGTAGCGACATATCCAAACGCAAATACTGAAATGTGTGTGGTGCGATAGGTACACGCAGAAATCCCACCGCTACCTCCGTGACGAGAATAAATACAGAATAAATACTTCAGATCTAAAGGAAAGCACGCAGCATGAATTAATACAAAAATGTAGTGGCAGATTTTAAAGATTAAGGTTGGCTTGCTTTTGCTTTGGTTTAAATAAAGCCCTCTAGATACCTTTGCTGCTGCTGAGTAACTAGTTTTTGAATCCTTCACAATCCTTCTAGAAAGGTATTCACAGTTAATTGTTCGCTAGCGGCACAGACATAAAATAACCTGCCTTCAAAGGTCTACACAAATACCAAAAAAAGACCAATTTCCAGCCTCACAAATCCTGATACTTAAAGCATTTTAAGGTCCACAAAACACAGCCCCTTAAAACTTCGGTTTCCGTTTTCTTTAGGCTCTTGCGCATCTCTTCTGCTCCTTCCATAAAGCTTCCTTAGGGAGCAAAAGGTACATTTACTCCTCTACTCAGGCCATGATGAAATCAGATTTCATTTAAGCAAGAAATATCTGCCTGCCAGAAGCCTCCGGGAAACACCGGTGAACAGAAATTCATCCACCAGCAGTTTAGGTAGTTGGGCAGTTTCTGATTTCATTTTCTAGTGCTTCCAGGTGTATGTGTTTTGACTCCTAGTTAACGTGACCTTTCCATTTCACTGGAATTATTACTCACACACAAAGGCAATCCCTCTTCTGATATATAAAAAAGATAAGCTTCTGCAGAACCCAGCAGTTCTTTGGGTTCACAGCCAAGCAGTGTTTGCTAAAGTGAAGCACGTACACTATTAAAGTCCATCTTGGTGACACTTATGTATGTAACAGAGGTCATTTTAATAGTGGATTTGCAGACTATTTCCCATAAAATACTTGTCTATTGTAAAACAAAAACCTCAGCTACATTCTCTTACAGATCAAAAAACCCTTTGTGTTTTAATTCCCTGAGGAAGAAAAGGCCATGCACTGCTATATTCCCCACATTACCTCCTCTCCTAGAACCAGAGCTCAGCTACGTAGATGCTAATTTATATCCTCAGGGTTTTCATCCATCCAGTTATAAAACATTACTAGTGCAAAAATACAGCTACAAAGCTGAAAGAAAAAAGACCTGGCAACTTCCAGTCTCTGCATCGCTGGGAATTGAAACAGAATCTGAACTTTGTCCTATATCCTTGTTTAAATGTAAATTATTATTCAGATGGTTTTTCAGGATTATCCCAGAACAACAAGTGTTCAGGTTTGAGTGGTGTTTTGGTTTTGTTTTAATTCCAACACAGCAATCTAAAAGCAAAGTAGAAAGCAGTAAACAGCGAAGAATGAAGAGAAATAAATCATGGAAACAAGCAGGAAAATAGAATTAGACTCTTCCACACATTGCATCACTTTTGCCACTCCAATTCAGCGTTTGTTCTTCTGAAGGTGACAAATAACGCTACAGATCTCCAGGTTGTGCTATCCCATGCTTGTATTCTATAAGGAGAAGATCCCTTCCTTTTGGCAGGGACTGGGTTCATTTTGGGAGGGGCAGGGCTAAAAGGAAAAGGAAAGGGTTCAAGGTAACTTGCAGATTTTAGACCAGTAAGTTCTCCGAGAGTCACTTGTGGGTAATGCCACCAAAAAGACATCAAAACTACCTTGGCTTGGCACCAGCCATCCCTGCCCAGCCTTTCCCTGGAAGCCTTCAATACTATTTCAGCATTTGCGTAAGCTGCTCTTCAGAAAACTCATACAATTGTAAACCAAGCACTATGTAAAGGTAACTGGCCTTTTCTTTGCAGAGTCGAAGGCGACTGTGAACACTGGAGAATAAAGTTTACACGGAAAAAAATAACAACATGGCAAAAGTATGGGGTAGGTTGGTCAAATATTTGCAGAACATCATATAGCACCTGTGGCGATGTGAACACAGCCTTCCCTTTGGTTAGAAACATATTTTCAGCTTTACAGAGAAATAAAAATCAATTTTCCTTGCCTCCCTTACTAAATATGAGTCTTACAAGCGTATTGGTACCTATTTATTCAGATACCATGTGATCAAAATAACAAATAGTTCTCAAAGCCCAGTGCCCAGGAAGACAAATGGCTAACGATGATGTGGTGTTTGTAACATAAATCTGTGTAGCACAGAATGACACCGCCAGGCAATAAGTTCAGTGAGAGGGGAAAAGTAGCGCTCCTAACCAAAATAATGACATGACTTAAAAACCTGTGTGTGTACCAAGGATGCTTTTCCAAATTCCATAGCAGAGAAGAACAGCAAGAGGCTGCTTTGCTTTCATCAGGAGCTATACGAAAAGCTGAGAAATCTCCGATTTCTGCATTCAATACTACAGTGCTTTTAGGAGCTATTTATCCAATAGCCTGCTCATTTTTCCATCTTCTTTACAAAATAAATAGAAAAAAATGGAGTTTCTTGTACTTAGTCTCTCCCTCTTTTTTCTGTCTTTTTGCTGGACTGAAAAGTTGAGAGAGGAAATGACTGAAGGGTCAGCCAGGCCTTTGAGAATGAATCAGGTACTAATTCTTGGTCTTGATTACAGTCATGAGACATTTATGGGGTTACTAAATTCCAATCCCTACCTGGGAAATGACAGCTTGACAGACAGAGCAACACCGTATGTCAGTTCTGTGGAAAAAGGAAGTTGTGTATCTGCCTATAACTGAGCAATCACTTACCTAACACTCAATGGGGAAAAAGCAATCACAAGCTATTTATTGTAGATCCATCACCACCGGGCACTGGTTTGTGTAGCAAATAGCGGTCAGATACACGACTATAAAATACTTCCTATACAAAGGAAAGCTACCAACTTCCTCTCATATCTTTTGCCTTTGAAATCTAATGCTTCAGGAAATCTCTGGGGTCATTTCCACAATGTTCTGTTCCCAAAGGCTGAACGCTATTAGACCCGATGCTGGGAGGTTTGCTCAACCTCATCTTCCCTGGAGAAAAGAAAATCAATAAATAAATTCCAGCACCAGAATTTCTAGACTTTGAATGGAATCCAGAGTCTTGTACGAGCTGGCTGAAATATAGATGCAGTGGGAGCCTGGGGGGGATGAGAAGAGAGTGGTCAGTAGGTCCGAGAGGTTCTCCTGCCCCTCTGCTCTGCCCTGGGGAGACCACACCTGGAATCTTGTGTCCAGATGTGGCCCCCTCAGTTCCAGCAGGACAGGGAACTGCTGGAGAGAGTCCAGCGCAGCCACCAAGATGCTGCAGGGAGTGGAGCATCTCCCTTGTGAGGAAAGGCTGAGGGAGCTGGGGCTCTGGAGCTGGACAAGAGGACACTGAGGGGGGACTCATTCATGGGGATCAATATGGAAAGGGGGAGTGTCAGGAGGATGGAGCCAGGCTCTTCTGGTGACAACCAGTGACAGGACAAGGGGTAATGGGTTCAAACTGGAACACAAGAGGTTCCACTTAAACTTGAGAAGAAACTTGTTCCTGGTGAGGGTGGCAGAGCCTGGCCCAGGCTGCCCAGGGGGGTTGTGGAGTCTCCTTCTCTGCAGACATTCCAACCCGCCTGGACACCTTCCTGTGTAACCTCATCTGGGTGTTCCTGCTCCATGCGGGGATTGCACTGGATGAGCTTTCCAGGGCCCTTTCAACCCCTGACATTCTGGGATTCTGTGATCCTGTGATATAGATGCGGTGCTGGAGAAAAGGAGCTGAACACACGGTGCTTTCTCTAGGCTACAATATCAGCAGCCGCACCTGAACAGAGCAACCAGACAAGCGGTAGCTCCTCTGGGATCTCCTCCCTGCTCTCCTCCCTCTGCTCACGGACGCAGACTGGCAGCAATGCACCAGCTTATGAGCTAAGAGATGTGCATTGGCACCTCTCTGGGAAAGGAGTTGAAAATACATTTCTGTGTGATCCTTCCAGCTCCTACAAAGAACAAGAAATGGCTGCCCTTAATTTGGCAATTACCAGAATTTACTAGATGTGCTCTAAGACTAGGCACCAAAGTAAAGCCCTGCAGGGGACAGAAAGTAGGCAGGATCACAGCTAGTTCCTGCATTCCAATCTGTTCCAGGCAGGACCTATGCACAGGATTCCTCCTATGGGGGCAATTCCAGGCATGCTCAGAGACAGATCTCTGTGCTTGGGGAATGCAAACTCAAACAAGGAGGGCAGCTCAGGCACTTCCAGCATTAGGCAGCCACTGAGTGGGAATGCTTTGGATTGTAATTTAAAGTGCAGGCAATTCAGAACTAAGTAAATCCTACTTTAAGAGACACACTGCTTTAGTGGATACCTTCTTACACATTCCACATGAATACTGCCAGTTCAGATGCAGTCCTAACTTTTGAAAATTAAAATAATAAAATAAAATAAATCTTCTCTCTGCATGCACCTCTCTCGCTTCCCACTTTTTCCAGGCTGACTAGCTAGTGGAACAATGACTGCCATTCAAAACACATCTGGAATCCACTCATTTATTGCATCCCTAGAAAGCCCACCCAACTACAGCTCTTTGAACTAGTAGTTGTGTGGAAGACCTTGAAATAAAACGTGCATTTACTAGAGGCACAGAAAGTACAAACAGGGGATGGGAACGGGAAACGTCATCCAGAAATACTCTTGAATATTTGATTTTATATTTCACAACAAAACAGAAGTCTGTGCTAGATATACAACACCTCCTTCATGATACACGCAGGTAGGGGGCTGGGATACATGCCCTTTAAACTGCTCATCGGTGTAAGCTGTGGCATTAACTCCCCTTCCGCTTGATAAATCTGTTTCTTACGTGCCGTTGGGAAGTTTATCAGTTCCTTGTCCACATGGGGAATAGCTCGGAGCATTGTATGGCAAAGGGAAGGAGGGGGAAGCCCCGGCGCTGCGGCGGAGCCCGGCTGCCCTCTGCCGTGCGAGTGCCCGCAGACACAAACCTGGCTCTCCCGTGGGGGCTCAGGAGCATCGACTGGTTTTGCCACCTTTAAAACCCCCACGGAGAACGGAAAAAAGCAGAGAGCGTTCAAAAGCAGGTCCCTGAGGTGCATTCTAGGATCTGCCACGGGTCCCTGTGAGGAAGGTTTAACCAAGAACTGTTGTTTTTACACAACTGAGGACCTGGCGGCTGAGCACAGCAGACAAGACCCCAAGAGACATCAGACTATAAATCCCTAACGTAAAACACAGTCCTTTCCCGGAATATATACTGACACCTGTATACATACTGATACCTGTATTTACAAGTTAATTTAGGGCACATGTAGCCAGAGTACAAGGAATCCATACCTTAAATAGATTGATAAGGGGAAGGGTATTGTGTTTGTTGGAATAGTCTGCAAACCCTGAAGTACCAACCAATGGGGAACAGGGGAGGGAAATTGCAGCCGGGATTTGGGGGATATAAGCAGGGGCTTTTTGCCCTATTAGGTGTGCCTGCCTTCAGGTACAACACCCGCTTTGCTGAGAGATCCTGCCCAGACCTATTATATTTGCAAAATAATTGTTTCCTACATCTCGAAAAGCTCAGAGGACAAAACAGCCATGAATAATTATGTTGCAGTGTCTACTCTACAAAAAGACAACAACTGCTCAACAGTTTTTTGTTTTATGCTCATCATAAACTACGCAGCCTATCCCCAAAATAAAAGCCAGCATATCCCATGCTAACTGACAATCCCTTACGGTAAATCAGGATTCACGGACTTTGAAAATCATGGCTGTTGTAGGGACCTTGAAAACTTCAGATTACAAAGTATGGTAGCAAGTTGTCTACAGTCCTAAATAACCACTTCTGTGTGCTGCAACAGTTATATTTCATATGTCAAGTCTTTAGATTGGATGGAGTATAGCTTCTGTTGTATGAGCTCTAGGGGAGTACAATAGGCTCAGATAACTTCCATAAATATTTTACACAAATACATTAGCATGTTTTAACTTCCACTGGCCATAAAATATTCAGTGACTGAAAGGAAACCTCTTTATGCACGTCTGTCACTTACCCACATTTGGCAATCGGTGCCACTCAGTGCAACAGATAAATGACCCTCTTCTTGTTTCTTTTCTCTATATTTTCAAGCTTCCCTTGTGACAATGGGGAACTACAACTTAAAAATGATGAGGACTGTCCAAGTGGAATTTACTGCAAAAGAAGAGAACAGAAGCTGCCTATTTGTCCAGCAGGTATTTGTAGATAATTTACCAGGGATTGTTAGTGTCTTCAGAATGCTTCTCACTCACATACTGCTCCATAAAAATGCAGTCAGACTTTAATTTTGCTGGATGTTACAGGAGCTTTTAGATAATCAATTTGACTTGCTGAAATTCATATTGTAAAAGGTAAGCAAGTGTAAGTAACAAGTATAGAGCACTCAATTTTATTGTAGTAAGATTCAGGTATCAGAAGACTTCATTTCCGTACTACATAGGAAAACAGTATTGAAATGCGGAATATTTTTAGTGAAGCAAGATTAATTTAACTAATTGAGGTATTATGACATAAATAAGCTACAATATTTAGACCGGAAAAAAGACTAACTTGATCTGATCTACATAGTATAGCTGCGTTATATTTAAAAGAAATATTGACAAGCATTTCTGTTGTTCACAGGCTTTTTCTGCCCCAAAGGAAGCAGCGCACCAGTGCCGTGTCCCCCGGGGACTTTCCGTTCGGAAGGAGCAGCGCTGACACCGCAGGGCTGCTTGACGTGCCCCGTGGATTTCTTTAATCCCCTGCCCGGCCAAAAAGCGTGTCTCCCCTGCGGCTCGGAGGCCACGCAGCCTGCAGAAGGGCAGGAAACATGCATCTGTCTTGGGAAAGGTCAAGTGTTTCAGGTACAGGAGAGACCCAAGAAACCTGTTCGGTCTTAACGCACATCAGCATCACTTCATGCTTTGTTCTTCATTCTCTTTTCCTCGCCCGCACCGCCCTACTCAGTCTTTCTTTAGCACCGATAGCCTTTGCTCCTACACCTCACTTCCAATTACACAGACCCACAGGGAAGGGGACGGGGACACTGGATCTACATATGTTCTGGGTTTCTTCAGGGCTACATCAACCGCTTTGCTGGTAGGTAAAGGGTATGTGTACGGACATTTAGGTTCCATCTGATCTTGGTCACATAAGGTGCAATTCTTAAGGGAGCAAGGTACAGAACAGTATCTGCGTGAGACCACACGTTCCTAAGCAAGTATCTGGTTTTCCTTCCAGCCTCGCGACGCTCACTGCACATGCCTGCCGGGTTACTGGAGGTCCTTAGGTGACGGAAGACATTGTGTCAGACAGTCATATGATATCTGTCGAGATTCAGCCTCCCGAAATCAGGAAGGACAGTGTTTAAGCAAGAAAGGATGGGTTCATTATTGCTCAGAGAAGGTATTTCCATTTTTGCTTTTGTTAAATCCAAAGACCAAGCAGAAATTCCCAAACTCTTCAGAAGAGACAGATGTCACAGTGACCAAGCATTATTAGTGTTTCCATAGGAGGCTCTGCCTCTTCTTCAACCTGAGATAGGAAGCCCAGATCTCCCTGCTCACGTAAGGAACACCCGGACATTACTTGTATGGCTATTATATTCCTGTGTGCCCCCCTCTGTAGGTTTGTACTGTCCCCAGAGACTATCAAGGCTACGACAAGGTTCTTGGCCTCTGCATTTGTCAGACTGACAGTCTGGAGAGCGTGTGCGACTCTCGGTGTAGGAGACAACAACGAGATACTCTGCAGGTCACCTGTACAGGGAAAACTGCTCAGCTGTTCATCACTTACAGAAATGGGAGCAAGGTAAGCGCTGCAATTATTTTCACAGTCTACCCATTTTTGCTGTGCTTTCTAGACTTTCAGTGACCTTCTACCCAAAGAAAACCCTCATTCCTTTGCTTTTTCTTAGAAAATTATAGAAAGCAACAAGCAAAACCCCCAAAGGCTATTCCGTTGTATGCATAGCATATTTCTACACCTGGTCTTATATTGCAACTGTGCAAAAAATTAATGTAAAACACAATCTGAACTCTTCTTCTATTAGACTGCTGTTTCCTTAGGAGAGTTAAGAACAGTCCTACTAAGACCATACTTCTCGTTAAAAGACATCTGCACTTCAGAACAAGGCAAAGACACCCATCCAACATACATCGTGGAAGTGAGCGGTAAGGGAAAGAATAACCAGAGCTACAGTATTATCTGGGTATTAAATGGGTTTTACATACAACAAGCTTTTCCGTTGTATTTGTAACACAAACAATAAGAAATCTTGATGCTTATATCCTGATAGTACGAAGTAATACAACTCCATCACCATGCAAAATTCATGCCACTCAGTCCTAGAACATTAATCTAATATCTGTATATTTCCAATATTACAGAAAAGGACAGATATTCAGCGACATTTCCCCCCTCCCCAGTTCCCTACATTGCGATAAACAGAGTTGAAGGATATCTTTGCTTATTAATAACTCCCTTCTCAGGTCCTAGTGATTTTAATGTACTTTTACTAAGTAAAATCAGCTAAACAACTATTTTTTCCAGGATTCCACAACCAAACCACAGGCCAATAGCACTATTTGCACAAACACGTGAAAACCTAGTAATAAAAATAGGAGAGAATCATTTGCTTGTGGTACCTTTGCCCAGTTTCATTAATTTCAGCCCAGTTAAACCAGTTACTACTTAGTAAACACATCTTGCAGCACCAAGCAAACCCCAGACACTCTGAATAAGGCCCAAGCATCTCAAAGCACCATCCCAGAGTAACGTACTAAAAACATATACACCTTTTAGATTTTGTAAGTCTTACTCGGGGTCTTTGGTGAGCTGATACTGCATGAAGTAGAAGGAAAACCAAAGTCCAACATATCGAAAACCAGAAGTGACCAATGCTTTCTATACCACTTCAGGGAAAGGATTTTTGGGGATTTATAATCCCGACCCACAACTGCTTTACAGTTTCATCATGCTAAATGAGGCTTCATCACATCATGAAAATAGGGCTCCTTCAGCAACAGCTCCAGGTAAGTTCTCCTGTAAAAAGTCCTCCTATAAAGCATGGCTTTAATATAACTGCTCTGGGAATTAATTGTGCTTTGCCACATCAACCACCTGCAGTACCAATAAATCAAACAGGTCTCACCATCTTTGCATTCCTGAAGGAGCTGTTTACACCACGCATAGTGAAGTCAAACAAAAAGCTTTACCTTCTGTACACCACAAGTCAGAACCTCCACAGCCCAAACCCACTGGTCAGCAGAACACTTCTCCTTGGCTGCTCCTTTGGCTGGGGCAATGAGGAACAGCTGTGGGCAACTGCCAAGTGCCTACAGCTGTGTGCATATTATAGGGCACACAGCCCCCCTTGCTGCTGTCACCACCATGACCATAGGTATGCAGGGAGGACAGAGCCCAGAAGCAACTATCAGACCTGAGTTTCTCTCATTTCCCAGCACATCTCTCCTTTGTAGATCATTCTTCAGGTTTAGCTCATTCTTCAGGTCTAATCTATGCCATCCTCTCCTTAGCTTTGGGCATTTCAGGCCACTTCCTTATTATTCCTCCCATTATTCCTCTTGGAGAGCAGGACTTGAGTTCCTCTTTAGTGCCTGCAGAAATCTTTTCAAACCTGCAAGCAAGCCAAATCCGACTTAAAATAAAGGGAACAGATCCCTTATAAAGGCTGCCTGTTTTGCGAGAAGCGCTGCTTCTTTATCAGATGCACCTCAGTGGAGCTGTTGCAAAGAAACCCCAAGAAAATGCGGTGCACAATGATCCAATGTCAGGAAATGCCAGTGGTGCATTTGCATGCTGTCTTGACAATAAACTTTATTCTAGAAACCAAATTTGTGTGTATAACCCTTAGTCATAAAGATGACAAGGAAATACTATACCCTGCAGTTGTTCTGCAGGCAGAAAATTATCAGTAATGATCCAAATCTAATGAGGTCTGTGCTTTTACAGTTAAGTCTGACCATGGAGAACGTGGGTCTTCCTGGGTACAAAGCCTGAGTCCTTCAAACTCTACATCAAAATTAATGGTTACCGGCATCTTAAATCCTACCGCGTGCATTAATGTTAATGTTACCATCATGTTCATTGTCTCCAAGGAGCATTACCCAGTTTACGATGTGTAAGTACAAATGGTGAACTAGAATAACTTAGCTAATACGCTTTTACAGAAGTTATGGAGAATAAGGCTGATCCTCAGCTATTTAGTGCTATAGGTGAACCTTGGGTGACAATTATGCCATCATGAATCTATGTTGTAACTGTGAACCTCCACAGAAAAGGGGTAGCGACAAGAACTGATTTGTAAACTTTTGCTCCTAGGAACAACCTGTACAACACAAATGCTGAATTTGACTGGGGAGACTTTCGAAGCCTCGGAGAGGAAGTAAGCCAGGCCTCCCAAAAACTCCTCTTCTTTTTCCAGTTCCGCTACGCCGGTACCTATGTGCTACGGCTGGGTAGCAATCCACACAAAAAGATGGTTTGTATCAAGGATTCCTCTCTTTGCATCTGCAATGATCCTCTTAGCAAAGCATGTCTTGTTCCATATGAATATTTGGAAATGTTAAAAATAATAGCGAGCATCTTTTCATTTTGAACATCATACCGTACAGATGAGGACAGCAAAAAATATGTAACTTGGTATGCGTATGTGCTACATATACGACTGCAAAATGGTGCGACTGCTGCAAAGCTTTGACAAAATAAAGCTTTGTATTTAAATAAGCACGTGTATTTAAATCCGATAAAATGACGTGACCAGCCTTTCTATTTATGCTCATTTATGAAGTACGTTAGGGTCATGCCGCTTGGAGGACAGTGCTATGAAGAGGGGCCGTTCTTCCCCACGACACCTCGATATGCTGTACAGGTGGGCATTGCAAAGAAGCCAGACCTCCTCCTGAAACCGGACTGGACAGCAATTACTGGAGTCGTCACAGGACTTCTGGCATTGCTTATTGCATCTGTGCTATTGACAGTAAGTAATGATCACCCAAAATTTCTTTTTAGAGGATATTAAAGTTGAAAATCAGAATAAATTGCAATTCAACTTTATGTTTTATATATGGCGTAAAATGCAACTCTATGAATTCATCCAGCTTCACTGAAGCCTCAGTATATTTAACTATTATTTAGGCCACTTAGAGACACTCAAGTTATAGGTGAATTTAATTTCTGTTTTCTGAGTCGTTAGATTGAACCGTAATAAAATTCTTTGCAACTCACAACTCTTAGGGAAGGAATGAACTCACCAGTGCAATGGTGTAGGTGTAGGTGTAGGTGTAAATGTAGATGATGTAGGTGTAGATAAATCCTGGAAAACTATTACAAAGAACTATCAGTCATGAAGAAGTTTCTCCAGCGCTCATTCATGTGATGTTCAGTTTTCACTCCTTATTCAGACAAAAGTCCCGGTGACCATAACACACCTGAGCTCAGAGGTGCTGGTTCACAATTAAAAGAAGAGATGACCCTTCAGACTGTTAATCTCCCAACCAACCATTCCTTTATGTTTCTTATGTGTTTGAAATCAACAGGCTTTTTCTGCAACCAGACTACTGAGGTAAAGATAGAAAGTGTGATTTATTCATCCAGCGCATCCAAACAACAGATAATTATACTTCCTTGCCCTTGGTTTCAGCTTTATCCGCTGGGATTAATAATTCTTCTGTTTTAGTACAGATCACTTAATGATGTATTTAGAAAACCAGCCCTCCGGGGCTTTGCCTAACAGGTGATGATGCATCTTGCTTGTTGAGTGAATAATGTGTGAATCACGTAATAGAACATGTCAAAATAAGGAAAGGAACTGATTTGTGTCATTGTGTTGTGCTTTGCAGCTCCTTTGCCAGGGACCTCGCTGGTCACAAAGAGGCACTACCTGCCCTCCATTTCGCAGGCAGCAGCTGAAGTATAATCTGGACAGCTATTGCTCCAAAGTATCAACAGTGTTTTCCATTAAAAAACGTCACCCCTTGTTGCAGAACAAACGTAGTACGGATGGTGACACTGAGGGAACAGGTGAGACAACAAAAACACTGAACAACAGTGGGTCTACCTGCTAACGTGCATATAATGAAGCCAGAATTCCACATTTAGCAACTGCCGCTAAGTTCAGTGAACTACATACATTCTTTGCCTTAAAAACAGTCGTAAATGGAAAAACAAAAGCAAAAAAGCACCACAAAAACAAAAATAAAAACCCAACCAAACAAAACACAACCAACCAGACAATAACCAACAAACACCACAACCTAATACATGAATATTCACGTTTCAGCCCGCTTCCTGCAAAAGGGTGATATTTGGGAGCCTGAAGAACAGATAGACCTTGAGTCATTTAATACCAATGTTTTCTTCGAACTTTTGCTGAGACAGTCTCTGTCTGTCACAACCAAACTGGGCCACTTCAAGGATGAGGTAAACTGTGTTCTGTGTTATGCAGAAAGCCTAAAACTAGTAACTTCACTCATTATCATTGTTTCATTTGGCTGTTAGGAACATGCTTTATGTCAGCTTTCATCCTTTTAGAACACTAAATGCTTATATATATATATATATATATATATCTGTTCTTAAGCATGTTGTTTATAGCATGTAATGCGGGAGGAAGAATCGTGATCTTAGGGCAGAACATTTTGGTTTTCTTATCATACTGCACTGAACCGACACCATTTTCAGACTTCATCTTCCAGTTTTCATCTGTAAAACAAGAACAATATGGGTTTCCTAGTGAAACAGCTGAGTGCTGTAGGTTAAATTGGGGAGAGATGGAGACGAATCAGTGAATACACAGTGACACAGATCTGGAGCCTCATTCTGTTATTTGAAATTGATAATCTCTCAGCTGCAATCCATGGGATTGCATTCCGCAGCCCTAATGATGAGTCTGCCTGTAATATACTCATGTAGCTTCATTTGTGGGTTAAAGGACAGCAGAGGGCCTTACAGCACACAGTTAACAGATGAGTCATCTGGGGAATCACCATACCCTAAATCTGAGACGTGTTTTAATTACATGGAGAAGCCTCTATTTAGAGGAGAGACTTCACCCTCTTCAAATTATCTCTTATAGTCCTGTTTTTTCCCCCACCTCAGGTAAAAACTATGTATCAGGAGCTTACAAGAGAAATATCTTCAATGAAAGACCTTTGGATGAAGACACTGAGCATCCCAGATGAGACAGGGGCCTGTGAGACTGACTTAAACCCGAAACAGCAGGTGGAGCTCAGTTCAGCAACAATTACACATGGAAAAACAAAGGAAATTCTCAGCCTCTTCTCATAATTTTAGGCATAGTCATATAAAGACTCACTTCTAGAATTGTAGACATTTCATAGGCTGTAAAACAACTAACACTGTACTTGTTTTTATTGTTACAAAAGTTCCAAGAACAAAATGATTTTGTGTTTTGAAAACAGAAATACACTCTTCATCTCACTTGGCAAAACGTGTGTGCTGCACAGTCAGGAGTTGCAAAAGCTAATTCTTTCTTAAGGATTTATTATATCACCTGTTAAAAGGATAGCCTAAGGTATGAGCTTGCTCAGATCCGGATACATGCTGATCAGTCAAGTGCTAACTAATTGTAATTCAGAATTTTAGCCCCACAGTGTAATCAGCAGACAATGAGGGAGTAGGTGGCAAGCAGAGTCAGTAGGAAAATATACCATAAGTTAACAGAACAAAGTTGTGTTGATGCTGATTGCATGAGACCACATTCTTTTTACTCAGCCCTGGAACCAATATAGTTTTGAAGCCCGGTAGTATTCCTGCGAGTCTCCATCTGTCAGGAGTTCTGCACTAGCTAAAGACAATTCGACCCAAGTGCCCTATGGGCCACCGTATTGCTTACTTAGACATAACAGCTCCATCATTCTACTAGGCAACACGCTAGCTTACAGCTCCAAAAGCTACACCACCATGCTCACCCGTCTCCTGCCCACAAGACTCTGTTCTTCCGACAAGTTAGCCATAGTCTAGAGCCAAGAGCCTAGCTAGCACTCTCGCACAGCTGCATATACCAAAACCTCACTTAAAGGGAGCATGGAGGCAATCCTGCTCATGATGTGTAGGTGTTTTGCTGACAACACATCTCAGAAGTACGCTTCTGCCCTTGCTACCTTTGCCAGAAGGAAGCAGACTGTCTTCCAAAGCAGCTTGGAGGATGATTTTGTCTTCCTTGACTTGCTTGCCTTTTCACCAAAGAGCTTTTTAACTTCCTTCAGGGCACAGATAGCAGATCAGATGGCTTTAAAAAACACAAACAAAACAAGTAGGTGTATTGATACACGCATTTCCTTTTTAACTTACAAGTCTCACATATAATCTCTTAAACATTTTATTGATGTTAATCAAACCCAAAAGTTTCAGCTGTACAAAAAAAGAGACAGGGACTAGACAGTAAGAGCTTTTTGTTTTTGTGAAACTCGCAGTGCCAGCCTTCATCCCACAGCTCAGTGTTTCAACAGGTGCAGCCACAGATCTACCATTTGGTATTGATCCAGTGGTATCTATCAACACGCGGTCCTGTGAAAGCAGCTGTTGGCTTGCAGACTTTGTAACCCCTGTGCTGGGCATAGTGAGAGCCATCAGTCATATAGGTCTTCCTATGAAGATACTGAGACCAGGGCTGTATGGGTGCCTTGCAGTCACTGAACTAAACAGCAAGAAACAAGATAACATTAAGATGTGTTTGGGAAAGAGGGGAGATGAGTCTGGCCATCAGTTTAAGTCTGTTGTACTCCCTCATGAGTGAACCTGCAGGGCAGACGCTAGCTCTTACCAAAAGCTACCTGCCATTTCTACGCGCTTACCTGATAGATACTGTTAGGATTGCTGACAATAGGTATAGCTTTTGGCTCCTTGAAGTTCTCCTCATCTGAAGAAACGTCAGAATGATAGTCTAAAGCTGCTCTGTCGGCAGCGTAGCTGATCTGCTGAGGAAGCTCTGGGTTCTCCTCTCCTTCAAACTGCGCAATTGTGAAGGGACGGTTCTTCTCACCGTATCTGAAAGTGACTGTGTTTGTATAACGCAGCTCTGCACTAGTAGCATGGACATCTGTTAGTCATCAGCTGACACTAGTAAGTACACCTCAGACACTAATGCTCTAGTAAAAGGCTTCGCGTTGATCAGGTTTGTACAGAACCTTTGACATGTGTTATCACAGCTGCTCAACTCACCTGCAACACACCTCAAATGGATCAACCCACAGTGTCATCTCTTTGGGCAAACCAAGCTTATTAAAGTCCACATTACTCTCCACACAAGCTTGCTCCAGCAGTGGATCTCTTGTCTGGTGTCTGTTTATCCTTATACACCTAGATAAGAACAAAACATAGGGGGATTTAAGATTTCACTGCAAGTTTTGCTCATTCCAAGGTAGGCTTAAGTTCACTATTGACTTTCTCAGCATATTTAGCCTGTTGATGCAAGATCTCACAGCCACAACCAGCAACTTAGCCTAACATGCCGATTTATAAAGTCAAACAAGTTTTTGGTTGGAACTCAAGACAGCAACTCACTTCACTGGTAATTTGTAGAGAATTAAAAGCAGTTACAGCAATTCCAGAAGTCAGCTTAAGATCACTTGGATTCTGCATTCAGTAAGTCAGAGGGCTACACAAGACGCTTTGTGCGTATTGTCTGAAGATGTCTAGCCATACTTACACAGGCACACACTGTGAATTCGCTTTCAATATTGATGCACATTTACCAGCTAATAATGCTGCTTCTCTCTAAATTATCCTCTTTCAATTTGTGTCACTTACGTCCAACTTAAGGCTTCCAGGCATGGTAAGTGTACTCACTGCCTCTTGAATGTCATGCAGAGGCTCCCTTCCCACTAATGGTCCCTTACCTAAAGGCTTGTCCTCTGGATGGATTGTCCAAGTACCAGTGATTCTTATACTTCTCAAACAGTATTGTCGTCAGCTTAGCTGCAAATTTCTCCATTTTATGTTTGCTCAGCTTGTCTTCCCTTTTCACCAGCTTCATGATGAAGAAGACTGTGGCAGCAATTTCATCTTTCATTTTAAACAGAAGTGCACAAGGTGCTTTAGCCGTTGGATAGTCCTCAGCAGAGATGAGACACTATGCTAGAGACATTTAACAATTAAGATACTATCAAGTTCTAGGGACAGATATTGCAAAAGCTGCATAAACCACAACAGATGGAGCCTAGATAAGCCCAATTGCTAAACAACTGATAACTTAGCTCTGGCTAGTGAAACCAGTTTAATGCATTGCTAGAAGACACTTACTAAGCAAGTTAACTGGGCATATATATATATATTTTAAAAGAGTTAAAAAGATAGTACTCCTTGTTACATGGCACTTATACACTACAGTCAACAATCAATAGTTCTTACAAACACATCATTCCTTTATATGTAATGAAGACCGCAAATTTTACCTTTGCAGACCAGAACTGTTGAAAACCTGAGATAGACTTTAGAAACAGCTACAGATAGTCACCAAGGAAACAGATCAAATGCTACAAGAACCTATGTCACTTACATAATAGAGTAGGAGAGAAAAGAACAGAAAAAACCAACACCCCACTCTCCCCTCACTCTTCCTGAAGGCTGGCTTGCTTGGGGCTTATATAGAACACGACATCACGTGGCTCTGAGGAATGTAACGATATTCAGGTGTGTACCATTAGATTAACGAACATGCTGCTGTGAAAGGTATTTCCAATCTACTCGTTCTTGTTCCAATATCAGCTCCTTTTTTGGGGGTATTTTTAATTGCTTCAGTACTGTAGTCTGTTGTGTCCATCAGTCTGTCTCACAAAGGTTTGTGCAATGCTCAAGTGAAATATTCACCATGAGAACAATATGCTCCACTCCCTTCAGCATCTTGGTGGCTGCGCTGGACTCTCTCCAGCAGTTCCCTGTCCTGCTGGAACTGAGGGGCCACATCTGGACACAAGATTCCAGGTGTGGTCTCCCCAGGGCAGAGCAGAGGGGCAGGAGAACCTCTCTGACCTACTGACCACCCCCTTCTAACCCACCCCAGGTCCCATTGGCTTCCTGGCCACAAGGGCCCAGTGCTGGCTCATGCTCACCCTGCTGTCCCCAGGACCCCCAGGTCCCTTTCCCCTACGCTGCTCTCTAATAGTCAAGATGAAAGAACAAACTAAGGCAAAAAGACCTCAGTATTTAAACTGGCTTTTAATTTGACTGTAGATGTTGCAGCCAAGCAATTCAAGTGCTTACATTTCAGTTTTGTGATAGATTGCGACACAAGATAGGGGATAAGAAAAATAAAGTGTGACGGTGCACATTTACAGAAGCACATGTCTGTACGGAAGTGTAACATAGACCATGAATTTCTGGCTATTTCTGGAGTTCCTTTCTCCTCCACTCACACAGTTAAACTAACTATTGCACTTTGCAGTTTCTTTCTGC
The DNA here is from genome assembly GCF_963082525.1 of Nesoenas mayeri. Lineage (NCBI taxonomy): Eukaryota > Metazoa > Chordata > Aves > Columbiformes > Columbidae > Nesoenas > Nesoenas mayeri. Next base: position 5,649,595 of record NC_137572.1, on the reverse strand, counting down.
ATCACAAAAAAAAACCAAAACCAAAAATAAAAACAAAACTTACCAGGCATTGAGTAGAAATTCTGATTTTAGGGCATGAATAGTAAATTGCCAAAAAAAAAGTCCTCTCTTTCTTTTTCTCACATGTCAAAATACTTCCGTAACTAATGACCAGCCTTCAGTAATCACTCAAATGAAGAGAATCGAAGTCTGAGACAGACAATGAATGTTCAGAAGATGCATTCAGCAGTGCCAGGAGCCAAGTTTTAATATAGTACACCAGTGTTTCGACCACAAGAGTATCCTTATCATGTGCTCTGCTCTGCACTTGGTTGCTTGTGATGACACATCAGGATTTTGTCCCATAAACAAGCCATGAGTCACTCCTTCCCTTTCTCATCTGCCGTAAGAGGACAATGGTAACCTGTTCTATGCTTTCTGGAGAACGATGCAGGACATCGGGAAACAACTGCTATGCATTACTGGGAAGAATTCCCCTACAGCGTAGTTTAGGAGTGGGTTAACCTCTTTCTGTGCAGCCTGTGAAGAGTTTTACTTGCTGCTGACGGCCTCCAGCACACCAAAATTAGCAAGGGATGAGCGTTCTTGAACAGGCAAACTCTATTTTCATGTCTGAGGCCTGAATTTTATTCTCAAGATTAAAACCGGGAGCAACTATCACATATCTGGGGCTTTTAAACTCTGCTGACAAAACGGCTGTCCAGGAAAATATCAAATTAGAGTAAGATTTGCCACCTGAAAATTATGAATAATGCACATAATTATGGTGTTTTAGGTTCTTCTCAATAATAGTTTAGTCCGCTCAGGGTTTCATGCACAATCACAGCCATATAGACTGTAGCTCCTCGAGGGATGATGCTGTCTTTCTCAGCAAAGTTTAGTAAGTTGCTATTTAGTCTGCCTTCATGTCATTTTCATGTCATATCACATTATAATCTAATAAAGGATATGACTTCTTCCTATAAACCTTGTTTTCCTTTTGTTCTTGAACTATCAAGGCTAAACTAACAGCAGCAGGCATCCTAGGGAGTCCATCGATCATAGTTTCCATGTAGGATCTAACCCTGACACAGTTCAGTCTCGGGTATCCAGTTACCATCTTTTCCCCAATAAATGGTTTGGATCAGTAGGACACATGAATTGATGGGGCATTGAACTGTTTCCTGCCTTCCTACTTTCTCCAACTTGTCCAGACAAGCCCCGTGAGTTGGGAAATTCTGTGCCCAGAGAGTGAATTGACCAGACAATCAAAGAGAAGCCTGAATCCCCACACCACCTCCTCTTGTTGAGTTACTTGTTCCCATAGTTAACATACAAACTTTGAGTCAGTAGTAAACAAACCCTCCATCTGAGAAAGCAGATTGCAGCTGTGCAATCAGTCGTGCAATAAGGTGATGTTTCTTGGATAGCAGGAGGCCAAATCCAGGCAAAACTGCACACACTTTGAACAACAAACATAGGAAAATTTCGGCAAAGCTCTTGGCAATTCAATCAGTTGACTCTAATTATTAAGGTTGGCATTGATACAGAAGTAAGGTGGTGAGAACCTTTTATCTTGGTGTTTTTAATAGCATGCAGTTCATAATTATTTCTGTTAACGACTAGACTAGCAGAGAGTATTTCTGGGGTTCCATTTCGGCAACAAGAAAAACTGTCTCTTTTAATTAGGTAGATTAATTGAACTCAAATCCTTCATAATCGCTTATCACTGACTTGAAGAAAACATAGCCCTGAGTACTCCATTTGGATGATAAGAAGCTAAGAAACAATGTCAAAACCGAAATGTGAACAGTCCATCCGAATGTGAGCTCCACTAAATAAGAGTCAATAAATTGTGCTCCCACTCATTCCTGGTCACATCCAAACAGAACCTGTTAGGATCCCAGCAGATTATGCAAAGAATATGTTCTGACTGACATAACGCGTAAGATACATGAGTAGACATCTGCACCTCTTGTTAAATAGTACTGCTGGGTTTTAATCCTTGTAAGGATGAGAAAGAAAACAAAACAAAGCGAACCACTGGACCCCCTTGTATTACAGTGCCTGTGATCCAGAGCTCACTGAAATCAATGGAAATCTGTCCAGAGACTTCAGTGCGATGCAGATCAGGTCCCTCACTCAGCACAAGCATTCTTAGCTAGATTAAATTGTGGGTCTCTTGGGTCACCAGGCAAGCCTGGACATGAGCAGGGAGAGTCAGACCCAGTTTCTCTAGTAACTGCAGGCCAAACCAAGAGCAAACAGTTTCCCTGAACACTCTACGGGCAAGAGTCACCCCTGCAGAACTTTTTATGCTTTTCTTGCTTTAAAAGATGGAGCCCATGGAGCTAACAAAAGAAAGTGCAGCAATCTTCCTTCTACAAGCCTTTTGGGTTTTGCGGATGATGTATGACAGACGATTTCTCCAGGTAAGCAGCAGCAGTTCGTAACTGTTGATATAAAAATCAGTAAGCCTGACTTATTTCCATACAGGAAAATATCCTGGGTGTCAATCTTCTTGAGTAAAGCACTTTGCATTTGCTTTGTCAGGCTATATATTGTCCTGGTCACATTTAGAAGTATCATGCGACAGCAATGTACAATGGTAGCACTGCACGGGCACAGCACCAATTGATAATGCCTTTATGTCGGAGTGCAGAAGAAACCTCATATCTGGATGTTTAAAACTTAAACCTTTATTTAAATTGTGCAGTCTCTATGCTAAGAATTATTTTTGACAGAAACAAGACAGAAACTGTTTCAAATCAAAGCCACAAACTAAAATCTTAGTACGTTGCTTGCTCACGATTTTTTCCCTTTCAGATATATAACTAGGCAATTTCTGGGCTTGCTGAAAGGGCTTAAGAATAGGTATTTCAGAAATGAACCGTATTCTAATTAAGGTTTTCATCTTTACTTGATTCCTTATTTACTCAATGGTTGTTCTGTAAAAACCTAAGTGATAGGTACTTGCAGATAATTGCTCTTGATTTTGCCATGAGCACTATATTTCATTATGCGAAGCACACGCAGCCGTATGGCTGTGCTAATTACACTGATGCAGAGAAGCCTCTCGCCCAAGGAAAACACTCACTGGTGCAAAAGTTGTTTGATTTAAGGTCTGTGAGAACATTCACGTCATGCAGGTAAGCAGGGAGACCTTGATGATACGACAAAAGTGTGTCATACGGGGCAGATGCAGGAGATAAGGAGGTATATTACACAGCTGTTGAAGATGTTCTCAGCCTCAGTTGCCGGTGTGTGTAGTATGGAGCGAAGGACAACCATATGGGCTTATCTATCTGCCTTCTGCCCCTGCAAATGTAAGTGGCAGCAGGATGGGGTTGTGCTGGTAGTGATTGAGAGGAAGAAAAAAGTGAAGGGGTACTTATAGAAACAAGACCTGAAATGCAAGGGAGTGAGATGACTGCAATGAGCTGGACAGGTAAAGTGCAAGTATATGGAAATGGCTGGCTAGGCCTCCAAGAAAAAGGGAGAGGGGTGGTGTGGGTCACCATCGGGGGAAGATGTGCAGGCTGAGCCTCCCACTGCAGCCCAGTGCCAGGATCCCAAGACATTCATTCCTTTGAGCTGTTAGTCTGTCTTTTTGGGGGGCCCCCCTCTATGGCAGGCTGGACTCCTGGTATGCATAAAACCAGGCTGAAGCCCCGATATCCAGATATCAGCCCAGAGGCATGTTCCTGGACTGCCACATGTGACACTAAAGCCCAGATAACCTTCAGCATCCCTGACAAAACCTGTAGCCATTTGTCCACAGGAGCAGGGCGGAAAACCCTTGTGTGCTCCTTGTTGACTTTGCCCATAGAAACCTCTTTTGCAACAAAGCTTGCTATGGCAAGAGCCGCCTGCACGCTTCGAACCAACAGTCCGGTCTCTGCACACAAGCCCCAGCAGAGCGACCATGACGACAGAGCGTACACAAAGGTTGCAGCCGTGGGGCTGACCCACAGCCCAGACTGGGGACACTGCAGCCCAGCAGTCCCAGGGGAGGACATGGGGCACCCAGGGCCAGCTAAGGAACCATCCCCAGAGGCACCTCTGCCCGTGAAATGCTTCTGGGTGCTCAGCAAATAGGTTGCTGTGTTAGCCATGGAAAAGGGAAGCAAATGAAGAGTGAAGAAGCTAGCCGGTTTTCCCTTTCCATTAAGTCTTTTAAAGCGTTTTATTATAAATGCAGTCCTTATCAGGATTATTACAAGGTAAGCTTCTTGAGGGTAAGTCCTGAATTCTTTTCATGCATTTTAACAATAAGGCATTCATGGGGGAAAGCTAGCAAAATCGTTTAATTTGCAGACAGATGTATGCTTGTAACTTCGCAGACGGTGTCTCATTCCTCATTTAGGAATGGCCTGATAAATACATAAGATATTTTTATTACATTATTAATTGCATACACACATATTCAACATAAGGCATAATTTATTAGAACTACTTAGGCATATTCAGTTTTGTACTGCAGAATAGATTTGCTGATTTCTTCAGCTACCGCAAGCTAGTGTGAAAGGTTGTTTGTTATAAGTGCATTTGAGGAGATAGAGTATGTTAATATAATGATTGGAAGTGCTTTCTTTTTTTCCAGGTTTGAATGCCATGACCCCATCACAAGAGTGGTGCTTGGTTTGTAGGCAGTGTAGTTAGCTGATTGTAACCACTGCTCCGCAATCACTACCCTCACTGCCATCAAAACAAGGCACAGGATTCCCTGCTGCAACCTTGGGACAGAAACTCTCTGCACTACAAAACTCCCTTATGACTTCTTTACTCCTAGTGCATCAGTTTATCTGTCAGGTATTAGGAAAATAACTTTCATTTAGCTTTCTTATTTAAGCATTCTCATTTAACAAGCTACTAAGTGAGGGGGGTTTTGAGCAATGAACTATGCCATAAATGCTTTTGCCTAATGTTCAAGAATGTTAATAATAGAGAAAGTAATTAGGAGTGGGGGTTGAAAGGGAACTCTCACATCAGCCTAGTTACTAGGCAGTGTAGTTAGCTGATTGCCAAAAGTACCAATCACTAGCCACACAGCCAGGTAAAAAGGCTTGGAAGATATCTCAATGGAGATCAGAGGCATGAGAATTTGAACAGAAGGCAGCCAGACTAATCTCTTTGCAGAAGCATCTAATAGACAGGCAAGCCAGTGAAATAAACCAGGGAAATATACTGGATTGCCCCTCACACATGCAAGAGACATCAGTGCGGTTGTCAAGCCAGTTTAACTGCACCCTACTGCGTGATACACTTCATCCTCAACTGGTTTGCATACAGGACACTAAAAAGCATTAGAACAATTTGTAAGGGTTTTTTGTTCCCCAAATTTGCAGACATCAGCTCCCATTCTGCTGGTGCTCATCTCGACCTTACACTTGTCTAAGGCCACTGTTTTCACATTTAATTCCATTCACTCTTGTTGCATAAATAAAATTGAGGCCCGTGATGGTAGCTATCTCCTGTTCATAGAGGGGCCCAAGGCCAGGCTTGGTGAGAACAGCCTGAAGACACTTGAAATGAGATGTACAATGTGGTCAGCCCTCTGGTCTTCCACATTTACGGTGACAGGCACTGTGCCTGTTACTGTGCAGCTGGGGCTCCCCTGCCTGGACCCAGCCATACAAGAGCAGGTGGGACAAGGCTCTGAGTAACCGAATCTAATTGAAGATGTCCCTGCCCATTACAGGAAGGTTGGACTGAATGACCTTTTAAGGTCCGTTCCAACCCACACTATTCTATGATTCTATGACGCAGCCCCATGCGGCGCCATGGGGACAGAGCCAGGGGAGCGCCCAATGGCTCCCAATGGACCCCTTGTCTTTGCTTGCTCACGCCCAAACAATGTGGCCTTCGCTCGCACCTTCTGGACCTCAGTCATGCTCCCGCCACCACTCGAGTCCCATCTGGGCCCTGCCACCCTACAACGTGAGAGGACCCTGCCCAGGAAGGCACCCTGCCCTATAGCAAAACCCTGCCCTATAGCAAAACCCTACCCTATAGCAAAACCCTGCCCTTCGAGGAGACCCTGCCCCGTGAGGAGACCCTGTCTGTAGTTTTGCACCATCTCTAGGTGCACACACCACTCTGCAGGGTCCTGAACCTCACCTGGGGCCTCAGGATGCTCCTGGGGTTGCTCTCCAGAGCCTCACATCTTTCCTGGGGTCCCTATTCCTTCCCTGGATCATCACATGGTCCTGTGCTCTCCCGGGGTCCCCGTACCTTCTCCCTGAGTCCTGCACCCTCTCCAGAGCCCACACACCCCCCCAGGGCCTCATGTCCCCTCTGCACCACTACCCCTCACCTTCCCAGGCACAATTAATGTGATTTTACTTTCCAGAGAGCAACACTGCTCCCCCGGCCTCACAACTTCCTACAAGTAAGTACGAAGTATAGCGTGCCCCCAGCTTGCTAAACCCTTGTTGCCTAGGTTTTGGGGAGGAATTAAGTCTCGGGAATTAATAATGACTCATTCCAGTGAGCTCTGAATGACAGAAGAGCCACAGCCCCTACTGTGCACAACAGATTTCAGCTGATACCTAATGTCTTGAGATCCAGACACTGGGAAAACTGACCTTCTGAACAGCCCCAAAGGATGCTTCAGTTGCCTTCTGTAGGACAGTGGCAACAGGAGCACTTGGTTACTTGCCTCTCATTTGTCTGATTTAGAAAGTGAGAAAAAGACTGAGAAAGAGAGAATCTCGGAAGCCCAAAGCGTGGAGAAACGTAAAGTAAAAGCAAAATGTCTTCAGCAGGTAAGAACCACCAAACCCAAACCTTTTTTTGTAAATATTTCCATTCACCATGTGTCATTTGGTGGAATACTGGAACTTCGGAAATGACCTGATGGACAATAATGTGAATCGCAAGGACCGGGCTCGCTGTGTGGTTGGTGGTGCAGCCCATTGTTTGATGGATAGCTTAAACTTAACTCCCAGTTGGGCCATGCTGGCTTGGGGCAGGGCTGTGTACTTCATTTCTTCACAGTAAGCACATCATGTCTGTTCTGATTTAGTATCTAAAAGCAGCCAACTGGGAGTGCCCAGATCCAAAAGTGGAGAATTGGGGTGGAGTTTGAGTGCTGCATGCATTTTCACACACCAAATCCTGGCATAGAGACATTAAAGCACAGCTCAAAGGATAAGTTTCTAAGTTGTCTTAGTTATTAATAGATCTTCTCCTGTGCTCAGCAGCAGTTGGTGCCAAGGGTTCATCGAGTGAGAGATCCGGGAAACTCGGTAGTGGATGGTTATTAAATCATCTTCAATAGAAATGCTTCTACCTTGGCCTGTGTCTTAGGGACAGGTTTAGGTGATATTTTTAGAGTGGTATAATTCAATAACCGCCAGACCGAGCCATTTCAAATTTTGTGGAAACTACTTGGCTGCAGCACAAACTGTAGATTTTAGCAGACAACACCAAAGCCGAGTTTATAGCTGATGCTGTCTTTCCAAAGGAAGGCGTAACTGGGACACTGCAGGGCCTTTCAGGCTGGATCCTTCTGGACTGCGCAGACTTAGTGGAGTTTTACAAAGCCCAGCACAAACCTGGCACGCAGCTGCCCACTCAGCACTTTAGCTAAAGGTTTGCGTAGTCTGTAAGTGGTGTATAGGATCGATAAAATTTAGCATGCTATGAGATGTATATATACTTATGTTTATGCCCTGACTCAAGCATTAAGTTGGCCATGAAAAGAAGCAAAATAAGTGACACGGTATCCATATCACTGCGGTTCATCTCCTGCAAAACACTGGGACTGGACCATACATATAGAGCCAGATGAGAGCAATCTGCGAGGGGTGCAGAAAGGTGCTGAGCTCTGCAAGTCTTTCCTACAAGTCAGCAATCCTCCTTGTCCAGTGAACAATTCCAAAATGCATCTCATCCATTACCATCAATTAACCTTCTTTCTGAATGCTGGCTGAAGCTAGCAACAGTTCCTTGAATCTTCTGCTCATTTTTAAAACATTCAGTAACAATAGATGATAGCAAAGATTTGCAGCTTTGGGCATCTGGCAGCCATAAAGATGACTGATTAATTTCAATGAGTAAATTACTTTTGGTCTTGTTCTTATTTGTCTGTCTTTAGTTAGGCAGTTCTAAGGTACCACCACCTGAGCCTGACCTGGGAACTGCCTCTGCTGTATGTTCACTTGAGTCCTCAGCTTCAACGAGGGATTTAAAGTTTACAATCAAGTTAAGTATTACTTGTTTATAATTCAATTTTCTGAGTTAATTGTGGTAAATATATTTCTTTTCAGGCCAGGAGAAGAGAAGAAATACTAGCTCTCCTGAGGAAACAGAGAGAAAAACGGATGGCGGTGAGTATGATTCCTTTTTATTATGGATGCATCTCAAGGTTTGTGCATACTTAGAATATGAGCAGCATCCAAAGGACCATAGTCTGTGCATACTTAGAATATGGGCAGCATCCAAAGGACCATAGTCCAGTGAATGAGGGTTCATGGGGTGTTGCAAACTATACCATGGTACCAGTCTTGCATAGTAAAAGCAGATCAGTTTGAACTGACTAAACATGCAGAAAAGTTGACTTTATTCAACAAATTCCCTAAGCAAAGAGGATCCTGCGCCTGTGTGATTCTGAAAGTCCAACCCACGCATGGAGCAGGAACACCCAGATGAGGTTACACAGGAAGGTGTCCAGGCGGGTTGGAATGTCTGCACAGAAGGAGACTCCACAACCCCCCTGGGCAGCCTGGGCCAGGCTCTGCCACCCTCAACCCAACAAGTTTCTTCTCACATTTCAGTGGAACCTCCTGTGTTCCAGTTTGAACCCATTGCCCCTTGTCCTGACACTGGTTGTCACCAGAAGAGCCTGGCTCCATCCTCCTGACACTCCCCCTTTCCATATTGATCCCCATGAATGAGTCCCCCCTCAGTGTCCTCTTGTCCAGCTCCAGAGCCCCAGCTCCCTCAGCCTTTCCTCACACGGGAGATGCTCCACTCCCTGCAGCATCTTGGTGGCTGCGCTGGACTCTCTGCAGCAGTTCCCTGTCCTGCTGGAACTGAGGGGCCACAGCTGGACACAAGATTCCAGGTGTGGTCTCCCCAGGGCAGAGCAGAGGGGCAGGAGAACCTCTTCCGCGGAAAGGCTGAAACTCAATTCATAACAAAGTTATTACCCTGGCTGCAGGTTTCTCATGCTCTGCTCCCTAAAAAGCTCTCACAAACTAAATTTGAGCAATAAAAGGAAGAACTCCATTTAGGGATTTTTGTTATTATCAGTAGTGAACTTTAGATTGAATGATTTATGGTGGTTTTGCTTGGTCTGGCCGGATGTTTATCAGGAGAAGAAAATTCAAGAATAAGAGGTCTTTATTATATTAAGGCACTGCTTTCCTTCAGTTGCAATTCACAAGATACAAAGCAGAGATGGATGAGTTTTTGACCCATATAATGTTAAACATCTGTGCTTCTGAAGAACTACATATCCTAACTAATACAATTTCATTACTCCATAGTAGAGAGGAGAATTGAAATGTTAAAGCTGATAAATGTAGTGATTTCAGAAGCAACTTGGAAAATAAGATTTCGAATGATACTTTCAGAAATGTCACATTCATTTTAGACATAAAACCTCCTTTCTCTTCCCCCTTATTTAAGTTTTTACCTTGGTTCATACGAAGTACTTTGTCTTCTCAAAGTTCATTAAAATGCTGAACTAAGTATATATGCTTTGTCCAAATTCTATGCATTTAATCTCGGCCTGAAACAAAACATAAGTGTCCTACCTTCTGCCACAATAACCCCTATGAGTTTTATAGCTCATTAGTATTGCTAGTGGAGTCTTTTGTTTCAGCACATTTAGAAAGAACTAGTGATACTTAATAAGTCTTTTTTTCTCTTTTTAGAAAGAGCTGATTTCTTATCCACATAAACCAAAGAGCAAAACTGATCGAGTGAGGTAAAGATAATACTTAAGTTTGGTGTTTTGGTTTTGGTTTTTTGTTAGTTTGTTTTTTCCTCTATCTAAATGGTCTAAATAGATGATACCTGAAGCAGACTTCCCTTAAGGCTAGGGGAGTAACACAGGCACAACAATTGCTAAACCAGGCAGTGAAGGATTCCTTAATTTATAACAAAGACTATACCAGCACTGCCCTGTCTATCACAAAATCTTAATCGCCTTCCCCAAATATAGTTGTGTCAGCCAGATGGGAGCTATGAGGGCAGTCTTAAAGGTATGTTTGGGCTATGGGCTAAGCTACAGCCTGAAGAGTTAAAAAGAACAGCTCTACTTATTATGAAGCTGTTCTTCATTTCCAAAAGCCACTCCATCCTTGAAAATGCTGAGGAGGTACCTCACAGCCCTTGATTCAGCAATTTCTTCCTTTTAATGAATGCTATTTCAATTCTTGGAGTGTATTGGGTTTACGTGACAAGGTTTTGGTAGTGGGGGGTGCTACACGAGTGCCTTCTGTGCTAAGCCGCTAGAAGCTTCTCCTGTGTCCAGCAGAGGCAATGCAGCCAGGTCCAGGATGGACCCGCCGTTGGCCAGGGCTGAGCCCATCAGCAGTGGTGCTGGTGCTAACTGTGATTACTTGGTTAAGAAGGTGGGGAAAAGCTGCACAACAGCAACTGTAGCTGGAGATTCATTGCTTAGTCTTCACGTTGTGATATCCAATGATACCACTTTGCTCAAACTGGTGCCAGTGTAAGAAAAATGGCCCTACTTAAATAACTTAAATGGCATTCATTAAAAGGAAGAAAATGCTGAATCAAGGTCTGTGAAGTGCCTGAGTGTAGAACTTACTGGGGAATTTGGACTAAAGAATCCCGTGCAGTACTTCACTTGATTAAATGTGATTTTTCTGTTAGCTTGCACATTGCCTTTGAAGTTTTCCTCAGTGTACTTTTCTATAAGTTATGATAGTTGTACGGGCGTTCTATTGGGTGGATTCTCTGAACCAGTGTTGTGTGATTTTTGCTTTCTACAAATAACTAGGCATTGACAAGGCATCTCTGTGCTTACCTATGGATATAAGTACCTGACACGACAACACAAACTTGGCTAAAGAACTCTGTACCCTGATCACACTGACTCTTCTTTGTAGAACCAGCCATAAAGTCAAACCCCACACCATTTTCAAAACATTAGTGTGCTTGTAACCAACTGATATTTCATGCAGCTGCAGCTGTTCCATCCACAGTTTGCTTTATTTGATACAGCTCTGTTATTTCCAGCAGGCAGAAGGTGTCTGAAGCCGACCTTATGGATCAAGAAGCAGTAAAGGCCCTTAAATAGTTCAGCTAAATTGTCTGATGGAGACAATGAAGTATTTACTTGCTCTAGAAAAAATATCCTGCTATCAGAACCACTCTGCTTGGACTTAAAGACACGTGCATTCCCCATTAGACTACATCTCTAGTTGCTTCTACTAAGACATGGCACAAAAGTGGCAAAGGCTGTGGATAGGCTTGCAGCAGCTAGTCATCCAAAATAAATGTCTTTGTTTTGCTGAAGTTAAAATAAATGCTTAATTTGGAAACATTTTAAATGATGTAACATATCAATATATTCATCAACAATTTGGGTGAGGGAATAGAGCGACTATCAGCAAGTTTGCTGGTGACACCAAGCTGGCAGGAGTGGTGACACTGGAAGCTGTGCTGCCATCAGAGACCTGGACAGGCTGGAGAGCTGGGCAGGGAAAATGGAATGAAATAGAACAAGGGCAAGTGTAGAGTCTTGAATCTGGGTAAGAACAACCCCAGGTTCCAGTATAAGTTGGGGAACAACTTGTTAGAAAGCAGCGTAGGGGAAAGGGTTCCTGCTCCATGGGGGGATTGCACTGGATGAGCTTTCCAGGTCCCTTCCGATCCCTGACATTCTGTGGTTCTGTGATTCTGTTCTAAAGCTGCAATGGGGGGAAACAAGCAGAAGTGATGAGGTGTCCGGAGCGCGACACGGGCGATGTTTGAGCACGGGGGCAGCGGGAAGATGTGCGGGCTTAGCGTGTGCCCCAGAGCGGCAGAGGCAGATGCCTCCGGAGGAGAGATGCGCAAAGAGGGAGGCGGGTCCCGTCCCCACGATTTGGCTGCGGGTCTTTGCTGCGTAGGGGCTGAGCCGCGCCCGGCCCACTGGCCCGGAGCCCGGGGCGGGACGGGGCGACGGCTCCTCCCCGCTCCATCTCCTCCTTCCCGGCGGGCGGGCCGTGGGCCACTCGCAGGAGGCGAGTGCAGCGAGCCGGGAGCGCAGCGCACATCCAGGGAGGCGCGGATGATGCTGGCGGCCGTGGCTCTGTGCGCCGCCGCGCTGGGCTGCGCTGCGGGGACACAGCTGCTGAGCGGTAAGAAGGGACGCGGTGCCGGCGCTGAGGGTGCCGGGGGGCGCGGGGTCCCTGCCGGTCGAGGCTCGGCCCGTGTCCCGCTTCAGCGGCCCATCCGCTTTTGCGCTGAGGGGGTTTGGCTGCCTGGGGAAGTCATGGCGATGTAGGCAAAGATGTGTGCGCGCTGCCTTGTGCAGTGATTTATCCCTTCTCTTAGCCCTGCCCTGGGGAGACCTCCGCATCCTCCGCGTTGGGTGGGAGCACCCCTGCCTTCCTGGTCCTGAAGGGGCACACTGAGAAGCCGTTTTCACTTTCCTCTTCTCATGAGAATCACAGAATGTCAGGGATCAGAAGGGATCTCAAGAGATCATCCAGTGCAATCCCCCCGCCGGAGCAGGAACACTTAGATGAGACTACACAGGAAGGTGTCCAGGCGGGTTGGAATGTCTGCAGAGAAACCCTTCTGCTCTCTCTGCTGCAGTTCTGCCTTGGTTCTGGAAATTTTAAGTGCTGTCCTGGCTAACAGAGCTATTCTTGTCAGCCGACTCTCAGTGATAATTCCCAGGCTGGCTGAATTTCCAGACAACAATAGGTTGTCTCACTCTTCCTCTACAAAGTCTCTTTTGGTTATGACTCTGCCTCCTGATTTTGTGTAAAGCAATGTTGTCTATTTAGCTGCCTTTCATAGGAATAGATATATGACAGCTCAAGGTTGGACCAGCAGTATTTTTGGATGTAGTAGTACCCAAGCTAGGTAGCCTAGTCTGGTTTTAGGGCACAGAATAGCCAGCCTAGGGGAAGTTTCTGCCTGGCTTGTTATGTTGGTACGTTCAGCAGAAAGCCTGAATGCTCTGATCTGTGAAATATTCATGTTATTCCAACATAAGGCAAATGGTCGTGTTATACCTATAAGTACATTTTTAATTTTGCCATGTTTTCATCTGCTGTGGGACTTTTGTGGGAGTGAGTCGGGGGGCTCAGCTGCCAGCTGTGAGCTTGGGGATGTGCTCCTTGCCATGATTTGTTTTACTTCTCAGTGTATTTGGCTCACCCGTGGTCTTGCACTAGCAAGACTCACTGCATTCAGCCGGCCTGGAAGCAAATCCCATGTAGGCAATGAGGAGATTAAGGCGAAATATGAGCAACCCTTTCAACATAGATTAGAGCGACATATCCAATTGTCCTCTGTTATAATTATAATTGGGAACCTAACTAGCAGTGAAGTCTAGACAGTAATAAATACAATACATATTTCCTTACCTGAAAGCAATGGCAAGTTTGGTTGATAAGACAGATTTTCCGCCAGGTAATGGGAACCAAACGTTTGCATGTCAGAAAAGAGCCTGAGCGCAGTTTGTGACACTATTTCTAGAAAGCTGCTGCGGTTTTTTAATAACAGTGTGCCATTTCTCTTCTGTCTTTCACGACAGCCGTGGACATGTCCCTCAGAAGAGGTAAGGCTTCTTGACCTTTTCACAAAGCCTGTATGAGTGTTAAATTACCAAGAGAAACCCATATTGTGCCTAGAGATGTATTTTTTAATACTTCTTTTGCAGTGCGGCCACTTTGAATTTCTGTGTAAAATGTCAGCAGACTCTGTGTTCAAAAATTCCAGTACAAAAGGTGTTTAAATTCCCACTCTTAGAGCAGCCATGCAGGAACACACAAGAATCAAGAAAAGCCAGCGCATACCCCATGGAGTGGTTTAAACGACCCATCATCACATCCCATTTGTTCTGAGCACATCACAAATGTCACTAAATGTTTTTCTTCTTTAGAAACATGTAAGTTAGCAGATTGTGTCTGCTGTGTGTTTGGACAGAAACATTTACCCAGTCAAACAAAACTGTTTGTTTCCACAGTCTAAATATTGGGACTCTTGTGCTGAGAAACACACGAGTGCATCATTTTGGATGATGTATCTTTCCACTTTGATCTTTGCTTTCCTTGTAGTCAAAATAAGCCGTGCTGCTCCATGCATGAGAAAGTCCTTGGGTTATAATAGTCTGAAAATAGACATTGTTTACTTCCTGGGCAGACAGCAATATTACAGTGCAAAGCAATGCTTACAATGGGACTGTGTGAACACATCTTGATCTGTGGCGGTATATACTCCATGAAACTGTTGCATACACCCCAGAAGGTAAATTATTGTTATATCTGCTTGTGCAACAGGATCTCTGATTTTAGCCATTTAAATCCCTTAAAAAGGCCTCCTTGAATCCTTGTAAGGGAACTACCCTATTAAAAGCTTGCACATATCCTCTTGCCCTCTGGCATTGCTGCTTTGTAAGGAGCTCTTCAAATCTCAGAGAATTAACGGGGAGATGAGAAGTGCAGGACATGAAAGAACAGCCCTGTGCAGATCAACCTTAACTGTTGCGAGCAGTAAGAAAAGTTTGGAGATGCCATTTGCTAGTCCAGTAATACAAGAGGCTTTTTATCTGTGTTGTATTTTCTAGATGAACTACCATACAGTGCGAAACTCAACCAAATGAAGCTATTAGCATTCACTTTTGTTACTAACAGGACTAGTTTGTGTCAAAGGTTTCTTTCCTTCCACAGGACAGACGGTTTGCCGGGGCGGAACACAGCGACCGTGCTACAAAATAGTCTATTTCCATGACGCTTCGCGCAGGACCAGCTATGAAGAAGCGCACCTCGCCTGCAGGGCCGACGGCGGACACCTCGTCAGTATTGAGACAGAAGCAGAGCAAAGACTGATCGAAAAACTCATTGAGAGTCTCTTGGCTTCTGATGGAGATTTTTGGATAGGGCTTAGGAGGAAAAAGGAGGAGGTGGACAATGGTACAGAGTGTCAGAACCTCTACTCCTGGTCAGACGGCAGCTCATACAAGTTCCGGTACGTAGCCGTGAATGAGAATGGGAAGCAGGCTGGTCGGGGACTGGCACCTGCCTTTAGCAATCAGAAGGGATTCTTCCAGAAGAATCAGGCAGTGTTGTCCCAGCTGTCATCCGGGTCCCTTCTGCAGACACTGAAGAGTGGGAGTAGCTCCAGAGAGCAATTAATCCCATCCAGATGAAAAGGGGTAGACAAATTACCTTCCAGAGGCTCTGCTCTCTCTCTGTTGCACTATAAAATATATATAAAATATATTTTATATATATATATATATATCAAAATAACCCAAATGTTCTATATTTTGTAGCAACGTGTCATATGTGTGACAAGCCTGCCTTTTCATTCCTCTTTTCTGGACATGTGTAAGAATACCTTGTCATAATGAACTTTATGCTTCGGGAACCTCTAAGAACTTGTAGTTGCTCTGTGCAGCAATCAATGCTTTCAGTACCCTTCAACATCTTAAAGTTTCTCCCATGGTTGAGATATTGGAGTTACATAGTAGGAAGCTGCTAAGAAACAGACATAGCTTTATTGCCCTTCATTAGTGAGCCACAGCTTATTAATGCTAAATGATAAAGCAAAAGAAAGATCGGTATGTGAAGGCAGCACTAGGAGAGGAAGGAAGGGAGGGAGGAACACGGCATTGTAATGATTGAAAAACATACTACTATAACATGTGTGGCGTTTTCCCCATGTTGAATACCTTGGTATATCTGGAATGACTTATACTGTATGGATCAGCTTTCAGAAAGCGCTAGGCATTGCTTGTTCCAAAATTAGTAGGTATTGAAAATCAGGAACACAGTCTTGGAAGTGTTTCTCTAAGATGCATAAAATGCCTCTTCAGTAATGATTGTATTATAGTGTTAAATAATGAAGCCTGCTTCCTCTGTGCCACTTGGAAAGGCCCACACAGCTTTCCAGTGGTGGAGGTTATTTGTACAAAAAAAGGCTTATCCGCAAGACGGGGTTTCTTCATGTTAGTGTTTTTCTAGACTTTTTCATTTTCTTACTAAATAGGTGTCAAAATATTGGAGGCATTGGGCACTGAGGCCAGAGAGCAAAAGTGACTTAGCTAGATGATTTTGTTGAGAGAAAGCTGAAGTTCTCAGCCTTTACTCAGCCTTGCAGAGGAGTTTCATGCGGTGAGGTACTCAGCCCATGTTGAACACCTTGCGCTGGCAATACTTGTATTGTTGTTGTTCTCACTGTTCCTTTTGGATTCTGCCCTCCGTGGTGCCCTGTGTGCTGTGTTCCCATTTGTGCTTCTGCAGTAAAAAGTGACATCAAGTCCCATATGACGTGTTTGTTGTGTTTTCTTAGGAACTGGTATGTAGATGAGCCATCCTGTGGGAGTGAAATCTGCGTTGTGATGTACCACCAGCCATCTGCCCCACCAGGTGTCGGAGGTCCCTACATGTTTCAATGGAATGATGACAGATGCAACATGAAAAATAACTTCATTTGCAAATATGCCCTCGGTAATGAGTCATTCTGCAGCTTTAAAAACCAACCTGCTCCCAGTCCCCATCATAGATAGGGAAACCCTTTCTTAGCTTCACTGGAAAGATCTGTTGGGACGCAGATATCTTTAAATATATGCAAGTCCTGGGGAAAACGATCTCAATATCTAACATATGTAGCTACTTGCCTTGTGACTTCTATAGATGCTCAGAGAATTTTGATAAAGCGTGT
Source organism: Nesoenas mayeri (assembly GCF_963082525.1). NCBI lineage: Eukaryota > Metazoa > Chordata > Aves > Columbiformes > Columbidae > Nesoenas > Nesoenas mayeri. The sequence goes on along the minus strand of NC_137572.1, from coordinate 5,632,753 downwards.
GAAATCTTCAATGGGGCCTGAGGGAGAGAGAACACTAAAGAGGGGTGCTCATTTTATTAGGCTGTATTCAGTATGCTTGGGCACCCTACTCAAGCTTATGAGCAAATTGTGCATATCTTTCTTTTTTTAGAGAAGCCAACGAATGCTCCAATGGAGAATTCTCAAAGAGGTGAGCTACACATCATTGTTTTTATGAATTATATTTGAACTTGTAGTAGAAATACGCTCTGTTGCGTTCATTGTCAAGGATGCTTCCAGACTGAAAACTTGCTGAGCAAGAAGCTTCCCTGCAGTCTGCACCTTCTCGAGCTGCTCTGCAATCCAGCCTGCAAGACCACAGTCCTGCTGTTGGTGGTGCAGCATCTGGGGTCACTGGTCGCACTGCAGAAATCTAAGCAAAGGGGTACCAGTCCGCCTTCCATACCTTTGCGGCTGGCAGATTCTTCAATCTCCTCTCACCTCACTTTTATGATTCTTAGCTCTTTCAAATAATGTCTTTAATATTCATTAAGCTGCTTCTTTCCAGATGATGCAACAGAGCCCTTGAATCCAGTGTTCCCAGAAGAACGCCGTAAGAAAGATGCTAATGTAACAGTTGTAGAGGCCAAAGGTACGTTGTGCATTCAACACCTGGCCTGCTCTATCGATGCAGGCACACATCTCTCCCATGGGGCTGCAAACAGCCAACACTTCAGTCTGAATTGTTTGACTCTAATGTAGGAGACTGAAGTTAGGCACCTGTGTCTGCTCCTTCATCTTTTCCAGTACAAACCTAAAGTAACTGCATCTAAATCTAAAGCTGTGCAAAGTATCTTGGGCCTGAAAAAGGCTCTTTTAATTTATTGAATCACTTCTGAGTGTCTAAATTGTTAATGTTTTGTTAGTAAGTCTATTATTAACTATGAAAAACTTTCTGTTTCTTCTTACCGCACCAACTTTCCCTTCTAAAAATTCACGTGTCATAAAAGACATTTTGCTCTCTGAAATCTTCTGGCTGGGGGTTCCTAAGCTTTCATAAGACAGCATGTCTTGTTAACCTGCCCTACCATTGCCGTCTTACAGTGAGGCAGTGAGGCTCGTTGCCTTCTCATCTTGAAGGTTTGAGCTCTTTTTACTCTAGCTTGCTTAACTAGATGATCAGTCTCTGTTAGACTTGCTGCCTTCAAGAAGACGGATCTACTCCTAGATTATGAACAAGACTAGAAGCCCATTGAGGTGTGACGATGATGCCTTTGGCAGCTGTTGGCTGTTCCATGAAGTTCTGTGCATGGTAAATGCAACTGGAAGTGAATAAACGCTTGGATCTAATTTTTGTCCCTAGAACCTGTTCAAAGCCTTGGCTACATCCTTATTCCCAGCATTCCTGTGCTGCTTCTCCTGACAGTCATTACACTCATCTTCTGGTTTTGGCTTTTGGTGAAGAGGTAAGTGACATTTTGTTGTAACAGGTGAACCCGTGATGTCTTGTCCTGGCAATCATTTCACAGCTAGCTTCAGAATCCTTTAGGATGCTCTGGAGATGACTGCTTTCAGCCAAATTAGTGTTTTAAAAGTGCCATGGATACTCCAGGCTGAGTAAAATTTTAAGTAAATCGTATTATGTCATTTTATTGTGTTCATAGACATATAGTAGTTAGAGAACAGTGCAAAACAAGGTGATGATTTTGAAGTGCTAGCATTTAAGTTGTCTTATTAAAAAAATACTGAATTATCAGAAGATGCCCTTCAGAAGTGAAGAACGCAGTAATAGAAATAAAAGGATGTAAGCTTGGAGCAAATAACATTTACCAATTCCCTCTCCCTGCAAATGTCATCCTGAGTTCAGGCTCTGAATGTCAGCTTTCCTCAAGGGCCATCATTAAATTACTGTAAGAGAGGTGTGGTGGTGTTTTGTATGTAAAAAAAGCATATTATGACTTGTCCTCTTTCCTCCATCCCTAAGGAGACAGGAACATATAGACACGAGCCCAAAGGAGGAAGATGGATGGCTGTCTAACCCCAGGAGGAACAGCCCAAATTTGGACATTTACAAAGTAATCAAGAAGCAATCAGAAGCAGATCTGGCTGGAACCAGGCCTGCCACTAAGAACTCTTCCTTCCGTACACAAGATAAGGTGCTTGACAGCCTCTCCAGGGATTATGTTAACACAGCAATGAATACGCCAACTCATGGCTTTGTGACATTGGCCAAGACTGAAAGTGGCTTTGTGACCAATGATATCTATGAGCTGTGTGGAGATCATGTGGGGAGGAGCAAGGAATCGGCCTGGGTGGAGAATGAGATTTATGGATATTAAAGAAATGGACCAAAACACCTGGAATATGGATGACAAAGTGAACATCAATGCAAGTTAACCTGCCCTTCCTATGCACTCCTTTTAACCATAGTACCTGTGATGTTTATCCCAGTTTTGCATTGTCTCTATATTCTTCATTTTTTATAAAGACTGTGGGTTTTCAAAGATCCAAACTGCAAAGAATGTGTATGTTTTGCTTTGCATCAAGCCCCTTGTTGCCCCAGGAACGGCTTGTTAATAGTATTGATTCTTTTTTGTACTCCAAAGATTTGGTCATGAGACGTGATCAGATCAATGTTTGTCTCACCGTTATAAGGACTCAACAACCTTCATGGGAGCTTGGAGCAAATTCCTGTGCGAGGTCTCTGCTCGGTCACATTTGTCAGTGCAGCGAAGTGTAACAGGAGTTTGGTTAAAAACTCAAATTCACTTTGACTTGAATATGCTCAGGGCAAAATCCCATGTGCTGCTGGATATGGTGTTGCTTTAGCTGAATTCCATTGTAAAATCAGCTTAGAGGATGCTGGAGGTACCTGCAATGGCCCAGGCTTTCAGAAAAGAATAGCGAGAGAATTCGGATTTATCAAATAAGCACATGATCTGGTGGCATAAGGGACTACTTTCTGCAGAATGTTTGATGTTAGTATTGAGATCTGCAAAACTGAAAATGCGTTTACAAATACAAGATTCGCCCCACTGAAATGAATAATGACAATCCATTCTTGCGCTTCCCAGCTCCTTCAGGCTGTTGATGGACAACGCAGCGTTGTTTCACACTCTCTGCTCTTTAAACATATTTGTCCTTACTTGAACACATTGGTGCTAATGGGAGTTCGGAGTGTGGAGCACAAGTTCTGCAGCACATGGGAGATTCTAAGGCAAAGTCAGTGGCCACTAAATACTGATAACAGTGGTGTGGCCTCTGCATCTTTTATTTTTGTACAGAGCTTTGGTGTTTTGTGTGTGTTTTTTTTCCTTTGGCAGACACTAAGCATCTTCTAGGCATTGAAAAACAGAAGCTCAAGACAGATATTGGAGCTTAGGTGTGTAGGCATGTAAAGCCATATTTTGGCTACTCTGGTCTTTTGAGCTGCTGGCCTGTTGAACTCCAAGTCAGCTCCATATGCTCAGGATCTCTGGAAGTTATTAGAAGGCGAGGTGATTTATAATCTCTGACATCTCTGCTTTAGTAGAGCATCTCAACTGTGGTATTAGCTACCAGAACATTGACCACAAGAGGGTATGTGTGTTCTACAGTTGGACTCATTCAGCCAGCTGCTGCAAACAGCCTGGAAGAGCGCCTGTGTACCAGCGTGTGTGAGTAGTGCTTGAATCACTTTCCTTGAAGCATGGCAAAAGCTATCGATGGCCGCTAAAGGCTGCTGTACAAACAATGTTCTTGTGTTTGCAGCTCTTTTAGCAGCATTATTAAGAAATTTTTTGGTAATCTGAACTGTCAGGTCAAAAATGGCTTTGTGGCGTGCAGCACAATAAAGTTTCTTTTACCATACCAAGCTTGCATCATGTTAGAGTTATTGTTTGGTCGGTGTTGCAGATTTCTGGAAGAAATGAAGCATCATATAGGGTGATGGAAATTTCACGAGTAGCAGCTCGGGATGACACCATTTTCTATTAAAGCAGGATTATGGTAATCTTGCTCATGAACCTCTCAATCATTTAGAAGGGTGCATGTCTGACTAAGTCAAATAATCAGTTAGTCATTGCCAGAATTTCTTAGGGGGATAAATACGGCAGTAACAGCACAGTTATTACCCATAGCAGTCTAAGGCAGCAGCGTCATCTCGAAATGTCATTCCTTAGATGAATCTCATGAACTGCAAGTGCGGTGAAGGACAGGTTTTAACTTTCCACCCAGGTCTTCAGTTCCCTTTGGAGAACAGTCATTGCTGCGTGACATGTAGCAAATTACCCAACTTTCCACAAGTATGAGGCAGCCTTACGTGTAAGTTTTGAATACGAATGGAAAGCAAGAGACAGAAGTTTGTTTCTTGTATTCTTCTCCTTGCTCTTTGTGGCCACGCTCTGTTTTGAGCTGCATTTGCGTCCACTGAACTCTGTGCTCATGAAGGGTCTGTGGCTGTTGCTGGACATGGATCTGACTCAACAGACACATGTGCTCCTTCACCATGAGCATTCGGACATGCCTTGTCTGGCATCCAGATGTCAGACGGCACCAGTTCTCCAGCCTGAGGTGGTCGGGACAGGGAGCAATCAGAGAGGGATCTCAAACCAGGATAAATAATCCATGGAGCTAAGGAGATTAACTCACATACGATTTTGCTGAAAGAGCTGTAGGTTTTTGGCCATTCACTATAGCTAACTGCAACAAACTGTTCTATACCAAAAGAGAGCAAAGAGATACATAACTTGTAAGAGTAGAAACAATGCAAGATTGAGAGCAGAGATCTGGGCTCAGATTTTCAGCAGCATAAAATTCTGCGGGCAGCAAAAGAGCCTGTTCAAGATCACTAACTCTGGATGGAGCGTTAAACAGCTCCTTTGGGAGCTGCTCTCAGTAGCTACTGATGGCAGAAACACTTCCATGTTCTCCTTTCCCATTAGTTATGCCAAATGCAACAACAGGACCCAAATTCCTTTTGGCAGAAGGGTGTCCAGGGGTATTTTGGCAGAAGGGTATTCAGGGCAACAAAGATGCTGGAGGGAGTGGAGCATCTCCCGTGTGAGGAAAGGCTGAGGGAGCTGGGGCTCTGGAGCTGGACAAGAGGACACTGAGGGGGGACTCGTTCATGGGGATCAATATGGAAAGGGGCAGTGTCAGGAGGATGGAGCCAGGCTCTGCTGGTGACAACCAGGGACAGGACAAGGGGCAATGGCTGCAAACTGGAACACAGGAGGTTTCACTGAAATGTGAGGAGCAACTTCTTCATGGTGAGGGTGGCAGAGCCTGGCCCAGGCTGCCCAGGGGGGTTGTGGAGTCTCCTTCTGTGCAGACATTCCAACCCGCCTGGACACCTTCCTGTGTAACCTCATCTGGGTGTTCCTGCTCCATGGGGGATTGCACTGGATGGGCTTTCCAGGTCCTTTCCAACCCCTGACATTCTGTGGTTCTGTGCCCCTCCACCGTGTCGCGGCGGGACCGTCCATGCCCGGTATCGCCGGGGAGGGGAGGGGAGGGGACCCCGGGCAGCCGCCTCGCCGCCGTGGCTGCGGTTGCCATGGCGAGGGCCCGCCCCCGCTGACGCGCACGGTGACGCGCGGTTGGTGGAGGAGGGCGGAGGAGGCGGGGCCCCGCGGCTCCAGGGCGCCGCAGGCAGACTCGAGCCGCCGCTCGTCGCGGAGCCGCCGCCGCCCCCCGCGCCCAGCATGGTAATGGCCGAGCCCCGGCGGCCCCCCCCGCTGCTGCCCCGCGGGCTCGGGCCCGTCCGCGTCGGCTTCTACGACATCGAGGGCACGCTGGGCAAAGGCAACTTCGCTGTGGTCAAGCTGGCGCGGCACCGCATCACGCGCAGCGAGGTGAGCCGAGACGAGACGAGACGCGGCGCCGGGGGCCGCCGTCTCCCCCTGCCCTGGCCTCGCCCGGCCGCGCCGCCGGGGCTCTCCCGCGCCCGCCCCGGGCGTTGAGCGGCAGCGCTCGGGAGCCCTCGGGGTTTGGAGGTGGGCGGGGGGCGGCGGCCGGAGTGCTGCGGGGCGCTGCTGCGGACTTCGGAGGGAGCTGGCCGGAGGGGCTCCGCTCGGAAGCGGGGGTTACGGGTCTTCCCTTCGGGGTGCAGAGCGGGCACCGGCCTCTGGGCTGCGGGGCTCTGCTCGGGAGCCGGGCTTTTCCCGGGGGTGGCCTGGGTGGCTCGGCGGGGCCGTGCAGCAGCGCCCTTGCAGGCTGCTTGCTCCTTTTGTCCCTTCTAGCGCTGGAACCTCCTCCTGGAGGGGAGGCGAGGGAGCCTTTATTTACTCGAGGTGCTCGGCTGCGGGCAGGCTTTGGAGCAGGAGCCCTGGCGGCCGTTCTTGTTTGTTTTCTTGCCTTCATCTTCCTGGCAAGGGCAGTGATAATGTCTCTAGTCCGGTACCCCGTGGCTGCTGTCACAGACGGGCTGCTCGGGTGAGAAGGGGCAGGCAGCTCTTGGCTCAGTTGGTGAGTGTAGCCATCAGATAGCGATACGTTTCTGCTAACAGGGAAGATTCAGACCTAGTATTGTGCGTGCTTTCATGTCCTGGATGTTTTACTGTTTCCTGACCTGGCCAATACAGGCAGATGAGCAGTCCTATTTCCGTGATCTGTTTTGGCAAAGGAACGCACGTGTGTGAGTCCTTTATTCTTCAATACATCATCCTGGCAGTTAACCAAATCTAACCATTTGTAGTCTCTTTGTTTAACTACCCCACCACCATGTATATTACCTAGTGGTTAGTAGCCTGTAGATTGTTAAAATATTAAGCGTTGCTTAAAACAAAAATTACTTTAAGTCTGTGCATAAAACGTAGTCATTTGCTTTTTTAAAAACAGGGATCTGATGAGAGTAATGGCTCTGAAAGATCAGTTTCCCTTTATATTTTCTTCTTCTGTAGTTTTAGTTGCTACACCTACGGGTAAGCTTTTTGTAAGTTTCTGTTGCCTTCCTGGTTTGCTGAAGAAGAGCTTAGTGTGCTCTCTGTACCAGACAAAAGTACGTAAAACATTCTCTGAAGTACAAAGTAAGAAGAAGACCTGCAATTATTCAGTTACTGTGGTCTCGTGGCAAAATCACTCCGTACAGTAATGAAAAATGCCTTTAGGTTGGACTTAAGGAAAACAAACCTGCAGTGCTAACATTGCTCTGGCCATGCAGTGATTGATGATCTTTTCATCCCAAGTATTACATTTCTTACTGTCTCATTTCTCCAGTTTCATAATAGACTGTTGATTATTTCTAAATCCTTCCTTGCTCTTACTGAGGTGCCAAAGCAAAAACCTTGCAATGCTGGTGTTCCGTTCCCAAGTTTGATGCCGCATGCCAAGCTTCTAAACACTTCATGTGAAGATAGTAAATTGTTGTTTACTATCTAGTTCTCGTTTCCTTGGCAGGCTTTATGATGGGGATGAAAACTTTAAGCTCCATCATTTTAGAAATTATGTTTGTCTAGTATTGTTCAAAATAAAAAGGGTTACGGAAAACTTATAGCTTAACGGTTCCCTAACTCTGATATGATTTTTCCATGTGTCCTAGGAAATTGCTCAGTTCCAGTGCGTTCTGATACAGTAGTGACCTTCTTTAATTGGCTTTCATCTTCCTATGAGCCTTGTGTCCAGTCTGAAGCCTTTTTATCTTCTGCATGATTTTTCAGCAGATTTGCCCGTGTCAGAGATTTGTGTCAAGGTCTTTCATTTTTTTAGTACAGCTGCATTGACTTTGTGCAGTGAGAGAGGCGAGAATGTTTATCTGGAACATAATTGCAGAGTTAGTTGCTGGAAGTATTCACGTGGTCTTTGAGGAAGAGGAACCCTATTAAGATCACGTCTAGTGATGTCAGGGGAAATGAATTCTAGCCAACTACTACTTCGAACAAACACCTCAGGTTCAAACCGCCTCACTTCGTGGAGCGTTGGTTCGCAATGCACGTAAAGTGGAAGTCCTGCTTATTAATGTTTCTAGATGGATGGCTGCTCATATTTCAAGCTTGTTCTAAATTATTGCTTAAATTTCTTGAGCTGCTAATTTCTCACGTTCTTCTGTGCCTTCATTAAGCTTCCAGTGGAAGAATATTCAGCTGATTAGGTTCTGGAAAGGCTGTACCTGTGTACCATCGGGTCTGTGCTGTGAGAAGATGGGCACTGTGTTGCTGTTGGGACTTGCCCATAAAGCCCCTTTAGAAAGGATTATTTCCTTATCTGAGTTTCTCTTGAGCCTCCCTACATAAAACAGTAACTTGAACTGAAGATAGTAAATATCGTTGCCATGACTTGTTAGCACAGTGAAAATAAAATGAAAGCTGGCACGAAGCAGAAAGTGGATGCAGGACAAGGTAGTAGATAGTGTATGCAACCAAACTCAGAAATATGTTGAATCCTGCATTAATGCGACACTAAAATTGCACGACTAAATAGTCAGAAGTGTGGAAGTTAAGAAAAGCGGCAGGATTGCTATGTGTTTGTAATGAAGACGGTGCGGGACCCTCTCGTGGCACAGAGAACCCCCGTCGGGGCTGCGTGGTTGAATGTGACCTTTGCTTGTTGTTTGTTTGTTGCCATTGAAGTCAATGACATGTGCTTTCCTGCCATGGTCATTTGTCCTGTTGCTGAGGAATCCTGTGACCTCAGGGTAACTTTTGTTAACGCACAAATAAGCCAAATTTTTCCGCAGAAGAAGAGGAGACTAAGAAAAGAGAACAAAAGTAATCAGAAGCATGAAGTTCAAGAAGATGGATAATGCTTCAAGTGAAATATGATGTGAAATAATGAAAAGCTCTAAGAATAGGTGAAGGTACTACTTGAAAAAAAGTGATGCGCTTTAAAGATGAAGGAAAGCCTTTGTGAATAGGCGATGTGTGAAAGAGTCGTGTTCCCCACCCACCCCCAAGCTCCGTAACTGATATCCCCTAAGGATTAGCCGTTTGCAGAAGAATACTGGCCATTGCTCCTCGGATACAAATGAAACCCTTCCAACTGGTGTGTGCTTATGATTCACAGTTGTACTTTTAGCTATCTGCTGTGCTACAGGTGGTTTGCATATTTCTCGGAAGATTAGCAGTTCCTAATACAAGATGCTCCTAGTTTAGGTGTGAATGCCTAACCTGAAGACTCGGGGTGCTTTAAATGCTTGCAGTGATGGTCTCTCTAGATCTAGGGGGAGAGGAGGAAGACACTATCTGGAGGTAGACTGGGGACTCAGAGGTGTAACAAGTTGAGCATAATGTGCTGCCCTCTAAGGGAAGTTAATGCTTTTAATTGATAACCAAACACTTTGTCACAAACTGGAGTTGCTCTGGATTGCAGGAAGTTTGTTATTTTTAATGTGGTCTATTGTATTGTTTAACAACTCCAATCTGGATTTCTGTCACTTGCGGGAAACCTTGACATGGACAGACCTCTTATTGTGTGTTAACTTGTTAGACCACGTTTAGGGGTGTTGTGGTTTCTGGGTTTGTTTGCATGTTGGGTTTGTATGATGTTTTATGATTTTTTTTTTTTTAAATTAGTCAGGTAACTAAGTGGATAATGAAACCAATGAGAATTGAAAGCTGGAGTAGCTGAAAACTAGAACTTTCACCTTGTTTTGGCAAGCATGTCACCCTCACTGTGTGACAGTCCCAGGTAAAGATTGAGTGAAGTCCAGCTCTCTGGGCCTTTAGTAAAAAACGGAAGGAAATGTGTGCCCTTCCTAATAATTTCTAATTAAAATGAATCATGAAAGTTGCTAAGGTGTTTTGGAATATAAGTCTTTAAGCAGCAAAAACCGGTGCTAAGGGAAGGAACAGGGTTTTTTGGTCGTTCGAGGTATGTGCTAATACTATGCATTGATGTCTGGGATTTTTTTGTTTCTTCTGTTTTCCGTAGAAGTGATAACTCTTAAAAAAAAAAAAGCCAAAAGTAGAGTTGCAAAATTTGTGTAATTGCCCTTAATTTGGCACCTGCCAAATGAAAGTCAGTTTGCTCGTGCTGTGAGTGACCACAGCAGAGAAATGAGGATTACCTTCTGTGTGTAGTCTCTCTGTCTTCAAAGTATTAAAGTGATGTTCCAAAATCTTGGCAAATGCTGCTGGTTGTTAGCAAGCTCTATGTTCAGGAACAATACGCTTTTCAGATAGGAAGCTGTTCCTCGTCTTGAAGCAGCATCTCCACCTCTAAGAATTATTGTCCTTCCCATCATTGTGACACAGCTGAGGTGACGGACCATAGTGCGCAGGTGCTGTTGGATGCACTGCTCCTCCTCGCATCATTAGGAACAAGGTCCTGGATTTTTAAGCATTTGCAAGTGCTTTTTCTCCATCTTTGATGGCCCTGGCAAGATGCATGAAAACTGAAGGTTCAGAATAGACTGAGATATCTAATCTGCATTTGACTGTAGAAGCAGTGGTGCCAGCTGTTACTACGCTGCCTCTCCTATAGAAGCCTGGCACAGTGTTCCCATATGTAATATGCACATTGGGAGTTGAAGAAGGATTGGAAATAGCAAAGCTTTTTCCTTCATGTAGGCGTACGCATTTACTTTGTGTTCAAAAACCACTTAATAATACCAAATAAGTCCACATTGTAAGACAAAAGAGAGTTTGTAATATGGTAGGTTTTCAAAACTAAAAACTTATTTAAGCTGGAAATATAGTTTTTCTTCGTTAGTTTGTGTCTCTTCCTCTTGCATCTCAAGATTCAGTGGAGAGCTGTGCTTAGAATTATTTTAGATATGAGAGACCGAAAGAATGGAGTTATACAACACATGCCTTTACTAATATATTACTGATAGTGGTCAACTGAATGATCTGGCTAAAGAATCATAGAACAGTTTGGGTTCAAAGGGACCTTAAAAGGTCATCTAGTCCAACTCCCCAAGAAGTCTTGTTTGTCTTTTTTTGAACAGATTGCAGCTGTAGTAGCTTTGAAGAGGTTACCAAGCAAAAGCATACTGAAATGAAGTCAATAAATAGTTAATTCAGAATTCAGGTGGGTCCATAATCAGCCTTGCTGGAGATAATGAGGTTCACCTCCTGTGGATTTTTGTCTCTGCATAACAGCTGTGCCCTATAGTTCAATAGTTTGTGAAATGCAGTTATAATTGGAAGCATTTGTATGACTTGTATTTGCTCCCGCTTCGGCATTAATAATGCGATAGTCAGGGTGAATAAACACCATCTATATATTCAATACTCTTTATTGTCGTCCTGTGCATGGTTTTTACAGCAGCTATGTTTTTCTTTCTTCTTGGTTTAATGTTTTTGAAAGTATCTCCTGTTTGAAATGTTTAGTCTCCTAAGCAAGTATAGTTGTATGTAATTCACTTTGCAGGCGTTGGCTAAAAACAAGGCCCATAGGACTGGGACCTGTTCTCTAAACTGAGATCTCTTTACAACACTCGACTGACAAAGAGATTTGTACAGTGTTTTCCCTGAATGGCTGAACTGCTGATGTCCTTATGTAGGAGCATGTTAATTATGGTTAAAATAAGCACCTAACAGTTGAAACTACATGGATCCACCGTGGTTTGATTATTTGTGTTGAGCCAACAGTTTCTCTTTTCAAATATGGTTTTGCATTGGTGGGATTCAAACAGCCTACTTTGAGATTTTTTTCTTTATAGTGCTGCTCCATGGAGGGTCCTCAGTTATTTCCACTTGCTACTGATATAAGAGCATTTGACGTTGGGCTTGTTGGAGCACTGGCCTCCATCATCTGTTCTGTGTCTTCCATTTCTTGTAAAACCTACTTTTCCTGACATGCCGATGAAGGGGATAGTGCTGCAGCCAATTAGTGGGACGACTGACATGTTTAATGTTGTGTGCTGTATTTTGAAGCGTGGGGTCTGTATTTCTGAGCTAGAAGAAAGCTACTGGTTATCTGGGATTGCATGATTCCCTCTAGAATAAGGATAAACTAATCTCTCCTGCTGTTTGTCTGCAGGTGGCAATAAAAATCATTGACAAATCTCAGCTGGATGTTGTGAATCTGGAGAAGATCTACCGAGAAGTGAAGATAATGAAGATGCTCGATCACCCACACATTATAAAGCTCTACCAGGTATGATTAGTGGTGTCTTTCCCTTCTCCCCATCTCTTCTGCTCCTGTGTGCAGAGTGTGCTCCACACCAGTGACTTCTGGCACATCACCGTGACAGACTCAGCTTTTCTGGAATTGATTTGCATTGACAAGTATTTGGCTTTTTGGAAAGTACACTGGTTGTGGTCTTTTTCATCCTATGGTACCAATTAGGCCGGCTGTTTTAGATACTCAAGTGCACCTCAAATCTGCTTAGAATACACAGAAGGTTGTAAATCTTATGTTAGTCAAAGAGCTGAGTTGGAAATATCCAGTGATTATTAGACAAGGTATTACATAAGCTAGAGCAGGGTAGGAATGTTCAGCATAATGTGTCTACAGTGAGTACTAGCTGGGAGGAACTATGTGGATATAGGGGTTTTCTATAGAGGAGTACTTGTAGCCTTTTATCTTATCCAAAGACAAGACAAGAGATGTGTGAAAGCAGATTCTGCAGATGTACTTGTGATGTAAGACAAGAGTTGCCCAAACGCTTTATCTTTGTCAATGGGACCCTGTGATGTGGTGCTTTTACCTGAATTTTGCCAGGTTTTAAGACTACTCATATATTGTTCTTTCTATAACTAGAGAACTGTTGGTAACAGGGGTCACTGTTTCCCCAGTCTCCTTTCCCATGTACCAGTCATGAGCATGTTAGAGAAGTTGAGCGAGGGAATTCCTTTAGGCCAGTTCCCTAAAGGAAAGTCTGTAACCTCGCTGCTGAGGAGACCCATTATTCCATTAGTCACTTGTGGCTGGGAATCCTATCCAGCTCCTCCTCTTTACACTGGCTTTATGGAGTATTTAAAGCTTATCCTTGCGCTTAGCATGCAAATGTTCCCCTTGAAATTGTTGAGGTAACTTGTAAACACAAAGCGAGAGGTGGTGATAACTGTATGTGCCATGCAAAGACTTTATCTTTACCAGAAGAGAGCAATGACAAGTGTCCCTTTGGGTGTTTTACTTTTTGCTCTTCCAACAATCTCATGTGTTTTCTCTCTCAACAGGTGATGGAGACCAAAAGCATGTTGTACCTTGTGACAGAATTTGCCAAAAATGGAGAAATTTTTGGTAAGAGAAGATTTTCATGTTCAACATCTTCACGTCAACTTCCGAAGTCTATCAGTTGTATTTATCTGGCGCAAGGATCCCTTTTAGTGTAGTGTGTCAGTCTCCTTTATTTGTCAAACATCATCTACATAGGTGTAAACCTTACGGCAACCACGTTGTAGCCCTGAACTCTCCTTCAGCGTAGCCTGAATAACTGTCGTAACTATAAGTCGGGCTTATGGCATCTGCAGTGCCATTATCAGCAATCTCTAGGTCATCTTGTTTTCTGTGGTTGTACTGTGCACACATGTCCCAAGTTACTGTTTGAGATTTTGGAGCTATTGAGGCTAGGGTAGCACTGAAAGAGGGATAGGCTGAATTTGTTCCCAGAACTAGCTATATATAGCTAGAAGTGCTCCTTTTTAGGCCACGAAGGAGAAATATGTGAAACGTGATGCTAAGTAGTTAAATGCGTTTCATTTTGACCTGCTATTGCCTTCAACTTTAAAATATGCATTAATGATCAAAGCAATGATCAGCTCCTGCACACGTGACAAAAAATTTGGGTGAGCCTGTGTTAGGATGATAAAATACCAAGAATGTTACTCCTGTTTCTGTATCCAGCACGTTAGCATAGGTCTGTTTTGGGGGCTGGAAGCCTTTGAATACCTTGTGCACGTCTCAGGAATGTGGGTTTGGTTTTTGTGTTGCGTTTTTCTCGGAAGGAACGGCATGTTTTGCTTTACGCTGCTTCCCGTCTGGCAACGCTGAATGGTTGAATTCTCACCACCGGAGCTGCTGTTCTCAAAGCAGTGTTAGTTTTGAAGCCCGGCCATGAGTTGCAGGCTGCCCTACAAGCTTTTCTCTTTCTCCTTCTGAAATCTTGCCGTTCACCTTATTACTTGCCTTGGGGACTACAACATTGGAGGTTGCTTATCTTGCAGGATTTGTGTGCAGACTTGCGTAAGTGATTAGCGTAAGCCAAAAATCTATCGCAAAATTACCTTTGTACCTACTGCAGGTTGTGTATTTTGTATAGTTGCAGGGTTTCATATATGAAACATTCTCAGGACTCAGTCAAGATTCTATAACTATTAAGTTGCATTTACATGACCAGAAGGTTTTTTTTGCTGCTTTATGTGAAAAAGTGAGGTGGTCGTAGGGAAAAATAACAGAAGGCAAAAGATATAACATTTTAATCAGCATCGCTAAAGATTCCAGAAGTAACTTCAACTCTTTTTGCCTTCATATTTGTCTTGGCTTTAATGTGTATCATTTCCTGTAAAACTTTGACTTAAATCCTAATTCATTCTGAAGAAGTAAAGCCTTTTGGGCTCTGAGACTTGCCCAGTTTGCAGATCCTTTCATGTATGTTTCACACACAGTTGAGCCAAATCTTAGACCTTGTTTTGTTTTTTTAATGAAAATAATTAAGGAATCTTTGTTATTAGACTTAATATTTCTGCACAGGTTTTTTTCTAAATATTTTTTCTGACTTATTGGAATGATTTCTGAGTGGTTTTTGTAATGAAGCACGGGATATTCTGCTGTTCTGTCACTTACTTATGTTTTTAGAGGAGGAATTGGACATGAGGTAATGTCAGAAACATGTTATAATTTCAGAGGGGGGGAAAGGTCTCCTGATTTTCCTGCAGGCGCTCAGACAAAATGTGCTACAACAGTAAGTGCTGGGTGACGAGCAAACCTTCACCGTCTGGCACTACAGAATAACCACTTTGGTTTAAGCTTGAATGGGACCTGGGACAATGGGTTTATTTTCCATGAATGAGTCTAACATGTCCTAGTGGGGTAACACAAAGGAATAGAAAAATACCAGAGCAGCAGAGCTGTTGGCAAAGGTAAAGAAAATCCTTTTAGCTGGAGTATTTCATACATAACAGGTAGCGTTGCTTTCTTTAGGCACTGGACTGAGGTGTTAAAGTAACATAACATAAGAACATAAGACCTATGGGGAGAGGCTGAGGGAGCTGGGGTGGTTTAGTCTAGAGAAGAGGAGGCTTAGAGGTGAGCTCAGCACTCTCTAGAACTACCTGAAGGGCAGTTGTAGCCAGGTGGGGATTGGGCTCTTCTCCCAGGCATCAGCAATAGGACAAGGGGCCATGGGCTTCAACTCTGCCAGGGGAAATTGAGGCTGGAGATGAGAAAGCAATTCTGTGCAGAGAGTGGTCAGGCATTGGAATGGCTGCCCGGGGAGGTGCTGGACTCGCTGTCCCTGGAGGTTTTTAAACTCAGATTGGACATGGCACTTAGTGCCATGATCTAATAAACAGACTAGAGTTGGACCAAGGGTTGGACTCGATGATCTCTGAGGTCTTTTCCAGCCCAGTCGATTCTGTGATTCTGTAACAACTTTTCTTGCCTAATAAAAGCCGATTTCATGAGTTTTATGCTTGATACCCAGGCACTTCATTTTCGCATGCGTTTTGGTTGTAATAATAAAATTGGAGTTGTTGACTGGAGGTTTCAGAGAAACTTTCTCCACATCACCGGGCAGAATGAACTCGGAGGGCAGTGGAACACAGTTCAGCGTGTAGGGTGCCCTGGTGATTGGAGTGCTGCAGAGGTGGAGCCTGGCTCCTCTTTAATTCTTACACCAGGGGGGAATGGATTTCATGGAAATGGAACTCAAATGTTCAAAGTCCCTTCTTGTTGTCTGGGTTATCTCCCTCTCTCACCCCTTTAAATCCCAATTATTGGGCTGCTTGTGTGATAAGCAGGATATCACATCTGGGGCAACTCTGAAAAGTGGAGAAAAGCAGGGTAGCATTGAACAAAAAAATAAAATATAAAGATGACTTAACCTATATGAGCTTTTTGTCCTTCCTGTCCCGATCCTTCTTTGGGTGTACTGAATTTGCCACATCTAACAATGTGCGAAATAAAGTATTCCTCTTATAACATTTATTTTCAAACATTGCAATTAGTGGATGTTCTTCTGGAGCCCTGTACACAAGTGTCTCTGAAGTTTCTAACACTTTGCAGCGCTTGGCTTCCTACGTGTCGGGATGCTCTGATCTTGTGCCCGGTAGAAACAGTCCCTGAACACCAACCAGCTATCTTGGGCCCCTTTACCTTGTCCATGGGATTTCCCCCAGCAATTGTCTGAAAAGGCCAAAGTTTGCCCTGCTGAAGTCCAGGGTTGCAATTCTTCTTGCTATCCTGCTCCTGCCACATGAGATCCTGAACTCCACCATCTTATGGTCGCTGCAACCAAGGCAGCTCTCAACCTTTACCGCTTCAACCAGACCCTCCTTGTTAGTGAGGATGACGTCCAGCAGTGCTCCTCTTCTAGTCGGCTCCTCCACCCTTTGCATCAGAAGGTTATCGTCAAGGCACTGGAGGAACCTCCTAGACTGTGGCCGGCCGAGCAGTCCTGCCAACAACCATCAGGGAAGTTCAAATCCCCCACCACAACCAGAGCCTGTGACTGTGAGGCTGCTCTCAGCCGTCTGTAGAGGCTTCATCAACTTCCTCACCCTGATCTGGTGGCCTATAATAGACACCCACAATAGTATCACCCCTGCCAGCCTGCCCCTTAACTTTCACCCATAGACTCTCAACTTGCTGCTCATCCGTGCATGGACAATACTCTATACATTGTAGTTGCTCTCACATAAAGAACAACTCCACCACCATACCTGGCTGGCCTGTCTTTCCTGAAAAGGACACAGCCATCCATGACCACATTCCAGTCTTGTGTGCTGTCCCACCATGTCTCCGTCATTGCCACTAGGTCATCATCTCCTGCCCTAACACAGGTTTCTAACTCCTCCTTCTTATTCCCCTTACGGGTACTTGCTTTATTTCCAGAGAAGAAACTACTTTTAGCCGCTGCGCAGCCTCTGTTGAGGGTCCAGAGGGAGAAAGTTGTGTGAAGTTTGTGTGAACTGGTAGGAGGCTAAAGCTTAAAGTACCTCCTGACAGCGAAGCCAGTTATTCCAAGTTCCACAGGACTTGCGTCATATGAAAATATTTATCAGAATCATCACGTAACTCTAAAAGACAGAACAGAGAGTAGAGTTTCATTATGCAGCGGCTTTTTCTTACTCTGTTCTTTTTGAGTGGAGGGTGCAAGAATAATGGGTTGGAAACAGATTGGCTGAAATACTTTCTGAGTTTCCTAGTGGTAACTACTTAAGGGAAATCGTTTTGTTTCAGAGTTGTGGCTTGCTGTCTAATCCATTTAAATCTGCTTTAACAGATTACCTCGCCAGCCATGGCCGTCTAAGCGAATCTGAGGCCAGGCGCAAATTCTGGCAGATCCTCTCGGCGGTGGAGTATTGCCATGGCCGAAAGATTGTTCACCGCGACCTGAAGGCTGAAAACCTTTTGCTTGACAACAACATGAACATCAAAATAGCAGGTACTCCCAATGTAGATGGTTCAGTAACACCGTATTTTTATGAAGGGCCATTCCAGTAGTTCAGTTGCTGCTGCCCAAGGTAGGCTGCTGTGCTTAAAGGTACAGAAAATCAGCGTGGTAATACATGTAATATTTTTGCATTATGGCTACCGCAGCTAAAATAATTCCTAGATTAGCTCTATTATGCTTTCAGGAAAAAGGAAATAATTTTTAGAGTGATAGTAATTTTTTGTGGGTGTCATAACATGTCTCTAATGCTGCCAGATGTTCGAGTTAAAACAGAGTTAATCAAATAACTTCTTTCAACATTAGAAAACTCAAAATGGAAGCTTACTGATTTTTTTTTTTCATTTTGCATGCATGATTTCATTTTAATTATAAATTTAGACACAGCAGATGTTGCTAGCAATGGAAATCATTTTCTCGGTTGTCAACTCATTACAATTCCACGAATCCTTCCATACTGACTTTAGCCCAGCAACACTTGAAATAGGAAAGCTAGATAACATCTTGATTTGGAGGACTGTTGAACTTCAGTCATCAGTAATACGGGAGTGGGAAAGGAAGGCTAAGTGCTGTAAGAAGCTGCTTTGTATAGGAGTAAGCTTGCTCATTTGGGGATGGAAGTGCGAAGAGATAGTCAATCAGGCTGAGAAAGGTACAGTCATAAACATTTCTGAGTTGTAGATCACCGCTGGGTTATTGTACCCCTGAATTTTCTCTCTGAAAAATGTGTCTTGATCCCTAATGCTTTCCATAAGGATAAAATGGCAGAAAAGTGTTCAATGTGCCAGCGGTTCTCTAAAAGATGCGCCCCTTTTTGTTTGTAGAGTGTGAAGACCATGTCCCTAAAGATTTGAAAGGAAAAGTTAACACCTGTTTAACTGCTTGGCATCTGCATCACAAAGATTGACCCCTTTCTCCGCAATACTACAGCACACATTGAGAAGACTAGGCAATTAATTCTGAGGATTAACTTCACCCTTAGAAAAAAAATATTTTAAATCCTTACAAGGCATCTTTAGCAGAATGGGAAATGTACACAATCCTTTAAAGAACTATTTCTTGAGCAAGAATTTTATCCTCTTTAAACTCGAAGGAAGACATAGGTATTGCTATTCAAAAACCCACACCACCAAAGAACCACATAGCTTCTATTTGCCTATGAAGAGGGATTTCTAGTAGGGCCACCGGCACAGTTTGCTCCCAGCTGTTGGTTTGAGCTTTCACGGACCTGCTGTAAAATTCTGTGCAATTTCTAGCACTTACTGATAATCGGTTGATGCCTCGGTCGATGAGATGGGTTGGGGAGCAGTGAGGCAGTCTGGACGTCCATAAACCCATGGGTCCGGATGGGATGCACCCGCGGGTGCTGAGGGAGCCAGCTGAGGTCATTGCTGGAGCGCTCTCCATCATCTTTGCAAGTCTTGGGAAACGGGAGAGGTGCCTGAGGGCTGGAGGAAAGCAAATAAAAACTTGCTCATTGTGTGTACAGTGAAACACCTGTGCATTTCTGACTCAAGGGTGGACTAGTGAGCTTCTCTCTGTGTGCTTCCAACCCCACAAAAGATGCCTTAGATGTCTGCAGAAATCATGCCATCTCGATGCTAAAACTACCCTGTTTGAACCAGATCAGGTAGGAGAGACTGTTATTTTGAAGTAGGTTGTAGCGCTGGTGGACAGTAAAATATGCATTGACGTCAGAACAGGCTGATCAGCATTCAGTTTGTGAAGTGGATCAGGTTTGTTTCGAACACGCTCATACCTTTCCTTTATCAGTACCTCTCTCCCGATTATCTCCGTTGCTCATATTACTGTTATAACAAAAGATCCATGTGGCTCTGTGAAGCCAGGGAGATTGAATTCTGTCGGTAACTTTAGAAGAATGGATTAATTATAGCTCTGAAGCGAGTATCCCTTCTAAAGGATTTGTAGAGGTACGAATTAGAGACTAGCTCGTATTGCTCGATGCACAGCAGAAGTTGCAGTGGCCTTGGCAGGGAGCTTCTATTTCTCAAATTGCAGACGGGTCTGAAATCTTAGTCTGTTTCCATTTTTAACGGGAAAACAGATTCCATTTAAATGATGTATGTTCAAAAAATTATACCTTCTAAATTCAAGATTATTCTAAAGGGGGTAATGAGATTGAGAAACAAAACGCTGCAAATGTCGAGAGCCAGTATTTGCAGATTGCACAAACACAGAATTTATTCAACTGAACACAATGCTGCGAATGATCGTATTTTTTTAACGTGCAGATTCAGGCAAACGTTAAAAAGATAAAGATCACTCCATTATATAACCTAAGTCCTGTGGTGTACCAGAGAGTCCAACTTCAGTCCTTTTAGAATTCCGTGGCTGGCATATGTTTTTTTGAGGGTGAGCACATTTTCTCCTTAAACATCAGTAATGTTCTTCAAATACAATTCATGGGAATGAGAAATCTTAGCAGTGTGCTTGGGTTAAAAACATTCACCTTTGATCCAGAATGATTCTGGTAGGTCAGCAATTGCAAATAGAAACAGGGTGGAGGGGGGAAGAGGGACAATGAGAAGCTAGTGATGGTTTTGTGCTTATTTGAATCCTGGCCATTCTAACACTCGGAAAAGTGCGACAACTAAACTGACAGTGCAATAATTAAAATTGAGGAAGCTCAATGGACTAAGCATCCAGTATCCTATCTAAATCTGAATTTTTTTCTTTGAAATAGTTTTCAGGGATGCTATTAATTCTTGAGTTCTTAAGAGATGGTTTAACATCACTTGAAGACACAAGTGTAGCAAGCGTAATGGAAACAAAAAGAGGTAACCATAATCATTTATGTGCTCTAACAAATAATGCTCTCTCTCTGCATAGGTAATTATTTTGTCCCACAGTAGAATACAATTGGATTTCTAAGGATAAGAGCAGATGACTGAAATATGCAACACTGGGTTTAAGTCCTATGTTACATGAAAAAGTTCGGTATGAATCAGTAGGTATCTCATTCTTAGTGCGCTTTGTGTTGTCAATGTGTGCTATTTTTTCAGCAGAAGTTCATAACTGAAGGATATTGGTGGGAATTGAAGTTTTAGAACTGCAGAGCAAAGATAGATGGAAAGAACAATTTTCCGGGTTCGTAAGACACATACTGTAGACAAGGCGTGGAGACTCCTGAGGAAATGCACACCAGGTCAGGTCTGTCTGGCAGTGACAGAGTACACCAGGCTGCCCATTTGCAGCCTATGCCTTGTGTGCTTGTCCCTACCCCCAAGCCCCAGAGCCACTGTTGTTCTATTAGTACTTAACCAGAGTGCATCCTTGGCTACTCCTTCTAGTATCAATTTATAGACCTTTCATTCATGGATTTGCCTAATAAAACTTAATAGTCTCCGCTGTTGCAAGACCATCAGATGCAAGGCAGTTGCTGCTGTGGCACCCAGTGGAACATGGTCTCAACAGCCTGAATTCTGTAACTATTGCTCAGGTAGGGATCAAAGGTAACAGCCTTGCAAGGATCATGCCGTTCGGTTCTAAGATGTCCTTGCTCTTGAGTTACGTTTGGTAACCGTAAATAAAACTCTTATGTGTTCGGAAGTTAAGCGTGTAGTGAAAAAAAATAAATCCTAATTGTAACATAAACCTGAAACTTCTCTTATATTGATCAGCCATACTTAAAGACTCCGTTCTTTTGCTGTTTCAGATATGTTCACACTCACCAAATACATAATTTAAATCCAGTCTGGATAGGCAAAGAGTTTCACTTTCTTAGGAACTGAAATCTTCTTTATTTCCAAGCAGGTCATGCTTTCCGTAGCTGTGCTTACAAATATACCTACATGTACCTGTCAGTCTGATGCCGAGATTTCTGAGGGTGGCGCCTGAGTAAGAGCTGCAGCTCAGAGACTGAGATTTATCTGCAGTACAAAGAGGATGTTGAAAATCTGACAAATTCAAGAGAAGTGAAGGGGGAGATCAGATTTAATGACACCTACACAGATGGCAAAATGCTTCAGAGAGAAGAAATTGCTTCGTGTCTCCTAAAGTATTGTCAAGGTTGCCAAGCCAATTATATGTGGAGAAAAGACTCCTCAAAGAGAATTTAATAAGTTCACAACAAAAGTCTGGCTGTGATAGGAGAACGGCAGGTGACATACAGTCACGGGGAAGCTTTCGGTAGAAGATTTTGTTGTTTCTCCCTCTGTTATTGCAGCTGAAGTTGCAGGTGTTTCAGAACTGAAGGTGAATGTAAAAGGGAGGCTCACGTGAATGTTACCATCAGAGTTTCCTGTGTAGATTTGGAATCCAAGCTGACCTTGGCCATTTGCACCTTTAGCGTGTGCTGACATGCCAGGATGCCGTTGTGTAACTGCTCACGCAGCTGCTGGGCACTCTGTGTGCTTGCAGAGCATGACACCGTTACGGATCTCGCGTATGGTCTGACCTTCACATAGTCTTTTTGGCATTGTAGCCTTCTTGCTGATAGGCAGTGGGGCTTTCTTTGATTATGGACAAGTCCCAAAAGTTCATTGCTGGGTCTGGTTATCTGATTTTCTGACTTTGAGCTCATACGGTGACCTTGGACTGATGTTGGAGATTTAACCTCTTGAGGGTTCCACCTGTTCCAGATATTTACAGTACTGTAGGATGTTCTCTTGTAACAAAGTACGTTAATTATCTGGAATACAATATTAATTAAAGGACGTGGGGTCAAAAGGGTAGAATGAAGCTTAAATATTTGTCTTTTAAGTTTCCAGTCTGATTGTTGACAATGCAAAAACAGATGTCATCACAAGAATGACAGCTCGTCATTAGCAGTCAGCACGCAGATCATCAGCATACAGCTACACAAATCTCTAAGGAGCCGCAGTGATTGTAGGTCTGATTTAATCAATCACTGTTTCCAATCATTCCTATTTGAAGTAGAGTTTACTCACTGCAGTGGGGTTGGACTAGATGACTTTTAAAGGTTCCTTCCAACCCAAACTGTGCTATGATTCTATACCTTATTCGATGCTAAGGAAAATCTTTGAAGAGAGAAGAAAAAATGCTCTAAAAACCTCTCCAGTCCTGGTGTTCCCAAAACTGCCTCTTCCACATATGTTCATTTTTGATGTATGTTGCAGGAAGAGTTCAATTAAAGCAACCACATACCTCTGCTGTTAAGCTCGGTGTAAGTAGTCCAATTCCATTTCCATACTGCTTCTCTAAAAGAACTCCAGGTTAACTTTAAGCCTGCTCAGTTTTTGTTTAATGTGTCTGTATTGCCTTGATTCTGAGGGTTCTCTCATGTATAGCTATGTATATGACGAGAGAGCCAGGCTCTTTCCTATACGTAACACAACCTATACAAATAGAAGTCCAGTCCCCCCATGGAGCAGGAACACCCAGATGAGGTTACACAGGAAGGTGTCCAGGTGGGTTTGAATGTCTGCAGAGAAAGAGACTCCACAACCCCCCTGGGCAGCCTAAATTTTAGTTGTAGCCTGAAAAGGCCATAGACAGTCCCAGTAGCAGAGTTTCCCTGCTCGCAAAAGGCGTTGTGTTTTCCCATGCTTGTTGCTTTTGGCAGAGTTCCCTCCTCCCATCTCAAAGTTGATGCTTTTGTTGTCAAAATTAGTTGTGTATTCAAGGCTAGAGAGCACCTAAAAAAACTCAGGAAACCTCCGATCTAGTACTGAATCTCAGATATCTCTTGGCAAGTAAATAAGCTCATATGTTTGTATGATTGTCAGTTTGTTGAATTTTAGAGATAGCTGTTTATAAACTGTGATTTAGCAAACTGGTAGAAGTTTCCCTCAAAACTCCTACAGGTTGTGAAGGTTTGCGGTGTTTTAATAATTACATAGTTGTCATGAAACCAGCAGTATGGGACATTCAGCATCCCAGTAAATATTGGCTAAAAGCGTTTGTGACAGAGCTTTTCATGGATGGAAATGAGCTTTCAGACCTAGCCCATGCGTATTCTTTGTCATGCAGCTGGAGTTTGGAGTGACTTTCTCTTTAATGTCTCAACAGATTTTGGATTTGGGAATTTCTATAAGAGTGGTGAGCCTCTGACGACGTGGTGTGGAAGCCCACCATATGCAGCCCCAGAAGTCTTTGAAGGACAGCAATATGAGGGACCCCAGCTGGATATCTGGGTATCATTGTATCTTTCATTTTTCTTAAGCTGCAGGCAAGCTGTTCCTCTTCAGCCTTATTTCTTGAGTGTCCTAAAATGCCTCTTAGCATTGAATAGAATTGAAGTTATCTATCCAGGTGGCTATTAAATGTATGCTGTAGGTGTATGTTAGCCCAGTAGAGGAAATCTCTCCTGACTGAATGTACAAACTTTGGCTCATATTAAATAATACAATACACTGCAGCTTGCCTGCTTCTCAGTCTAAGGTACTGCAAGCCTAGCCCTTTGGGGTTAGCTGAGTGTTCTTCCCGTTTAGGTATGTTCAGAAATCTAACTCCTTTTTGTATAAATTTCCTGTTTCTGCAGAACGTAAGAACATAATGTTAAGTTTTGCTGTGACAGGATTTGTCTCGCCAACCTCAGAGACTGCGCTTGGAGCTTGAAAAATGAAATGAACGTTCTCTTTCTTACAGAGCATGGGTGTAGTTCTCTACGTTTTGGTCTGTGGAGCATTACCTTTTGATGGACCAACGCTCCCCATACTGAGGCAACGAGTTCTTGAAGGAAGGTTCAGGATCCCTTATTTTATGTCAGAAGGTAATAGTGTGTCCTCTTATGCTCTTGGTGTGCTAAACATTGAGTAAATTCTAGAATAATCTCTGCAATACAGCAAAAGGCGGTGCATCTGCACGCTAGATTATGGTATGGTAGACCATTTGTTTTGCAAAGAAACACAAATAGGGCCAGGTGAGCTGTACACCTTTGCAGTTATGCTGCTGCTAAGCAAACCAAACCAGTTCTCCCTGCGCCATGCGTGGAGGTTGCAGTGTGGCTGTGCCTATGGGCAGGGATAGGGTTGAAATGGAAGCTGAAGGAAGGATCTCTCATCCTGCTGTTCGCAGAAATACGGAGATGCAGGGGGAGAGGCACATCTGTGCCCCTTTTCCTTCTGCACACCTGCACACCACCTCTGACAATAGCCACGAGGGCATAGCTATGTTGCACTTGGTTGCTTTTAGCAATGCCGTTATGGCACCAATGCAACCCCTCACCTTCCTGGGCACATTTTGCAGCCGGCGCTGAACTGGATTGTGTCTGTGACTTTGCTGCTGTAGGTATGCGAGCTAGATCCAGGTACCCTTATGTGAGTTGCAGTCATTGCTGTGACTGCTGTGTAGAGCGGCTGTTTCACATGTAGTTTTCTGGTCCCCTTCCTGATTACGTGGTGATGCAGGGAAGGGTTTGCCTCTTAGCAAAATCATGAAAACAAGAGAGATAAACAGGAATAAATAGCCAGAAATCCATCTGAACTATGTGTCGGAACTATCTGAATGGACTTACTCATAACAACTGTACTATAGTCACATCATGGTCAGCTAGAAATGCACGGCAGATTGATAAGCTCCCTTAAAGCAACTTATATTGACTTGCCCCGCTCTGCATTGGTAGCTCTGGGGTGAGTACACACAGGTACTACTCAGGAGGTTGGTTTTTGTTTGTTTGTTTTTCCCAACAGAGTGTGAACATCTGATTAGAAGAATGTTGGTCCTAGACCCATCCAAACGGCTCACTATTGCTCAGATTAAGGAGCACAAGTGGATGCTTATAGAAGTTCCTGCACAGAGACCTATTCTTTATCCACCAGGAGAGGAGAATGAACCTTCCATTGGAGAGTATAATGAGCAGGTCTTACGGCTAATGCACAGCCTTGGAATAGACCAGCAGAAAACTATTGAGGTAAAAAAGACTCCAACAGATATTTGTCCCTGGGGGGAAGGTCTCCTGTTCTGTTGTTGTAATTAGAACTTATTACTCGAGTTGCTTGCAATTTTCTTTATTTCAATAGTCAAACCAACTGGTCCCTTCTGCAGGTTCAACTCTTTGAGGGGTTCAGTGTAGCACCTGCATGCTACAAATACTGTTGTAGCCCAGAACATGGCAAACTCCTGTGAGCCTGACATTAAACTAAGGTTGATGCTTTTCTCTGCCTGGCAGTCTGGTTTGAAACTCTTAATTCAGAACAAAGTTTTCCTACTCCATTGCCTCTTAGATATCTTTTTGTTGTTTGCTTGATTGGTTGGTGGTTTGTTCTTTGTTTCTTTGGGGTTCTGTTTCTCCTAGGTGGCAGGTCTTTCTTCTTCCTGCTCTCATGGTAGATAAAAGATAACACATAGTTGGCTGCACCCCCACTTCTGTGCTTCTCTTTTTCAGTCTCTGCAGAACAAGAGCTATAACCACTTTGCTGCCATCTATTACTTGTTAGTGGAAAGACTCAAATCACATCGGAGTAGCTTCCCTGTGGAACAGAGACTTGATGCTCGTCAGCGTCGGCCCAGCACCATTGCTGAGCAGACAGTAGCCAAGGTGAGGTTTCATTACTGGTGGAAGAGCGCTTCAGGCTGTGCAAGACATTCTTCTCTTTCAAAACAGTGTTTTTACATAGAATCACTTAGAAAGCATTGCTGGTTTCTGATTTCTGTGGTATGTAGACTTGCAGCATCGTTTTAGAAAGACTTTTTATGGGTTAAAATGCTAGAGAAACACCATTTCTGGAGACTGTGCAACACCTGGACGTGACTGACAAGCTGTTGAATTTATGGAGAGCTGTGCTAGCCTGGGGGCTAAAAGCACGCAGGCTCTATTTAGTGTTATAAACACAGTCACTCTGAAGGGACCTGTTGAAAATAGAATGACTTTCTCCCCTGGTGTTCTCTACATACACTTTCCGTCTCCCATGAAATGAAGTGTGGAAGAGAATAGTAAAGAGGTACCCAAGAAAAAGAAAATATTAGGTACCCAAGAGGTACCTAAAAAGAGGTACCCAAGAAAGAAAATATTAGGATCAGCCTATCAGGTTAAGTTGCCAATTCATTCTGCTGCCTTAATCACCTGATTAAAATGTCATTGTCATGAGACTGCACTTAAGAAAAGCCATTGAAACTACCCCAATGCCTCATGGTAATATTAAGGGGGTTTGTACTGCATATCACAAGAAATTCCAGCATGTTGAAGGGCACCTAAGCGTCCCAAACGCTGTTTTTACTGCTAGTGAGCACTCAATTTGAATACATAGCTACCTTAGTGATGTTTGGCCTTTGTGTGTTTTGGGGTGAGTGGTGATTTTTTTGAAGTCTGAAGACTTAAGAATGTAATTCGTCAAGAAAGAGGAAATCAATCTTAAACTTCTCCTGTTTTGGAAACGAGCTCGGTATTATTTATTTTTAATTTGTGACTTTGTATGTTGTTTCCCACCTAAAATTGTTCTGGTTTTGGAGCTGTTAAAATCTCTTTCAGGCACAGGCTGCGGTTCCCTCAGTTAACGTGCATTCACCCAATGCAAGGCTGTTGCAGTCTCCAGGTCTTCCCCCCGCTTCAGGAGCAGAAGCCTTTTCATTCCCTCCCCCCAGCTGCCGGGGAGAGCCAGCATTCATGGAGGAAGAAAGAATCGAGACACCAAAGGTACAGCTTAAAATCCCCCTGTTGTTTTGGCAGAAGTCATTAAGGCTGAAAAAGATTGTTGCCTTTTAAATTACTGCCTAGTAAAAGCACAGCTAGTGGTAGTAGCTGCAGCTCTTCAATGATTAAAGAGGAGTTCCTTCTGACAGGGTAGAGTTCATCATCTTAGCGCGAAGTACTGTGGAGTTCATGGCCAGATCATTTGCTAATCCAAACTAATGTCACTTCATTGACCTTAGTGCACCTCCTGGGTCTCGACACCTGCTGAGCTGGAGAGCCCTGCTGCTTCTCTCTGCCTCCAGTATCCTTTTCCACAAAGACCCAATGTTCTCAACCGGCTCCCAAGCATTAACTCAGCAGAATATGCTGCCCCCAAAACTCTGGTCTCCAGCAAGCTCTCATTCCTGGGTCACCTCTCAGGATAAACAGCAAGTCAAATACAAAGACCTTTAGCATCTAACCACTTGATTTGTACATTTCTTGTACTAGCTGGCACAACACATTATGCCTGTTGCCCTAAATTTAAGTATTCACTGAGCACCAAGAGTTCTTGGTAATCTAGATTCTTTTCCTACTTCTGTCTTGCATTTAACTTTCAACAGATCTGTCTTATTTGATCACTAATCTGCCTCTTGTGTTCCTTGCTTACCTTCCAGTCTTACCACAGTGTCATTTGTAAAAGAAAGATCAACCCACAGAAGTAGGGTTTTTTTCTTGTTCTTCTCAAATATATTTTTAAGAGCCCTGACAACTCCTTATATACAGCTCCCAATGCAAAGGGTTCACTGCTGAGTATCTGGAGTAACCTACTCAGCTATTCATCCAAAAATGCAGACGAACGAGGACAGGAAAGTCTAATGGAACCTCAACTAACCATAAGCTTCCATTGCCAGCTAAAGCGATTACAATACCATGCGCTTAAAATTCCATCTCTCTGCCAACTTCATAATAAGCCAGCCCAAAGAGTTCCATTTCTGTTAGTTCTCTGTTGAATGGTAAATAGCCAGCAGGACCTTCTGACTGTCAAAAATTATTACAACCGGAGCATCTCAAATAGGTTGTAGCAGTTCTCAGGCCATTTCTGGGACAAGGAATGCCTGTAAAACCTCCACTGGAGTCCACATAAAACTGCAGCTCCATCTAATGGGTTTTGTTTCCTGTAATCAGACTGGAAGACTCTGTGTAGGCTTTCCACACCTCCACAGTTAACAGACTTAAATGAATTCAACTAATAGGGTGTGACGGCTCCACAGCCGTACAAATACACAGTTATAGCTTAAGTCTCCTTAGGGAGCTCGCCTGATCCGTTTTGCCATGCAGCTGTGAGGTCTGTGACAATGCTCCGCAGGGTAGCAAAGAATAAGTGAAATACATGGGAGCTCGCAGTTAGAGCTTTTGTGAGGAAGGGGAAGAAGCTTAGAAGAATTACATTTACAAAGCGTATTATTATTATTATTCTCATGCAACTTTTGTTGTTCTGTCTCATATCACGTCAAATTATAACTTTAATTTCAACATATTGTATTTTGCCTTTTGCCAGCCAGGGGTTTGATTTCATGCTTGCCATTTGGAAGCTTTTATTGCTCACTTACTGGTTAGCTACCAACGCTAAGAGTGCAGCCCTGGTTCTCATCACTGTTTTAAGTAACTCCTTGTGTGGTTTCTTACATCTAGAACGCAAAAAAGCATTTTCAGTATCCAGGCTGCCTTCAGTCTACATGATAGGCTGAGATTTCTTGCACTTCAAGGTGATGCTCTGTGCACATAATTGAAAGCTGTCTATCTTCTCCATGTGCCATTTAGGTAAACGGCTGCCTGCTAGATCCTCTACCTCCCATGGCGATTAGGAAAGGATGCCAATCACTGCCCAGCAACGTGATGGAAACTTCTATTGATGAAGGAATAGAAGCAGAAGGAGAGGCAGAGGATGACCCTGCACAGGCATTTGCAGCCCTGCAAGCAGCGCGCTGCGGGAAGCGACGCCACACGCTGGCAGAAGTTACCAATCAGGTGGTGATGGTGCCAAGCACAGGTAGAGAGGTTTGCATGGACATCTCAAAGCTCATTTCCTGCTCTCAGCACCCATCTAATAAGGCCAGGATGAAAACCACTAGGTTTTAAGAGTGACAAGCACAAGACAGAGTTTCTTGGGTTTTTTTACTTACATTTGCTATAAAGGCCAAGGCAGAAAAAAACCCCAAACCTGCTGTACAGACACTATAAAGCCAAAGCAGCAAAATATACAGTGGTAAAGTCTGGCAAGTTGGCTTGTTCTTTTTCACATAACTAATTGTCCCCAAGCCATTCATCCTATAAAGATGTGGTGGCAGAGGAGGACAGTGGGGAAACAAAAACCTCTGGATTCTCAGGGATCCCAAAACCAGAGCAATATGATCAGTAGCAAATCCCCATTCTGGTACTGCAAATGTTAAATTACAATTACTTTATTCAAGTTGATCTTTTGGTTTCATTTCCTCGAAGACAGTCACTGTTGGCAGGAATAGCTTGAGCCTGTGGCACTTCCTTTGCTTTGCTAAGTTACTGCAGCACTTTCCTTTTATTCTGGCTTTTGGTTTTTGTCACAGGGAAAGTCTACTCATTGGATGAAAACTCATCTCTGGGCAGCATTGATTCAGAGTATGACATGGGATCCATTCAGAGAGATATGAAATTCCTGGAAGACACCCCATCATTGAAAGAAATGGTGCTAACTAACCAACAAGCACCCAGAATGACGCCACCTTTCATAGGTCTGAGACCTGCCAATCCAGCCATGCAAGCGCTCGCCTTCCAAAAGCGAGAGACCCACAACCGCTCTCCCGTCAGCTTCCGAGAGGGGCGCAGAGCTTCTGACACGTCCCTCACACAAGGTAATGAGAACTGCTGTCATGACACATTATACCTAGACAGGGTAGTAAGTGGACTCCCTGCACAGAAGCAGCAAGCCGCCTTGTGACTTGGTTGGTACTCAGCTTACCTCCCATTTGCTGTGCTAGCCAGATAACGAATTAGCTGATCTTCTCACAAGGGTTTTGCTCACTCTTCTCCAGGAATTGTAGCATTTAGACAGCACCTCCAGAATCTGGCACGAACCAAAGGAATCCTGGAACTGAACAAAGTCCAGTTGCTGTATGAACAGATGGGATCAGAAGAAGAACCTCCCCTGACCTCAACTGCCACCCAGTTGCAGGACCTCATTAATAGCTCTCCACAGGTACTTCAATCAGAAATCAAACTCCATCTTTCAGGTGTTAAGGCTTTGGGACAGAGAATAAGGTGTTCTGGGGATCTGAGAAGAGCTAATTTAGGGATAAAGTTCCCCTCTTCTCCTTTCTGTCTTCTGTAGAATGGCCATTTGCAGGCTAGCCTTCACCATCCTCATGGTGTCAGGGACCTGGCCTTGTTTGCTCTCAGAAACCAACATTTTATTATTGCTTTTAATCTGAAGGGTTAAAAGCAATAACGTATTACCCTGTTGGAGTTAGTCTGGTATAATTGTTAAGAGGTGCAAGAGCCAAGTGATAATGGTTAGCCTGATTTGCATAGTGAAATGCTAAATAGTTTCTACCACCTCCCTGGTTAGTTGTTCCAAGTGGAACAGGTCACAGCAAACAGGAATAATAAGGAATAAAACAGGTGAGAAGTACCGAGGCCTGTAAGCACCTAGTGTTGGAGAGGAAGCCTGCTAGTGTTAAAGTTGTAGCTCTAACTCTCTGATTGCTGAAGATTTGAGTTCTAACAACCACAGAGTTGTAACGTTTTCACAAGGACCTCTCACCTAATGGAAACGTGCTGCAGTGCTCATGGTATTCTCATGACAACTAATTCCCGTCCCAAGTCCCCACTTGCTAGCGATGCCTACCCCATGCGCGTCCTCTCCACCACTACTGGAAGCTTTTCGCCTTCCGTTTTGAAGCTGTGGAATGAGAGCTGTATGAAAGCACGTTCAGAGTTCGGACGGTTTTCTAACCCTGTACATTTGCTATTTCAGAGGGCAAGTCAGCAAATACATTATATATAATACCGTTTTAGTTACAGATGCGAGCCCTTGCCATCTTGCAGCGCCAATAGTTCAAAGCTTTGTGATTTCAGCTGCACATCATGCAGCAAAAGCGACAAAAAAAATCCACCAGAGACCAGTCCATATGGCAACTCTGAAACATCTGTCAGGGGAAATCCTGAAAGAAAGGGTTGAGGCAGAAAAGCCTTTTCTGGGGATGAAGCTTGTTCCTCTTCTCTCTGCAGGAGGAACCATCTCAGCAGCAGCAGGAAGCTGCATCTGCTTTCCC
This sequence comes from Nesoenas mayeri, assembly GCF_963082525.1. Lineage (NCBI taxonomy): Eukaryota > Metazoa > Chordata > Aves > Columbiformes > Columbidae > Nesoenas > Nesoenas mayeri. Next base: position 5,601,477 of record NC_137572.1, on the reverse strand, counting down.
TAATGGTGCACATCCCCCATTATTACCCAGACGGCAGAGCTTAGAAACACAGTACTTACAACACAGGCTCCAGGTACTCTACCTCCCCTCCACTCAATTAAACCAGCTGCTGGTACTACACAGCAGACTGACCTTTTAGATCCCATTACTCGGGAGAATCAGTCAAAGGCTAAATTAGACAACAGCCGCATTTGAAATTACGCCGTGTTTTTCTTTTGTCAAGACACTGATCCTAATTATGCAGAAAGCCTACTGTATTACTGCTGGTTTCCTGCCTCCAACTCAGGACATTCTATGATGATTCTACGCAAACATACTCTGCATGTAAGGGTTAGAAGCCAGTAAGCAGTAATGGCTGTGGTTTTAGACAGTAGCTGTGTTGACAGCTCCTGAAAACGGGCAGTTACACTGTCATAAGGCTGGACAATCGTTCGCTTGCTTTCTGCACTAATGCATTAAAACAAATGCAATTTAAACCAGCACTGCTTTTCTTGCAGAAACCCACTCTGTTATCAAAAGCTCAGAATACTTGCCAGCTCTACTGCAAAGAATCGCCCCGGAGTCTGGAACAGCAGTTACAGGAACACAGGTAAGAAGCTTCCAAGATACACAGATATTTATTCTTACTCTTAAGAGCAATAAAGAACTGGAACAATCTCTGTCCATTTAGAAATTGTCTGAAAAAGGAACGCTTCACTTTAAATTCGTAATTTCTTTTAGAAGACTGACAACATGTTCACAAACTTTTGTGCTATGAGCTCTTTATCAGCTGACACTACCAGGGTGCAGGTAAACTGCAAGTACTCAGGTCTTCAGCTCCCAAGTTCCACAGAGCAATGAAGAGCAGGCTTAAAGCACAAACACAATGTATCTTATCCTTATGAAACAAAATTAAACAATGCAGGGGGTTAACTTAATTGCACGGGAAAAATTCACTATGCAATTGAAAACATTAGCAAAAGGGGATCTACAAACTCAGACCCTGCACATTTGCTGAAAGAAACAGATTCTGGTCTGCTGTAAAATGTAATAAGCAAGATTGGCTGAGAATTTTCCAGTTCTGTACTTCACTCCCTTCTGGAAGTGTGTGAGTGAGTAGCATGCAGGACTCATACTAGTGGCTTAACACTTTGAAAGGCAAAAATAATAGCTGTTGATGTCCTTGATTCAGGCTGCATCAGAAGCGACTCTTCCTCCAGAAGCAGTCCCAGCTGCAGACCTATTTTAACCAGATGCAAATAGCTGAGACCTCATACCCAAGGTCAAGCCAGCTGCCACTTCCATGCCAGGAGGAGCAACAACAACAACAACAACAGCAGCAGCAATCAGCCCAGTTCAGCCTGCAGCAACCTCTGAGCCCTGTGATGGAGCCTTCCTCAGAACAAATGCAATATGACCCCTTCCTCAGTCAATACCAGAAAGTACAGCTGGATCCACTGCCACCCTCCCAAATCACCAGCTCATCACGGTTGTCACCACCAGTTCAGGTGCAGCAGCCACCGCAGTCTTTACAATATTCATATCAGACTTGTGAATTGCCTGCTGTCAGCTCTTCTGAGCCAGACTACCCAGACCAGTGCCAGTATTCCATGGACCCAGCACAACAGAGCAGCGTAGCATTGCCCGACAGCCAGAGCAGCTCCGTGTCTCACGAGTCCCAGTCAAACTACGACGCATTAACCCTCTCGGAGCTGCCTGGACTCTTCGATTGTGAAATGATGGAGACTGTAGATCCCCAGCACAGTGGCTACGTCCTGGTGAATTAACACCATGGGGTGACTAACGTGAGAGTGGAAGACAGGACAAATGGAGAAGCATGTGAATTTTTGGGTTTTGTTCCTACCCCAAAGCTCATGGTAATTTTTTTCAACCCTTTAATTAACAGGGGAAATAAAAATCCACCTGACTGGGAAAAAAAGCAAGAGGTGGCAAGAAGTGTTTGGCCATTAGCTCCTCTTGCTGGGGGCAGGGGCTAGAGAACAGTGCTGCTTCATCCCCCAAAGAACCAGTACATTTTAGAGGAAGGAAATAGCCCCTTCTAAAAATAATGGGGGAGTTTGTCAGCATTCATCTAACATTCACTTGGAGAAATGAGAATTGAGTGCATTGTACTTCTTGGCAATAAAAGCAATAGTTTTCATTGAAATTCAGGGTAGATTTGGGTCTGCGCTGATGGCAACTCTTGAGACAGTAGGGTGAGGTGGAATTAAAGGAAAGTTGCACTTTGGCATCAAATTGCTGGTTAAGCTACTGATCTGGAACTACTCCATGGTAAGTCTCCAAGATCACCAGGCATCTCAGGCAGCCTCTGCTTCCTCCTGCTAGCAAGCAAACAGGATCTCCCAAGCCTGCTAAGGAACTCTTAATTGTCCACTAAGGGAAGCGTCTGAATCTCTGCTGACACCTTAACTTTGTCAAAAGATACCTGGAACTGATACAGGGCCCCACAGTGGTTTGTAGAGACCTCTGGGTGGGGATCAGAGCACTAATGGGAGAGCTAACAGGGAGACAGAAGGTAAGAAATACCCTAAGGAAATCAAGAGCTGCAGCCAATGGCATTTCAAAAAGGAAAATCCTCCGTAGGGAGGATTTGAAATGAACCCTTTGCGCAGGGCTCTGTCCTGGAGAGGTTCTGATCACTGGAAAGGATCCACCTGTCCTTCTGTTGCGTATTAAAAACAAGCAAACAAACTGTGTTTTGAATTTGCAGTATGTGTTGCTGGTGGTTTATTGAGCTTTGTATATTTGGACAATTATTTAGGGTTTTAGAACTTAAGGATAAAGACAATGAGCTTAAAAAAAACCCCCTGTGAAGTGATAGTGCTGTGCCTTTTTCAGTTCTTTATCAGCCTATATGCTTTTTTCTGAAGAAAGTAGACAATACCCCATTTATATCCTCGCTATAGCCAAAGTCCCTTCAGAGCACACGTTCCACCATGTGGAACATGATGTTTAACTTTCTTAGTGTTTTGATCGCTCGTGTATATATAACACTGAAAGTATTACAGCAATATTTAGCATCACGAACTGTTGATGTGTCAACCATTTCAAGAAATACTAAACTCAACAAGCAGTTGTGTCCCCAGAGCTTTCAGTATGAAAGGCGAGTCAGAGGAGGGTTGTTTAGGAATATGCAGAATGGTTAGATCTCTAGTTTCGGTTTTGTCTGTAGCCGTTAAGGACATCACGGGATGACAAGACAAACGAGGCTCACAGCTGGACAGCTGTGCCCTTTTCTGAGCAAACATTAAGCACAAATGCAGATCCATTCAAGCACAAAGAATGGCAGAGAAACCGTGCTGCTCACGTATGTAGAAAACACTGTTTGCTGGAATGTTTGGTGAGTTAAAGTCTTTGATATTACAAATAATGAAGGTGCAGTCACCAAACTCAAAGTTTGGGTATCAGGACATGTGGTCAGTGAAGAATTTGAATTGGTTGAATGGGTAGCAGAAGGAAGAAACCAACAAAGTCCTTCTGGTATGTTGGTTCTTCTGTATTTGTCAAATCACAGATCCTACCAAGCTAGAAAAAGGAGTTGTTGAAGCTGCTATCTTTTCCTTCGTGAGAAAGGTGAATAATCAGCCAGCATTTACAGCAATAAGACCATATTGAATTGTGGACTAGTAGGGCTTTAGTCGCTGCATCGTGGTCTGTGCGAAGGAGGGAAGGGTTTCAGAGCAGACAGAAGGCACCTTGCTTCCTATACAGTACAATGAGAGAGACAAATCCTGCTGCTACATAGCCTGATACTCGTCCAGTTGTGCAGGTGGACTCAATCCTTGGGTGCTCAGCTTCTGCCTCTGATATCACAGGGATTCTCGAGGCATCAGCGAAGGAGAGTTCAAAGAACAGGGATCGCATCCATACACTACTTATGTGACGCAAGGTATAGAGGGCTAGAAAGCTCTGCCTTAAATAGCTGAGATTCATTGTGTCATTTCCCTTCAAAAGGAAACTGATCTGACACAGTAAATAGCTATAAAACACAGAAACCCCTATGATAACTTACGTGACTAACAAAGGGAGAGCTTGATGAATACCAACCACAACAGACCAGGCATTTCGCTATTGGGGGGGGGTAAATAAGAGGCAACAAAGAGTCCTATCCTTCCATTCCTTCTTCCCTACATAATAAACACTTTCTGGAATTTCAATGTCTGACCACGCACTCGAAGAACCATGTGGTGCAAACTGCCAACAGAACACACAACACGGCCGTGCTCCAGGAGCCGCATCGCTGCCGGGGCTATAACCACTTCCTTCCCCGTCCACCCCACGATCCTGTACATTTCAAGACTCAAAGATAAGAACAATTCTGGTCTTTAGTTCTGCAATTCATTTATCAGGATGTGCCAACTAGTCTAAGCTCGGTTGAGCTTTGCAGTGCTAGTACAGGGGAAGCTACAGTGTGTTTAATGTAGTTTAGACTGACTCTTCCCCTCAACCAAAAGCATTTTTATCATTTCATGTGATTTCCTTTAAGCCAATTAGAATAAAAGGCTTCTAATATGGCAGAGTATCCATTGGGCACCACTTCATACTACTTTGAAGTGGCTTTTTGTTCCAATCCGTTATGTCTAACATTAAAGAACTATGTACACTACTGTTAGCGTAATTATTAGCTTTATTATCTTGTATTACAGACTCCTTTGAAGAGACTTTGGTGTGATGTATATGGGGTAAAAATTTCATATGGAGAAAAGTGCAATATGTGTGTGTGTGGTACGTTCTTTAATGTATTTTTTTAAGGAGTTAGAGGGTTTAGTCTCTGCTTTGGGATAATGCACTAGTTTTGTGAGCTCCAATTTGGCAAGGTCATCTGTAGTATTTACATGCAACTGATATGCTGGACTCTGTAAAGCAATTACAGTGTATTATTACAAAATAAAGAATATGTGCATTTCATTTTTAAATATCTAGTGAGCTAAAGCAGCCCTCGCCACTCTTGTGTCCTTAGCAGCCCCTTTATTATATTGAGGCTGTTTTCTCTGAGAGGCACCAAGCTACTGATAGCAAACAAGACAATGAATGTCTACTGCAAAGGCTGAATTTTCTAGACTGTCATTTTGACATACTTGGGGTAGTTGATACCACTGATTTTTGAAGGCAAAGCATTCTAAAAGCCTCAACAACAACAAAAAGTGCTGCATTTCTATACTGCCTGCTATGCCATGGAGTTTTAAAACACTTCAGGAACAAGCCTCCAGCACAGGTAAGGTGGCCCGTCAGTGCTGTATTGCTTTGACTTTGAAAGAGCAAAGTTTTTCTTCAAAACTACTATAGTTTTTGACATTTTTGCATGTTAATCACTATACAATATCCAACAGGTGACACAAAAGCGGTTTGATGTTGATCACATAATGCTAAACCCTAGGAATACTGTGTGAAGGGGATAGAAGGAATCCATCACGATGTTCCTGGTAACGCAATCACTGCGTGCCACTGTGTCATTCCGTGCTGCTCCGAGAAGTACCAATCTGGATTGCACCAGGAAAAGCAACTTAGAACCATCTGCCTGAGTTGAGGATTATTAACGTAAGAAAGAAATGAGATTTTTCTTTTAGACATCGTAGTGCAAACAGTTTCCCCAAGACTCCAAGTTACTATGAAATGTTTTGAGAAACCTTTAGACTACCCCTCCGGACAAGATACCAGTAATGCTGTGCCTTAATCTATACGTTCAACCATGGCTGCTTTCTTGCATACCCTGCTGACTCCTAAAGTGCTGATACAGCCTGATCCAAGGGAGAAGGTGAAGCTCTGCGTCTGCCCGCATCCCCGCTTAACCAGAGACGCCAGCCAAAGATCAGAGGATGACTCAAGCTGCACAGCGCCAGGGACTGTTAGTCACTCCTTCCCCAACAGCACCGCAAACAGGCTGCTACGGGACACACAGCGAGAACGCAAACACGCGTTCCCTTCGAGACAGCCGGCAAAACCAAAGGTCACACCTTAAGGGGTTACCTCAAATAACCTCAGGAAGACACCCCCACCACCACCTGCAGTGGGAAGGCGAAACCCTCCTTATCCCATTGGAGACAGCAGAAAGCCCTCCCACTCCCTGGGATCAATTCTGACTTACACGCCAGGTCACAGCCTTTAAATCCCGTGCAGAGTTGCAGAGCACAGCATTCCTGCGCTGGGCCTCCAGCCAGCAGAGCTTTCCTTTCCAGTGCTGTCGGGCTGACAGCGCTCGTTTGGGTCCCCGGCAGATGGGTCAGCAGCGAGGCTGTCACGGGGACACAATACACGAGGCAGCAGCCACTATCAGGACGGTTTATGCATGGGGAGAAAGCAGAATGCATACACTTCTGCTGATGAGGCTTTTACGATCTGACTGCAGCTTTAAAACCATGTCTGAACCCAGTGCATCGCTGTGAGCTTCAGCCCCCAGCGACAGAGCAAAGCCACAAAGCGCTGTCTCAGGCCACAGGAGGTTTTATCTCCTGATTAACTCTCCTTTGTTTTCATTGGGACCGCATGCTTTTTAGATTCAGTGCTTGTCCTTTGTCCCTTCTCAGCTCTGCCTTCAGGAGATGAGATTCCCCTCCTGCTGTCTAGAGAAACAGTGACATGAACATGAGGACTGATACAAATGGAGAATGAACACGCAGGTATGAAAGTACTGAAAGGAACAAAGTGTGGGAGAAGGGCTTTAAGAATAGAAGGTGTAGGTGGCATCTAGATTAAGAGGACATTCCAATCCCAGCACATGGTTAATCCTGACAGCTCACAGAGTAAACGGGGGGTAGAAAAGTGAAGCAGATAAAGACTAATCCCTCTTGGCTCCTAAAGGTGTCAAAATGTACATCTAAACCCATCATCTCACCGCCAATCTATGGAGAACCCTAAAGACCCTAAGGAGGATGCCATAAGCATCACACCTGTCTTCCACTTTAATGGCATGTTGTCCTAAAAGGGTCACAACACGGAGGAGAACAGAAGCAGAGTTGCAACAAGAGAGCACAACAGCAACAGACTAATGATAATCAGATGTCAAATACTGAAGCTGGGAACGCAATGTAAGATGAGACTTGCAAGGATATTTAGCTGCCACTACAGAGGATGTGACAATTCAATGCTGATGTGACAATTCAATGCTAATATGACAAGCAGGGGGTAGAATGTAATCTCGTAATCTTTGTATTTTCTAATGAGGGAGTAGAGCGTGACTAATCATTGATAACACCCTACATGTGAAATGAAAGCAGATTTAAGACTGAATAAAAATTATAGCAGAAATTAATTGCCCCCTCCTCCTGGACATTCAAAGGGCAAAGCTGGAATATTGTGCGTAACTTCTGTAGCCCTGACCCTGATGGGGACAATGTACAGGGAACATTGCCAAGCAGGTCAACTGAGCGTAGAGAATTGCAAGTTAAGACAACAAAAGCGTGATTTTTGCTGATTCCGATTGTTTTCTCAGGGGAACACTATATTGCATGTTTGGAGTGGAGGGCAGATGGCAGAAAGCTCATTTTAAGTAAGATGAGAAGAAGCTTCTAATTGGGTGAGTCTGACAGGGATTCAGCTGTGGTTTAGGCACACGAAACCTCAAAGGAGTAAGAATCGGGAAATAAATGGAGAAATAAGGTAGATTTAGCTGCTAAAGCAGCAGCCAGCCCGGGGCAGACGGAGCAACCAGTCGGTTGTTACTTGCGCACAACAGAAACAACAGGACCAAGGCAGGCGGGAAAAGGAGGAACCGAAAAAAGGGACATCATGACATTTTACATAGCTGGAACGAGACGAATTAACTAGTGTGGAAAAGCACAGATAGAAACAGGTGCCAAGGGGTCGGATCCAAAACTGAGATGTGCAGAAGAAGATGCAAGACGAAGAGAAGCCGGCTCCCCATGCCGCCCCGCAGGCTGCGCACACACTGCTCAGTGCATTCCACGTGGAAGCGGACAAAACCAGCCCACGGTAACAAATACTGTCTGGCAGCGATTCCTTTTTCAGCGGTGTTACAGAGCAACCCAGGAATCCTATGGGAGCAGCAGGAGACTGTTGTGTGTTCAAGGAAAGGAGACTCAGGCACCAAATCTCCTATTTCCAGCTCTCTCTGTCCGCTTTTCCAGGGCTTTCCAGCAAGGATTCCATACAATATCCCTCGTGGGAAGTCCCCGCTTCTCATACACCTGTCACTCAGTGTTAGGCAAGAGTTTAAATATGGTGGTTTGAGAAAAGATCTCTTTGCTCAAAAAGGTGCTTAAACCTGGTCATTTTCTGCAAGGAAAACGCCATAATATGGTTTTATGTAACAGTCCCCACTGCACTGACTGATCAGCAAATAAAGGCTACAGTGTTTTGATAAGAATCCATGTGGCGTTGCTTTGCAGAATAGGAGCAGAATGAGTTGCACGCAGAAACCTAATAGAAGGTTTGTTCCCCAGATACTCACAAATGGACATTTACTTAGCTGAAAATTATATGCCAAGTTCTGGAAAGGTCAGGTGCATTTAGGGAGCTCATAAGCTATCTGCTGCTTGTCTCCCGCAGGCTGCTGTAGCGGAGGGAAGCTGAGAGCACGCAGCTGCTGACGTCAATAGGGTAAATAATACCATGTTCTGAAATCACCTGGGTATGCATTACCCTTCCCACAGAGCCCGCTGAGCACACTGTGCTGCAAAACAGTCTAGGAAGCCCAGGCGCCTGCTCGCACGGAAAATACAGTTATACACCAGTTCAAACAAATGCCCACCAGGACCACCACTCCCCAGCCGAAAAAACAAATACATGGAGCTTTTTAGGGCTCAGGGTTGTTATCTTTTTCTTTGAAAGCACGGTATAAAGCACCATTGCTCAGTTCACGTACCAGAAGCCAGCTACTGTGACACACAGACGTCAAATAGCAAAACCTCTCAGAAGAGAGCAAAGGCAACCTTTCCATATTCCGGGACAGGCTGTTCGGTGTGCAATTAACATCATCTTTGTCACTTTGCAGCTCGTCCGGGGAATCAGGGGCTTACAAAGGCTCCTTTTTATGGCTCTGCAAATTCGGGGCTCCTCTTCTACAAGCCACTGAGCCTGATCTGCATGAGGGACTCACAGCAATCAAGGGGACTCGCAGCAGCGCTCAGTAGCAAGGACTGCCGGGGTCTCAGGTCACAGCACCCAGAAAATGGTAGGTACAGCAACAGCAGACAAGTGACTCTTTAAACACCTATAAAGGCAGAATCCCACCGCACCTCCACGTCAGAAAAACCCCACCCCATGTTCCCAGCCTTGCAGACTGTAAGCTCCAATTGCATCAGTCAGCCTGGGGTGAACAGCGGGACAACTGGAACCACTGCCCACAAATCCCGGCTTTAACCTCCTTCTCTGGGTATACCCGCTATGAGCAAAAGCAGGAAGACATTCTTATTAATGCAGCAAATTAGCGGCTGGGTCCCGTTAGCACTGCTCGCGCCACTGCAGCTGCATTAAAGGCTGTTAGAAAGGTGTATAAATTATTCACGCTAATCAGGGCGCTGACAGTGAGGTCTGGGGGCACAGCCAGGGCAGCGGCTGCAGGCTCCTGCTCCCAGTATCTTGTCATGACAAGCGTCTCCTTGGAGCTGTTGCCATGTCAACACATCTGTCTAGCCCATCCTACTTGTCAAAAAGTTTAGTGTAATTTAGCACAGAAAGCCAAGGAAGGTTCTGTAGTGCTTTAACCCTTTCCACGCACTGAGCAAGACGGCTGGAGTGGTGGCGAGCCAGAGAGAATCAGCAGAGCTGCTGATGGGAATAGAAATAGCTGCCAGATTTGCCCTGCACGCTCTACACATCCTGCTTTAAACCTTGGAAAAATATGTGCACAGCCAGCATGCCTGCGCACAGACCTCACCAGAGCACGGCTCATCAGTACACGGCACATCGGCTCAGGATCACAGTATCACAGTATGTTTGGGATTGGAAGGGACCTCAAAAGATGGGATGCCCCATTTTTAGCCAGAAGGTCAATCACCCTTTTCTAACAGACAAAGCAGAGCGTTGGGGGGTCTCCATGAGCACACTGCAGCTGCAAGATGATGCTGGGGTATCCAGACCCTCACCCTGTGCTCTGGCAGAGCCAAGCCCATCCCATGACCTGCATGACAAGCCTGGCTCAAGGACCAAGTTAAGCCAAGTCAAATCAAATGCTGGCTGTGCACTCCTGAACCAAGCACGTGTGCACGTGAGATCCTGCTCCTCCCCGGACCTGTTTGACACACTGCGCTACGCTGAAGGAGCAGCGTTGAAGTGCTGAGGCTCCTACCAAGCTAAGCAGGACAGGAGAAGTTAATCCTGTATGTTTACAGCATTGTCAATGAAAAGTCGAAACACACATAGTCTTTCACCAGAAAGCCCTTAACAATAGCAAGAGCAAGCAAAACCCAACCAAGATATCATGAAGCCAGACGGCTGTTTTTCTCTGTAATACCTTGGATTGCCAAATATCACTCTGATGCCAAGCTCCAGTTAAATAAGTAAGACAATGACAACAAGAGTTTGGGGGAAGCCTTTCCAAAATCACCATCAGGAAAGCTCACACAACCTACTTCAAATGACCAACTGTGCCCTGACAAGCATTTTGTGAACTCCAAGAAGCTCTAATACCTCCTGACCTGCTCAGCTTACATGTTTTGATCAAGAGAAGCACACACACAAACACAGCAATGGCAAAAAAACAAGGGTTCATAAGCAGCTCATACATGTGTTACCCTTGACTCAGAACTGGAAGCTGAGTAAGAAGGACATAGTGCAAGACGTACCCCTGCATTCTTACTGTATTTGGAACACGTTGCCTAGAGCCCTGGCATGACACAGCCAGATTTCTGTCTTTCCCTGGGGTATTTACCCCAGAAAAACAGTCTTTAAAAGGGCTGATTTTTTAGATCAACAGTTCTTAGAAGCCACATTGGCACATTTTGGTCTTTTTTTGTTTGGTTGGTTGTTGTTTTGTTTTTGCTTGTTTTTCTCTCCAAAAGAATTAATTGTAAACTGCCTAAAAATAAGCCTGGAAAGACTCAGAGGGGAAAGCAACGTCAGCTTCTGGCAGCTTTATTACAGCGCTGTTTGTGCTTTGTGGCCCCATTGTTCCTGGTCGGGTCACTGGGGGTGGGGGAAAACCTATTTTATGGGCCAAGAGACTTCCTGTAGTCACTGAGCAGCTCAAACACATTCGGTCATAAAGCAACCGAGAGAAGCAGCTACACATTGCACCTGGTAACCGAAAAAGACCTATACTTAGTGGCTACTTTTCCGCAGCAACACTCGCCTCTGAAATCAAGCTATCTGCATAAATAAGGACATCCAATTTTCCCTAAGCAGAGAGCAGTGGCTTTGGTATCCAACTGAGGGTTTCCAAGGAAAGATGAGAAAGCCCTCGAGGCCAGGATTCTGCTGTGTGCAGTGCCCAAAGACATCTTACAACCAAGGATGCAGAAACACAACACCAGCATCGCAAGTTGTACTAACAGGGAGTCGGTGGTGCTGTGGGGCCACCGTCCCTTTGCCAAGCGCAGTCACATCTCACATAGCACACGCTCTACACGGAGGACAGTTCTCACTGCCCTGCTAACGCACCAGCCCTCCATCCCACCAGGGAGTAACCCGATGGGTGCAAACTGGAACACAGGAGGTTCCATTGAAATATGAGAAGAAATGACTTCTCCATGTGAGGAAAGGCTGAGGGAGCTGGGGCTCTGGAGCTGGACAAGAGGACACTGAGGGGGAACTCATTCATGGGGATCAATATGGAAAGGGGGAGTGTCAGGAGGATGGAGCCAGGCTCTTCTGGTGACAACCAGGGACAGGACAAGGGGCAATGGGTGCAAAATGGAACACAAAAGGTTCCACTTAAATTTGAGAAGAAACTTCTTCATGGTGAGGGTGGCAGAGCCTGGCCCAGGCTGCCCAGGGGGGTTGTGGAGTCTCCTTCTGTGCAGACATTCCAACCCGCCTGGACACCTTCCTGTGTAACCTCATCCGGGTGTTCCTGCTCCATGGGGGGATTGCACTGGATGAGCTTTCCAGGGCCCTTCCAACCCCTGACTTTCTGTGGTTCTGTGAGCACCCTTCTCTGCCTCCTCTCCCCATCCAGCCAGCCAGCGAGCTCCAGACTCCCATCGCACCCCACACCGCTCCTCCGGTCTTACCTTCGTGCCTCCAGCAGTCGGAAATCCCGCACAGCACAGCATCGCTACATGTTCTACCTGCACCCAGCTCAGCCACGGAGCAGCCTGTGGAGCGGTCTCAGAGCCAGCCAGGTGGCGACCATCAGGGCTCGTTAGCAGCAGCCAGGCTAGCACAGGTGCTCCAGGAGCACTGAATGAAGGCGGATGGGCAGGGTGTCAGGCTTTGCAGGCTGTTCAAGGTCATGCCTGTTCTTAGAGAACACAGACAGGAACAAAGCACCGGTTGGGACCCTTAAGAACGTATGTTTTTAGCTGAACTTCTACAAGCAAGGAGAATACCTGATGGGGCCCAGGAACACGGGTGCATAGGCACACGCCAGCATTCAGAGAGACGCATATTATATATATATATACACAAGGCCCCCATTCCATTTGAGTTGTGTGTTCCTGACAATGCTGAAGTACCAAACACGTTCCCTCCAGCCAGCATCCTGGACACCATCTCTGAAAAGGAGCCGGTCTTAGAAACTGAAACTCTCTGCTTTCAACAATGAAAGGTCTTTGCAAACATGAACAAATTCTATAGAAAGCATTTGCTCTATCTGGCAAGGTTTGTAACCAGTTTTGTTAGCAATAGGATTGGCAACATCATCTTGAGGCTCAAAGGCACAGGTTTAACTGCAAAAGCCATCGTTCCTGTCCACCGACACAATGCACAGCAGTGAGATACGATTTTGAGAACTGTCCAGGGCAGGCTCTTCCTCTTGCACTAAAACTCTTTCCAGTCTTGTCTACCTGGACTTTTAAACAAAGATAAACCAGTGCAAATCACCCTTTAAACCAATGGGGTGCTCTCCTGTACACAAGAGCTTTAAATCTTCTCCATCAAGCTAAACCCCACCGGTTATAAATCTCAGGACAGACGAGCACTTGGAAACGGGCTCACTCAGGAGTCGCAAAGCATGAGGGACCAGTGGGGTGTATTTATTTTGGCTTCAGCTCTCAGAGCGTGAAGATAGATTTCACTTGGCTAAGTTGCAGAATGCAATTAAGGACCATGCTGCCCTCCCCTGCTAGTGGAAGAGTTTCTGACTGCAGCCAAATAACTTTGACAAACTAAATAACATGCGCAGTGAAGATCTTCAGACTTCTTTATTCTCTTTAAAAAATGCTTGGGGATTACAGGAAGTTGCAGTAATAGGGAAATTAAGGAAAATAAAAAGACTGCTAAACCAAGGATTTGCAGTGACAAAGCTACTGTTATACACAAGCTATATCCAAGTGGTGCACACACACAAAAAAGCCATTAAGACAGGGCTTTGTCCAAGCTTGTCTATCAGGGCTCCCCCAAAAGCTATTGCTAAAGACCATCCTTGTTACCTTTACACCACAAGTAATAATGCAAGTATGGCCTGTCCTCACCAAAGCCCAGCTTAGCACGGCTACAGGACATGCAAAGGACTTGCTGGCATAGAAAAGTGCAGCCGGATCTGACCCCTCCAGCGCATGCACTGAGCTGGCTATTCCAGAACTGTCCTAACCGCTCTGTATGGGTAAACCACAGGCTTTCTTGAAGCAGATGGGCTGAAACATATTCCACACTCAGAAGAGAAAATGAAAACATGACCTGGCAATCCATGGAAAGCTCCCACAACCTTGTCTTTTATGAACGCCCACATGGCATCGCTGCACAAACAAGAGCTGCCAGTGTGGGAGACTTTGGGGCAGTTTTCCAGCAAGAGAGGAGAAACAAATACCAAAACAAGAGAGCAACAGCTTTTTAACAGCTTGTCTGGAAGAGTAAATATTGACTGGTTCACTGGAAAAAGCCGGCTCATCCTCCGTTTTGGTGAGGGCAGCTCTGGCATAGAGGAGGAGCCCTCGCAAGTTAGCAAGAACACTGGCTTTACAAAACACTACAAGGAAGCTTCTTAGCAAATATTTCTGGAAGGTGGTACTGGACGGCTGATCTGCACAATGGCTCTGTTCATGAACACATCAACGGCCTCTAGAGAGTAAGCTAAAAGCATACAAGGAATCCACGTAACACTATGGGTAAGCAGGGCTGGGTTCTCTGCTCCCCTCCCTGTCCCAGCCCCTCGGGTGGCCACGGAATGGAACAGATTAACCAGAAACAGCAAGTGCTGCAGCAGAGCAGGAAACTAAACCCAGCTCCTCTCGGGGAGATGCTGGACACTGGTCCGCCCTCTTTTGTCAAAGAGTCCTTTCAAGAGCTTGAACAACTCCGCTTTGGCCTTCTCTAGCAGCATTTGCTGTCCAAGCACCACCGGCATTTCAGTCGGCTGGTGGAAAACTGGCCAAAGCTACTCAGGACATGGAGATCACAGAATCACAGAATCAACTGGGTTGGAAAAGACCTCAGAGATCATCGAGTCCAACCCTTGGTCCAACTCTGGTCTGTTTATTAGATCATGGCACTAAGTGCCATGTCCAACCTCACTTTAAAAACCTCCAGGGATGGCGAGTCCAGCACCTCCCTGGGCAGCCATTCCAATGCCTGACCACTCTCTCTGTAAAGAATTTCTTTCTAATCTCCAGCCTCAGTTTCCCCTGGCAGAGTTGAAGCCCATGGCCCCTTGTCCTATTGCTGATGCCTGGGAGAAGAGACCAATCCCCACCTGGCTACAACTGCCCTTCAGGTAGTTATAGAGAGTGATGAGATCAAGCACAAGCGGACATCGACAATTTTCATCACCCCGCTCACCGAATCGCTGTTCGGTACAAAGTCTGGAGATGTGCACCTGTGAACTCACCAGTAAAAAATGCTAAAATTCACAGTCTCTTTCATGCACAATCTGTTAGTGGGTTAATTGGAGCTCCCTACGTGGTGACTGCTGGAGTAAAAAGGCTTTTGGGGGCTGTAACACAGTTCTGGGGTCATCCGACTGTCACCCACATCCCAGCCACTCTCACAATGAAAGCTCAGACACATACACCCCACTATTCCTGTAAATCATTAATGCAGCAGGCACGTTAGACCATAACTGACATGTAAGAGGCAGCCCCATTAACCCTGTGCTCACCCTGGTAGAGAGCACCCTGTAATCTTCTCTTTCCCTACGTAGAAATCAGACCACCCATTTCTTGGCTGCCTAAGTTACTACTATTTCCTCTCACCCATTTGCAGCCAAAAAAGTGAATGAGGATTGCATCTATTCCTCCGCAATGACTCCCATCTCCAAGCTTGCTGTTGCTGGGAAGGACAAGTACAGCGTTGGATTCTGCACCAGCTCCTGGATGAGAACAACTGTTTATTTTGGACTGCCAGAAAGATAATGTATTTGTTAGCAAATTCTGCAAGATAGAAAACAGAAATTGAAAGGAAACACTTAATCGTCTTTCTATGGATTATCTGTCAATAAGTGTCAAGTCTCTAGAGAAAATGAGTTCCAGAAATAAGCCCAATTAGGCAGGAAGGTGCTCTCGTAGAGCATGATGCCCTCTCCTGGGGCCTGAGGACGAAGCGATTCACAGCTGGAGTGAAATCCAGCGCGGTTCCCACCAGGGGCCCGGTGTCTTGGGGCTTTAAACAGAGATTCCAGCTTTTAGCTGTCATCCCACTTCCTTAGCTAAGCTTCCATCAGCCACAGACTCCAAAGCTTAAAAGAACTGAAGGCGAATAACCTGCATCTCCTAGAGCCGCCACCACTGCCCACCAGCCAAATTTTTCCTCCAGATGACACAGCCAACACAATTTCTTCGCACAAACACATCTCTGCTTCCACACGGTGCCAACCTCCTGTCCTCTCATGTCTCTCCTATGGTCTCTATGCCTTACACCACCCTCACTGTATATACCCAGCTGATAAATGACAAACACTTCCTCCTAACGCTGCACGTTCTTGCTGCGCTCTTTTGCTGTCATTCCTGCTTCATGAAGGACTGGAGCTTTCTCAGCACCATGCAGGGCATTGTTCGAGCCAAGTAGGAAGCCAGACCATTGTGCTTCAGCCACCAGAGCAGCTGGCTTGCACACCTATACACTGCGGTCACTATGGCACGTGCTCTGCCCAGTTGCTTAATACTTGTGTTTTCCCATCCCCTTCCAAAATAACTGGCATTTGCTGCCCCCCTGACATCGGAACGATTGTCTCGTTAGCCAGCGAGAACTTGGGAGGCTGGAAAAGTGAGGAGGATGAGCTCAGGTGGGAAGAAGCAACAGCAGGGGCAGGCAGATCCTGGAGAAGCAGAGATACCTTTTTCTTGCCTGTTTCCCCAGTGAAAAGCCAGAGAGAAAATAACGGATATTTATAAGCAAACCTGTCTCTAAGGCAGCAGTTTCCAAAGTCTAATAATAGGGCTTGGACTTGTCTATTGCGTGATTCAGACAGCGTTGCATAAAGCTGCTGGAAAGCTCCTGCCTGTCCCCAGAGCGTGTTCCTGAGGAGCTGTGAGCTGGAGGAGGGCCTGAGTCCCTTGAAACAGCGAGGAGAGAAGCCAAGGAGCCTGATCATCACACATTTTGCTCTGATCCGTGACATCCTCACACCTGCAGCAGCACTGGGCAGAGTGCAGGAACTCGCAGAGCAACGCACTGTGAAACACGGGTAAGGACGGTGCCAGCCTCAAAGATTCTGCAGCAGTGGAAACCACATCAGGGATGCGGAAAGCTACCTGTCCCCCAAATCAAGGCAAAACCCAAGTCTGCAGTTTGCTACTATTATGCCTTGACAAGCAGGCTGGTCTCAAACCAGACCTGGTAGCATGGGCAACTGCTTATGAATTCACCACAAAAACCACATCTCATGGTCCTGTTGTTTCTTCTTGCTGACCAATATACAATGTGTTGAAAGTGCAGCTTCCCTGGCCAAGTGAGAGGGCAGGAATCTGGAACAGAACCTCATAACATCATTCCTTTTTATTTTCCATTTTTCTCTTCTCTGGTGTAATAGATAATAACACAGGGAGCAATAGGGATAACATGTCCATAGGTGGCTGCTGAATTTTCAAATGGTTTCTTACCCTTATGTTCTGTGTCAGCAGAGCTGAGATCTGATACTGAGAATGGAAAGCAGATGATGCACCCTTTTTACAGCTGGAAGCTTGCAGAGTAATATCACTTCATGGGAAATCTTTATTAGTGAATCTTACAAGCACGAGCTTTCAAAAAGGGAGCAGAGGATGGCTTAGGCAGCTGTCTAAGAGTGGCAGCAGATGCCTTTGGTTTTGGTGGCCAGGTGTGTTGCTAGCCTCCCATTCTTTTCCTGGCTTGCTTCGACCTCCGGGATTTCAGAATGGTATAGTTTGCATACCACGTGTACTGCTCTGAGAGGAGAGGGATGTAGAACGCACGCAGCAGCTTTGAGGACCTGAAACCAGAAAGGAAAAAACAAATCATCCTTCAAGCACCCATTAGCCAGAATGTCCAAAACCACACAAATGAGGCTTTGCAAGAGATAGGGGCTGGTGAGTCCGTGACATGAGGAACACTAATGGCTCAGGCACACAAAGCCCAGTCCCATTTTCTCCTTGGTGGTGAGACCAAAGCTGGCTTGTCCCAGCATCCTCAGTTGGAGAGCAGCAGTTCTTTGGCATGCCCACTGTGCATTCCAGTAGGACTAAGGGGGAGAGAGGGTGGGAAGGTGGTGTAATTATGGAAAGAAACTTAGATCCTGGAAATCACTGTCCAAAAAGCAGATAATATAGCCTCGAGGGCCTGTTGTGTCAGACAGGCAGGCCTCCTGTTCCTCAGGGCACCCTATGAAGGTGAGAGATTAGCAAGGCTGCACTTCGCTCCTGGCATCTCTTTGCATTCAATCTCTGCCTGTTCCTCCACGCACACCTGAGGGGCAGACAGGAGCTTTGATGGGCACTGGCATGTTGAAGCTTTGGTCTTGTGCTGATGTTCTGTTGAGGGTATTGAATTAAAGAGGGATGGAGTGCTCCAAAGCCTACAAGGGAGCTTGGGGCAGCCTGCCAGCATTCACTCCGTGCCCTGCTAGCGCTGGAGCTGACATTTCACACCACTTGGCAACAATTGGCCCAATGGAGTACTCAAGCATGGAGAGTTTAATGGCTGCATCAAGTTAATACCCTTTGTTTAGTTGCTAATTGCCGGAGCTGTGCTAGCTGAGGACATTTTAAAGGCATGTATACTCTTACTGAGCACACCAATAGTAAAATTCAGCTTTAAATGTAAAGCAGACAATTAACGTCCTTCAACAGCAGCACTGACCCTTGCTACAAGCTTCAGGAATCTGAGCAACTGACTGAAAGGAGGGTTTGGGCAGGGTCTTGCTCCCTCTTTAAGATCAACTTGTCAGTAGACTGAAGTCTGTCAAGGGTTGATAGTTTAACTCCATCCACATAATGCTTGGAGAAGCAGCAGCAGCACCCAAATGTGATTTGCGGTACAGTAAGCGGTCACAATGGCACATGGATCCAGTGGGTACTTGCTGGTCACTGCAGTTTTGCTGGTAACGTAGCCAAGGCTCTGGATATCCAGTTCAAGTCATTTTTTCAATAGAAAGATGAATTGTGTTCTGTTTGCTTATTGTAAGGCCGGGCTGGATCTCGTTCAAAAACGCAGCCTATGAAACAATGGCAGGAACTGCCACTGGGAGCTGCGTCTCCCTGGAGGCTCCCAGGGTTCTTAGACAGCCTGGCTGTAATTCATCCAAAAAGAGGCACCTCCTGATCTCCTACCTGGAGTAAAAGACCATCTGGGAAAAACCAGCAAGATCTACTTGCATTGGCAAAGCACCACCCAGCAGCACGGTCCATACAAGCACACAATAAGGCATTTTTCAGCTGGAATGTTCCCTGTTTAGAGAGGCAAAGCTGTATTCTTCCCACAGCGGTGAGGGGAAACTGAGGCACAGAGTATTGTCTACCCTCAGAAAGACTGAGCAAGTCCGGATTTTAAGATTTACAAGTCCCACTTCCAACTGTGCGACTCTGCCTCCTTTCAGCATCTTGTAAGGCTGCTTTGTGTGCCAAGCACTCAGCTTTCGCTTTGGGATATAAAAATGCTGATTGCTTTACTTCGAAGAACAAAAAACTCAGTGATAACACTTAGGCCCTTTACAAATTGCAAAGCACCCAGCAAAGTTCCTAAATAAAAGAATCACTGGAAATGCGGCTCTTTGTGAATTCCTGAAGTGCTGGAATTGGGAACATGTTCAAAGCAGAATCTCTTGGTAGCAAATAACTAGGCAGAAGATGGTAATTTTGGTGTATTCTGAACAAGGAACAGTTTTTGCAGCTGTCATTTCCTTGCACCCAGAAACTGGAGGTCAACCCTCCCTCCAGTCACTAGAAGCAAAGGCAATCCTTTGAAAACAAGCACTTGATTTTCCTCCTCCATCTCTCCTGCCTAATGAACATCATGTCACTGCTGAACTTGTTCTGGCATCTTCTCTGAGCCTGACTACCTACCATTGCTGCCATGGCTGCTCTCTGCAAACCGTGTGGATTCACTTCAATTCCCTTCAGCAAAGAAAAACAAGGTAAAACAACAGTGTTCAAGCTGCTTTGGATGCTGTTTAAAACAATGAAAATAAGGTAGAGTACCAGCTTTCTGCTATATTGTAAGAAAGGGACAGAAAGCAGCACAACTCCCCAGAGCAGGTTATTTGTTGAATGAGCCTTGTGCAGTTTAGCTCAGGGACAGACAGGAAGGTGGCTTTGCTTGTTCTAGAACAAAGGATATTCCAGGAGCTGCTGGTAGCAAATCCCATCCTAAATAAGCCAGCCCAGTGTAACCATCCTGAGTTCAAACAGCCTGAAACAACAACTCTGAGCAACAAAAGCTCTCCACGTGCTCTTAACTTTGGTTGCAACTCACGTCTTATTAGCAGGAGGAAGTTGAATCTCTGCTACATAAGCATCTCTGAAAACCCATTAATGTTTGCACTTCCTATAGGTGTTAAATTTTGTACCAACCAAGCACCTAAGAAGGAATTTAGTTACTTGTAAAACAAAAGGAGGGAAAACATTTCACGTAATGTGGAGGAAAGCACCATTTAATGGAAGGAGACAAAGCCTCTTATTAAACCAGGGTAACGGTATCCTAGAACAAGGTGACCAAATCATTAATTTCGCACAAATAATCTTCTTTTTTGATGGAAAACTCAAGCGTTGGGAGCAAACAGACAGCTCAGCCTAGAGAGCTGGCAAATGTGCTCCTCAGTGGGGAGCTGTAATATATTCCCCCTTTTCTGTGACAGATTTGGAGTGCTCAGCCAATATAGAATTAAATGGACCTGGACAAAGCAGCTTCCTGAGGAGCATAATTAGCTGGTTGCTTGGAGTACACTCTAATTCAATTAGCAGCACCATTTATCAGAGCCAGCTGAGATTTACATTTGCACTTGCTGACGTCAATGTGAGACTTCCAGCGAGTCCCAGAAGCCTCCGGTTCAACGGGACTGAATTGAACTGCGGGGTCGTTTATTTTCAACAAAAAGGAGCTGGAGTTTGGTGTTGGGCATTTGATGTTTGTTTCTTCTCCCTCAAATGCTCCTTGCTCTGCAGCTACTGACCCCAAATCTACACTGGCAGCTCCCCCCACAGCCCAGTGCAAAGTGACACTTGTGTCCCTCCTTCCCTTTATAAAAAAGGGTGGAATTTTCACAATGTTTTTAATACTTCATAGGTAGCACAGGACATTACTGAATTATTGTGTGGCAGCATGTGCTGGATTTGAGAGACGCATCATTGTGCTGAACTAGGAAGATGGGGAAGGCACATGCTCAGAAATGCAAGCAGCCTGGATCATTACAGGAGTTCTTGATGCATCTTCACTGACCGTACTCACAAACCTGTGCATCTGACCCTCAGAAGAGCTCTCCCCACAGATCCTATGGGTTTCTTTCAGCTTACCACTTTCTAGCACCTAACATGCTGTGTTACTGCTGCTCTCCTGCAGCTAAACCCCCCCAAAAGACCAGCTTCTGAACTCTAAGAGAGACAGCACTGCCTAGATTTGTTGTTCCAAATTGAAACAAAACCACAAATGCTTTTCACAGTATCACAGTATGTTCGGGATTGGAAGGGACCTCAAAAGATCATCTAGTCCAATCCCCCCATGGAGCAGGAACGCCCAGGTGAGGTCACACAGGAACATGTCAAGGTGGGTTTGAATGTCTCCAGAGGAGGAGACTCCACAACCCCCTGGGCAGCCTGTTCCAGTGCTCTGTCACCCTTACTGAGATTCACACACCTTTTCCACTATGAGGTCTGCCAACAAGTTTCTGGACTAGAGAAGTACTTGTTGCATCACTGAAAAAGCCTCATGGCGCCACTGATGCCCTCAGAGAACCTTCCAGCCGCATAGAGCAGCAAATCTCAGTGTCGTCCCCCTGAGGGACACACTCCGGCAGGCCTGCACTCCACAGGCTGGGACAGGGACAGCAAAGGGCTGACCAGCAGCAATGGGACCGCTGCAGCCGCAGGAAGATGCACCAGTAGCACTGGCTGTGCAAATGAGGTTTTCCAATCTCAGCACAAGGGCAGCAGCCCTGGATCTGCGGGGTGAGACAGATCTTCACATCTCATTCAGATCTGCAATGGCCACTAGCTAGCTCATGTCAGCCGCCAATCCACTGCAGACCTTGTGTCACATCCCCTTTTGAGAGCTGCTTGAGCCCTGTTATTTCATGCAAGTTACAACTCAATCACACTCAAAAAAAACCCAAAGCAAACAACACTGTCTGATTTTAGAAATACTATGACGCATTCCGAGAAAACAGCTCAGAACGATTATGAATGTTTACCATGGGAAAGCTTTATATGGATGTTAGAGCAAAATTCCAATACTCAGAAACAAAACAATGCAAAGGTATTTACCTGCCACCGCTATTATGAAGCTCCTCATGCTTTCAAACATGGCCAAACTCCTGGAGATAAGTGGGGAGCTAACAAACTTTTGGTGCAAATGGAAAACTGCAACATGTGGACAGTTTAAAAGATGTGGAGAGAGTCATGGGAGCACCAACTTCCAGCTGAGCCCCTTTGCACTCATCCACCCTGCCTCTTCTCCAAGGGCCACATTACAGAACGAGATTTAAAGTGTATGATCAACTATGAAGCAGGCAATCCAGAAAGAGCCTTTCTTAAATTTCCCTTACTCATGCTGTTGTGGATGGGCTGGCAAAAGTTGCCTTTACCATGCCTGTAGCATCCAATTCTAAATGTGATACCTTTCAAGTGACACACTGGCTAAAAACAGGGCAGATCAAACCTCGCGTGGTTTGTTCTTTCTGCTCGTCACTGTACCATGAGTTGTCTCATGCCCACTGCTGTGCATTTGCCCTGCCAGGCCATGGTTCCTGGCTTGCTGTTGCTCTTCAGAGGGAACAGAGCATCAAGCAGGGTGACAAGATGAGGAGACACTGCTAGTTCACGCATCCCCCAGCATCACCGACACCCCCAGGTAAGGACATGCCCTTCCAGTCCTTCGGCAGCACTGTGCGCTCCAGCTGCCGATTGCGGAAAGGACAGAGCCCAGTGCTCTGGACTGGGGGAGCTCTGGAGGTACAAATAGCAGGGATGGAAATCAGACCTGCTGCTATGGCAACCTGGCCTTCCCCGCTGGCAGAGGTGCCGCAGCTCCCCTCCGTGCCAGCTATGAGGCACTGACAAAGGGCAGCACGGAGAGCTGCCGTGCAGCGCAAGAACAGAGGCAGAAAACGGGCAGCACCAGCAGGGCTGAGGATCTGACCGCCTGATCTCCTCCTGGGACACGCTCCACAAACTCTCCTCTGTTCTCGTCTCCCACTAATGCAACAGCATCTTTTGTTAAGGAGGACACAGCAAGCAGAAAGATCCCTCGCCCTCCTCACCACCCTTAGATGATCGGTTCTAAGGTCTTGGTGATTATTTAGCCAGGGATATGCTCCCCGCTTTTCCCCACCGCCAGTATTCTGCCTTGCTATCTCATTACCAGGGTCAGTATGAAGTCTCAGGGTCTCTCTTTGACTCCCAGCTTCTCACAAGCTGCTGCCCCATGGTGAGATGTCACCTTTGCTACAACAAGCCAAGCCATTAATTCCAGTGGCAAAAGCCACATGCACTCTCCCTTCACAAGCCAGATCACACACATCAAGGTGACGGGACATGGGTTTAGAAGAGCGGTGGCGTGCCTCTCATGAGCTCTAATCAAAAGCTAAGAGGCTATGGGTGAGGAATTAAAAGTGCAATAATCCAAAAAGCCCCATGAGACAGGCCAGGTCCTCCTCTACCAAATATCAGCTGAGTACAAGAAAAATAAGCAAACCTGGAAAGAAGCTATGACATTAGTTTACACAGCTGACAGCCTTTTTCCCTCCCTCTCAAACATGTAAACATACCTGGAAGCATCTAGGAATGGCTTGTAGGCAATGGTTACCCACTCTTCTTTGTTGGAGGAATACCGTGGCTCCCTTGGGGTTTCAGCTGCTGTATCCAAGTCCACCAGATAGTGGCATTTGGAAATGTCAATCTGCAGAAAAACAGATAATCTTGTGGTTTATTTCCTCCAGGCTTCTGGGTATATATGTTCATTTGTACAGGCTGTTACTTAACAAGGAGAAAGGGGTTAAATTTCATAGAATCACAGGATGACTTTGGGTGGAAGAGACGCTCAAGATCATTGAGTCCAACAGTCAGCTTAATGCTGGCACTAAGCCACAACCCTAAGAACTTAATCTACACATGTGTTAAATACTTCCAGTGACTCCACCACTTCCCTTGGCCGCCTGTTGCAATGCTTGACAACCCTCCTGTTGAAGATCTAACTGTGTTTAAGCGACCTAAGTCACATTTTCAAAAGTGAACTAATCCTAAGCTATGGCCATGTTTAAGTTGTACTAGGGTAGCTATATAATTAAAATACACCAGAGAAATGAGCCCCTCGTGGATGCAATGTACAGCAGCAAGGCTGAGCCTTTGGCATAATGATTTTCAGCCACCAGAACAAAGCAAGTTCTACCAGATGTTTCCTCTGTACTTGGGTATTTTGCTGGTACTAGGTTTTGTTAGCACTTATGCATTTATTTGGGGATTTACTCAATACTTCGGTGGCATACAGAACTTTTTCAAAAAGATCTCGTTCTCTTGGTGTTCTTAGGTCAGAAGTTTTAAAACTCCATTTAAAAATCACATTTAGTAGCTAATTTCTAATGCCCTGTGTCCTTTTGCCTGCATAAGAAATAACAAGATTGTATGGTGACGTTACGAAAAAGCCCATGAAACAGAAGTGTGTTCTGCTCCATTAGTCACAGGCTGCGCACCAGCCAGCTGTCTGTGCTAAAAATATGCGACTCGAAGATCTCATAAATTAAACGCATTGCAGCAGACAGCTTCCCCCAGGTGGGGGACACACCACCTCCCATTTCCAGTAACTACATAACAAGACTCCAAATAAGAGAGCTTGAAGCCAGATTAATCCCTGTTTTTACCTCTGTTACAGAACCCCCTTCCATCCGCTGCCGTGAGCGCTCACAAGTGCTTGTACAATGTCCAACAGGGCAAAGGCACGAGCCACATAAGCATGTACTGTCCTCAGCCAGGACAGACCCACCTCTGTAAATCAAAAGCCTGGTCCATTACATGCCAATGTTTCCTATGACACACATACCAACGCTGCCCTCCAAGGTGCTAAGAGAACTGAAGCAAGCACTATGCATTTCTTGGCAGCCCCTCTCATTCAACCCTTAGGACAAAAAAACGATGACTAAATATCTAGTGCACCGCAAAGAATATTTAGCACACTGCTAAGATTTAACCTGTTAAATCATTTTAAAGAAGCTTGTTGACAATAACTTTAAGTTATTCATATGTGTGCGCTGTTTGTTTAGTTAACACATTACAACCAGGAACAGTCACAAATAAATAATAGCAGTATACATGATCTTAACAGATTCCCATTGAAATCACGGAGGCAATTGTTTCAGTCAAGTTCCACATTAAGTTCCTCCTCCTCAGTTGCAAACGTGATAAATACATTTATATTTTAAAAGAAAGGAAAGTGCAAAGGAAAATTCCAATCCCTGCTGAGTGACAAACATTTTCTGGGGGGGATTTCAAACTACTCATTCAGTTCACTTCCCTGTGATCACACTAACACATTATACTAAATCCCAAATTGCAATAACTAGGAATTACTACTTCTGCTGCCCTTTTTTTTTTTGTATTATGTCTTCAAATGACAAATAGGCAGATGCCTTGCAAACAGAAACCACTCACATACATGGGGAAACTTCCAAGTGCTGCATAAAGCCCATTTTTATTCTGTAACTTGTATGGTACCCAGGAAAGAAAATGGGGAGATGTAGTCCTAGGCAATATATCAATACAAATTATACAGTAAGGTAAGGAAAAGAGGAATATAACCCTTACGTATCGAGATGGCTCTTCCTTGTTTTGGTCATTCATGTCTGTGGGAATGATCCGTGTGGCCATTGGTCCCTTGGCAAATGGTTTTGGTAACTGGCCCCTGAATTCTGACATGATGAACTGGAGCTGCCAACTGCAGAGAACAGGGTCAGAAAGCCCAGCGGGAACATGCAGGAGCTAATAAACATTTTATATGGATAAAATCAAAAGCATAACCAAGGACAATTCATGTCTGAGCGCAGAGAAGCAGTCACGCTACATATGTCCTGTAGCTTGCAACAATCTGCTGACAACAAACTTTGGAATCCTTTTGTGTTGGATACGCTGGTGTCAGGGATACAAGGTCTTGAAATACTTCTTATGAGAAGTGCCCCTCCTTATGAATCTCAGCAAATTGTACCTTTTACATTAGAAAACTTACTTCTCCGGCAGGAGAAAGCTGCTTGGAAATCTGTGCCACTCCTTCCCCACGCAGACGTGGACCGGCCTCCCCTCCGGCACAGTGTGAATACTTGGGTCAGTGGCGATCCTGTGAAATTCTGGGTACAGGTCCAGGGGCCCATGGTAGCCTGCGGAAGGCAAAAAGCTGTAAGACTAAAGAAATAGGTGATATTCACATGAGTGCTTTTGAAAGACTGTAAATAAAATTGTTCAGACTTAACTTTAACTGATAACTTCTTGAATAAATTATTTGGTCTATGCTCAAAAGTGGCTGGATCCCAAAGCTTCTCCTTTCTTTTAGAAGGGCGGGGACCCTACCGTCTGTATTCACATCCTCCTGTCCTGACTGTCAATGGCCACCATCAAGCAAAAAATACTGATGAGGTAGAAAGGTTCACTGCATGGCTCTGATTCAACAAAGCACCTAATGGAGATGGATTAGATATTATCCTTAAGGACATATGCATCTAATTACAAATTTTACATGGGAAAATGCTTTTTCAAGTCGGATCATATCTTTTAAAGTATCTGCTTTAAAATCAGTCTGGGTACAGGTTTTACATCAGTACAGTTGTACTAGCTGAAGGCGAATGACAGCAGATCTTTAACTGATATAACTCTAGCGATATGCGCATATATGTACCAATGTGCATATATACACAGCATCATGGTGACCATCAGAAATCATTCCTTTCCCTGCAACAAACTTTGAAGGTTCATTATTCCTACTGTGCTGCTGTAGTCAAAGCAGCACAACTTCAGACTCAAAGAATGATACCCACGAAAGCACAGAACACGTCTAAACCACCAACCTCTGAATAAGGCAACAGAACGGGACAGTGACAAAAGGCCAAAGAGAAAGACGGTCCCCAGAGCCAGCCAGTTGGAGGAGACCGTGTAGTGTTCCAGGCGGTAGCGCTGGAATATGAAGTGGTAACATTTCTGAGGAAAGATTTAAAAGAAGACAATACAAAATGACTCAAACTGTAATATGTTTAGCAAAATTCTACTTTTCTTAAGGACCTGACAGCAGTGCCTGTATCTCCCACCAGCTCTTTGCTCTTCATTTTTTCATTAGGACCCATTAAAACAGAAACTCACATGGTTTAGTCACATTTCTTAATTGATCATTTAGGGTATTTAGAGACATTTTCAGCTCTTTTCCTCAGGAAGACCTGTGGCCAAGCTGCAAAGCGGGCTCTACCAGGGCTCCAGCTTGGTTGCTTCCAGGTGAACCAGAAGCAAGTGTTCCTTCACAGACCCCATTTTCAAAGCTGGATTGGCCTCCTCCCTAAAACAACTTCCATCCCCCACATTTACTGCGTGACCTATGGTTGTCGGCCCTGTCTGCACAAACCGCAGCTTTGAAGCGGATAAAAGAACACGCAGCACATTCTGCACGCGCATTTAACCAGCAGCTACTGTTTCAGTATTCGACAGCTGTGCGTTTGGCTTCCAGAGTCTCAACACCTATCCATGAAACACTGGTCAAAAACAACAGCGGTGCCAGGTGACAGATTAAAGATTATGATCAAGGATTATGCACAGTATAGTCCTGAACGGTGTGATCGCTGTAGACTGTGTCACAGATGCAGATATCTCACAAATGTTCCCAAATTTAGGGAAGCAATGTTAAAGTAGTAAGCTAGCAATTATGTTTCCTAAAGCTACAACCTCATTAAAGAGAACACACACAACTAAAACTGACCTGAAGAGCGGACAGAGCCACAGCACCGCAGAGGCAGATGAGGGGATAGATGGGAAAGAGAAACCGCTCTTCTTTGTGAGGCTGACTGAAGAAAATCATGATCCAAATGTACATAGGAGCCAGTGTCAGCCAGTAGGGACGGCCCAGATTCTGAACTGAAAGAAACAAACAGCGAAGTAGTAGTGTCACAAATAGGGATTGATGCTGTTCTCCCTCTTGCTCAATAACATGTCACATTCAAAAAGCCCATTCTTCAGGTTGAGCCCATTGCCTTCAGCACAAACACACCATGTTCTGAACAGTCGCGGTGTTAAAAATCCAGGTAACATGTCCAAATACAATTTCGATCAGAGAATTCTTGGGGATTGCTGCAATACTGAGAATTTCAACAGATGTTAGAAGACCAAAAGCAGAAAAGAATTTTGCATTACTGAAGCCAAGCAAGAGACAAAACCCATCGAGAACTGACATGTCTAAACAGGTGGTCAGAAGTACTGGATTTCCTGCTGTGGATGATGCTGTTCATACAAAGATCACAAAGGATCTCCTCTCAACCCACCCCCTTACAAATGGTGGATTAGCAACTAAAGTTTCCACAACCTTCGTTGCTTCATTACAATAAAACAGCATGAGAGGTCTCTCAGGCACCTTCTGCTTAACAGAGGAAATAACCGATTCAAAAATAACAACAATTACCCTGAATTTCAGTCACACTGAGGAGGGTTCTACAGCATCTGACAATTTTCAGTCCCCTTCTGCCCCTTTGCTACTCCCAACAGCAGAGTTAAGCAATTAAGCTAACTGCATTTCCCAGACAATAAGAACAAAGCACTTGGCAGAACTGCTCCTGCTGTTAAGTACAAGAACACCAAGTGAACAGCAGGAAATCCCGCATTTATGGGATCTCCTACCGAGCTTTCACTGGTTTGTGACAGGATGTCAGTCATATCCACGGAACAGATACAAGCAAATATCCATTAACACACATTTTCAGCAAGGATTATGATGTTATTGCTTCTTGTATTCAGTAAAAATCAGAGAGCGAAGCACTAACTGGACTGATGAATCTGGAGGCTGCTGCCTTAGGAAAACGGCAGAGAAGAATTCACACTTAATATGTTTTTCCTCCCTAGAGTCACTTCCCAAATGTCATGCGCTTACATTGATGTCATTTAAGAGGAAGCCCAATGTGAGGTAGGGAATATTCTGGTTGCTTCTTTCTCTGCTCTCAGTGCACACACACCTATGGGGACCCTTCCCAAAGCACGGGGCAGCAAGAGTGTCCTGCCAGGGCTCAGTTCTGTTCTCTCAAGCTGCTGCAGAAAACACTCTGGCATAATAAAAACCAACAACAGAACAGCCAGCAAATGGTTCTCCAAGTAACTCTAAAGGCTACCACTTCCAGCTGCAGATAAGATGGAAACAGGCACATAGTTTCTTTCCCCCTTTGGATTTCTCACAGGGCTGTTTCTAATGTATTTGCACGTCTGGCTGAAGGCTACATGCCATCCAGCTTGTTAAGCTTAGTCTGGATATGGATAGCTCAGCCTAGATAACACACTGTTCTTCTAAGGAATTGTCCTTAAGGAGAAAAACATGTTTCTGCCCTTTTGCAGACAGGATGTGAATAGATGCATCTCACTGCCTTTCCTTTTTCTACGCAGCAACTCCACTGTTGGGTCAATACTGAATTGACTAATGATTTCTAGGAACTCCCTTGTTACTCCAAAGACTTCCCCTCACCCTCGTTTCCCTTCCAGGGAAGGAGAGCTGCCCTTTGGCAGGCAAGCTCTCCCTGTGGTCACAAGTCTGAGATCCAGGCTGCCTGTGCTTGGCTCCCACGGCTGTCTTGCACTCACCATGAAACTTCTGGAGCAGACACTCCATGAGACAAGTCAGGGGCAGCACAAGCAGTGCCAAGATAAACGCCACATTGAAATTCAGAAAGCCGTTGATGAAATAGAAGGACCAGGGTTCCGTACCTAAAGGATGAGAAAAGGAGACAAGCTTTTAAATGCAGGAATGTACGAGATCTAGATGTAAGAGCAGTGTCATTCCTTGCCTGACTGATATAACCAGAGCAGACATCAATTCTCCCCATTACAAGCATATTGGAACTAAAGAATGGAAAGGGTGTGGACAGAAGATATTGCAGAAGATGCAGCCCCGTGGAATGAGCCTGAGCCAACTCAAAGTAGCCTCATGGTTCCGCTCCTACCCATAAATCCACCGTAACAGTGGCACGAGTTACTCAATAGCCATACAAAGGTACCAGAGCATCTCTCAATCGTGTCTGCGCATGAAACTTCATTGTCTTCCCTTTCAGAAATTACTTTTCTCCTTCCTTTTTCACTGGGTCACAGTCAATATCGTATCTGCTGCTTGTGAATCACACGCCACTCTAAGAGCCTTGCCCAGCAGAGCTCTGTCACACACAACTTTGCATTAACAAAGCCTACACAGCAAGAAAGGAGAGGTGCAAACCTGTAAAACTAAGAAAGGTGACTCCAAATTCATTCTTTCTAATTGCAGATAAGTAACAGAGGAATAACACAAACCACAATGTTAATAAGAGCTTATTATAGTTATGGAGGGATGATGCACACTCCATGTTGGCAGAAAGCGTACTAAAACGGAACAAGAAAAAAGAGCTCACATTCACACTTCACACCGATGATTCTCCTAATAAAATGCATCCAGATGCTAGTTTTGGTACCCCCCAAGAGTCAACAGTATTGGGAATGTCCCTGCTTCAATTTGTTCTTATGGTGTAGCTGAAAACAGGAGCGAGCCAACTCTGCTTCCTAACATGACATAGTTGGGTATTGGTTGCAAGCTTCAAAGGACGTAAATTGAAAGAAATACCAGTCCAGCTGTCATTATTTGGACTATTAATTGAGGATGTTTAAATCCAGAACAATAAGGAATGCCAGCTTCTCTCCATATATTTGCTACTCTCTCAGTGTGATTAGCTCAATCAGTCAGTAAATGACACACAGGGGCTTTAATCACTGCACTGTTGTGACATGTGTCACATGCCACAGCAATTTCCTGCAATCAGAGCCGCTTAAATAGGGTCCATGCTGAAATTAATCAGACAACTGAAAAGTAGCAAGGAAAACCCAAAACCTCTGCAGCTCCTACAGCTAAATATGATTAGAAGCTGCACTAGTCATGTCAGAAACATGTCATTGGAGTTACTAAGGCTGAGTCCAAGCAACTGATGTTCATTTAGGAAACCTTTAGCTATTAGCACTGAAAGTACATAGCAATTACAGATTTTGGGGAGCAGGGAGCCTTTAAGGGAGTGAAATTCACCTTTTCTCTCCCTCCACCTGCCTCATAATTCTTGTAACCCTCCATGAGCACAATCCTCAGGCTGTGAAAGGCTGAATATGGGATATGATAGATTGAAAGAACATCCAGTGATGGACATGACCAAGTTTTATCTGCATGGCAACACCGCAATAGTGCCAGCGTTCCTTCCTCCTCCTCTAGACTCTGCTGGTGACTCTCCATATTTAAGGACTGCAGTTCTAAATACTCACTGTGACAGATCTTGAGCACATGCGGCAAGGAGATCATTTTAGATCCCACATGTATGACCCTTCCTAGAAATCAGGGCTGTTGGCTGGGATATGTCTGCAATGGAAAGCCTGAGGCAGACTGGAGTGCCACACTGAGTCTTCTATGGACATCTAGGAAAAAAACATGTGTGTAAAGGGGGCTTTGCTCTCTTCCCAGCCCTACTGCCTCCAGATGCTCTCCCAAGGCCATGGTACAGCTTTCTAAAGACTTACAGCAGAGCTACCACTGCTGAGCCCACTCTAGTAACTACTCCTGTGGAACATCAAGTCTTCTCCTTATTCAAAAAAAGGGCTGGAACTGGGTTCTGTACCCTGCTCGCCCACTCTCACTGCTGGAAACAGCCACTTTATCACAGAAGATGCCAGGACGAGATAGGAAGCTTCTTAAACCAAAATATACTGCTACCCTCCATTGTTTTCTGGCTAGAATTCAGCTGCACGGCACAGCCGAGTCCCAAATCTTTAAAGGATACTACCAGGGACCATATTGTCACCTTCTACCTGCCCTGCCTGCTATAGAAAGAAAGTTAACTATGGTCCTCACTTGTGTGGTCTCCGATTTGGTAGCCTGGGACTGCGGAATGAAGGACCCTCCATGAAACATGCTTCTCCACAATCCAGACACAGCCTCACAAGCCCCGAGGTCTCCTGAGGGACCCTCAGTTGGTCTGAAGCTTTAATAAAAAAGCTACTTTCACAGATTATTTTTTTGCAGTGTTACACAGGCAAGTCAAATAATTCAGACGCCAGGCAAAAAGCAATAGGCTTGGTCACTGTGATGCTTTGTCCATTCAGAAGCATCCAGTCTCAATGCCTCCCGTGGCAAAATGCTTTTATTCTTGTTATCTACAACAACTGAAGGTGATTCGAGAAAGAACTGCAATATAAAACAAGAACAACCCCTTTGCATATAAGTAGTCCTGGCTCAGAAAAACCTATTTCAAGCAGGCAGGGATGCTAAAGGACTTCCCATGCACAACGCTGATGGGAACATGCTTCCACAGCATTGTCTTCAGACCACAACAGAAAATGTAGCTTGCTGCAAGCATCCCACATGCTAAAGCTGAGCAAAATGCGGGCTGTAGGAGAGAGACTGAGGAAAGCGGTAGGAAGAACACTGTGGCCGAGTCAGCTCATGGCACTATGGGGACAAGCAGCTGTCAGACACTGAGCCAGAAGCTGGTTTGAACTCTGTGCTCTGTGACAAGCTCTGGGAGCAACTCTAGAAATCAAACTCACACGTAAGTTTATAGAACTTAACAAGCTATCACACTACAGCTTGGCCACAGCAATAGCGAAGGCGGCTCAGGACAAAGAGGAGTTATAAACTAGGCTTAAGTGCTCCACCCGATGTTTATCACAGGCTGAAAGCCTGCACATAGACAGGAACTGTAGCTTGGCTGTTTAGCAGTAACTAAACCGCAATAATTCGATCATGAGTCACAGCCCTCATTCTAAGCAAGCTTGATTCAGTGCTAGTATAACAAACAGTCTGTTTTCTGCATTTATTTCCACTGTAGTTAAGACCTGGAATCAATAGAGCAAGGTGTCAAAACACCTCTGGCACATCACGCCCAAGCTGAACAAAGCTTCCCAAAGTGCCATCGCACCTCAGGTCACAAAGTGCTGATCACAGGAAGTTCTGTCACCCATTGTGCGTTCTTAGAACATACGTACACAAAACCACCCCAAAGGCTCAGAATCAGGCTTACGGATACACAAGTTACTTTCCCTTGACTGTAGAAACCTAATCACCCCAGGAAAATATTCACTGCACAGACTGTATTTATCCAGAAAGAACATATTGCTAAACACACACACACAAAATAAATATCAAGCCTTGTCTCCAGAACTCTAGTTTGCAGGCAGAAGGAAAAATACGGTGGTGCTTACACTGAAGATAATACGGGCTGATGGCTGCAACCTCCAGCAGTTCCTGCTCCCATCATGTGAAAGTTGGGAAATCCCAGCTCCAAAGCCAAAAGGGATCGGCCGGCCTTTCATCTCCCCTGGTAGTGTTGTTTTTCCCAAGTGTTTTGAAGCTCTCTAAACACACAGTGTTGTTCTAGCCACATTGCATTAAAGAGTAATTTCAAGCAGGCTCTTCTACTAGCCTGGGGCTGTTGTACAAATCTCACTATGAATAAAACACTTCAGAATAGCCTGGTCCCTGGAGGCTTCTGGAAATAACTCCCACATCAGTGTGGAAAAGGTCAGGCAAAAAGCCCATGCCAAACATCTATTGGAGACAGAGCCTGGAGCTTCCTTACAAGAAACTCAGAACAACTGACCTCAGAGCCTTCCTGCAGAGATGAAGAACCATGGCAAAGCAGCTCTTGCCCTGCTGTGCCACAGCACAAGTAACATATCACCGCTCAGCATCAACCAAAATAGCCCTCCAAATGAACCAATATTGCCTACAGCACACTGCCAGGGAAAGCCCTGCTAACCACTGAATGCCTCCTAGAATATCACAATCAGGCTTAAACAGATGACGGAGGTGATGTAGGGAACCTGCACCCTAAGCTCCCTGAAGGGTCCGCCAGCCCCTCTGAAGCTCTGCTAGAAATATACTGCTTTTCAGCTCTAGAAGTACATGATATGAACAACTCAATACAGCAGCAGCTCCCAAAGAAACAACACAGCATTGCCATCAAGGTTCGGACACAAGATGTGGGTCACAGAGTATCCTAAATGGCCAGGACCAGAGAACCACTCATAGGTAGATGATTTGCCTGCAGATTAGATGCCTTTATGGTCACCTCAGACTCTGCTTGCCAGCAAAGTCCAAGCCATACACTGCCAATAAGGAGATTCCCAAGGCACAGCATGGACTTGGGAAGTCTGCAGACCCAATGTGAACTTAAAGAACTATGGATTCTGCACTGTTACCCACCTTCCCAAAGTCGTGCACCCTGTGAGTAACAGCCACCAGGAACTCACCTGGAGCTGACAAACACACATCACCTGTGCCCACTGCACTCGTGCAGCAGCCAAACACATTCACCACTAACAGATCTCTGCAGAGACACTGAGACATCTCCCAACAGTTTACAGAACGTGAAAGTGAACAAAAGCTGCTCAACTCACAACATGGAGAAATCCCACAGCGACCTGCCGATTTCCAGCTCGATAGAGACATTCTGCGGCAAAAAGCTGGAACTGCAGCCCTTTGGAGCTTGCAGGCTACTTTGGCTTTTGAGCACATCAGAAAGATAATTGGCAATCATGACCTGATGGGCCACAGCTGCACAACAGTAGCAAGAAAACCCTCGACTCACTCTCTGTCTTGTTATCTTAAACTCACCATAGAGATCAGGTCCATGAGAGGTGAAGACATTGTATAAAACAATGTTGAGTGGTGCAACTACCAGCTTCCCATAGTAATAGCTGTCCACAACTACCAAGGGCACCTGCAAGAAAGTCGCAATTATTTAAAGTGCCAGAAGTTTTTGTCTGCCCAAAAGCTCCAAGTGATTTTGTTAATGGAACCCACCCCGTTTCACTGCAAGCCAAATCCATTCCCTCTTTGCCTTGTTACAGGCACTCACCAAAAACAGGATCAATGACACCATACACCAGTTTAGGAAACTTTTCCACCTCCGCTTTAGTATCAACAGGTCAAATGCAATAGGAAGCCTGAAAGAGAGACCAGGTATCAACCAGAGACTTTGTGTTTCTCCACTGCAGGTTTTTGTGTCTCTTCAAAGCAAGCAGGACAGTAGCTGGAAGATAATTATCACATCACTGGGCTCTGCTTCTACTCCATATTCCAGTCATCCACCCCAGGTCTTGGTATATTAGGATCAGGAAGTCTTCCCAATTTAAGTTGTTCCAAAGCAAATAAACCAGGCTATGGAAGCCTGTAGCAACTCAGTCCCTGTTAGCTTCTTCCCCCAGCTCTCCAGCCCCTACGTTCTCCCCAACCTGGCAAGAAACATTTGCCAAAGTGCACAATTCCTGAGCCCTCCCCTCCTTACCCAAGAGCTGCACTGAAGGGCCAGCCCAGAAGAGCTCCAGCAGCCACCCCCAGCACCGCTACCGAGGTCTTGTCCATATACCAGCCAGTCATGGCAATCACTGTGGTGTACATGCAGAAACTGCTGGGGAGGAAAGCTGCGACACAAGGAAAGAAAGGGGTTAGCACAGCTTTCCCACCGCAGAACTGCATAAGGCTAATCATTGCTCCTTTATGCCACAGGAGCTGGGATGCTACTACACTGGACACTTATTTCAGTGAAAGCAAAAAAAAATAAGGATTCTTTTTCTTGTTCTGCCAATACCAGAAATACTTCCAACACTTCCTTTAAGTACAAAGGCCTCTTTCCTCGGTGGCACTCAGCAGGGGTAACCAGCCTACAGCATCACAGGTCACCACTTGCTGCACCTGTTATATTCTGCTATATGTCCTTCCTTGGATTAAGGTATGCTCAAGGAAGGTAGGCCAACACCCTGTTTAAAAGGCATGGCCCACCACAGAGACCTGAGACAGCAATAGAAACAACCATGCCCTAGAAATGGAAAGATACAAGACAGTGATGTGGTGAACATCATTTCAATTGCCACTTTATTCTGCCATCACACCTGCCATGAGAAATATGTGCAACAGAATACAACAAACAATTGCTAGAGGGATATTAGAGTGCTGTGGACTTTCTTCTCTCTGGACCTGTCCTTGGTTTCTATGGACAAAGCGATTGTTAGTGTCATTGTTAAGCAAACTTACCTGCAGATGAGCAAAACATGCCAGTGCTGAGCACTAAGAAGGCCAACATCAGCCGGCTCACGTGCAGCCCAAACTTCTTGCACACAGCCCTAAGGAAGCAAGAGAGAATGAGAGACCACAAAAACATTCTCAGTACATAGAAGAATAACAGTACCCAATGCATGCAGAACCACAAACAACCCACAGAGCACCCCGAGAGCTTTAAGGTGGCTGATTTTCATGACCGAAAGCAACCTGAGGAGCAGTACAACTGCCTCCAACCTGGGATTTCAGGTCTCCTAAGTTACATTAGTGCCAAACTCTAGAAGAGACTTGGCTTCCACAAGTGTCAGTTGTGCTCCTGCAAATATCAGGAATGTAGGGAGTCTGCACTGCTGCAGCAATATCAATCTACATAAGGTTTTTACTCCTTACAAAACCCCATAATGTAAAAAGCCACAGATCACATTCTTAAAATCAGACTGCTGGCAACAGGACAATCATGCAAGTTAATAGTTTGAAAGCCACAAATAAAGCAGCTTAGGCAAGATAATTGTGTGTTCAGGCTACTGCTTTTAGTGGATGCAAATACTATTGGCAGATACATTACAGACAGCAGCAATGTATTCCACTAAAATTCACTATGATAAGCAAACGCAGCACCAGTCTCCCCTCCAGAAGAGCTCAGTGTACAATGCTCCCACCCTGCTTGCTGGTCTCACTGAGAAACTGAGTGTAGCCAACAAAATGCTGGAGTGGAGAAGTGGGTGGCAGATCTGGGGACACAATTTTGTCCTAACAGTGGAATTCTGACCAACATTTCATTAAGTTATCATAGGAACGCACAATTTCAAGGTTCACCGTAAAGCAGCCAAGTTTACCAGGCACATCTGCCCATGAGATTCAGGATGTATTCCCTGTGGCAATAACTGAATATGTCACTCTTTTTGCTCAAAAACATTCACTGTAGACAGCTTCTAATACTCACTTGTAGAAGTAGAGTTCACAAACGCAGCTCAGGAAGGCCAGGAAGCATCGGAGGAAATAGAAGATAAGAACCTAGGAGACATAGTTACATGGTTTATGCACCTATTACTAACAAATTGGTCCCAAGAATAGAAGTTCTGAACAGGATGGAGCAAGTTTGGCAGTGGTGAAGGAGCCTACTCTTGTAAGCCCAGATCCCACACCAAGAGATGCTGAAGATGCTGGCAGCTCAAGGCCTGGCCCTCTAACACAATGAACACAGCCCAATGAACTTACCAGAACTATCCCTTTTTGTTTGCTGTTATGCAAAGTATGGAAATGGGTACCCAAGCAGAACGCACATTTAGTGGTTTTTTACATTTCTGTGGGTTCAGTTGCAATATCCCTTGCAAAAATATTAATTTATATTTTATAGTTTATTGAAATAAAGCAAAAATAGGGACAACTTCTTAATCAAATCAGAGCCAGACGGCATTTCCCTGCGACTTCCCAATGACTTTTCCTTGCATCCCATTGAGTCAGCTCACCAAATCCTTGCAGGAGGTAAGTGTTGGTAAACAAAGCAGCGCTTTGGAAACACTCTCTTACCTCTGACAACAAACAAAGCAGCTGTTTAACACAAACTAAAGGCATGTTTAGTCATCACAAAAGCAGCTTTCACACCACTGATTTACCTTGTTAGTTTGTAGAACTCTAGCGTGGAACAAGGCTGGTAAGGCGTGAAGCCACAGGTAAGCATAGGAGCGGATGGCATAGGCTGGAGAGTATTCCCACGTCTGAAACCCGTTTCCATAAACGAGATAATGTGTCTACAACGGAGATTAAATCAATAAATACACATGCACCACACAGAGTAGACAGTCTTGCATTTCCCATCTGAATCAGTAAGAAAATTTCACTTTGAGGCACAGAGATTAGCACAAAATTCTAGATAAATCTGCATTTGCACATGTGAACTACAAATTCCCAAGTATCTCCAAGAAGAGGAAGCCACTTACTGGTTCCCAATAGTTAAAGGTCTCATCACAATCAGAGATGTTGCTTAAGAGAGCTGCACAGAACCTGGCTGAGATGAGACACTTGAAAGCTGTGGATCCTTCAGGGGCCCAAACTTGCCCTGTTTTGCTCCCAGATGATCTAGAAAAAAGACAAATCCACACCAAG
The DNA here is from genome assembly GCF_963082525.1 of Nesoenas mayeri. Classification (NCBI taxonomy): domain Eukaryota; kingdom Metazoa; phylum Chordata; class Aves; order Columbiformes; family Columbidae; genus Nesoenas; species Nesoenas mayeri. Next base: position 5,563,440 of record NC_137572.1, on the reverse strand, counting down.
CAGGCTCAGTAACAAGATCAAGACTCACAACGTGACACTAGGCAAAGAACTGACAAGCGTATATACATTCCTGTTGTATATACTGTGTAGGCTTTCATTCACAGCTTTCTTTGGGGGATGCTAGTCTCACAAGGAAGCACCATCATCCTCCTCACCATACCGGAGCAATGGCCCCGAGTGCTTCACCCACCGCTGCACCCCAACTCCCCTTCCTCTCCCCAACAACAGACGGCACCGAAGGGAGACCGGGGAGCCCCACTTCCACAACACAAGCCCACCCGATGCTGGGGCTCGCTCGGGGCTGCGGGTACGAGGAAACACCTGGGCGGCTGCTAGGAACTAACACCGCCCCGCCAGCCTCGGGGCTTCCGAACCCCGAGGGATCGTTGCGGTCCCGCCCGAGCGACGGCTGCAGAACCCGGCCCCGGCTTCCCGGCCCCGCCGCCCGCTCCGACACCTACTCCGGCCGGGCCTCCTCCGCGCCCGCGGCTTCCGACCGAGGCCGAGCCGACTCCCCGCCGCCTCCAGCCCGCGGCCGCTGCCGGGCCCCCTTGGCGGCCATGCCGAGTATGGGAAAGCGAGCGCCCGCTCCCTGCCGCCGACGGACGAAACGAGAGCAGCGCCGAAGCCGCCGGCCGCCATGCCGGGTGCGGGCACGGGAGCGCGCCTCCACGCCGTGCGCGCGGGCGGCGCTACTCGCGCTCTTATAGCGGGCAGCGCGCGTCCCGCACCGCCCACGGCCGCGCCTCCTCCCGTGCGCGGGAAAGCAGCCAAACAGGGAGCGCACAGCCGGGAGAAATAAACCAAACCAACCCCAAAACGTTTTATTTGATGCTGATACAGGGAATTGACAATGAACTAATTAACACTTAAATAATTAATACTTAAAGGCGCTTAGAGAGCTAAGCCTTTAACCTACATCACTATTGCCTAGGCTTGCTTAGTTTTGTGTAACTTATTGTATGAGAAACAGGACTTCGCTGACGACTTGCAAACATAATGGTGAATCCTTGGGTGAACTATATAACAGAAACTTGGGCACAGGACAGGAGATACGCCAGTTTAACCAACTCATCACACTGGACCAAAGGTGACCGTGTACAGAGAAGAGGACCCGGGTTCACAGTCACTGTGCAGCTGCAACCAGGAGGAGCCGGAGGTGGAGACTGTGGAAATGCTCTCCCGGAACTCATTGTAATAAGAACCGCCTTCTCGGGGCCATGTTATGAATATGTATAGGCGTTCCTAAAACTTTCATGAATATGTAACACTTTACTGTATTCAATCAAGCTCACAAGTGCTGTAAAAACACACACATCTTGGGCGGAGCTACCCCCTGTGTGCCCGGCGTCGTAAATACATACCTTCTTTACAGTCTCAAGGGTTGTTAAGTAATTTCCTGAACCACTGGGAAAAGGGCAGCGAGAGGAGCTCCTTTGGGACAGAGAGGAGGAACATGGTCATCCGGAGGCTGAGGTCCAGCGGCCGCCACTCCTCCTCTCCCTCGCGGTTCCTTCCGCACACCATGGATGCTTCTTCTCCACCAGCAGCTGCTGCGAACGCAGGAGGATGCGGTCAGGACCGAGAAGGCACCGGGACGGTCCCTGGAGGGAGCTCCCGTCAGCAGGGCCACGGGCCCCCCCCCCCCCCGCCACGGAAAAACCTCGCCAATCGGCTTTTCTCAACGAATCGGTGCTCCCGGGTGCCTCTGCTGCCGCCTGCGGCACCCTGAGCTGCACCCCACTTCTGGGGCGCTTACCCCACACAAGCTGCCAGCTTCAACACTGTCAAGAGCTTGGGGCACTTTCTGCCCTGGAGGCAGGTGAATCGGCCGCGGTGGATGGTGACTTCGGCAAGGGCACGGCCGCAGGGGGTTCCCACGGCCGCAGGGGGTTCCCACGGCCGCAGGGGGTTCCCATGGCCGCAGGGGGTTCCCACGGCCGCAGGGGTTCCCACGCTGCAGGGGGTTCCCACCGCTCCGCTGGGTTCCCACGGCGACAGCACAGGGCATAGAGCCTGTTTGCAACTGACCAGATGGGTCAGTTTCTGAACGACCCTCCTTGGCTCCACCAGACTCCTGAGCTTACTACTAGGAGGTTTTGATTTCATTTCCAAAATAGTCTGCTGGTGCATGCAGCTAGGATCTCACCAGCTGCCCCCTGGCACCAGCAGCCCAGTGCACACTATCCTACCGTAGGGCCTGAGCACCTGCACAGCGAGTTTTCAGTGCTTAAACTGTACACAACCCCCTGGAAATAGCAAGGTCCTCCCTCTTTCAGCATACTCATTGTAGTCACTACCAGTACAAGGCACTGGGCAAACTCAAGCAAGAGTAGGAAGAGTGAATTGGCATCAGTAAGGAGATCAAGTCCAGTCTCATGGGGCCCTAACAAAGCTCCACTTCTTAAAATGAGGTTTAATTGCACACACACTTGGTCTTCATTAACAGGAATTTCCACATTCAGAATGTGCGCAGGCACTTGAAGTCCACCCCACCTTTGTAAGAGGCACTGCACTAACACACAGTGTGAGGCCCAACAAGATGTAGGCAACGTTTTCTAGACTGGCAACGAGGGCAGATGCTGCTCAAGCACCTGAAACCAACATACGATGCTCTACCGAAGAGTCACATGCAAGCATTGCTTTATTTCCTTCCGAAAGAGCAGCTGCATCTCTGCCGCCTCCTGATGGCTCAGCGCCTTGTCACAGGACTGAAAGGTCAGCCTGTAGCAGAGGCTCTTCTGTCCAGTCTCTGCGTGCTGGAAACTGTCAATTAACTGGATGGATATGACCGTTTCACCTGACACCTGCCTAGCAATGGTGTGAAAAGCGATTTCATCAAATTGCTCCCCATCAGGAACCCAAAAGCTGACATCATGCACATAGGAAGGCGGATAGAGAGAAAAATTCTTGAAAAGTCTTAACTCTCCTCTAGGAAATTGACGGAGGAACCGTGTGTCTGGTGTCCAGAGCATTCGCCAGTCAGGTATTCCACAGACCAACATGGCGAGGAGGTCAAGATTCAGCGAAGCGAAGACAACAACCAGCTCACCACTCACTAGTTCATAAGGAGCTGTCCTTATAGTTCCCACCCAGGAACCCTTCTCACAGGAGCCTGGGATACCCCTCTCCATACAGATGAAGCATTGAATTTTACTAAGCTGCGATTCAAAAGCAGCGAAGTCATTCAGCTCAGTTGTCTCAAAACTCGTTGCTTCCTGCAGATTGATGTTCGGCTTAAAGCTGGAAACAGTCTTGTGAAGAGAATGTATGCTGGTCTCAATGTTATTCACCAACATCTGGATACAGCTGTTCTCTGTACCCCTGTTAACTGCACATACAAAAACCATCTCGTGAAAAACAGGCATGGAGTGAGGAGTGATGAGACACTTCCTGAAAACTGGACCACAAAGGACATGAAGTGTTCCTGGAAGAAAAGCTCCTGTATGTATTATTGCCTGAGCATAAGGTAGAAGGGAAGGTCTAAGATAATACTGTTTTGACGTGTGGCAGCCCTCTCGTACATTCACCCAGCCATTCTTATCTGTATCCCCGCAAAAATCAACATGGGAAAATGAAACCGCATTTGCCAGTTCATTAGACATTTCTTCAGCCCTTGGAGTCTTCTCTGGGCTCAGAGTGACCCAAAAGATATTTGAGTGACAAACCCCATCGAGGTGACCCTGGTGGAGCAGAGGAAGGCAGCGGTCAGTGTTTTGTAATGGAAAGGCTTGGCTGAGCTCCGCAGTGAGCTTCTCCTTTATTGTCCGCACTGGGTGACATGAGTTTAGTTCTAGGAAACCCCTGTGAAAAATAAAAGTACATATTGCAGACTCTACTAAACAGACTTCCTTGAAACGCCTTCCTGTGATCATAACTTGAGTGCAGCAATTTACCTAAAACTATCTCAGATATTAAGCCGGTTTCTAGTAACTATCTGAACAAGGTGAATCTTTCATCAAGGGTGTTCCAATGGCTACCACATTTTCAGTGGTGTTTGTTGCAATCAAGAATTAACTGCACATTCGCTGGTAGAAAAGGAATGGGACTTAACAGTCAGCATCACCATTTCCACCCAGCACAGACATCACCAGACTAAAGAAATGAACCAAATTATGGGTTGTCTCCAAAGTATGCAGCAGTTCACCTAACAGATTAACGTTTTTTAGCCCAGCTAGCCTTAGTATTGTGCTATTAGCAAACATGTTGGCTCCTGAATTTCTTCCACAGTATCATAAAACAGATTGAAGTTTTCATCTTTATTTGTGCATTTAAGTAAACAGCAGCTTGGTCTCAACCACAAAGATTCATTTTGTTCTGGTTTTAAGTAGGGCACAACCACAAGCCAACGTGAAGCAGAAACGGAACAAGAAATTCTATAAAGGGGAAAGGAGGGAAAGCGAAACAATTCCTTTCTGTTTGATACATACGCTGGTATTTCCCACTGCGAGCAGGAGCGTGTGTTACTGCCAAACAGAAACTAATTCTAAAACTTACCTATCAATTTTATCCACGAGTACTTGCGGTACTTGGAAATAAACCTTCCGGCTCTCCAGTTGTGTCTCGCAGGTCACAGGTTTGGGAGGCAGAAGCCGTGTGCTCCGCGTGAAAATGTGGTTTAGAGCACCCTCCACACGGAAAGATTTATCTTGGCTCCTGACAATACACAAGAGCAGAGCAAAGTCATTGGTTGTTTCCTATATTTAATGTGTCATGAGTAAGCATTACACTCTGCAACACTGACACACCTCTTGTTGAATCTCAGGTTTCATTACAAGGAGACAAAAATGCAACACTATCATATTTTTACTTTGGCAAGGTGCTCACATTTTAATCTTGGCTATTCTGCTTAGGAGCAAAAAAGGACCACAGGTATTTAAAGGGAAGTTAAAGGGAGTTCCTCTCTCCAACAAACAACTAAACAAACATACTAGTGCTAAGCATTATAAGAGCATGAATATCGACTTCTCGGTTTTGCCGCATGGTGGTTACCTGTAGCCTGTACATTTATATCCTGGGATGGTCTCTGCTTTAAAAGGATGAATGTTACTCAGGATAAACCCAGCTCCTGCTGCCACAGCCACTATTTGCCAGCTGTTGTGCCATTCCCTCCTTGGTTGATCAGCAGGTGTCCCCCCCTGTCCATTGCAAAGGGCCACGTGGATCTCTCCCTCCTCTGTCAGCATCTCTGCGGAGCTGAAAGGAAAGCCAGGCAACCAGAGAAAACCCGCTAGCACACCCAGAAATGTTATAGTGCCAGAAAAGCCGCCGTGGCACGGCTGAAAACCGGTATCACCGCAGCCAACTGGCACAGAACTGCTTCTGGTTCACTCACCTATGGAAAAAAAGGGCAAGAAGGTCTCTGTTCTTCACGACTCCAGACTTCCTCCCACAGTGAGGGAAGTTGAAATAAATACGATCAAATCCTCTTGTCTCTGGTGGAAAGTAGTCTGTCATCTTGGTGCAGTCCACAGAAAACACAACTTCAGCTCCTTCAAAAGTAAATGCAAAGCAAGACTCTGATGCTCACCATCACAGAACATTTTAAAGAAAGGTAGCAATTCAAGTCCTTTAGTCCCCTTTAAGCGTATCAGACCAGCAGCTGCCCGGCATCTTCCCACTCACATGCATCCAGAAAACCTGAAAACCTAGACTCCCTTTGCTCTCTTGCGGAGACTTCTGCTAACCGGCTACTTGTTTAAGTTCTGTTTCAGTCCGGTTAGACTTTAGGTATTTGATTTACCTTCCTGGACGCTTCTAACTCCTTCTGATACGCCTGGAGCGGCGAATGCGACTGGACAGCTCCCGCGGAGGTCCCGCAGCACCGGGTCCCCGATTTAAGGCAGGCATGCGGCTCTAGAGCGTCGCTCGGACCGCCACAGCGAACTGCCGAGCGTCAGTGACGCCGTTTTTCCCTCCGTCCCGGCTTCCTACGTGGTTTTGCCCGGGGGTCCCCACTACCACCCTCCCTCCCGCCGGCCGAGCCCCGCCGCGCCGCCGCACCCCTCTCCCGCAGCCGCCGGATGCTGTGCGCGGCTCCGCCCCGCCGCGACACCTCCTCTTCGCTCTCGTAGCAAGTAGCCACGACGTGTGTCCCCGCAGCTTCGCACAGGGACGCCGCGAAGGAGAAGTTGCCCTCCCCGAGCAGCAGGACGCGGCGCGGCGGCTCCATGTCGCCAGCCAGCCCGGAGCCGGCGCTGCCTCATGACGTCCCTGCCGGCCAGCGGGGCCGCCGCTTCGCTCACCGCCTCTTGGTGGCGTCGAGACGCGTCCCCCACGCCCCGTGGGAGCCGCTTCTCCCCGGTCCCCTGCGGGCCTCCCCAGGGCTTTGTCGGCAGCCGCTGCCCCTCACGGAGCCTCTGCCCAGGGCCCAAAGAGCCGCCGGCGCCCCTGGCGAGGCCGGGAGCTGTAATTTCAAGTTGCGGCTTTAGAGATGCTGGCGGTTCTGTTCGTGTGCCCGCAGCTGCTGCACGGGGCAACGAGAGTGTTTCGGGAGTCACATGGGTAACGACAGCGGGATGCTTAAAATTGGCAAAGGCAAGCTCCAACAGAGACCCACAGTTTGTGTGGGCTGGTCCTCGTTCATGCATTAAGTCCCCGTGAACTTAAGTAAATTACTTTGTCTCTTTCAATGGGTGGGTAAGTTAGTCTGGCAGGTATTCAGTATCTGAAGCTGAGAAATGCAGTATAATGGTTCAGAAAGACAGATACCTACCACTCCCTGAGCCTCAACCCCTCCTACCCCAAACCCCTCCAAAAAAAGCTTTTTGGCATCAACAAGGAACACAGTTCTCTGATGCCCTGTCACACGGAGCATAGGAATTCCCTTTCAGGTCACCATGGGGGTGGAAGGGACAACATTCCATGTCATGTCACCCACTGTTGAGATCCAAGCTGATCCTAGGGAGCTGTTGATTTCTATTGCCAGATCACATTCAAGATGTGTTTGTACAACTCGTGCCATGGCTCCTAATGCATGCTGCTGGCTGTGGGGAACCATGGGTGGACTGGGACAGCACTTAGAAGGTTTCCCAGTATGGCTGGAGGTGCACCGCCAATGAAAATGGCTTCTCAATGACATTTGTGCTTAGACACGACAGAATTGTTTTCTGTCATTTCCTCACTGTTGAGTTGTGCTCCTGCGCCACCACAGAACAGGTATTTCGAGTCATTCAGGCAATGGTATTTGCATTTCAAGTATTCTTGTCTAGCTAACCTCACCATGTTTGTCCTCAAGGAGCTTTCACTCAAAATTCCCATTTCTTGCTCCTGGGTTTGAGCCTAACAAAACATTACTCTATAGAAAAGATTTCCCTCAGTTGCACTTTCTGGATCTATTCTTAGCATTTTGCACCTCGTCAAGGTTTTTGGCGTGTTTGTTCTTTTAGGATTTGACCAAGAAACTCACTGGTTTCCAGGCTGAGCTGCACCCTCCTTTGTTCAACCTGCTCAGTCCAGCTATGCAATAGACTACAGGCCTCCCTATGGCAGCATTTGCTTGTGTCCAACATTCAGAGAGGAACAAGAAGGATACAGGAAAAGCAACAGGGATGGAAAGAATCTGCAGACCATGCCTTCAGAAAAACAGGAGGCCTGTCTGCTAGCAGAGCTACGAGGATGTTCTTCAAGCACAAAGATCTGCCACATATTAAAGCCAAACGTAGTGTCATGTGAAAAACTTTCTTCCTGTTTTGTATGCTGTATTGTTTGTAACCTGAGTGTGTATCGGTCATTTGCTCTGTGTGTAGAGATGACTGCAAGTCACCAGTCACCCTGTGCCTTGTCAGTCAAGCCCAACTAACACTTTAACTGGAAGAGCCTATTAGAACCAGCTAATAGGAAACACTAGACCCTGGCAATTAGGTGGGGTTTGGGTATTCATAAGTGACCCCACATCACTGAGTGCTCATTTTTCCCTCTTAAAGCTGAGGAAGCAGGATGCCCTCTCTGTTCATTTTAAATTTAAGCTGATCCCTTCTAATATAACCTCTGTCTTAGCAGGTACAAGGAACACAGAAAACAGGTCAGGTCACAACTGAGCCTGATGATCAGTGCAACAGGTCTGTGGCATTCTGTCCTTTTTGGAGATGAACTTTAGAAATTCAATGCCAGTAATAGAGACTTTCCTTTATACTCCTAGCCCTTTGAAGAGAGGTGCTAAGCAGACAACGACTTAGTAGTGTTTTGTACCACTCAGCATTAGCATAAATCAGATTAATACCATAGACATCAGACCTTGTTCATTATTTTAAGGGCACTGACACCATAGTTTCAAAGTGATGCGATTTGCACTGTGGGAGCAGGTTGTTTTCCTCCTCTCTGGATATATCTCTGTTTACTGCAGCTATGCAGTTTTCACCTGCAACTGCTCTGAATTTGTTGCAGCACTTGGATGCTTCTCCATAACACGAGTCATTCTAGATATTTGAGATATGGTTGTCTTCCAATATGTTGTTATCTAATACCCACACTTCGAGTGGGTTTTGATTGTCATGAAGTTGTTTTACCAGTCCAGTGTCTGCTAGAGAAACGTTTCTGTTGCTTGTGAAACCCTCTGAAATCCTCTGGCAACACTGAAGGAAAAGGCTCGTGCAATTGGATGCTTGTAAAACATTAAAGTACACGAAGTGAAACTAGCAAAGTGTTTCTGAACACCAAGACAAGCTCATCCGGACACACCTGCCCCTCAAGCCAGGACAATGCCAGGTATGTCTCCCTGCACAGCAACCTGACACAGCTTTCTTGACCCAGCAATCCCCTTGCCCTCAGCACTCAATTAAAAAGATACAAACTGCTTATTCATGGTTTATTTGTTAGTAAACTTACTCAGCATAAATAATAAGAGTAGCCATTCAGTATCGCTGGCATCTGATGAAAAGTGCTCTTGAATGGCTCCTCGGGTGACTCGAGACAGCAGCCTACTTCCTTTGGGCTCCCGCAATGGCAGGCTTCTCTTCACGGGTGATGGGGATAGTACGCTCGGGGACATCGCTTTGTTTCCTTGGTGCGCTCACAGTCAGGACGCCATCCAGAGAGAGTGATGAGGTTATGGTCAGTGGGTCCACGTCGTCTGGAATCCTGTATTTCCTGTTGAACTCCCTGGCAATGAAGCCATGCTCGTCCTTCAAAAGGAGAAGAGAAGGAACAGCCCTGATTAGAAATGTTCTCTGAGTTCCAGCTAAACCACGGACCCATTGCATAAATTCTGAGATGAGAAAGCTCCAGCTCTCAAAGGAAAACTTCTCAGAAAGTTAAAAGGGTGTTTATTATGACATGGCCCAAAAGCCAAGAGTGCCTGAAGTGAGACACCACCCCACCGGGTGCCTGCGGGGACACTGCTTAGAGGAGGATTCCTATTCCGGCTCTTGTGCCACACAAAGACTGGCACAGATGCAGTTGTTCCTAAGATGAAGCAGCTAGACCTACATGCAGTGCCCACCATACCTGTTCCTGAGGGTCGCCAGGGTTCTAGCAATACACAGCTTTCTAGTGAGCTCATCTCTGCTGTAGCTCTTGATTGTTTTCTTAGCCCCCAAAAGGTTCAGAAGCTACGTGGGGATCAGGCTCCCACCAGCTACAGGCAGTGCTGTATTTCCTGACTGACAGACCCCAGAAGCTCTTGGAGCTGACAATTCTAGTGCCGTAGCTACTTTACTGTGCATATTTGTTTCCTTCTGGCAAGAAGACAGGGGTGTGGGGTGGGAGGGAGGGAGATGGGGACTGGCAAACCCTGTTGCATGCAGCTTTGGGCATGGCTTTTGACCCTGTCTGCCCAATCGCCACATAGGTTTCCAGAGCCAGCAAGCAGTGGGATGACTAACAGCAGAACACAGCTTTTAAGGATTACAAGCTGATAGATGGGCCTTTTTCAGGAAGAGGTAGCCTCATGGTAATAGAACAGGGCAACACACTGATTCATTACACGGTTTAATTATTACAGCTTGTTGATAGCTTATTGAATGTCTCCATGCATTCCTGGCCTCTTCAAAGAAAGAGGGAGGCCCAGAAATGCCCATTTCAAAGATGATTTTCCAGTTCAGTTCACAGTTCATGTAACATCAGCAATAAATCTCCACCCTGTCACTGCCCAGTCTGGGATCAGCTGGGGAGGTTGCACAGAATATCTTCCATTAGGATTGGTTGATTAAAAACATGAGAAGTATTTGAGATGAGCACAGGAGAGGGTTGGTTTGCAGTCTCCTTGTTTAACCATAGGTGAGGAAGTTCACACTATCAGTCGCACAGTTAAAGCAGAAGTACCTGGCGCTCCTCGTGTTTCCCGTGGATTTCTATCATGTCCCCAAGCACCTTCACATTTAGCTCCTCGGGGGAGAAATGCTTCACATCAAGATTTACAGAAAATTTGTCCTTATCCAGTCGCATCTGCAAAATAAGGAGGTAACTTCAGAAAAAAAGCAGGTGAGGATTTCAGCTCTAAAAGGCTCTCAGAATACAGCAAGACTGGAGCTGGTACCTACATAGGCACTGTCTGACCTCCATTCAAGCCTGTGATTCTCATCTGGGTGGCTTTGTCCCTTGCTAGCCCATTGCATTAACGCCCACCAGTATAGTATCTAAAACGTTAATGTTTTCCCTTGGTCACAGGGGAGAAATGTTTTCCCTGGGAGTGATTAAGAGATTCTCTTAATCTGAATGTGTCAAAACTGCCTCTTTAGTTGGCATATAGGTTTCACATCCAATTCTTTTTATGGATTTCCAGTTCCTGTGACTGGATTTTGCAGTTTTTCAAGCCAAAGCAATCCAGACTGTCCAGCTGAGTGCAGCTCATCTGCAGGTTTGCAGCCTTTCCCCTGCACTGTCGTTCTTAAATAAAGCAGTGTGTCAGTGGTGAGCAATGCTACCGCTCCGCTCACCTGTTATCTGAGCAACGAGACTTCTGCCGAAACTCTGACTCACCTGCTGCTAATCTCACCTCCTTCCCTTCCGTTTCGCACTTTATCACCTCTAACAGATGCTGCTTTTTACCGCTTCCTGGGGTTGAATTTGCACTTTCTGCTTGTCTTGGACACGTTCACAACACTTTGCTGTATGAGCTGGGTGTCTTCCTCCCTGCAGCATTCATGGTCAGGGACCATGCGAGCCTCCTGCAGCTTTGCTTTAGGATGTGGAGGTGGCCTCTGTGCCAGCTCTGGTTTCCATGGTTTGACCTGCAAGTCCAAGTGCTTCCTTCTCCTTCTAGACTATTTGTGGAGGTTTCTCCACTGAGATAGACATTGTTATCTGTGGTTCTTACCATGGCTGCTACCGTGGGCTAGACACAGGTCAGTAAATCAAGGGAAACACTATGCAAAGATTAAAAAAACACTTTCCTCTCACCCTTTGGCTTAGAATAACTCTATAAGTTACTTGTAAATAAGACTATTGAATCACAGAACAGGCAAGGTTGTTTGAACTGCGTACCTCTTGGCTCAGCCCCTGAAGCAAGCAGACGGCTGCTTCATGATCCTTTGGGTCCTGTATCTTACTAAAAACGCCGCTCTTCTCAGCAGTGATTCTTTAGAACAGGCCCCCTTTTCCTCAGCAACCATGAGCTCCCATGCTGCCTGACAATGAGGAGCCCACTAGCCCTGCTCATTAACCCTGGGCTGTTTCTCAGGAGACAGTGGGATGGAAAGTTTTGCTCAGCAGATGGGGAAATTAGGTCTCCTCCTTTCTTCCATCAGCTCTTACGGTCATTTGCCGCATACAGTCCGCTCAGCTTGCCTCTATTCCAAACACTATGTCAATACTTGCTCTCAGTCACAAGTGATTAGCACAGTATGCATGCAGAGGTTCTTGCCTAATGCAGAGGAGCAGAGGCGCAAGCACGGCATCCTTTTCCCCAGCCTTTTCCTAATAGCCACCTATAAGCAACTTCCAAGCTCTCATGGGTGTCCAGCTCCAGCCCCATCACAGGATGTGCACACAGCAATAACAAAGAGCATTAAGAAGGGAAAATTACCTCGGAGAGTCCTGCCTCTAGCCAACTGGGCATCCGAAGAATGGGGGATCTCATCAGGAAGGGACTGAAGCTTGGGGAAGCGGGGAGCAGCTCTGACTCCTGCAGGTGTTCTCCAAAAATCTGGTCAAAGATACGACTCGGTGCCAACCAAGACAACAGGGGTCTGCGGATCAGGGGGTTGTGAATGGTGATATCCATTGGAGTGCGCTGGAGGAGCCTGGCAAACAACTGTGCTGCAGTGCTGTGCCGGGAGCAGGGGACAGATTTATACCCATGCAGCTGGCTTGGCCTTCCCCCCCCAACCCCCCCAGGCCTCTTGAACAGTGGTGTCAGGGATTTTATTGTCCCACTCCTGGGCTGGTCCCTTCAGCGGTGCCCAGTAGCTGTCTGGGAGATTTGAACACGGTGCTGAGGAGGAGGGGGAAGGGGAGAAGAAGAAAAGGAGCCTAATGGGGCAGCAAGAAGCCAAACTGCCCAGCTGCCCGCCCCGCTCCCCACGTGCTGTTTATCTGCAGAGTCCCAGGCAAGCTTGGCGGATGTTCCCAGCTGCTCTGGATGCCAGCGGGATCAATGCAGCTCTATCTTGGGCTCGCAGGGCAAATGACAAGGGGCCATTGTTCCCGTTGCCAGCACTGAGACTTCAGCTCCCCACGCTACCCACCGATATAGGAAGAGCTCTGCCCCTGCTTAAGGCAAAGGAAGCCACAGGCCTGCTTTAGTCAGGGGGCAGGAGACATCCCGGGAGGTCTTTGATGAGATACCCATGGCGGTGTGGCTCTTTGCAGCCCAGAAAGCCCCCGCTGCCTTAGCGCACGTCCATGGGGGTGTGTGTGAATGGAGGATGGCATTCTTCACAGTGCTCCAGCCCAACACATCTCATCTTTTGCCCACTATAGAAGCCACTTTGCTGGAGAGAGCAGAAGAGCTCAACACTGTGACCTCAGAGCACTCCAGAGGGCTGTGAGCACAGATCAACCAGGCACAGCAGCTGCCTCCACGGTGCCGCACTCCGACGCCTTCTCAGAGGTGCAAGCTACCTCTGTCTGCCTGCAGTGAACTGATTTCCTATAATTATGCTCCTAATATGTCTTAATTCACATATTTATTTTCATTCCTGCCTCGCCTGTGAATCTAAATCATGGGAATGGGTTCAGCCTAGCAACTGTCCTTAAATGGCCAGGCCTAGTGTCCGCCTCCGAGAGCTCCCAATTTAACTAAAATTACTAGCTCAGAAGCACACCATTCCTATGCTAACCACACCAGTCCTTTGCAAAAGTGTCCGATCCTCTTCCTCTGAGCTTGCCTGCAAGAACAGAGAGCAGAATTTGCCCTGTGCAATGGCTCAGGCTGTAAATACCTTCTCCAGTTCCCCATTACATCAACAGCAGTGCACCTGCTCTCTCATACTGCATGGGCATGGAAGCAAGGAATTCTCTGGTTTCAGAGTACAAGCAGCTTAATGGGGAGCTATTCTTCCCCTGCCATACCCCCTCCCCAGTTCAATAAAACTGCATCTATGCCAGCTTCAGATCCCTGGTGGGCTCATGATCTCAGGCACAAGCATTGCTCCGGGTCTTATTACATTGTGCCAAAGCCCTGGCCAGGGAAGAGACTGGACAGCCAGGTTGCATCAGCATGGTTTGGGATGTGGAGGGGTCAGTAGTGGGATCTGGATCCTGTCTTGCCCGCCTTAACTATACCTGCAGTATTTCACCACTCACAGGAACAAAAGGCTTGAGCTCAAGCTCAGTCATGTAGGGCACAGGAGGGGCTGATTTGTGTCCTAAGCTCACAGTGGGTGACGCATGTGACAGTGACTACAGATCCTGGGGTCTGTCCTGCTTTCTGGGACATCAGCCCCCCTCAGCTCACCTCTGTGCCTCCCTGCTGGACTGGGATGCCCATTTGCACCCCTTGCTCGAGGAGGGGATCTCTGGGAGGCAGTGTGGGATTTTCCCGAGGCTTTCCTGACTGCAGGCAGCGCCTGTGCTCCCCGCTGGAACGCAGCGAGAAGCTTTCCTCGTCACCCTGGCGAGGCATCCTGGGGCCTGTGTGCATGGCTATTTTGGTCCATCTTTTTATCACACACTCCTCCCTGTGGAATTCACCCAATTAAAACCTTGCAATCTGCAGCCTTCACTCTCAGAGGCAGTGAGTGCTTAGAAGGTCCCCTTCCCAGACGCACCATGGCTGCACGGACTGTCCCGCACGCCTACCCCATGAGCTCGGAATATGAGTTTGCCAATCCTAGCAAGATTTACGACCAGAACTTTGGAGAAGGTAAGAAAGGAGATGGGATCCCCCCCGGCACCTGTCTCTCCTTTGGTGAAGGTGGGCTGGTAGAGTCCCCCTGGGGAGTTTGAGCTCCAGAGCAGGTTATAGAAGCTGGAGAAAAAGAATTTTGAGCGTAAGAACCCAGGTCAAATCGGGAGGGAATATCCAGGGTCTCTCTTTTCAGGTCCACTTCCTCCATCCATGCCTTCTGCTGTCTCTCCCTCATGCCCCCAGTGGTCTGGCATTCATGGATATGCTGTGCAAGCATGGAGCAAAATGCTCCAAAGTGGGGGGGGAGGGTGGTGAGGGGGAAGTTTTTGCAGCCGGGGCTGTGGAGAAAAGCTGAGCTGGGGTGTTCAGCACAAAGCCGGGCAGTGGCTGGCAGAGGGGAAGGAATGTGGGCAGCAGCAGAACCATTCAGCACCAGCACAACAGCGTGAAAAGGCAAAAAGCTCCAAGGAAAGCCCCCTGGACAATGGCACACAAAAGGCCTTTAGTTCTTCAGGGCAGTTTCTTCGCCATCAGCATTTTCTGTGCCCATCCCTGGCTGTGGGCTTTGCACTGCAGAGCACCCGGTGCACTTGCCGGTTCCTCCCTGTCCACCCACCATGTGAAAGCTGGGTGCCAGCCCTTGGCTTGCTGGCAGCTGCTGCTGGGTGGCACCTGTTTCTGGGTGTGTTTTACAGACACAAAGGTAGGAACTGCAAGAGACCCCATTCATACTGTGCTGATGTGGTGGCAAAACCAAAGTGTTTGCCAGGCCCCATCTTCCTCCTGTCACCAACCCCCCCTTCCGTCCTTGTCCAGCTCCCTCCCTGGAAACCCCACACTCCTCACTGAGTCTCATTTTCAGGTGTGTCCCCATGTGAAATTTTAGCCCCTGCCCTGTACCATGGCTACTACATCAGGCCTCGGATCAACAAGCAGCTGGATCGAGGCATCTCTGAGATCAACCTCAACGAGCACAAATTCCAGGTGTTCCTGGATGTGTGTCACTTCCTGCCAGATGAGCTCACTGTCCGCACCGTGGACAACTTGCTGGAGGTGATGGGACAGCACCCACAGAAGGCTGATCGCCATGGCTTCATCTCCCGAGAGTTCACCAGGACCTACATCCTCCCGCTGGATGTTGACCCCTTGCTGGTGAGAGCCACGTTGTCCCACGATGGCATCTTAAGCATTGTGGCTCCCCGGACGGGGAAGGAGGTGAAGGCCAGAGTCAACGAGGTGAAGATAACCCAACAGGAGCAGCCAGCGGGGAAAGAAGAGCAGCTTGAAGAAGGAAAAGCGAAGGAAGAGTCCTAAAGGTCCTAGATCTGGGCTTGCACAGGGACGGGAGGGGGAATAGGGATGGGGAATCTGTGGTACCAGACCCCTATTTCTCACCATCAGTGTTTAGTGGGGCTGGGAGGCATCCATATATATGTCAGACTTCTGCTTGTTAAGACTGATGACTGGAAAAAGGGACTTGGAATTGAAAAAAGAGGGTGCTCTTCTCTCACCTCAAATGGCAAGGGTCACTCTTACCCCAAACTGAGAGGCTGTGTTGCAGTGGACTGTAAAACAGCTGCTGTTCTCTAGCCCAGAAAGGTACTGGGAAGAGGGAAGACATTATCCCAGTGCCTCGCTTCTGAGTTGGCATCTGACTTGCATGGAGATAGAAGGTACTTGTTGGTCTGTAAAAGTACCTGCAGCTCTCAGGAGGAAAAAGGAATAAATCTGCCTCTGATCTTCTCTTGTTTGCCTTGGATTCATGTTGCTTCTGGCCAAACCACTCTGTAGCAGGAAGGATGGACAGTGCCTTAGTGGCTCCAGATGTGGGAAACAGAGCAGCAGAGTTCACACTGAGCTCATCTGTGGGAATGGCATCAGTATGGACCTGGAGGGACTCTGTCCATGGGCAGCCAGGACTGTCACCTGTGTCACTGGCTGGCCTGGCTCAGGTGCAGCTGGAGCTGCTTGTGCTGTGGGAAGCCCACAGAGGTCAGGGGTCTCGAGGAGAAAAGATGTAAAGTGATGGGCTCTTGGAGGCTCCCTGTGCATCTCCAGACCTGCAGCTGGAGTTAGCCCAAGTGAAAAAATGCCAGGCAATGGTCTCTGCTTGATTCCACCCTCCAGTTTATGGGACATAGGCTTGTTCACACACAGACCTTTTCATTCCCTGTGAGGGGAGTGAGCTCTAAAATGCTGAAGGGAAAGGCTCTGATCGGTTCCCAAGGGCCTTGCTGGCATCCTGGTGCTCTCTGTAGAGTCACAGAGGGGATGAATTTGGCCTCCCTTGCAGACATCATGATGCTACCAGCTACATGAGAAATGTCTCTGTAGTCTTGTGATGCTGGGTGAGGGATCGTGTGTGCCGCTGTTGGTGGCAGCTGCTGCTGCCTTGGATTGCCCTGAGGGCTCAGCAGGTGCCAGCTGCAATCCTTGTCTAGTCAGAGCCAATTAAAGCAGCCAAAATGCTGTGTCACTGGCCAAATATGGGGGCCATAGGCCCTGGCATGCCTCAGTGCAGCCCTCCCACAGAGAGGAGAGGAGGTTTCAAGGTCCACATGGATGGAGCTTCTCCCTCTCTGTGCTGGAAGGTGACCTGCAGGTTTCTGCATCCCGCCTCCACGAGCACATAGGGTCGGAAATGCCCTACTCGGGAGCCTGCCCCATGCAGCACAGCCCCTCAGTTGCTGAAGCACTGGTATAAGACTGCTCTTTCAACCCTGCCAGGCAAAGTGGGATCCAGACCAGAGTGAACGACTGTGCAGCTATTTTCTGCTTCTCAGGGCCTCTGCCAGCAGGGAGGATCAGAGTCAAATTAAGAGCAGCCCTGCCTGCCAGGCTCATGAGAGCAAGCGGGAGGACAGCTAAGCCCCCATCACCCTCCCCATGCAGATCAGATACCCACACTCACAGTCTGTACTGCTGAGAGATGACACGGCTCATGAAGTGGGACCAGACAAGCTGCTGTTAGTGAGTATTTCAGACACTGTCAAAATAAAAACCACCTTTACAATAGGCTTTGTCGAAGTCATTAAGAATCATTCCAGAGACAATCCTAGGCTAGTGAAACTCAACCACCTGAAGCAGCTGCCATAAAAGGATACCTCAAACTCACAGCCACTTCAGAACAGCAACCATAAAAGTCTTTTCTTTGTTTCTGATGTGGCATATTCTGTGCTGGTAAGAAGGACTGATGGTCCCCTCACTCACTGCAGGTCTCTTGTCACTGGAATAAACATTTTCACTGGACTGGGGATAGTTAGGATGTCCAACACATGACCTGCAAGCTGGGCAAAGAGTGGCAGGCTGGAGGAGTACACATGCACACACAGGGCAGACATGGCATGCTGGAGCCTGAAATGCCATCTGGCCCTGTTTGGACCCTGTAACACAGGGCCTTTGGATTGCCAAAATGCTGGGGACTGAAAACAGCCTGTGGCCACGGCTGGGACTGCACGGGGAGTTGATTCTAAGGTAAAAGTTCCCAAAACAGTTCAGAGCTCTCTCCCCTTTGTTTTTATAGACAATGCCAGCTTGTTGTGTGCCTGTACCACACCTGTCACAGTGTGGTCCCATTCACTTGGCGCCTGAGGTACCTTGACTCTATTACAACAGAAATTCACAGCATTTGTAGTCATTACACAGTTCTGTTCCCCTCCTTTGCCTTTTATTAGCCCTGTCTTTGCTCTCCAATGAGTTCATTCTCTGTTTCTGGGCACTTGCAGGCTCATCCTATGCCAGTTGAACAGCTTGTTACCCAGACGATATCCCTGAGTGCATGAAGACAACTGCCCCGAGCAGTGATGTAGGGAGCGGGGCTGGCACTGCCTGGTGTCAGCGACCGGGCTGTTCTTCTGCACCCTGGCAGGCTTTCCACAAAATAGCCTGATGGGTTTGCTGAGCAGGAGTGCTGGAAGCCACGCTCTCTTTCATCCCTGCAGACACAGACTAAGGAGGGAATGCGGAGTGGCAGCCAAATGCTCTCAAGCTCTGCCAATGTTTTTGATGCCTTTCTGTTTCTCTGGTGGAGCTCAAACCAGCAGCTCCAGTATTTGTGGAAGGGACCGATGGGAACAGGCTCCTAGACTTTGGGGTTTTTTTTCCTCCACAAAGCAACAAAGCCCAAGTTATCCCAGAAATCAAAACAGACACTGTCTCACTAAATCAACAGTGTCTGTGGCAAATCCAGAGACACATGCTCTGCTGCTTCCCAAACAGCAAAGACTCCTGAGACCACCTGGTCTTTGCAGGGCTCTGAGAAAACAGTCCTGTTGAGACCAGGACTGAATCCCATCTGCCTGCATAAATCCAAACCTAAATTGTCCCCAGGGTGCTGTGGTGCAGGCTGTGCTGTGCAATTTCACATGCTTAGAAACAGTTTTGGAGCAGGACTCAGGCTCTGCAGGTCACTGTGTATCTCATCCAGGATCCAGCTGTGCCCCTTGGTCCTTCCAAAGCAGAACCCTTCTCCTCTTGCCACGTCTGGACAAGTGTAAGCCTTGATCTGCACTAGAACAGATGATAAATGATGCTGTGAGCCTGGCTGCGAGCATGCATACAGCTGGACCGGGGGACTAGGGCTGGTTCCCGAGATAGCTGGCCAGAAGGGTGAATTAAAACTTAGGCACTTGTCAGCACATCCCATGAGGCATTCAGGCCTGCACAAAACCGGAGCTGGTTGCCAAATCAAAGCTGTGGAGTACAGTGGAGGACTACATTAACATGGTATCTTTTAGCATTGAGTATCAGCTATCTCTTAGCTGCCAGAGATCAGCTACTGGTCTTTCAGCCCAAGAATGACCAGCCACAGTCTAAAGGCTCTCAACAGGGGTAGAGAAGTAAAAGGCGCTTTAACATTCCTGTTTGAAACACAGCCTAAGAGCTGTTTTGCAGGTACTTATTGATGCAAGGTCCCTGAGGGGATCCTGTCATTCTCAAAAATACAAATCTGTACACTTTCATCTAGGTAGCTTTAAAAAAAGTGGTTTCCCAGTAATGTCCCCAAAGTTGCAGCAGAAGCAGCAATGCTGGAGCTCAGCTGAGAGTTGACCTGCAAGACTGCTCTCAGCTTTGCTGGGGCATCACCTCCCTTGCCACGCATCCTGCTTGAGATGCAATGGTCAACAGCAGGAACAGCGCTGAAAGCTCCCACTATGGTGTTCCTCCTTTTGTTCAGGGACATTTAAAGTCCCTCCTCCATCTTTTTGTGCATCACTACTGGCATCGGCAGGATGGCACTGGTTGGGGAGAGGGATAGCGGAGGGACAACCATTATACAACTCAGAAAGCAGAATTTCAGCCCCAGGGCTGAGGCCTGGAGGCATGCTGCTGCTTTGCCCTCTCCTCCCCGGGTAGCAAGAGATGAGCATACGCCTTGGGGGCACAGAGAGCCCAGGGCAAGCCTTCCGGTAGATGGCACGCACGGGCCTAGCAAAGCGTCACTGCAGCGATGGAGAGAAATCTGACACTGCCAGACACTCCCTTGGAATAGCCAGGGGCTGAGCAGGAACCAGGAAATACAAGCTCTCCCTGTCCAGAAAACACTTCTGCTTCATGGAGGAAGAAGCGACATGGGCAATCGCTGCAGCTGCGGGCGACCGTGGTGAGTACGGCATCCCCCAGGTGCGGGAATGGTAGATAAAGCTCTGGGCAGTCTCAGCGCAAGTTTGGGCGGACTTTGGGAGCTTTGCTTCCTTGGGCTGGGTTTGCCAGGGCTCCCACCTGTCCCTCAGCCCTGCCCCTTGTCAGCTCACACGGAAACTGAGCGCTGCTGAGTAGGGACGTTGGGTCACTGCTGTGCGAGTGCCAGGGTGGTGGTGGGAGGCTGGGGCAGCCCCTCTCTGCTGAAGACATGGTATGGGGAGGCACTAGGGCTTTGTTGCTCCTATCTCTCAGCCCAGACGGGCTGTGGCACCTCCTGGGACTGGCAGCTTGGGTGCCACAGCCATGCCAGCAGCTGAGAATAGCTCAGTTCTCAGAAAGATCTACCCCAAATCCCTGTCCTTGCCCCGGTGGTCTCCAGCCAGGTGGACCCCGTAAGGTATCCCCTTGGCAAGCTGCAGGGAGGGGTCCCGGGGCAGTGCTGGCATTAAGGGCTCATTCTCCTCTCAGCTCCTCCAGCCCCTCTCCCTGCCCATGGCTGTCTGGGCTTTATTTGCTCTTGGGAAATCCTGGCCACGGTTTTCAGATGATGTTGCTCTTTCTCCCTGAGAGGGAGGATGGCAGTTTAATCCCCTCTGGCTCACGTTGTGCCCTGGGCCTCCTGCTTTTAGAAAAAGGGCAGAGTGGAGCACCATTCGGTGCCAAGTGGAAATATTTTCAGCTCTGAGAGCGCGACAAGCAGGAGAGCCATGAATATCAGATATAGCTCCGAGGACGTTCTCTCCAACACTCCATTTGTTAAAAGTATTATAAATTCACCAATGCTTTTTTAATAATTACAAGAGGCGCAGCATCACCTAGTGGCTGGAGCACAGGAGGTTCTGGAGACCGAGGTCCTTCCAGTCCTGAGCTGGAGGGCAGAGGAATTTGGGATTTAGGAACAGGAGCTGCAGGTGAGAGGTGGGGGACTGATTATTGACATGTCCCCCACCAAAAGCCCCGTTTTCTACTTCTACAGACTTGTTCCCCCCAGCAGGGCTGCATCTGGCAGACACTGATGCTATGTGGTAGGAAGAGCGATGCCACAGCACAGACTGGCACAGCCAGAGACTCCGGAGTGCAAAAAGCACCATTACAATGTATGCCATGGTGGCATTTTCAGGTCCAGACAGTTCCAGGCCAGGCACAAACTCTTCTGCCTCCAAAAGGAAGCATAAACCAGAATCTGGTGGTCACCCATCTATGCAGGTGCAGGCAGGGGAGCAGCATGGTGGCAAACTGGCTCCTCGGGGGCAATGTCCAATTCTGCTCCCATGAGGATACTGGACCAGGACTCTTGTGTCCCACATTATCTTTTCTCATAGGCTGCATGGAAAGTAAGAAGCTGGGATGGTATTTCTGCTGGTGCTGTCACTACAACCTTCTGGTAGATTCCTGCAGCAGAGGGTGAAGTTCTGGCCAAACACACAGCCCCTATAGGACTCCAGTGCAAACATCTGCCTTATAGACTGTGCAGTGAGGAGAAAGCAGAGCCCTCTGCCCAGGAGCATAATTCCCTGTCCTGCATGTGAAATCACATAGACAAAGAAGGGCCTCAGGCTCCCAGGCTGTCCCTGTGCTACAGGGGCTATTCAAACGGGCTCTGAGCAAGGAGACGGGAAGGCAAATGGGAATGTGCTGCTGGTAACGTGGGCTTGAGAGACACCTACAAAGGACCCCAATCAAGAGCAGACTGGTGCACTGAAGCCTCACTGCAGAAATGTGCATGATTCGTAGCTTTACCTTGGTGAAAGAGGGAAAATAAATGGTACTTAATTTGAGTTTGCGTGTTTCCAGGCACCTCTACTGCTTTTATTTCTGGATGTTTGCTCAGCACCACAGCGGTGTTAGCAAAGAGCTGGGCTTCCTAATAAAGCTGAGACATACAAAAGGGCTCAGGGGAGGTGGCCACCTTCTCCTGGATGGAAGTTCCTTATCATGATCACTATTAAAGCATGGGCCCTAAGGGAGACAGAGCAAAGAGCAAGAGACTGGGGAGGTTCCTGAAGTTTTTAAAGAAGAGCTGTTACAGCAAATTTATTCACAGAAGAAAGTTACTGATGAAGGCAAGAGTGCCCTCAGGTCTGGGAACCTGTGCAAGTATGGCCCTGTGGAGAGCATGCCCAGCTATTCCCACCACACAGGAGCTCCGGTGTGCGTGGGCTGCAAAGATGCCAAATCTCAGGACCCACTGTGAGGCAAACTTGTGTGGGGCACAAATCAGACGCACATTGCCATGGGGAAAAGGGAATAAGCAGCAGAGAAGCAGGGATATGTGTGCCGTCATGCAGAATACAATGTGCTTCTAGCAGGCTGTTAGTTACGACATGTTTGACCTGGTTTTGAGAAGAGAAGAGAGGTTTGCTCTGCTCTTGTTTCCCTTGCCACATCCGTTCTAATTACTGCAGATCTGAGGCTGGGAGATGCCGTCTCCTGCCTGGCTGTGATTAGCCTGCAGACAGCTACAAATAGCTTCAGCCTACACACTGGCTGCTAATGCACTCTCTGCAAAGGAAGGCAACCAAAACAAGCAAGAGCAGCTTGGAAAGCTGATACAGCAACCTAGCTTCCAGAAAAGAGGATGCTGATTTTCCTTCAAATGGTGTTATTTTAATTACATTGTACAATGTGCATGAGCACTGTAAAGAGGTAAAGTGCTCTAGCACGCAAGCCTTGGCAAGGAGAGCCCTGGAGACCCTGCATGCTCATAGAGACAGCGGAGCTGCAAGAGCCAAGGGGGAGACACTGCAAGACAAAGCAAGGCTGCCTTGAGCCAGGCCCCTAAATCCAGGGGACAGCCCCCCAGATTTTGCCCACCAAGGACTGGAGGGTCATTGGTGCTTCTCTGGGGCAGCACAAAGCAGAGACATGAGAAGTGTTTGGTTGCTTTGCACAGGCGCTTGGCCATTCTGCCTTCCCCAAAGCTCCCTTTGGCTTCCCAGGTCTAGTTAATCATTACAGATCATTTTGAAGGTCTCCAAGTTCTTTGCCCACATTCGTTCTTTTGTTGTTTTGCCATTAGAGTGCCAAAGGCATTAGTGCACACACTGCCCAGCTCACCCATAACTGAAAGAGCCTGCAAAGGCAGAGCTCTGCATCAGCACTGCATCGTTCCCACCTGTGTCAGGACTGTGCTAAAAGCACATGCTGTGGGACATATAATGCTCCTTGGGAACCACCTGGTAAATCTGTAGCCCCATTAAAAGTGCTAGCTGCCCACTTTTGGCTGCTGCCTGTGCTGCAGCAGAGACACAGACCTGTGTGTGCGCGCCCCTCAGCTGCACGCTGCGTTGGTTGGTGGCCAGTACCGGACGGACATACAGACACTGGAGGAGCTGCCCAAGGGCTGGCACCTGCTCTCCTCCGAGTGTGACGCAACGAAAACATTTCCTCCGTGCATCTGGCCGAGAATGTGACACGTCTCTGGTCTGCCAGACAGCCTGCGCTCCCCTGCCAGCACCAGCCTACAAGAGCTTAGCTCCTGGCTCTGTTGTTACAGCTGGAATGAATTGGCATCTGTTCACACCATGGCTGGAACATTGCTGTGTTTGGCTTGTCTCTGGTCACACAGGTACAGCTGAGACGGGGATTTGGCTTGGCTGATATTAAGTGCATAGGTTGTTTGGTTTGGTTGTGTTTTAAGTGGAAAACCGAGGTCGGGAAAACTGTCTGAAACACTCAACTAGCACAAGGTCTGTGCAAAGCTGCCTCTTGTGCAAGGGGCCAAGGCACAGGGTATGGGGCCGTCAGAACATCTAGCCCTAAGAGAAGGGTTTCATGCCAGTTGAGATCATGCTCTGTACGCTGCATCTTTGATCATACAGCTGCAGAAATGTAGTTGGAAAACTACAGTTAAATCTACTCAGTCACTGATGCATATGCCTGTTGGACAGCCTGGCAGGGCTGAAGGGCAAGGAGACTTTGGGTTCCTGTGGGGTATGGTAGGTATGTCACAGAAGAAGAAATTGCATCCCTACATCTCCCCTTTGGACCTTTTCCCTGCAAGAGTCACTCAGGTTCTGGCTTGACTCCATCGTTCTTCTCTAGACACTTCTTGGGCCTCTCTCATCGCCCGCAGATGTGGTACCCTGGGGTGGTTCATTTGGGTTTGGACATCATGAGAGCAGAGGCTGGGGCTTCTCATGGCTGACACGTCTCTCTGATTTCAGGAAGTGTCCTTCGCCTTTTAAAAGGAAGAAAGAAAAACAAGGTAAGGATTTGCGAAAATGCTTTAGAGGACAAGAAGAGATGGAGTGACTGAGCCTCTGGTTAAATGACATTAGTCAGTGCTGACTGAACTGCATCTCTTCGTACCTAACCTTCCTCGAGAAGTTTGGTAGAAGCAAGAGGCATGTTTTCTTTAAAACTTAAAGTAAGGGGTGTGATGTGCCATGGGACTTGGCAAGAGGGAGGGAAGGGACTTCCGCAGTATTTTTTAAGTACCACAGTCTCATATCAAAACACATGTGAGTACTCTCAAGGGGCGCGTTGCAGAAGCTGCACCAAACTCCTGTAAGAGCTGCAAACATCCATCTGACATCAGTCCCCCAGAATAAAGCGCATTCACTGAGCAGCCTGGTTGTGTCCTGCGGTCTTTGGGCCGTGCTGGGCAAAATGTTTGCCAGGCAGCAAAGGAAATAACAAAGTTAAAACTGGATCTGACTTCTCCAAGGGCCTGACAAGGAAGCTCTCTGTGCTGCGTTTGTCCTCCTAGGTTCTGCCAAGAACATTGCGGTCCACAGCATGTTGTCATCCTGGGAAACCTTATTTTTTCCAAAGAAACAAACCCAGGCTTTCTTCTTGGAGGCGCCCTCAGAGGCAGCATCAGGGTCCAGGGTGTCACGAGGAGGAAAGTTGACTTGTGTCCAGTAGGGAGAGCCCATGGGCCAGATGCTGCGTTCAAAGGTGGAACAATGAACAGTTGTGCTAACCTGATCTGTTGGTGTTGCTTTTCCAGGAACTAATGTGAGACATGAGACTCAACAGCATCAATCTGGCAGGAAGGTAAATAGAGTTGTTTTCCTAACTGTATATTGAGAAGACAGAGCTGACCACTGCTTCCTAGGCTAGATGGGTTGGGAGGACATGGGGCAGCTTGTTCAGAGCTATGAATCTTCTTGTCCCGTACAGGCTGTAATGGCTGTGGGAACAATGTGCGTTGCTGCACAGTGATGAGGGCCCATTATTTTCCCCTAAAGAGCAGTGGAAGCGGGAGGATGAAACCTTCCCTGAGCCTGAGGTGTCAGAGGGTTGGATGATGCTGGGGGCAGCGTGTGGGGTGTCTCTGCCTGGTCTGGGGAAGGCAGGGGTGGCAGCAGGGAGATGCCCTATCAGAGATCTTTCTCCCCAAAGGTTCCAACGTACGAAGATGTCCCGGAGTTTCCTGTCTACGCCACCGTGAGTAAACCCAAGAGTGTGAAGCAGGATGACAGCATTCATTACGCAGACATCCAGGTGTTCAGCAAGGTCCGGGAGCGCTCTGCAGCAGAGGTGAAGAACTTACAAATGCAAAATGCCACAGAATATGCCACCCTCAACTTCCCCCGGCCCAGGCTGAAATATGACAGTAAGAATGGGACCCTGGTATAAAAGGCTTGATGGTCCCCTCCTCCTTTAGCAGCAAAAGGACTTCACCGACTTAGAGATGCTGTAGATGCAAGCTAACCTCATGGACACATTAAGCCTCCCTGAGGAAGTGCGGAGAGGCTGTGTTTTCCACCTGCACTTCTCTTTGGAGGACACAGATGTATTTATTCTCACATGATGAGTAGTTTCCTGTCTGATTCTGCTGACAAAAAGCACCTCTTCCCTTGGAAGAGCTGCCTCCGAAGCTGGCAACCCATCTCAGCACCGTGAGAAGACAGAGCTGCTCCTTGGCTGATGAAGGTTGAAACCACAGCCCCACTGAGAAAGTTCCTGCTGTGGCACAGGACCAGCTGAGTGCTGCTGTACAGATGGACTTGGGAACATGGCATCCAGGATTCAATACTGGGACTAGGGACATGTGCCATGTGCAGAATGACGTGTGCGATACTGTGAAGAAATGGCATGAAACCTTCAACAGTATCCACTGCAACGTCTTCCTCCATCACCTGCCGCTGTAACTGCAGTCATGCACTATGTGCATCCCCTTTTCTCAAAGGGCAGTGTTCCACAACACTAAAACCAAAGCCAGAAATGCAGAATTAACTGAAGGGTACGGAACAATTTCTTTCACTGGCGGGCGGTACAGATACGCATTCTCACCCCAACATGCACAGAAGTGAGCAGTGACCTCTTGGCTCTGCCTGGAGATCAAACAAGGAAAATTTGCAATTTAACTGCGAAACAGCCATTTAAAATCCACTGCCTATATTTAGGGCAATTACCCAGTCTTTAGAGTACAGCAGCTGTCTGCATACTTGAGATACTGGGAATTAATCCTGGTCGACTTTAGAGAGGCCTTTGACTGCATTTTTTTCTTGCACTGTCAGCCTTAGTTATAAAACCCAGCAATAGAAAGTACAGGCTGTGTGGTGTTTTCTGCTAACCCTCCCAGATACACCTTTGAGAATCTGTTCATGGATTTAAAATAGTGTTAGCAATGCAGTATAGCAATTGTCCAAAGGCTTCTGTCACTGGGCTGAGTTTGGCAGTTGCGACATTGGCAGCTGAGCAGGTCTCCCAAGCAGTGTCTTCAGGCACTAAATCAATGCTTGGCACATTCGCTCCCTACATAATGATCTGCACAGCTAAATGCAGATTGTGGGATAACCTGCTTATTGCCAGTGTTTAAAAATAGACAGCCTGGTACATTTTCTAAACGTACACGTTTGCATATTGTGGCTCAGCTAAACGTAAAAAGCATGAGGGAGTTCCTGCTCATTACAAAAATAAAGCTGGTATGGGCAGTGTTTGCTAAAATTGAAGTGTTTTGAGGACCAATTCTACTATTTGTATACCTTTTTGCCTGTGCTATCCAGCAGACCTCAGCACAGCTATTGTGAGGCCAGAGTAACATTCACAGAAGGCCATTTTTTAAATAATGGATACAGTATATTTTTCAACCTGAAAAGGGTTTTTTTGCCCATGCCATCCAGCTGCCCTCAGTGGGGTTATTGTGAGGTCTGCAGTAGAAGGCCCTTCATTTGTAGTGGGTGTAACATTATGTTATTTGAAGGGCTGGACCTTCTGAGTGCCAAGGATTCCTCTTTCTGCTCCTCCAAGTTCCTTTCTCTACTCCATGCCCAGCATGAAAACCTGTCCTTGGGACTGAGGGGGATTGAATGGGCAGAGGATTTATTGACCGGAGTGAGTCAGGGAGGCATGGGAGACTGCAGCATCCAGTCCTGCTGGCCCAGCTGTCAGAGGGGCAGCCAGAGACATGGTCCATGCTGGAGAGCAGTTATGTCCCTCCTTGCACTGAATCACCGCTACGAGAACTAGAAAGGGACACTTCAGTTCTGGTCAAGCCCTCCATGTTACAGGAAGACACTGGATCTTTTAGAAACATTATTAAATATGGATGATAGTTCAGGAGGTTTTCTAGGAGTGCAGACTCCAACAGGTCATTTTTAAAAACAGTTTAAGTGGAAAAGCCTGTTATTGCAGAGGCATGCACAGTGCTACTGAAGTTTTTCCTCGGGAGTTTATCCATCAGGAGAGCTGGGGCCATGGGCAGAAAGCTGCACAAACACGAGGGTCAAGCTCCTGGATGCAGAGCTGTGTAAATTTGCACATCCATCGAGTTAAACCAGTTTTGCTGTGGACATGAGTAGAACTGTGTTCAGCTCAGAGGAACTTGCTTTCACGTGGTCACATCACTTGGTTCTGTTCATCTGTGGATGAGCCCTTTTGTATTCTGAATGCATGGGAGCTACAACAGAAAACATCTCCTAATGAGTGCCTTGGAGTGGTAGTTTATCTCCTATTCCCTTAGGAGCTCCAGCTTCCATACAGAGCTAGTACTTGGTGTTGTATCTGGAAGTACAGTGTATCTTAGAGATAATCAAATATTCTGCATAGCGACAGGAATAAAACAGTAATTTTGCCTGTTCACCAGGCCTTTAATACAGAAAATGTGAAAGCCACATGTTCTGCAACAGGATTTTTCTGAAGAACTTGGTTTTGCACTGAATATTAAAAGCTTCTAACAGCGTATCTCGTGTGTTTCCCCAGGTTGTTACGTTTAGGTGTCAAATGGGTGTTAATGTATCAAATGTTTCTTGAACATTAAAGATGTAATTTTTTAGGTTTAACTAACAGATTCGCACTTTTTGGGGAGGCCGTTGCCTGCTTGCTGGACAGAGGCTCTGGGGGCGCACAGGACACCCCCCGGCGGGCGGGTTCCCGTGCCGCTGCTGCAGACAAACGCGCTGGCGCTCAGCGCGGGTGCGGACCCCCAGGGTGCAGACCCCCGGGTGCGGACCCCCGGGTGCGGATCCCGGGGTGCGAATCCCCGGGTGCGGACCCCCAGCGCCCCCCGCCCGCTCCTGGGCTCCGAACCCCCGATGCGCTCCAGCTGGGCGGGGCCTGAGCGGGGCCGCCCCGCCTCCGTCTCCATGGCGACCGGCGACGCGCCGCGGCGGGGCCGGGCCGGGCGCAGGTAGGGCCGGAGGGCGCGGGAACCTTGGCGGGGCGGGCTCGGCATCTCACCCCACGGGTACCCTGGTTTTCCCTGTCCGCAGGGGCTCCGCAGCCCCCGGGACCGCCCCGCGACCCCCCGCCCTGCTCCTGGGGACCGCGGAGCTCTGCTGGTACCCCAGTCCCCCACCCCGGGACTACGGTTCCCCA
The DNA here is from genome assembly GCF_963082525.1 of Nesoenas mayeri. Lineage (NCBI taxonomy): Eukaryota > Metazoa > Chordata > Aves > Columbiformes > Columbidae > Nesoenas > Nesoenas mayeri. The sequence goes on along the minus strand of NC_137572.1, from coordinate 5,534,801 downwards.
AACCCTGGTCTCCCCGAGCCCAGCCCTGCTCCTGGGGAGCCCCTTCCTCTAATCCCCCTCCGACCAACCACGCTTCCAGAGACACCACACAGCCCCTCCGAGGCCCCGAATCCTTCCCCACACCTCGTGGCCTCCCTGCTCACTCGCTCTCAGCCTTGTTTTGCAGAATGGGTCCCCAAATACCTCCACCCTGTGCAGATTCAGCAACTTGCCTTGGCTCTGCCTCTGTTACTCTGTTACTCTGTTACTCTGTTACTCTGTTACTCTGTCACTCTGTTACTCTGTTACTCTGTCACTCTGTTACTCTGTTACTCTGTCCTATCCTGAACTTTAGACCCTAGCGATGCACCAGGATGACACAACCAACAGTGACAATCTGCCTAAAGGTTACTCTCCTGCCACCTTTAAATGACTCTCAGTGACTCAGTCTTTCCCAACGAATTGTACCATTATCTTCTCTGTTAACTCTTCCAAACTCCCCTTTCCCCTTTCAGACTTCTAAAGGAAGACTAAGCAAAGAAAATATAGATTACCAGAAAATTTCCTAAATTTAAATGTCAGCACGTAGAATTGTTTCCTAAAATCATTCATGAATCTTTGCTGTCTGAGCTAAATGCACTGAATCAAGTAATACCCTGAATATTTGACACTGGTGACCAGTACAGCTTTGGCTGGCATATATTGAATTTGTATTCCCCCTCCACAAATGGGAAGAGATAATTTGATCCTATGTGCAGCGTAAACCAAGGTCATGAGGAACCTTTTCTACACATGTTTCAGAGGAATTCTGCCCATGGTACACACTTCACATGTGGAAGAAAATACAAAAATGTGTACATTGTAGAAGGTGGCAACTTGCCTCCTTTATTTTGGTTATATTCAGACATGCCATTGGTAAGTCTGTTCTCCTCTAAGAAAACTCTTTCCTTTCTATTTAGTGCATTTGCTTCTCCCCTCAGGCTTCAAGGGGAAGAAGTGCTGGTACATTCCCCTTGGCACTGAGCTGAGCTGTGGCATCCAGCATGGGAAGCATGGCAGACATGGTGCCCCAACACACATCACAGCCTGCTACATCCTCCGTGAGTTTCCAGGAGACCTTTCTGTGTCTGCCCTCTGTTTTGGATGCGTGATGGGGAGGTTGGGAGGGGATGCTCAGTGACACAACGGCACTGCTTGCATTAGGCAGCTCTTTTTGCTGTTACTGCAGTCGTGGCATCACAAGCCTCACAACCTTTGTTTCTGAATCAGCCTTGCTTTTATTTCTTCAACCAAAATCTGTTAGCGAGAGCTGAACCGTGGCCATTGATCTTTATCTCTTTCTAAAGAGCTGATATGAGAAACAATCTGAGAATATTGATAAAGTGCCTTAAAATCTTGGGATGGAAGTCTTGAAGGAAGGTTTATGTGTTGATGCTGGTGGTGCTGCTGTGACACAGCCACATCACAACAAGAAATGGAGCAGTAACTGGGCTTTGTCCCCCACTTTGCCTGGAATTCAAAGTGCAAGTGTCAGGGTTGTGCTGAAACTGGCCAGGAGGGGGCAATACCACCAACCAAACCGCCATCCTACATGTTTGTTTTGGAGGTCACACACACCAGGAAGAGTTGACGTTGATATAATTTTGATATCAACATCACATCATCCTCTTTGTTACCATTGCCCAGTGCCCTTCATTTTGGAATAATCTTCAGGGAGAATTATGAAGCATTAGCTTTAGTAAGAGGCTGTTTTGTTTGCTTCTTGCAAAGATAACATTCAAAGGCATCTGTTACGGTGTTATAAAACTGAAAGGAAAACACAATTCCTGCTACAAGAAGCTTCAATTTTAAGAGTGAAACACAAAGATGGGAAAACTAGCATTTAATTTTTACAAGCTTTTTTCAGCACACACACACACCCCAGATGCATTTGTTTTACCACAATAAACAGAAGAATGGCTCAGCGTGCTCTGCTTCAGTCTGGGCATCAGAAATGGTCCAGCCTCTCTTTTCTGACATTGGTATCACCAAAGCGAGTCAGTTCTGTTTCAAAGGTAAGAAACGCCATATAGAAGCAAATTTTTGATGGAAAACATGCCACAAGCAGGCCTGTAGCTGAACTTGGCATGTGTAAGGAGCACTCTGTTCCCTGTGTTGGTGCTCTGGTAGGTAGAAGCTCTGTAACAGGGATACAGGACTGAAAGTGACCACCTGAATTGCAGACTAAAGATGCTTGGCCAGACACTTTGGTACCATCTGGTATCACTGGGCAGTACTTGCAGTGGCCCTGCAGCCAGAGCCCCTGGCAAAGGTCTCTTCATCCATTCTCAGAGGTTTTTCTTATTTTTAACTTTATTTTCATATTTTTCCTGTGCATTTCCTGCAAGGAGAGATGAAGTTTGAGAGGCTGTGTGGAGATGCTTGATACTTGTTTGTGGAATGAATGCAGTTATTATTGACTTAGACAAATTGCTGGGGATTATATTTAATTCTAGTTTGAAAGTTTTCCACCTTTTTTCTCCTTTTGATGCCATTGCTGGGGCAGATAGAGCAGGACCGAGAGTGGTGCAAATATCACTAGCTGTGTCGCACTGTTTGCAGCTTCCCGTCCCTATGAGGCTGCTGACAATGCTGCTGTTTCATTAGGGCTGCAGGACAGTTTTTGAGAATTAAAGCCAGCAGCTCCTACAGTCTTTACTTTTGCTTTTCTAGCTTAGCAAGGCATCCGCTCTTTGCTGGTTTTCGACGTTCCCCCTGCCCCCACGCACACAGGGCTTGCTGTGTTTGGCGGCTTTGAAAACCTCCTTTGGGCAGCAGGTTTTGTGTGAGCACGACTGCTGGAAATGGGTTTCAGATGTTTCCGCAGCTCAGTCCTGGGCCTGCATCTTGTAAGCTGAAGCGTTTCTATAGGAACCGTATGACATCTCTCCAGCGACTCCCCCAGCAGCTCCCGCTCGAGCATGCCCAGTGCGAGCCTCGACTCGCGCTCAACTCATATGTGCACTAACGGGCTGCACATATGGGACTATGAATGCGGTTCCTGATGAGCTCCAACTCTTTGTCTTTGGGAGGAGGAGGAAGAGGTCGTTCCCAGAGCTGGAGGATCTGCCTTGTGTCCCCTGAGACCCTCGCCCGTCGGTGGGCTCCTGGAGAATGCTCGCTTGTTTGGCCAGGGGGAATTTACTGGATATTCTTCAGGAGGGCTTCACGGAGGTAAATACACAACCTAAGCTTAACACAGACCTTTCCAGAGCAAGGCAGCATGCTTTTGTGCAGCATTTCTTAGGAACTTCTGTCTCCAAGTGCTCTGAGGAACAGAGAAGGACTAAAATAAGCACGATTTCAGGGTGGGAGAACCGCGTACTAACAGAAGCCGTCCTGGGCAGCTCAGCCAGGGGTCTGCAAACCAGCAATAGCTTGTGAAGAGTTTGTGGCTGTTTTACAACTGGTGTTTTTAGCTCAGAGTTTTTATTCTCTTTGTGATACTTTACTGTTGTACTAGTAAATAATATAAACTTCAGCCAGGTTATGGAGCACAGTTAATTTTATATAAGTGTTTTCCCCTATCTTGCTCTGTAGGTTGAATCTCTGGGGGACTGAAACTAATCTTTGTCAGGAAAATGTAATTTTTAAAGTGTTCTTTATTTGCCTGTTCTGCTGTTAGAGAGACTAATCAATCAGAAAATAAGGAGTGAGAAGTACCAAGAAATCCCAGAGGCGGGGATCCTGTAACTTCATGGGGAGCGCAGATTGCCGTCGGCTGCCCTCGTAGGGTGCACAACAAATCCATTCCATTGGATACTCTCTACATAATACTCAGTATATAATGCCAGGGCAGCCACTGCCTGGCTGTGCATTGTGCAGACCATGCTTGAGCGTGATTTCCTCTCTATAAGCTGAAAGGAAGGAAAATTGTGGGGGCTTGTGCTGCTACCAAGCAGTGGCTGCTATCTGCTTTCTCACCTGGTGGCAAGGGTAGTATCTTGGTGTGTTATATTCTTAGAGCGCATAGCTGATTTATATTTGTGTTTAGTGATTCCTCACCCTTGCAAAGTTCAGCCTCCACCTGGCGGCTCTGCCCCCATACTCCATTCTTCGCAGAAAACGAACATCCCTCCTGGGCTTAACAGCACCAGCCATCGAGGGGAAAACAAACTGGGTATGAAACTCAAGCCTCACAGCTTCACGCCAGCCACAAGTCTCCCTTAATTGTTCTGCGTAACTGTGTAAATGCTCCGTCCCCTCCTCCACGGAGTATCTCAGTCTCATTTTTAGCTAACAAAGGTATTAGTTCTGCTCAAGCTTACACTTCCTGTGCTCAAGGACAGCAGATCCTTCTCTGGCATAAGCTAATAGTAAATTGCATGTTAATAATATAATGAATAATGGGAGCAAAGTACAGTTTTGCATCCAGTGCTAGCCCCACCCACCCTGACTGGTTTTACCCACAGGCTGCTCAGCTGTGGAAAAAATAAGTCCCTCTCCCACTATGAAAACAGAATAAATCTCATGTCTTCCACTTGGGATCATTCTGCCACATCACACACTTCACATTATAACAGAAGTAATATTAACGTATATTTTGCAAGTGCAGAACCTACGGGACAGCGAGGTTCAGTGACTTGCCAAGGACAGGCATCACATCACAGACACAGTTGGAAATGAGTGAGAAACCCTGTGATTCCCTGCCCTGTGCTTTGATCCACCAACTGTACTTCCCCCTGTGTCTCTTTGTGCCTTCGGTGCTTATTTATAGAAGTTCTCGAATGTGAACGAGTGCACCAAGGTGTCTGATCCCAACACAGTGCTCTGATGTTAGAAGGCTGGAAGTGAGTGGCTACTAAACCTAAAGTTTGGTATAAAAACAGATTCAAGATAAAAAGTCAGACTTAATTTAACATAAGCAGTGAGCCGGGTTATGGCAGGAATTGCCTTGCTGGTTCTGTGTCTCTTCTTTTGCTAGAGCTTCTTTTGTGGCTAGGTGGCTCTTTTGGTGACTAGATACCTTGAAAACAAGGATGTACTTTCCAAATCTGTGCATTAACGTAAGTTGCTAGCAAGCTCCTATGTGTATGTGCAGAGCTCAAGTGCAACCCTACACATGCTTGGGACCTGAGGCCAGGTACGGTTCCAGCTTCTCTAGGGATGTTGATTGTGTGTCTCTGACCTTTGGTCAATAATCCATGGCTGGAAAGTTACCCAACACAGCCAAGACCCTGTGAGAGATCTGTGTTTAGGCAGCTGCGTACAGAGGGGAGGATTTAATTCTTTATGTTTGTTCTGAACACGCAGGATAACAGGAAGGTCTCTAAAGTATTTCTAAAGATCTGGCCAAACCCTGTTAGAGTTTCTAGAGTCTCTGCACAAACCTGAACAGTTGATGAATGGTAGTCACTCTCAGTGCTTCCAATGGGTGCATCAGGAGCCATCTCAATACATTAAACAGCCTGAATCACATTTAAGCAGCAATTTTGGGGAAAAAATATTATGTTGTCTTTGAGAGCAGAGAGAAACATTTTCTTTGCTTGTGAGTTTGTATTTTCTGCTCCTACAAAGGCCTTCTCAGACAAAACAAAACATCAAACCGGAGGAACACCAGATGGAAAATTGCAGTTCACATCTAATTAAGGTAATGTCAGAAAGCTTAAAAATGATGCAAGGCCTTAAGCATTACATCCTGATGCAATTAGGCTAGCCTTTGAGTTTGCTCTTGCAGATATTTGGTTCACTGCTCTGAACAGATAGGACAGTACATGCCTTTCATACTGGGACCCACCTCGTAGCACAAGGGCTACTACTATTGACCTTGCTAGACTTGGTGCTTGGGCAATGTCCACATGGTATAAAGGAAAACCAGTGTCAGTATTATGTGAAACATTATTCTTCCATGCTGATTCACTAAATCCAATGAGAAGAATAGGTTCAAATTCATCAAAGGAACACAGAAAAGTCATCTCCTCCTAGAAGCAGAGAGTGTTATGGGAGTCTGCTGTGACACGATAGCAAGGAGGTCAGGCTCTCTGAAGGCATCTGCCTGCTATAGAATGAGTTTCTCCAAGAATAAAGGTTTGCCCAACTTCAAAATGTGCAATATCATAGTCTCAGAGGAGGTGAAATTAACCTTATATAGTGTAATGTAGATAGCACTGATAATAAAGGAGAGAGAAGCATATGAAGGCATTGTGATCTGCCTATATTTACTGTCAGGCAGACTGGACTGATCAATGGTTGAGAGGGGAGAAACCTGAGCCCTAAGCAGCAGGTGGTGAATTGCAAGGACTCCCACAACTGGTAGGTTTGCAATAGAGCTGCTGCTTTTCTTGCACCTGTGGAAAATACTAGATAATCACACTTCATTGTAATTATCAGCAAGGGATTACAGCTGCCAAGAAAAGCGTGCTGACCCTGGAAGGGGTTTTCCTCCTGCATATTATTGGCTGTCGATTGAAGGCACAAATATATATACTCCTGACCTTGGCAGCCTTTTGCCTATAGCTGGTAGGTCTGTGGCATTTCTTCAGGGTATGTGCTGGTTAAGTAATTCAAAGTACAATCCTGCTCTGGGATGTGTTATGCTTACTCAAGTGCTGACCTTTAATTTGCCAGCAGAAGTGCCTCCAAGTTGGAAAATTCCTTAGAGCTGCAGGTGGCCCTTAGTACCTTCCTCTAAAAACCTTCTCCTGCCCTGTAAAGTCTTTTAAGGCTTCCAGAGTGACCTGGACATAAACACTCTACAATGATCTGCCTAGGAGCTGAGGCAACCCAAACTCCAACTTCCTTCAGATAAGGGAGCTACTCTTCCCATTACAAGGTACAGGTAAACCTAGCCTTTTTTTGGAATGCAAATCTGTGTTAACATAAATAGGATTAAGCTTAACTCCACCATAATCCTAATAACATGTGCTCTATGTAGTGGATCTTAGACTAGGTTGATGTGTTTTGGTGTTGTGGTGTTTTTTTGGGGTTTGGTTTGAGTTTTTTTTCCCCTGAAAAATCTTGGTTTTGAAATAAATGTTGGTGAGGTGTAGAGCAGTGTGAGCCCCAGCAAGTTGGAGATTTGGCTGAACAGAAGCTAAAACAAAAATGCAGGGAGAAGAAGAAAACTCCAGAGTGGTCAGTGGTTGAAGGAAGAATTACTCAGTTAATTATTCAGCTACGATGAAGGAAGAAGATGAGATGTACTTTTGAGATGCATTATCCAGCTTCTTGTTTGCTCCCAACATCCTTTCTCCTTGGAGTCCTGTTGACTGAGAGGGGCTGAGACCTGTGTGAGATTGGATGAGGTGTGCGTATCATTTGAGCTGGCATGTCTGCAGCCATAGGTGGTGAAGGAGCATGTGTTTCTGGTGTATTTCTGTGGACAAACAGAGATTAGGGAGTATATTTTGTGGGATGAAATGGGCTGTGTAGAACTGCTGTTCTTATGGCAGGATACATCCTAGCAAACCTTTGTTTTCTCTGTGCTGGAAGATGATACCTGGAGTACTTCCCGGAATAGATGCCATCAGTGATGTCCATCCATGTAGCAGATCATATTACTATGGTAGCACTTAGGGCTGTTCTGTTGTGATTTGATAGTTGTCTTGGGTTTTGAAACAAAGGGAATTCAGAGGGAGTGAGACAACCGTTTCACTTTTTTATGGGTCTGATTCATTAAGCTGAATCTGTGGCTGTGGAACAAGGCCCTGTGGTGTTGTGGAAGTGCAGGGCTTCAAGATATGGCCCATAATGTCCTTGTTATTGCCCGGTTCATGCCAGTTGATGCATCAAACACAGAGAGGTGAAGCAAAGCATTTTTGACTTGCTAGCTTAAAAATTGCTCTTGGGGTTTCTGGTCAGCAGCTATGGGGCTTTGTCCCTTCACACATTTAACACTGCTTTGCCATTTTTAGGTCACTAAACTTTAATGTGTGTTATTTTCTTGGTAAGCTGGGTCACTTGCTCACATCAGCTGCCAGAAGTGACAGCCTGCTCCCTGGGTTTTTAGCTCTGCAATAGTCCAAGTCTTCTGCTAAAGTCATTAGATCTTCTTGGTTTTGGACTCAAAAATCAGGAAATGCTGATCAGTCCAAGTGTCTGAACTTCTGCAGGAAAATCTTATGCTTTAGTGGGTAAAAAGAAAGGGCAAACCCCACCAACTAAATAACCAAGTATGTCTGCTAATGAAATGTAAGTGTCTGGTGTTACAGCAGCTGCTGGTATGAACTTACTTAGTAATGGTGACATCCATATTCCATTGCCTAAAATTCTCCTTTTAATAACCGCTGTTTAAAATGTAAATGCATTGGGGTTTAGGAGTGGTTTTGTTTCTATTAATAACAATGTCAACTTTCTCATGCTTTTAAGAGAGACTAAAAGTTTGCCAAAAGTGCTTTCTTCTGCATGCATGGTGCTCAGAGAAAATCAATAGAAAACAAACAGTTCAATGGTTTATTTTTCCTCTGAGTGAAAACAGAAGTGTCCAAATGGAAGAACCATACGGACTCCTATGAAAACTGCAAGTTTTCTGTAGGCTGGAAGGGGCTGTGCAATTAGTACAATAGAACAGTTTAGAACTTTGTAAAATGACTTGAAAAATTACAGCAAGGTAGTAAACACAACTCTGGTAAGATTATTTCCCTACATTAAATAGACTTCAGGTGAGGTTTTCATGCTGCAACCCAATTTGGTGCATCTTTACTTATGAATCTAGATATTTCTATAATGATGCAGTATTACTATAAGCAAGCCTACCTCTTTTCTCTGGTACTTGTTTTAATAAATCAAAGCTTTGTTGAGTCTATGCCATAGAAGGCTTGTGGCCCCTCTGGCATCAGACAGAACCTCAGTTCCCACACCATCGGTTAAAATACAATTGCAAGTGGTGGGGTGGGTTTTGTCGCTGGTGAGAGCTGCTACAAAGAGAGTCTTTCTGAAAACTAAAATGGGCTCACCAGCTTGTGCAAGACAGAAAGTCAAGGCTTGTTGATTATTTGCAGCACCCAGTCGCATTCAGTAGAAAATAAAGGCCTCTGAAGTTGGGCAGGCAAAAGCGACATGCACCATTGCCATTACAGCCAAAGGAGAGCACGCAGACGCAATGCATGTGACAGACCAAGTCTGCTCCAGCAAGCGTGCATCACATCTGCCACTTCTGCTCCCTTTATTCCAAAAGCAGTCAGGCAGCCCCCAGGCTCATCTCTGCTATTCTGCTCTCCCGCTCGCTGCTGAGTGAGCAGAACTGATTGAATGCAGGTCCAGTCCAATTTCTGAACCAGCAGACCGAACCGTGGTGTGCTTAAAGTTGGATTTCCTATGTCAGGATAATTGAGAGCAGAGCTGTGATCAGATGGTGACTTTGATGGGCTGTAAAAACATAAACTCTGACTGACGTCGCTGAGATAATTTGGAATGGAGACTTAAAACCTGCTGCGTTGGCAGAATAATGGGAAGCTTAGTGAAAAGGGAGGTAATCCCATAAATGGATCAGTTTGTTTACCCTCCGTGTACCATCCCAGCCCTGTCCAAAGGGATTTAAGTGTTGTACCAGTGCTCCTGCTAGCCATGGAAGTGCTACTCAGAGGGGGATGGAAGGAGAAATGTCATGCGAATCTGCTCTTTGCCTTTCAGTCATTTATGCCAGACTGGTCCTCGCATTGACCAGAAGCCTGAATTCCAGTTCCCTGCTATTTCCCTTGTAGCAACATGCACAGCTATATGAAGCAGCATCCAGTATGACCTGCTAGAAAGCCGGTGGTCCTTGCTCTCAGGTCTTGCAGGTGTTACGTGTTCCAGCAAGTCGGCTTTCACACGTACAGAAATGGAAACTGGGCCATTAGAAACACTGATGCAGCTCCAAGGAAATGGAGGAAAGGAGCTGTACAACAAGGTGTCTCTTCCCTGTTGTATGAGCTGTTAGAAATAGGCTATGCTGAGAGTGTTAAGGCTGCTGTCTCTTCTAGGAAACCTGTCCTGGTTGTTGCTTTTGGTGAGTGGCGTAGTTTAATGGGAAAGAACACAGAGTTTCTTCTGCATTGTGGGTTTTCTTTCTTGGTATGTGCAAGAAAATAGTGTGGATGGGACACTAAACGCTGTGAGTGAACCAATTCTGGCACCAAAAATAAGGGCATGATGCCATTGGTTTAGCACCAGCCTAGAGTAAGTGTAACGTAAAGCTCTGTTCTCAGCTGTGTTTGGATCGCGAGTCCTGCTGTGCCGCCTGCTTGCTCTTCCTGCCCTGGCATGGAGTGAGCTGTGATGTCCGTTAGTGCTCAGCAGGCTTGGGGATGAGACCGTTGATGCTGTTTTCAAGGCTGAAGACAATGAGATCTGCGAAGATGAAAAGTGAGAGCTATGCAGCTCTGCCCAGAAATGGCAATGACATGAGAATGTTTTGTTTTCTATTTTCAGCAACAATTACAGGCGTATGTGGCCTGGGTGAATTCCCAGCTGAAGAAGCAGCCAACAATAAAACCGGTCCAAGACTTGAGACAAGATCTCCGAGATGGAGTCGTTCTTGCTTTGCTCATTGAGATTGTAGGTCAGTAATGCCATATGGCACTATTTTTCATCTTGCAGATTTAGATCTTGTGTGGAAAAAGCTGTCCTTGGCTCTGACATCTGTTAGGCATATACTGGCAGATGTTAATGACTGTGTCAGAGCTTGTGGGGGGGAAGGAATGACTTTAAAAGTAAACAATCATAAAGCAAACAATAAATGTGGTTTTATTGAAGTCGTTATGTTTTAGCAGACAGTTACAATAGATGTGCTAAAACCAGGGGCCATATTAACTTGCACGAGGCTGGACTGGAGTTGTGAAAAGATTTACCTTGTAGAGCAATGGTGTTAGCATGTGGCATTTTTGGAGGAGCGACTGGCTTGCTGAGATACTTGTGATACGGGTGATAACTTGTCAAATAGACATTAAAGAGATACCTTTGTCCATTGTCAAAGTAGCAGTGATTACAGGCTGCATTTGTCGGAAACAATTAGACTCACAGGCAGCCTTTGAAATTGGCATTGATAAAGACAAAATGGACTGTAAAGGAGTTATAGGCAGTATGGGACATTTAGTTTGGGCCTTAAGTGATGGGACCTGGATTACACATTTGCCAATGGGAGGACCACTCCCACACTCTTCCTCCGCTCCGGTGTGGAGTCCCATGCGCAGGAGGCAATCCTCCACAAGCTTGTGCAATGTGGAGTTTTCCCCCAGGCTGTGGTTATTCAGTGACTGCTCCAGCGTGGGTCTTTTCCATGGGGTGCAGTCTCTCAGGAGCAGACTGCTCCAGTGTGGGTCCCCTGTGGGGTCACAGGTCCTGCCAGGAGCCTGCTCCAGCATGAGGTGCTCACAGGGTCCTTTGGGGCTCATCCACCTGCTCCAGCATGAGGTGCTCACAGGGTCCTTTGGGGCTCATCCACCTGCTCCAGCATGAGGTGCTCACAGAGTCCTTTGGGGCTCATCCACCTGCTCCAGCATGGGGTGTTCACAGGGTCTTTTGGGGCTCATCCACCTGCTCCAGCGTGAGGTGCTCACAGGGTCCTTTGGGGCTCATCCACCCGCTCCAGCGTGAGGTCCTCCACAGGCTGCAGGGTGGATATCCACACCATGGACCTCTGTGGGCTGCAAGGGGGGTGACTGCCTTACCATGGGCTGCACCACTCTGCTCCGGTGCCTGAGCACCTCCTATCCCTCTTCACTGACCCTGGTGTCTGCAGAGCTGTTCTGTCCTCTCTCCCAGCTGCTGTTGTGCAGCAGCTTTTACTCTTTCTTAAATATATTCCAGAGGTGCTACCAACATCACTGATTGGCTCCGCCTTGACCCAGCTAAAACTGGCTCTGTCAAACATAAGGGAAGCTCATTGCACCTTCTTGCAGAAGCCACCCCTGTAGCCCACCTTCCACCAAAACCTTTCCACATAAACCAAATCTGTCTCCAGCTTAGTTATTCCTGGTACTGGATACCTTATGAGCAGGACAAGAAGCCACACATGCCTCTCGCAGTACCCAGACAAGAGACATGTATAGGCTGTACACCTATAGCAACACCTGTGGCAGATCCAAGTGGTCCAGTTCTTCTCTAATGAAGTGTTTTCACACCTTTAGCTGGTGAAAAGCTGAATGGCATTCGGGTGAACCCCACCAGCCAGCAGGAGATGAGGGAAAATGTGGAGAAAGTTTTACAGTTTGTGGCATCAAAGAAGATACGCATGCATCAGACATCAGCAAAAGGTACGTGTCCCCGGTGCTTACCACAGGTGATTCTATCTGTTGAAGGCCCTTTTCTGTCTGGTATGATATTATTAAAACTGACTAGTTAACATTTGCAAGGTGCTACAAACAGTTTATGGTACAGGGTACTATATTGTTAAATAAATACATTGCTGTGCTCTGACCTCTAGTATTAAAAAAGTGAAAGTTCCATGTGCTAATTGAAGTGATTGCTATTACAGTGGTAATCTTCAATTATCTGTAGTACTTTTCTAGAAGAGCATTCAGTAATTATGTGCTGTCATCTTACCTATGGAATTTTTAGCTGGAAATGGCCATAGAGGGAAGGCTCAGGTCTGTTCAAAGCATTTAAACTTGTGATCTGTAGGTGGCAGTCAGTTTGCTGCTCTGTACAAAACATCCAGAGCTATAACGCAGTCCTTTTTGCACAGTCCTCATTTATTGCCATGATGCCGTTGGGTTTAATCATATTCCTGCTTGTTGGTCAGGTACAGCTCACTATTGGATTTGATCATATTCCTGCTTGTTGGTCAAGTACAGCTCTGGTGGGACTTCACGATAATGCCACTGTCCTTGGTTTTATTTACATTTTGCAGATATTGTTGATGGGAACTTGAAATCCATCATGAGGTTGATCCTGGCCTTAGCTGCTCATTTCAAACCGGGCTCCGGGAGAGCAGTGAACCACAGTCCCGCTGGCACGGTGGCCAAGGGCTCGTCAGCATCGTCCGCCAGCCACAGGCCCCGCTCAGCTGCTGCGGTGGCCCAAGGGGCAGTGGCTGCTCTGGCAGGTGCTCGTCAAGATGTCTTGCGGTCTGGCCGGGACGTTTTCCGGCACAGACAGAGGTAATGAGTTTTCCCCAATTACACGAGGTGAGGTCGTGTTAGCAGATCGACAGCTTCTTTTAAAAGAAATGCCTCTTTATCCTGAGAATACCTGGTGTCAGGTAGCTCTCCTGGTGTGCAAACAAGCTGCTGCTTGTCTCACTGAAACCTAAACAGACAGTGACAAAGGGGAATAGCCTGGCTGCCTCATGATGAAGACTGCAGGTATCCCAATTTCTTTTTGGATTTTATAGCAAAATAACTGCTGGATCTCGGTTACCTCACTGGAAAAGAACAGTTCTTCATGGGTAAGCCAGAGAGAACTCTGCTACCTCATTTTCCCAATGCTATGTTGAGCTCGGTGCCCTTTCTTGGTGCTTAAGACATACTTAAAGACTTTTTCATTTCAAGTGAAACAAAAGTAAGGTGTTATCTACAGGTACTGGTTACAGATCTGGGAGCAGTTACTTCCAGAATTGCGGCATTGAGCCTGTTGTGCGGTTCCATTCTGTCTTTTACATTGCTGTTCAGCCCAACGTTAGGCTTGGTGCTGTACAGGCAGATGCAGAGCGTTGTGTGCTGTTCACCAGCTGATACAGCCTTCCAATGATAATCAAGGGAGATGATCCATGTACAGAAGGAATGTGTAATTCTGAAAAGCACATTTAACACTTGCAAAAGGTATATGTGAATTATAATAGTAATGACATATAAATGGAAGCCAATATGGTGGTCTGTGGAGGGTTTACTTTATACAGCTGAAGGTCATTTGCTAATATACTGGCCAAAGGGAGTACCCATGAAGCAGTTTGGAAATGAGGTTGAAATGGTGTTTTTTCTCGTCTCCAAGAAGGAGGGTAGGAAAGCTCCTATCAGGTGAGGCTTCCCTCATTCTGTGATTACTATCTCCAGAAACAGCAGCATGGATGAGGAGATTGAAAACCCTTACTGGAGTGTCCGGGCACTGGTGCAGCAGTATGAAGGGCAGCAGAATGTGCCACTGGAGTCTCACTCTGCCAGGTAAGGAACTTTAATTGCCAAGATGTATTCCTTCGTGACCATTTGTCTGACGTTGATCACTGTGATCTGGTTAGCTCTGGCAGAAAAGAGGATTCCCAGCATATAGTTTCCTGCCTGATCTGGAGAATGAAGCCTCAATAACCAACTTGAAGTAGAGGTTTACTGCCTTTTATCCCATAGATAAAATAGATCTTATTTGTGATGTGATTGCATAGGTAAGAGCTAGGAACTTCTGAGCTACAATTATCCAAAGCTATGTATCCAAGAATTAAGGTCACTTGGACCAACAGAGGAGAAAACAATACAATAGTTTGTAATTTACCCCTAAAATTTGCTGTGTGTCATTGTGAGATGGTTTATAACTGAACATCTGGAAGAGTGTGAGAATTGTATGGGAGCCAGTACTGGGCCACAGCCTCCACAGGATGTCAGTAGAGAGCGTACTTTTGAAGTTGTCATTTCAAGGGGACATGTAAAAATTCTGGTCTTGGCAACAGGATTTCATGGCTGATGTCAACAGATTTTGGTGTTGACTCTTAAACTGTGATCCTGGTAGGATGGTGAGTGAAACATGCTCCCTCCACTCCTCCTTCAGTTTAACGTGGCTGTGTTATGTGTGCACTTCTACCCTATAATGGGCTGTTGGACACTTGCTGTTTGCTCATATGTGGCTGTATTTTTGGCAGTGAGCGAATATTGCTCTGCACATGCTAAATCACCGTGTGTCGTGATTCCCCCATAACGTCATGAGTTCTTTTACCATGTGATAATGGTGGTATTACTGGTGATAGGATGTAATACGGTGAGAATCTTTACATAAGTGGTCAGTGATCTACCCAAAGAAATGGGGAGCAATCTGACCTCCTGGGGGTGTCTTCTGCTGACACCAGGTTTCATGATGAAAACAAGATGCTTGTTTCTCTTTCCTTCCAGAGACAAATGCACTGGCTTAGTTATGAGAACTGGCTTGGGGAAACAAGTCACTTCTTTTATTAGTGTGGCACGTGGTTATTAACTGCAGCCACCCCCCTCCATCTAATTGTGTCTGTCCCAGGGCAGCATCCCCTGCCTAGCATCAGCTCATTTCAGCATTAACTCTTCTGTAAGAGAGCACGCAGCCTGAATAACACAATTCCCAGAGACAAAAGCTCTAATAAGCAAAGGCAACCGAAATGATTTATGGAAAATTAGCTGAAATCAGATGGATTCCCAAACCGCTGAGCCCCTCACCCATCAATCTCCCTTTCCCCTCCCCTTCCACCAACCTTCCCTCCCCCACTCTGAGCCAGGCATCTCAGAGAAAAGGCTCAGCCTTGCACAGCCTGTGTGACAGCAGGAGGGAGAGGGAGCTGGAGACGGCGAGGAAGAGGAAGCCGCATAGGGCTGGGAAGTGCTGCATGCTCTTCCGAGACCGCATCCGAGCCTGGAAGAGCAGGGAACCTATCGCCTGCAGAAGCACCTTCTCTTGGCTGTTCCTTGGCATCTGTAGCAGGTGCTCGGAGTCTAAAGAGGGCAGAATGGGATGAGAAACATGACCGGCAATCCAGATCACAGTCCTTGTGATGCAAACTGGGTGTGCAGCTGACCAAGATGCAGCAGCAAGAGACAAATAACCCGAGAGCAAAACCAGCGAAAACAAAATCCAGGCTGCAAAATTCCCTGACTCTGGAATCAAAAACGTGCGTGGGGGCTGCTGATCTGGCATCCGATGGTTTCTTGTGAAGACCCTGAGGATTTTTTGTTGGTTCTACTGTCAATCTTTCGGTGAAGCGGTCTGGCTTGCAAATATTTCTCCAGTAGTTTGACAGGAACTGGCGTTTTCTGCGCTGAATTTTGTGTGTGTGAAGGGGCCAAGCATGTCTGTAGCCGGAATCCTGAGGCTCCCAGGGAAACGGATTCTGTGAGGCGAAAGGTTAAAGTGAGATCATGGGAGGGAAGCAGGTCAAATGGTGAGCGATTGTTGCCATTGTCATTTGAAACAACAGGGATGGGGTGTTCATTAAAATTATGAGAATTCAGACTTATCACTGGGGCTGTTGCACTAAAGCCTTGACTGTGCAGGCATTGGGAACTCTGGGACTCAGTGGAGAAAAGGGATACGGGTTAAGAAACCAACTGGTGAAAGGAATAAACTGGAACAGTTTGCATCATAGATCTGTCTTGAATAACTTTAATTTCTAAGCACTTGTTTTGGCATGATTTAATCATTAATTGTCATGTACTTTAAAGAACAGATTACATCAGTGGTATTTCATACTCTAATGTGCTTGGTGACTGATACAAAACTGTATAAATGTTTCCAGTATTAACTTGATGGCATAATGTATAAGGCAATGCGACCTGTGCTACTGCTTCATCTGAGTGCATCGCAGTGGCTCTTTCACTGTTTGACATGGTTTGAGAGGTTGTCACTGGCCTTTTAAAACAGGGAAACTGCCTGCAAATGAGACTGAGGACATAGCAATTGCCTAAGCGATTACCTGTAAAACTGTCTATGTTGTGGAGACCTGTAGTAACTACTTAACCCACCCCAGTTGGGATCCTTTTTTGTGTTTGCTATGGATGCAGTGCTGAGAGGAGCAGACTTTGGAAGAGAAGAGTGTTATTTCCAGGCTCTGTATCCCCTTGTTTTTTGACCTGCTCATTCTTCTTTCCAGTTCTCTGCTCTTGTCCATCCCTCAGTTTCACCACCTTCTTGCCCAACAGTTGCTAATATTGTTTTCTAGGACAGTTCTCATTCTTCCATCTTTTCCAGGGATAAGCAGCAGCATTTCAGTTCCCATTGGCCTTATCAGGATGATGGCACATCCAGAGTATCAGCTGATAGTATGCAGGGGGAATATCAATATCTGTTCCTAGAAGGAAGTGGGATCCCTGAGTTCCTGGACACATTGGATCAGCTGGGCTTCCTGTTCATACCTGTGCTGCTTCAAAGTTTCACCCTTTCCTCTGACCCTTATTATATAATGCAGATCAAACAGCACTCTCTGGGCTCCCAAACAATTATTTTGATTTTATGCTGTGCACGCATTCAGGGACAAGCAGAAGCAAGGGGCTGGTTGCAGATGTTATGTACAAAATGTGCCTAATCGGGGACTGCTGTAAAGGAGTTAGCCTTCCTGAAGGTAAATCCTGGCCTGGACCCCTTTAACACTTATGCACAACTTGTTTGAGTAGGAAAGAACAGGCACTGTAGCTGTTAGAGATCCCCATTAGAAGATGGCCATTCTCTCACTTAATAAGTTGCACTCATCTTTTCCTTTAACATGGTGAAAGTCCATTGAGTCTGGACCATTAAAACTAGACTGCTTGAAGGTCTGTAATGTAAATATGAAGTAGGCCAGCACTGACTGGGGGAGTGGACCAGATAAGAGCTGCTAGAGAGTAATTTCCATCTCTATTGCAACACTCTTCTGATTCTGCGAGAGAGCTGTGGAATATGCAGCGGTGGTGCTGGGAAGATGTGAAAGGCGAGCTGTCAAAGCACCTTCTTTTTCTAAACCTATTATATTATTTCCATACTTGTTTTCTTCCTTTTTCCTTCTGTCCTTTGTTTCTGCATTGGGGAGAATGAAAAATTAACTCCTGCTCACACTTGCAAGGATTAGTGGCTGTGACTTTAGGAGTACGTTGAATGGGTCAGTGAGCTTCAGCCACCTTTTGAGATTGTCTGGGTTGTGCATTTAGGAAGAATTGCTGAAAAAGAATTGCTTGAACCTCGCAGTCAGCTGAGGTGGCTCCAGTGAAAATATGTGGGTACGTTCAAGGAATTTTAACCGAGGAACATGAGTGGTATCTGATTTCCAAAATATTTTGCCTTTGGAAATTCCAAGTTAGTGAACTGGTGCTTTTGAAAGCTGGAGCAAGAGATGAAGCAACCTAGGGTGGCTTTTTGTTCAGCTTGCAGTATGAACATAAGGCTTGCAGTAAATTGTTTCTGACAGACGTTCAGCAGAGTGTGGTCTTGATCTTTGGGATTGTATGTGAATTCTATGGTGGCAGTCTCAAACTTGTATTTAGTTAAGGAAAATGAAGAGACATGTTGCACTACTTACCAGTTAGCCTGGCTATGACACTGATCTAGAGTGATGGAAAAGTTACATGCCCTATTTGGTTTGTTAATGGCTTCTCTAGTGTGCAGGTAATTCTTTGTTTCAATAAGCCTGCCTGAACATTCACTGTTATCTTGGATGAGAATGACGCCGATCAGCACTATAAGTAACGGTTTCTCCTTCCTCTGCAGCCTCACATCACCCAGTCCCGTCCATAGTGCAAAGAGTGAATCCACTGTAGCCCCATCAGAGGAGAAGGAAAGACTTGTGATCATCCATATGGAAGAAACAGAAACTAAAACAGGTACCTCACAGATAACGCTTTACAGTTCATGCTTTGAGATTTCTTTGTATTATAAACTTGCTAAAAAGTTCCCCAGTGACTGAAATGAATGGAGAGGATGTGATGCTGAGTATCTGTTCATGTAAAACTAAATCCCAAAACTTTTAACACTACAGTAATGCCTTAATATGGCAATGTCTGTGAGGCTTGCGAAGCAGCGCTTGGGGAAATAAAAAAGCTCTGGAGAAGTAATAGGGAACCTATATAATTTTCACTGAATTGAAATGCTTTCATCACAGCCTTATTAGGCCACATTGCAAAATACATTAAAAATTCACTTAAAGAGAGAGTCCACATGAGCTTGTCAAGTGCAAAATGCATAACTTTGTGTAAGGTCCTGTGCCTGCAGCACCTCTGCACACAGGTTGAGTGGCTCTTTGCAAGGAATTGAACAGTTGTGGTGTTTGCATTGAGAACTCATCGCTCCATTGCCACAAATGCTCTGTGATATAGTCAGTTTACACCTAAAATTTTCATGCGGATTGGAGGAAGGGTTTGCAAAGAAGTTCCTGAAGAGGATTTGTTTCTTTGCCTTCTCAGGAGTGCAGCCTAATAATAATTCCTTCTAGTTAGCATCCATCCCAAGAGAAAATGACAGGGAAGGTCTCCAAGGAGATGATTTGCTGTCTCAGCCAGTGTAGTCCTGCATTGTTGCCCTTCAAAAGTGTTTGACAGGCTATCTCAGAGGCTGAAGTCGCTGGCAGGCTGGCTCAGGTCTTTTCTAGGCTCCCCTGTCTGTCATGACCACATCCAGCTGCTCTTTTTTCCAGAAGAGACAGAATCTCATTTCCAGCCTGAGTGGCAAGCAGGAAACCCCGGGTCATATTTGGAGAATTCATGGGAGGAACAGCTTTTGGAACAACAGGACCATTTGGAGAAGGAAATGGAGGAAGCGAAGAAGATGATTTCAGGTTTGCAGGTAATAATTTTTGTCTCAGCCGTCATTCCCTTCCACGGGCATTTCTTTTCCCACTAGCTGGAAGTCTTGTTTGGGGCAGGGTATGCCTGTTCTCCATCATTATGTAGCATCCTTACCCAGAGAGCCCAGGGAAGGAGGAGAGATGGCTGCAGCTTCCCCAGCCCCAGAATATTTACCAGGATTACAGAGAAAAGATTGTAACGTCAGTCTGTGCAACTCAAACACAACCTTTTCCTAGCTTAGGCTTCACTAAAACTTACCGTTGGTGTGATTTGAGACTCTTATTCAGTAGGGAGGGAGAGAGAAGGATGTGGAGAGAGGGAAGGATTATATTGCTATGAAGACTGATGATCAGTGATATTCACTAATAGTAATTTAGTTAGACTGTAAGAGGGCAAGGGGTACACCGAATTGATGGTAACAGTGGAATCACTGTAGGGAATATAAAACAAAGTCTGTGTTTAGAAGGTGATTTTGTCTGTCTTTTGGTTGGAGTGCATATCCTAGCTGGGTTCACTGTCTGAGTGCCCTGTCCTGTGCTGCTGTGCTAACTCTATGTGCCATCGCTCTGCAAAACATGTATGTTACTGTGCAAAACGGTAAAGATGCAGCAGTGTTTCCCCATGTGCTGGGACTACCCTTCTTCACCAGAGCACTCAGCAGCCTGCAGGTTTTGTCAGCAGCCTGGGAGAACAGAGCAGTCTTCCTGCAATTTGCGATTGGATGTAATGCAGAGAGACAAGTGTCAGGAAATAAATCAATATTCACAGAGCTGATCAGGGATCGCACAGACTTCAGGAGCTAGGACAGACTATAATATTTGGCACATTCTCTATAAAACTATTTATTTTGGGGACCTTTTTCTTGCTGCCCTGTTCCAGTTCCTCCCTGACCAGATGACCCTCAGCCTGACGTGTTTGACTCTGCATGGGGAGTAGAGCCCCCGATCCACATGGCAAAGACCCTGAACTCTCCCAAGAATACTCCTTTCTGTTTGTGCTGGGAACCATACTGGCTTTGAATTGTAAATATTTATGTGCCAGTAAACAAAGCAGAGATTGTGTGAGAAGCATAGGCAGCCGGGCTGGAGGGTGGGGTGTGGGCGGGCAGGCACTTTCCCTGTGGACAATGGGCAGGAAACAAAAGACTGGAGAGGAAGAAGAAAAGATCGGTTCACTAGTAAAATCCGGGTTCATTATGTGCTCACTGGGAGCAAGGAGAGGCGGCACTGGAGGGACTGGCATGTTGTGTTCCTCCAGCCCTGGCCCCATGTCTCAGGAGCGAGCACAAGCAGCTGGCATTGCTGCCCTCTCATCCTATGGGAGTAGGAACAGGCAGCTGATGTTGCTAGCCAAGAAATTGCATTTGATTAATTGATTTTTTCCCCCCCCTCATGCTCAATACTTAAGAACCTCTAGTCCATGAGAGTTTGATTGAAATAATAGGGACCTGATATATGTATACCCCATACAGTGCTAAAACCACGGCAGCTTTTTATGTTCCTGTGTGGTTCCTGCTTGAGGGTCCTACAGGGAAGACTTTGGGATGCACTCAGAAAATCCAAAGGGCTTTTGCATTAACTGCATACAGATTGCTATTTGCTATTCAGCAGCAGTTGCAGATCTCTGGAAGATTCTGTTCGCAGGCAGAACCTGCCCTGTCAGCCTTGAAGTCATTTGGGGCTGCACTGGAAAGTGAACTGAAAGAAAGAGGCATGACTCTTTCCAGTGTGCCCAGTTGTATGCTATGTCCTGTATGATATGTACCTACCAAGTGCCCCGAGTCCTGGAAGTTGGAGACAAAGGTCAATGTAAAAATTATCAACTAGAGAAAACCAGTATGGTATACCCTGCTGGAGCTACTGAAGGAGTTAATACTGTGCTTCTAATAGCCTTCCTCAAGCACAGGGCATAGCTTTACATTTTCACTGTCTTCTCTTGCTTGGGCAAAAGTTCTGAATGTGTTTTGGTCTTGCCTAATGTAGAACAGAATTATGCTTCCCCGAACATCCTGTTTCTAAAGTCTTTTGTAGATGTGTGGTTAAGAGAATGGCTTCTTTCAGAAGGGGACACTTCGGTCTCATTCCAGAAGAGAAGCCTTATAACGCAAACCTGGTTCAATCTCTACTTTAGACTTCAAATCTGTGATTGTAGTAATGGCTGCCCTTGGACTGTAGCCTGAGATAGACTTTGCTCTCTGAAAATCTGGTTAGTCGTCCTTGTTTGGTCTTTTTCTGTAGGGAAGAGTATTGGCTGGCAGATGTCTCTGGGAGAGTTTTTTTCAGGGGATAAATCTTCTTGTTTATTACTGAAAAAGATCTATTAATTGTTGAGGGAAAGAAACCAGCAGAAATGGAAAATGAAACTGTTTAGACACTGATATGAATTGCTGCTAGCAAGAGCTGCAGCTAGCCTATTTTCCCTTGAAAGCCCTGAAGAGGAGGTTTCTTTTCCCATTCATCTTCACAGGCTTTGTTGCTCAATGGGTCTTTACCTGAGGATGAGCAGGAAGGGTCCTTTGAACTCTGTGAACGCGGAGCCTGCCCCGAAGAGCAGCTGGTGAGCACATTGCTATAACTCCATTCCTATGGTCACGCTGCCCTTTGCACTGTTCTGCCACAGGCAGTTGTCTTGCACAGTAATAGCCATGATATTTTACATTCAGATCATAATCCGAAGTCGCCTGGACCAGAGCGTAGAAGAAAATCAAGACCTAAAGGTTAGAAGGGGACAGATGAAGAGGGAGAAAGAGAGGGTTTGGGTCAAGAGATCTGTGCAGACTCTGTCCTGCTTGAGTTTTTTTGGGGGCAAAGGGAGGATGGGTAGGGTGGGATGGGGAGTAGACAACCCAACAGATAACATGGGGGATATATTGTGTTAGGGCTCCCATATTCTGATGTGTAGGATCTCCTTCCCTCCAGGAGTGTAAATGTCTACTTTCCTGAGACCATAATTGAGCCTGCCCTGTCAAGCCTGCCTTAGTTCATCTTTCAGCTGATGCTGGCTCTGGGATCGGTTCTGGTGCTGGGAGAGAAGTATTTGATGTTGCCCTGAAGACACATGTGGGGGCTTAGGCAATCTTTTCCTCTCATGGCTTTAATAGCAGGGCCTTAGGGAGTGGTTTTGTCATGTTTATAATTCACTAGAATGGCTAAGGGCCTGACATCCTCTTTGATCTGTGGGAGAAGGTGGGACGTGCTTTCTTCTGAAGTAGGTGTCTGGGGATGGAGAACACTGACTCTGGTTGATTCTGAAAGGGGTGACAAGATGTCATTTAATCAAATTATGTTACATTTACAGAAAGAGCTATTGAAATACAAACAAGAAGCTCGAAACCTACAGGGAATAAAGGTGAGGAAAGGGGAACTTCATCAAATGTAGACAGTAAAGCTTTAGAGTCTGCTACCAGCAGCAGCTGCCCAAGGTAGAATGCGCAGCTTCGGGTAACACTGAGTGAAAGGAGTAGAATTAGTCCTGACTCTTGCCTCATCAGAGAGGATTTCACTGCACAACTAGGTCACACCGAGAGCTTAAGTTTCCTTGTGTGCTTGGCTGACATCGGCCTCCTTCTGCCCTCTGGATGCTGCAGGTGCATGGCTGGAGACACTGGCCATAGGCCACCGAAGAGGCCCTCCAAAGACACTGCTGTTTTCTTCCATGAAAGCAAATAGGCTGCTTTTAGAGCAGGAGGTTCAGATAGAAGCACAGAAACCCCTCTGTCCCAAATGGCTAGGCTATTGGCAGGGAAATCACTTTTGGGTAAGAGAAAGGCAGAAGGGTTGAGAGCCCACTGGGCAGATGCCTATAGATGTCCTGCTCTCTTGGGCCCCTGGCAACACTTCAGCCCTGTGAGTGGCCCCACTGTGTTATGGCCACTGGTCTAGGTCACTCACTTGCCAGGGAAGGGTCTCTGCCTCGGTCTTGCACCTTCCTACAGATAACATCTTTCCCCAGGACGCTTTACAGCAAAGGCTGATTCAACAGGATGCTTCAGTTCTTCAGCTGAAGCAGGAACTGCTGAGAGCAAACATGGACAAGGAGGAATTGCACAACCAGAACGTGAGTCACTGTGCTGCTAAGGGTTAGGGGATTTTAGAAGGAGGTTGGTTGGTGGCCCTGAGGGCTCCAGCAGCCACAGGGTAGAGTTGGTGGCTGCAGCATAGTGCTTGGGTTTGTGGGATAGTGAATGACTAGCCCAAGGTCTCTGCATAGTAAAAACTGCACGCAGTCTAGATAGCGATGAGACTCACTGGAGTTTCCTGCTGCTCATTCCTGCTTCCCGTCCTCCAAGACCTTCAGCTGAAACAGAGAAGGGCTTCCCATAGTTTTTTCAATACAGTTGCATTCTTCCTTCCTCATTGTGCTTAGCGAGTGCACAGCGTCTCCCTGGAGAGAGAAGGGCGAGGGAGGAATTCTCCCGTCCAAAAGGCTGCCATGCCTAGTCACCAGCTCACTGCAACTCTGCCGATATTTGGTCTCAGGTCACCATTTAGCACAAGGGGCAAAGAGGTTGTCAAGAACTCTGTAGGAACACCGACCTCACACCTATGGGTTATTTCTGCAGGTTGACCTTCAGAGGAAAGTTGAAGAGAGAAACCGGCTACTGGCAGAATACAAGGTAATGGAACCTCTCTTCACTGGAGGCTTTGAGGGCAGCATCTGGTGATGCTGCAGGTTTGTGAATGGGACTGCTATCTCTGCCACTCAGGCACCTCTGGGAATGGTCCTGTGGGTAGTGAATAAATTGCAGTAGCGATGGGTGTTTGCAATGAGATGGAGAGATCGGATATTCTTTGTGTTCTGCCTACAGCTTTATACAGAAGACCTTTTATTGTTAGACACTTAGCAAGACAACACAGAAAATATATGATAATATATTCTGTATTGTCTTGCTAAGTGTCTAACACTTGTGCAGAAGCCTAGCAGGTTACGTTGGGTCACCCGATCGTTCACTGATTCCTCAGGAATCCGTTTTCTCTGGGACAGTTGTCTGGTGTCAGTAGTGGATCTTTGCTGGGGCGAGGGGACTCCAGGCAACAGCAACATATAGCAAGAAGTACACACATTGTGTGAGTCAGCCTGTAGAGGAACAAGATCCTGGCAGATGACAACCTCCCCTGCCATGGGAAGATGATTGTGAGCCTTACTCACTGTCCTGTTGATTTTCTGGACTACTGTGTTGCAGAAAGAGCTGTGCCAGAAGGATCGCCATTTACAGCAGCATCAGAGCAAACTGGATGACGTGCTTAGGCAGCTTTCTGAGGCCAGCTACCAACAGGTATGGAGCAGGTGGGCTGCACTGATGCCAAGAGAGCTGGCACTTACTTCGTGTTCAGTTTGTGCTGATCCTTCTGCTCCCCTCACAGGTAGATCTGGAGCAGATGCTTGAACACAAACATGCCCTGCTAGCTCACTGCATGAAGAGAGAAGCTGAAGAGGTATGGGAAGCCTTGGTCTACACATCAGACTGTTGGAGTGATGTTTCTGTCCAGCACTCTCTGGTTACCTATCTCCAGAAATCATCCACTTCATCCCAGAGAGGCCTGGCTTTGCAGACTTGTTGTCAATGCCCTAAACAAGGCAGCCAGACTACACAAAGCATCCAGCTTACCAAAGCTCCCAGCAGTGAGCACTCTGGCTTAGCCTCTTGTGTCAATATCCTAAGGGGTGAAACAGTGAGGAGAGCACAGGAGCAAGTGGAAACCAGAGACTCTTTGTCTGTGTTTTTACCTAGTAGAAAATGGGCATTATGTCACTGATGTACCCTCTCGTCATTTTGAAGTTCACAAATTGGGATATTTGTGGAGGTCCTAACGCTTTCCTAATGGCACATGCATCTTCCCCCAAACAGGTGATGGCTTACAGCAGTCATAGTGCCCAAAGCAATGGCTTCCTCCAGACAGCAGGAAAAGGAGCTGCTCCCACAGCCCACCGAGGGGTGAGTGCACCTACAGGATGTTTTCCCAGCCAGAGGCAGAAATGGACTCTAGATATCCTGGAAGCTATTATCTTGTTAAGAGATATTTCCCCTTTCTAAGACCTGTGGCTTTAGATGGGAAGAAATCAGCCTGGAGTTTGACTGACTTGTGGTCTCTTGGGCAGACAAACGACTTGCAGCTGGTTCGTGATGCCCTTCGCAGCCTCAGGAACAGTTTCAGTGGCCATGATCCACAGCACCACACCATTGACAGCCTGGAGCAGGGCATCTCCAGCCTGATGGAGCGGCTCTACCACATGGAAACCCAGGAGAGGCAAGAGAGAACGGTAAAGGCTTCCTAGGGCACTTGGCTCTTAACTTCTGCCTCTCACACACAACCCAGATCTAAGCTGCAATGAGAGCTCCAGCTGGGAAGTGACACTTTGTTCTCACTCTTTTGGTTTTGCATCCTAGATCCGGGGGAAATCACCAGCAAACAGAGCAACAAATGAGTGTAGAGACTCCTGGCCTCCCAAATCCAGTAAGTGCCTCTGAGCTCCTGCCATCCCAAATTCATTGCTTAGGTTTCCTGGGCAGAGTTTAGGGCATAGCATCTCCTTGGGTTTCTGCCACCACTGGCTTCTTACTCCCGTTACCAGAACTCACGTTCTTCCCTTTAGTGATTTGCTGTACAGATGAGAGTTCACTGCAAAGGAAAGGGGGCAGAGACAACCTAGAGCTGCTTGTTTGTAAAGCACCATCACAGTGGGAGTCTGTATGGGCTGCTTGGGCAGCACTGCAGTATAAATAACTACGATAAACAATTACCCTTGAGATGAGTGGGAAATGTGACGTTGTTTCAGCGTTCCTGCTGGTTTGCACCATCTAGTGGACACGATAACTGTACAGTTGCTGCTTCCCCTGTTTCCATCCTCAGTGTGTAGCTCCTTTCATGTATGTGTAACAGCACAGTCATTTCTGACACTGCGTTTCCTGGCTCCAGCTGCAGCAGCTCCACGTTTGCTTTTCAGGAGATGGGTTGTTCCCCAACAATTGTGCTCTTTGCTTTGCAGAACTGCCTCATTCTCACAGCACTCCCGTGATGAGCACCAGTGCCTGCACCAAAGTGTTGTACTTCACCGACCGCTCCCTCACACCTTTCATGGTCAACATACCAAAGAGGTGAGGTCCAGCTTTGCCTTGCTGACACAGACCTGGGAGCTGCTTGTTTCCCTTGTGGATATGGTCACGACTAACACAGGCTTGCTGTTCCTTAATTTGGGCATTTGATTTCATACCATTTTCTGGGGAAAATTGTCTAAAGCAGTCCCCGAGCTGATGTGCTTGTGTTGGAGCCCTCGGAGATTCATCTCTTATTTTTCTTTTAAATCCCAAAAGCAAGAGAAAGCAGCCAAGCAGTTCTATAGTGGCATGTAGTGACAGGATGCTTCTGTCAAAAGAAACCGTGGTTGTCAATGCAAAACAGACAGTGAAAATGGCTGTTTTGAGCTGGTTCTTAGTAAACCAGGAGGCAATTCTTCCTCTGAAGAGGACCTCGGGGTCGACAGGTGTGTTCCTGGAGGGGCACGCTCTTCACATCCCTGTGGCCAGGGTGCCACATGTCCCGCTAGACCTGTGCTGTGGCTCTGCATGCCGTGTAGTAGCCTTTGAGCTAAGTCTGGTAATGCTGTACCATGGGATAGTGCCAAACTCTTCCCTTGCAGGTTAGGGGAGGTGACTCTGAAGGATTTTAAGGTAGCTATCGATCGTGAAGGAACCCACAGGTACCACTTCAAAGCCCTGGATCCAGAGTTTGGCACAGTCAAGGAGGAGGTAAGTGTGGGGTTTAGCTAGCAGCCTCTTTCGGTTCAGTGTTACCACAGAACCCTGGAGGCTGTGGTCACCTCACTTCTAACTTAATGAAACCTTTGAACTTGCCCCTGAAGAGACTATTTTCACAACTGTAGATTGAGCTCCTCTTGTGAGGTGCTAAAATGGGGTGTTTTAATCCCCAGCCAGAGCAATTACATGAATATGACTGCAGTTGCCTGGGGGTGGCAGAGTCCCTTGGACAAAGGTCTTGCTATTGGCAATGACAGTCGGTGACACAGAATACACAGGGTTAAAACCCAGACTACACTTGTAGCCCTTCAAGTGGCTTCATAAAAGCTATTGCACTGAGAGACACTTTAGGCAAACATGATGTATTTTTTAAAAAAATCCTACTTTTAGAGGTTTTTTCAGAGATAACGGAGTGTGTGATCTTTATGCACTGCATTACAGCCCTGCTTATGCTCAGGCTTGTGTTGGTGTGGATTAAGTTCATTTAAGGTTATTGTGATAGCTGCTGTTTCACTAATTGATAAGACAAGTGCAAAGGGTCACTCTGATAACAGTCAGTTGAACAGTTCTGAAGAAACAGCTGGAGATTGTATTCTGGATCAGAAAAGGCATGTTTCCTGTCTTTATTTTACCTTTCCTGTCAAAAACATGCCAATAATAATCTTGATGGTTACAGGTTAAAGAAGGAGCCTAATCTGTTTTTTACCTAAAGCCTGAAAAGATTAAACAGACATCTGAACGATGGATGGATGAGGTACATGTTCTATGGGCTGTGTAGTAAAATCTGAGCTACTAGGACCTCTGGTTTGCTGCTGCTCACACCATAGCACAGTGGTGTCCAGACTCCAGACATGACTCCCTTGTTTTAATAGGTATTCCATGATGATGACATCATTCCTGGTTGGGAGGGGAAAATTGTGGCCTGGGTGGAAGAAGACCATGGGGAGAATTAATCAAGCTTTCAAGTCTTGTCACTATGGAAACCTGTAACTGGCTGCTGAGCTCAAAGAATGACCAAAAAGCATGTGTGCTGGAAGGAGTCCAATCCAAGCTGCCAAAAAGAGAGGGCTTCCCTACAAACAAAGGGTGATGTGTGAGCGCATGGACGCCTGGCATCTGACTTTCCATGGCCAAACGCAGACAGTGTTCTGAGGCTGAAATGACAGGACTGTGGGAGAGAAACACCTTGCTTTATCCTTTCAGTTAAACCCTGAAGGCCTTAACGATGCATCGCTCCCTTTCCCTGCTTCTCCATTCCTGCAGTTTGTGCTGTAGGCTGCGATCTGGGCACTTGAAGCGTGGTTTCTTGTACGTGGTGTTACATCAAGCTGCACTGATGGCAAGAAGGTGAAGCTTTGCCTTCATGAGTCAGAAGAAGCCACCAGGTTACATGAGCTGAAGGTTTGACCATCTTTGGTCCTGGACTTGCACGTGCTGCAGGAGCAGAGCGAACCTTATGGGCGTTCCAAACTGACAGTATAGAAATGTGACCTGGGGATGGAAGACAGTCTTATGGAGGCTTTATGCGTGGTCTAAAGCAAAGATCACCAGCACAGCAAAGCTCCCTTTCTCCCAAACTCAGGCTTCGGTTTCCTACCCCTGCTTTTCCCACTTGCTCTCCAAAGCTGTGCTCATTTCTGAGGCCCTCTGGGTTTGCTTTGTTGCCATGGGGACTCTGGGATCCTGGTGCTTGCTTATTTGCTGAAGGATTTCATTTGTGGGAGAGCTGGAATCTGCTTCCCTGAGGTCCTTATTACCCCCCTCCTTGTTGAGCCTCTTTCCCTGCCCTCTCTTTCACCAAAGCAGTTTGTCACTCCTGTGCACGGGCATCACCGTGTGCTGCTGTCCACCCATCGCCAGGGCCACCCAACACCTATTCACACCAGCAGGACAAATCCTGTGAGCTGCAGCACCCATTCCCTGGTACGCCTGCTTCCGGGGTGCCTGGAGGGTCTGGAAAGAACAAGCCCTAACATCTCGGAGGCTTTTTCTTTCCAGTTTTGTGGGGGTTTTGTTTCTGCGTTGCCCGTCTCTGCTGGTCGCTGTACTTGCAGCGCTGGCTGCTGTGTGCAGCCCACACTGACCTAAAGGGTCAAATGGCAACTCAAGGCTCTGCTCATTCTCAGTACATGTGGACTACATGTGTCTGTGCTTGTGCACGAGCCCGGGAGAGTGTAAACCTGGTTTTACTGTTTTATATTAACATGTCCTTTTGTAAACCTGTTCCCGTTCTTGGAATTATTTTTTAACAGTTTACATTTGTCTGAGAACTGTGGATATTTTTATACTAGTGTGAGTGCTTTCTGTATATTTATGTATGCATTATACTGTGTTCTCCTCATTTTCTAGTGGATGCTGAGATGTTTTGTATTGTCTCCTGTTAAGACAGTTCTGGGCTCATAACTTTATTTTACTATGGAAATCCAACTTGTTCCTACTGCGTTTTATACTTTTGCCAGCTTTAATATTCAGCAACAATACTATTTATTTTCTAACTGCTTCACCGTCCAGAAAGGAGCTCAAGGCTCTTATGCAGCCCTGTGCCACATTGGCACGGCACAACACAATATGTTCTGGACCATTTGTAATAGTGACTTTCTCCTTACAGACATGGTAGGGAAGTTCATCCATGGGCTGCAGGGGGGTGGGAATACATCTCTCTTGGGAAAGAAGCAAAGATTTTCTTCCTCCCTGGAAATAGTTTCTCTGTTGCATGATCTCTCGTGGGTTGGGGAAGGGAGCATGGTGCTGTTACGCTGAAATCAATTGTATTTGAATTGTGAAATTTTCTCAAGTGTTTCTTTGGGTTTTACTCATCCGTTTTATTTCAGTGAGAGCCACGCACCTAGGCTAGAATTGTATGGAGAAGATTAAGACAATATCCAAGGTCTGTAGGTGCCGGTTGCATAGCCCTCTGTGCCACTCAAAGATGAGCAGGTTGCTTTTGGAGCACTGAAGATGCACCAAGCTATGGTCAGAGCTTCTAATGGATACAACCCAGCCTTGCCCACAGTTTTCCCATGAAGGAAAGAGTTGTTAGCTGATACAGGAGACAGCCTGTTCTTGTCAGATCAGTTCAACTGACCGTGGTCACACTTACTGCCACCAGAGAGCCGAGGATTGAAACTCATATGGAAACACACGCTCTCCAGAGCAACAATGGGCTCTATTGGAGAAGGAGCAAGGCTGGACGCAAGGCTTGCTTATAGGGGCTGGCAGTCCTGTACTGTTTATCCACGCTAATATCACACGTAAGGCAGGACACAAGAAATCAGAACTGATAGCAAAGCTTTGTTCTTGGGTTTTTACCATGATAGTGAAGATAGAATTGCTGGAATTGTGACCGAAGCCGGATGGCTTTATTTCTCTATTAGTGCTGCAGCGTTCTGCAGACCTTTGCATGACTGATGGGAGGCGGTAAGGAATATTAGGCATGGGGATAAGAGGTACCAGCTGCAAAAGCTGCTGGCCAGATGTTCCTCTCTGATAAAAACAACAGATGTTACTCTCACTGCTGTAACACTGACTTCAGTGCATTTATTCTGGGGATGCGCTCTTATTATCATACGCAGGACTCACGCTTGACTGTTTTGAATCTTTATTTCTGTCCAGCTTGCTTCCAAGTTACTTTCCTATTCCTATACTTGTAACTTGCTTATCCATGCTCTGTGTAAAATTCTATTTTCATAGAAACTCTGTTTGCATTCACCTCTTCAGAAGGGCAGTTATTCCAAGGCCTGTTCTCCAGGAATGTGAAGCTTTATCTGTAAATCTAAACCAGACCTACCTGACTGGGTTAAGCCTTCCATTAGTTAACCAGGCAGATATCTCAATAAAACAGGGTTTGCAAACTGAGTCTGTTGGGTGCTTGTGAAGGGGTAGATTGCTTTGAAATGAGAAGGCGCAGATAGGGATACAGTCCATAAATAACCTGGAGTGCTTAAGCTTAACCTCCCATAGGTTTTTTCCGAGACCAATAAGTTTCCCACAGTGTTTGAGGGGGGGATACTGATGCAGACTTGGGGGGGCAGCCCCAGTGTGACCCCCCCCCCCCCAAATGAAACTCATCACAGTCATCATCCAACCACTTTATTTGTGCGTAGCGTGACAGCGACACCCCACGTTGTGCCTCAGTTTCCCCAAATTACATCCCGAACAGTGCCTCAATTTCCCAAAGTATTTTCCCCAATTTCCACCTCATTTTCTCCAAATTCCGCCTCCACTTCCCCCCAATCTGTGCCTCAGTTTCCCCTCTACACCACGGCCTCCTCCAGCCGCTCCCCCCCCTCCAGCCGCCCCCACCCCAACCTTCTCAGGTCCAAACTCTTATAACCCCCCTTCACCAGCAGCTCCCCCAGCGCCCTCCCCGCTGCCGGCGCGTGTTGCAGCCCGTGCCCGCTGAACCCTGCCAGGATGAACAAATTCTCAACGTTGGGATGGGGGCCCACCACCCCATTTTGATCGAAAGTATTAAAATCGTAATAACCCCCCCAGGATCCACCCCGGCGCAGCGATTGGAACGCTGGGACCCTCTGTGCCAACAGCGGCCACACGCAGTCTTGGAAAAACTCATCATCCACTGACAAATCGCTCGGATCCGGCTCGTCCTCCTGCCCCAAAATTCAACAGTTCAGAATTTCAAAATTTCAAAACTCTAAATTTTCATTCCCCAAAGTTTCCAAAGTTCTAGCGTTTAAAACGTCCAAAGTTCTAGCGTTTAAAACGTCCAAAGTTCTAGCGTTTAAACCCTCCAAAGTTCTAGCATTTAAACCCTCCAAAATTCTAGCGTTTAAAATGTCCAAAGTTCTAGCGTTTAAACCTCCACAATTCTGGCGTTTAAACCATTTTAATGCTAGAATTTTGGAAATTTTAATTCAAACTTTCAAATTTCCCGTTTGATTTCAATTTCCCAGGGCTCACCTCGGGGGGGCTCATGCCCCCCAAGTAGTTGCCGGCGATGCCGTCGCGGCGGAAATAAGCGCCGGTCGTATCGATGAGGAAAGGGCAGGAAAATCCGGGGCCGTCGGGGCAGTGCCAGGAAAAAATGTATCTGGACTCCCCCCACCCCCAAAAACAAGTTAAGGGGGGGAGGAAATAAATAAATAGGGTGTGGGGGCCAAAGTAAAGACCAAGAGGTTCAGCCCTTATCCTCAAAAAAAAGGACCAAAGGCTTTACCCCCCCCAGAGGATGGAAGGATTGTGGGTACCAGGGTGTCCCCACCCAAAGGTGACATCAGAATGTCATTCCCCACTCCCTAAATCACCTTTTTCGGGGCTGGATGGGGAGGGGGGGCCCTGGGAGCCCCCCCATGCGCAGCAGCTCCCCGGCCCACGCCCCGGCCGCATTCACCACAATGGCACAAGCCACGGGCTGGTACTCCCGGCTGTCCCGCATGTGGATCTGTTGGGGGGGACACAGCAAATTGGGGGGGGGGGTCACACACCCCCATGGGGACCTGCAGCAGCGGGGGGGGAAACGCACTCACGTGGACGTATTTGATGCGCGTGGTGTCGCCGTCCCGCGGCGAGGTGACAAAACCTGCCGTGTTGTTACTATTACAATGTTTATTGGTTGTAATTTTTTTGAGGGGAGGGGTCACCTCATTGTGTGTCGTTGTCCCCCCCCCCAAAATGTCTCACCTCGCACCTCCCCGGTGCAGCTGAGCACCCCCAGGGACACGGCTTTGCGGCGGAATGCGCTGAGCAGGGTCCAGGGGTCAAACCAGCCTTCGTCTTCCAAACCTGGAGGGGGAAAACACTTGGGGGGGTGGGGGGCCCAATGCAGCAGAACCCACCCCCTCCTCCCATAATGAAGTTCTAAATTTCAGGGGGCCCCCTTTCCTAAATAAAGTGAGGATGAAGGATGCAGGATGGGGGTGAGGGGGAGTTTTGGGGGGAATTTTTGTGTGTTTATTTTTTTGGGGGGGGTGTTAGGGAGATTTTTGGGGAGGGTCCGTATGTGTGTTTCCTTCTCACCCCCCCCATACCATAGGAGGCCACGGCCACGTCCTGCGTGTCCATCCAGGGGAATCTCTCCTTCAGCTGGGTGGGGGACAGCAGGGCCACCTGTACCCCCTCATCCCTGGGGACAGCAAAAGGGGGATTAAAATGTGTCCGCCCCCCCCAAAAACAAACTGTCAGGGGGGGTTGTTGTGTGTCCCCAACCTTTGGAGCTGGACGCTGGCTTCGAGCTTCTCAGCACCATCTGGAGAGGCGAGGAACAGGTACCCCGAGGGCTGGAACTGGATGTCGATGGGGGGTTCGTTGGGGACCCCCAGGTGCTCCTAGAAGTGGGGGTGTGGGCTAAAATAAAGGGGGCTGGACCCCCCCAAAATTAAACATCAACCCCCCAAGTAAAATTAACCCGACGTACGTTGATGTTGCGCAGAAATTTAGCAGAAAATCGTGACATTTGGATGTTTTCCGGGAGGGAAAACTGCTGCCGGATTCCCCCCGCTGCCAGGACGGTGGAAGCCTGAGAATACTGGAGACCACCCCCCCGTCCCGAATTAAAACGTTAATTAAAAGGGGGGGGTTCCCAAGGTTGTGACCCCCCAGGGGGTGGTGGGGTGGGTCTCACCGTGGGGTCCCGCTCCACCAGCAGCACCCTCATGCCGTGCTGCCGACCCTCCAGCGCCTTCAGCCAAAACGCGGTGGCCCAGCCCAGGACTCCCCCGCCGACCACCACCACATCGGCTTCTTCGGGGATGGGGGGACGTTGCGGGGGGGTCCCCGGAGGGGTCCAACCCCCCTCTCCGCCTCGTAATGATGGGAGTTGGGATTTCAGGGTCCGGCCCATGTGGCCCAGGGTCTGGCCAAGGTCTGGGGGGGATGTTGCGGGGGGTGACATTGCTGGGGGGGCATAGATGGAGACAGCCCCCCCAAGAACACTCTGGGACCCCCCAGGACTCCCCTAGTCCCCTTGGACTCCCCAGACTCCACCAGGGACACCCCAGAACTCTCTGGGACCCCCCAGGACCCTCAGCATCCCACCCAGGGATTCCCCGTGACCCCCCAGAATCCCTCCCAGTCCCTCCTGAACCCCGCCTAGTCCCCTGGGATCCCCCCCACCAAGTCCCCCTTAAACCCCCCCTACTCCCCTCACCCCAAGCCCCTTCGGGACTCCTCCACCTCCTCCTTCCTCCCCCCCCCTAACCCCATTGACCCCCCATTTCCCTCGGGACCCCCCCAATCCCCACTGACCGCCCCCGGTGCCCATGACCCTCACCCCCCGGCTCTCACCGCGGAAGAAGTCGGAGCGCAGCGGGGCCGCGGTGCGCAGGGGGCGGCCCGGAGCATGTTCCGGGGCCGGGACACCCCCCGGACACCTTAAGGACCCCCCTGGGATCCCCCTCGGGGGCTCCCCCCGGCTCGGAGGGCGAAAAGCGCGCCCCCAGCGCAGCATGACGGCTGGCCCCGCCCCCCCGAAAGACACGCCCCTAAACTCACGTCAATAACGCTAAACCACGCCCCTAACCACACCACCTTCACCACGCCCCTTCACACGGCCCTTCACGCCATTGGCCTGCCGCCCTCCTGCCCTTTCCCGTCCTCCCAGCCAATGGGAAAGGCGGCGGAAGCGGCGGAAGCGGAAGCGCGGCGGGCAGTGCGACGTGTGCGGGGAGCCGG
Source organism: Nesoenas mayeri (assembly GCF_963082525.1). Lineage (NCBI taxonomy): Eukaryota > Metazoa > Chordata > Aves > Columbiformes > Columbidae > Nesoenas > Nesoenas mayeri. The sequence continues at coordinate 5,500,064 of NC_137572.1, read as the reverse complement.
GCCCGGCACCGCCGCCGCCATGCTCGACTTTTTCACCATCTTCAGCAAAGGCGGGCTCGTCCTCTGGTGCTTCCAGGGCGTGCGGGGCCCCGCCGCGGCCGCCACCGCCCCCGTTAATGCGCTCATCCGCTCCGTGCTGCTGCAGGTCCGCGCCGGGCTCGCCGGGCCGCCCGGGAGGGGGAGGTGGTTGCGCCGAACCATCGGCCTGAGGCGGGGGGGAGACGCGGCCGGGACCAACTCCTTGCGGGGGGGGTTGGGGGGAGCACGAGATCACTCGCCATGGGGGGAAGGGTTGGGAAACACGGGCAGGACCATTTACCTTGGCTGGGGAGGGTAACTGATCCATTTTGAGGGGGTGGGAGGCGATATTGCCAGGACCATTTGTGTGGGGGGGGGGCAAACGACCCATTTTGGGGAGGGGGGAGACATGGGCAGGACCATTTACCTTGGCTGGGGAGGGTAACTGATCCATTTTGGGGGGGGAGGGGAGGAGATATGGGCAGGACCATTTATGTGGGGCGGCAAATGACCCATTTTGGGGAGGGGGGAGACATGGGCAGGACCATTTACCTTGGCTGGGGAGGGTAACTGATCCATTTTGGGGGGGTGGGAGGCGATATTTCCAGGACCATTTGTGTGTGTGGGGGCAAATGACCCATTTTGGGGAGGGGGGTAGACATGGGCAGGACCATTTATCTGTGGGAGGGGGAATGACCCATTTTGGGGAAAGGAGGGGACACGGGTGAGACCATTTATGTAGGTGAGCAGGGTGCAAATGACCCATTTTGGGGAGCAAAGATGGGACCCTCAGCCCCTGGGGTTGGGCTAGATGATTTTTTAGGGGGTCTCAGTGACAATGGGGGGAGTCTCCTCGTTGCCGACCCCCCTTTTTTAATGGCTTTTCCCCCCCATCCTCCCCAGGAGCGCGGCGGCAGCAACTCCTTCACCCATGAAGCCCTCATGCTCAAGTATAAACTGGACAACCAGTTCGAACTGGTGTTTGTGGTAAGCGACTCCTCCCAAACCCCCCCAAAAAGAGGTATCCGGGTGTGGTTTGGGTGGAAAAATCCATTTAGTAGCTTCCCCAAGGCGTGAGATTCTTATTAATCTGCAATAGGATTAAAACTCATTAAACCTCAAGCAGAAGCTGCGCAGGCTGAGACATCCTAATAAAACTTATTTCACTTTGACCCAAACCTATTGAAAAAAAGCCCAGAAATGTGTCATTTTCATGACTTTATACAATATTTAAACGCTTTCCCTTTTCAGCCTCCCCGATCTCTCAATCCGCACAAATTTTGTTCTGTACCTAAAAATCAACCGAAGGTTTTGTGGCTTTTTGCCATTATTTGTCAAATAATTTTCTTGGCGTTGCCGTTCAATCTGTGTCATATTTTTTTCCTTCTATTACTAAAAAATTGGGGCGTCAGAGCAAAGAACGTAGCGTGAAACCTGCTGAAATTAAAGAATTTTGGCTCAAATGGTGATATTTTCACTTCCTTTGATTAAATTACCCGATTTATTTTAATTTAACAGGTGGGCTTTCAGAAGATCCTGACGCTCACCTACGTCGACAAGTTGATAGACGACGTTCACAAGGAATTCCGAGACAAATATCGCAATGAGTTCCAGCAAAAAGGCACCTTGGCCCTCCTAAATGGCACTTTTGATTTTAAAGACGACTTCACGCGCCTCCTCCGGTAGCGGAAATTGCTTTTTTAAATTCATTTCTAATTGGGGATGGGTGGGGAAGAGGTGAAATTGGGGCTAACGAGCCGCCTCGCCGCAGGGAGGCCGAGGAGAGCAGCAAAACCCGCGCTCCCGTGGCCATGAAGACGTTTGAACAGTCACTCAAATCCCAGAAGACCATCAAGTGTATGATTGAAACGCGAGGGGAGAAGCCAAAGGAAAAAGTCAAACCTAAAAAGAACAAAGGTTCTAAAAAAGAAGGTCAGTTGGCGGGGGTGACATTGGGATGAGGGGGGATAAATGGTTGGATTTTGGGGTGGTTTTGTGAGGCACAAACGCTGCTCTGAGTTTCTCTTGGGATTTTATTCCATCAGCAACAGAAGTTGTGGTGCCGGGGAAAGCACCGGCGGGTGAGAAGCAGCTCCCGGGTGCTGGGGACAGGGAGGAGCTGAGCAAGGATGAAATCCTGCAGAAAAACCGGGAAGAGTTCTTCAAGAGACACATGAAAGCCGGAGAGAGAGCCAGGTGAGCCCGAGGAGTTAAGCCTGGCTTTGCTGGGCCTGGTTGCCCCAAGAGCGGGGCCTGGTTTGAGGTAAAACCAGTCGGATACAGGGTCAAAATTCAGATCGATTAATTCTGGAGAAAGAATCGCTCAGGTTTAGCCTTAAGTTTGGCTTTTTTGGTTAATCCGGGCTTTTAATTTTTGCACTTTCTAAGGAAACAATTGCTGCTGCTTCCCTGACTGAATCAGGCTTAATTTCGTTGGTTTTGGATAAACCAGGTATATAATTTTCACACAATTTAAGGAAATTATTGCTGCTGCTTCCCTGACTATATCAGCCAGGTTTAGCCTTAATTTCGGCCTTTTTGGTTAATCCAGCCTTGTAATTTTCACACCTTTTAAGGAAACGGTTGCTGCTGCTTCCCTGATTGAACCAGGCTTAATTTTTGTGGTTTTGGGTAAACCAGGCATTTAATTTTCACCCTTTCTAAGGAAACGATTGCTGTTGCTTCCCAGACTGAACAAAACGGGGGTGTTTTTGCTCTTGTTTCCAGCAAATCCCCAAAGCCGGAGGCGCAGAAGGAGAAGGGGAAGAAGCCCCGAGTGTGGGACTTGGGGAACTCCAATGCCAAAGTCCTCGATTACAGCAACTCCGCGACCAACGGCAGCGCTGAGCCTGGTCCCGTGGAGGAATTTGACCCCGATATGGTAAGAAAACATAATTTGGGGCGTTGTGTTTGTGCTAAAAGATCATTTTGGGGATCAACCGAGCATCTGCGGTTGGCTGAGAAAGTTCTAAAAAATGCCGATTTGCAGCGCTCAGCTGCTCCTTAAATCATAAGTTTTTGCAAAAATAGGGTATTTTCTAGATGGGGTCAACCCCCTGTGGCAAAGATTTCTGTGATAACTCCTGATGAGGGTGAGTGGTGCATTTTTCCCCTTTCACAGGCCCTGGGGGATCGAAACCGGGAGCCCGGCCGCCTGTACGACCTGGAATACGAGAGCGATGATGAAACCGAAGAGGAGAAAATTGTTCCAAACCCTTCGAAAAGCAGGTGAGAGGCTCCCGTAATGTATCTTCCAATCTGACCCGTAACGTGACTGGGGACAAATCGGCGTGTCTGTCACCTGCACGGTGGCTTTTTCTCACGGGTTTTATGCGATTTGGTCCTCAAACTTCATGTTTTTTCTGCAGCGCGAAGAAAGGCGGCTTGGGGGGAATGTTTGGGATGCTGAAAGGGCTGGTGGGTTCCAAGAGCCTGACCAGGGAGGACATGGACCCCGTGCTGGAGAAGATGAAGGATCATTTGATCGGTACGTGTGCGGGTGGGACAACGGTCTCGTATTGCGGGGATCCCGACATCGCTGACTTTCCTTTCTCTACCTCGAAGCGAAAAACGTGGCAGCCGAGATCGCGGTGCAGCTCTGCGAGTCGGTGGCGAAGAAACTGGAAGGGAAAGTGATGGGAACGTTCACCAGTAAGTCCCCACACTCCTGGTTTTGAGGTTCGGGACCGTCCCCGAGGTGTGACACATTATTTTTTTCGTCCCCAGCGGTGACATCGACGGTGAAGCAGGCGCTGCAGGAGGCGCTGGTGCAGATCCTGCAGCCCCAGCGCCGCGTTGATGTCCTGCGCGACGTCCTGGACGCCCAGCGGCAGCACCGGCCTTACGTGGTGACATTCTGCGGCGTCAACGGTGTCGGCAAGTCCACCAACCTGGCCAAGGTGGGACACGGGCCTCTAGGGGAGCGGGGGGACAATTCTTCTCCCTCTTGTGACACCTTAATTGTACAGCAAGTAGCATCTTATTTTAATCATCTGCAATAGGATTAAAAGTTGTTAAACCTCAAATAGAAACTGTACAGGTTCCTATGTCACGATAAAACCTTTTTACTTTGACTATTTAAAAAAAGCCAGAAATGTGCCATCTCCATTTTTTTAACAATCTATTAACCGCCCCCAGATCTCGTTCTGGCTGATTGAGAACGGTTTCAGCGTCCTGATCGCCGCCTGCGACACGTTCCGGGCGGGCGCCGTGGAGCAGCTGCGCACCCACACGCGCCGCCTCAACGCGCTGCACCCCCCGGAGAGCCACGGCGGGAGGACCATGGTGCAGCTCTACGAGAAAGGCTACGGCAAAGACGCCGCCGGCATTGCCATGGAGGCCATTTCCTACGGTATTTTGGGGAGAAACGGCAGCAGGAAATGGTGTTTTGGGGAGAAAATAGCGTTTGATGGTGTCTTTTTGCCCGCCCAGCGCGGAATCAGGGTTTCGACGTGGTGCTAGTGGACACGGCGGGCCGCATGCAGGACAACGCGCCCTTGATGACGGCGTTGGCCAAACTCATTGCCGTCAATGCGCCCGACTTGGTGCTGTTTGTCGGGGAAGCGCTGGTGGGCAACGAGGCCGTGGATCAGCTGGTGGGTGCCCAAGTTTGAGCAAAAACCTCAAATTTTATCAGTTTTCATGGAGATTTGGCCACCAAAAATACATTTTTTCGGCTCTTCTCGCTTCTTCTAGGTCAAGTTCAACAAAGCCTTGGCTGATCACTCCATGGCGCAGACACCGCGGCTCATTGACGGGATTGTCCTCACCAAGTTCGACACCATCGACGACAAGGTAAGGACGTCGCCCAGACACCTCCGAGCTTGTTATTTCGCAGCCTCACGATGCTCATTATCCCTTGGCAGGTGGGCGCCGCCATCTCCATGACCTACATCACGAGCAAACCCATCGTTTTCGTCGGCACCGGGCAGACGTACTGCGACCTGCGCAGCCTTAACGCCAAGGCCGTGGTCGCCGCGCTCATGAAGGCCTAAAAAAGAACCATCATTTAAAAAAACACCAAATTTCTCTTCGCAGATGTCCGAGAAGAAAATGCTTTAGTCTTTCCCCTGTAGTGCTGAACAAATGAAGGGATATGGGTGCAAGGGGTGGGGTTTTTTTTTGGATAAAAACCCCTTTTATCCAGCAAAAAAACCCTTTCCCCGCGTTCCTTTGTTGTGTTTTAAGTGACACAGGCTCCCTCGCGGGGAAGCTGAGGCCGGAGCTTTGTATTGTTCGTGCTTTTTGGGGAGTTTAAAGGCTTTTTTTTTGACCTGCTTTGGGTTTTTAGACCAATTTAGGGAGGAGATGAGCGACTTTTTGCTGTTACTGTGGCAGCTCCACCGAAGCTGATAAACCAAAAAGAACAACAGGGCTGGGCTGGAGATGGGAAAACGCTCAAGTTGCCTTAAACGTCTCCCCGGTTTGTCATCACCGGGATGCTGGAGTGCGGTACCTGGACACCGGGAGCGGGAGATCTTGGTCCGATAGTGCGAATTGTGTCTCCTCGGTGGTGTTTTCTAGGGAAAAAAGGCAAAAAATGCATTAATTTTGGAAGATAGCGGTGGCTGCTTGCTGCTTTCCTGCCCCCTCGAGTGCCTCTTGCTCCCGGTCTACGCGGAATAATACAAACCTCTTCCAACGATGTCTTGTAGCTCTTGTATCGCAGGTGTGCTCTAGTGCAATAAATCGAATGCTGTCTGCTAAAGAGACATAATTTATATATATATATATATATATATTAAAAAAAAGAAATAAACTTCAAGATTTTGTTCTCCGTGTAGAAAATTTGCCTCTGGGCGGGTGTGAGGTGCAAATTAAGCGCCAGCCAAAAACTTGAAGTGAATGGGGCTTTAATAGAAGCTTCAACATACAAAATACAGTAGAAAGACTAGAAAACTAGAGCTTTCAGTTAAAAAAGAAAAAAAAAAATTCAAGTTTTATGCTTTTAATGGGAAGTACAGAATATAAAAGCACTAAGTATGAAATTAGAGGAGCCTGGACTCCCCCAGCACACGCAAACGTGATTAAAAAGACAATCGTAATGTTAAATGTCCGTTTTGTGCCTCTTCCCCTAGACCGGGCTTAAACTGCGCAGGCCTCTGGCTTAGGCCTGTCCTAGGGAGTCGCTGGCTGCATCTCATGTCCCGGTGTTCAAGCGCTGCGTCCTGTAGGAAGGAAAAGGCTCCGCAAAGCCCGAGCGGCTGCAAAATGGCTGGATAAAAAGGGGTTGGGATGAATTTTACCTTTGATTTGGGCAGCAGCAGAGCCGTTGAGCTGTTGTCCCTCCTTAGGCTGGCCTAGGAGAGAGCAGAGAGTGCGGCTGGGTGGAAAATCAACCCTGCACCAACAGCCGCGTTCTCCCAGGTGGGTTTTACCCTTGGAACACGCGCTGGCTGGCAAACCTGCTTCTTTTACCTCATTTTTATGATTTTAGTGCGATTTTATGTTAAAGCTTTCGGTTTTCCGAATAAACGAGGCGGACATACCTGGCAGTCCGCGCGTGGCTATTTCGCCCGCCAGCCTCTCAAAATATTCAGGCAAATCGGCGTATTCATCTCCGTAGGAAATAACTTTAATCCCTTTATCCAGCATGTTCTCGCGCAGCTTTTTAAACTCGTCCACGTCCCCCCTGCGCACCAGCATGAAATGCTCCAGGTCGGATTTGTGCTTCACCGCCTCTAGAAACAGCGCCTGGAACGTGGTGTCGTCGACAGTCCAACCGCACCCCAAGAACAGGAAGGATTTATTCTCGTACAGCTTCTGTATCGCCCGCTTTAAAAAAGGGAAAGAGCTCCTTAACCACGGCAAAGCTTATATTTTGCCTAGAGAATCGAATCACCCCTCCTTGGCCACTTCATGAAATTATAGAGTCAGGCTTTAAACTCGGCTTAGTCTACGCCCGCCTAAGGAGGCAGCAGGAGATGTAAAGACGCGCTATATAGAAGAGGGAGGTCTCACCATCACCTCGGTGTTGCGCAGCACGTTCTGGTAGCCGGCTGGGTGCAGGACGATGCCACCGGGGTTGGTGTAAACGCCGTGGATGTGCAGGACGCTCAGTTTCCTCTTCTCTTGCGCCCATTCCAGCACCTGCGCCAAACGAACAACCAAAACCAGCTCAAAATAAAACATTCCATGGCAGCGTTTGGGTCAACGACAAATCAGCACAGGGCGGAAAACTCTAAATTTAATCTCGACACACTTCTCAAGCTTAAAAAGGTTGATTTCTTGGCCCCTCGAGGCTGCAAGAAGCTCCAAGGGAGCTCAATGACTGACCTTTGCTTCTAAAAGCCACGATTTGCTCTCTGTTTCCTCCTGCAGCCCTCAGCTCGTTTAAGCTTGCAATAATTAAAATGCTTATTTGTAAGGCTCTAAATACTTAGATTGAGGTCGCGCAGGAAACGCAAAGCACAGAAGTGAGTCGGAATGCCCAGAGACCACAAATCGCGTGTGTTTAATGAGTTTAATAAAGATAAGGATGGGATGCTCTCCGCTGGTAAAACGCATAATGGGAAGATGGCAAGTCTGTCTAACGGCAATTAAATCACAACAAACAGCTCTGATTATAAAAAATCATCATATTTTACCTTCTTTTCATCAGTCAGGTCAAGAGACTCCAGGTGCTTCCCCTGGTGCGCAGCGTACAGCTCCAGCAGGTTGTCGAAGTTGGTCGTTAACACCAGAGCCCCGTTTTCCATCAGATCCAGCACGGACTGAAGCAGCTGCTTCCCGGAATCTTCCATTTTCGATTCCAGGTCGTCAAACACCTCGTACAAACAGTCTTTGAAAAAGGTGGAGCGAACGTTGCTCGTGCGCTGAGGAGGGGAGAGATTCAGATCAGAGTCGCGGGCTTTTTAATCAAGTTTTGTGGCAAACTTGATGAAAAACTACGCAAATATTTCTCAAAGACGGAGCAAGTTTTGGAGATTGGGGCACACTGGAGAACCAAATTTGACTCTTTTTGAAAACCTGGAGGCACGGACTGAATATTTCCAGGCGAACAACCATTAACTCACCGGCGACAGCTTCTGGATAAGGTCATGGGCGACGTGCACCAAGTTCTTGTCTTCGTGGAGACACTTTTGGAAGCATTTGCTCTCTTCATCCTCCAGCAGATCGAAGTCGACGGCGGCGTCCAGGAGCGCCTGGATCAAACCCTTCCATGATTTCAATGCTGGGACGTGGGGAGCAACCGCGGCACTGATCCCTGTCCCGATCACCAAAACAAGTTCTTGGGGCTTCTTAGTTTTGAGGCTTGGCAAGAGCTTCCTGCAAGGCCAAGTTTTGGAAGCCCAGATACAAAGAATTGCGTGAAAAAGAGGGGTTTTTTATTTTTTAAAGCAACACCGCGCCCTGTGTGCAAAAAAAGACAAGTTAACCCTTTTTTTAAGGTCCTCGCTGTGATAAATGGGTTTAAATTTGGGACTGCAGGCTTCGCACGCAAAGAATCCATTCATATTTGTGCTAATGAGCTTGTATAAAAACACAACCAGGGACCGAAATCCAAAATGATAACTTATAAATAAATCAGATTAGTGGGGGATGACTTGCTAGGTGAATTAGTGGCTTGTTTGTAATGATGGTGCCTTAATTTCTGAGCCCAGCCTGGAGGGGATGAAGCGTCAATACGGCCCAAATTAGCAATTCTTCAAGTTGTTGCTTGAAGAATTATAAAAAGAGCAATTAATTATTGTTATCATTACAACCACTTTATTATTAATATTACTATGACCAATTTATTAGTATGGGGAGCCTCCAAAATTAGAGATATTTAGCCCTTCCATGCAGAAAATTATTTGCCATGAAACTGCTGTCCAACCACCGCACCCAACGTGACCTTAAGCCTGGGCAGGACTTGAGCTGGGCTTAACACCCACCTAAAACAGGGAGACAGAGCAGTAAAACCCATTGTGCGTAACTGTTGCACAAATAAAAGCGTGTTTTGGGTGTTAGAGCCTTTATTCCACGCAGGAAAATACCAATGACAGGGCTTGTTCGTAACGTCTCTCTAAAGAATGACGCGGGGTTTACAGAAGCAGCGCTTATTAGGAGAAATTAATTGGAGGATAATTAAATTAACCTGGGCTTTTTTGCAGGCGGCATTCCATCTTCCAGCAGTGATTCTTTCCCCAGGCTGCGCGTAGACGCCATCCAGTTTCTGTAGGAGATAAATCACCACAAGCTAAGTCTGTGTATGTATATATATATAGTTTATATTGTATATATGCAACACAATGTGGAACAGCCCACAGGTTTTTGTCGAGCCAGCTTTTTCACCAGCTTTTATTATCTTGGTGAGGTCACCTTTGGGTTGAAAATGGTGCTTTTCTTTCGTTCTGAACTTTGCCCCCGGGACTCTCATCCCCTTCTTAACTCCTCCAAATAATAAAAGGCTTTTTCTTGGCTACAAAAAGCCACCCAGAGAATTTAATTGCCCGGGGATGAGATGATCGTCCAGCCCAATGTGACCTTAAAGTGCACGGAAACCAAAGTTTATGTCCAAAAAACTCTTTCAAGGTTTAAAATATAAGAGATTTTGGGGCAAACACAGTCCTGTCCGAAATAAAAAGGGAAGAAAGTTATATTGGTTTTAGGTTGCGAATTATCAGCTAAGTGTCAAATATCAAACCTGTTTATATATAAAACACCACACGGGCTTGTTCACCTGCTGAGAACTGCTCCCATTTTGCTTTAAATGGCAGAAAAGGAGCCATCGATTCAATTCTCTAAATGCTCTAAAGCATTAAGGACATTTCAAAAGTAATTTTGAACTGAGGACAAAAACAAATCAGCTTTTGAAATGATAGTTACCAAGAAATGGTTGTCTAGTGGCATGAACTGCAACCTTCCTTTCTATTTAATACAGATTGCCAAAATAGAAACAACCTCAGAAATAATATCTAGTTGGTTTGTGTCTTTAAAAATGTGCTTATTTCTCTTAATGACAATTATTTTATATGTAACATAAGGAAGACACGTCGGGCTGCAAAAACACTCAAAATACAAAGTATCGCAGCTAAAACCAAAGGCCAAAAATAAAGGATATGCCAAATTCTTGCTGAGGCTCACGCCTGGGTGCATACTTATAATATATATATATAATAAGCAGATAAATCATTCTTAAAAACCCCACAGAACAAGTTATGCTGCTCAGTCAACGTCAAACCTCACCCTGCAGAAACATCCCAGGAAATAAATAGAGAAGAAAGCACAAATTAATTGCTCATCAATTACTTTTAGCTTGGAGCGCTGAGAAGAACCACCAGCGAGGGTGTAATTCACATCTCCCTTTTAAATTAAGAGGTTTTAAGACGTTGGGATAAGACAAATACTATAGTTTAAAATCCACTATGTTTCAATGAGAAGAATCCAAAAGGACGTTAATGAGGCACCCTGGCCGATTCCCAAGCTTTATCCTTCCATGTGGGGACCATAATTGGATCATGCTCATCAAAATTGTCCTAAAAAAGCCAAAACCTCAGCGATTCAACAGGCGAGGAAACCCAAACGTGGCTCCTGTGCGTGCTGACAGTATGAACACAAGATCCACGAGTTAAAACACATCAGAAGTGTTTTATTTAATGCTGAGGTTCTTCCTGATCTTTGGACTCCCAGCAGCTTCATGAGAAATAAGAAGAAATGATAAAATGAAGCCTGGAAACGGGGTCTGTACCCCCACAGACTTGCAACGGAGCCTCCAGGACTTACCCTTCCCCTCTGCCGTGCCCCCTCTCACGCTAAACCTGAGGGAAAATAAAGAATAGGCTCCTTTTTATGTGGGAAAATGTCCAAGAAGGGGTTTTTTTAAGAGGGTGACGGTGCCGAGGGGGCTCACAGAGCCGAGGTGGGACTAGGCCCCCACTGCCCCTCGCCGCCATAACGCGGCCGCCCGCCCGGGCCCCTCGCCCTCCTCGGGCTCACCCCCGACCCCCTCGTCCCCCGGGCAGCCCCACAGAGGGGACGGAGCCCCCGCTGACCACCGCCGACCACCGCGGCCTTCGCGCCTCCCGGTCATGGCGGCCGCGGCCTCGCCGTCGCCATAGCAACCGCCTCCCCCCCCCCCAGTCCTCCATCGCCATGGCAACGGCGCCCCCGCCCCGCGCCGCACGCACCTGGCGCCCAGCGCGCCCGGCCTCACGAGGAGACGCCCGGCCGCCGCGCCTCGCCCCGCCCCTAGCTCCGGGCGGCGGAATGTGATTGGCTCGCTCTCCTTTCCGCCCCGCCCTCTCATTGGCTGGTTGCGACGAAGGGCGCTCGCGCGGGAGTTCGGCACTATTCTCGCGATGCTTCGCGTTGCTATAAAAGGCAGCGGGCGCATGCGCAGTGCAGTTGCGGGGTGGGAGGTTCGTGTCGTGCTGCCTGTCGGGCTGTGCTGTGAGGGGCCCAAAGCCCGGATCGTCCTGTTCGAGGGGCCCAAAGCCCGGATCGTCCTGTTCGAGGGGGCCTGTTACCCCTCAGGGGCCTTATTTTATCGAGTTCGTCCCTCGAGCTGCCTTTCTGCTCAGGTTTGTGTCTGTGCAGTGGTGTCTCCCAGCCTGTGAGGTGCTAAGAGCGGTGCTTGGACTCTGCAACTCCGTGTGGAGGAGGAGAAGCTGTTCTCTGGCTCTCCGGGTATCCGTGTGTCACTTTGTATTGATGGTGGATGTATTTAGAGACAAATTAGCCCTATTTTGTCCCCTTGCCTTGTACTCAGCCCATTTCCTAATATTCACAGGCAATCGAATACGCTGCAGGCTTGCCCACAATCAGTTTAACTGAAACACTCTCATGCCGCCAGGGGATTTCAACATGGTGGGTTGCGAATCCAGCTGTGCTTTCTTAATTATCCTCTTCCTTTTAATTCTATTGTAGCCAAGGTGGAAGTGGATGCAGCAGGGATGTCGCTCAAGGGGTTTGTGCCTCTGGGTTACGGCAGTTTGGGGGTTTCCAGGTGTATTGAGCTGATTTCCAGGTATACGGAGCTGAGTTTTGGGACAGTGGCAGCGGCAAAATCGTCCATCCCTGGATGAGATTGGGGAGGGGATTAATTGAAGGAGAGTCAGAACACAACAAGCGGTGCTGGACCCCGGGGGGGCTCAGCGCTGCTCAATCTTTCGCGCTTTGGGATTTAGGGCTGAATGGTGGCTCCTGCTGGGTGCCTGGAGGAGAAGAAGGTGACTGGGCAGAGCCTCTGGCTTTTCAAAGCCGCACACCCAGGCCTGGATTGGAAGCACACACTGGGGTTGTGGTTTGGGATGGGGGGGGACTCAAAGTCCCCTGAGACCCCCCAAATCCTCTTGAGACCCAAATCTCCTTTAGAGTCCCCAAACCTCCTCATGACCCCCCCTAAATCCCCCTGAGGCCCCCTTGAGACCCTCCCAATCTGCTTTAGCCCCTCAAATCCCCTTGAGACCCCATCAAGAGCCCCCAAACCCGCTCAAGCCCCCTCAAATCTGCTTTAATCCCACAAACTCCTGCAAGAGCGCCCCCAAATCCTCCTGAGACCCCCTCAAGAGCCCTCAAATCTCCTTGAGAGCCCCCCAAACCCCCTCAAGACCACCCCCCCCAAATTCCCTGAGAGCCCTCCCAACCCCCTCATGACTCACCTGGAGCTCACATCCTGCAGCCTCTGGTCCAAATCCCACAGGGACTCGAGGAGGCAGTGCTGAGCATTGGTGCTGGCAGGGAGGCCGGAGGGGTTGAGGATGAAGAGGGGACAGAAATGATGGCAATTGGTGGCTGCCGCCAGCAGTGCCTGGTTGTTGTGCAGCTTGAGGCTTTTCCAAAACCAGTGGATGGAGCTGTGCAGCATGGCTGTGAAAAAATAGGGAAAAAAAATCACTTTATTTGATAAATTTAACTCCAAAAATTAGCAGAGATGGACCCGTCGGCGTGTGGTTATAAAACAAGGGAGGGACACGGGCCCGGGCATGCCGGCAAGGGCCGGGCGTGGTGACGCTGAGCTGGTGACGGCGGCGGATGTAGGAGGGGGGGCCGGGTCGGGAACCGCGCCCGGATGGGGAAGCTGGAGGAATGGCTCAGCTGTGCCGTTTGCCACGATCACATTAGGCTTCAGAGTGAACGTGCTGCATCTTATCTCTCCTAGGCGCCCCCGGAAGATTTTCCTCCTCGCCGAACCCCAGAGCTGATGTGTCCCGCTGCCCAAATCTTGCACCCTGGGTAGGCATCCCCCAAATTTCCCCTCCCAATTTCTCCCGCTCAAGCTTTTTGCTATGACTAAGCGGCGGTGAGCGCGGTTTCTGCGGGTGTGCTGGGGTCTTGCTGGCGTTTTGCCACAGGGAAAAGTGTTAGTGTGACTTGGGGGTGGTTTTATTTCAGAAGGTGCCCCTAGAGAAAGGTCCGGGTGCCCCAGAACTGCCAGTCGATCCCCATTTGTCCCCTCCGCAGGATCCTTTCCCCGCCGCCGGGAATGAGGCTCTTTCCTAGCCGTTGGCTTTTGGCTGCAGGTGCGTGTCCTTCCCGGTGAATTTAGGGAAAATTTGCTGAAAACTCTGCTCTTGGGGCGAATGCCCTGGCACTGCGTGTCCCTGTGGTGTCACCCGCTAGGGTCCTGGGGTTGAGACCCCCTTGGGGTGGTTCCCACTCTCCTAATGTAATTAATTATCCTTTTTGTTGTGCTGCAGGAGCGGTTTTGTGCCAGCAATTGGCTGCCCGTTATGGCTGGTGAGTGGGGGCTCTGGCAGTGTGTGTGTGTGGGGGGACAAACCCTCTGGCTCTGTCCCTTCCCTTGCATCCCCTTTTCTCCCCCCATGTCCCCTTTTTCGCCACCTGCATCCCCTTTTCTCCCCTTGTGTCCCTTCCCAAATGTGAGGCTACCCAGGGGTGTCAGGTGGGTTTTAGGGGCTGGTGTGTCTTTTTGGGGTGACGGTGACATCTGAAGGTGCCACACAAACCCCTTGGGGGGACCCCAGGGGGTGTGATGAGCCCACCCAAATCTTACCATGGCCTCCCCAAATCTCACCGCAACTTCTCCAACCCCACAGGCTGGTTTAAGCGGCTCCTACACAAACCTAAGCCCAGCTCAGCGGAGAGTACCCGCTCTTCTTCATCTCCCCCTTCCTCCTCCTCCTCCCGGAGCCCTGCTTCTTCGCCGCGGTCCATCCGTCCGTCCCCTGTCCCGGACATCAGTGCAGCGGACAGCGCGCGCTGGGCCAAGAGCTACGATGTTTGCATCTGTCACAGCGCCGGGGACCTGGAGCTGGTGTTGGAACTCGTGTCCTACCTGGAGGGACAACCCGAAAGCTTCCGCTGCTTCCTCCAGCCGCGTGATGCTGCGCCGGGGAGCGCGGTGGTGACGGAACTGTGCGACGCTGTGCAAAATAGTCACACGTGGGTGATGCTGATCACGCCGGGGTTCCTGGGGGACCCGTGGTGCCGCTACCAGATGCACCAGGCGCTGGCCGAGGCGCCGGCAGCCAACGGCCGCGCCATCCCGGTGCTGAAGGACGTGGATCGGCGGGATTATCCCAAGGAGCTGCGCAACCTCTACTACATCTACATGGCGCTGAAGGAAAGCGGCTTCCAGCGGATCAAGGACACTGTGCTGCGGTGTGAGTGTCCCCAACAATGTCACGCTAGCGCCTGAATTCTATGCATTTATTTAAGTAGTCGGCTTTTGAATTAATTGGTTGCTAATATGGCTTGTTTCTTTCTTCTGCAGATCTCCAGGAGCTGTGCCGGAGCTCCGTGAGCAGGATGGAATAGCGTCAGAAGCGGGACGGGGTGTCCCCATGGGTGCGTCAGAGGTGTCACCGTCACATCTGGATGTCACCGTGTCATCTGGATGTCACCACGTCCTGACAGACCTCTGGTTCCACTTTGTCCCCGACCTGGGAAGCGAAGACAGAGAGATCACCACGCAACGTTTTGCAGACAACAAGGTGGAGGTGCCATGTCCCGGTGGCCACAACTCCCTGGGTGGGGACGGGGACGGGGACGTCCCTGCTGCTCCTCACACAACACTAAGCTCCAACATCGGGTGGGTCTGGGGGCTTCAGAGCTTCTTATGGAGGCAAGGAGTGGTCTTGGGGGGTCAGACTCCCGCTAAGCTGACATGGCAGTGTCTTTGCACGTGTTTGTTTGGACTAAAAATGCAGAAATTTTACATTTTTGGGTTTATTTTAATCTGTTTTCTGTGGGTCTGGAAGGAACCTGGGGGGTCAATGACCCCAGATGGTGTGTGGGGTGATCCCTGAGGCGCGTGTCGGATCCGCTTTTGTGTGCGGAGGCAGTTTTTTGGCTTTTTGGGGGAGTTGTCCCCCAAAATTCGGCGCTCAAAAGTGTGGTGGGGACACAGGGCACAGGCGGCACCGCCGAGCCACAAGGGGGCGCCTCCTTCTCGCGGCGCCGCTCCCTCCTGTGTCGCTCGGCGGCGCCGCGCAGGCGCAGTGCAGGGAGGGAGGGGGCGCCATGGCGGAGGGCCCGCAGCCGAAGAGGAGGCGGGAGGAGGAGGAGGAGGATGAAAAATCCGGGGCCGCCCCTCACGACGGGGCCGCGGTCGCCGCTCCATTCCCGCTGGCGGAGCTGCGGCTGCGGCGGGTGCTGCGGGAGTCGGCGCGGGATAAAGCCGTGTTCCTGCACGGGGAGGTACCGGCGGGCACGGGAGAACCGGGTGGGCCCGACGCCATTTTCCACCCCCCCCAACACGCTGAGGGGGAGGCCACGCCCCCTGCCAACAGACCACGCCCTCTGCCAACAGGCCACGCCCCCGGGAGCCACATGGCGCGGCCGGGGGCTCTCCCGGTGCTTCCCCTGGCACCCGTTTGCCACCCACCCGGTTTCCTCCCGGAGAACTCGGCCTAGCGCCTCTTTATCCACCAAAGCGTGACCCCGGAGTCACTTTTCCCGCCCAGCGCTGCCCAAATCTGTCCGGGGGAGCAGGCAGGAGGCGGCAGCTCAGCGCCAGAAACTGTATTTTAAGCCTACTTTTATTACTTCTTATTAGTGTAACTCATGCTTTTGACCCTGTGAGAGCGTTTTTCGCGCTCGGTGGGTAAATTGGCGTTGAATTGCAAGCAAGATGCTAACTCTTTGGCTGAAAATACGGATGGGCATGTCAATCATGTGCTGTAAAAGGAAATTTGTAATACATTTTTAAAGTTGTGGCTCTTCCTTGCTGCCCTGAAATGGCCTAAATTTGTACCGTGACCCTCTGACCGCCCGGTCAGTGGCTTCTATGTGTCCTCGCATCACCTCGTGAGTACCTGAGGTGATGTGGGAGCATCTGAGGAGGTGTAAATGGGCTTGAGATGTCATCCTCATCCCGTGGTTCCCCCCAAAAACCACCTGTTGGAGCAGATTCCTGCTGCACCTCCTTTATTTTTGGTGGCTTGTGTGGGAGGGGGGTTTGTCCCAAGGAATTAAGGGGCTGTGAGGTGTCTGCTGTGGTTCCTGGGTGAGGTCTCAGCCTTGAATTCTCCATCCAGCGCTGGATTTATGTTTATTGACGGCTTTTTCTGTTCTTATTCCAGGCGACTGGCCCCTCTGGCGAGAGCACAGATGCCGTGATCATCCTGGAAAAGACCCCATTCCAGGAGGAGAAGCTCTCAGACCTGCTGAAGAAACACGTAAAGCTGGAGCTGCAGATGCGCAACGACATTTACAGCACCTACCACCTCTACCCTCCCCCGGAGCTGAGCGGTGAGCGCTTTTTGGTGTCCGGGAAGGGTTGGGGTGCTGGTTGTCACCTTCCTGCTGGTTCCAGAGGGGCCAACGCGGTGACGATGCCTCATTTCACCCCTTTTTGGCCACTGTTTAACAGCCGTCACTTATTTGCGGTCATCTGTGCTGTGATTTAAAGGGCTTGGACATCTGAAATATTTCCTTCTGTTTTCTTTTCTCACCAATATCAGTTAATCTGATTAAGATATTATTTGTTCCTGTAAGGTTTACTTTAAAAACTGTCTCTGCAGAGCACACACGTCAGCTTTTTCTCATCCAGGGTGTCATCTTTTGTGGTTGTATTTTCGTTGCCCGATATTACATGTTAATGATGGACAAGTACCGTGTTTGCCGAAGGGATTTAAACTCTGGTAGCCCCAGTGCCTCTCCCTGCTGATTTCATGCATCCGTACGTTCTAAAACACAATTAAATACCATGTGTGACGAGGTTGGAGAACTTCATCCCATGAGACAGGTTCTTGTTACGGTAGAAAAGGTGTCCTGTAATTTGCTCTGTGTTTAAATTCCCTGAGTGCAGTGATTAATTACGCATCGGTGTTCTCTAAACGCAATTACGGCCGAACAGGTCGAACGGTCAAAATTAATCAGAGCGACAGCCTGAAGTGAAAAGTCATGTGAATTAAATTTTGAAATTTAGAATTCAAACTCGAACTGAATTTTTGGGATGTTCGATGCGCCGTTGTGTGGCGGGTTTAGTCCGGCCGCGTTTTTTCTTTCACCAAACCTGCTGTGCTTTTGGATCAGCGTTTGTGCTGTTCCCCTTGTAAGTTGAATGCAGAAAAAGCCTCCGACTTCCTTCTGCTGAAGCTTCTTTTGAAATGAATTTTAAAACGGCTGGTAGGCAGCGGGACTGGCTCCTGTGCATCAGGATGAGAAGGAAATTGCCTTTTTTCGAGCTGAGTCACAGCTCGAGGAAGGAGCCGACGCAAGGAATGCGCCTCATAAACCGCAAACGAAGGAGGAGAACTTTCCTGTGAGGCTGCAAACGACGTCAGGACTTCTGAGAAATCCCTGGACGTTGAGCGATTGTGGGCAAAGATTTTTCTGCTCGATTTCAAGGCCCAGATGATTCAACCTTCATTTTTTCCCCATAACCTCCAGCTCCGCGCCCATTTAGCGAGGGGGATTTAGCCATTTCCAGCAAAAAGCAGTGGTGGGATGTCATGTTTTGCCACACCAGTGTAATTCTAGGGCTTTTATCAGGAAACGTCTCCCTGCGCCACAGCCTGAAGCTTATTGAAAACATCTCAAAATGAGCAAACTGGGAGATGCTCCAGCTCCGTCTCTTCAAATTGTGGGAGAAATGGGAAAGCGTGGAAGGAAAATATTCAGTCCTGCGGGACATGAGGCATAGCTCTGCCTTTTCCAGCCCAAAGATCCGGCTGGTTTTAGGCAGTGTGGAGCTGGGGGAACTCGCACGAGCTGCGCTGAGGAGGTTGATTCATCTCCCGGAGAAGAAAACTCTGATTTACACAGAAATAAAAACCACCGCTCTGTTATAACGTGTTTTCTCCTCTCCTCTTGGCAACAGTTTCCTTCAGCCCTTTTTTCCCTACATTCCCCAAACTGAGCTGGTGTTTTGATTTTTGTTTCTTGTCTCATGTTGTTTCTTTGCGCTCGTTTAGAGCAGGAGAAGGGAGAAGTTTTGTTGCTGCTCAACCTGAGCTTGTCTTTTGGTTTTCTCTCTTTTGCTGCTTTTTTGAGAAGCTACACACTTGCCTTTATTTTTTTTAAGACTGTTTTTTCTTTGCTGTTACATCACCCTGCTACGAGTGCCAGTTGAGTCCTGGAAAACAACCCTGTTTGAACATGCACACGGTGGGAATCAGCCTTTGCAGTTTTCGTATTTCGCATGACCAATATTTTCCTGTGGATTTCATGAAGCCGGGTTTGGTGGGGATGGAAAGGCAGAGTCTCGCAGCTTGTGCAGCGCCGGCCTTCAAAAAAAAACACAACCAGAAAACTTAAATAAAAGCCACGTGGGGTTTTTCTCCTTCCTGCGTTAAGTTTTAGTGCAGCTGGGAAGGCAGCGGCGCTGCCACTGTGCTGGGAGTTGCGTCAGGCTCTGTATCACACGTTAATTTTGACCAAAAGGGGGATATTTTTGCCCTTTGTCGCGGGGTAGACTCAATGCTGCCAAGTCCATGTGTGCGTTTGCGTCTTGTCTAACGCCACAGAAATTCCACAGCGAAGCTTTTTAATCTCAAGGATAAACAAGGATTGCTTTATTTTTCTTTTTGCTAAATTAAGCAGCTGATTGCTCTTTATTTGCTTTCTAGTGCAGGGGGAATCACCCAAACCTCTTCCCTTGGCTTGTTTTGTGCTGTTTTAACTCATTTGTGCGCCGAATCCATTCCTGTGCCCTTGACCTTGAGACTGAAGGACACAGCTTTTGTCCATGGTGATAACTAAGTCAATAATGTTTATTTTCTAGAGATCAAAACCACGGTGGTGTTCCCAGCTACGGAGAAACATATCCAGAAATATCTCCGGCAAGACGTGCACCTCGTCCGCGAAACCTGGGAGGACTATACCCAAATCACGCTGCCTTTTATCCAGTCCCAGAGCTTCAGCGTTCAGGTGCGGTTTTCTTCCAAGATTGGCTTTTTTAGAGCCCAAACTAACACAAATCTGTAGGAAATGATTGACGGCAGCCCGTGCAGAAGGAGGAATAAACCAAATCCTGGGTTTGCTGAGGCTATCTGTTCAAAATAAACCCCCCAAAATCAGTTTGTTGTCCATGGAAACATTCCTGGCGAGCGTCTGCAGCCGGCACAGCCAGTCCTTGACCTCCGTGATTTGTTAATGCTGGTTTTTGTCTTTAACTGCTTTTAAACAAGTGGAAGGGGAAATGTGAAGCGTAACAGAAATATCTTGGGACTACAGAGGCATCTCTGTTTTCTGCCGGAGGATGCGAAGCGCGGATTCTTTCGGGATAATGGTTTTATTGTGGTGCTTCGCTCTGGACGTGCGTTTTCCTCGCTGGAAGCGGCGAGAGCCATCAGCTGATGAGCCGCCTGTCGCATGAGGGTTTAAACTTTGGCTTGTCTGAAAAGAGCAGGAATTATAAAATAAAAGCCCAAAAGACAAACTCTGATTTCCTGTGGAGTTTCCTGCTCCACTTTGCTGCTGGGGTCGCGGAGCACAGCGATCGTGTGCCGTGCTTTCCAAAAATCACCGCGAGGGTCTAATCTGCTCTAAGATGCCGTTTCTAGGGGGAAAAGACCAGAAATTTAAGCAAAAAATGCAAGATCAATGGAGGAGAGGTTGGTTGGTCCCTAAGGATTTATTCGGATCAGTGCACAATGATCCTGAGTTTTGATGAGATTAATTAAACACTTGCCAGAGTTCCCCAGTTTGAGTGTCAAGTGAAGTTTCAAAATGGTTTCTGCCTGTTTTCTGCTGCCTGATCTTCTAGAGACCTGACTGGGGGCTCCTTTGCTAGTCCAGCACTTAAGCTCAACTTAAACTTAGAGCATCAGGTGTGTTTTGTTGTAAATGTTTCTATGCTGGGCTAAACTATCTCTTTATTTTTTGTTTTTCTATTTTACTAGCACTGAACATGCACTAATCCATGAGTTTGGACTAACTATGCCTGAGGTTTTGTTTTTCTTTTCCTCTGATGGTTTATGAATCACGTCTTTCTCTTTCAGTGGGTGTATAATATCCTGGAGAAGAAAGCAGAGGCCGATCGGATCGTCCATGAAAACCCAGATCCTTGCGACGGCTTCGTTCTAGTTCCAGATTTTAAGTGGAATCAAAACCAGGTTCGTTTGCTCCTCTTGATATTTGAAGAGACGCTACTTGTGGGATGCTCATCCAGAGGAAACGTCCACTTTGGTGCTGCTGAGAGCACAATCATTACATTTTGAGTCCTTGTTCACGCTGTCGTTAAGCTGTGATGTTGCCAGGGCCTAATTGCAGACACCACAAAACAGGCGTGATTTATTAATTAGCTTCACTTTCTCTTCCCTGTATCAGCCCAAATCTTGTCATGATGGGGTTAAACCTGAACCCAGCTGTATATTTGCTCCTGCTGAGCTTAGAAGCGACTGCTTAATCCTTCATGGGAGTGGCTGCTTGTTGAAATGCCAGTTTTGTTAAGCTCAGACTGTTAATCCTAAATTATTTCCTTGGGCTTCCTTTTCTTGAGATGTTCCTGGACAGGAAGAATCAGCCAAGCCTTGCTGTAAATCCTCGCTCGCTAGAACTGAGCTTTGCGACTTGTGGCAGAATTGCAAGTGAATGGGCTAAAAATTTAGGGTTTTTCCTTGATGTATTTCCCTGTTGTGTTCCCATTATGGTCAGGGCGTGTTTAAATTGTAGGATTTATCTTCTTTTGGGACAAAAACCTGTTTTCAAATAGCCAGTTGTGTTTCTCAAAGATCTAAAGAGCATTTATATTTTTAGAAAGCCACTAACTTAGCTGAAGCAGACAGTGATTTTTAGTTTTAGTGTAATAAGTGTAATTATCCCCAACCCTACATCTTGTTAAACATTGAATTTGGTCAGCGCTTCGGGAGACGCCAAATCCGGCTACGAGCTGCCGAATCACCTTATTTTACTGCACCGGGCTTGGCCGGCAACCCATTAAACCTCGAAAATCATTATTTATAGAACCGGTGCGACCAGCTCTTTGCGCAGAGGAAACAGAGGAAGCTTTTTGACTCGGGGAAAATCGACCGTAGAAAAGAGCTGATGGATGGATTTGCCTTTAAAGTGGGGGAAATATTTGTCATCTTGCTGTTTATCAGTCGGGGTGAAGCTCATCTCCGTGGCTTATTCCTGCCCAAACCCCGTTTATCTAAAAATTGCACTTCGAGGGGTGGTGCATTTGTCTTTATTTTGTCCTGGGAGGTTCATACTGGGTTTGACATTTAACAGGCAGCCCAGAAAGCTGCTGTTGGCATCAGATCTAAAGCCTTGATTCCTCCATCTTTTGTCACCGTCTCGTCTCTCCGCAGCTGGATGATCTCTACCTCATCGCCCTCGTTCGCCGCCGGGACCTCAAATCACTTCGGGATCTCACGGCCGAGCACCTCCCGCTGCTCAGGAACATTTTACGAGAAGGCGAGGTAAGCGTGAGGCCGGTCCCGCCTGCTGCGCTTCTCCGAGAGGCGATGATACAGCCTGATCTCTCGTGCCAAATTCAAGGCGTTTTGGGGCTCCTCATGTTGATAATGTCCTTCCCCTTGATGGTTTTTACCGACCGACGGGTTTTTTCCACCCTCTTTCGGAAATTCGGAAAGTAGTCGCGCCGGGGAAAGCAGAGATTAATTAACGAGATTAGTCAGGGGATCATATCGCATCGAGTCGCCGCCTGACCCAGCGCGCTGGACTTCGCCACCGCCGTTTTTAGCTTTAATTACACGGCCTGGTAACAGGATCGCTCTAAGTTGCCGAAGCGATAAGCGCGGAAGGGAAAAAAAACTCGCCGAGGATGCAGAAATTTTCCGTCCGCCGCAAGGTCTGTCCGTCCCTGCGCTTCCCCGTGCCCTCCCCGCTTGGTTTGCTCTCTGATGTTTGTTTTCTTCTCTCCTTAGGAGGCCATAACCAAGCGTTTCGGCATCGCTGCGTCCCGTCTGCGCGTGTACCTGCATTACCAACCCTCCTACTATCACCTGCACGTGCATTTCACAGCGCTGGGCTACGATGCGCCGGGCAGCGGCGTCGAGCGGGCCCATCTCCTGGCCGATGTCATCGACAACCTCGCCGCCGACCCGGCGTTTTACCAAAAACGTGCCTTGACCTTCGCCCTCCGCGCCGACGAGCCCCTCTTCCACAAATTCCGAGAGGCGGGAAGAGCGTGAGCCACCGCCGGTGCTTTTGTATCGATTTTTACTCTTAATAAAACCCGTCCTATTTTCCTTTTTTTTCAAACTTCCGTCGCTTTATTTGTATATTTTTAACTCCCCTTTTGTACGTGTGCGGCGGAACCTGTTGTGCTCAAATCAATTAAAAAATTGATTAACCTGTCGTGTTGCGCTTTTTATTACGCAAGGCGAGCGCCTCAATCTTCTTGACCTGAAACTCAGCCTAAATCCAGGACTAGGCTTAAAAAACCCCCGCTGTCCTCAGAAAATTCACTTAATTCCTACAACTTTACTCCTAGGTGTAGGATTGTGGCTTTCCCAGGGTTTCTTGCTGCCGGTAAGTAGAGTTACTAACCCAAATCCTCACAAAGGCGGACGTGACTGCACCTGCAGCTTGGTTTTTGGCTCGTTAGTCAAAGCGGCCTGATTTTTGGCTAATTAGTCATAATTTGGCTTAAACGAGCTTGTTGGAAAGAGCAGCCCCACCCAACCATGGACTTCTCGAGGTTTTGCAACACGTCCCAGCGCACTCGTTTAAAACAAATAAACCCCAAAGAAAGAAAATGTCTCATTTTTCTGCCCGAGCGGTGGCACGATGGGAAGGTAACGCATCATCTGATTAATAAATATTAATTAATATTCAGGTCAGGCAGTTCCCTGGTACCTTCTCGCAGCTGAACACGGCCACCTCGCTGCAAAAAAGGGCTGGTTTTGCAGTAACAAAGCCAAGATGAACCTTTTTAGGGCAATTTTCCCCCTTGTTTCGCAGCAGAACGTGTTGGATTTAGGAGCTGGAGGTTGTTGGGCACCTGGGAACCTTCAGATATTTTGGAAAAGAAGAAAAATTGATTAAAAACCACCAAATTCTTTAGAAACGGAGCGGCACAGCTTGCACACGCCAGCTGTCCAAAAAGCCCTTTTCACGTCTTCTAAACCATTATATGGCTTTAATTTCTTAATATCTCCGCGTTGAGCTCGTCGCTGTGATTTTTTGAAGCATCTTCATGAATTTTTGTTGCAAATTTTCCCCAGAATTAATCAAACTGTCAATTTCTCCTTGTCTAAAGCAAATATTCGGGTTGGGTGTAGTCATTAGCGATGGGTATAATTAGTGATGATGATTACCCCAATACCAATGATTTTAAGGAAATAAAATAGCCATTACTGATGATCTTAAGGAAGGAAAACACCCCATATTGATGATTTTAAGAAATAAAATATCTGATAGTTGTAAAAAAACCCCCCGAAATGTTGGTGATTTTAAGGAAAAAACCCAACCCCAATATTGATGATTTTAAAAAAGAAAAAGACCCAATGTTGATGATTTTAAAAAATATCCAATATTGATGGTTTTAAGAAAGAAAAAACCCCAATATTCATGACTTAAAAAAACCCCTCACCCAATATTGATAATTAAAAAAATACCCAATAATGATGTTTAAAAATGTTACTGAATATTGATGATTTTTAACATATAATACCCCAAATTTACTTTTCTTTTAAAAATCTCCAATATTGAGGATTTGAAGCCAAGGCTTTCAGCGGAGCCCCCGTGTGGGGGTGACAGTGACACTGGGTGACAATGACACCCTCGCTTGGGGGGGGACGACCCTTTGCCCCCCGAGTTGATTCCAAAACCTTGGGGGGTTAAATTCCCAGGGGAGGGCGCTGTGATTTGAGCGGGAGGGGCGCGTTTGTCACCCCCGCGGTGGGGCCGGGTTGGGGATGGCAATGCCCGGGGCGGGGGGTGACAGGACCAGGGGGGGTGACAATAGCAGGGGGGTGACAATGGCAGGGGGTGGTCCCATGGTGGTCCCTCCCCTCGCTCTGTGCGCAGGCGCCGCCGCCCCCCCCGCCGCTCACCGCCCGCACGATCGTGGGTCCCCCCTGCGCCGCCCATGGTGAGTCCGGGACTGTCCCCAAAGTGGGGGGGACACACAAAGGGACCCCCCCTGTGTGTGTGTGTGTGAACCGGGGAGGGAGCAGATCGAGGCGGGGGGGGAGGGAGAATGGAGGGGGGTGAGGAGAACAGGGGGGCTTAAGGAGAATGGGGGGGTCAGGGAAATGGGGGGGTTGTGGGAAATAGGGAGGGGGTTCAGCAAAATGGGGGGGTTGAGGAAAATGGGGGGGTTAGCAAAATAGGGGGGTTTTGAGGAAAATAGGGGGGTTAGCAAAATAGGGGGGGCTGAGGAATATGGGGGAGTTTAGCAAAATGGGGTTGAGGAAATTAGGGGGGTTGAGTGAAATTGGGGGGGTTTGAGCAAAAAGGGGGGGTTGAATATGGGGGGATGTGAGTAAAATTATGAGGGGTGAGGAAAATAAGGGGGTTTGAGCAAAATGGGGGGGGTGAGAAAATTAGGGGAGTTTGAGCAGAATTGGGGGATTGAGTAGAATAGGGGGAGTTGAGCAAAATCGGGGGGGTTGAGGAGTATTGGAGGGGTTGAGGGAAATAAGGGGGTTGGAGTGAAATTGGGGGGGTTCTGCAAAATGAGGGGTTTTGAGGAGAAGAAGGGGGATTAGCAAAATTGGGGGGGTTGTGTAAAATAGGGGGAGTTGTGCAAAATGGAGTTGGGGGGGTCAGCAAAATGGAGGGGTTGAGGAAATTGGGGGCTTGAGCAAAATGGGGATGTTTGAGCAAAAACTCTGGTGTTTCGCCTTTTTCTGGGCAGGGGGAGAACAGGCAGGTTTGCATAGGGGGTGTGATTTAGACCCCCATCTAAGCCAAGCTTATGCAATTTAGAGGTGGGGGGATCCAAGCTTAACCCCCCCGCCCAGTTCACCCCCCACCATCCCATGGTCAGAAAGCTGCTTTATTTCTATCTTTTCTTGTGATTTTTTATTCTTAATGATGATTTTTTGAAGTAAGGTTGAACCCATCCCGTCTAATGACCTGTCCCGCCTCTAACGAGCTCCTGCATCGTTAGACGCTCGCGGACGCTTTGCTGGACTCCTCCTAACCCCGCGCTTAATTATCGGTGTTGTCAAATCGCTGCTTGCACCTCCAGTGAGGATTTAAGGAGTGAAAACATCATTTAAGCCCTGGTTTAAACTCAGGACTAAGTCACCAAGCTGGGATTTTCCCAGTTTGGGGCATCCCTGTGCTTCAAACCACCAGCTGAGGTTTTCACGCTGTTCTTCGCAACTTCTTCTCTTTTTTTGGTGTTTTTTGCCTCATTTTCCTTGAGCTTTTTCTTGGAAAATCCTGCGGCTTCTTGGGAGGAAAGAGAAGCAAAGCAAAGCCAAGTTCTTGCTCATGTTTTGCGTTTCCAGCTGCTGACCCCTCGCATGTGACCCGGCTTGGGCTGGAAGGTTGGGGTTTCTTTTCGGAGGAAAGCGAACGGGATTTGCGGCGCCCGGCCGGCTTTTACACCATTTTTATGCGCCGGGATGGCGAAATAATCACAAATGAAGACGGGGCGCGGGTTTTTAGCGACACTGGCGACGTCTTGAGCGCTCAGACAGGTGATTTATATCAGTGACGGGTGAACTGTTGAGGTAACGTCAACACGGTGTATTTTGGGGTTTATTTTGATGTTACTCAGCACGTGAGCTACCAGGGCGTTTATTATCACGACCGAGCTAAATCGCTAAGCTGGGTAGGCCCAAGCTGGCTTATTTCCTTTGATATTTGCGATTGAAAAAATACATGTAAGCTGAACTTTTGGGGTTGTTTTTATTCCTTTTTATTTAAATCAGAACCTGAGCTCACGCCGTTGGAATTCCCCGCCGCGCCCCGGAGAGGCTCCGGCGCCTCCGATCGCTTCCAGATGCTCTTCCCCCCTTTCCAAAATGTCTCTTGCCGGCGTTTTTTTTTCGCCGGCCGGATCCTTAGTCCTGCGATCTGGTTGTGCCGACTAAGCCGAGCTTTAATGTATTCTTTTTAAACCCGAGTTACCAACTCGCCCTGTGGGCCTTGGTGTGAGCCGGGGCTGCGATTTGGATCTCACGTCAGGTTTTGAGCTGCTTGTGTTGTTTCCAATGTGTGTTTTTAGCAATGTTTTTTTAATTTCCTTTTTTTTCTTTAAAAAAATAGATATTTATATATATAAGCCAGGCTGGAATTTGAGGTTTGGGGTCTCCGCCGCATGAGCGAAGGGATTTTGGGCTTAAACGCGACGCTATGGGGTTACAGCTGAGACTAAGGCTGAAGGAACCAGGGGGGCCTTTGGGGATAAATAAAAGAGGATTTTGGGAATAAAAATAGGGTTTTTGGACTATAAATAAAGGGGAACGCAAGGGTTTTGGGGCTAAAACCGGCCCTGGCGCTGCATCCCCCATAAAAGCTTTAGCATCCTGGTCCTTCAGCATCGGCTTCCCAGGCTCCCTTTGCTCCGTCATTAACAAATTCGCTGCTTAATTCCCCCTAAATCTACAAGTTAAATTGACACGTTACCTGTATTATGCAAATCCAGCTCTAAGTCTTAATTATTCATTTGCCTGGCTGGCCTAAAGCTCTGGCTTTATGCCTGGGGATGCTCTTCTCTCGGAAAGGCGGCGTTTTGCTAAGAAATAAACCCAGAATAGGGTTTTTGTCTCGGTCCGACTTGCGATGCTGAACAACCCCTGGAAAACAGCGGCAATTTCTCATGGTTTTATCTCTTTTTAGGGAGGTTTTTCTCGTGGGAGGCTCATCCTTAAATACCACCGGTTTATTTTTAGGTCCACTTTGGTTAATCCAGCTCGGCGGTTTTGCTTTTCCTGCCATTTAATAGAAAGAGAGGTTTATGAAATGGTTTTGATTTTATGTCGAACGGTCAAATATATTTAATAACCGATTAATCCATGGGGGTCTCTTCCATGGATTCTTCCCCAAAAGGATTTAATGTTTAATAAGGGACGGGATGGAGCCATCAGGTTTTATTTCCTTCCACCCCAAGCTACGATGGTCCCAAATAGGAAGGTGGGCAGAGCGCAAGGCCTGAACTTTGCAAGTTGTTATTTTAATGCTCATTAACAGGAGGGGAAACTGAGGCACAGAACATGGGGGGGAAAAGCAGCAAAATTCAGTTTGTTTAGGGTGTTTTTTCCCCCCCGAGTTTTCTGGGGCACAGGGTGTTATTTTCTTGTGGTGCAAATGATCCGGCTCCTCCCATGGAGCTGGTAAGACCAGCTTTAGGCGAGAGTTTAGGTTTAAAGGCATCGCGCCGCCCTGATTTAGGCTGAGGACAAATCCCTTTGTCCCCCCAAGCATCCCCATCATCATTTCTCTGCTTCTACACCACAAAATGCTTCATCAGGAGAGTTGAACCTCATTAGCGGCTCTGATAATTCATTAAATAAAAGATCTCCTTGTCGGACACTTCGCTGGCTGTGAGGTGAAGCTTTTTTAGTCCCAAACGCAACCGGTTTGGCTGTTTTCCCCCCCCACCTCCCCCCAAAGAAGAACAAAGAACAAAACCAGCTCCAAACTGGAGCTTCACCTGGCTGGGCTGGTTATCCCCTGGGCCCCGCCTTGCTGCTAATGAGCCGGGGTAATTAAGCTGGATGCAGCTCGGCAGTGTGCGCCAGGGAAGAGGTTTTGCTTTGCGAGGTGGCTGCATGGCAGGAGGGGTTTTGTGTGTCGCGGGGGCTTTTGCTCCCCACAAATCATAAGGATTTTCCATGAGGATGTGGAATTCGGACAGTTTTGGGGGGAAAATACATGGAATTTGGGCAGTTTTGGGGAAAAAGGCACAGGATTTGGGAACGGGACGGCAGGCCAGCTTGGGAAAAGCTGGCGCTTCCTTCCTAAGAATCCGAGTGAGTTAAAAACCAGGGGGGGGGGGCGGATTTTGGTGGAAAAAAGCCAAAAAACCATTGGCACCTCCTCCTTAAAACACCCGGGAGCTCTGGGTGGTGCCGGAGGAGGTCGGTGGCTTTGCAGGGAGGTCACACGTCCCGTGTCACACATGAGGACACCTCGGGGACATTTGGGGATCGCTGGGGATCCGCCAGATCCTCGGGAAGTCGGCGTGAAGCCCTAAAGATGATGTTCTGCTTGATTTTCTTCACCAGGGGACCAGAGGACGGCGCCGTCGACCCCACCGAGCTCCTGCCGGGACCCCCAGGACGGACCGTAAGTAGCTGTGACTTTTCACCTCCCCAGTGCCACCAGCATCCTGGAATCGTCCCCTTGAGACGCGTTTCCTCCTCCTGATGCCGCGGGTGTAAATCGGGTTATTTTCTGGATGTCCCCTCCTTGTGTGGGTGGTTAATTTGGGAGAAAAGAGCCATGGGGACGCACGAGCAGGGGGATAAATCTTGTCCCCCCTCCGAGGTTTTGGGGACAAGGGGTGGGGTTATTTCTGGAGTTCTGCTGGTGCGAAACAGGATGCGCGGAGGAAACGGCAGCGAAACCTCAGGGCAGGGTTTAAGGTGCTTTGAGCCTCCCTGAGGGGATGGTAAAGGTGTAGGGGACCCCAAAAAAGGGACTTTTGGAACCCAAAGCCACCAAGACAGGAGCTTCTTATGGGATAACTCAGCCCTGGGGCTCAAAATCCCATTTTTCCCCCGGAAAGCTGCGCTTAAATCTGCGCATCACTTGAGTTTTGGTTCCAAATACTGATTTTTTTAAATCTTGTCGCCTTCCCCTTCCTGCTGCTTCTTTTGGGGTGGGGGATTAAACGAAAATACGGGGTGTATAATCATCACCCTCGTCCTGCCCACATCCGGCAAGAAATGACCTTTATTTTATTTCTTTGCGATAGGAAAAGAGCGGTTAAACCTCTATAATATAATATAACCATAATATACAACCCGCAGGATGGGCCCGTGTTTATTTTAGGAATGCACTCCCATGGAAATACTTGTTTATTCGCCACCACCCAAACTGCACCCTTGTCACCGGGACGTGTCGTCTTGGGGCTCACTTGCCAACCAGGGCTGCTTTATTATCATTTCTTTCTCTTTTATCATAAATCTTTGGCCGGATTATTGTGCACTGAGGATACCACGGGCTCAGGAAACGGCAGAGGTAATTAAGATTCCTTTCAAGTGACTCTTAAAAATAGGATAAAACTTGATGCCATGAAGCTGGATTATTTCTCCCCGTGCCGTGTTGTAGCAACCCCGCACCCGTGGGGTTGCGCTCTTGCAATTTGCTGCTTTTTGGGAAAAATAAATCCCTTTTTCCCCCCAAATTGCAGCATTGGGACACCCCAGGGTTATAAATTTGGGGATCCGTCCACATCCAGCTCAGCTCCGGTTAAAAACGTATTTTTTGGGGGGGGTGAACCGTTGGAGGTGCTTGTTCCACTGCTTTAAATATATATATTTTTTGGCCTAAATGTGGGCTTGGGAGCGGCTTGGCTGGCGCTTTTTGGGTCGACGTGACTTGGGGAAGGGGGTTTAAGGGGTTGAAATGATTTATTCAGCGATAATATCCCACCTGGGGGTGCTTTGGAGGTTGTGATGTTCACACATCAAAGAAAGGGGGTTTTTCAGATGCTGTTCCCGGCGTGGGGAGCAGGATCTGCCCGGGAATTTCCCCCCAGCAGCTGCGGGGTTTGAAGCGGGAGGTGGTGGCCTGGGGCAAACCCACTGTCTGAGGGGCGTTTGGGGACGGGGATGCTGGATTTGGGGACGGGGATGCTGGATTTGGGGGCAGGGATGCTGGATTTGGGGGCAGGGATGTTGCAGGGACCAGGGCTGCTCTATTTGTGGACAGGGATGCCACACTTGGGTACCAGGGATGCTGTATTTGGGGACAGGGATGCTGTATTTGGGGACCGGGGATGCTGTATTTGGGGACAGGGATGCCACACTTGGGTACCAGGGATGCTGTATTTGGGGATGGGGATGCTGGAGGGACCAGGGATGCTCTGTTTGGGGACAGGGATGCTGTATTTGCGGACAGGGATGCTGCATTTGAGTACCAGGGATACTGTAGGGGACAGGGATGCTCCAGGGGACCAGGGATGTTGCATTTAGGGACAAGGATGTTGTATTTGAGGACGGGGATGTTGTATTTGAGTACCAGTGATGCTCCAGGGGACCAGAGATGCCATATTTGGGGACGACGATGCTGTATTGAGGGACAGGGGTGCTGTAGGGGTCCAGGGATGCTGTATTTGGGGACAAGGGACACTGTATTTGGGAACAGGGATGGGGCAGGGGACCAGGAATGCTGTATTTGGGGATGAGGCTGCTACAGGGCACCACGATGCCACATTTTGGGACAGGGATGCTGTAGGGGACCAGGGATGCTGTATTAAAGGACAGGGATGCCACATTTGGGTACCAGAGATGCTGTGTTTGGGGACAAGGATGCTGTATTTGGGTACCAGGGATACTGTATTTGGGGACAGGGCGAGTTGAATTTGCTCTGGCAGTGCCTCAGGGCCACCTGGGCTTGTTCTTTATTGCTCCACATCCCAAATGCTTCCCCAGCCGGTGCTGGTTTTCTCCTGAGAGCCTTCACTCTGGCTTAGTTAGACCCGGTTTGTGTCAAGGCCGCACAACTTGTGTTTGCAAGCCTGGGGACAGGCTTAGATACTTATTTGCCAAAGGCTGGTACGCAAAAGCAAACAGAGGGGGCGAGAGCGGGTTTTCCTGGTGTGGGGTGATTTGGCACTGAAAGAAAGAGTTGGGGCGGATTTGGTGCTAGAATCATCTAGAATCATTTTATTATCTTTGTGTAAATGTAACATATAAAGCAGCGAGACCCCCCCATCCGTCTCTATCCCTCTTTTTCGCCGTCAGACACAGCTTGCTTTGTTCTGTGTCCCGTTGCTTTTAACACATTTTAATTGCCATTAATTCGCTTTTAATCACCCTTCTTAATTAATTACCCTCCCTGCCCTGTCAATCCCAGCAGCCGGTGATGCCTGAGGGAAGAGCCTGGCTCTCCTGGGACTGTTTTTTGTCCCGTTTCTCCTCTTTTTTACTGTATTTTGCCCCAAAAGCTACTTCGTCAGGTGCTGAGTTCCGTGTCCTCCCCCCGCAAAGACTGTGATTAATCTCTTAAAAATAGAATTACCTACTCCCAGGAGTGCACCTTGTACTTGGCCAAGTATCTCACACCCTCCCCACTCTCGTTTTTTTTACTTGGAGATGGAGCGGGGAGCAGCTCAGTTACACCATTGCAAAGCCCAGCCTAACTCTGAGCTGGGCTTAGAGCAGGATTCAAAACCTCACGCGTTTCCCAAAAGCTTTTATCCTGGCCGGTAAGTGACTTTTTCCACTTTTGGCTCCATCCCCACGGTGGCTGGTGCCAGGCAAACTCTTGAGCTTAGGCTGGGCTTAAAATGTTGGGTTTTGCAGCTGAAACCCCCACTGAGGGCTTGTTTATTTCGTGTATTTTCCTTTAATTCGTGTATTTTCCTCTTTAATCCTTTTCTTTTCCTTTGGAATTTTGGCTGGAGGGTCCTTAGGAACCTCGACCGCTCGCCTGGTGTTAGAAAACTCCGTATGAATCAAATTTTTGGTGGCTGTGGGGCAGAGAAATGTGAATTTAATTAGGAATAAATCCCTCAGGGAACCTTTGCACCCCCTGGGATGGGCTTTTGGGGTCACTCTGCTGGATTTTGACCTCATTTGATGATTCATTTTTCCCTTTTTTCCTCTTCGCAGCCGACCGGCGGCCACAATGAGACCTCCGGCCCTCGCCTGATCCTCCTCCCGCCCAGAAAAATGATCAACAAGGCTCGTGAGTCCCACAGGACAAGAGAATAAAATCCCGTTTCCCTCTTTCTGAGCGGGAACGGGGGGAATTTCCTTTGAGAAATTCAACTTTTAGGGTCGATGCAGCTTGGAGCATTCGGGGCGGGTGGTTTTTGGGGTACAAAACCAGGGTGGAAACCTGGTAAAAAGGGACTTTCTGCAATCTTGCATCCCCTAAATTGGACTTTCCAACTCCAAAAGTGGATTTTTCCACCCACTCAACGCTGCCTTTTCTCTCCCCCCTGTGCAGGAGGGAAGATCCTCGGGGTTCTGGCGCTGTTCCTGGTGGCGGTTTGGTACGCAATCTACCGGGAAGATGGGTACACACAGCTGTGAGTGGCTTTTAATTCTGGTTTTAAGGAGGTGAGGTTGGGCTTTGTGGGGATTTGGGGCAAATTCTGGTGTATTTTTGAGCTGGGGAGAAAGAGAAAGGCAGAGGGTGCTGTGAGCAGGGAAAGAGAAACACCTTCCAATGCCAGGCTGCAAGCCCAGCAACAAACTGAGCTTAAATCCGGCTTAAACCTCCCCCAGAGCTTTGCGGACACACAGAGGAGGCGGCGTCGCATGTTTTAATTTATTTCACCTCTTCTCTTACAGCTTTTACTTCCCTGCGCAAGAAAACAAGACAACGTGTCCCCTCGGGGAGGTGGAAAAGAAAGCGGTGCAGCTCATCGCCAAGTGAGTATTTGGAAAGGGGGGGGGAATGCAGAGCGAGGACACCCCCCATGTCACCCCTTTGTGTCACCTCTTCTTGTCCCCGTGTCACTGGCCCTTTGTCCTCGGCAGCTACAGCCGGGAGCAGCCGCTCTTCTTGCAGCTCAAGGATTATTTTTGGGTGAAGACGCCGTCGCTCTACGAGCTGCCCTATGGCACCAAAGGCAGCGGTGAGTCCTGGTGGCACGTTCGGCTGTCTGTCTGTCCATCCCGCCGCCCCCCTACCTGGGAGATTTTAAATTCCAAACACAAGCAGGTTGATTTTTGGGGGGCAAATGTTTAATTTTTTCCCCTCCTTGCCACGTTCGCTTTATTTTTAGACTTCCCAATGTGTATCTACCTGCCCTGGGTGGGTGCGTGGTCCCTGTAAAGACACTTCGGGTGTGTCGGGCTTTATTAAACCCCTGTTGAGGATTATCTCTGATGATTAAGAGCAGGAGACGGGGCAGCACCCAGAAACTCACCTTCTCCCCACCTTTGCTTTGCAGAAGACGTTCTCCTGCGCTTGTTGTCCATCACCCACTACTCCGTGCCCGAGAGCATCCAGAGGTGACACCAGGGGGGTGTTTGGGGACATTTTTCCGCTGTTTTTTTTAATTTGAGGTGGGGGGAGATTTGCTCCTTTTGGGCCCCAAATTTGGCCAAATCGCAGAATCACAAAATGGTTGTGGTTGGAGATGAGCTCTGGAGATGATCTGGTTTAACACAGAGGTGGTGGTTGCAGGGTTGAAACATCACCTTGAGGGTTAAAACCCCACCTTTGGGGGTTAAACCTGGCTGGGTTTAGGACAGGTCTTACTAAGCCGGGGCTTTTCTCCGGCAGGCTGAAGTGCCGCAGGTGTGCAGTGGTTGGAAATGGCCACCGGTTGCGCAACAGCTCCATGGGCGAGACCATTGATGCCTACGACATCGTCATCAGGTACGTCCCCGCGTCCCACCCCTCCCCGCCGCCACCATTGCTGCTGCTGCCACGTCCCCGTGTCCCGTCCCCAAGGTTAAACAACGCCCCGGTCCACGGTTACGAGCAGGACGTGGGTTCCAAAACCACCATGAGGCTTTTTTACCCCGAATCGGCTCATTTTAACCCCCGGAGGGAAAACAACCCAGAGACGCTGCTGGTGCTGGTGCCCTTCAAACCTGCGGATTTCCAGTGGCTGGAGGCAATCCTCAACGACAAAAAAAGGGTGAGGGGGGGGTAAAACTGAGTCTAAACCTCATCCTAAGCCCCCCAAGGATGGAGATGAGCTGTGATGTCCCTTGGCAGGTTCGCAAAGGGTTTTGGAAACAGCCGCCGCTGATCTGGGACGCCGACCCGCAGCGCGTGCGCGTCCTCAACCCCTATTTCATGGAGGTGACGGCGGCCAAGCTGCTCAACCTGCCCATGAAACAGCCACGGAAGGTCAAACAGGTACAGAAGGGGGGTTGGTGTGTCCCCCCCCGCCCTCCCAAGGGACAGGGGAGTTGACAGGTGTTGTCTCCAACCCAGAAACCCACCACAGGGCTGTTGGCCATCACCCTGGCGCTGCATCTCTGCGACCTGGTGCACATCGCTGGCTTTGGCTACCCTGACGTGGCCAACAAGAAGCAAACCATCCACTACTACGAACAGATCACGCTCAAGTCCATGGCCGTGAGTGTCCACCCCCGCTTTTTGTCCTTGTCACCCTCAGTTTTATCCCTGTCCTCCCCAGTTTTGTCCCCAGGAGCGTCCTGGTGACGCTGAGTGGGATATTCTCCCCGTGGGTCCACCCAACACGATGGATTGGCCAAGGCGGGGAGGTGGGAGGAGGAAAATATGTCCAACCCCCTTTCCTGTCCTTGATGTCCCCTTCTGTCCCCATTGTCCCCTCCTGTTCCCAGGCGTCGGAGCACAACGTGTCCCACGAGGCCATGGCCATCAAGCGGATGCTGGAGCTGGGGCTGCTCAAGAACCTCACCTACTTCTGAGGCCACTGCGGGGACAACGACTCCACCACTGAGGGGGGGACACCATGTCCTCATCACCCCCTGGGGACAGGGCTGGGGGGGCTGTGCTGGCCCACAGGTCCCTTCGGCGTTGGGGACGGCTCTTTGGGGGGCGCAGGGAGCCCCCCACGCCTGCCGCACCTTTTGCTACCGACACACTGACACTCCCCAGGACCTTGGTGGGGGGGATTTTGGGGTTGGGGGGGGTCCCTCCCAGCCGGCCTGGGGGGGCGGGCAGGGGGTTTCCCTTAATCCCCTCAGATTTAGACGAGGGCCCCACACAGGGGCTGATTTTGGGGGTCCCAAGATCCCCCATCTTGCCTCCTCCTCCCCAAATATTTAATTCCCCCCCTTATTTTTTAAATGTTCTTTTTTACCAGGTCTTAGCGCTGGGGTGACCTTGGGGACCCTTTGCTGGGTGGGGGGGGGGCATTAATTTAATTAATTTAAAAGCTTATTTATCATGGAGCCTCCATCCCCCTTGGGGACAAGTGGCCGTGGGTGAGGGGACAGGGGTGTGCTTGGCTCCAGGGAATGGGGGTGTCCCCCCGCAGGGTGCAGGGTCCCCTGTCGGGGGGACACCCAATAAAGGTCCCCTGTGTCCCCAGCGCTGGCCCTTACCTTTTGCGCCTCAGTCTCCCTTTGTCATCGGCCCATGTCCCATGGTGGGGACCCCCTGACCCTCATGCCCACAAGGTGACACTGGTGTCCCCAACCTGTGCCACGAGAAACAACCTCTTTGTATTGACTGCTACAGCGTTGGGGCAAGGTGGGGTGTCCCTCTGTCACCCGTGTCCCCCCCATCCCATCCCATGTGTGGAGATCCCCCAAAATGGCCTCTAATTATGGACAGCGAACACCAAGACAAGGGGGAGGGGGTGGCGAGCAGCTGGTGGGGGGGACACTCATGGATGTCCCCAAACCCATGGAGGGGACACGGTGTGTGGATGCCCCCCGTCCTGTGGAGGGGACAGGGGAACACGTCCCCAGGGCTCAGCAAGACCTCGGGGGGGGTTGTGCTTAGCAAATTGGGGAGGGAGATGAACTGGCTCTGGCCTCTTCCCTCTGCTGGGAGTGTCCCCAGAGGATCCCAAGTGTCCCCAGAAGGTCCCAGGCATCCCTGGAGAGTCCCAATTGTCCCCAAAGGGACCTGAGCAACTCCAGAGGGTCTTGAGTGTCCCCCAAAGGGTCTTGGGCATCCATGAAGGGACCCAAGTGTCGCCAGAGGATCCAGAATAACCCTGCAGGGTCCCAAGTGTCCCCAGAGGGTCCCAGTTGTCCCCGGAGGATCCCAAGGGTCCCTGGAGGATCCCAAGTGTCCCCAGAAGATCTCTGGAGGAGCCCAAGTGTCCCTGGAGGATCCTGAGTGTCCCAAAGGGTCCAAACATCCATGGAGTGTCCCCAGAGGGTCACGAACACCCCTGGAGGATCCAGAATGTCCTAAGAATCCCTAGAGGGTCCATGTGTCCCTGGAGGGTCCCAAACATCTTCAGAGGATCCTGAGTGTCCCCAGAAAATCCCAAGTGTCCCTAGAGGGTCCAAGCAACCCCAGAGGGTCCCAAGTGTCCCCCAAGCATCCCCAGAGCCGCTGGGGACACTCAAACGTGCGTCTGCATCCTCCTCTGGAGCGGCCGGCTGGGGTCGGAATTTTGGGACGACGACTGGGAGTGATGCGAGGAGGACGCGGAGGCTTTGCTGGCCTTGTCGAAGGGGACGTAGGCGTCCTGCTTGCCGCCGCCACCGCTGCTGACGCTGCTGTCACACTGCGTGTCCAGGAAGGAGCTGCTGTCGCTCATGGAGCCGCGCTGGAACTCGCGCTCGCACAGCTCGATGGAGCTGCTGCCCACCCCCAGCACCAGCCGCTGCCCGTAGTCGAAGAGGCGGCTCTGCCCGCTCAGCGTGCTGTAGATGTTGGTGAAGGACATCCCGGTGGGGACGCGCTGCTTGGGGACACCGCCGGCCCGCAGGTCACCCCCCCCCGGGACGCCCGACAGCGAGATGCTGGGGGTGGAGTGATGCTCCTTGAAGGTGTTGACGCTGTAGTAGCCGTTGGTGGGGTCCTGGCGAGGGGGTAAAAGTGGGTGTTGGGGGACACTGGGTGGGGGGGACATAAGGTTTTGGGGGGGTGCCCACCTGCTATGTGGACCCCGGTGCGTGGGGCACCCGCTTGGGTGAGGATGTTGCCAACCCCTCCTGTGTTGTGCCTCCAAATTGGGGCAGAAAGGGACATATGGGATAGTTACCCCCCCAAAAAATTTGGGCAGAAGGGGATATGGGGGATGGTTACTCCCCCAAATTGGGATAGAAGGGGACATGGGCACCCCTTGGACCCCTAAATCAAAGCAGAGGGGGACGTGGGTGCCACTTACCCCCCCTCCAAAACTGGGGCTTTAGGGGACATGGGTGACATCCCTCCAAATTGCGGCCAGAAGGGGACATGGGTGTCACCCCATCCCCCCCCCCCCCCCCCACCCCCCCAATTGAAGA
Source organism: Nesoenas mayeri (assembly GCF_963082525.1). NCBI lineage: Eukaryota > Metazoa > Chordata > Aves > Columbiformes > Columbidae > Nesoenas > Nesoenas mayeri. The sequence goes on along the minus strand of NC_137572.1, from coordinate 5,462,748 downwards.
AAAGGGGACGTGGGTGCCACTTACCCCCCTCCGAAACTGGGGCTTTAGGGGACATGGGTGACATCCCTCCAAATTGCGGCCAGAAGGGGACACGGGTGTCACCACCACCACCCCCCCCCCACCCCCCCCCCCCGCCCCCCCTCAAATTGAAGAAAAGGGGACTTGGGTGACATTTACCCCCCCCCAGATCAGGACAGAAGGGGACCTGGTGTGGCTTCGAGCCCCCTCCCAGGCTTGGGGACAGACTGGGGGGGTTTGGGGCCGTGTCCCCAAGGTCCATCTCACCTTCAGGTTCTGAAACTCCTTCTCCTCCTCCTTGAGCACCTCAAGCTGCTTCAGCACCGAGTCCTGCGGGAACTCCCCCCGCTCCAGCTGCCAAAGGACACGGTGGGGGGGGGGGATGTGTGGCAGCACCGCTGTCACCCCCTGTCCCCTCCCCAGTGCTCTGTTCCCCCTCCCCGGCCACCCAGAGATATCACCCACCAGTCACATTAAGGGACATGCCCAAGGCCGTCCTGGCGGGTAGTGTCAGAGACAAGTGGCCGCCCAAAAGCCGCATCATTTCCCGGCTTAAAAACTGTATTCCCCCCCGACTTTTTAGGACTAAAAAGGCCAAAGTGAGGTGCAAAGTGAATTATTTCATCTTCCTTTCCATCCTGAACTGAACCTTAATTACCCTTCCTGCAGCAAGGTGGGGCTGTGCAGAAGGAGATCAATTATCAACTGATTTCTCAGCCTTTTTACGTTCTCCCATATTTTTCACACGGGGATCACAGCACCAAAATCCCCTTTTATCACCCAACTTTTCTGCCTTTTTAAATCCCCCCCTCTCTTTTTAAATGTTTGTAGAAATTCACCCTCCAGCAATTTGGGTTCATCTCCCACGAGCCTTTGATACAGCTGGTAAATGAGATAAATTAACACACCTGAGTTTCTCTAGGGGGAAAAAACACCCCCAAAAATCCCTTAACAGCCATTGATTTCTCATGATAAACACAAGCGTCACTGGGGATTAAATTCAGGGTAAATAAATAGTTGGTTTTTTTCCGCTCTGCCTCTTCACACCACCCAAAAAACCACTGGAATTTCCCTTCTGGGAGAGGTTTTTATCAAATAAATATCGTCATTTATTTGCCTGCATCATTTCCATCTGTATTGAAAAGGGCTCAACGCCTTCCTGTGAAATCTGTCTCTAAAAAAATCACCTAAAGAAGTCCTTATATTGTCACTTTTTACAGCCGCTCGCCTTTTCTTTGCCATTTTTATCCCTTCTTTGTGTCACCAGCAAAACCAAATTGGGGCTGAGACGTGGGGAATGGTGCTGAGAAGAGCCACTGGGCTCCAATTGAATGTTTTGGGGATTTTCTGGGGATTTTCCATGATCTGGATCATCACATCTTGCCCTGTCTGTGTCCCCAGAGGATCCCAAGTGTCCCCAAAGGGACCTGAGCAACCCCAGAGGGTCTTGAATGTCGCCCAAAGGGTCTCGGGCAGCCCTGAAGGGTCCCAAGTATCACCAGTGGATCCAGAATAACCCTGCAGGGTCCTAATTGTCCTCAGAGGGTCCTGAGTGTCCCCAGAGGATCCCAAGTGTCCCTGGAGGATCCCAAGTGTCCCCAGAGGATCCCTGGAGGATCCTGAGTGTCCCAAAGGGTCCACGCAACACCGGAGGGTCCAGAGTGTCCCCAAAGGGTCACAAACACCCCTAGAGGATCCAGAATGTCCCCAGATTGAATGTTTTGGGGATTTCCTGGGGATTTTCCATGATCTGGATGATCAAATCTTGCCCTGTCTGTGTCCTTTGTGCACAGGATGGTGACACCCCCAGGTTATTATTATTATCATCATCATTATTATTCCAGCCACAGGTGTTGCCAACTTGCACCCACATATGTTAATTTTCACACCTAAAATTCAACTTATGGCTTCTCAAGAGCGAGTTTTTTTGGACGAGCATCTCGGGAGGGGGTTACGGCACCAAATACCGCGGGTTTCGTTACCTGGAGGGAAGGGGAATTCTTACCATGAGCTGCTTGATGGTGGGATGCTCGTCCGGCTCCCTGCCGGTCACTGGCTCCTTGTGCACGATCTCCACGCGGATGTCGTTCTTGGCGGACACCACCCCCTTGAGATCTGCGCCCCGAATTAAAGACAAAGTCAATTAGCAGAGAAACAAATGCTGGAGCATCCTTAGCAAAATTAAGCCTGGCTCATCAAGGGCGTCCGAGAAACATGGGGGTGATGTTGGCATCGCCGTGCGGATGCTCCTGCCTTTGTATTCTCATGAGAGATGTTGCAGCTATTCCCCAATCCCCAAGAAAATCCTCCCCCAGCTTTGGGGTTCAGCTGCAGATGGAAAAACCCCCTCAAAATGAAGAAAGATGTAGCAAAGGCTTTGGAGGTGATAAAATCATCGAGAATAATTTGGGAGCGACTCTCTGTGTCCCCTCAAGGTGTCAGGCCTGATCTGAACAAGTCATTCGAGCCAAAATTAAACCAAAAAAGGAGCAGAAATGGCCATGCAAATCCCAGCTGAAAAAGCAAAAGAAGGATGTGAGCTCTAAAAAGCCCCAGCTTTTAAGCTGGGCTTAAGCGTCCATGCTGGCTCTTGCCTCCCCAGACCCAAAATCACCTTAAATTGCTGTTTTTTCACATCTACCTCCAGCCAAAGGAACTGCGGTGCCCTCCAATCTCAGCCTAGCAAAGCCTGGGCCGGGTTTATCTCTAAACCCGGCTGAATCACGCAGCTCCAGCCTGGGATTAATCCATCCCAGTGTCCCCTGCTGTCACCCATGGACATTTCCAAATCTCAGGGTGCAACCAAGGGAACTCAATACTGATTTTCTTACATCATTCTTCTTTCTAGGACCACATTCCTCTGTATTTAACCGAGGAGAAGCCGATCACTGCCCGGCGTGTCCCCTCCCAGGAGCGCTCCCCCCAAATAACTCCAGGCCATTAAGTCACCGAAGATACAACAACGGATGTGCAGTAAAATATATACATATATATATATTTTTTTTTTTAATAATATATATATATATATATATATATATATATATATATAATGTTTTTTTCCTTTTCCAAAGCCTCAGAGCTCCATGCGGCTGCACCCGGTGGTGACAAAGAAATGGAAGAAAAATGCCTTTTTAACCCAATTCACCCCAGGAATCCAAGGGATGTCCAGTCCTAGAAGGGCAAGTCCAGCTTTTTCCCCCAGATAATCCCCTTTTTTTTCCTCCTTCCATTTTATTTTGCCAATAATTCCCTTTTCATTTCCCAGCATCTATTCAATGAGGCAATTTGATGGCACCTCCCTCTATACCTGCAGCTCTAAAATCACTTCTATTTGTGCTCCCTGACTTCACCCCCCGCCCCGTGTCCTGCACCAAACCATTGTGATATCCCACCTGTAAATATATATATATATATATATATTGAGAAAAGGGTATTAAACCAACGAGTGGACAAGGAGGAGGGTTTTTAAGCCCCATGAAGGTTTTTCTCCCTCCTGGACATCGCGGTTCCTCCGAGCGGTGGCCAAAGAGCGAATCCCCACATTGAAATTCAACCTCTAGTTTGTATGCCCCGGAACCCCAAATTTTAGCTCCGAAGGGACCTGGTTGGGGCAGGGGGAGGGGGTGGTGACACTTACTCCGCTGGGAGCGGGCGCAGCAGAAGGCGACGATGGTGGCCATGAGCACCAGGACGGCCACGCCAGCCCCCACGGCCACCCCGATGATCACGGCCATCGGCACGGCCTCTGCGGGAGGAAGAACAACCAACATTAAGCTGGGATTAAGGTTGGAAAAGAGGTTTTCCCCCACAAAGAACCCACCCCCGGCTACTGGGGGGACATTTGGGGACAATCTCCAGTGCCCCCGATCGCTCTGTGCCTCAGTTTCCCCCCAGGAGCCAGCAGAGCAACCGCCCTCGTTAGCACCCTGTTGATGACTGAGTAATTAAAGGATGAAAAGCGCCAAAAGATGGTAGTTAATATTATTGAGAGAAATGGCGTTGATGAGAGGGAGGGATGGAGCAGGAATTCTGCGTTTGTGCCCTTTTGATTACAATAAGTTTGCATTTGGGATTTTGGACGGCGGCTCGGCCAGCAAATCTGATTTATTTGCACAGATTTGGGTGTTTTCTCCCTTCTTGCAAATGGAATTTTGGGAAAAACGGGTGTGGAGAGGTGCTCGTCTTCCCTCCTCACCTGTTCGGATGGGGGACATGAATGTTGGACCATGGGGACACGCGAATGACTTTGTGTCACCCTGTGACTCATGTGGGTCTTGCCTGGTGGCAAATAAATGGTGTGGGGTGAGTTCAGCCTCTTCTGATCTAAAAAGAGCCTTTAAGCCTGGCTTAGATTGTTGTTTCGAGCGATTTGCTCTGTGGTTTATGCTGATGTTTTCCAGCTTTAGGAATTTTCTGGCTGGTCCCTTGATGTGCCACTTGTCACCAGACCCATGTGGCACTGGTAGATCCGAAAAACCAAATTCCATGGGTGAAAAGGCAAATTAATCGCCTTGAGTGATTAAGCTCAAGCTGGAGCTTGGGCAGTAGGTGCTGGAGCTGGTTCTAGTCACATCACCCTAAATCCAGCATCTTCCAACACGCCAGCAAGAAGAAATTGGGATTTTTCTTCTCTGGGTGACGTGTTGTGGGCTGGTTTTTGGGAATAGAGAGCGAAAGGGTGAGGAGACAGGAGCAGGTGGTGATGGGGATGAAGGCGATGGAGATTCATGCAGGAAAAAGGGCTGGGATGGACAAAAATCAAGGCGCTGGTGACAGGGACCTGGTGCTGAGGAGCGGTTTGGCCTCGGCTCTGGCACAGAGGATGAGGAAGGTGCGAGGGCGCTGCATCCCGCAGCATCGACCCCAAAATCCCCCAAAACACCGCGGATGCCGAGCCAAGCTGATGTCTGCGAACGACCCTGGAAACTTCTACTGCTCCCTCCTTTTTGTAATTTATTTTTCCCCTTTTTTGTGGTCTTTTTTTTGCAGCTTTTTAAGGTGTTGCCTGCCCTGCCGGGCCAGGAGGAGGCCGCCGGGTCCTCGGCTGTGACAAACGGCTGGGGACAAATTCACATTCACCCATCAGCTCAGGATTTTGTTAGTATTGGTTTTGTTTTCCGTACCTGCTTGAATACCAGCTCCTGATTTCATTTCCGTACCTGTTTGAAAATAAAGCAAGTGTCCACAGCCTCGCAACAGCCCAAGCGCACACGTCTTCCAAGCGCGGGGGTGTCCCCATGAAGGGGACGTCACCTGCCACCCTACGGCATCCTCAGCCGCCCTACAGTGTCCCCAGCCACCCGACGGTGTCCCCCTGCCCAGGGGCAGGGATGTCCCCTCGCATTCTCTCGCAGGGATGCTTGGAGCCGGTAAACGACTTGGATGCCGTGTCACCTTCCGTGGGGACACGGGTTTGTCACCAAGCGCTCCCGGCCGCCTGGCAGCCGACCTGGAACGAACCCCTGGCTCTTGTTTGCGTTGGAAGGAGCCCAAGGCTAATTTTTAAGGGGTTCATTTAGCTCTGATTTAATCTGGACCGCAGCCTCTGCCTATAAATCATGGCTTAATGAGAACAATCCACCTGCCTGCCCTGGCATTTAATAAAATCAGAGAGACCTGGAGGCTCTCCAGGAGCTACGAGTTTCTCACAAATCCATCTCCCTCCCTTGCCATTGAATGGAAACCCCCTGGTCATCCCCTGGGTGGGTAAAACACGTTGCCACCAGCCCAAAAACCTCCCTACCACTCACTCCCGATGCTGCGGAGCAGCGGGATTTGGTAGGAGAGGTTGTTCCTGTGTCTCTGAGGTTTGAAATGATCCTCCAGTTTCAGCAGAACAGGCAGAAATGGGGTGATACCATCTCAAGACATGGGACTTTGCAGTGCTCGTCCCATGTCCCAACCCTCTGCCAAGACCAGGCATCCCAAGGATGCATCTATCACGGTCGGAGAATCCTCACCATCCTTCCTAATTTCCATTTTCCATCCCAAAATTGCTTTTTCTGACCCTCTCGCAGCATCTCCCCGGTTCCTGCTGCCCACCTTGTTCTTTGAGCCGGATGATCTCGGTGTCGGAGCCGAAGCTGTTCCAAGCGGTGCAGTTGTAAATGGTTTGGAAATCGGCCCGCACGATGTTGCTGATGGTCAACGTGGAGATGACGCCCTCATCCGTGCTCACCGTCTCCACCGTGTAGCGCCCGGAGGTCCCCGACTCCAGAACGTTCTCCTTCCAGGACCAAGCCTGCCGAGAAAGTGAAGGGTCAACTCAGGGAAAGGTTCGCCCCACATTGGGCGCCCGAAATTGCACAAGGCGCCCATTATGTGCCCCATGGGTGCTACTCACGATTCGGTCGGGCGGCGGGGTGCTGCGGATGAAGCACTTGATCTGCCCTTTTTGGCCGTGGAGGGCGTGTTGCGTCTGGGTGCTGGAGATGATGGGTGGCCCTGCAAAGCAAGGAGAGGGAGGTTGGCATCTCACACGGGTGACAGAGACACCAAGGGACATTGGGGTCTCTCTTTGAGGGGGAGGGATGGAGGACGAGCTCCTACAGCTTTGCTTTTTGCTCCTTTTCTGCAAACCGCCCCCCAAAAGCACCAGCATCTCCCCATTTTTGGCGTTGGATGGTGACTAAATCACCCCGCAGGAATCTCCTCGGTGAACTTGGCCTCTAAGGGATATTTGCTCCAAAAAACCCGAGAGATTCCAGCCCCCTTTGTCTTCCTCTTCTGCGATCTCTCAGATTTCTTAATTAATCTCCCCCCCCCGCCCCAGGATCACCCCAAAATCTGGCATCATAATTGCTCATTATTCACCTCTTTAATTAAAGCATATTCTACTGAGGACAAGTGCAGTTGGGTCCTGAGCCCTGGTCTCTGGGATGGTCGGAATGGGAGAGTTTTCTCATCCTCCCATCGATTCGTCCTTTGTGGATTGGAGAAATTTTGCCCATTTTGAGGCATTCCTCTAAGTCTAAGGGATTTGGGGTGAAGTGAGGAGAAATGATCAGTCTGGGTGTTCCTGACTGATTCTCATCCAAATTGCCCATTTATTGACGGAGCTCATGAAAATGGACCAAAAAATATGTTCTTCTAAGCTTCTTGGCTAAGGAAACATGTGGTGCGTTATCCTCCTGCCCCGATGAACCCAAAGCCAAGAGCACTGATGGGATCTGTAGGCCAGGTCTAAATAATAATAATAATAATAAATCCCATCTTCTTTCTATTTTAACAGTTGTATGTCACTTATAAATCCTGGAGGCTCTCCAAGACTGGGTGACGGCTCGAGAAAAATGGCTTAATAATCATTAAAAGGCTCATTTTCCCCAAGGAGAGCGGATTTTAAATGACACGAATGCCAATGGCTTTGAGTTTTATTATTGCTTTAGGAGTTCCGAGTTGAGGGCTTATCATCATGATAACAGCCGACGACTAAAAGACCATTTGTGAGATGAACATGCCCAGAAATAACAGCACCAAGTTACAGCCTCTTTGATTCTCCACCAGGCTCTGGCTCCGTATGATCTTGGCGTGACACAGCCCACGGGCAGGAAAAAAAGGCTTTAAACGACGTTGCTATGGATATAAATGATGGAGTTATTGGTCGTGGTTATTTTTAGAGCGCCGGTACCAATTTTATTTGCGTGGTCCTGGTGGCCGGCACAAAAGAGAAGGTGGCACATTGACTCAGGAGCCCTGGAGTAATGGAAGAATGGACTCAATGTCTCCATCCAGACCTCTTCTCGAAAGCCTCCGTGGCATTGGGAATGGCTCGGAGTGAGAATTTGGTTTAACTCTTTGCTTCCTGAAGAAGTTTGAGAAACTTTGCCCGTTTTCTTATGCAAAGGATCATCCCAAGGTCCACCAGCAGTGGTGGGGACGTGTTTGGTGAAGCTCTCAATGGGCATGAGTTGAGGGGACACCGTGATGTTCTCCAGACTAAGCCCAGTTCTATGGCAGGCTGGGCTTGCTTATTGAATCATAAAATCATAATTCTGGTTGGAAAAGATCCTTAAGATCAACCAGTCCAACCATTAACCCAACACTGGCACTAAACCATATCCCCAAGAATGTCATCTCCTCATTGTGATGAACCCCAGCCCAAGGAGAAAGACACCTGGTCACACCAAGACAATCGTCTCACCACCCATTTGCTCTGTGAGGCGAAAAGCTCAGCACCTGCTCAGCTTCTTTGTTTGCGCTAATTCGTTGCTTTGTTTTCCGCCAGCTCATTTAATTGTAATTAAAACCCAGCAGCCCAAGTCAAGGGAGTGGTTGGGTTTCCATCCCCCTGTTGCGCTGCCCTTGGCTTCCCTTGCCAGTAGTCACCTGTCTTTAAAATTAACGCTTGAGCCGCTTCTCGGCTTATTTGTGACAGCGAGCCAGTTTGTCACCCGGGTGAGGGACAATGCAAAATTAATGCTTGATTTATACAATTCGCAGCCTTGCCTGGAGATTTTTCTTTCCATACTGAGGCTGAAATTCCTTAATTGCTGCTGTGGCCACATCATCATTAAGCTCTGGGGGTCTGGGGTGCTCCTGGGCGAGAGTGAAAGTCTGGGTCACATCTTGATCCCCAAAGAGCTCTATAGGCATATAGGAGGAGCTATATAGCACTGGTATATATATATATATTTATATATATATATATTTATATATATTTATATATATATTTTTATATATATATATATATATCCACACACACAGATATATAAATATATATATATATAGCACTGGTATCCTGACTGAGAGAGTGATTAAGCTGCTGGTCCCGGCTCCAGGCTCAATTCCCAGCTCTCCGCCTGTACAACAAGAGACAACAGCGCTCTCCGACCTTGCGAGACTTTTTGCAAGATAAATCTATTAAAGATTTAAAGATGCCAGCTCCCAGCTACTCAATAAACCCCTGTTGATAATAAGGAACCAAGCAGGTCTTAGATAATGTATTTTCTTTTTGCCTTAACCCATGCACCGCCAGGAAAACAAACGCAAAACCTGATCTATTTGTATTTCTTGCAGGGTAGGACCCTCCCTAATCCAGCTGTGGGTGGGATTTGCTTGGAAAGCAAGTATCCAAGGGGATAATTTAGTGACATGAGCGAGAGGAACGGGAGGAAATGAAGAGGTACCATTGACGGTGAGCGTCACCTCCCGCTCCCCGGCGCCGACGCGCGGCACCACGGCTCGGCAGACGTATTTCCCGGCATCCTCCTGGCGGACGGACTTCAGGGTCAGCTTGTTCTCATTGCTCAGGACCTGCAAGAGAGGAAGGGGATTTGTTTCAGGGGGAAAAAGTATAAGGAAAATAAGAGACGTGAGCCACAAGCTTCAGGGCAGCCCAGAGAAAATGAAGCGGGTGAGCCCAAGTCGTACGTGGTGTAGGAACACAAGGAAAAAAATGACAAAGTGTTTTGGAAATGTAAATCCTGTGGATTTCAAACCCAGAAATGGCGGGAGATCAACATGGAGAGCTGGAAATTGTGTCTGGACAGCCAGGGAAATCCCAGCTGCTTTTGGCAAGCCCCAACTTGGAAAATCGCTGGAGCAGAAGGATTGGGCTGAGGCTGTATTGAGAAAATAAAACGTAGCGGGTCTAAAATAAATGGTGGCTTTTGGAGCAACACGTTTTGGTGCTGGAAACGTGTGGCTGGGGGTTAATTCCTCCCAGTTGTCCCTCTGTCCCCCAGGGCTTTGAGTCCCCTGTAGCAAGAAAGATGGGATTTTCACCCCTAACCTGGCACAAGGCAGAGACAGCAAGTGTCAGATCCTATTTAAACCCACAGTTTTAGCACCAGCTACAAAGATTTCCATGAAAATATTTGTGTTTACTTGGCCTTGCACTCTTGTCTGTCTCTGATTTGTTTCCTTCTGGGGAGGCAGAAAGTGCTCCAAAAGTGGGGGTGATGTGAGGAGGCTCAGTCTGTTCATCTCGCTCCTCTGAGCCCGGCTCTGGATAAAACCCAGTCTTGAGCTGAGTAAATCAGCCTTTAGGACAGACAAAGCTGAAAGATTCTTTTCAACCCCAGATCTGGGTGTGTCTTCTGGGCGATTTTAATGCCTCAACCCTCCTTGAGCTCCTTAGCGTGGCTTTGCTGAGCTCTCCTGTCTGCAAAGCGGATCTTGTACCTCCCTGGGCTGACTGAGCTGAGATTAATATTTGCAAAGCTCCTTAACACTCTTCAGGACAAAAGGGACATGGAGAAGTTCACTGGGCTGGATCCAGGCTCCCAAATGAGGAGCTTCACGCAACATTTCATATCCCAAATATGCCAGTTCTTACCACGCCTGAGCCTCGCTTCATCCAGACGATGGTGAGGGACGGGTTCCCGGTCCAGGCGCAGTTGAAGACGGCATCAGAGCCCAGGTCAACGAGGAGGGACTGTGGTTCTGTCGCCATCCGGGGCCCAACTGCAGAGAGGAGACCGGCGTTACTCCCGGTGACGGGCTGTGGCAACCAGAACCATCAAACCAAAGAGGTCACCGTGTCAGAAGAAGCAGTGGTAGGTCTTGATGGACCTTTTGTGGGTCACGGCTATGTAAGAACTCCAAATAAAGAGCCTGAGACTCTCCCGCAACCCCAGAATAACCCCAGGGACCACCAGCATGAGTGAAACCATGGGGGAAATCATGGGTCCCACCACATCAAGCAGGAGGAAATTGTGGGTCCCACCACATCAAGCAGGAGGAAATTGTGGGTCCCACCATCTCAACCAGGAGGAAATCATGGGTCCAACCACATTAATCAGGAGGAAATCATGGGTCCCACATTATTCAGGAGGAATTAATGGGTCCCACCACACAAAGCTGGAGGTGCAAGTGAGCCCACTGGCTCTTGGTCACCCTGGACATGTCACATCGAGCCGTGTCCCCTTCCCATTAACTTTCAGCGGCTCTGTTGGTCCCGCTTAGCCCTGGAAAGCCAGGTTCAAGCTGATGGGTTACTTACAGTAGACGTCCACAGTCCTGCTGATGTTCGTGCTGCCCAGCGCGTTGGTGACTTCGCAGGAGACGGGTTCAAAGAAGAAAGTGTGGTCCACAATGGTTTCATAGAAGTCACCAGAGGCTTCTTTAATCACTTGGCCTTTTTTTGCCCACCTGTTGGAGGAAAAAGAGCATCAGATGAGAGGTGGATGGGGAACCACGGTGCCAGGACACAGCAGCCCCTTGACAACCAACTTCACTCATGCCTCCACATCGAAACTGCTAAAAACCTTTCCAGCTTTACCCCATTTTCACCCTCTTCTTCTATTTTTTTTCCAGTGCAAGAGAACTTTATCCCTTTGAGGCAGCTGAAATAACATCGCCCTGAAAAGCCAAGCTGGCATTTGCGCCGCCGCCGCTCGCAAATTGTCTCAGAGAACAAGCTGTCAACTCAGCACTTGAATTAAGCCGCTGTTTGCCAAACAACAAGCAAACGTGACCTAACGGGGCACCAGCTGGCAACCGCCGTTCCAGAGCGGGTGGGAAAGACGGGAGATGCTGTCAGGAGGAGTGAAACTCCAGCCGCTCTGCGCGGGGAAAGGAAAGAAAACACAGCCTGGGAAAAAACAATCATAATAATCCTCCCCAAAACAACCGATGGGTAAATTGTCTTGGGGCTCCCTCCTCTGGTTGGGGTGGGATGTTGGATGGGGATAGATGTGGGTGCTGCGGGATGGATTTGTCCCATTAGGCACTGGGACAAGTTGTGGATGCCTTGGTGGTGGTTTTGGAGAAGATGTCACCTTCAAGGTGAAGAGCATCTGCTCATGGTCCTCCCACGGGTCTCCTGCTCATTTTCCAGGCTGGAGGGAGGTTCCTCATATGGAAAAAACAGCACAAGTGACACATTCCGAAGGTTTGGATGGTCAATGATGCTTTGGTGATTATTTATAAATAATTGGTGTAATTATTTATAAACAGAATCTGAATAAAACGGAGCCGAGAAGACATGGAAGATGCTCCAGCAGCCCCATGCGCTGCTTTGGCTCTTTGGGATTTCTTCCTAATGTCTCACCTCTTTCCCCACATGGGTATTTCTTCTCTTCCAGGTTGATTTATATTTTATTTCCTTCTTCATATTTCTAACCTGCTTTTTATTGCTGTTTTTCACTGGGGGCAGTGCCCAGTGCCTCCCAATTCAGTATCTTCTGGAAATTGAATCAGTCAGGGTGATGGAGAAAGACAGATTTCAACCAATATTTCAATCCCGGCTTCAAAGGAATTACTAGAGACAGCAGCAAAAAACCCAATAATTAAAGAATAAAAAACCCCACATCTGTACTGTGTCCTTTGAACGGAAGGTGGGACTTAAATCCATAGTTCTGGCTATGCAGATCCTTTCTAAGGAGCTGCTTTTTGCCACACGTGTTCCTTGAACCAGAACTCTCAGCAGATTGGCTGCAACCCGGGGAAGCGGCGTGTATCGTAATTTTTAATTAAACAAGGCGAAATAAAGCACTTGCTTGCCATATAAATTGTGTTTACTAAGAACAGCTTAAAACAGATAAATATTTTCTTGGACGCATTTTAATTGCTTAATAAAAGTAGTGAGAACACCCACAAATACCTTAAATAAATGCGTGGCTGATGGAATGAATTAATTAACGTTTCATTCCTGGGAATGGCTATTAATTGTGAGAAACTGCTCAGAGAATGGGTTTTCTTGCTTTATTGCCAACGGTACCTTCAGTTTGGAATTGAAGTGCCATAACGAGAGCCGTCCCCATGGGAGTGTCACCCTGTCCCCCTTCATGGGACGATGATGGAGAAGGATGGTCCTTCATGGACGATGAGCAGAGTCCAAGATGGGCAAGGATGGTCCTTCATGGACGATAGGCATGGTCCAAGATGGGCAAGGATAGTGGGTGGCTCATGGTGGCAGCTCCACCTTTGCTGAGCATCACCCTTGAAATGATTGAAGGAGCGACATGGTCCGAGTGGTGTCACCAACACTCCCGCACGGCTCCGGCGTGATGTATGGTCCAAATTATGTCTTTATTAGGAGTAAATTTCCATAATGGTGATCTATGGGGTTGTCCCTCTCCTCCTGCCAGCTCCCTTCCTAATGAAGACATGTGGGTCCTGCATGGTTCCTCGGTCCCACTCCCTTTGCTGGCTTCATTTATCAGCTGGGTAATCTCACCACCACCTAAATTACAAAGCTGGGCCTTGCAGAGTGGGGTTTAATTAAGTTCGGGAGGGCAGAGCCCTGAGCAAAGCGCTGAGCATCCTTCCTTATGGCGCAGGGAGCAAAGACGATGGTACCAACTGTACTCAAGGAAAAGCTTCTGAGCCGACTTTGCTACACTCCCCCTCCTAATTTTTTTTCATGTCGCCTTTTTCAGAAACAAAAATCAGTGAGAAATATTACAACCTTTTCCTGAATTTCAAGAGGTCAGGCTTGAGTGTCTGATTGCGCTTGCCACAATACATGGGATTTGACTGTTTTTAAACACTCTGGGGTTTTGATGATCATAATAACACCTTGCCGTGCAGAAGAAACCTCTGGTTTGATTTCCCGTCTCATCTCAGCTCTGGCATTGCTCCTCCTGCCAAGGCAGGAGGCCGGCGAGGAGCCTGATTGCTCATCAAACTGCAGCCGTTGACAGAGGTGCACGGGTTTTGTGTCTCCTCTGCATCAGCAGGTCCCAAGAGTGGGAAAAAATTACTGAGGGGCTTCTTAGGGCTCCCCAGATCCCACCTGAAAGATGTGGAAGCGGAGTTCAGCTCTCCGGAGACGGGCACGAACACCCCAAGGCCAATTCTGTGCCTGGAGAAACCAAGATGAGAATGTTTCTCTCTCCCAAAAGGCACAATTAAAGTCGTGTCATTTTGGCAAGAAAACAATCCAAATACCCTTTCTCTTAGCATGGGGATCAGAACAAATTGGCCGCAGAAGCGAAGGGGAAGAAGTAAACAAAGCTGTTAACTTGTCAACAACTTGACTGGTCAACTGTTGGAAATGGTTAAAGGCGGCTGATGAGCCATGCGGATAATCAATGGCGTAACACAGATAACCAATGGTGTAACGCAGATAATCATGGTGTAGTGCAGATAATCAATGGTGTAACGTTGAAAATCAATGGAGCAATGCAGATAATTGATGATGTAATGGAGATAATCAATGGCATAACGCAAATAGTCAATGGTGTAACACAGATAATCAAAATCCCCCATCCTCTTCCTTCCCTTCCCAGGAGATTGTGCACCCACCCTGTCCCCATTAATCCCTTTTTTGGTGCTTCTCTTGCCATGATGGATGCTTTTCTTCCCCTCACCTTTCACAAACCCACCCTTTTTGCCATAACTCATCTCCCCTCCATAAAACTCAACCCCAGAGCCATGGGATCATATGAAAACTGCACTTTTCCACCCCAAGTTAAATTATGAATATTAAATTCTTGTTTTTTCTAGGTGCAGAGGTAGTTGGAAAGCATTCAGGCAGGGCTGAAGAAGCAGGCTATGACAGCCAGCTGCCAAAATTGCTTATCCTGGGGAAATTTTGGACATGTGAGTCACCCTTTAGTCCTGGCTGAGCTTGGAGTCCCCAGCTTATTTTTCACCTTAAAAAACATCACCTGTGCTTGTGGTATTTACAACTTTAAACCTCACCGTGCAATTCCTTTGGGATTTGCAAGATAAAAAATGGTGCTAAAGGGAGATAAAAAAGTGCAGCACCTCATCAACATTAGAAATTTGCTGTCAGGGGGATCTCAGAGCCAGGACCACATGTTTTGGATGACTACCAAATCTGCATGTTTTAGGGCAGAAACGATGGGCACGCAGGCAGGAATGGCTCCTGCCTTTCTGGCCAGAGAGCCCCTGGGTGGCTTTTCAAAGAGTTTTCTCTTTCTTGTTTCCATCCCACCATTCAAACTCGCTTTTTAGGCTTTATCTACCTGAATTTTGGCGTGTCCTCAGATTGGTAAGAGGCACAAGCTCCTTCTCTGGCAGGTTCCTTGGATGATCCTGCCAGAAAAGTTAATTATTCGGGGCTGAACTGTGTCTAGATCAAATGATTCAAGTGACCAATGAAGGCACTTGGAGGTGTGCGCCCCAGGTGAAGATGGGTTGAGTCCTAATTCTGTAGGAACCTTCTTGTGGAACATGCCAAGGGCAACAATTTCAGTGGAATCCAACATGGGGCTCCACTGGCTCAACTGGGAGTAACTGGGGGATCTGGTAGTTCATAAGGAGGAATAATAAATGATACATCCAGAAATGCATTCCCCTTGTGCTAACAGGCAACATACGGGTGAAGAAGTAGAATAAAGTTGCAAGTTCACCAAAGGATCTGTTCATTTTTTCACTATGAAATTCTTCCATCTATCCATCCATCCATCCTGCCCTCAAAATTATACTCAAGTCACTATTCTTGGCCAAGCCTCTTGATCCACTTAGACCATCCTGTAACAACACTGTTCTCAGCCACGTTATGAGAAAATAATCGTATGATACGACAAAATAAAGAAAATAATCAATAATACGAGAAAATGTGACTGCACACTGGTACAACAGACTGATTTGTGATTATCTATCGACTTCTGCATAAACCAGCAAGAAACAGTATTTAAAAAATGAGAACTCTCCAAAAGTAAAAAGATTTAAGTCCTTAATTACATGCTTCAATAGAAAAGCCGAGCTGAGCAATAAGCGTCGCTTGATTCGAATCCAGAGCCAACAGCTCATGTTCTTCCTTCACTTTAATATTTGCCAGTGGCTTCTGGAGAGTTTGGATGGGAGCACAAACCCAAGGACAACATCAAGAGCTGAAAATAATGGAGTTTCTCCATGACGGATGAGACCAAACAGTCCCCTTTTTGGGGGGTCTTTCCGGCCTCATCCTTCACACCACACGTGTCCCTGGCCATGTTCTGCACAAACAGAGATGAATGTTCTTAAATCAACATCTTGCTCAACTCGGAAGCCGTAAGAGGATTCATTATTTATATTGCAGTAACACAAAAGCTTAGCATATTTTAAGCTGTCTGAAATGACTTCAAGGCAACATTTCCCCTCTCTGAATATTTTTTAACAAAAGACATTGAGATGTCTCTGAATCGAGCGGCAGGAGGAAACTCTCTTATTTCTTTAACAAGGGAAAATAAGAAGAGAAAGAAAAAGCCCCTGTGATCCAGCTTAGGATCACCAAGGAATGGATGACCAAGAAGTGATGGAGGCATCTCTAGAACTTCCCAAATACAAACATAGGTGGCCGTATCCTTCAGAGGCAGCAGGGGAGGAGGTGCTGAGTGCTGAGTGCTGGGTGTAATTTCTTTTCATTTTTTTCTCCCTCTTTTTACATTTTCAGTTGAGTCACAGCATCTCTAATTTCCTTAGATCTGAAGCCACCTCATGAGACTGGAAGAGAACGATAGAGAAGAAAGACAAGAGGGTGGAAAAAAACCCAAAAAACCCCAAACTCACCAGTAATCTTGTAAAAGTCAGTTTTGAAAAATCAATTTTCTTGTGTGACAAGATTTGCTTGAGGCTTTTCGTTCTGTGAAATCAGCCCATCGTCCTGCGGGAGTGCGTGAAGGAAGCGGCGAGTGTGGTTTGGAATAACTCCGATTAAAGGTGGTTAAATTCGGCTGGAGAAGCCGCCGCGTTCCTTTGCAAATGGGAGAGGAGATGTGGCTCGGGGAGCCAAGGATGTGCCTTTCCAGTCACCCTCCCGGCCTCACGTATCTTGGTGGAGTCCGCCAGCATCCCAGGGATATTTCTGCCTAGTATTTTATTTTGTATTTTATTTTTAGAGCCTGTCTTTCCCTCTGCAGCCGCCGCTGCGCTCGCTGGCAGATGGGGCTGATGCATCACAGAGGAGATCTGAAGAATTCATTTCCCGTCATATATATATATATATATATATGTATATATATTTTCTTTTTTTCTTCTGCCAGCTTTCATTTTCACTTCAGAGCAAAGGTCCAGTTGTCTGGGAGGAAACTACAAAGACAAACCTGGGCAGGAAAACAGAGATATAGCCAGGAAGAAAAACGTCACCGTGCCAATGACTCAAGACCTCCGTGTGCTTCGCATTCATTTCAGCCCCCGTTTTGCTGTGTCTATAAATTAGATTTATGCTGTCGCTGCTGTGAAATGCCTGCAGGGCCCTTTCCCGCTGGACTGAAGGATGGAGCTGGTTTTGGGGAAACAGGTCCAGAACGTGCCAAGAAATGGCGCAGAGCCAGTGTGACGGTTCCACCTGAAGATGCTGAAATGCTTCTTGCCTGGACCAGATGATCCCACATCATCTCTCCTGCTCCGCAGGGACACCCAAGGGTCTCCTTGCTGTCCCCAGCAGAGCTGTCCCATTATTTTTCCTATGTGAACATGACATTGAGCCCAATGGGCAGCGTGACTGTGGACTTCACACCTTGCCAGTGGTCACTGGCTTCACCATCTGTTTCAAACCCTTGACCGTCCCTTTTAAATATTAACAGAGATGTGTTCAGCATGTAATAAGAGCTTAATAATGCAGATTGCCTTTTTTGTGGTGGAGAAAGCAAAATATGTGCCCATGAGGTGGTGGCCTCAGCAGTCAGAAGCTCTGGGGAATGCGGGGTGCAGGGGGGATGTTCACTTTTCTTCTGGGCAGAAGAAAACAAGCAACACAGCAAACACACCAACTCCCAGGAGATGTTTTTCAAAGGCATCGGAATTTCATAGTGAAATCTATTCAGACTTTATAGTGCCAGAAGAGGGAAAACGGCCACTGCTGTGGCTTGGCTTCCCAACAATGCATCGTTTGCTGCTTATCTGTAAAGAGTTGCCAAAGAAACGCATTGCCCCGAGTATATGCATCCACTTCTCATCATCCAACCATCCCTTCAGGCCTCGGCAACCTAATCTGTGAATATATCTGCTGGTAGCTCAATGGAAGAGGCATTCAACTTCAAATACACCTTTTCCCCTGGTATTTCACCTGGGAACGGAGAGGTTGTGCACATCTAGAAGCCCGATTGACCCAGTGAGGCTGATGAGAGACATCAGTTCCCAGTGCCTGGGCCGGTTTCTCCTTCCACCCGATAGTCGTGGCATCAGGAAACAATTCCCAAGACTCTTCCTTCCATCTACCAGCTCTTTGTCATGTAGCAAATCTGTCACTTTCTCCCCCAAGACCAGCAGCCAAAATACCCACAGACCTAGACATAACAGAAAGGGAGGAACTGGGTCTCTTTCCAGTTTGCCCCTTTGCAGCATCAACAAGTCCCATGTTTTTATTTTCCCCCACGCAAAGGCAGAGGAAGGTGAGGACACTGTGTCCCACCAGGTGCATCTGAGCCCCATCACCCTTAGAGAACACCTCTTTAAGAAGCAGTTGAGTTTGGATTAATATTTGATGAGTGACAGTTGGTTCAGAGATAAAACAGTGTTTACCCAACAAGAAGTGTCTTTTCTATAGACCAGAGCACACCAAGCAAACAAACAGATGATGTTCCTGGTGGGATGCTGCGGGCTGGCTCTGAGCTCTGGACATGTGGTCCAGGAAGATCGTCACCGATATTTGGGCAGGTGTCTGTTTGTCCATCAGTCCCATGCTTTATTTTTCAAGTGCAGTGGTCCCCAGAATCAAAATATCCCCCCACACCTCTGCGCTTACAAAAATAACAATATTTGCAAAGGTCTCTGCTGGCCTTGAGGGTGAGAGTGAGATATGGATTATTATTGTGCTGCCTGTACCAACTCCCCCACAATAATCAACACCTGAGGAGCCCGAAAGGCTGAGGGACTCTGCCTCTTGCAATATTCAACTTGCCCATTTTCTTCTGTCGCTTTAAAGATTCTCTTTCTTACCACGAGTGATAAATAATAACAGCGAGGAAAGAAAAGAACGCACCCCACAGACACACAACAGACATCAAAAGCCGGGAGAAGATTGGAAAACAGAGAGATCTGAAGGGAGAAAAGAGGAGCCCTGGTTGTGAGTCGCTTCACATCACCCCGACTTCTGCTGCTATCCATTAATTTTACCCGTCGGCACAGGTGGTGGGACGATGGTGACAGCTAATTACTCTCCCTCTCTTTCCCTTTTGTGCCTGTTTGCTTGCAGTAAAAGCCAGAAAATTCCCAAATTACCCCTTCCCCATCCCAGAATTGTCCACTTCTATGATTAATTAATCCCTATGCAAAAAACCCAACAAGCTGTCCACCCCCCAGCATCACAAGATTTTAAATCCAAAGGGGTTCTGGCTTGATCCCCCATTAGAAAATTTCACCAAGGCCAAACATTTTGCAGAAACCTGAAGATTTTGGATAAAATGTCATTAAAACCCCCCAAAAGATGCAGTGGGGGCTGTAGCTTTCCACTCCGTTTCCAAGAGCAGGTCACCCTAACCAGGTTTTCCTCATGTTAAAACCCACCTGTGTGTGATATATTATATAAAAGAGCATGAAAAAAAACCTCTTAAGGAAAAAGCCACTGCCTTGATTTCATCCAAGCCATGTTCTCTGTGGGGGCAGAAGGAGATTTTTGTCTCCTGGGAATTTACCCCCAGAAAAGGGGATTTATTAGACATTTTTTCCTTTCTCTTCAGGGCCATTTACTGATAAACATATTGGGAGGTATTAAAAAAGAATGTCGGCACAAGACAAAGATCTGGTATCTCTATGTGAGGTTAAGGGAAGCCAGAGGAGACGTATTAGAGTGGTTCTCTCCTGAGGAGACACAAAAAAGAATCAGATTTCCTCTCTGTTGTTTGTTTTTGAGGCAGAATAAGTTCATTTTCACCAGCCACCGAGCTTGTGTTCTGCATTTTCACACCTCCAAGTATCTCGGTCCTGGAGACTCCAAGTTTAAGCGCCAAAAATCTGCCACCTTTACGTATTTAGTGAAGCGTTTTGGGATCTTTTGGAAGCAAAATGAAATCAAGGACGTAGCCTTCCCTGGATAGTCCCCTGCTTAATTTTCCTCCTAGCTGTAAATACAAAACCAGGGCTATTTGTATCTTTGACATTAATTGACTTCTCGAATTAATAACTCTTCTGTGTAACCAGGAACGCAATTATTGCTTTGTTGTGCCGGAAGGAATCGCTCCTGCCAGCAAACTCGATTGTGCTAATTAAGCTGTACGAGCCCAACAGGAGGTGGGTCATGGTGACCTGTCCCCAGAGGTGCCTCCTCCATTATCATCAACTGCAAACCCAGAACCGATTGCACGCTCGTGCCTGTGTGCTCAGAACTTCAAGGCAGTTTTCCATACTCATATTCTTGTTGGATTAGACCAATAAATCTTTGAGAAAAAGGGGTGTTTCCTAATGCTGGCAGCCCCCACACCCCACTCCGAGCTCACTGGAGCAATGATTGAAGATCCCAAGTGGTAACAATGACCCTATGCACTCAAGGAGAGTGTTCCACTCAAGGAGAACATCCCACTCAAGAACATTCCATTCAAGGAGAATGTCCCACTCAAGGAGAATGTCCTACTCAAGGAGAGCCCATCCTCTGTGTCCCTCCATGTCTCCAGCCCTGGGATCTCTGCTCTGGCTCAAGCTCTGCTCCACTCTCCTGGGCTTAGAGATGCTCATGGCAGGTGCTTAAGGGTTACACAGAGACGGCAATGGAGTTGTATTTTTCAAATCATAAAAGGGTAGGCAAAAAAATGTAAAAAAAGGAATTTTCCCATAATAGACTTTTCACTCAGCACGCTTTGCTCGTTATGTCCCCAAACAGATGGCTCCGCCAGCTCGGTGCCAGGACTCTCAATCCACTCCAAACGCCAATGAATCTCTGAACAAGGACATGCTGCATGCAGCAAAAATGCAGCAGACGGCCCAACGTGGAGGCAACTGAAGCCTCTCACCGTGAAACAACATCATCAAGGCAAGAGCAGCGTCAGGGATCATTGGGGAGGGGATGCTGGGAAAAGGATAAGGCCAGAGCAGGTCTCTGCTGCTCTGGGGGATCAGGGTCCAGCCATTGCATCTCTAGCCATGGTGATGAGCTGGAATCATCACCAAGTTGTGACAGAGATGTCACCAGAAACCGCAGCTGGAGCTGCCCAGGGAAGTGGTGGAGTCACCATCCCTAGAGATGTTTAACAGACACGTAGATGAGGTTCTTAGGGACACGATTTAGTGCTGGAGTCAGGTTAATGGTTGGACTTGATGACCTTGAGGGTCTCTTCCAACCAAAATCATTCTGATTCTACGAGTGCTCTTGGGTGACCTGAAGGAGATAATTTCGCATGGTGGGGAGCACGAGAAGCTCTTGATAGATGGAGATACATGGTGCTGGCAAGTGGGACAGCTGCCTTACCTGTACTGGGTGACGGCGGGGTTGGCCTTGGCCGAGCAGTGGAATTTGACAGTGTTGTCCTCCAGGACCGGCTGCGGCTCCACCGACAAGTTCACCAGGGGGGGATCTGCAAAGAGAAGGAGATAAAACCCATGAGCGACCCCCAGAAGCTTCTGAGGCTGGGAAGCACTTTCTGAGTCTAGAAAGGAAAATTTGGTCATGATAAAAACATGGCAAAAGCCTTGAGACTCCTTGAGTCTGTGAGACGATGCTCAGGGCTTACTAAGACAGGCTCGTGTCACGCACACTGCTCTCGTCTTGGAGAACACCAGTAAATAAGGCAGAAAGAGGAGTCGCGCAAATCATTCGATGCAGCATTTCACATCAAAAACGTTAACGCCAGCACCAGTTCCTGTTTCAGGAAATCAACTCTCTTGCTTTGAAAAGCTCCCGTTTAATATCGTGCTGGGTAATGATGATCTTTTGTCTATCTGCTAACATGAAAGTGGCATTTCTGCTCTTTCATCAGCTTAATCATCGGTGCCAAGCCCTTAGTTGTGTCATAGGCCCTTCAGCTTTTCCAATTGGTGCTCAGTTTCTCTTCTTTTTACATAATAAGCATCTAAATGCTTTAGTGACAAACAAAATTTAGGAGAGAACTGATGAAAGAAAGCCAGAAGAGAAAAGATTGCGATGTTTAGGTGGGGAATAAGACTATCCAGAGTCGTTTTGATTTTTCGTGTTGTCTGAGAGGGGATATTAATGGATTAATGCCTTAGGGACACAGTTTGGTGCCTTAAGGACATGGTTTAGTGCCTTAGGGATACGGTTTGGTGCCTTAGGGACATGGGTTAGTGCCTTAAGGACATGGTTTGGTGCCTTAGGGACTCGGTTTAGAGGGGGACTTGCCAGTGTTGGGTTAACGGTTGGACTCGGTGATCTTAAAGGTCTTTTCCAACCTAAATGATTCTATTATTTCATGATTTTATGATGCTCCATTTGCTCCATTTTATGATGCCCCACCGGAGCCCCACTTTGTCGCCAGCAAAGCCACCTGCCTCCTCGATGGGGAAATGATGACGGGGAAATTATAGGTATTTTCAATTTACCCTAATCTCAATTTTTAAAATGTGCAACTCAAATGACAATAAAGATGAGCACAGTTGGGAATAGAAATGAGCTTCCCTAACAGAACAGCCTAGAGATATTTAGTGGGCTCCTAATTCATTTGCAGGCATCCTGACACGTCCCTATTGTTAGACAACAACAGCTAATCACCTTCCTTTGTTAAGTATGAATCACAGTTCTCTTTAGTAGCTTCCCCATTGTTTGATGGTTTAGTAGCTGTGCCTGCGATTTCCAGAGGAGCCGCTTTGTATTAAAATGAGCCCAGCTCCCTCCTGCACTCAAAATAAAATAATAATAAAAAAGGGAAAAAAAAAAAGAGCAAAGGAAATGAATTAAAGGCTTTGATCTTGCCTTTCACAAATGGGATTGGGGTTTCTAATATTGCAGTAGCCGCGGATGGCGTGGATTTGTGTGTGCGAGCGCGTTTCGGGGTATTTTAGAGATGGGAAGAAAAAAAAAGAGCCAAATTGTAACTCATCAGAACGTAATTCCACTTGGTTACAATTATAATTCCTGCCTGCCTTCTTGTAATTAATTTGAATGATGGAATCAGCTAGAGCCAGCCCACAGGTGGCCGGGAGGAGAGCGTGTGTGCAAATGCTCGCATGGCCGGGTACCTCGTGTCCCTGGAAGCAGCTCGCTCTGGGTACCAGCAGCATCCCAGGGGACCAGCGGCATCCTGGGGGACCAGCATCCCTCTCGGGAAACACCATCATCCTGGGGGACCAGTGTCCCTCTGCGGGACCAGCATCACCCCAGGGAACCAGCATCCCTTTGAGGAACCAGCATCCCTTGAGGGAACCATCATCCCGGGGGCACCAGCATCATCCCGGGGGACCAGAATCCCTACAGGGGACCAGCATCCCTCCCCACCAGCTGTGCAGGCACCAAGACACCTGAGTAAACCCCTCAACTCCCACTATTTTAGATTATCCCTTGGGAAATGTTCACTGGGGTCACAGGCTGAGAGCTCTACCAGCTCTTGGGCCGCCAGGTTCTGACCCCTCTCTGTGCTCCGCTGCCTTCCCAAGCCTCTGAATCCCAAAACAGGAGGAATGAGGAGCTAGAAGCAGCTTGAGATGCCTCTTCAGCCCCGGGCTTTCACACTCCCTGTCGGGAACCACAAAAGGGAATCAAACACTCCAATACTACAAGGATAAACGCAGCAGGAGACCCTGGGTTTGCTCATCACCCCTGTTCACAGGCCCTGAACCTTCTTCTGACTGCAAAAAATCCAGATGCAGTCAAATCCCTTCTTGCCACATAAAAAAAAAGGTGTAAAAATGAGCGACTGCATCTGTGTGCTCAGAGGTTTGGAGCAAATGGCTTTGGATAAGCAATAACCCCGCTCCTCCCCATCCCAGGATGTGTGTTTCCACGGAGCCCCCGCACTCTGGCAGTATAAATAGTTTATAGCGTATCAAACTATTAAACATGATTTTAATCCCACTTGTGATGTTCGGCGCACAACTCACAGGAGGTTGACTTTGATGTGGCTGGTGGAAGGGAAATCACATCGAACAGATGTTCCAGCTGGAGTCGCTTAGTGTTTCCATTACAGACCCTGCTCTGGGTTGGTTTGTTTTTTAATTCCTTCCCTCCCCCCTCCCCATTTTTAAACTCTTTTTGGAATGGGAAGGTTTTATGACTCAGCTATTTCATCAATGGTAAGACTGGCAGATTGATGGGAGCCAAACTTCAACTCTGCATTAGCCAGAAGAGAATATTCTCTCCCATCACACACACGCACCCTGCGTAGAAAAGAAACCATTTCCTTGCCGAGCGTGAGCATTTTTGATGCTCTTTTGAGTTGCAAAAGGAAAGGAAAGCAGGAGTGATTTACCAGGTTGCTGCTTCCTGGGAGGGATTATTTTTGCTTCCCTGGGTTTATTTTCCAAACTGTGTAGCTGGGCAACGTTTGCTAGGGTGCAAAGAACCGCGGTGGAGAGATGCGGGTTGTGCCAGGCTGGGGCAAGCTCGGCAGCCAACAATCGCTGCCTCTTTCCTTATTCTCGCACAAAACACTTAAGTTTTTATCCCCAAAAGGTGCTGTTTCTCTGCCAGATGTTGGAATAAGGGTGCAGAGGGCTACGCAGCCTACCTTATCATTGCAGCAAGGACAGCTCCCCAGGAGAAATGAGCAGCACAGATAAGTTTTGCTCAAGAAAAATACCTTTAGCTCTTTGCAAAGTCCTTGTGGTTGGGAGCGAAGCCCGATGGAGTGGGCAGCACCTTCAGCATGCGTGTGGACAAAATCCACCCCACCGCAGGCTGGTTAATCCATCTTGACATTTCCCACCCCTCCATCACCCATCCAGGTCTGGGAAATTGATATCCTCATTAAGAACAACACACTTCTAATGGCTGGATAGGTCGTTATTATTATTACTTCCACAGCGTGGAGTGTTTAATGGCTCGGAGTGGAAATCGGGTGTTTTTTATTGGGTTTTTCTCTTTTTCAACGCAGATTCTGCCAGGATGCGGCTCACGTCTCCCACCCCGTGTTGTACACCATGTCTCTGGCTCCTTGTTGTTCACGAGGACGCGCGTGCATCTCATTGTAACTGTGAAATAACCCGTGTTATTATCTCATTTTATGTGGCTGGTGCTGTCCTGGCGACCCGAGAGCCTGTTAATCTTCCTGCAGCGAAAGCTGGAAGTCTGAAATGGGTGTATTTTCTGCCATGCTTGAGTTTGTTCAGCCAGTTTTAATTGGGCTCTGGAAAGCAGCTGGCGTGCTAATATCGAACACCACGCGTTCGCAAATTGTTGGTAAATACAGCTGCAGGGATTGTGTGTGCGGATGAAGCCGGGGATGAGCAGCAGCTCTTGCAGGGGAGTGGGGAAAAGAGCTGTGAAATGTGGATTTCTGAGGAAGGGAGATTTTTCTTCATGGATTTGCGGTAAAGGGGGAATGATATTGCTCTCAACACACACCTGTCCCCTTCAGATAGCGATTGACATTGGCTTTATTTTACAAGAGGGAGAATTCCCACCCACCAGGTGCCTAACACGCTGTCTCGGTGGAGAGTAATACAAAAAACTTGCTGTAAAACAGCTTATGAGACTGAAAACATGCTTTTTGTACCAGAAATCTTCATGGGTCATGCCCAGGGATGCTATTTCTGCTGCTTTTCCTCAAAATCACTGACATGAGACACAAAAGATGTCCCTGTGAGGGTTTGTGTCCATCTGGTGCCCCAGGGAGCTCAAGGGAGACAAGTTCTACCTCTGACTGCACCCTGCCAGTAGATCCCAGTAAAGGGAAACCCCCACATCCCAGTATCCCACTCGTGACCGGAGTCGGACCCACATGGGCAGCCCCGGGGTGGTGATAGAGACTCCGTGTACTCACGTTGGATGTCGATGGTGACCGAGGTCTCCTTCCCGCTGGGAACGGCTTTGTTGGTGGCACGGCAGACGATGCTCTCGCCGTTCTCGATGTCGGAGGGTGCGAGGAAAAGGGTGCTCATGATGCTCTCCCTCTTGCCGTCGCGGAGAAGTGTCTGCGGGGCAGAAATAGGGGTGAGAAAAGGTAATAACCACTGCGATGGATACTGGAGGATTTTGGCTCCTCAGGGCCAGGTCTGAGCATTCTACAGTGGAGAAGGTGGCTTGGGATGAGCAGGAAAAGTTATAAACAACTGCATGTCAATGGCTTTGGGTCTTAATTAATTCCACTTGACTGGAGAGAGGGAGAGGCCAGTTCTCCCTGGTTTTAATTAGCACTGCCTCTTGTGTGGGGAGATGGGGTGATTCCCCCTCTCACCCATCAGCAGAGGTATCAATGTGCTCTGCAGAGTGACAGGTAGGAGGAAATAAAGAGGTTTTTGTCTCTATCGGGATGTTGCTGGAACGAGGGTGGGTGGAAGCAGAGGGTGAAATGTTC
The DNA here is from genome assembly GCF_963082525.1 of Nesoenas mayeri. Classification (NCBI taxonomy): domain Eukaryota; kingdom Metazoa; phylum Chordata; class Aves; order Columbiformes; family Columbidae; genus Nesoenas; species Nesoenas mayeri. The sequence continues at coordinate 5,436,499 of NC_137572.1, read as the reverse complement.
ATTAAAACACTTTCAGGAGCTTCGAGAGGGATGCCTTTGACTCTCGGCTTTGAAGTTTGCTCGCGTTACAAATGGCTGCAAACTGACCCATTTTACGTCTCTTGTTTTGTTCTTGAGAAATTTCCATTAGAAATGTCAAGTGTTACCGAATCATCAGCACTTACCAGCCGTCAGGCATCTGTAAACAGGAGAATGTGTGGGTACCCATTCTGAGTACGCTGTTGATTGCTCTTTGATGTTGTCTTTTATGACCCAATAAAGGCTTTTCTGTTTAAATTTAAAAAATGCCAACAACTCTGATTTTTTCACGGAAAATTGCTGTTGGGTGGGATGTATGTCACTGTGACCACTTTTGATCTGGAGATTCTGCTCCAGCCAAAGCTGGGTCTATGCAATACCAATATTGCACCCAGGTGGGATTTTTCGGGGGGAGAAGTGGGTGTGCCAGGCGATTATAAGCTATGAGAGGGTACAAAAGAGCAGCTAAATTCAGAGCATTTTGGTAACAACTTGTAGTTTTTTGACTGCATCCTCCATCCTCTCCATCAGGGAGGTTGTTGGGGTGGGGGCCTCACCTCTGTAGATATTTTGGAGCTGTATCAAGAGCAGTTCCAGGCCTAGGACCCCCTTTTTAAGCAAAAGAGCCCAATGTGTCCCCATCCCACCTCACCTTGGAGTAGGTGGCTCCGTTGACGACTTCTCCTTTGCGCATCCAGGCGATGGAGGCAGCCGGCTTGGCGTTGTCCGCGTGGCATGTCAGGTTGAGGGGGTCTCCTGCTCTCAGGCTGATTATGGGGCCCCCCATAATGATGGGATCATCTGGAGGAACTGCAAAGAGACAGCACAAAGGAGATAAAGTCATTTATTTGCACTAAACCATCCTGTGGTTTCTGGGGGGCTTTTTTGGACCGGACGGTGACATCTCAGACCTCTGGAGATGGTTGCGACGGGGCTGTGGCACCATCCAAAATTGCAAATTGGGAGGTAGGTGGGTGCGATTTGGAGTAGGTGCTCAGAAGAACTGAATTTGGACCATCATCTGTCATATTTATTGGGGGAAACCAGCTTATTACGGGTGTCAGGAGGGTGGTTTCCTTTGAAGAAAGGGATGGAGGGAGCCCTGAGCTTTGATTTCCCTGTCGCTTTTGCTCGCTGTGCAGAAAGTTGTGAATCTCGCGTGGTTCAGTCGGGCTCCCTCTCGCCATGGCGAGTCTTTTAAGTGTCTCCCCTCTGTGAAAGCAGATTTTTGGCCGGGGGGCATCGAGGAGATGTTTAAGATCTTGACTTTGCTTTGAAACCAGTTCAACCTGACAGCCCTGGATTCTCATTACAGGATGTGGCATCGCATGGACTCCGGGCATCTCTGTGGCTTTTTCTTCATGTCAGAGACAAGGAGGGATGGAAATAAAGCAGGAGATGAGGGGCCACCTGAGCATCATCTTCTCTTGAACCACCACCAGCACCATAAGAGATGAAAAATTCACCTTTCATCTCTGCTCTGGAGGTGAAGAGACATCTGAGAGACTGTCTTTGCAATAAAACACAGGTTTTGCTGCAGATAAATGTGCTGTACAGGCACTTTATGTCGTGTTTTGGGGGCTCTGGGGACCCAAAGAGCATTGGGAAGCCATCAGATGTGGAGGGCACAGTGGAAAACATCCCTATGGCCTGAAAATAAAATATAAACTATATTAGCAAGGAAATTCTGGCTTCACAGGCAGCTCAGAAACAGGCGGTGAGAGCTCCCCATCCTCCAGCATCCTCACTGAGGGGACGCAGATGGGGAGAACTTGCCAGTTTTCCACCAAAATGGAACTTTTTTGTTAAATTCAGGGCTGTGTGAAGTCCCAATTCCTGACTCTCCTCTTTTAGACCCTTCATGGCACCTGGGACAATACAAATCAGTTTAGAAACCTGGCTTGAGATGGGATCCTCTTCCCAACAACCCCCCACCTGCTTTCTGCAAATAACAAGCATGCAACGCTTGAAGGTTTTTCCCTGAATTTTGACTCATTCATTTATCATCTTTCCTTCTCTCTGGGGGAAAGAAGCAGAAGAAAGAAGAGGACACAACTGAAAACCTTATTGAAGACCTCGTGGGACCTTCTTCTACTGAAACTAAGGAGGAAAAGGAGCATTTTGATCTGTTCACCACAAAACTTTTCATCCCAACCAACGCATCTTTAAGTGAGTGTCTTCCTAACATCAATTTAAAGTATGACCTGCATCCTCCTCTCTCAAACACAGATGGTGTTTTGATTAATTTTGGTTGGAAAAGACCCTCAAGATCATCGATTCCAACCATTAACACATCACCAGTACTAAACCATGTCCTTAAGAACCTCATCAATTCAATTAATCTCAATTAACACCATCCTTAGCCACCGCAGTACAACCAGTCGCTGTACATGCCCTGTTTTTGCACATCCAGGGCCTAACTGGGACTTAAAAGTTGTAAGTGGAGCTGCCAGGATGGAGGTTCAGCCTGGGTGAGGTTAAACCAGGACTAGGGTGGAGCTCCCGGATTAAGGGCAAAACCAGGAGATGCTAAAGACGCAAGAAGGGATCTGATGTTCAGCATGACTTTGATGTGGAGGATTGGGGACGAGGTGATCAAGGAAAGGTGGAGAAGTTGGTAAATCCTTAAGAAGATGCAATTCGCAAAGCCCATCAAAATTCATTAATTTTAACTGGAAAGATAATTTACACCAAGGCGTAGGCCAGAGATATTATTCATTACCTCCACCACCCTCTGCAAGATTATTATTTAGGATGATTCAGCCTCTGAATTGGCAAAAGCAGAGCGAGAATCCACAAAACCCACCACTAATTCAAAAAAAAACCCAACGCACCACAACAAAAAATGAAAACTACAACCTCAAACCCTCTGATGACTATTTTGTTTGGCCCATCACTATGAAAATAATCTGCGAATTCCTCGTTGTGCGATTCTCCCTAATGCTGAGCGCTGGCTTTGGGCTTATTAAGGCGCGACTTAAGTGCAAGCAAGCGCTGAGTTTAGCGTCGCCGGGGGAAATCTGCTCCTTGTCTATTGCTCCCGGAGCAGGAGGCGTGTGATGAGCAGAGAGTCGCCAGCAGAACCTTTAGCAAGTTTATTAAACCTTTGTGGGGCTGCGAATGCCAGAGATTTGGGTCTGTCCCGGTAGTTTTGCAGCTCAGCATTAAAAGAGTGGGAAGAGGGAGATGCAAATGCAGATTTTAAGCAGAGCCAAACCAAATAAATGAGTTTTTGCTCTTTCTGTATCTTTTTTTTGCCCTGTCAAGTACTGCAATCAACACAGAGCATTAGGAATGAACCCAGAGGCAACTTCTGTGGCGGAAAAGGGAAGCAAATGAAAAAAAAAGCCGGTATTCTTAATTTACTCCGGTTAATTTTAGCTTAATTTGATCACAATGTTCTTCTGTAAATATCGGCCCTCCTTTAATAAGCCAGCAGAGGCTGCGATTGCGATGTAATCACCCGGTGGATCGTAAAAGACTTTCTGCGTTAATTGTGAGGAGGAACCGGAGCTATTCTGCAGCAGGTATGGGACTGCAAAGAGAGATAATTATAACCAGAGCTAATTAGTAATTATAACAGGCCTCTCCTTGAAATTGCATTTTTTAGTTAAATATTCCCCTGGTTCTCCTAAAAAACTTCAGTGCTGATGTCAGGAGCATCATGGGTGATGACAAGGGGTGATAGGTCACCCGTGTCCTCGTCCTGGTAGGTGATGGAGAATCTCAGCGCTGGTTTCTAGGGAAGTGAGGGAGTTTGACCAATAAACCTGTGAGGCAGAGCAGCGACAGGAGAGGGTGCTCTTGCATCTTGCGATGGATGTGCTGAGGGATGCGGGGTCCTGGCACGGGGATGAGGGGACCTTTCACTTCCCCAGGGAAGCTCCGTCTCCCCAGGGATGCTCCATCTCCGGAGCCTGCGGAAATCAGAAAAGCTTTAGATGAGACGGGAAAAACAGGAGCCACGGAAGCTGAGAAACGGGCAGAAATGGCTCCGATTGCGTTTTTGAGTTGTGCAAACGGGCATAAACCCCCAAAACTCTGTCCAGAAAAGAGCTCAGGGGTCCTGGCCACTAAGACACCATGTTGTCACAGGAGGCGTCTAAGCCCTGGTGTGGAAACGGGGACACGCACACCCCGGGTGGCAATTTTCAAGGCAGGTGGCTTTGAAAGAAATGGCTTTGTTCCTATGGAGATCTTGCCCAAATCACTCTTTTTTTTCAGTTCGATTGTAGCGACATCCTTCGTTCCAAAAGGGAAAACTTTTCAAACCTTTGCAATTTTCCCCTTCCAGCCTTCTTAATGCCTTTGCACCGCTCAAAGGTACCTTTGAACAGCACGAGGAAGCAAAAGTTGCTCTGAGTCTTGCCAGGAAAAGCAGCAGAGCAGCAACCAGAACAGCTCTGAGGAGCCTGGGCGTGAAAATCCTCACTTCGGATCGAACGGAAGGTTTTATCAGCCTGTAACCCCTTTGCTGCACATCTGCCCTGGTATTTGTGGGTGCAACCTCAGAAGTTAAGCAGAAGAATATTGACAAAAGTGTAATGTTATTGATGGAGAAGCGATGTCCTAACACAGTTCTTTCTGCGCAGGCAGCGCCGAGAGGAGTAATTAAACAAAGCCGGCCTGGATGGCCTAAAAGGATTTAATCTCTGCAATCTCAGTTTTAATTACTGGGCTGCACCGATTCTGACCCGTATTAGCCTAAGCTGATGCGATATTTTTTTAATCTAGTTATTTCCTCCCAAGCAGAGCTGTCTCCAGGGGGCTCGTTTGGGCAGCAGGCTCAGCTCACAGCTGGGTACGGTCTAACTAGGCCAGCGCTGCGGGACTTCTTTATGATTATATTTCTTTTTTCTTTTTTTTTTTTCTTTGCATCTTGGTATCATTCCCGGAGAGAAACACAGAAACACCGGCAGAGAGAAATGTGTGCGACATGCGTGTGTGGTGGGGAATGGCAAGAGGGAGCAGGACAGCACCAGGGCAAGGGCAAGGGGATGCGATGCTGGGCCAAACCAGGAGCTGGCAGCTAAAACCAGCTGGAAAAGGGGTGAGGATGGAGTTTGAGGCCTTCGAGACACCCAGGAAGGGGTGGATGAGGGGCAGTTGGTTGGTAACCTTTGGCTCCGAGAGCAAGTGACTCAACCGCTGTCCCAAGGCTTGAATGGGAGGAAGGAGAGTGCGTGTCAACAGTGGGAATTGCAATGCAAGGCACGGAGGGTCCTCCATCCCCTGTTGCTGCTGTGGGAGAGACATGCTGATCCAAGAGTGTGATCCCAACCTGAGAGCGAGACCCTAAGCCAAGAGTGAGGGGTTAAACTAAGAGATGTTAATTCAAGAGTGAGACACTAATCCAAGATTGTGATGCTAACCAAAGATCACGATGCAAATCCAAGAGCAAGATGCTAACCCAAGAACAAGATGCTAATCCAAGAACGTGATGCTAATCCAAAAGCAGGGTGCTAATCCAAGACAGATGCTAACTCAAAAGCAAGATGCAAATCTAAGAGAGCGATGTTAATCCAAAAGCAAGATGCTAAACCAAGAATGCGATGTTAATCCAAGATCAAGATGCTAACGCAAGAGAGAGATGCAAATCCAAGATCGTGATACTAATCCAGGAGCACGATGCTAACCCAAGAGTGAGATGCTAAGCCAAGATCGTGACGCTAATCCTAGGGCAAGATGCTAACCCAAAAGTGAGATGCTAATCCAAGAGCAACATACTAAACCAAGAGCAAGATGCTAACCCAAAAGTGAGATGCTAATCCAAGAGCAACATACTAAACCAAGAGCAAGATGCTAACCCAAAAGTGAGATGCTAATCCAAGAGCAACATACTAAACCAAGAGCAGGATGCTAAACCGAGATCGAGATGCTAATCCAAAATCATCTGCTAATCCAAAATCACAGTGCTAACCCAAGAGCACGATGCTAATCCAAGAGCACGATAATCATAAAAAAATCACAATGCTAATCCAAAATCACAATGCTAATCCAAAATCACAATGTTAATCCAACTGTGCGACGCTAATCCAAGCACTACAGGTGCACCTTTTCTTAATCCCGACTGCCACCCCCAAAACAAGAGCAAACCCCCCCAGAGCCCATCGCTGCCATTTGGCCACTGGCTCCCGATATATTAATTATGTGGGGATGGAGACCGACCTGTCCCCTTGGACGTGTTCATGTTATCACCGCGGTTCCCACCTCTCTAATCAGGGCTTCTCGCTCCAAGATGCTGCTGACCTTGATACCTTCCAGTCCGAGGCCTCTCTACAGCAAAGTGATTCAATTAAGCCCCGGTTCACACAGAGTGCTAAAAAACAGGGGGAAGAAAAAAAATAGCCCAACAACAATAAAAACCCATCCTCTTGAGAATAATTTTCTTCTACGGATTTTTAAGACCAGCGACTGGAGAATCGCTTTCTCGTTTTTGTGCTGTCTCTCCAGTCAATAAATAAGAAGGAAATAAAGGATTTCAGAGAAAATAGAACGCAGTCAAAAGGTAAATTGTGGTCTTAAAAGCCCCTGAGAGACTGTCAGAGACTTTGAAATGTTTCCTAGTTTGAGACCATTTCTTCCTGACTACATGGTTTCCACTCCTCAATTTGCATCTCTGGGAGGTAATCTTTAAAACTGATTTTCCCCTGGTTGCATTTCATCGGCAAAGAAACTAAACAGGCTGCTGCATTACAGTAATAACATCAACATTTCAGCCACCTTCGCCTTAATTATTTCTCTGTCTTGCCAACAGAACCAGTTAAAGGAGATTTATATTTGGGGGGGATAAGGAGGGGGTTGAGTTGGGTGTGTGTGGATGGGTGAGATAACCTGGAAAAAACCCAATTTCTCCCTTGTTATGTGTCACCAGCAGTAAAAACAACAACAAAAAGGAAAATTAAAAAAAAATACATGAGGTAAAAGGTTCGGGCCATTTAAGTAATAATAATGTCAACATTTCACCCGTCTCTTGCTTAATTATTTCCTTCTCTCAGCTCTGCCACCTGAACCAGTTTAGATAAGATTTCAGGGCGGATAAGGAGGAAGAACCTGTATTCTCGGCAGCAGATAAGCTGCTTTTTCCAGTGGAAAGGAAGAGAACAAGGCACCAAAGCCTTCGTGCCGCCTCCTCCAGATTTATCAACAGCCTCTTAGTGAAAGTCTCGCTGCTAAAAACCTTGTGAAGTTGGACAAAATACTCGTGGATAAGAGAAAAGCCCTTGTAAAGAAAAGAGAGGGAAGGCGGAGAGCACGGAGCAGCTCGGTGGCATCCGTGTCCAGCCAACATGCGTTCCAGGTCACCCCAAAAACCCCATGGAGAGGGAAGCAGGGGTCTAGTTGACCCCCAAAACCCTGTGGAGAGGAAAGTAGGGGTCTAGTTGACCCCAAAAACCCTGTGGAAGGGGAAGCAGGGGTCTAGTTGACCCCAAAAACCCCATGGAAGGGGAAATGAGGGTCTAGTTGACCCCCAAACCCCATGGAGGGTTCAGCTGATGACTATCCACATTTAAGAGGAGCCTAGAATGTTTCAGAATGTCTCCTTTACTTAAGCAAGGTGTCAAAGCTTCTGAGCTGCTTTTATTTGCAAGTCAGCCTGTTCAAGACCTCCTAATCCTGATCTTTTAGGTTTCTTTCATTTTTAAGATGTTCACATCCACCTTTCTCCATCACCCGGGTGCTTTACAACAATTCTCACTTGCCAGGATGAGCAAGAAGAGCTTGATGGCCCATAAAGTCCTCTGTGACCTTGCAGCTGGGGAAAAGAGTAGCAAGAAGGGCTCTTGCATGGTTAAAGATTTAATTATGGCAAAATAAGGACCCTGGAGGGTCTGTATTCGTGTCCAACCCTGCAGGGAAGCACCGGGTGCCCCATTCCTGTGGCTCCCCGGCTCGAACGTGGTGTAGCCATGTGTTGGCTGCCGGCTCAGTGGCAGATGGGCTGCTCGCCTGTGTGCAAACATTTTGCAACACCTTGAGCGATGCGCGAAGAGGGCGGCTGGAAGGTGTCCATTCGTGGGGAGAAGGGAGACGCCGCCGCTCGTGGTGAGGAGGACAACGAGATGTGCGCGGCACCGCTGGTAATCCAGAGCGGTATTTTAAAAGGAAAGCAAGCAGCTCTCTGGCTAAAAAGCTGTGAGCCTCCTTCTCCTCATTTCCTATTGCTGAATCTATTTTTATTACGCAATTTGCACCCTTTGGTAGGTCAGATGTTTTGTTGCTGATCCCCAGGCCAATCCTAAAAACAATATCTGCTCAGGGTTTTGCGCGTGTGCGTGGCTTATTTTTTTTGGTTGTTAAATGAATTCAAGGCAGGTGTAAACTTTCCCTATTTCTTCATTTATAAGGGGCTGGGAGCTCTGTGCTCTCTGTTATCACCCCAAACCTGCCCAGGGGAAGGTAATAGGATGCTCCTGCATCCCATCGTGGTGGTGGGGTTGGATTTATCCTCATGTTTAGTCCCTTCTGAGCTCCTTCAGCTTCTCTCCACCTGGGTGTGCCTGGTGGCTGATTATATTGGGTCTGCGTGTGTAAGCGCAGCCTCCTGCCATCCTAATTATCTAAAGTGGCTATTTGAATAAATCCCCGGCGCCTGTAGTTTCCTGTAATTTCCAAAAAGGAAACAAATCTGTGCAGGCTGCGATTTTGCGCCTGTGAATTTTGAATGAATAACTCGAAGAGCCTCAATTTCTCTTCCTTCCTCGCCCTCCTCTGCCTCCCAGACCCGGCTCAGATGCTGCTGCCGAAGAGTCTCAACTGCAGGTCTCCTTTTGGGGGGTGGATTTTTCAGGCAATCTCCTCACCTTCTAACCCCGAGCATCTCTGCGACATCTCGATTTCCACAACGATCCCTATTTACAACCTTCTGCCTTTCAAGTTTCCCATCCTGTTCTGTTTTTATGACAGCGAGGGCTCTCCTTTTTATGACGTTGTTGTTTTTTAAAGTGGTTTTATCACCTGGTTTTATGACGAAATTACTGTGCGACACCCCAAGTGCCACAGTTTCTTTCCTTGCCTCTCCGGGGAGGTGGCTGTGATTTGGTGATGGATGGAGCACTTACTATCCAATATATTTTTATCCATAGATATAGAAAGCACTTGGTGATCCTAGTGGATCCAAGGCACTATATAAATGTAAATTATTATCGTTAAACACCTTCTACATCTTTTAAACCTACCGGTTGGAATCAAATACAGAACAGGGCAGCTGTTAACAGGTCAGCCTGACGCGAGAGGTGCTATTTTTGTCTTTGTTAACAATTAAATGTTGATAGCATGGAAGACTTTTATTTTCCCCTTGTGATTTTTCAGCGCTGCCTGTGATTTGAAAGTCGCTTCTCACCCACCATGTGAAATCTCTGCAGACTTTCTAGCAATGACCTGGACATGAAACAGCTGCTTTGGGGGCGTGGATGCTCCCCAGATTGTCCCAAACAATCATCCCCGCAGCATCGGCCCCAGATATGGACAGAAAGAGGATTCCCCATGAGCTACTTGGTTGCAGGGAAGAGTTTGATTCCTACATGATTTAAAGGAGAATTTCAATGCTTGCGTCCAAAACTCTGACTCTAAAGCATTTCTACTCGGCCCCAGAAAACCCCTTGGGTGTTGTCCCCATCGCAGCCATGACTGCCCAGATTTTACCCCTAAAGCCCAGCTTTTATCCCTAAATTCCAGCTTTCCTCTCCCATCTCCAGCAAAGCCACCCGGCCGCCAGCTCCTCCCCATGGCAATTCACTCACACCCAGCAAGATGCTTCCACTCCACTTTCTGCTTCATCAGGAGAAATATTAATTATTTCTCGGGTCATTACAAGCAGTGGTTTGCAAAGGTTTTTCAGTATTTAAAACAACTAGTTCTTTTTTTCTTTATTTTTTTCCCATTTTCCCCAGGCTCTCCTAAGTTGCCGCCTCCTGCTGCTCAGGGCAGAACTTCCATTTAGCTCCATTTTCCTTTCTCATTTCACGCTGTAACGGAGACTCAACGTAAGGTGTTCAAGCCATAATTTGCCATGAACCCCCCTTCTCTCTCCACATTAGAGGAACCCAACAGCGCTTGTGCCCTGGGGATGAAACCTCTGCCTAATTCCTGGGAGCTGGTAGAAGCTGGAAAGGGGGATCTTGGATGGGTCATCCCAAATTTGAGATATTTGCATGACCAAATCCTATTTTTAGCAAACCAGGCACCTTTTAACATCAAAAAAAGAGTAATAGCCCCTTCCAGAGGGCCATTTGCGCAACATCTACTTCAGCGTGAGATTAATATCCAGGGATGGGGGAGGCTGTCTGCTCATTAATTACAAAGGACACCCGCAAGCCAATCATAAAAATGTAGCTATGTAGCTTTGAAGCCCAAGTTGAGCTAAAAGGCAAGTCAGAGCCATAAAGCAACCCCTGTCCCAGCATTGGGTGGGACGCTAATGTCTATCAGACACACCAAGAGATGCTTTAAAATTAAAATGCCATGTGGAAAGCCCAGGACCTTCGTACCAAGGAGAGAGATTCATTGCAGGATTCACCGGCCCTTTCTCCAGCGTGGTCGGGGGAAGATGCTGGGAGCTGCACTGGGAAATGACTCAAGGCTGGACAACACTTAAAGGAGGGGAAAGAACTCAAGACATGTAAAAATCAACCCAGGATAGGGCTGGCAAAGCCCTCAGCCCCAAGAAAACACGGGAACATCCCACTTGACGCATCCTCTCCCAAAGCATCTCTGCTCCGTTTGTCATCAGGGGGATCGATAGGAAAGCGGGGGCTGTCGCTCAGGCGATGTCACGCTCCAAGGGGCTCATTCTTCTCCGCCGGCTGACAAGGGGAGAGGGAGCCAATGCTTGTGTCAGGTTGCTAACAACCCACTGAGCTCCCCCCAGGGACGGATCCCTCAACCTATAGCACATCCATATGTGAGAGGCACAAAAGCAGCTGCTGCGTGTGATGCAGATTCCGAGGAGCGTGGGTTGGATGCAGACAGGAGAGTTTTGGCTCGGCTGACAGACAGGAGAAATGCACACGTGTGGGGTTGTTTCACGCAGCGCAGAACGCAAGGTGTCAGTGATCCACAAGGGCAAAAAGAATAATAATCAGAATAATTCGATGCAGTAGATGATGCAAAAGGAATAGAGGAGATGATGCAAAAGGGAAAAGCTCGTGTGGTGCAGAGGGAGCAAAGGCTCCTGGATGCTTTACCCAAACTGGGGAGGATTTGGGAACAAGATGCAAAACGGTTTGTGCCCAGAGCAGGAGGTGGCACAAGCAACGATGAGGACAGCGGGACAGAGGGATTTGGATGCACAACAAGCATCCCCGTGGCATTTCACAGCCGTTCACATCTCAGCTACATTCACAGTAGCTGGGAATAGTTGCTCAGGGCTCCTGCACAAGGGGCAGAGTAAGAGGGGAAAGGGATGACAGAGAATCAGAAAAGCTTTCTATCAACCCGATGCACTTTGTATCTGTCAGTCCAGTACAGACCCATGGACTCTGTGCTGAGAAGCCAAACGCTTCGGGTTCGATAAAAACACGGGTCAGGCCCTCTCTGTGTTGAGACAAGGAATCGCAGATCGGCGCGAGCACCCAAACATTAATCATTTCTAACCATGTCTTTTCCAATTTGCTCTGCGGTCCTTTAGGCTCCGGCATCTGGGCAGGAACAAAGCAAAAAGGGTGAATTTTGATGGGATTGATAAAAAGACGGGTTTTTTTTTTGAGCTGCACGAGGCAGAATTTGCTTTTCACCCCAAATTTCTAAAGCACCTCTGAGATGCTCTTCCCACCCCAGAAAAATCTCCCCAAGGAAACCCGTCCACCCTGTGCCATCCAATGGAGCCGGCTCAGAGTGCTGTAAACTTAAGTTGCTCAGACGTGACATCAAATATTTAGGTTATTTGGGATTTGTGCTCAATTGTTTGATGTTTCCGTTTCATTCTCAGTAGACCCGGTTGCTGTTTTGCCACTAGGAAAGATTCCCAGCAGAAAACACGGCTTCATGGAGACCCAAACTTATTCAAGGAGAAGAGACTGCCTGAAAGAACATGATCATATTTTCATAACTTCTTTTTTCTCATTGTTTTGAATTGACATCCTGACTCTGGTTTAGGCTGAATTTTCCATTCAGAGAATTGAATTCTGTTCAAAAAGTAGGAAAAAAATACCTGAGGTGGTTCCAAGCTGAACTGTTGCTGGATTTGAAACGTCACCTAGTCCACATTTTCTCACTGCAGCTCAGCATTGCGAACAAATATTGAAAAATGACCTTTTCCAGGCTGTAGCCTCTTTATTTTCTGATCAAAAGAGCAGGAAAGCTGGGAAATGCTGATGTCTCAAGCTGCCAGTGGTCATTTTGGTAATGGAAATGGCTTACTCAACTCTGCAAGGGAGACTTGGACAGAAAGAGGACTGGAATAAAATGAAAAATAAAACAGAAAGAGGAAAAGGGTTGTGATTAAACACCAATACACTTGGCACCGAGGTGACCCTGCTCCTCTGTCCCTGGCTTATGTCATCTTAAAAGACAGGAGCTCTCCCTTCAAATTAACTTAATCTGTAGCGCTCAATAATTCATGTTGATTTAAGAAGGCGTTATTTCTAATGGGACTCACACGCAGGCAGAGTTAATATTAGAACAGGCCATAGAGGGGGAGGAGACGGGGAATTTGACTAGAAAAGGTGGATGTATGAGTTAACTGCCTGTTAATTATTCACCTTAAGTAGCTTCTCTGTCTCCATTCTCACACTCCCATTGTCCCCTTGTGGTTGTCACCGCGTTCCCACCAGCATCTCTACTGGGCAGTCCAGGGCAGGGATGAAGGCGTCACAAGACAGGCTTGGGATGTTCCTGCCAAGACGCCGGTGAAGATCAACCACATGGTTCCCATCCATCCTCATCCATTCTGCTCCATGTCCCGCAGGTTGAGGCTTCACAACGCCGCGGCCAGATCATCATCATCATCACCAGGTCTCCTCTCTTCTCCTCCCTTTTTTTCCCTCCCGGGGAAGCCGACGGTCTCTTCAAAGTTTCTCCTTGCTCGGCTGCCTCCGAGATGTGGGAACTCAACGCTAATTAACGCGGCTGCAAATCCCAGCTTGGCTGGCGGGGCCTCCAATCCATCGTTGCTCCCGTGGGTGCAGAAGGATCCACGAGCGAACCCTCCGGCTCCCGAAATGACGCGGCTGGCAGATGCATATTTTAACGAGGCGCATCTGTCGGCTCCATAATCTCTTGTATTTGCCCTCCCTGCTCCCGGCTTTGATGGAAGACCGGAGGGAACTCTCCCATGGTTACAGCTGAAGTGTTTGCTTTGCAATTTTGCTCAGTCGTTGTCTGATTTTATTTTTAAATTTCTTCCAAGTCCTAATCAGGCTCTTACTTTATTTAATTAATACCCAGGCTTAGTTAAACAGATCATAAATTAAGAAGCCTCGCCGTTAAAGATGTACCAGGTAGCAAATAGCCCTCCCGTGGCTTCCTGGCTTGGGTTTTTCTCCCAAACCGCTGCCGTCCTTTGACTGTAGAAACTTTGGGATGAGATCCTGGTTCCTGAGCAATATTTGTCCCCGAGATTCTACAAATAAAAGACTTCTGCTAATGTTGATGACACTAATAAGCTCATCTCTTTGAGTGTTTGGACTTCCAAGGCTATGGAATGATCTGTTCCACTCCATTTAACCATGTAGATTTGAAAACAATGTGACAAAAGCTTAAATATTTCATTAAAATGTGATGTAGCTCTGCATCCGAGCGGGGAAGTAGGAGGCATCAGCCCCAGAAAGCTGTTGTCAGACAAGAATGACAGCAGTTGGAAACTGAATTGGGAGGCGCGTTAGGGGATTTCACGGCACCGAGAAAGTGGAAAAGCTGGCAAGGATGGAGAAAGCAGCACCAAGCCATAAAAAACCACCAACAGGTATCAAAATCTGACCGCTAAAAACCTCCCAGCCCTTTTGCGAGGGTGCGGGTATCACTGCCAGGCATTAAATTTCCCCAGAACATCTGCAGAAATTCATCTCAAATAAAAGATGTGCTACCAACGGGTTGCAAAGCACCGTTTCGTATCGATCGGGTCCAAGTGGAACGCGCTATAACTTTAATTTTCTTAAAAGGAAAGCTGCAAATATAAGTTGCTGAACATCTTAGGTAAATGTACCAATTAGCAACTACCATGTAGATTCACATAAACACTAAGTGCCATCTATTCAACACATTCCATAACCCCAAAGATAATAACGATTTCCTTTTGATCCATAAAAACATCGCTCGGCTCAATCAACGCCTTTGCAGCAGCTCGGAGCTCTGACGTCCACTCGCGCGCCCTGGGACTAAATTAGTTTTGAGATCTTTAGCTCTAATTAAATAACATTATTTCTTTTGTCTGGCTCCAGCAACAGATTCTGCTTTAGCAACAGAAGGAGGGAGCCTGGGCGAAGGAGGGGAAGGTAAAGCAGCCTGCAGAGGTTTTCCGTAAGCAAGGAAAAAACCACCCTGACAGCCGTTTTTTCTACTTTTCCATTAATTTACAGGCTTCTTTCATGTACGGGCACATGTCAGAGCTCTGAGCTGCGGCAAAGGGGTGATGGAGCAGAAGGAAAAATCAAAAGACAATCGATGTTGTTTTCGGGGCGGGGGAAGGAAGAGGTGGCAGTTGGGGGAGTTTGGGGTAGGGTGGTTTGTGGGGTTGTGGAGAGAGAAAAACAAATGCAGGGGGAATGAAAAAGCAGAAATTCGAATGTATTTTCATGGTGGTGTGTGGACTCCCATAAGGTGAACCTTCCACCAAAACTAGCACCTCAACTCACTTGTTTTGGCTGCTAAGGATTAATTAGAGTCAATTGAACTAAAAGCACTAAAACTCTTGGTTTGGATCTTTTTTTTTTTTAAACAATTGTTTTCCCTAAAAAATAACCACGATAAAAAAACAATAAGGAAAAAACAAATCCAAACTTCAATTTAAACCATCTTAAATATGGAAATAGTTTAACTTTGTGGGTTGAATAATCAGGATGTATCTGGGAGTGATACGGACTGGACGTCGTCCAAGCTTTTCAAGAAAATACCATTTTCATTAACTTCCACATCCATCCTGGGAAGTCTCACCAGCCAACCTGGCTTTTCCCAGCTCTCCTCATAGGATCTTACAGCCATTTCGCCAACAAAACCTGTGCTTATTTCCCATCTCCCACCCAAAAAGGGTCTTTACAAGATGTTGTGAGCCACCTCCTGTTTGCAATCCCACGCAACACCCTCCTGTGTTCCTTATGGGCAACATTAATTACTGAGAAATGCAAGATAATAAAATATATGTATGAAAATATAATAGATAGTACAACGATGGAATGAAAACAAGCATTTTCTTAAGGGGTAAAGTCCTGCTGGTCCTGCTACACATTGCACTGTTGGCACTGATGCTCTTTGTGTCCTTAAATTTATGCATGTATGCCCTTGAATCAATACGTATATTTGTAAAACTGAAGTATTAAACATTTTGTGCCTGTGCTACTCATCCCAGAACCTCTGTGCTCACTAATCACCTCCCACTTACACCATTCGCAGGGTCAAGATGTACCCACACTGCTCTCACGATGGATTTGTTTCCAGTCCTCTCCATTTGGCAACAAAGCTTGTTGTCAAAAAAACACTGAGTGCAATCACAAGGACAAATAAAGCGCAAATAACCATCAACACGATGGGGAGATGGGACTCACCGAGAACAGTCAGCCGGGCAGGTCGGGATCGGATGGCTGCCTGGATGGCCTGACATTCGTAGACAGCGTCATCTTGGAGATCGGCGCGCAGGATTTTCAAATGATGCTCTCCGGACAGATGGTCTCCTACCACCAGGTAGCGCGGATAACCTGTGGGATGCAGAAAACCAGCCCAAAATGAGAGACCTTCCAAATTTGGGGAATGAGACTGTAGATTTTACCCCAAGATTTCAAAAAGGAGGCACTGCTGAAGGAGTGCTAATTGGAATTCGTAGGGAAAGGGATGAGCACGTCTATTAGGAAACTCCGTGGCTCCTCCGAGACCTATCACAGGATTTCTTTAATGCCTTAAAACCCTGAATATGTCAATTTTTAGGTCTGGGGGCAGCGATAGCCCCAATCAGCAGGTGGAAGGACTGCTGCCATCACCCCATCCAGGTCATTAATGCTCTGTGTAACGCCGGCAGCCTGGCACAAGCTCCGAGTTTTGTTTTCTTCCCATGCTATCAACAGCAGGATTTGCTCTCCTGAACCACGAGAAATACAAATGATGGGTTTGTTTGGATTTAGCTAATTAGATGACTGGCTGAGTTGGTATCCTGGCAGTTCCTCTCGCTGAAAAGCAGCCCCTGCTCCATTAATTGTGGAAGTCATTCAAACGAGCTCCATACTTCAGCAGAGCTGTTGTTCCGCAACTGCGTCGCGGGGTCTCATACAGAAAAATCAGCTCTTTAATATATGTAAAAGTTGCGGCACTGAGCTTTGAAAAACAGTTGAGGGGGGGATGGATTGTTGAGGCAACTCTGAGAAATGAGTAATTACACTTATTAAAAAAATAGAGGAAAAGAAAAAGCACTTTAGAGAGGAGCTGCAGCTCCTGGAAGGGCTCAGTGCCCTCCCGGGTTTTTTGCTCTCGAGTGAACACTCTCCCTTAGTCCTGTGAAATATTTCACTAAAAAATTAATATTTTCTGATATAACATATAAAAGAAACTGTGTAACTTCTCCACTATTGTTCCAGAGTCTTCAACAGTTGTAATAAACCCTCAAACACAATGTGGGATTAAGTAACAAGAACTCTGGGGAATTTTATAACCAAGCTAGAATTTGTCAAAAGTGCCACTTAAGGAAGCCACAAGTACTTGTGGGCTCCTCTGAATTGCAATAAACACATTTATCCAAAGCAAACAGACACTTTATTTGGTGTTGTTTTGTTTGGGGTTTTTTTTGAGAAGTCAAAAGAGATGCTTTCAGTAATTACAAAACATCCCAGCCTGTGATTTGGAAATGTGACGTTTGTTTCTCAAGGCCACCCCAAACCAAAGCCGGGCTTTCCAAAGGTAGCACCTGTGGGAAACCAACTGTTTGCTTTCAAGCCAACCAAGTTTATTTATTTATTCCAAGTTTGAAGGCTTAGGGAAGGTTTTGCAGTTGAAACAAAAATGCTTTTTACTCTTAAAATCAACCTTGTGGCTGCTTTTCTGCACCGAGGGGACAAGACTTACTGGAGAGATCGCGTCCCACCCCGAGGGCCAGCCCGTCTTTGATCCAGAGGACGATGCCATTGTACTCGGGGATGGCGCAGAGCAGCGTGACGGGCTGGCCGGCAATCACCACCTGGTCTTGCGGCTGCTGCGTGAACGAGGACGCCTGACCTGGACAGAGAAAGAACGAACAGGCTTCAGTTCTCAAGAGTATTTTCCACAGGATGCAACAGCTTGAGATGCAACAATTTTCCTCCCCAGGTTGAAAAAATGATACAGCCAAGAGGCACCAGGCGCTTCCTCTGACTATTTTATTCCAAATGCTGGTGCTGGTGTTTGAGCCGTCATGATGAACAGACAGAAAATCTTCTGGGAAGAGGCGATATTTTGTTTTACAGCAAATATAAGAGGATGTTGGTTGAGAACCAGGATGCGCGGTCAAAAACCTGCTACAAAACCCTCAGGAAAACACCCGACTGCTGCTGTTTTCTCTTCTCCCAAAGCATTTTTGCTACCAGTATTTTCCTTGGCTTTACCATGATTGAAAAACATTCAAGTATTAAATCCTTTCTTTCCAAATGAGCGTTGTAGTTTTCAATCAGGCAAGATGAGAATCTGGGATGCTCAGATCCAACATTGCCCGTTCGCTCCCCTCATCTCATATCTGAGCTTGTAAAGAGAATAGTTTAAACAAAAGAACAAGTGAAAGCATTTCAGGCCCAGAATTCGGAGCCCACACCCCTCCGCTCAATGTCAGCTCAATATACAGAATTATAGCGGGCTGAAGAAAAAGTTTCTCTTGAAAATCAATTTGTTAAACCAGGACAGTCTCCCTGCGAACCACTCTCAATCAATCCCATCCTAATTTACATCCACTCAATTTTCATCATTGACTGGTGATTAATCCTAAACCAAGGTTAGGGGGGACACAAGTTCTTGCAACTAAACTTGTTTCCGAATGAGCTGTTTGGCAAAGCTACAAAGCTCCATCATTTTTAACCCATGCAGTTAAACCAATGTACTTCCCTTTGTGAATGCTTGATTTAATTTAGTCTAGCTTGACTTATACACTTGCTCTTAGCCAGCTAAAGAAAAGCAGAGCCATCCTTTCTGGATTTCTACAGGTTTATATACATTAGGTGACAAAGATGAAAAAGAAAATTGGGAAAGCAAGCAGAAAAAGTGAGCGTTTTGCTTTGTTGTTCATTTTTATATGTATTTTCCACCCGCTAACTTATATTTTCACGGCTCACTCCATAATCTTGTCAATTGTCCAGGCAGGAATGCGGCAATAACCCCCAAAGATTGGTTTATCGGTGAGAATGATCAGGGTGTCAGCCGGGAGCCGCGAGGGGTGGAATGAGAAAGGAGAAGCACAAAGTGGTGATCGTGCCCTCTGAAAATGTCCATTAAGCTTAAAACGGGTCGGGTTTTTTTGGTCCAAGGCTCCCTTCAGTTCCAAACAGCTCAGACCTGGTCAAAGAAGAGAAAAACGGGGGTAAGGTCCTTAAGAGCATTACCTGGCTCATCTCTCCCTAAATCACACATAAAAAAAAGAAGGAAAAAAAAAAGAAAAGAAGTACTGAAGGCTGAGCTCAACTAGCTCTCAAATCAGCTTAAAGTCTGATTTACTGGGTTTAACTGGGTTTGGAAGATCAGAGGCTCGTCCACGCTGCGGCTTTCAGCCGTCTTACGTCTTAATGTTAAAAGCACAAGTAATTTGCCACAAAGTTTTAAGGGCGATGAGATATTTGACAGAAAATAACTGAAAATGAGGAGACTAAGAGAGGGCGATTTGCAAATGCGGTTTCAGCTACAAGAAAATGAGCTGAAACACGTCAATTTGGGTATTTTTGCCATGAATGTTTACAATATCATTACAAAAAGGTGCTTTGGTTTCAGAGCAGGGTGGTGGTTTGACTCCAAGCCAACGGTCACACAAGATGCTGTGGGTCAACCAGAAGTCTCCCGTTCTCTCTCCTTCCACTCCACAGGGTATTAGCCAAAAAAAAATATATCAAGTTTTAGCTATAACCTGGCTTAACAAATCCAAATCCTTGCAGAGATCAGAGTTCAGACCAACCAAGAGTCTGGGCAAGGAGCATCTTCTGTTCACCCAGGAGAAGAGACGCACCAAGCAGAAGTAAATATTAGGACTCTGAGTTCGCTGTTGATTCTTTTTTCCTTTGAAAAAGCAAATGGATATGCAAATGAGATGCTAATCATGCCTCTTGGCCACGTTCCAGCATGACAGCGGAGTCCCATCTGTGCTCTCGAGCTGCCCTTCTGCTGAATGCGGGTGGTTGAGTGGCTGTTGGAGACGGGGCTTGGGTGTCGGAGAAGGTTCTGGATCTCCGAGCATCATCTTCTCCCGGTCCCCGGCTTCGCCATCGACATTGCATGACCTGTTTTCTGGCCCCGTGAACTCCTGTCTTGCTGTGGGAAGTTGCTGTGAAACAAAAGCCGGGGGGATTTCTAATTGGCTAGATATGGGAGAATAAAAGACCGACTGCAATTGGCAAGTGAGCAATATCACTAACCCTGCTTTCAAAAAAATCACAGGCAGGATCCTGCGTGTCATAAAAGTCTAAGGAAAAGAAAATGAAGATAGAACCACTTTAGAACTCTTTGTATTTCCTTAATGGTTTTGCACCTGTGGCTCCTGTTTTTCACTATTTCTCCATAAAGTTGCCTTGTTCTTTCAAACAAAGGCTGTGACTCCGCTGTGTTTGTGACTTCCAAGGAAAATCACGCCGCTGACACTGTCACATTCCTTTTCAGAGAAGCCCAAATACACACATGCATGGTGCTAAGGACCAAAACTCCCATTTGACAACGCAGAAAGCAGCGGGAGGCACCTACACGACACCAGTGCCAAGGTTGTGTGCGCCGTGGTGAGACCTCAAAGCTCCTTCCATGGCCACAGCCCAAAGTTGGCGAGCGGCTTCCTGAGCTCTCTGAAGAACCCAAATCTGTTTGCATGAGTTCTTGTTGGAATTATTTCCAGCTCGTGGCCTCCTGTGTAAAACCCGCCTGCCTCGCAGGCAACTCGCTGCAAGGAGAGGCAGGCGGGAAGAGCAGATAGTTAAATTTTCATTACCCAAGAGAAGTGAGTATTGTAGTAAGAAGCGAGGTACTTGCAGAGGGAACAATGACTCATTAGAAATAGAGACGCCGGGGCTTTTTTTATGTAAGCTGAGCTTTGAATTGCCATTGTGTAATGAAAAGAATTAGTCCTTTTTTGTCGAGGAGTGGTGAAGAAAGACTGTGAAGCTCCTTATAAAAATGTTCCTGTTTGGAAATGAAAGGCCCAATGATGAAGAAAGTTGGGATGTTTTTGTCATCCCTCAATTTTAAGAGCAAAATCCTTTGCTCGACCCAGCATGATGTGTGGGATGAGGATGCTCGAGGGGTTTCTGTGTGATGCCCCCAGCCCTCAAGGGTCCCTCTGAAGAGCGGAACATCATCCAAGGGTTGGTTTTTCATGATGTGACACCTGCAGATGGAACCATTGGGACAGGATGCCCGCGTTGCCTGTGATTTCCCGACAGACCAGGGCTTGTATCTGCATCACCCTGAGCATTTTCGGCCATTGATCCCATGACAAACAGCCTGGTTCTCAAACAGGTCCTTCTTCTTGGAGCCAAGGACAAGGAGCGCCCTTGCGTACGGCCCATCACGCTCAGAAACACGGACCCGCATCGATTTTTAGATGGCTGGCGAAAAGCAAGCAAGACAAAAGCGTTAAATTATTTACAAAGCTCTCCAGAATTGTCAGTCACAGGGAAGCACGGAGCAAACGGGGAGAGTGGGGCTGAGCTCCGGTACCTGCCTCGGTCTTAATTATCTCCCCGGTGGAGCAGAAAGGGAAGGGACAGTGAGTGTCCCCAGGAAGATTTAAGGACAATACCAAGATTTTCGTGCACCTTCAGAGAAGGAAAAGCTCTGGGGCTCCACAGACAGATGAATCACACCAGTGATGCTGTCCCCAGTATGGAGATACAGAGCAACATCCCCACGGGAGGATCAAATTTTGGTGATGGCCAGAACCACGTCCTGAGCTTCCCTTCAGCTTCACGGAAGGAAAACTAAAAATAGCTTAAGTTCAGCCCTTGCATAAGCTTTCCGTTATTTTATTTTCTTTCCTTGGGGGGAAAAAAAGTTTGAACAAAAATGTCACTTTGGCCTTTTTGAGTTTGCCTGCATGAGTCTGGCTCATGTGGCTTCTGTGCACTTGACACTACCGAATTATTCAATTTGAAAGAAAGCAAAAAATAGAAGCACAACACCCTTCGGTCGAGGCATGAATCAGCTTCTCATTGTGTGATCCAGCATCAGATGTATCCCCTGTTTTAGAGCGAAGTCCCCGAGCTCATACCTTGTCACCCACAAACGCTGAGAGAGACGGGAACCACTTTCCCCTTGTAGCAACACAAAATGCAAAGCCTGGCATTCCCATCAATCCCAGCCAACCTTGTGGCTTCCGAGGGGGACCAAGCTGGATTTAAGTAAAACCAAAGCCAAAATGATCCTGGGTGCAGGCCCAACAGCTAGAGCTGAGTTTAAGCTCAGCCTTTGCATAACCCTTAGGTCCGAGCTCATTCTGCAGTGATGTCAGATAGTCCCATCATGCCACTTAGTGAAGAAAAATCATCATCCCGCCATGGCCACTAAGGAGCTTCAAAAGGGAGACGAGGAAATTTTTGAATAAGGTATCAGACCTTTAAGAATTCTTTTTTTTGTCTATTAGTCACACAGGCAAGAGATCTGAACCACCGAGCGTTGCGCCGGCTTTGATACCCGCGCGAAATCCCAGCGCTGCTTTCAAAGTCGCTGCGAGTAGTTTGATCAGCCGTGCAGAAAGGGCTTAAATGTCATCGGCTGCTCCGTTATTAGCTACCGATTGGGAAAGGTGTAAGAATACACTTACTGGGGGATATTTATTAGCAACCAGCTTCCAGAATTACCTCTTGTGAGATTAAATGCCTGTTCTGGGTAGTTGCACCGATAGAAAATAAACTAATGTACCATAGCGTGGGATCGAAAATAAGCTGTCCCCAAAAATCAGCATTCGAGTGACCTTAAGGAGTGAATATTGTGACTCAACTGTTCTGCTTTAACAAGCTCACAGGTACCTGCTGCCCAGATACAGCTGGGATTGTAGGAAACCGCATTATCTTCTATTAGACGAGCTGACAGAGCTGGAAAAAATACCCAAACAACCAACTTTGGGGCACACAGGATTTTCCCAGGGTTGGAGATAGAAGCAGTGAAGTGAATGCAGTGGATGTGGCGCTGAGCAGCATCCCTGGCTCAAAACAGAAGACGCTTTGCTCTCCGGAGCGGAGAAGAGGTTTCCTCTCATCGATCCACCCAGAAGCCCCAGCTGAAAATTGCTGATGACTCCAAAGAAACACTTTTGTTTCTGGTGCTCCCGAGATAATAAATTACCATTTGCTCTTTTGTTGGGGCGCAGCTCCAAGGCAGCCAGACCGAGGGGCTCGGTACCTCCAGCCAAAACAGCTTTTTGGTGGAAATTATGGATGTTTTTCTGATAGGGACTATTCATAGCGCTTGCAAAAGGGGTTGGCACATCCTCAGCTGCACGAATCCTGCACAGACTCTCCCAGGACCTAAATCCACCCAATTAATCCACAATGGAGGAAAAGGAACTTTTTCCTCTATAATAACAGCTGATACGCGACATTCTGCCTCTCACAAAGTCTCCTGCATAAAATCCTCAAGGATTTTAAATCCTTAAGGGTTTTTATCCCTTGCGACCTTCTGAAATCTCTCAGGTGATTCCTCCCAGACCCCTGGGTTATATTTGATCCGGGTTTATCCCTTAAACCCCACCCCATGTTCTCAGCTCACGGCTGTTCTTTGGAGATACAGTCCCGTAAATCTCAGCTCATCTTCGAGTTAGAGGGCACACGGGACGCCCGTCCGCAAGAAAACAAGAAGGATGAGTAATCCATTTCACAAACGATGTGGAGATTTCCAAGGTTGGCTTTGCTCCCAGGACAAGCAGCGACGGGAGGTTGCACAGGCTACAGGCTGGAAAATTAGACCAAAGAGCTCGCCCCGGGTTGCACTGTGTTGCGCTTCCATCCTCGCTTTGCAACCTCTGTTTTTGCAAAATCTGTGATGCTTTGAGTCATGGAGAGAAATTGAAATGAAGATTCATCACAGAAGAGAAAAATGCAGATATTTAACACTAAAACTACTGAAGATTCTGCTCCTGGCTTCCACCTCTGAGTAGGGTTGAGATTTCTTCAGGTTGTGTTGCACAAATTATCAAGTCTAAAGACAAAGCGGAATGAGAATTAGCAGGTTTCTGCTGTAATTATTGTTTGTTTGGATTTTTCCAAGCGGAAATGATTGTAAATACGTGCACCTTTTTTTTTCTTTTTTTACATGCAAGATTTGTATTTAGAGTTAAACCAAATTAAGAACAGCCTGAAGTTAAGCATATGAAATACACATTAAAAGAAAAAGTGGCAGGGAAGAGACAGAAGGAGGTAGGAGATGCTGAGATCAACAGATCACGCACGTACCGTCCCTGATATTCAAGGGAAACACTTAAAAACTCGTGGACTTTTCCCTCCATTCATGAAGACCTAATAAAAGCTCCTCTGCCCTGAAAACCGCTGGTAGACCCAAGGAAATAAATGCTTAGAAAATACATTTATCAATTATGGAAGAGACCAGTGACCTGCAACCACCAGCACCTGCTTTTTCACCAGGATTTACCCAATAAAAACGAAGAGAGAACATGAATTCAGTCAATATTTACGACTTTACCAGCCCATGCGCACCCTTGGACGTGGCTGAGACCCAATGACTTCTCTGCTTTATAGCTGGAGAAGAAGCAAATCTCAAATGCAGGTCCCTTTTCGGGCTAAAATCCTGAGGAATGGGGATAGAAAAAGCCCCAAAATTAGTAAAACCCACAAATTTAGCCAGTACCAATTCAATTTTTGACTGGAGGAAAAGCTTCCAGCCTTCAGTGAGGCAGGAACACAACTGGTTTAGGGCTTTAGAGAGAGACATGTAACCATCACCATAAATTCTAAGCAGCAACGTGCAACACAAAGCCTTACGGACTCCTATAATTTACTCGGCACCCGGCTGCCAGCTCAGCCTAAGCTCGATATTGCCTGCAGTAATTATTTAGATCAAATACAGTTTATCTGCTTCATATTTGTGGTTTCTGTGCTCTCCGGTAACTTATAAATGTCATTGCAGTGTTTATTTGTTCTAATGAAACTTAATGACGTTTGGAACCAACGGGCTGCAGGTTTGGAGTCATCTCTTCATCTCAGGAGCAGGAGGCCCAAAAAGAACATTAAATTCCCCACTAGGAAAGGAAAATGTATGCAGACAGATATTCAAGCCCGTGTATTATTCATCGGGGGATGACGAGCGATGAGTTGCGGCCCCTAAGGCTACGGGCTCAAAGCCTTGTCACCCAGCGAATGCTCCTGTCCGAGGGGAACGACTTGTCAAGCCAGAAGCCCAAACGCATCTCAATCTGGTTTATTAAACCTCCAGAAGGCACACTGGGGTGGCTCAGCACCACAAAATGAAGTAGAGCTGGGTAAGAAAGAGAAAAAACACACCTTTTTGAGGCTTCGAAAGGAGCATGAGGTGCCTCGGCAGCAGCGGGACCCTGTCTCCTGAAGGTTGTTCTCCTGCCAGTGGAAACTTTTCTTGCCTTTGCTTCTGGCGCTTGCTCCTTATCCTCCCTTCTGAATAATTTCCTCCCTGTGTGTATTTATAGACTCTGGTCGTGTCTCCCCTTGAGCCTCCTCCAGACTCCATAAATTCACCTCCTCTTACAAGCAGCTCTCTAATCCCTGGGCCATTCCTGTCGTGTTCTCCCCAGCTTTGCTCCGATGTTCCCCGGGCTGCAGGGACACACAAGTCGCTCCAGTGCCGGTCACATCGCAGTGAAGCTGCGGAATTACCAATGCCTTATTTACCTGGGGACGCGCCGAAGCAAAACGCCTGCGGCAAGAGAAGCATCTTTCCTGCCCTGGTACCCAGCACCAAAAATCAGCTTTAACCACTTCAGCGTCAAAATACGTTTCAGCACCTCTTTTTTTTGAGATGTGTCGCATAAAGAGGGGAACGTAAAGCCAGGCTGATGCTTCCACACCTCCCAGCCATCAAAATGCATAATTAGTCCCTTCCCTACGATGACAGGGAGGCGTTAAGGTCTCCAGGAAATGGAACACCAGCTATTGAGTGAAATTTGGGCTTTTTTGTCTTTATCTTTTCCTGCACAAGGTCAGATGGGTCTGGAAGTTCCTCAGCAGCTTCACTTTTCCTTCTGCTCTGAACCCAAGCAAAGGGAGAGATGTCCCTCCTGCATTGCCACCAACCCAGATGCCCCTCAAGGCTCCGAATCCCAAAAAACCCCTGGGAACACCAATATCTGGAGTTTCAGTTGTTTAACATGACTTATTCACCATCCAAAAGGAAAAAAAAGAGTCTGAGTTGTTTGATTAACCTCATCTAACCATCTGGTTAAACCCCTGGCAGACACGTTACCTGATGACAACTGACATGAGAAATTAATCTCCATTATTTGTAATCTTGATGCAACCAGCCCTAGAGAAGCCCCTGCAAGGATCTCACCATGAAAATGGGTCTGAAACACCATCTCTGAGCCCCCTCAGAACAAACCTCTGTGTAACGGGCTGCATTTCCAGCTGGGAACACTGCAGATTTATGTACCCAGAGGTCTCCTGTCCATGAACCAACCGGATCTACCCTCACTTCAAACCTCCATGACACCGATTAACAAGAAGATGACTGCACAAGGACACCCACAACAACCTTGCCTGCAAACTCTTGAAAAAGGGAGTTAATTTTGGAACAACATGGCAGCTCAGCGAGGTTGCAGGTTCCCCACCGGCTTCCGAGCAGCTATTGGAACAAACAAGTTGACAAATGAGGCTGCCGCTTAATGAAGCTGAAGCCAAAGTCAATACCATGCCCTTCTATCAGGGCACAGATCAAAGATGATCTCAAGAGTGAGTGTGGGACACCTGTCACTCATAGGATGGAAGGGATGGCACCGAAATTAAAAAGGAGCAGCCTCGGAAGCAGAGGGAGACAAGGACAAGGTGCACAAGGAGAACAGAAAAAGATTTAGAAGAGGAGGCTGTGGGGAAGACTTTCTTCCAGACCTGACGTGCTCTTCTGGTAATTAAATCCAGCTGGTAAGATACTAATGGTCTTTCAGTCCCCTGCAATCACTGCTGTACACCTTGGTTGAATAAAACCTTATTTTCAGGTGTTTTCTCTGCAGAGGCTTTCACCCCAGCTAACAAAAGCATGAAATGGGGAAGGACCAAGGTCCCCCCTGTCTATTTTCAAGTATCGAGGGATTAAAATTTCAACTTTAAGTACACTTGGGGTGATTTTCTGCTGTAGCAAAGACAGGGAGTGGGAAATAGAGGCAGGAAGGGGAAAAGAAAGAATGAAACTTCACCCTTGGCTGCAAATTCTGCTGCCAACATGCTGGTACCTCCATCTCCAGAAAACTCCACCGGTGACTCAGCTTCTCCCGCTCCTCTGTGGAAGCTCCTCGATTGAACACTGGTCTGAGCTGATGGCAATGAAGAGCTGGCGTGCTTATCTCCAGGTCAACCTAAATATTTCATCTAGCTTCTAAAGAAGTCAATTCCTTTCTTTCTTCCTTCCTTCCTTTATTTTAAAGCTCGAAATACATACCGTCGCTCATGAATATTGATGAGGATCATTAGTCACTGAACATTTCGCTTCTCTTTCCCTCATCTATATAAAACCTTCATCTTTGTTAAAGGGAGGGGGGGCAAAACCCATCTGAAGTTGTATCTCTGGATGTGTTTTAAAATTAGCCCCATTAGTACATTTATAGATTGAGTAAATACCTATGGGAGCAAACACTGGGCATAAAAGAATATATATATTTATATATATCAGCTCTGAGATTGCTGCCACACTGGAGGTAATTGTGAAGTTCAGGTTCATGGCTTTGTGAAGAATCACAGCAGCGGCCCTGGGTACTAAATAACCGTCACGTTGGCTGCTTGGCCAAGGGGAATTTCACTCACATTCCTACTTATTGTTCAGGTTTTTGGCCATGGCTGGTCCTTCTGTCTTCATCAACCTGCTAATGGAGTTCAGATGTATTTAGGGAATACAGATGGAAGGGTTTGGCCAAGACGCAGAAAATAGCTTGGGGAGAAAAAGAACGGGACAACAATACAACACAACAGTATTGCACTATTTCTTTACAATAAGAATGGATTGTTAGAAGGGTTTAAGAAAAAACAGCGAGATACTTTGCTGGGCATTTTGTGGTATCTTTCTGTCAAACCCAACAAAGTCTCGCTTCACTGAGAAATGGGAGCGGGTTCATTTTGTTGGCCTGAAACACATCATTTCTTCCGATTTGTCACAATAGCTGTGAAATACCACTGTTTTGAGGCTCCTTTCTTACGGCAATGGTGCATCTCCCACCTTGGGACCCGGGAGCGGCGATGACATTACATGACCTGACAACATGCAGGGAAACCAGCAGGGAACAGAGCTTTGAAACTATTTATTTAAGCTTTTTCATGGTATAGCAAAGCCCCGGGCTCTCTCTTGGAAGCAATGGCTTCCAGATAATTTGAGAAGCTGAGAGAGAATCACGCTACGGTGTCCATGCCAGGAGGATCCACAACATCATCAGAACGTGATTTGATGACACAGCCAGACCTGTGTGTCCAGGTTCTGCTCTGGTGACCTGCGTCGACTAAGGAATTATTGCCAATACGGGAGAAAAGCCAAATAACAGACCCCCCAGGCTGCAAAAACAGTTCTGAAGAGAGGGGAAAATTAAATATTATCAACATATAAACAGGCTGGGAGGCAAAACGTGAGGGCAGCACAGAGATGAGAAAGGCAGAGTCTTCAGAGACAATCCTCATGTCTCCTTTAACTTGTGCTCCGCTTGAAAAATAAACCAGCTAAATTACCTTCTCTCTGCCCTTTTCAGGTGTATTTTGGAGCTTTTCCCCACCACTTGCCGCATTTCTTAGGCACACATCCCATTTCAGATGCCCTCAAGGACCTAATGAGGAGTGCAGGGGCAATACTCAAGTAGCCAAGATATTCTAAACATCCCTAGATGTTGATCCGTGTTTATTAATGCTTAAGATCCCCAAAAAAGGATGGTACGTGGTTTCCACCTGTCCAGGTTCTCCCGTATGCACCTGATGGCAGATCAGCAAGAGAAGCAGCTCCCAAATTATCTTATGCTGGCACTTGGTCAGCAGGGAAGTATTGTATCCATTCATTTAAGACCACGCAGAAATAGCTTTCCACAGGGGACCACTGCTCCAATCAATAGACAAAATTATACCCTTGGACCATTAACTGCTACAACAACACTGTTACTATAAAACTTGCGAGCTCAGTACCAGATTTATAGCCAGGGTGGCTCAGCTGTGCCACAACTGCAGAAAACTGGAGCATCATCAATAAAAACCCCTCTTTTTGCCCTCTCCAAAGTGGGGGAGAGTGGCAATAAGACAGGGAGATGTTTCCTACCCTGCCTGGGTGGAGTTTTTGCTCAGGTTTCAATCACATCCCTGCCTTGTTTAGCTAATAGACACAAAAAGCATTGCATGAATATCCAGAAGACCTCAACATCTCTAACTTCTGCAGGGTTTGTTCCATCTTCCTTCTCAAACGCCTCCCGCAGATAAAGAATAAAAGGCTCAATGTAGGTTATATAGGAGATATCAATCCTATATCAATCCCTAAGCAATCCTAATTATGCCTTTGTGGGAAGAAACAGATGACAACGCTTGGGGTGAGGAGACCTTCCAAGCCTTCCAAGCCCTGAGGAGACAGCACCTTTATGGTGATGACAGCAAAGCTGGCAATGCCAAGTTCTCACTGCATCCCATGGGGAATTTATGGAGATCAGACAATAACAGACCCACCGCTACAGTGGATCCAAGGAGATTTTGTGCTAGGGAACCTGTAGCTTTGAGCAAAAGCTTGGCAGAGATCCCATTTTCAGGTTGCAGAGTGATGCAAAGCCTTGGAGGGCGAACGGTGAGAAGATGCTGGGATGCTCAAGAAGACACTGGGATGCTCAAGAAAATGCTCAGGCTGTTTGAGAGACCTCTTCCAACACTGGGCCAGAGAATCATTTGAAGTTTGAGCTTTTCCAGCAGCACAGAGGTTGCTGGTACCTCGTAGAGGAGCAAGGTCAGTTTTGACAGGGATAAGAGGAGCTCTGGCTCAGATTTATCCTCGAGACCGAGGAAGATTGACGCTCAGCCTCTGCTGCTGCAGATGTAAAAGCCACTTGAAAGATCCAGATTAAGCATCCCCATAAATTCAAGCAATTCTGAAGCAGCAACCACCTTGCTGGGCTGCTACCGGGGGGCATGAATCCGTCACCGCATCTCAGTGCCGCGCTCTAACAGGACATTTTCTTGTCAAGGAGCGTTCGCTGAACCTGCTTTGAACCACAGCAGGAGTTCACACAGAGAGGCATTCGGAGCAAAAGCACAGCCAGCTTTGCTCTGAACAAGCCATTTTTTTCCCCCAAAAAAACAGCAGGGGCTCCATCGCAGAGTCCCAGCTGGTTTCTCTCCAGGTGGTAAGAAGAGCCTGTTGTAGGAAGGATGCTCAGCCTATCAAGGGCTTCAATATTTAGGACACGTTTGAAAGCCGAAACCCTGCACCCTTCGGTTTTGCCAGAGCTGCACATTCCCTTTGAGAAGCTATTAAGCAGCAGACGAATCGAGCAACCTTTCATCGACAAGTCACTCGGCCCTTTAAACGATCTCCAAATAGTGTTTTCTTCTTATTGCTTTCTGCAGTTTAACAGCCTCGATTTCCAAGTTACTTCGGCTTATGATAAACTCCAGATCTATAGCGCTTCTATTCTCTTTGGTCTCCCTCGCCCACTTCTTCTTTATGTTTTTATTAAAAAAAGATCCAGGAAAACAGATAGCAGATTAAAAGAGAAACAAATTGAAATGGGTCAAATGTATCTTGCTTAGATGACAGCCACCCTATTAGATACTTTTAAACAGGACAAATAATCTGCTCAGAAGCACAAGTGGGCTTTTACATTTATTCTAAATTACGAACCAAATGATTGCAGCCTCAAATGGAAGCTCTGGCTAATTGCACTAATATGTCACTAATTCCAGCACCAAGGAATGGGGGGAAAACTAATGATTTTCACCATTTTACCAATTATTCAATTTAGCCCAAGGTACGTCATGCAAACCCTGGGTTGAGCTGCTTCTCCATTTTGTGATCTACGATAAGGACTGAAATTCCAATTATTAATAATGGAGGAGCTAGAATTATTCTAAGGACAGGCATGAGATAATTATAAGCCATAAAAACAGCACAATTCTCTCCCCATGTCTCACAGAACCAAAACCCATGTGCAGGCTGGAGATATGCTGAAGACAAAAACAAAACCTCAATGAGTTTCCCATTTTTGAGGTACGTGGGTGAATTTTGTCATTTTGGGACCTCCACCTTCCCTTGGAAAGAGGCACCAGAGCTTTGCATGAGTCCCATCACCTTTCAATAAGATCCCAAACAAAATAACCAAGGTGAGGTTTGCAGCTCAGGCTGCAAAACTTTAATTCCTCACCTTCCAGGCTCGCAAAACTCCAGGTTTTCCTTACGGTCACCAACAAACCCCTCTACTGGCACACAGGTCTGTGTTTGCACCTAAACCAGCTGGTACCGAGGAGACCACCTGCATATTAAGGTGATTTGAAGCTACAGCAAATCAACGAGCAGGGCTATAAACCAAGGAGGGAGCTGAAAAGGGGGAGTTTGTCCTTCCTCAGGTGCAGATCATGAACCGTTAGGTGGGTCAGGAGGAGGATGCTGCACCAAGTCCTCCTTTCATCCCCATTTTCAGCCATGACCATGAGGATGAAGCTCACCCACCATCCCTGTTAGTGGTTTTATAAATGGCAGCCAAAAGTGGCATAATTGCTGCAGTGATGCTTGCTAACAACTCAAGTTAGACCTGTCGAGAAGTCAAAGGCAACAGAGAGAAGAAGAAAAATAGCAGGACATGTGGATACTGGCCTTTGGCCACCTCAGAGGGAATAGAAAAACAAGCCTAAATTTTCAGATTAGTTTGAGATTCTTGTTCTTGGGGAACTCAAGTGACCCACCTCATAGACATCAAAAATCTTACCCTAAAATCACAAGCCCAGCATCACCTCTGGTCCATGGTACAAACCTCGGGACGTCCATCCCACAAGCCGCAGCTCCCACCGATAAGCTGATCTGAGGAGAATTCCAGCCCCTTGTGAGCAAACAGCACCCTCCTCCCCATTACGTATCTATTTCTGAATGGTAACAAACAGGCAGCAACATCGGGTGGAGCAGGTTATTAGCAGGATGAAGACAGATGGCAGAGGATTAACTCCGAAGCGTCTTTATTGCAGGGCCGTCATTCCAGACGGCCCTTCCTCTCTCGGCAACTGTCACCGGGCTTAATTTCACCCCACAACTCACAGCGGGTGATCCCAGCACGCGGACGAGGAGATCGTCAATCACAGCAAAGGGATAAACCTACAGCAGCTACATTTGAGAAGTGTCATCACGTTCCCCAGCCCATATGCACCCCTAAATCCCACCAAAAAGCGATTCCTCCACGCCAACAAGTCCTTTCGTGCTTCTCTATCCACGAGTGCACTTTGGAGATGTCTCTGTTAAGTGACAGCAAGGTTCTAATGATCCCTGTAACTACCCATTTCCACTACGACGGAGACCCCACATCTCATAATTATCGCATTGCCCCACTGCCTACCTCTGCTTTCAATTCCTCCAGCTACCCTGTAATTATTAATAGGGCTATTCATTAGCACCGCCACGCAATAAAAAGAGGAAAAGCTCTCACTTGGCACAAATATAAAAGGGGAAGTGTCTCTCTCCAAGGTAAGTGGCCCAAAGAGTCTGGCTCAGGTGCTTTGGGGATGCAATTCTTTGGCTGTACCTCTGCGGATGACCAGACATTTGAAACCCCCCCGGGCTCGCGTGTCAACCAGCATGGATCCGCACTCAAATCCACCAAAACTCTGGGAGGTTGGAGGTCTCTGATTGTCATCTAGTGAAAACACAAGTCCTAGGTGGTCTTTGTAGCCATGGAAATTCCCCGGCTTTGGTTTTTCATTCTTTTTTTTTGGCAGATTCTACCTTTAAATGTAACGTTTAAACGTAATGGTCCTGCAGCCTGCGGGGGCCAGAAACTTCACATTGTCAGGCAGGGACACTTTGTTCCCTGTCTCACACAAAAGCTTTTACTTTTGGCTTTTCATGTCTCTTTGTTCTCTCCACACAAAAGCCACGTTCTGCCTGAAAAAGGGGCTCACTCTGGAGGCAGATGGGGGCTTAGAATCCATGGTGAGGGTTCAGGAGCTTCTGTGAACCAGCCTAGAGGATCGGTGGGATGTCCCGCTGTGTCCACAGGTTCTGCCAGCTCTTGAACATGCTGTGAGCATCCCTGGGGTGCTGCAGACTCTCAGACACCCCATGAGCATCCCCAGGGTGCTCCTGCCCACCTGAGCACAACCACAGGAGCCTTCTCCAAGAGGCTTGAGGGGCAGGAAGGTATCAAGATGGAGGCTGTACCTTCTCACGCTGCTCAGATGAGACTTTGCCACCCGTTCTCCCAAGAGGCAGCCCCTTCCTGTTAGAAACACGCTCTAATCAATGTTTCAAAAGCATGTGGTAATTAACAAGCATGAGGTGAAGCCTTGCAAAGAACTTTCCCCATGTTATCAGCTCAGCATCGGGGCTCCTGGGAGCCTGAACAAACCTTTGATCTTCTAACTGATATTTGAGCCGTATACTCGCCTCTACGAAAGAGTTTTACCCTGTGAAGGCTAACGCAGCTTTTACTCTCGTAAAGACAAGGCTTCCTGCAAGCATAGACCCAAAACAAGGACTAAATCCAAGTCTGGATGGAGTTCATGGTTCCCAGAGTAACCTCACAGGTCGACACGTTCTCAAGACCCTCCCATCTCACAGAGCTGTTGGATATTTCATCTTTTCCTGAGATGCTGCTGCACCAGGGTTTGCTCCAGAAAAAGGAGCCAAGCAATGAAGCTACCAGCAAGAAAAAACGCCAGCTCTTCTGACCGTAAATAGTTTTTGTTTAGTTATTATGCTTCATAATTATTTATGATATTTCTATGGATTAATCAATGCTCATAAAGTACTTGGGGGATGACTGGAATATAAAACAGGGAAATTTCAGTGAGATCTCCGTCAGAGTGCAAGGGTTTGACAGGCAACAGAACAAGCTGCAAAGACGCTGAGAACAGGTTCTCTGGATGTGTCAGGCTGAGGCACTACCACTCAACTATAAATGCATAAACCACTCAACTAGAATAAAATGAGTAGATGTACCGATTGCTGGAAGACCTTCCCACGTGACAGATCCTTTCTGTAGGAAAAAACAACGGATTTTGGATGTATGAAACTGATAAACTTGTGTTCTTCTATTGCAGCTTCACACATGGGGCTTCCCACATCCACACCTACAAAGGTGTTTCAGAGATGAAAGAAACAACAGGATTTTCTCCTTGGTATGAACAAGAACCTGGCGCATTCCTACTTTGCAACGAGATCACTGAGGAGAAAAGAGGGATAGAAGGTGGGGAATCCGCTCACCTTCAGTCATCCTGCGGTACTTCTCCTTGTACATGAACCCCAGCACTAGGCAGCATCCTCTTCCCGGGAGCCCCAGTTCTGCAAGAGAAGAGAGAGCGACGTTAGGAGATGGGGCTGGGGACAAGAGTGAGGACACGGGGACGCTGCGGCAAGCAAAGAAGAGAAGATAAGTCCAGCTTGGGGCACCTTGTGACAAGCAAGTGACCCTCTAAAGCGCCAGAGTCTGAGGAGGCACGTGCCTTTGGTATTTGGATTTCTTAATGGGGCTTTCTGACCATGGGTAACAAGCACAGCGAGATCTGAAGGCGGCTTTTTCCAGAAGTAGGCTGCGTGCGTGCGCGCTCTCCCCATGCGGCAAAGAACTCGAGTTCTTCAAACAAATCCTCCTGCGTCGCAGTGGAGAAAAACGAAGGTACCACGTCCCCGATGCTGCCTGTCTGCGGACCTGCCGAGCTCCTCGGGGGGTTGTGCGCTCTGCAGAGCCCCGCTGATCAAAGACCCTTTGATGTTTGCTTGATGTGGCCGTGGTCCCTTCAGAGCCCCCTCTAAAGACTCCCCTTGGGAGCGTCGCAAAGTTGTGCCGCCCGTGAGAGGGTTGAGGGCACAGTAACAGCTTCGGATAAAGCCCAGCAGCCTCGGCTTTTAGCACCGCGATGCAAACGTGGGTTTGAATTTCATATGTGGGCTGTGTCCGGAGGAAGAGGAGAGCTGCTCACCACAGCGTGGTGATGTGCAGGGAAGACACGTGGATTTACCAGGGTATATACGCATTACCCCTCCGTGATACTGGTAGCTGCAGGGGGTTAGCACCCTCCTCTTGCGCACAGTGCAAGAATCAGAGCCTAAATGCAGAAAATAATGATTTCTTTTTGATACCAGAACACTCAGGGTACAAACAAGACTTGCAAGAGCAGTTCCTGATCCTAAGGCTCCCGTCAGGGAGGACATTGGCATCTGTCCGAAATAAATCCATGTAAGTCCCACTGAAGTCAACACCCAGACAAAAACAAGTTTCTTGAGATGCTTAGAGTGAGCTGAGATTTCATTGCCCCCCCTAAATCCACATTGCTACCTGAAGAAAAAATGGCATATCCAGAACGCAACTTACATCCCCTACCCGGGACACTTTGGAGGTGTTTGGAGCGCCCTCGCGGGCCGTAAGAGGTGGTGACTCAGATGTCGAAAGATCAGACAAATCAGGGCAAATGAATCAACCATCCGCATCCTCAGCCATTTCTTGAATCAGAGTCCTAATTAACAGGAAGAGTTAAACATCAACCACCTCCTGTCTTGGATGCTAACGTGGGAACCAGCCCTCTCGCTCCACGGCACAGAAGTGACATGATTTACCATCCCCGCACATGCAAATACACCAAACAAAGTGTTGACTTGCAGACTGGATGCCTCTAAAACCCCTGATTGCTGCCAGGGCTGCTGGTTTTAGCCGAAGGATGTTTAACATGTTTAGCACAAGTTTAGCACAATAACTAGGATCAATAAGACCTTGCTGAACTTTGAGCGGGGTTTCCATGAGAGGTTGCACGACACCTATGAAATAAAAAAACCCCAGGTGCACGTGGCCAGACAGCTGCGAACCTGCCGATAGTTCACACACAGACTGCAAATCAGCTCAGAGGCCTTTGTGTCTTTATTGATAGGACAGCAAAACCACATTGATTCTCATCGAGCCTTCGCCGAGCACCAAGGTATCAAAGCATAATTAAAACAACACAATTAGATTAGCGTCGCACAAGGTGGCACAAGCGGAGCTGAGCAAGGCAGCATTCCCTTCTTACTAATTTGGAATGTGTGGATCTTTTCCCGGACGCATAGACCTGGTGTGACGGGACCGTCACGTTCTTCATCCCCAAACGCCATCAAGAACCTCCTGAACCAAAGCTCCCATCAGGCAGAACATCGGCATCTAACCAAAATAAAACCACACGTGCAATCCCGCTCAACGCCAGACTCAGACTAAGGATAGTCAGGGCTGAGCCACGTGGGCTGGATCCAGATTAAATCGAGGTTATTACCCATTTGGAGCCTGGACCAGCACACACCAGTATGGGTGTCTGTCTCCCATTCGCCGCCCTGAGGGATGCTATAATTAATGCTTATAAACCACTTTGATATCCCACGATGAAAGAAGCTATACAAGAACACCACTTTATAATAATTCATACCATAAATTTGCGAGAACATGCAAAAATCTTCATAGCTGAAGGCGCCTTTAAATACTTGAGAGTGCCTTTAAAAGGTGAAATACTTCAAGAAGCCGCTTCTGCCTAAGGACGTCTCACCACTTCATGGCTTTTAGTGGCTACCTAGAGCTAAAACAGTTCAGCAGATATGCAGAATTTAAATGTTTTGGCTGAGATATCACTGAAAACAGAATATTTTAACCCATGCGTGTCTCTCATCACCCAAAACAAATCCCATCCAGTTCCTTGCAATTGCATTTGATTTTTTCCAGCAGAGCTCAACGAGTTATAGTTGAAGTTTATTGTCCCGGGCACTTTGAGGTGTGAGCTTAAGTCTGGCAAATACCTGGCAGAATTGTGGTTTTCTACTCGCTCAAAAGCGTCTGCGTTAATCCACCTCCAAACCTGCCGAAAACCCACTTAGACAAAGCACAAGCCACAATTAAGGGCAGCCAGCGACAAAGAAGCAAAAGCCAATTCAAAGAAACAAGTTCAGCGTCTTCTACAAAGGGATTTTTTACGCATAGACAAAAAGATTTCCCTCCGCTGGCCCAAAATACGGAATCCTCCTCCTTTTTGCTCACTTCTCCCATCATTTGGGATTTTCTTACCCAATTTCAAGGCAATTTCTCTACCCACAACTCAGGGAGGGAAATAAGTTTCTCATCAACGGGCGCAGAAAGGGCTAAAGCTGCAAAGCCATAATAAAGGTTTATTATCAGAGTTGTAATGTGTACTGTTGTGGAGCTGTATCCCACCAGGAATGATAATAAACATTTAATAATTCAATAATACCTGTTTAATAATTTTTCAGCTCATCCTAATTGCAAGTTTATTAAAGAACGATAAACTTTCTAATAATTGTAAAGGCCTAATTGCAACTCCATTGCTTATTTAATATTGAGTTAATTATATTGCAACTAAGCTATATTTTCCCATACATATTAAATATCAATTAGCTGTTTTAAACTATTGATTTGTATTTAATTAACTATGCTATTATATACCAATTAAGCTCTTATAAGAGAAGCAGAAACAGCTGGTCTTTTAGATTAAATTTTCCAAACTTTGTATTAACATGTTTTTCTTCCACAGAGGTGGCAATTTGCTGTCGTAAATACTTTTCCGCTCGCATGTTACATTCGTGAGCTTTGTTCTGAACTTCTCTTTTCAGGATGGGGAACATCGACATTATTTGCCAAATAACCCAAATTACCGCCACATTTCAGCAAAGAGCAAAGGGATCCTTTAGCACATCGTTTCTATATTACACTGTTAAGTCTGCAGAGCAATTCGAGGTCCTCAGAGATGGAAAAAAGTTACACAAATGCAAGTTATTATTAAATCTGTGCCTGGTTAATTTATAAAAATATACTAAAAAACAACTGAGAGGAGGCCCAGATGAGAAAACGGGCACATTATTGCTTCAAATATGAATGAACCAGAGATCGGTGTTAAATGCTGGAGTTTTATTCTATAGCGCTCTGCAGAAAAGTTGCATTTATAAACCCATTTATTGTGTTATGTACTCGTGAACCACCTTGTCATCATCCATTTATTGCCCAAATAAAAATCCTAAAAGCAGAGGATTAGTGGAGCGTGTCCCTGCGGGACACAATCCAAGTTGTAAGGATCCATCAGCAGAGGAAACCAGATGGAGTGGAGGCATTTGCTCCGAGATGGAAAAGGTGACTGTGCCAAAGGGCAGTTTTCTACCAGCCCCAAACCCTGCAAGTCCTGTCCAGATTAAAGAGAGAAGGTATTAAAGGCAGAGCTTGCAGAAACCCCGCCTATGTTCTGGTCAAAGACTTTGGAGCAGCCAAGTCTCCTCTCTTGCCGATGCGTGAAGACCAACTCAACTTTGATAGAGGAAAATTGCCCCGCAATGGAAATCCTGTGAAGTACCTTAAGACCTAAATTTACCTTAAACAAAGAGAACTTCTGGTGCTGAAGCTTTGAGGCTCCTTAAAATTTCTACCAAACATTCCTCTGGTTAAAAACTGTAAGAGAAAATGAGGAGAAAAGTTGGGTGCGTGTATTTTCATCGAGGTTGTTTCACCGCAGAGCCGCCCAGGGGAGGTTGTCTCGGACAAATAGCAAATGCCGTGATATATCACAGTACAGTGTAATCCGGCTCCTCAAGATGCTTTGAAAGGCACCAGCACCAAAAGCTTCTAGAGGAAGAGCAAAGAAACAACACAGTGAGGGACTCTCCCCAAGAACGAGCTCGGCCCCAGTACCAGGCAATTAAAAGTTGTTTCTTAGCAAGAGACACGACTTGCAGAAGAGGGAAAAAAAGAGAGAAGGATTCACACTGCTGAGCAAAGAGAATTATTTCTGTGTTCCCCGGCTAACGAAGGGGAAAAAAAGAGACACCTCCAAGGCGTAACTCAGCACTGCCGTGTTCTGAAGAGCTTTTCTGATTTTCTATAGTGGCAACACAGAGACTCTGGTCCCTAAAGTTCAGTACATGGAATCTGTGTTCCCCACTCTCCTCCATGGCTGGAATTCCTTTTCCGAACCTCCAACAAACACGGCCTATTTGAGGAGCATCCAGCAAGTGCAGAAGAATCCTCATAAACCTCAAATCCAGGCATTCTTCGGATTTTTCTTTTTAATTTCCCCTGAAATAAAGAAGTTAGAAGGATCTGCTGTAGGGAAAAATCATCTACCCCAGAGTAAGGGAAGGGGCTTTCGGTACTTGAAGCTTCTTGCATGAATGGCTTTTGTACCTTTGGATGCAAAAATATCTGTTTATACCAGCCAAATAATCCAAAATGCTTTGCTGAGGTCTTTCAGCAGCCAATTCCATGACACCTCACCTGCAGGAAAAAGTGTTTTTCCTGTATTTCCAGTTGTAAAACTCGTAAATTTCACAATGTATTTGTTTTATTAGAAAGCAAAGCAAATAAAAGGTTGTGTATAAACAGAGTCTGCTAGTAATAATAAATCAACTCCTATTTTGCACTAATGAGAGCTCGGATAGGACCAAGATCCACATCTTTTGACTCCTTAAGGACATTCTAAAAGCAGAACTGGTGTGAAGTGCCACTGCTCCCCCAGGAGAAGGCGGCGATGGGAACGCTTTGCAAAGAGCCTGGGACGGCCCCACGTGCTCTGACGGGACCTGGACACGTTGGAGAGGAAAAGAATAATAGAAAGAACACTGGCGCTGTTAAGGTCAGGTCTATTGTGGCACTTTGGATCAACTATGGCAGCTTCTTGCATCTGAAAATGACACGACTGTCAGAGATGGGGAACCCCGCCATCCAACCATCTCCACCAGGAGACCAGTGACAAGAACAAGTCACCTTGGTGGGACCCTCAACCACAGGTGAACCCCGATTTCCTCCTGAACTATTTAGACCTCACAGAAATTTGAATAAGAGTTGAGGCACATAAATAGCTTGAGCAATCTCATGGTGGTGTTACTAAACCATTATGGATGAGTAACTCAGCCAAGGGAGCTGCAATTTGAGATTAATCCCAGCTGGAGGTGCATTTGCTGCAGTTCTGACTCTTCCCCTTCCATTAAAACACGGAGAGGACAGCAGGAAAATTGGTTCCTACCCTCCGCCAATGAACAAGGCGCCGATGACAGCGAAGGGTGAAAGCCACAAGACTTAAGGGGTTATCTAATCACCCCATCTCTGTCCCTTTCCACAGAAAGGCTGCTCTGATTGAGGCATTGAAGCTTCGCAGCGCGCTGGCTTCAGCCACGCTCGGCAGGAGGGGAAAAGAAAGCGGGTGGGCAAATTTCAGGCCGTGGAAGGCTGATTGCTGCCCTGTCCAGACCGGTCCTTTGGAGAAACAAATCCAGCCCCACCGGCTGCTGCTTCTGTTTGAGTCCCACCATTCCAGGGAAGCCGCAGAGCACCCACACCTCATGTTGCAGCAGCCTAAATCTTTAATTCTGCGATACTTTCTTGTCTCCTGTTTCCCCTTTTAGAGCGCTATTGGTTTCCCGATCGACCAGAAAACTCACGATTTCTGCAACTGGTCCTGCTGGCCAGGTCTTGACACTGCAAACGCTTTGCTGGCGGTGCCCCAAAAAAGGCAAGGAGTTCACACCACATTCAATAATTCCTCCAGTCCTACAGATGCAATTATCACAGGGAAGAGCTTAGAAGGTAAACAGGGGAAGACGAGAATAAGGGAAGAACTCAGCACCCTGCTTGTGCCCTCCAGCATGCACAAGCTGCAGGGAGCTCTTATATTCCACAGTTCCCCCTCCTCATGACAAACCTTGCCCAAATTAAGCCCCAGCTCCCAGCTGATGCCAATATCTGCCTTTACACACCTCCACATATTACACCAAACCCTATAACTTATTGCAAGCATCTCGGTTTCCACTGCCCGGGGACACCGGTCGTAACTTGAACGATACGTGAAAACAGCTCCCCTGCTTCCCTCAGCACACGCTCTCTCCATCCCATTAAAAGTAATGGGGTGAGATTGTCCAAGCCCATTACTTTCGATGGTTTCGCTTCAGCCAGACAACTTAAAACTCCCGTATCCTCCAAACAGGGAGCAGGGCAGCTCCGAAACTCCCCACTTCGTTACTGCATCTCACGTTCCAGCTTGCCAGGGTTTAATTGGAACGAGAGCCAACCCTGCACTTCGGTTTGCTAATTGCCACAGGAGACGCGAGTGTTGCTCACACTGCTGACGAGCGTCTCCTTGCTCAGCAGCTTTTGCTGTTTCAAGGTGTGGGGTTTTGTAAAACAGTTAAAAAACAGAAGAAACACATGCAAACACAGCCACAGGAGAGATGCTTTATGAAGCTCTTACGTGCTCCAACATTCAGCTGGTGTTGGAGGGAAAGCGGAATTGCAGGGCGAAATATTACAAAAAGCCAAGCGCAAATCATATATTTAAGACTCATCACGGGAGCTGTAGTTCGAGTACTTCTGAACTGTAATTCTAAAAATACACCGAGGATAGAGACAGGCCAGAAGTCAAACCACTTTGCCTCCATGACACTTTGATGTTGCAACATGCTCAGAAAGCTGCGTAATCAAGCACGTTTTTGTGAGTGCCTGAGAAATCCCATTTCTGACCTCGCCTTCTGCTCTGGTTCCTGGCAGAGCTTCACCACATAAAGCCACATGCCAGGTGGGGAAGAGACCCACAATGACATACCCAAGACATCAAAACAGCAACCAACCATCTCAATACCTGGCCCAAAAATAAGTGGGAAGAGCCAATGAGTTAAATGGTTGACCAAGTTGCCGAGATGACACTTGGAACCAAACGATGGAAGTTTTGAGCCAGACTTTTCTTGCCCCTGACCTTCACAGAGGAGACTACGCTCGATGTTGTGCCATGTTGGGTGCCGAGTTTATCTGCCACCGCTTCAAAGACATTCACGTCTTGCTGCTCACGGCCCCATCCAACCCAGGACAGATTGTCATACATTTTTCAGCGGCTGGAGCAGAGCGCAGCAACTGTGTGATGAGCATCTTTTTCTCCGCTGCACATTTCATCTGTAAACTAAGATTAAATACCTGGAGGGGAAAAGAAAAAAGCCGCGGGAAAAAAAAAAGATAACATTAATATGTTTTCGCTGCAGAGTTCACATGAGTGAGCAAACAGTTCAGATCTGTGGTCGGGGCAACTTGTGGGGGGAAGATTTCCCCACATGCCTGATTAAGTTCTGTGGTTTTCACCAAGATATTCCTTC
Organism: Nesoenas mayeri; assembly: GCF_963082525.1. Lineage (NCBI taxonomy): Eukaryota > Metazoa > Chordata > Aves > Columbiformes > Columbidae > Nesoenas > Nesoenas mayeri. Next base: position 5,394,700 of record NC_137572.1, on the reverse strand, counting down.
TGTTGGTGTGTCTGCACCTTGAGATTTGGATGACCAGGGCAGAAAGGTCTGCAGTCCCCCGAAAGTGAACAAGGGGAGGAGAGCTGCTCTATTACCCACTCAGGTTTGAAGTCTCAACTCATTTAAACCAAATAAAACCCATTCCAGTCGCCTGTCAAGCCTCAGGGACCTCACTTTCCTGCGACCTCAGGCAGAGATAAACCGAAGGAATTAATTTTATGTATTGCTCGGGAGATTAGGGATGGTGCCAGCTGTTGGGAAAGAGAAGAAATCATCAGCTACAAGTGCAGCAACCATCAAAATGTTATTGTTCATCACTGCAACACAAGTACCGGGCCAGTGTTGCCAATAAGGCACCTTGGATGGCGAGCATCTTAGATCACCATTTAAACAACAAAAAAATCAACCAATTAAACAATAAAAAAGCCCAAGAACAGAGAAAACCATGCACAAACCTCTCTCCCCGAGCCCAGGGAATACACAGAGCACAACGGCCTTGCCCTGGATTGCCAAAAAAGCAAGATCTGCAGGATTTCTGATGGCACCGCCCGCCTTTCAAAGGGCATTACACACCAGCGCTCTAATCAATAACGTATTATATCCTCATGTTTATTGTGTGTAAATAGAGGTTTACGGTGATCCGAGAGCATTCCTTTAACATCCCATGTATAAGATCTGCCAGCCACCCTCTCAGGACCTTCGGGAAATGAAATGATGCTCCTTCCACAAAAGCATCTTTGTGAGAGAAATGGGGAAAGAAAGGATGAAAAAAAAGGTAAAAAAGAATAAAAGAAGGCCGAGGTAGATAGATCAGAGAGACTGTGCGTGGAACAGAAAACGGAGTAAGTGTCAGCGCTGGGATTCAGAGTCACGTCGGTATTATTGAGAAAGGAATGTTAAATATCGCTCTCATCTCCAGTCCAAGGTGCTGCCTCTGGGAGGAAAAGGTTGGGGGAAGAAACTTTTCCTTGAAAAGCATCGGCACACCTATGCAAAGTTCCTTTACTTTTGATCTGCAGCACAAAGAGCGGAACAGAGGGATATCATCCTCTGCGGCTAAGATGAAAACATAAAGAGGACTTTTATCCCAGATCCACTTATCTCAGGAGATAAATTCTGCTCCTGCTTGCAGCCAGTGGATGTTTTCCAGGTGGATAGCTTTCTTGCTGGAAAAATGAACAAAGCAATCAAAATAATTTGCTAATTCATTTCATACTATTTTTTTTTTTTAAGTCTAAACTGCATGTTAAAACAAATCTGAGTAACCCGGCGTGTTGTGTCAACATTTCATTCAACAGATATCAAAGCAATATTGAAATTCTTAATTGTTTCTTCAAATATGTTACCGCACCAACCCCCAGCAGCTGCACAGTGCTCCCCAGAGGGAAAGCCACACCACACTTTAACAGCCATGTATGTTTTCTATAGGATGGTGACAGCTTAAAGGTCTCCTGACACCTTTTGGAACAGCACGACTCAAGTGCCTTTGCCTGTTCATCCCAAAACACCTCAGGACGGGTGGACATGACCCTGTTCCCACCTTCCAGATGAAGCCACCAGCCAAAAATGAAATAACTTGTTCAAGCCAAGTTCTTGATCAATGGAGCAGTTTGGGAGAACATTCAGGTACGTGGAAATACAAGGTCTGAGCGCTCTGCTGGTCGGGTTATCCCCCTATATGTACCCTGCCTACCATCCTCTCAAGCTCAACTTGGTATTTCCATTTCAAGAAAAGGAAAATCATGCTTCCATGCCATAAACAAACCTCTACAGCAAACCTCTTTCCTCCTGGCGCTGCCCAAAGCTCCTCATGCAGCCTCATTTGTGTTATTTACTCACAGTTTAGCTATGAAGGAGCAGTAGCATCCTTTTTTTTCCCTTCCAAGAGGATGCAGAACCACGTTTTCAGCATGCACAAAGCATTCCAAAGCACTACAGAGGAGCTCCCCGAGCTCATCTGCCTCGCCATTAAACAGCTGCCACGTTCCACCTCAGAACTTCCCGCAACTCAGCAAAAAACACCCGACAACAAAGGAGTCCTGGCACAAAAATAGCTAAAATACCCTAAAATACTGGAGGAAACAGACAGGCGCCCATCGGTCAACAGCTGCGCGCTGCTTTGGCACCGTCCCTCGCTGGAAGATGCCGTGTTAGAGGAAGCAATGATCATCATCATTAAATGTCTTCATGGAAGGCAGGCATCTGTTTTCAGCATTTAGCTGATGAAATAAATAAGGGTGCTTGTGGCGAACACGGAGGGAGCAAACGTGATGGAATCGCAGAAACTGGATCATAGTGTCCACCCCTCTCGTCACCTCCCGCACATCAGGGCACCCACATCACCCCAAAAACCACTCGTGCATCCCTACCCTTTGGATTTGTTCATTTAAACCACCAAAGCCAAGGTACCAGGGCTGTTCTATCCTTTAAAAAAAGGTGCACAGCCTCAGAGATGCTCATTTAACATATTCCTGCCTTCTAGATGGCTTTTACTTTTCACTAAACTGAAAGTGTAGTACAATATATGTGACTGATTAGGCCATGTAATACACTTCCCGCACATTTAGATTAGAAATGATTATGACTTAAATAAAATAGCTGAACACAATTCTTACTGCCGTCTATTTTCTCCCCCTGCTCCCCTTTCAAACACAAGGCAGCAAGTGGGAGGCGAAGAGCAAGACAAGAATGAAGACACCAGAATCCAGTTCTTGCCCTGCATCTTGTGTCAGGGCAGCAGAGGGCCAGGAATGCAAGTTTAGATACAAAACAGTGTCTTTCACCTCCATTTTTTCTTAAATATCCCCCCAGAGAAGCCCCTTTTCTGCAGCAAGATGTCCCCTCACCTGTGTGACAGTGACACACACCTGTGTGCATCAACCAGGAGGTTGGAGGGGACAGACAGATGTGCTGAGGTTTATCTTGGTACCGCCAACCCCAGCAGTGGATTTCCATCGTTCCAAGCTATGGGAGACCGAGGGAAAGCCTTAGGAAAGAAATTCATCCACTCACACAGGGGGAAGATGACATTTTGGGGAGATACATGCGGTGTCACGGCCTTGGATTGAACAGGTTTAATGAAGCTTAAGTATCTGACCTCAGGGGGGCCCCAATACCCTCCTGCTCTCTAAGCCACAATTAGAGTGAAGCAGGTACAATCCGTTGCAGATTCTGCTGTCCCCCTGTGTCCCCAAAAAGCCACCCTGAGCCCTTTGTCACACAGACACCTTGCCCTGCAGAAAATGGCTCCTGTAGAACTTGTGCTTCCCCTCTCAGCCTTGCAAGGACCAGCACCTGCCCCACATCACAGCACATGATAAGCCCAGCTCAAGAACAGCAAGGTCTTGGGTAAATTTTGGGCTGGATTATAGACCGTTACTAACCTTCTGAAGTGAAGGTTGGCGCTGCTGCTTTGGGTTGTGATTTCCTTCTATTTATTTCTTGATGGCAAAACAATAAGGGACGTAATTACCACCCACAAGTTGCAAAAGCCCAGGAAAAGAGAAGACTAGGATATAGGAAGAGAGGGAAAGAGGGGCACATAGACATACATGCAGGAATAAGCATCTTTTTACCCTCTTTCAGTACCTGTTTTTCTGTTTTTGTTTATTTTAAGAATACTGACCTTTTTCAGTACCTGTTTTCTATTTTTGCTGGGAATCACATTTACTGCATTACTACACTGTATTTTCCATACTGTTTTTAAGCCATTCTCTATTTGAATATTCCTCCGGGTCTCCCAAGTCACCCCCAAACCATTTCTATCTATAGTTGTTCCTTTCTATGTCATTATGGGAGGCAACGGTTAATATTCTACTTTTCCCTCTTTGCATGCATGAAAACGCCCAGAATGGAGCTGAAAACAGAGATTCTGACCAAAGCAATGTGATTAGAAAATGCAGATGTTTTTCTCCTCCCTGAAGTGCCAGTGATTGGAGTCAGGTCTGCGTCACCTCTCTGTCAAGAAACCGCCTTCGATGCTGCTTTTAATGAAGTTTTTTTGATTGATTGCTCCCTGCCCTGCCAGGGATGCCGCTGTCACCCCAACCGGGTGGGTTTTGGCAGGAAGGTTCAGCCCACGCCAGCCGGGGGCTCGTCTCTCGGCTGAAATTTCCTACCTTAACAGCCAAGATCCGCAGCACGAGCAAAGTGACAAGTTTGAGCTGCCGTCAGCAGAGGAACCGACAGCTCTCATCTGAATAACGGTGCCCGAGTTTCGGTTTTAATTAAGCCCTTGTGGGTTCCTTGAAAGGTTGGAGATGACATGAGCCTCCTCTGAAGCTGGCCTAGGGAGACAGCCGGAGCCATCACCAAAGCCTGCCTCCTCCTCAAAATTACATGAAATTGGGGCCCTGGAAAAAAAAATGAGGAGCAGCACTATTATTTCTTCCATGTGCAGGTCGGCTCTGGGAGGGAGCAAAGCTCCTGCCAGGCTCAGCTCCTGCCCATGCCCCCATTCATCATCCTCCATCTCGGCGCCCGGCCGTCCCTTCAGGGTACCACAGTGATGAGCGCAATATTTCATCCCAAATTTATCGCCGCGGTCTCCGCAGAGACCAACAGGGAAATGCCCTCCCTTGCGTTTACACTGCTGGATACACAGCCATCAAATATCCTAAATTAAAGACCTACGGCTACTGTCCAATAAGTCCTGATACGCTTGTATCCACGTAAATCCTAATGTGTGCCGTTTGCTTTCAGGACAGATGGATGTTCAGCTTCCCCTCTCCATCCTGCCCCATGATATTATATTTTAATACTGACTAGAAGATTTCCTCCAAACAATATAAACACATTTGTCATAACTGCTCGCAGTGGCTGGTGTCCTCTGAGGAAACGGTTGAAAAGGAACGATGTTTAATCCCCAGTTCAGTGGGATTCACAGTGCCGCATTATTTGAGCTTTGGTTTCCTCCATGCTTCTTTCTCTTATTTTTTCTTGTTTTCTATGTTTAGGTCAGAAAATCCTCCAAGCGAAAACATTTCTACCTGGGTAGCGCTCATTTCTTACCAAAAAAAAGAAATAAAAGTAGTTTTGTTTTGTTAAAAAAAACGCACTAACCAAATAATGGTGACAGAGGAAACTTTGGAGGGACTGTGAACGGGGAGAATGTTTTTTCCCTGGTTCAAATGAGAAGATTTGTCCATTTTCCCCATCGGTCCTGTGGCCGTTTAAATGGCAAAAATGGGGGGGAAACAGGTTTATGGCCCAAAAAAATGAGATGTGAAAGCCCCATGGGAGGAGATGTCACAGGGAAGGGGAGGCGCAGCAAAGCATCAAAGAAGCCCCAAATTTCACTGTGGCGGTTTAGGTGATGAACACGGGTGGAAGAAGAGGAGGAAGGTTTCTACTGACAAAAGACAGATAAAGGAGAGTTTAAATGTCACTTCATCTCCTGCATCCTGCTCTCTCATCTGGAGACATCCCTCGATGCCCATGTCACAGCCCCAGCCCCATGACTCCTAGGGAATCTGGCTGACAAAACCACTTGGAATGGCCTTGAAAATCGTTCTGCGGTCACCGCAGAGTGGGAATTCAGGCCGAACGCCATTTCCAGAGCCGCTGCCATGAAGCTGAAGAGCTCTCCTCCGCCATCGCCCGCTTTGAAGAGCTCTCTTTGCCCGAGACCGGCGCTCAGGTCAACAATTCTTACTTGGCGCCCGTTCCCTGCCCTCCTAGGAGAGGGACCTGTGGCTCATCTTATGTTCCATGTCTTTTTCTTCCCCTCCTTCTCATTTGCCTCATTTCCAGCAGTTTAAGGAGCAGCGTGGAGGATGCACAAAAAGGCCTAAATCCCGTCTTTATTTACACATCTCCGCTGCAACCAGCTAAAAAAGGCACTTTCAAATAAAGAAACTGTGAGGTTTTTTTTTTTTTTTTAGGAACACAAATAAATAGCAAACTACTTCTGTGTCCTTTTTATTTGCTCCCTGGCTCTGCAGAACATAAAGGTTATGTTTTCTGCATTTTCTCTCAAAAGGCAAGAAGAGCTGAGCTCCTCATTTCATGCCATGACTCCGGGAGCTTTAGAAAAGCGATAAACATCACTGGAGTGATGCTCTTGGTATGGGCAAGATTTGTGAATAAGGATTTGATGGGCCTTGACTGTCCTTTGCCTCAGGATCTTTCAAAAGGGGAAAGGGGCTTTTGCTTATCCTAAATACAACTTGCTTTTCTTTTTGTTTTCCAAGTCCTTTTTCGCTGGGCTCTCCTGCACTGATGGGTGCTGCACCAGAGACCCCGGACCCCTGTTGCTCCCTACAACAGCAATAGCAATTTATTTTCCTTTTTATTTCTTTTTTAATCCTGCAAGGACACAGAAGAAGGGCTCCGGCCCCGGGGGACGCGGCTCTTGAGCTCGTTCCAGCGAGGAGCAGATGGCGATCGCACATGAGCATTTCAGGCGTCACCGCCACTATGGATGGGTTTGCCTTAAGAAAACAGATAAACCCATTTGTCCTGCTGTTCAAACCCGTGTCTGTATCATCGGCTGGCACCAAATTCCCTCACCGTACACAAACCGGGTCACTTGGGCTCTCTCCGAGCACGGGGAGGCCAACGTACCGCTCGGCGCATCCCAACCTTGCCGCGTTACTACGGTAACGCAGCAGCGATGCTCAGTCCCATGCTGACGACTTACAGCAATCATTTTCTCGAAGGGTCCCATGCGGTCCTGCACAGATCTCGGAAAAAGCTCAAACCAATGGAAAAATGCAAAAAAAAACCCCTTCAAACCGAGGGGAAAAGATCTCACTGGCTGCCCATGACCACCCCGACATTTTATTGAGCATCGAGCCATTCCTTTTGCCTATCGTTCTGTTTTCTTCCTGTTACCTTTCTGTAAGATTCAGGATCCACTCCCCTGTTTAGCGACATCCATTTGTAGCGGCAGGATCACGGGGAAGCAGTCGATAAATGCGACACCAGCCCATCCTAGTGCGGAATATGAAATATCTACGGCTGCCTTCACCTAATCTAAAACTGTATCAAACGGCTCTTAACTTGCCCGAGTGAATTCAATTTGGCTACCGGATGCGAATCCAATCCCTTGGGTTAGAACAGAAAAAAATCACTTACTAAAGCGGCGCTCCCGAGGGAGCGGCTTCTGAAAGAAAACTCGGAGAGGTTTCCAGTTCGCTAATCCAGTGATAGCTCACGCAAGACAAATCGGGAATGATAAGGTGTGTTCGCTGAACACAAGCAAACCCCGGGAAACATGGGAATAGCGTTACAAGTACATCGGAGAGGGAATCGACGGCGAAGCTCAGGGGAGATGCAGGAGAATACAAGGATGGGCAGAGGATGGAGACATGAAATCAGAAGGTTTTTGCGTATTTGCAGTGGTTGGCTCAGAGAAGTGGCATCCACAAAGGCCGTGCAAATAGAGCAGGAAGCTCTAAAGAGGGTCCCGATGGACAATATTGGCTCAGCAAGGATCTGCCCCAGGCCTGCTGTCTAAAAATGTGGAGCTATTTCTCCAGAAAACCCCGCTGGTGCTGTCTCTCCTCCCTATCTTCACCACAAATTCAGTTTTGACCCTCTGCCCACTTCTCCCTCATTAATAACATCATTTAGATCTTCCCCTTTCCCTCATTTTATCCGAGCAGATGACCTGGGGTGCAGGTGGCTATAGAGAACCCCAAGCTCCAGCAACCTTGTCACTGCTGGGGATGCTCCAGGAGATGGTTTTCTCTCCCACATCCCTTTCTCCCATCCCAGATTCACAGCCCTTGGCCGACAAGGCGCCAGCGTAACCTTTTTGATTTCCCCCGGCCGGGGAAGCGTCGTGCAAACGGAGCCGCATTATTGACTCCTGCTCGCCCTTAATTGAATTGTCTTGTACTACGCTTTGTTTAAGGCGATGAACGATTACTCTGGCTCCTGTATCCACCTCGCGGCGCAATAAGTTTGGGGTGCTCAGCGCCAAACCCCCTCAGCCACTTGGCATCACCCCAAAAAGCTGCTCTGCATCCTGCAGGACCCAATTGCTCAGGTGCGGGTGAGAATCAATCACTATATGGCTCCCAGCCCTTTTTTCTGCACGTCTCCCCCTCTTTACAACAAGGGATGACGCTTGGGGGGTAAATCATGATAGGATGTGATGGTGAAGGGGAGGAAGGGTGAGAAGGGAGAAAAAAATGCTCCAAAATATACCCCTGTCCACTCTCTAATTGCTAGTATTAAGCCATAAAATGTTATGTTTGTGGTCTCTGTTTTATGTAAGGCTCCCTGTTTACAATCGCTTAGAGCAAGCCTGGCATTAAAATATAGTATTCAATTAACGGGGGAGAGGGAGGTGGCGCTGCCGTGGGATGGGAAGGAATGGCTTTTAATGGGGGCGAAATTTGGCAGCTTGACTGGCAACAGAGCAAAAACAAAACCCAAGACTGGAACAACCTGGAGATGAGGAGAAAACCTGGATTCGGGGGACACGATGATTTTTCCTTGGCTAAAAGGGTCTGTTTAGAAGCAGAGGTGCCTTTTTGCTTTTCTTAAGTACCCTGTGGTGGAGGTCGAGCAAGAAGCAGATGGGATTTTCCAACAAGACAGAGTTTAACTATTATTTCTTAAAACAGGAGCTGGAAACTTCTCTCCCGAGCAGCCGGTGTCTCTTGCTAAATTCTCCAGCGCTCCTCTCTCCAGATGAAATCTTAAAGCCTTGATGACTATCGGTCCCACCAAAGATCCCGCAGTGCTTTTCTAATCACACAAGTGGAAACCCACTATCTAAATCAAACCCTGGTTAATTAAATTCCCAGGTGAAACTCAATATTTGCTCCTTATTCATTTCCTGACCTGTGTGGTTTGGAGAAAGCTGCAGCATGAGGGATATTTGCAAGGATCTAACACGGGTTTGCATGCGCGTTGGTTGGGAAATTCAGTTGTGAGCATGGAGAAACCCAGCACAAGCAAGCGGCAAAATGGGCTACATCAATCCAAATGCAGTTTGAACATCTCTCCTGCTACATTTTTGCCGTATTTAATGAAAAAAAATATGTGTTTCAGGGAGATAGCATGTCATTAAAAGTAACAGAGTGAATAATGTTGGGATAATTGGGTCAACCTGATTTCCACGCAGGGAATGCAAGATGCTTGGGTTTTGCTCCGTGCTCTGCTACTGAGGCTCTTGACCTTGGACCAGGAGCTTTTTTCCTTGCTGTGCCTCAGTTTCACCACTTAAAAAAAGAGTAACAACCTCCCATTGTCAACATTTAATTGTTCAGTGATGGTGAGGACACTTCATAGGTACTGAGAAGGGCCAAAGGGAGAATGTTGAGCACTCCTGAGCCGCAAAACCTCTTTGTGTGCAGAGCAACAAGGTCTATTTCTCACAAGGGGTGAATAAGGCACGTATGAAGTTAATGCGGTGCCCAAGTGGACAAAAAAGGGGTGTTTTGTGTGCCCGGCCCAACATCTTACGCTGTGTAGAGTCAGCCGAGGACTCCACACAGCTCATGCCCCCCCCCCCCCCAGCAACATCCCACATCCCAGCTGATGCCCAACACAAAAGCTGCCACAACAAATGGATGGGCAGGGCATAAAGCCTGGTTTTAAGCATTTTAATCCAGCCCAACTCTTCCTTTTCACCAGGATCCCACACAGCAGCATCTCCTCTTCCACCCGGACCCCATCTGGCTCTTCTCCGTCCACCCTGCTGCCACCAGCATCCCCAGTCCCCTCACTGACTCCGCACCAACAACTGAACTGGTCTCTAAAATGGGGAGACTGCGCTGAGCAACAACTTAAATCTGAGGACCTCCCTGGATATTTCCATATTTTGGAGGTTTAACGCATTTGTATTTAATGTACTCAATTTGAAAGCCAGCAGGCGATGCAATTTTCAGGTGGGCACGATATAAATAATGAAAGTCTCTTGGTCCCTAGCTCTCAATCCACCTGAGTCCCTGGAACTACGTTAGAGAAGGAAAACAGGAGGATGGTCCAAATGGAGCTCAGCAGATGAGGGATAACATGTAGAAATAAGTTGAGGGTTGATGGATGAATTTTGGGTGTCCCAGCCAAACTGGTGCATTATCTGCATGTAAACCATGTCCCCTGGTCCTCTGGGGAAAGAGCCAGAGGAAAATTATCTCCCTGGGAACACATGGACTGAAGCAAAAGAGAAATTCTGGGGTGCAGAATGAGCCAAAAATAAAGGACCTGTACTCAGTGGAAGAGGAGTTATATGGGAAACAAGCCCCCAAGGACAACGGGATTTCAGCCCATAATTGGGACAGCCAGGCACTAACTTAACAATGTCAGGAACAAGAACATTAATAATGAATCCGCTAATGTGGGAGTTGCCTTCGCTGTGCAATTGGGGTCCTGCAGAAAGCAACACTGACGGGAAATTGAAACTACCAAGCAAAGTGATAGTCTGACCTCCCCCGTAACTTGCTGGGTTATCACGATGGAACTGAAAATCTGCTTTAGCAATTACGCTCCTCGCAAGATCTGAAGTGGGGGAAAGAAGAATTATAATGATAATATTAATATACAGTCTCTTCCTGGCGAGAGTAAGTCATTAGGCAGAGCGCAGAAAAAGATGCATAGGCAGGAACAGATGGAAAAAGAGCTACATCAAGAGTTTAAAGGGAAGCTTAGGAAAGAAAAAGAAAAAAGCTGCAAATTCTAAGTGGATTATGGAAGGCGGGCTGCAATGGGAAGGGAGAATCGCTCCGTGCTGTGCAGAGAAAGGCTGTTCACACGCGATCTGCCAAAGGGGGAAAGATGAGCATCGGGTGGCAGAATAAATACGCTGTGGATAGGCTTTGCTCCATATAATGGAATAATTTCAGTTGTTTAATAGGTGGCTACGTCTCACAGGCTTGTCCAGGCTCTTTCTCCTTTACACAGGCAGATCAGATGGCAGATGGGTGGCAAAATTGCGGTGGGATAAATCTCAGTCCAACAGTGAAGTCCATGAGGATGCTCCAGGTTTGCTGAGGAGCTGAAAGTCAGCGCGGTCAAACCCGCCAACGCCATTTTCACGGTACCTTTTGATGAGACCTGATGAATTTTCTTCCAGGACCAGCAAAAAGCGGAGGAACAAGACCTTAGAAAACACATGAGGTTTTTCCTCTCCTCCCTCCCAAAATTGAGACACGTCTTCCTACTGGTTCATGGCTCTCAACCAACAGGTGAGCTCATTAAAATCAGCAATGTTCTTCTTGCTTTGGTTTTCATGCAGCTCTTGGCACCTCTGCCGGGTGATGAGCAGCCCAGGTACCCGCTGAGCATTTGCTGGGTTGTCATTCCTCCCCTTCCCAGCCTTGATTTCATCAACAGCCTCGTACGAACACACACAACCATCAGCAGTGAAAATCAGTTGTCCCTGTCACCCAGTGCAGATCATTTTAATAATTCTGGGGACTCCGTCACAGTTGGAAACCTGGTGGCTCCCCCAGGTTATTCCAAGAGCCGGGTTCACCCCACGCCCCACACTCGTAACTGGAAAAGCAAAGAGCAATTCCAATAATGAACAGATTTGTTCTTTTTTTCCACCCGCTCCGCAATCAGCCAATTGATACGCAATTATCTCCAAAACACTTCGCTACACTTTATTCCCTTATTGTTATCGTACTGGATTTTTTTTTGTGCTGTTCCATGCCAGATAACCTTAATTTTTCCCCATTTGTTCCAGCGTATAATTATTTGTTTGCAATCATTGCCTATTAGACAGACGAATACTGCAAAGAAGCAAACGTTTTCCCTCTGTAATGCAGTCCTGAGAAGTTTTAATATGTTATTTGATCAAATAATCTTTGCCGTATCAAAGCAATACTGTTTTCTCCTTCTGAACTACATATTTATTAAAATGTAAAGTAGTCTGATCACATTGGGAGCAAAAAATAAAAATAATATTATGGTCTTTTGCAGGAAAATATTGCATATTTATTTTGGATGACTTCCCTGGAATTTTAATTCAATCTTTATATATATATATTTCCCTTTCCTGCCGTCTAGGGACTAAACCTAGTAGGTTTGATTTTTTTAAAGCCTTGTGTTCAGGACTTTAAATTTGTTTTTAAGACTTGGTTTTGGCTTTTGATTTATGGCAGAGATGCTTTATTTTCAGAATAAGACCCACGCAGGAAACAGAGTGTATCCTGGTGCTGGACATAGAGGAGCTGCTCAGAAAAAGAGGGAAGATGATGAGAATTCAGGCAATGGTCAGGTTCCTGCAAGGGACGCTCAGATCTGGACTCTGAGCAGCACTTTATTAGATAGAGATGCACATTTTAAGGGACTTTACGAGCTTTAAGTGTCCATTGCTCTCTGGCTCTAAGGAGGTAGGCAGAGATGCTCTTCCTAATTCAAATAAAACCATGATTTATGCCTCCCATCTCAAGGGACTTGCTTAAAATATATAGAGATATATATATAAATAAATAAAAATCACGGGCACTTCTAAAACAAGTACATTTTAGTGTTTTCTTTCTATTTCCCTCTCAAGCCTTGAGCTTTCAAGGGGTCATATTTTAAAGCTTTATCTCTGTAGCTGCAGGAGACCAAAACTTAGAAAGATGGTGTTTATCCCTTTTATTTATGTGGCTGCAGGGATTTTCAGATGAAGGCAGGTATGAGGGAACAGGGCTTTTCCCGATAGGGAAAGGTGGCTCCACTGATGAGGAGATGCAGGTCGACCCCATCTCCTGGAGGTGTGGACGAGGTCTCCCATGAGGACAGACCAAAATATTGTCCCAAATTCCTCATTTTATGGATGGGATGATGCAGAAGAGGGGTCGCATGGAGATGCCCAGCGAATCCCTGCCCTAGCGCTACCTTGGTACCTCTCACCGTCAGTCCAAGTCCCACCATCCGCAGTGGAATTAATATGCCAAAGCCATGAGGTCTGAGATATTAATAAATCTCCCTCTTTCATGCCAATTCCAGGCAAAAGAACCCCTTTTTTATTTGCACAGATCCCCATGAGCTGAAGCGTCATGGTAGATGGTCCAAAGGGTTTTTTTGTGGAGCAGATGTTGCATTGGTTGAGCATCATGGAAGCATTGAGGACCACAGAAGCACTGAGGACCACGGAAGCATTGAGTTGAGGACCACAGGCAGCTCTAGGGTAGGACAGGGGGTTGTTTCACAGCTCACCCCCAAAACAGGCACCATGGGAGGAACTCAAGAGTGGAAACGCTCAAAGACTTTGCAATTTCACCTCTAGCCTGATGCAAATTTCCATGGGGCCACATAGGAGCTGTATCACACTTGGGTTTGGTGCACACATAGGCTGGGTCTTAAACTGAGCCTCTCCCAACACCGATCTCAGCAAAGCACCATCAGGGTGGTAGTTATGTTGGGTGCATTTAGCTCCACACTACACAAAAAGAGATCTTTGCAGCAAAAAAGCTGCTTGGTTTATGCCAAATAACCACCCTGTTGGCTTTGCAAGAGGACTTGGGGTGACCTTGGGGTGATTTCTCAACACGAATAAAGCTCATCAGATCACCAACGAGGCATTTGCTGCTGTGAACAAGGGGTTTTGGCCCAGGACCGGTGAGGATGGGGCTGCACATGATTCAGGTACCTCCTCCCCCATTTAACCTGCCTCTTTCAAAATTAAATGGAGAGCTGGGTTTCCTTCAGAGCGACTCAGAAGAAAGGAAAGGATATTAAATTAAAGCATTTCATTTTAACAGAACGCACCATAACTTTGCAGGGAGGAGGAAGAACAGCCACCCTTTTGATTCCAGCTCTTTAAAAGGTAAAGAGAAACTCATGCAAAATGTGCTTATACTTTCTAAACCAGCCATATAATATCTTGCAATTAGAGTCCAAGCACATGAAAGATCATTATTAAAATTGAGCCCCTCCAGGAGTTTCCCTAAGTGTTTGCTTTTTGCTGTGGTGGGGAAGATTGCTCCGAATAATATAATTTTGTGTGTTCAAAGACTCAAGAGTACGCTGAATGGGGAAAGGGAAAAGAACGAACTAATGGTAAATGATATCTTAAAAGCACAGGAGAGGTTGAAAAAGTGGATCCATGCAGAAAATAATATACTATTATTTAAAAAAGTAAATTGCTAAAATGACACTCTTCTGAGATTCTGTCTCCAGAAAAATCAGCTTGGCTGAATCCTTAATGTACATGGGTTTGGGATTATTTTTTCTTAGTGACACTATAAAACCTGCAGAAATATCTTAGTTATTTACCAAGTGATTAAACCACAGTCATTTATTACTGTTTTACTAGAACATTGTTTTCCTGGTTCTTCCAGGGTTTATTACCTCCAATATAACACCCTCCCCCTTTAATAATCCCCATTGCTTTGACTCTATTGCCTTATATTTTTAGATTTCTTTTAGCGTTTTGCATAAAATTCCAACTCTAATGGGCTTTATAAAATGAGATGTATTGTCATGGATCCAAGCCCTTATGAAGATAATTATCTTGTCCATTTGTATTTTCATTATGTTGAGAAACACTTTTTTCTCTCTCCCCCCAACATTTTATTTCCTGGCTCAAAACACAAGGGTCCTTTATTTTTTTTATTTTTTAAATCTGTTGGCAATGAAAGCTCCCCCAGCTCCCACCGTCTTCCACTTTTGTTTGATGGAAGATGGTCCATGAATCCTGGAGTGGATTGGGAGGGGACGGGGACATCTGTAGGACATGGAACTGATTGTGGTTGGGTAAAGGATGAGGTGATAAGCGGGATGGAGGAGAGAGATGACACCGAAGCCAGGGGTAAAACATGGGACAGGTTCTCCAGGAGTCTCTTCTGGGGTCTTAACTTGTATATAGACATGGATGATATTGAGAACTACGTCCCCTTCTTGAGTGCTGGGGGACTGAGAGCCAACACTAGACACATGAAGACACCTCAGAGAGATTTCTCCTGGATGACTCATAAAAACTTGGGTCTTTCTTTTGCCTGGAAATGGGAATATGTATCATTTGTGCAAGAAAAGCTCCCTTGGAGCTGGAAAAAGCAATCATGCCCATGGTATGGGGGGGAGGTGGCTCTGCCCTTGGATAGAATTAGGCCTGGGTATATATTTCCACATTCCTATAAACCCAGGGTTATTGCTTCCACTTGAGATACATCTGAAGCTCCTTATAGAGCAATGACAATCAGTATGACAACAATGTGCAAGTTATTCCATTCACCTGCCTAACTAGGCCCACGTGTACAGTCTGGAGCCTACTGGGAAATAATTTCTGTCGATTCAGAAGCGCATTGCTACCCGGAGTCATGGAGACAGATCTTGTGTCAGTACCACACCCAGGGTTTCACAGCTGCACCAAAAAAAGGAGTCAGATTCTTCCCTAATTTACTCGTGTGCAGTTACGCCAAAGATTAAGATGTTTCTAGTGTAAAGCCAGAAAGAATCTGGCTTGAATTCAGGGAAAGGAGCTCCAAGGCTAAGGCAGCTTTCCCTGAAGATAATCTGCTGAAGATGTTACTTAAGTCACCCCAAAAGCTTTTCTAGTCCCATCCATCTTGATGAGGTTGTGAGTACTGAGGTGACCCACCCCAAACCATGTGGCAGGGAGCAGCGAGCGGTCCCTGCGGCTCTCCTGGGCACGTCCAGCTCACCCAAACCCTCAGCAGACCTTCCCATCAAGGCAGATGGTCCAAGGGCAGCTGAAAATACCATCTGGGCAAGGGCAGAGGATGGAAGTGACACCGTTCTGAGCAAGACCTCAAGAGATGCTGATCGTAAACAAGATACACCTGTGTCTGGATGATGGAGAAGCCATAGAATCATTTTGGTTGGAAGAGAGCCTTAAGTCCAACCATAAGCTAAGTCTAGCACTAAACCAAGATCTACAGTCGCCCAGTGTCCTGGCTTTGTCCTTCCCTCAGGAAAGACAGAAGGCAGAAACCTGATGTCTGAGTTTGCTCCTGGGCAGGGGTGGTCCCTCTGGACCAGCCTGGGGACAACAACTACAAATCTCGACAGAGCCACCAGAACAAGCGCAGCCACTGTCAACACCTTGCTGTTAGCCCACGTGTCCCTTTAATTAAAATTGCTCTGCCCGCCGTGACTGACACTGCCAATTCTGCTTGTGCTTTGGACGCGTTGTATCATGGCACATCGCGTCCTAATTAACGCATCTCATCAGGGCTGGTGGATGGGGGCGACAACAGGCTACCAGCAGCTGTCACTGGGACCCAGCGGGGGGACTGGGGCAGCCTGGCAAGACAGTACGTCCAAGAGTTTATTTAAGGGGGAAAAAGGACAAAGCGTGGTCCTAAATTCAAGATTAAAAAGTGATGGTGGCTTTGACCCCCGCAGCCACATGGGCTCCTAGAATGAGGAGGAAAGCAGTGGAAAGAGACTCAAACTGCCACGTATACCTCCCCAGCCCAGCATCCCTGTAAAGAGCAGCCAAAAAGGGGGAAATTCAGGGACTGAGGGATTTTTACCCACATTATGGGGTATTATATTTTTATGCAGGATCCTAAATCACATCAGGTTTCCTTGGGGTGAAACCAGCACATTTCTACGCAGCCTAATTTGGAAGGGATCATTAGCACTTTAATTGAAATCAAGGCATGGACCGGCGGCCACGAAAGGTCCCAGGGCACTTATCAGAATTGAGTTTTGGGACCGTGGTGCCAGCCAAACTCTGTTCTGCCACCATTCAAAGGGATCAGGCATGGAGCTCCTTGCAACACCGGCAGCACAGCCAAGGATATTCACAGCAAGATGATTTTCCTACCCAATATGATGATTTTTGCTTCTCCCTTCTGCTGCTGGAGCCCAACCACTGGTTTATCACATCCAAACCCATAGAAAAACAGGGCTTTTTTCAAGCAAACACACACACCGAGTCAACGGAATTTGTACATCTTTGATAACGAGCATTTAAAGGGTGAAGCTTAATGTAGGGATCCGGAAACAAGCCGCAACTCAAGGCGAGATGCGGCTTTTTAATTAAAACTCTGATGCCTTTTTATCTCCTTCCCTCTCCCTTGCTCTTCCCTCCGCCGACAGAGGGGATTTCTCAATCCGAGGCCTGTTGCTGTACAAAAAGCTCAGCTTTAATATTCTCTTTGATTAAGCGGGGATTTTTCTTCCTCCTCTTCTGGCGGGCGCTGCCGTCGGACTCTTTGGTGAAGATTTAAAGGAAGAAGGGCCCTGCCAGTAGTCATGGGAGCACCTGCTTGTCTGAATATTAAAGCACCGGGGTGGCCACGTGCCTCTGGAATCTCAAATGCCACTTTCTCCCCCATCACGTGTCCCTCATCCCCCCCTAACACTGTGGAAAATCTGGTGGTACAAAGGGTTAAGCAGCAAAAAGGAGAGAAAAGACCAGGCCCAATTGAAGGGATGATGAGCTGCTCTAATTTGATTGATTTTTACAGGATTCACAGTGCTTCTCATTTGCAGTTTCCCTCCTTTTAATTAGCCGATGCTTGTAGCAATCATGTTTGATTCTCATTACTTAATTATATAGGGTCTTCCACCTTTGGGTAGTGCTGGAAGATGGTGGAAGAGTTTGGGAAAGTTTCCATCTGCTCCGAGTGAATTGTATTCAGGTGCTGGGCTTATTCATTGCATCAACACAATTTTGATCACAACTGAATTGGTCTTTGCCACTCTGGTACTTGGCTAAATAGGCATCAAAAGGACGACAGACACAGCTGTTCTGCTCTCAAACACCACCACAGCAATTTGTCTTTGCAGGAAGAGCTACTAGAAAAGTGCCGAAATTCAAAACGCACAAAAACCCCCCAAACATCCAGCACGCTGCCTATAAACCAGACTATCAATTGGTGCTGCAATTAACGCAAAACCTCCGTAACGGTCACAATATTTGATGGAGCGGCTCGTAACAAGGCAGGCGTCGGCGATGTGGTGTCAGTTCTCCTCGGTGGGAGAAACTGGGACAGCTGTGTCGGCAACAACACCACTTGGATTTCTCCTCCTCTGGTGTCACTTCCCCGCTGTGTGTTTTATTTATCCTGATTTTGGCATATCTCCACTGCTCTGCCCATCCCAGTCGAAACATGCAACCTGTATAAAGGGTTTATCGCTGATGTGGTACATTCAATTAAGGAAACTCAACCCTGGGCACAGGGATGGTGGCTCAGGGTCAGCCCAGAGATAAGCCGCTCCAAAATCACACAAAAATGCCCCAATCTCACACATCTACAGGTCTTTTAATGGCAGATCCTGGATAAAGTCTCCCCAAAATACACCAGAAAACTGTGGCCAGGCTCTTAGCCCATGTCCATGGTTGTGTTGGCACGGCAACACAACAGCCTATATGCACAAACACACTAATTCATTGGAGATACAGGTGTTCCCATGCTACAGGGACCTGACGCTCAGACAATTTGAGGGGACGACCCTCAAGTTTCAACTCACACTCGCTTTGCAATAAAGGCAAATTTCCTGTTAAAGGCTTCCCATTTTCAGGAGGATTTCTACGCATCTTAGTTAATCATCTCAAAAGCGCTTTGAGATCTGGTGATGAAATGGGCTCCAGAAGTACACTGGGTTGTTATTATTAGCAGTAGTAGTATTAGTAGTAGTAGTATTATTAGTATTATTATTATTATGGATTTCTGTTTGAGTTACCAGGACCTTCCAAGTTGGAGTATAATATATTCCATGAATTATAAGAGAGCAGCATGAAGCTGAATAGGACCCTGATAACGAGGGGCTCTTTCATTTCCCCCGCACATGCATGGACTGGTTCAGAGGCTGATAAATGAAGGTCTCCCCCCATCCACGGACGGCATTTGAGAATCCTTTCAGCAGAATAATTTGATGGTTCTTGACTCGGGAAGTGGGTTTGAACTTTGGTTTTAGAGATAAAAGGCCCGACAAAGCATCCCCACGGGACGCCCGGGCTCGTTTGCATTCACAAATGCGCAGCCGGCGCCGCGGCCCTTTCCCGCGCGCCAGGAATTACCTTCGCTCAAAGGGGTTTTTTTTCTATATTCACTTATCATCTAATGAGCAGTGTAAGAAACTTCATTTCAAGGAGGAGAGACGGGGAAGGAGGATTAAAAAAAAAAAAGAAGAAAATTAAAGGAAATCCTCTTGGAGGATGCCTTTAAATGGGATTCGATTTCTGCGGCTTTTTCATATCCTGCCAGTGAGGAAGACGAGGTGTAAAGAGGGAAGAGTTAAAGAGGGGATGAAGGCAGCACCAGCCTGGTTAGGTGCAGATAGTTTGGGATCGTGTAGCATCTTCTAGCGATGGCTGTTGGAGACCTTTGCTGCTTTATTCAAGACAGACGGGCTGTAGCCCTGAACTTACCCACACGTTCCGGGCTCTCAGCACTTTAGCTGGTAAAGCAACGAATTACAGTGATCTAACATAGCCTTCATCCATTAAAACTCACCCCAAGTGCACCATTAATCTAATTATCTAGAAAATATAAAGGGAAAAGGCTCCTTTACGCTGCTCCTCAAGGTGAAGAATCACCAGCACTTCATTTTGGTCTTGCAGCCAAGCAACTAAAACCACAATTTTGTCTGAGTTATTGCCGCGATTATGAAAAGCACGGGGGTGGTGAAACATGGATTTTCCAATTTATCCAGCCTACCATTGCCATTCAGCCCTTTCCAGTCCCAGGTTTTGCTTTTGTTGACACACCTTGATTTCCCAGATCTTCCTCAAGCCTGGTGACGATGCCATCCCCTCCAAGAAGCCACTTTGGGACCTGGGGACCAGAGGTTGGTCCACTCCACTGGAGATCCAAGCTGGATGCAGCTCTAATGACCAAGAGGTCATTGCTTCCAGCCCTGGTTCATGGAAACCATTGACAACCCATGTCCTGCATCTGGCCTGAGTTAGCACAATGTTCCTGACATTTTGGGGCGGATTAAACCTCCCAAGATCTGCCAAACTACTCGTGAGCTTAAAGGTAAAAGCTTAGAGGCATCTAGACTTTAAGCGCCCAAAAAACACAATGGACTTTGCAACTCTCGATCCTGTGTAAAAAAGTAGGAGCCTGAGGCGACAGTTGGGGCTGAACACCAGCAACCTGATCTACTTACCCACCATGTGTTTCAGTGGCAGATCTGAGCAGCTAAAGGCTGTAAAATTAGTATTCTCAGCCAGGCTGATCGCGTTCAAATATATTGCTGACATCAATCACCTCTTCCAAAACTCATCTGTCTGGATCAGTCAATTACATACTTATTTTCAAGCCATGGGTACGTTATGAGATAGACCCAGCGAAGGAGATAAATTCATTTAGGGGTTGACCTCCCTGCCTGCCTGACGGGCAATGAGGTTTAATAACTTCTCTGGTCCGTGCACTCCAGCCTGGGCTAAGCTCAACTCCCAAACCACCGCCCTGTGATATACGTGTTTTTGTATAGTGACACATCACCTATGGAAAGAAGGTGCTGTGACATCCATGTGAATACTAAATAAATTCATTATCATCTGTGCTGTGGCCACAAATACGAACTGAATTCACAATAAAGATAACCTCCTACTTTTCTCAGCCTTCAGATGACTTGCAGCACCTCTTATTTCCTCTGCCACCCAAACACGAACACAGAAGATGCTTTTTCACCCAATAAAATTGTTCCCGCCCTTCTCCCCTCCCATTCCCCCACATTAAAAAATGTAATCAGTGAGCCTGGCCTTGGTTTGTCCGCTTTTTCTTACTAAGAGGCACATAAATAAAATAATAACAGATGATTAATAACACTGAGAGCTTTCCAAATATTAATGAATTGATCTTGTTGCTCGAGAAGAATGGGGGAGTTTTAGATTTAAAGCTTTGATAGATTTTCTCCCAAGAAAGCGCAGTGATAAATACTGCGTTAAAGTGCTATTTGTATCTGTGTTGCTAATATCAAGTTTATGTGTTCATAGATTCGAAAGCGCAGAAGGAGAATTATGTCACCTGCTCAGACTTGTAATGAAGGCCAGAGACGTTTCCCTCATGAAAAGAGGAGAATTTAGTAAAAAACTGAAAAGGTGCTGCACTGCTTTGTTATTTGAAGTCATTTAAAAACACAAACACATCCCCAAAACCCAGCTCAACAAGGTAACCTCGCAGGCCCCAGGTCCGACTTTGGATGAAAAACAACCAAAAGAGGGACTAGACATGAACAAGAGCCTGGTTTTAAACACCATGAAAAAGACTTTGACTTGTCCTTCCCAAGAGGTGATGCAAAGGGGGGTCCTGACTAAACAAACTTGGACCTTTCATGGCGGCGTTAACGCCCCCGCATGCGGTAATTAAGGCGGAACGAATGAAAGGTGATTATTGAACTCTCAAGTCTGTGAAGGTCAAGCTCCGTGCGACCAGAGAGGCGATTTATCCTTGATCTGTAATAAGGCCTTGCATCTTGACCTATGAACTGAGCGTTACACGACATTAATAATCTCGGGACTAACAAAAGTCGAGTTTGGAGGCTGCTTTGCTGGGCAGGAGTCAAACCTCAAACCTCACACAAGTGCCCTAAAAATCTACAGTAAAACTGATGATTTTTTAACGGAAGATGCTTTTCTTTGATGCGACCGTGTGCACATCACACTCCACACATGTAATAAAGAGCATGAATTATTCATGCCAACATTATTAGGGCTGTATATAGGACACTCTCCTACAGATGGGCGACTTCCTTCCAGTGAGAAACCTCATTTGCTCAAAACTGAAAAGTCAGATAATGCCCCCAAATTGTTGACAACTGGCTTGAAGCACTTCTAATTGGAAATACTCGCTCTTTTTCTATGGGAAATTAGGAAGGTTTTGTCTCTGCCTTCTCAAAGCAAAACACTAGGATTATTTTTTCTTGTTTGAAACCACAGTTTGTTTTAAAATTCACCTAAATCTAATGTAAAGCTTTTTTTCCGAAAGCGCCACAAAACAATCCTTATAATCCAAGCGCTTCAATGCAGCTTCAGCAATATATTTCATTTCAGCCAAACCCCAAATGTTTCATTTTCATGATATCAAAGGGCTTTGATTTGCTTTTATTGTTTCAACTTTATAATCATATGATACCATAAACCAGAGAGGAAACACTCAGACCTCATCAAAGCAATGGGTTTCTATCAGGTTATGTTGATACAGCAGGAAAACAACTGTGGGATTAGGATTTTTTTTGCTCTTTCTTATAGAAAATATTTGGTTTTAGAAAAACTGCTGGTTTTTCTTGCAGCTCAGGTGAACTGTGCTGCATTGGAGCATCCGACCGAAAAATGAATACCAGTTGCCGAGCTCCAGGAACAAGGCAGCAAGTTGTGGCACCTTCTTGGCACATGAAATCTGGTGAAGCAGGAAGGTTGGAGAAAAATCAGTGCAAAAAGACACTTTGATTCTCCAAAGAATCTGCCCTCAAAGAGCTTCAAAATAGAATGGAAAAAATAACTTAAATGACCCAAGTCTCAGATGCCGGAGTAGAAAGAGGAGCTCAACGCCTTCTATAACATGATGAGCTCCAACCCGGTCATGGTGTGGAATGAATGTGCTTAAAAATTTTTAAGAAACCCCTCAAAATGACAACCTGCTTGAGTTCAGCTGCAAAGGTGGGAGAAAACCAGAGGTGTCAGGGATAATATTACCTGGCCAAATGGTGAAAAAACACCAGGGAAGCAGCTGGAATAACCTTCCCAGCTCTGGGCTGCCACCACTTCTTGCTCTGTTTCCCCGGCTGCTTTTACAGGAAAATGGAATTGTCCACAAAATCCAAGAGTCCCTCAGCCATTTGGCAGCTCAGATCATAATCCTCTCCCCGAGCGCCATTAAAATTGTTTTACAGCAGCTGGAGATGTCGTCTCCTTCCCACCAAGGTCACCGAGGGATGTTTTGGGTACTGAGCATCATGGGCTCCTCGCAGTAAAACAAGTCCAAGGAGGTCACTGTTCTCCTGTAACTCGCATCTTGCTGGACCACGATGCTCCTACCACCTGCTCCAAACCCTTTTTCCTACAGCCTGGAGTGTAATATTGACAAATTATTAAATAAACTACAGGATCTCATGTCCTCCTGAGAGGTGGGACTTGAATATTGTCTCTGTGCCAACACAGAGTGCCACGGTCGTGAGCTGCAGGAGGGAGAAACCTGATTTACAACCTGATTTACGACCTGATTTACAACCCAATTTACAACCCGATGTCCAACCTGATTTGCAACTTGGTTTTCACGGGACAAGCCAGATTCCCTCCTGAGTGCTCCCATCGTTCCACCTGGCATCCCAGCACCGTCCCTTGTCACTGAAAACCTCCGCGGCACGGGATGAGAAAGCAACGCTTGCACATTAACGTTCTCCTCACTGCTCCCTCTGAACTGGGGCCCGTGCCCCACAGAGGATGGATTTTTACATTCAAAAACCAGCTTTTTGGAAATGGGAGAAAGAAACGTGCAGACAGAGAGACAGCTGCAGTCGCACATGCAATGCCAAGAACGCCGCTTTTCCAGAAAATGAGGTTTTGATTTCTTTTCAATTTCGTTAAGAAATGACAAATAAATGTCTTAATATTAATAAAGGAAAAAAATAACTCTTCCGTTGGTGTGAATATGTAATGCGATTTGACGTACAGAACGGAATTAAATTAGTGGAATACAATGGGCTGGAAGGGAAGATTGGCATTGGTGTGGAACCGAAGGAGCGTGTTTCACGCTGGGATTGCTCATCACAAATCCCAACTGGCTCTGTTGCAGCAGCCAAATCCTCAGGTGGTGGAATTTGGCACAGACCCCCACGGCACTGGCGTGGGGACGGCATCTCCGGCCAGTGAAGCACTCGTTGTGCAAATTGCTAATTGGGGAGACGAGGGAAAAACTCTGTCTTGCTCATCTCATATATGGGGGGTGCTTGGGAGAGTGAGGGGTTGAAATCTCTGGGTGCAAAAGGTAAAAATAGGGTCAAGAGATGGTCCTGAAAAGCAGCTCCTCCTCATCATTGCTGGAAGATGTTGGGGATGGAAAACAGATCTTGAGGCTGCATGCAAAGAAGCAATTAGAGAAGATGACTTGCCCCCTAATCTGGAAGGGCATGCAAGGCAGAGGATGGACTTGAGACCTCTAAATATCTTGCAAAATTTTCAATGTGAAGGTTGACATTAGATGTTTCTGGGCAGTTTTGCATGGACAGACCGTTGTCTATCCATGTCGCAGTAACTGCACTAGGGAGGGTTTTACACACGCGTTCAGAGGTGGCAATTCTCTCACTCCCTTAACCAGTGCCCATTTCCCTCATTTTACTCATTTCCAGAAAGTCCAGTTTAATTGGCAAAGCAGAGAAAAGTTGCAAGTCAAACCCCACAAAAGTGAAGGGTAAAAGCACCTGGTGTTGCTTCCTCTGAGCCCATTTGGTTCCTCTCTGCCGCAATAAATACCGGTTGCACGCTAACAATGCTCCTCCGGACAGCCCTGCCCAAGCCGCGCTGGCCTCATTTTGGTCAAAAAAAAGACCAATTTTCTTGTAGTTAATTTAATGAATAAACTCCCCAAACTCAGCGACTCCCTATGTCAAACCACGTTCCTGTTTCCAACAACCTCACATCGCGTTGTGTAATCGTGTATTGATTACCCAATCACTCCAAATTTTACTACTGCACCTACAAGATAATTAAATTATCTGCCTTTGTTTAAATTGTAATTTTATTTACTCTCGATTCTACTATGTAAAATTCCGCAGGCCTCAACCGAGTGTTATGCGTCTTATTAGCGCTGAACTCCAGCCCTAATTTTCAAGACTCCGTCACCATGAAGTATTAAGTAATTGCTGCTGTTCATTCTTGGGGATTGCACGGCGCTTTGGATCGACACGTGGCATCCCAAGTACCCAGAAAACCCAGTCCCAACCCTTTTTCTTGTGGAATCCTGAGCTCGAGTTCTTGGCGTGCATAGAATATGATTTCCCACTGTATTTTTATTTTCTTAGGCCGGTCGGCACATGGTAAGGAAAGACTAAATTGTCAGCGGGGTGCCCTGGAAAGTGGAACCGAAGATCTCAATTTATGGAGCCTGGTCCCTGAATTTTGTTCCCGTTTTTTTGGAAAAGGTGTGGGAAGAAATGGGGAAATAAGCAAACAAACACAACAACAAAAAAAACCCCCAACAAACAGAAACATTTTGCTGGCCCCGGGGCAAGCGCAGGAGCGCTAGAGCTGCCCCCGGAACGAATGCAGAGATTTGAGTGGGTTTACATCGGCTGCCATGAATTATTTTTCATAATTAACGAGAGTGTTGATTTTACATGGTGGGCGTTCAGGTACTCTGGCGATCAGCGGCTGTTCAACACCCAAAGGTAATTCTAAACGCTGTTGATCTATGTCTGTTCTCAAGGGATGACTAATCTACATTTCTCTTCTCCCTCTACAATTAATCCCCGGATAATCTTCTCTGCAAACACCGAGCGGGCACCTGGAAGCAGATGAGTCACGGATCTGCAGCATAGGTTCAGTTTTTGTGTTTCCCTGGGTACCCGTGTCCCCTGCATCCTCTCCCCAAAACCATTGGGGCCAACGAGCTCTTCTCCTTCTGCATCAACACCTCCGAGACCACAATTGAGTCCCGAGGAAAAGCCAAGTCATTCGGTTGCACTTTAAAAAGAAAGTGTCAGTAGTTCATGCCTAATTACTCCTGAATTAGCTAGGTGATTCATCGGGCCTGATTATGAATGCGTAATGAATTTACCAAATCCACATGTATTAGGGAGATATTAATTCCATGCGAAATCCCACAATTCATTCATGTGCCATTTGTTTTCATTCCCTTCTTTTAATAAGCTAATTAGTTCGAATTATTTGTACTTCACTAAAGGCTCGAAACACATATAAGGAATGATTAGCTTAAAACTCAGTAAACGGGCAAGTATGGAGCCTACATTAATTGTGACAGGAGGTTCATAAAGAATTATTATCTCTCAGCCATCTCTGTTTTCAGTAATAATAATAACGTCTAATCGTGACAAGTGGATAAAACATTGCGAAGCCCTGACTAATGCAGCTGTACACGATTTACTCAAATGAATATCTTAAGGCTCGACGCTCGCCTTTGAAGTCGAGCTCAGCAGAAAGTTTTGTGTCTCCCCGATGGAAAACGAGACGGCAGTTTTGG
Source organism: Nesoenas mayeri (assembly GCF_963082525.1). Classification (NCBI taxonomy): domain Eukaryota; kingdom Metazoa; phylum Chordata; class Aves; order Columbiformes; family Columbidae; genus Nesoenas; species Nesoenas mayeri. The sequence goes on along the minus strand of NC_137572.1, from coordinate 5,368,688 downwards.
GGTGGATCCAGTCTTTTTCTTCACCCTCCACCCCCAGAATGCAAAGAGTGAAGAAAAGAGGTTATAGAGGAAAAAAAGAACCATGTTTCCATCTTTCAGCTGTTCCACTGCTGGGTGGGGTTGTGAAATTAGGGTGTTGCTTGTAGCCAGACCCCCAGCAAATGCTCCAGATCCCTGCAGCAGCATTTCAGGATCAGAATGGAAAAGAAAGGGAAAAAAAAGCTGTATTTTTGCCAGCTGCAGGCAGAATAACAAACACACACACACACCTTGGAGGGGGGCAGGTCGGGCAGGGATGAGGATGCTTTTTGTGATAGAAGTGGGGGAAAAAAAGAGAGAATTAGACCCCTCCAGGGAGATATTTTCCCGGTGTCAAAACTCCCTCCCAAGCAAGGTTTCCTCTTGCTTCTCTTTTTATTTTCCTTTCTCCACTTATTTTTATTCAAGAAAAACCCAACCCAACCCTCCTGCTGGCTACTGCTCTCAAAGTGGGTCACGGGGAGTCCTGCCAAAGCGCTCAACGCCTCCGTGCGCTGGCAAACGTTTTGTTTGTTTGCACACAAACTTTGACTCGCTGAGAAATGCCAGCCCCTCCTCATCCGCCTCCCTTCCCTTCCTTTCTCTTTTTGAAGTTTCCTGCTGTTTTCTTCACTTGCTTTTTAAAATTCGTTTGCGAAGTTGTTGCAAACGATGGTGCCCGAGCCCGGAGCGAGAGACGCGTCTCGTGAAGGATGCGCGCAGGGATATCGGTGGATACACACAGCTCTGTGTGTGCAGATGGGTTGGTATTTAGGGATGAATATAAAAGTTAATACGAGAGTCTGTGTGATCAGGCAAACACAAAAGTCCCGTTACATTAAACTTGCGTCTGCGACATCAACCTGTGGCCAACATCATCCCCTTGAATGTGAGTCCTGCTATTTCCTACTCGGTGAGAATGCACCCTCTCCCTGTATCATTTATCCTCCATTACATCGAAAATGGGAAAATATGAGTGTATTGCAGAAAAAAGCTAAAAGGGCCATGGCGAAACAGCTCCCATTCCAAGGAAAATTGTATTTCAACAGCTGAAGGAAGCAGCTTAGGAGAATCAAGCCCCATCTCCACTAATGAAAGTCCCTTGGATATACTGGGGTGAAGGGTCATTGTTTTGGGGCAAAGGATTATGTTTTACAGCATCGCTGGCCTCGTGCTTTCTCTCCTCTTCTGCGTCAGGATATTTCCAGGTACCCTGTGGTACCAGCCCGGGGACGTGTCGCCCCCATCCCACATCCTTCAACATCGCAAACAAAATGTTTTGGAGCTGATTGTACATATTTTATTCATTCATGCTCCAAAATCCAAGCCTAATGCCTCAAAGGAGAAGAAAATGAAAGAGAAGCGTACAGTGAAAGGGGGAGAAAGGCGAGTAATTGATTGATTGACTTTGCAGGTGCTTTGCTCGAGAGCCCCCAAGGTACAAACCTCCCTTTGACTCAAAGTCATCGATCTCGCCTTAAAACTCTTCCTTCGCATGCAGAGCACAGGTAGGCTGCTCCTATAGAATTACCCAAAAAAGGGGGTTTCTGGATTATTTCCAGCCCAGGGACTCAGTTACTCTCATCTCTTCCTTAGGTTCCCCAGTGCAAGGCAGCAGAATAAGTGATTAATACCAACTAAAATTATAGGGAGCCCTGACTCCTTACTCTGATGTTTTCCCAGATGTGTTTCCCCACGGGAAAAGCACAAAAATCCCTCCTAGAAACCTTAATTCCATCACCAAGAGAGGTGATGACAACCTTTGTGCCCCATGGTTTAAGGCAACCGGCACTACCAGGGATCATAGTTTTTCCTGCAACCACTCGGAGATAAACAACATAATTTGTCACTATCTTCTCTTACCTATTCAAACCAAACCAACATTAGAGTAAAAAAGCAGCGACACCACCTGATTCTTCTCCATTTGGGGCTGATTTAACTCCCCCTCCAGGAGCAGAATCCATCCAGCTCAGTGCATCACCGAGTTCTATAGAATATTCCAAGCAAATAAAATACACAACAAGTTAAAAGGAATAAAAGCAATCAGGCTGTCTGCTACTAATGAATTCAATAGCAGCAATGCCCATTTCCTTCTGTTGGTTTTTCTATAAACAATTTATAGAATAAATGTGTTTTTGAGGTGTACAAATTGGTCTGTATTAAGATGCTTGATAAACAGTTTCTGGGTAAAGACAGGCTATGAAAACCTTCAAGTACCTCCTGAAATGCTCATATATTTGTGCACGCCCTCATTTTTAATGGAGATGAAGCGTTTTGTGCCGGGAATGAGTTAAAAATCCTGCGTGAGGTTTGTGGGAGAGAATTATGGCGGAGTTGGAATGAAACCCGTAAGACTGGATGTAATTAGATAGAGACGCACAGTGCCGGCTGCTTCAACGCTGCCTCGGATTCACAACATATATTTGTATTAGTATGTGTAAAAGAAGACATTAATAATAAAACAGCATGATATACAGGTGGGAAGTTTTTCCAGCACGACCTGGCAGAGTTGCATTGATTTTGTTGTGGCTTCACCCTTTTTATTTTTCTATTTATGAAGTGGTGAAAAGCCCCAGTTTCACCCTTATTTCAATCAAAAACTACACTTGAACAACCCAAGGCACTGTTGCAATTTCAAAAAGCCCCTAAATGGGACTTTTTTGGCCTTTTTCCTGGCCATTTGTCAGCTGTCACCCCTGCAGGACTGACCAAGGTAAATGGTGTTTTTGAGCCGGAGGGTTCGTATTTTGGCACTGCAGCTCATGGGCCCTGGGCACGCAAGATGGGATCTTACCCTGCAACGTCTGAGAGGCAAGAAAAATTACCCATCGTATAAAAATCAGCTCGCCCCGATATCTTCCCTGCCCTTCAGAGAGCTTTTTGGAGTCTATAAACCAGAAGACAGTGGGGAAAGCAGCCCAAGAATGCAATGAAATTCTAATATCGGAGCCTTACCACCTCTTATCGGTGGTAAGAGCAAAGGATGTTGTTTAATGCAAGAAACACACACTGAGCCAGCAAAATTTAGGCTGTCACCATGTCCTGGGGTGGCTGGTGATGGGGAGAACGTGCTACTGGAACCAGTAACATTTCCCAGGGCACAAAGTACGAGGGTACAAACGCACCTTTGGCACCTTTAACTCGTAAATCCATCAGTTCTTGAGAATCAGATAGAGACTCCTCGTGTTTCCATAACTCCATGAGAGCCTGTAGACATTATGCTAATTCTCAGTGAAGAATAAGGCCAGGACACCGAAGGCAGGGAGTTTATAATTGCTTTTTAATATATTTTCTGAATTCATTGTGCATGCGCTATCTGTCCCAGGGGCTGAGCTGGCGGAGGGGACAGTGTCAGGTGGAATAAATAGGACCTCATAACTTTACTCATTCTGTATTAAATAGCGTCAAGCAGCACAATAAACAGAGGGACTGGGAAGCACATGCAATAAGGAAATAATTCAAGCCCTGTGCATGCAAATCTTTCTCGCTCAGATCGCCCTCATTAATCACCTCCCGCTCATTTATACACTTAAAGAAGCTATAAACAAAAGGCAGAGATGGTTCCTCTCATTATTAGTTTTTTTATTGAGTTAACTTCCCGAATATTTTATAATAATAGTCATGGCTGATGATGGAGTTGCCTGCTCTAACCAGCTCATAAAGTTCCCCCTGCTCCTCCTGCCTGTGTGTGAAATAGGTAGTTAGACAGAGATTATGAAGCTTATTGAGGGAAAGAAGGGAGATACGACAGCAGCTCCATCGCTTCTCCTGCCTTTGGTTTATTTGAGGCTCCAGAAGGTGCCAGGGGTTCAACATTTTGCTATCGAGACAAAGAAGATGGGGAGAATAAAGCTGATCGTTCATGAAAAACCTGCACATCTCCAGCATCCCTTGAAAATGAGAATTTAAAATGTGGATGAAAACAAACCCTCTTGTTTTCCTTTGGCTGAAAGACCTGGAGCATTTTGGACGGGGGCACAGAGATGCTGTGACCAAACGGCGATGCAGTGATCATTTTCAGACCCGGCGGACACTTTTCTGTAGCCTGAATAATTCCAGGAAAGTTATTTTTGATTCCTGGTGATACTCTGCCTGTGTCAAATAACACTCCATCCTCTCTGAAGAGGTCACGGCTCATTTCTTAATTATCAACTGCTGCTGTTATCTGCATTAAGCAGGGCAAAGCCAGCCTGCGGTTTAGTTATAATAAAATAAAAATGAAGAGAAGGCGCAAGAAGATGCTCCATTCCTTCGGGATATCAACAGAAATAAGGGGATGGGGATGGCATCACGTCTTGGAGTCGTCACCCCCCCAGAAAATCTCCCTCCCTTCCCATTCCCTCAATCCCTGCCGATAGATCTAGTGACTCTGTCACGAAAGAAGATGAAGCGATGTTAACTTAGTCTAATATGAGGCTGGGTAATAAATTTCATTAGAAGCTGCTGGAAGCGGGCGACTCCGCGCATCAGGTGCTTGGCAGCACCAACGTCTGTCTTAGGGAACTTATCATCTAATTAGAAAGGATAAAGCATATTTTTTCGACGCGGTTACATGCGGTAATGAAGCATGCAGAAAGCCACGCAAGATGGATGGGCACTTTCGCTGCTGAAGCTGAAAACTTGCTTAACTTAATAGTCTATTTATTATATCTATTCCCCCAGCATACACGGCCTGGATAATATCTGCAAGTTTGGCCCGTGCCGGGCAATTAAAATTACTGCAGTGTGTTTGCAGCGGGAGGACGTGGAAGGGCTGGGAATCGAGTTTAACACCCCAGAAATAAGCTGAGGTTAAAGGGTGAGGCTGAAAGATGCTGTCCAGCACTTCCCCTTCCCATAAAATGTTCTTGAAAAATTAGATTTGTCCATTCCTGTGTCTTTTTTCCCCCTTTTCAGAGGAATCAAACTTTAACGGGGAGGTTGGTGCTGCAATAGAACCAGCCCATATTTCCCTGCGGCATCGCACCCCAAAATGGGAAATTTCTGCCCGAGTTCAGGGAGGAAATTCCACCAAATCCCCCTGGTTTCAATGGAAATTTAGCATCTGTCCCCATTTATCTACTCTTAATCCATTTGTCACGATGAGGGCTGGAAAACTTCTCTCCCCAGCGCCTCCAGAGGGATGGAAAGTAAACTTATGCAAGGACAGGGGTTTAAGCAGCCCATTAAGATTAACTTATCTGCAGTAATTGACTTAACTAGAGGATTTTTAATGCTTTTCAAGGTTTTTTAGAAGGCGGTTTTGCAGCAGCCAGAAGTAAAGATGCTCTGAAAAAAAAAAATGTATATAGCGCGAGAAGTCCATAGCTAAGACTTTCTAAGGCAGCGATTCCAGGGGATTTAATAAGAATGTAATTTGTGTAATTAACCATTCATCACTGTCAATTTCATTAAATGAATGCCAGAAATATTACCTTCACCAGCACGACCTAACAGGATTGGAATATATTATGTGAAAAATGAACACTTAGTAGGGCTTTTTTGCCTTTCTTGCTTTCCCTGCCTGGGCTCTGGCTGTCAGGAGGAGATTTGCAAGGCTGGGAAATAATTTAAAACAGTAGTAAATGAAAACGACTCAAGAAAACGAGTGGATTTTGGTAACTCACCCTCATCATTATGTATGAAAGTTGGAGTCAAAATGTTTTCACTTGTTCAGAAAAATATAAATGAGGAAAAATATAAGAAAAGGAGGAGCTCCTGTGTTGGGAGATGCCTGCTGAGGTGCTCAAGGCTGTGGAAACAGCCAAGAGTGCATTTTTTGGGGGAAAAAATGCCTTTTTGAATACTTAGTTTTGGTTATTTCTATTTAGGGGTAAAGGATTAATAACAAGAGTTTTGGAGAGGCAACATTATAAGAGCTTAAAATGCATTTTGCCTTCACCTCTGGTGGGTACAGAGCAAACCCTCCAACCCTTTTTCTCCGCAAAATTCCCATTTTTCCCAGGGAAAAATCCAGGTTCTTGGGCAGGTCTCAGCGGTTTCACGTCAAGCAGATGTTAGAGGACAACATCGCACAAATTCATCATTGAAAAAGGAAAACCAAACCCAAGTGAAGGCCCAAGGGTTGTTATTTCCATTGGAAGAGCGTGGGGAAAGGTTGAGATTTTTATCTTTGGCCAAGTTTAATAGTCTCTTCATGTGTGAGGAAAAGGGAGGAATTGGGAAAGCAAAGTTTGTTTTTTCAAGAAAAAAAGACTTCTCCATTCCTGTGGGTTTTGGTGCCTTTGTCTCGTTTGAAATGCAAACGAAGTCTGTGAAAATGTTGGTTTAATGGGTGTTGGTGGCTGCGATCACAAGGAAGCGGTGGAGGAACAGCCAGGCAGCCAGATGGGACGCCGGAGAGATGAAAGGGTGTTTGCAGACCAAGAAAACAGTCACTTTGAGATGCTTTTTTTGGGATAAATTCCCCATCAGGGCACAGAGGAGACTTCAGCTTCATCACAATTAAGGGCAAGTAATGAAAATAAATACCAGTGGTATTTAAAGAAGGCGAAACCTCAACACGTCAACAGTATCATCCTCTTAACAATGGAGAACGGATGGAAAGCATTGATTCCCCCTTATGAAAATTTCTAGATTTTTCATGAAAAAAACAAAACTACCTTGGGACTCCCCAGAGCAAAATGTCCCCCGCATGTCCCGAGAATCACGGCTATTTTCCAAGCCAATCTAATCTTTTATACTTATTTGCAACAACAGTGGTGTCGCTGCTCTCTGGTTGAAAAATCCAGAACAAATCAACATTTCAAGTCAAAATGTCAATTCAAAACAAATGTTTTCATTTAATTTCCTGTTAAAATGTCATCGCTGCCAGGTTATTTTTGGGTAGGGAAAAAGAGAGAAGGCTTTGAAAAATAAAGATTCTAAATTAAAAAAAAATAAAGCCAGGCGAAGAAACTGGTTGCTATTGGATTTCTACATTTCTGAAACAAAACCCCTTTAGATGTTCCACGACATGAGCACAAAGCTTCCCACCAAAAGATGGGGAAAATGTGGGATTTTATTAGGCTGGAATTATTTTACCTGCTAAAACCAGGAGGATGTTGATGAGATGCCCATATGGGGACACTGCTCTTGGTACAGTGTGAGCATCTCCTGTGGAAATGTCACCTTGTCCCACCTTGAAGCAATATATCGGACCCTTTCCCCCAAATACACAACTGGGGACCTCTCAATGTCTCCTTGCAGTGCTTGCACTGCTCCTCATTCAGCTTTCTGAGTCCTCAACCACCTCTTCTACCTGTAAACCCAACAAAGGGCTTGAAGGCCAAGTCTACAAAGAGCTCCTATGCAACAATTGGCACCAGCCTGCAGCCTAAAGTCCGGTCTAAAGAGTAACTACCATGTCACACACTGTAAATCCGGGTTCAAGGTTATGTCAACCATCCCTGAGCCCCATCGTGCTGCCCAGAAAACACCAGGTTGTACATTCCTCCTCGAGCTGACTTTGCCCAAGGTCTTGTAAACCCACTCAAGGAGCCTGAGTCCCTTCTGCCACCGCACCTCCTGCTCTGATCATGAGCCCACTCGGTAATATCCATCATAACGCACGTAATTCAAGACAGACAGCACTTCCGAGGCCGCTATTAAAACCTTTACGATTTTCACCCTTGCGAGAACACTCATTGATTTGCAAGATGATGGTTATTGTTACTATTTTATTCCCTTTCTAAATCCAGGTGGGAAAGCAAAGCAAAGCAAAAGTTGATGGTGTCAGGTAAAGCACTGAGAAGAGAGAAGCAGAAATAAAGATGGGATGAAATGTTTATGAGGTTGGTCTCCTTTTTGTGTGCGTTCCTGGCTTCCTGTGCCCCTTCGCTGTCAACGCATCAAGCCAACAACCCTTTTGATTCAAGACATCAAGGCAAGAGCAAAGTGCTGACGGCAGCTCAGGAGCATCCCCAGCATCAGCAGGGTCATCCCCCCACCCCGAGCGGTAATTAATACCCAAATGATGAGATGTCAGGGTTGACCCATCGCATGGGGACATTGAATGGCCCTGGCAGCCCCTTCCCCAGGGATAACGCACATGGAAAGGACAGAAAAACCTTCAGGATCCTCCCCCTGCCCCGAGCAAGGAGTGAAGCTGCGGATTCATATTCAGCCGCGAAGGATGGAGCGAGAAATAAATACATAAAGGGACAGCAGAAGAATTTATTGCCTGCTAAAGGTGCAGAGCATTTAGATTTGAGAGATAAATAATTTTATTTATGGCGACGCCAAAATAAAGAAGATACATGAGTTTCTTAAGAATAACTCGCGTCTCCTCGGGTTGGTCAATGCTGAAAGGCATGTAGAGTGTTTTTTTTAATATATTTTGATTTCTTTCCCCCTTTATGCACAAAGATAGATGTGCACTAACGGCATCATATTGTCAGAGCTGTAAATTAGGGGAGCGAGGAGAAATCGTTTCATGCTCTGCCTTCTGAGCTGCCGTGTCAAACTTCTTCCAAACTTGGGCTGTGAGCTGTATTGTTTTTCTCAGAGAAAATCCCTCTCCCCATTTAAAGACTTGCAATAAATTCTCCTTTTCCTGCTTCTAATGTGAGATGATGTAGAGGCTAACGGTTTGCAATGCTTAGGTGGAATTAGGAAAATGGGGAAAAAAAGAGCATGGAGTAGAATCGAGGGCAAAGGAGGGGAAATTTATTCAGAAAAGGGCAAACAAAGATCCTCCTGGATTTATCTAACTGGAGGTAGCAACTTTGTGGGTAAATCCCCTGTCACAGTCTCCCCAGCTGGTTTTAGCCCCCAAAATATCACGTATATTGGCGTGTTGCAACCTCAGAATGATGCTAATACGCCTAGTGGCCACATCAGAGCAGGCCAAGGGGGTTTTGGGTCCTTTGCCATCACCCAACTTTGCATTTTCAACCCCAAAGCACTGAGGGCATCATCTGCTGCCTTGTCCCGTGTGTCCCTTCAACGATCAAATGCAGAAAAATGGGTGTTCAAAGCAAAAAAGCAAGGAAAAAATGGACCAGATGATCCTTGTGCTCCATTTCCAACTTGATATTCGATGATTTGACAGAAGAAGAGGATGCGACGGAGGAACACAAACAAGCAGAGATGCTCAGACCTTCCCAACAGCAAAACCCACCCCAAAACCCAGCATTTTAGCTCCTTTGCTCCATAAAACAAGGAGGAAAAAGGCAAGACGAGTCCCTCGCACCAACAGTTTGCTGCCATCCCGCCTTGCTGGGTGAAAGTTTTCACCCAATTTATCATTTTCCAAGCGAAAGCAAAGCTGACGCTGGACTTCATGAATCATCAGATCTGTTTTCAGCCATATCTATATTTTTTTTCCCCCTAATTCAGAAAACTCAACAAATGGCCAGTGGCAATGTTTTCAAAACGAAGCGACTGTAATGTGAAAAATAAACCGTTGAGAAATAACCCCTGAATGCTGAAATAAAACGCGCTAACTTGTTTGGGTTTGTTCTTAAAAAAAAGAAAATAAAAACAAAGAGGTGTGAGCCACCCAAAATAATCTCGGTTAACTCCGCAGTACGTCAAATATTGAAAATAAAAACCCAACCGCCGCAGGGGGTTGGGATAGATGACTTGGAAGGTCCCTTCTGACCCAAACAATCCTATGAAAATAACGATTTCGGTTGAAATCGGTTGTAATTGGCCATTCCCTTTGCTGCCCACCCTGCTGGTTGAAAATGCCACGTGGAGAAAGCCTGAAATTGCCCAATCTCATCCCAAATCACCCTCCTGAGGGCTCATTTCCCAAGGGTGAGTCGAACGACTGCAGGACCATAATTTCGGGCCAAAAATCCTCCTCAGCGCAGCGCAGATGGGAGGGAGAGGGTAATCTTCTGGAAAAGCCTCTAATTGTCTGCCCACATTAATAATTTCAGCGAGCGTTTCCCCCTCCCCGCATATAATTACAGTGCTCCATCTGTCCGTCAGCAGGTTTTTACAGCTCGTTACGGCAGCCGCGCTCTCAGCCTTGCAGCCAGACAGGGGCTTTTTGATTATTTTGAAGATTGAAGGATGTTTCTACCACACGTCCCAAAGACAAGGCTCTGGGGAGCGCAAATTCCACTCCCACACTGGCTACGACTCTATTCATAATCAAAAATGAAGCCATATAATGGCTACAAGCTCCACCGCAGTGCCAAAGCAAGAGCAGTGGAGGGGGCTGGTTTATTTTCAGGCTTGTGTTTTGGTGGGTTTTCCTTCAGGAAAACCTCCTATTTTTAATTAATTCCCAGGAAATTTGGCCGCTGTATAGCAGCCACCAGCTGAGAAAAAACACCCACAGGAGTATTGAAGCTTTCGAGGTGTAACATAGAGAGTCCAGGAGGGTTATTTTTACAGTTGCGATGTGCTTGCGTTTACTTATCCCCCCCATTTTCCATTAAGAAGCAGGTGAAGATGCTCTAAGAGTGGAGGTCGGTTTTCTCCAGCCCCTTCCCACAGAAATACCCATAAAATCCAGAAACATCCCCAAAAAGGCCACATTCTGCCCAAAAGAGCCTTTCAAAGCATCTCTCCGCAAAATAAATCAATCTATACATGATAAATACATTCGTATATATAAGCACCAAGCATGAAAGTACTGTTGGAACAAAGTAGCTAAATTTAAATTATCTCCGTGCATTTCAATCATTTCACAACATCAAGGCTTATTTTGCAATATCGCAGCCCTTTTGACAATAAATAGCGTGATTTGCAGATTTTTTAGCTCCCCTTTCAGGGGGAATTTCAGGCCAGGGCACCCCAGACGTGACCCATCCGCCTCTCCACCCCAAATATGAAAACGTGCCCTGTGATCAGGCTTTTTAAGGGCTTGCTTTTCATCCAAACCAGTTTATTCAAGCTTTATTTCTAGATATTTATTTAAGACTTTCTAGAGATGACGGCTTGTTCATCCCCTTGATTTGAAGCTGGGACAGACCATCTTTAACCTCTTGACTCCCTGACCAGGGACCCATTGACCTTGATGCACTTGAGCATCCCGCTCCATAGAGGGATGCTGCTCAGGTATAAAAGAGCATCTTTTACACCACGTTAATGAGTAATATTTTCTTTTGGGTTGGAGATATTGGGATTGCAGCTATTTTTCCACCCCCAGCAGCATCCCACCCATGCCAGGGCTGCACAATTCCAAATACACGGAGGAAAATCTTTGTGCCTGGCACCATCTTCCCAGTCAAGATACAGGAAAGTACTTTAACATTTGAAAAGCAGCTGAAAAAATCACCGCTCAAAGCTCTGGATCCGCATCCCTGTGGCTCTGAAGCCGCCAACATTGCTCTCTGCACACCCACGCGTCTCGCAAATATATAGACATATATATATATATTTTATTTTTTCCCTATAAGTCACTAAGTCACCGCTATTTTTTCCTTCCCCCCTTGATAATGTTTATCCCATTTTCTCCTGGCAAATTGCAGCTGTTGAAAGGAACTAAATGAGCCTGTGAAGTCAAGCATTGGAAAGTATCAAAAAGTCTGAAATAAATAATATCGGAATAATGATCCTCTAATGGCACAGATTGTTTGTTGCTGTTGGTTACTTCTTTCTTCTTAGTTTTTTTTTTCCCCCTCCTGTTGTTGTTTGCTAAAAGAGCCGCCTGTAGGATCCTTGTTTCCTTTTCAAAAGCCGCATTAAAAGGGGAAATAATTAAATTTCGATTAAAGGCAGCAGTTGCTGCCCAGCCTCCCATTTCCTTCCAAGGCAAAAATGGTGCTACTTAGAGGTATTTTTATTTTTTCCCTTCCTATGGGTTTCTAGCAACTTCTCCCTGTGCTAAATGTGAGTAGCGTGGGTGTGGATGGGAGTTCAGGGAAATCCTTCCTTAAGTGGAATAACCATCACCTTTTACAGAATCACAGGATTCCAGCATGTCAGGGGTTGGAAGGGACCTGGAAAGCTCATTCAGTGCAATCCCCCCATGGAGCAGGAACACCCAGATGAGGTTACACAGGAAGGTGTCCAGGCGGGTTGGAATGTCTGCAGAGAAGGAGACTCCACAACCCCCCTGGGCAGCCTGGGCCAGGCTCTGCCACCCTCACCAGGAACAAGTTTCTTCTCAAATTGAAGTGGAACCTCTTGTGTTCCAGCTTGAACCCATTACCCCTTGTCCTATCATTGGTTGTCACCGAGAAGAGCCTTTCGTATTTATTAAGTACAACATGCTCTGTTTGCACCTGGAGACGCAGGATGGGAACTCCCATTGCGCCGGGAAAAAAAAATCACCGCCATGTAATTAAGTGTCTCAAGCAAGGAGTTGATTTAAGATTTAATAAGAATGTTATTCTAAGTCAAACAAATGTCAATTGATTATTAAGAACCTCATTACTGGAGTGTAACACCTGTCACCGCCGGGTTGGGGGGTTTTTTTGCTTCTTTTTTAACTGCAGACTTGTTAAATCTCAACAAATACCATTTTAATAATTAATTAGCACTAAATTAATAGATAATAGCGGTTGGGAAGGGTTGGTGTATCATTCTGGACTGGGGGAACGTTTCATCCAGGACTTGAGCAAAACGTCGCATTCCATCTCGACCTTTTTTTTTGATTTTTAATTATTTTTTCCCCATCAACCACACAGATTCAGCCACCCAAGGGTTACCTTGTTATTTCCTCCCTGATTTATATAAACTCCCGCGCCGCATCCTAATAAGAAATCAGTTCCTGTCATCATCTTTATTCCTCATTCCAAACCGCGCCGCTCAAAATGCTTTGCGGTGATTACAAACAGCAAAGTTATTTTTCGCATCGGAACTTAATGGCGTGGTTGAACACCAGCCCGCGCTGATGGGTGGCATGTTTAATAGCCATCTTCCTCAGAAACAACCACATTCCGAAATTAGAAGGGACTTCAGCAGCAAAATAATTAATGGGGAGAACCATTGTAAATGCTGCAAATGGAACAAATATGGATGGCAGCAAACCATTGATTGCTAATATTCTAACCTGTTGTGACAGAACTTAAAAAATGGATACCCTTTTTCCCAACAGGGGGGAAAAAATGCAAAAATAAAAAGGAGGTTTCTCTAATTTGACCCAGCCTGTATTAAGTCAAACACACCCCATATAGCCCTTTGTTTTTTGATAGAAAGCCCCGCAGTGTGCCCTCACCACCTCTTCTTTTGAGAGAAAAATCACTTTTTAAGTCCATTCGGTGGGTGCTTTTTGGGCCAGGTACCTCTTGGCTCTGCGTGGTGCTGCTCCAAGCCTTAATTGTGCTTTAAAAGATGAGATTATAGCAGAAACAAGAGGAAACAGCCCCTTGATCACCAAGGGAGTGGTGACTGGTACCCTGGGGGAACCCTGGTCACAGACCCCAGAATAATGAAACTAAAACCATTTTGCAAAATCCTCTTCACCCCAAAGCACACAGACAACAGCGGATGGCCGGTGCATCTCCCAGAGTTCATATTCAAGCATCACAAGGACCAGGACTGAGCATGGACTTGACCTTGTTTCCCAGGACCTACTGAACATTAGATATTTCAAGATTAACCAGGGCTCTATGAATGGTGATGTTCACGTGCAGCAACACAACCTCCAATAGACGTATTCCCTTCAAAATCCCTTTTTTCCCCCTGGGCAAGGTGATGCAGAAGGCTCAGAAAGTCAGTCCCATGTGCATTTTGTGGTCTTCTTCAAATTGTGGTTGACATGCTGCTTCACACCCCAAAAAAAGAAGAGAGAAGGCGTCTGTACATCTGTAAAAAGTGCCCGGTTTGGTCAACGAGCCCCTGGAATACAAGCAAGTGGTCGCCAAATAGAAAGTTCTTTGCACTCAACTCTCCGCAATGAACGGGGAGAACGGAGCCGGCCAAGGGTTATTTATTGTGCCATCTCATGATGTATGGCTTAGGACAGCTTGGTGCTGAGGATGCCACCAAGGATTAATCTCAAGGAGACGCTACTGAACTCAAGAGAGACTTAACATCAGCGCGGAGACATCAAAGATATGATATCTCTGGCAGAACGCGCTATCAGAAGCGATCATGGGAAAAACAAAGGGGTCATTTTAGTGCCTTCTGCATTAGCAGAGCGACTCGTTGCCCGCGGGCAGAGGCAAACAGCAATTTTTTTCCCCGAACCAAACCAACATGCACACGGGATTTTTTGACATTTCTTTACGTCTCGTTGCGGGCTGCCAATAAACGGAGGCATAATAACGTCAAATCGCTTTTCCTTCAGAACTCGTGAGCTGCCCTCAGTGGTTTTTTTTCCCCTTTCGGAGCTTTCCAGACAGCCCACGATACAAACTCTTAAGACCTCTAAATGCAAAACTTTGTCAGTAAGCAAATGCTTAAGCATCTAGGTCAAAACAACATCTGCATGCCGGGAAAATCCTGATCAGAGACATTTAGACACTGTTTGCAAGAGAGAAAAAAAAGAAATCCTGTCCTTGCTAAACTTACGATCGCTTTGAGAAATATTGAATATTGGATTTCCACACAGACACCCCCAGAAAATTGAGTATGTATAAAACTAAATAAAGAAAATTATGCTTATCTCTATTAAGGGGCAAGGAATTTGACTAAGATAGGAAAAATTTACTCTCCTGTTTTCCCAGCTGCCTGGGGTGTTTCTTGCCTTGGTTTGTCCTCTTTAGGCTTGTTGCTTTCATGCTGTGTCTCAGTTTCCCCATACGTAAAGCCAGGGTTAACTCTCCTTTAAACAGCAGCTTAGGAGCTACAGCACACAAGAGTTTGTTACTATTATGAGAAAACTGGAACATCTGGAAACTTAAACTTCTGGCAAATTGAACCTTCTGGGAAGTTAAACCTCCCAGGAAGGGCCTCCCAGGCTTCAAGTATCCAAAGAGCCATGTGTGAAAGTACACAGTCGAGTGAAAAATACTCCACACTTTGCTTCTTAATTCCCGTATTTTTTCTGCTGTTGCCTGAACTTTTCAGGGGGTCACTTCCCAACGCTGTTTAATTGCTTCCATTAGGTAATCCCAAAGGCTGGTGAGGGGAAATCCTCTGTAAGTCACAGAATAAGCAGGACGAAGGAGAATTTGTCCTCCCCAAGGACAGAACTATTGTAGTCCCTGTGCAGGCAAGAGGCAAATGGCACGGAGAATAATTAAGAGGTTTGCTCCATAGCCCAAAGGTGTCCAGCACTGGAGTCGAAACAAATCTGACACTGATTTCTTTCACAACCTGACCTGGGTCTTTTAAAATTAATTAGGGCAAAGCCTGAGGATGCAGAAAGCAGGATTGGCCATAAAATCTCAGATGCTCCTGCCATTTAATTTATAAGGGCACAGTCCCATCATGAAGTTGAAGGAAAACTCTATGCAATGCTGGCACGAGAAGATGCTCCATCTCACTCCCTGCAGCATCGCCCTCTCCTGAATTAACCCTGGAAAGAAACCTGCTCCTCTGGCAAGATCCAAGCTCTCAGCAGGTTCCTTATGCCACCAGCCAAGTCTGGTGGCCTCCTGAATTGTCACATACCATAAAGTCTGAATCATTGCTGTTCCGCTTCCATCATCATTAATATTCTTAAAAGGTTCCTGGAAACACATTCATACATGGCTACACAAGCCGCTTCTGCATCAACTTGCAATTTAAATGCGAGTTTTAGCCAGGCTTTTGATGCGCCGTTTACTTAAATTATTGTTCTACTCCTGTCTGTGTCTTGCCGCGATGTCATTTAATATTTTATACGTTTCCCCAACTCCCTTTTCTGTCCCCAGCGTGCGCGACTCCACGTCTGCCCAAAACGACAACTTGCGCTTCCAACTTTTCAGGGGCCGGCTGTAAACGAGATGTGGCATGTCGCGGAGATTATCCTCCCGCGGTGATTGCAGAGGGGATAAATAAACCAGCAAACAGATGCTTCCCAAGCTGGCATGGGGAGCCAGTACCAACCACATGCAGAGGCTGGTTGGCAGATGTGCGGCTCCCCGTGCCGGCAAAGGTGGGTACTCAACAGTCAAAGGGATGGGAAAATGTGAAAAATAAGCATCGTTCTCCATGCATCTCTCAAGGATGAGTTGGAAAACATAGGAAATTCGCTTTGGGCCTCAAGTTAGGCAGCAGTTCTGCGTCACCAGATTGTTCTGGACACGTCAGAAGATGGAACTCAAGAATGAGCAGCTCTATGGCCTGGGCTTGCCAACCCGAAAACACTGACGATGTCTCCCTCTGGCTGCTTTTACACCAGCTCATTGCGTGCAAAAAACCTCAGTCTGGGCTCTGCACATAGCTAGCGTTAGGGTTGTTAATTAGCTATTCTTGCTCCGGTCTTTAATGGCCAATCTAGAGCATGTCTCCATAGGCAGGTACCGGGGATGCAAGTTTCTCATCTCATCTCACCTCATCATCTCATTCCTGAGCCACCAGGGCTGGACCAGGAGCCATGTAGGACCATTAACTGTGCCAAGGCAAAGCAAAGACCTTGAAGAGCAGACACAAGTCTCCACATACACCTCCAACCCTCTACTTAAACCAATTTACATCCAATGCTCTTGGCCAAGGCACATCTGGAGTATTTGGATTATATCTCAATGGCCCACTTGGCCAAGACAAAGGTCCTAATGTCTCGTGATAATGAGGGGTAAGTCCTAGTACCCTCAAGATCTTGCAGGGGTTAAAACCACACGACTTCTACGGTCACCGTAAATGCGCTGGCAAAGAGCAAGACACAGGAAGCAGCCAAAGGGCAATGCAGAGAAGAGCTGAAAAAAGAGCTAAAAGAAACGAAGTTGAGAGCATCCTGCCCTGTATCTCCAGCCTCCTGGGGCCAGTGCTTTCTTCACACCTAATCCAGGCTCCAGGCTACAGCTGGGTGAGCAATCAATAAGGCTGCAATGCAACAGAAGGCTAAAAAGTCTTGAGGGACAGAAAACCAATGGTGAACTCCAGTTAACACAGACCGAAGGGAGGCGGGAGGCTCTGCCCAGGCAGCTGTCATGCCGTGAAAGCTGGAGGAGACACTAAAATTACTCGGCACAAGACATCCCGTCTGGCTGCTGCTGCCTCCCTCCCGCTCCACTTCTTTGGGGGGAAATCTCTGCTGGGAAAGCAGACTCTGTTTTTAAGCTGGGCTTTGCTAGGCTCCCACACAAGACCTGCCTCCCCTAGATTTTAGAAGCACCTGGCATGCTCCACATCTTGCAAGAGCTCAGTGTAAGCATTAGAAAAAGGGGATGTGAGGTCCAGGCTCATTCATCTAATGGGAAGAACATCTAGCGTGAGCCATGGAGCCGGCATTGAGTGCAGAAACTGAAGGAAATCCATGAATCGGTCCAGCCCCATGGTTAGGGTGCAGCAAAAAGGAAGGAGAGACCAGAAATACAGGGAATATTGCAGCAAATCAGGGCTGGTGCCTGTCCTCGGCAGCAGAATGGAATTCTCCGCAGGAGGGGGTAGCATCATCTCCAGATGCAAGAGGATGATAATGACCTTGACCTCGCTGCTCTCATCCTGACCTCTAAAACCTCCAGTGTTTGCCAGATGAGGCAGAGCAGCATTTGGGGTTTTTCCTCACTCAGAAAAGCAAGTTCCTCGCTTTTTCTTTACGTGAGGGCTCCCTTACCTTGCCCTGGAGCATCCCGCTCTGCCCGCGGTCCCGCTCGGTAATGCTTGGGAGCAAGCGAGCGAATTAATTTATCACTCAATGAAATTGCACCGAGCATTAATGAAGCCGTTTAGTATTCACGAAGAACTTCTCTCTCCATTTCCACAAGTGCTCCATTGTAGCTCAGCATTTGTTGGGCAGTAATTAATGGTACTTAATCCTTAAATCCTTAAATTGTTTCTAATTTGGTAAGCAGCGGAGTTGCAGCAATCCGGTCTCTTTGTTGCGTTTCTGGAGGGTTGTTTGAGACCCTCCTCTGGGTTAACGGAGCATACAGAGGTTGTGCCAGGGAAGGAAGGCTCTAAATTGCTTCAGAAAAATGGCTTCATCCCTTTTACACCTGTTTCCCCACTGGTGTGACTAAGGAAAATGCTTTCTTCCCCTCGCCGGGATTAGTTGCTAGCGCAAAGAGCTCCTAAAGCCAAATAATCAATGGCTGGAAGAGCAGAGATTTTCATCTTTTGCTCTCAAATGCACATAGAGGAGGGGACACCGAGGCCCAAACAGTAAAATGACTCAGTAGGAGAACTTTGCAAAATCCACCTGTTCATCCAGAGATGAAGCTAAACATGCAGCTTTGTGCGTGTTTTATGGAAGCCACAGAAATAAGTGGCTACTGCTTGAGCAAATAACACAATTCCCCGATACGCGAGCATATGGAAATCCATGTCCTTTTATTTCTACATGTTTTTCTCTGAAGACAACTGGAGTTTCGTGTCAAGCGGCACAGCAGAACTAATAGAAGCAGCTTTATAGAAACAAAAGGGATGTTGGGTCATTCTACGTCCTGCACTCAAGGAGACATCAAGGACACATCAGCAACCTCCAAGAAATATTTGTTTAAGCTGTTCCTAATAAAGCTACTAATGAAGGAGAGTCCGTAACACCCCAAATTACCCATTCCCATGCTCCGCCACCCCAGCAAAAAGGGGTTTTTCCTCCCATTTCATCGCCAAGATGAATCTTTCTTGCTAAAACCAAGCTGATTTCTTCTCATCTATTCATGGCTCTGAACGGAAGGCAACTGTTCAGCATTTTATTTACAACCATTCTTTATTTTCCAGACTTAGCAGCCCCAACCCTCTCAGCTTCTCTTGGACAGCTTTAAAAGAATAATAATCAAAAAATCCGGACAGGCTTTGCATTTGTCCTACAACGCCCCAGGCTGCCACCTCTCCAAATGTTTGCGTACGTTGCATTAGCATCTCAAACAATCGCCAAATATTTGGGGTTTCTGGTTTGTTTGGTTTTCCTGTTCTCCAGCGAGAAAGGAAAACAAAAGGGGAGGTGAAATACCAATAAATCTCCCAGTGTTTCCTCATAAAGCTGAAGCAGAGAAGTAAAAATTCCATTTATCACCCCATTTTCTGCTCACATCCACCCTAGTCCTTACCCCGATATTTGGCAGGCAGTTTTAGGACAGATTACAGAGACAAACCCACAAAGCCGAGGACACTACGGTTTAAGTTTCACGTGCCCTAAGTCCCTACTATGGGAATTCAATGGAGAAATGCAGATTTATTTCTTGCACAGATTCTCATGGCAGAGGGAACGTCCAGAAAGGGCCACGAGAAGGTCCCTGGTTCACAGTCGCTGAGGATGAGAAGAAGCGTTCACAACATTTTCTGACACTGCACTTTGATCAATTTGACAGATTTAATATTATAGAAGTATTTCATTTTTCAATGCAGATGGGAAGAGAGAAGAAAACTCTAATCACCCATCCAGCAGACCTCTATGTTTGTATAATTCACTGCAAAGAAAAGGAAAAACCAAAATCCCCCCAAACCTCTGATTTAAAAGCCAACTTAACCCGAGGTAATTTCCATCATTAGTTCAAACTGTGCGATCTTCACTCTCTCCTTATTTTTAAAACCATTGTTCTGGTTTTTTCGATGTATTATTTAACCAAAGAAGCATCTAATTGTGTTTTCTCTCCGCATTAATTTTTAAAGAGGTAATGAACGCTACAGGGGAAACGGCACAATTGATTAATGCCAGGGAAGGCAGATGGGGTAGATTTCCAAGGCATGGAATAAAATATGTTTTCATAAATGTGAGCACAAAAGTAAAGAAAAAAGGATGTGAGGGAGAGATTTCCAGCCATCCTGATCCATCTCCTTCTACCCCTCATTTCCTTGGATGTATAAGATGGATGATGGTGAAGGAAAAGCAGCATTTTGGTACCTCAAAGTGGGCGGGATACAACCAGGGATGGTCCATGACGCCCACTACGTAGCTGCTTTCTGTTTAATTTTTGAGCCCTCTTGGCAATAAATAAATAAATACATTTAAAAAAGAAAGAGACCCAGCCAAAACCTGCTTGAGAAATCAGGTCAACAGGAGAAACACCCAATTAGTGGTGGTTTGTGGCTGGACGTGGGTTATTTAAACAGTTTCTCCCTCGACTCCTTGAAATCCAAGACTTGGTCCCCAAAGGTTATTCCATCAATAACTCCTAAACTATCCTAAGGGCCTTATGCCCAAAGGGCTCTTGAAGCTGCATTGAAATGGTTCCTCCATCACAGGATTTAGCCACATGGAAAGACAAAGAAGACAACAACGATGAAGAAGAAGAACAAGAACAACAAGAAGGAAACAATCCCTTGCTAGACTTGAAAAATATTCTGAACATAATCAAAGATACTTTCAGGGGAAGAAAAAAAAAAAAAAGAAGAAAAAAGAAGTTTTGACCCATCTTCCTTTGCTTCAATGAAATGGGTTTGGATTGGCCCAAAACACATATTGGAGAAGAAATATTATATCACACTGCGACCCCTGTCCCAATAAATCCCTCTGTCCTCAGCCTTTCCCAGCAGTAGGGATCCAAATTTCCCCTTTGTCTCCCATTTTCTCGCTTCCGTTCTCTTTAGATAGTATTTATACTTCTTTAATCTACCGGCTGTGATGGATAAGAAAGAGATTTCTCCCTACAAAACCATTTATAATGGAAAAAAAGCCACAAGTACGATATAGAACTTCTGTGCGCGCGGCGCTTCAGACAAATAAACATTGCTCCTTTTTCTAAAACATCTAAACATCTTGTCTAGGAAATATTAGACCTCAGTTGACTGGAAAATGAAACTGGTTTTATGTTCTCTCCCCAGATCTCTTGTGATAATACCAATATTTTTCCCCCCTGTCGAGAATAATGGCTTTTCTACAGGTCAGCAGAGAGGAAAGTGCTTACATATATTTCTAGATGCAAACGCTTCTCCGATTTACCTCATCTTAATGTACTTCTGAGTTGGGTGCAAGTTACTCCATGACTCTGCATAACAAGAGCCGGTGGAGAAAAACCCCGCTAAATAAATCAGTCGCTTCACAAGGGGTAGAAGATGATGATAAAGGAATCGTGTGGTTGTTATAGCATCGGTAACCCACGCAATGGGGGTACAGCAGCAGAAACCGAACCATTCAAGGTGCCCGTTTTATATATATGTATATATATATATATATACATAATTTTTTTTTTCCTGTAGATTAAGGAGGAAAGAGAACGAACCCACTCCAAGTGCAACCCGACCACCTAAATTCTCCATATGGCTGAAGCTGCGCCTGGTTGGAAACTATACAATTTTCCCACCTTTTTGCAGAAAAACTGAATATCCCAACCCAAAAGCTTTTGGCAACAAACCGGCCCACACTGTATTTATTTCCTGATATTTGTCCTCCCTGTGCGGTAAAGCCTGGCTTATCAAAATATCAATTACAAAGAAAGCATCATTATTTTTTTCATCTGCAAATCAAGAAACAAGAAGAGTTGCATCAAACCAAAACATTCTCAAAGCAAGAGCATCATTTTTTTAAACTACATTTGGACAAAAACCTCATTTTCAGACAAAAAAAAAAAGGGAGTTCAAAGGAAAACTAACTGCACAGACAGGCCCCTGCACAAGGAAATGTTTCTGTTCCCTTTAGGATGGGAACCGCAAAACAAAGGGCATGAAAAAATCCTACATTGTCACTACTTATCATTCCTGGTTAACAATATAAGATATATGATAGGAGCAAAACTATTTGGTGGCAGAACATCACAAATGAAGTCTGTTTTCCCTGGAAACTGCATAACCATTTGAATTAATTTAATTTGAAAAATCAAATTAAATTAAACTGTAGAATAATCCCCAAGGGAAAGCATATTTCATTTGCAATGTCTTCTGATAGAGTATTCTCTGCCAAAAGTTTTGCTATGCATCTGGCTTTGGATCTAAATTTATTACATTAGCTCTGGGAAGACTTTTAATAGAAAGTGAGATTAAAGGGTAAAAAAAAAAAAACAACTTCTGATGGGGAAAAAAGACCCTAAAATTCTAGAAATAGGGCAAGAATTGCTGAGCACAGATGAGTCTGGGCTGCTGCATCTCACCTGGTTCTGTCTGCACTGGTTTCAACCTCCAATCAACCAGGAACGAGACATGTCATTAAGCGACTCGAGAGCTGAAATTGCCCGTATCCATATGCACAAATACGACGGCTTCAAAGCTGCCTGACAAGCTGCGACATCTTCAGCTTGCTAGCCAGTCTAATAGCAACCAACAGGGGACGAAAATAAAAAATAAAGGGTCAGGAGATGATGAATGGAGAAAGATTACGCGCTGTCTAAATCAGCTTTGAAGGACAAGACGTGAAGAAAGCACTTTCTTGCTCAGGTGGAGCCAGGCGAAGGCTTTCATTGCCAAAGGGGAGGAGAAAAATCAAAATAAGCCTCAAAACCCCACCAGAAGAACACTGTCTTATTAGTAATAGCTACCTTGCTTTTTAAATAATCTTGGAGATAAATACAATCTAGGGCAGATCTCAAACACTCTCTGGTTCAACAGGTTGGGAGGAGGGAGGCGGTGACCCCATCAGTGTTCAAAATACGGGTCACACACAAAAGCAGCACTTACAAAATGAACGGTCTTGCTTTTCATGGCAAGAAATTGAAGAAAATTGCAGCCAGCAGCCGCCTGTAGCTTGATGCACTGGTAATAATCTATTTCTTTCTTTCTTTTTGCTTCCAGAGCAATAGACGCCGGCACGGAAGGGGGGATTTGCTCTAAACAAACAACCCAATCCCTCCAAGAGAATCTTTGCACCAAACCCAAATCAAGTCCCCAGACCCCATCCCACTTCCCCTAAAATAAACACCCATGCTCCGAGCTTTCTTAATCAAACCCAAAAAGTGTTAGAACTTTAATCTCCAGTACTTCAGTAACCTTCTCGGTTTGTTTTAAATCTTGATTGGAAGAATTATCCTGACAAGAAAATTAGCAGTCAGTCAATAAAGCTGTAGCCCAGGGATGCAAGAGGATTCATTTGATCTCGTGGACAAACGCACCCAAGATGCTGGACTTGACTTGGCCGGCAGAGTTCATTAGGATTTTAACCACGAAGCGCCAGTAATCATATTTAAAGAGATAAGAAACGCGACTAGTGGCGGGCCGTGGCCACTGTGCAGAAATTCTCATTTCTAGCAGTCACGGGTGGAAAATCAATACCCGCTTTTGGATACGAAAGGAATGTCAGGCTTGACAAAGCGCCTTTGGATTTGTTTCTACCCCCTCCCACTCGTCTACAGCTTCAAAACCAAAAAACGAGAGGAGATTTCCACGCTCTCTGCAAGCCAAGGTTCTCCCCTACTTGGCTGGCAATTCCTCGAGACTTTTTTTGCTGGCGACAACCTCATTCCATCTATCCTTGTCAGAGCGCATCTTCCTCCCCGCTCCAAGCAAATTGTCTTCACGCCACTTATCTACGATTCTCCCGCATGTGCGTCGCTGTATCCTGCTCCATCGCCCAAGGGGAGTTTGGATTTGCACAGGAATTGAGAAAATCTGCTCCAAAAAATACACCCTGGGAAGATGATGGATTAATCTCCAGCTTCTTTTAATTCATTTATAAGGTGATAGGGAGGAGAATTCTACTTTTTTTTTTCTGCTTTGCCCTCTATGAAACCCCACAACAGTGAATTATTGGCAGCAAACTGTTCAACAGGCGCTGGTGTTTATGAACTTTCGAGCCCGGTTATTTATGAACTGATTCTCTATGTAGCATTCTGTGAGAAATGGTTGATGCAAACATAGTTCAGCCTCTGGGTTTGCTCGGGAATGATTCAACGCAATGTTGCCACGGGCACACGCGCTTTGCTCACAGGACGAGCCTGACTTTGATGCATGGGCTCTGAGTGATTAAGCACGAGCACTTCATTAAGAGAAGGAGCTACATGAGCAGATGGAAAGGAGCTTCCACGTGGCGTGGGGACCAGCTCACCCAAAACCAGCCACGGCCTCGTCGATCCATGAGAGGGAAAAGTGTCTTTGCAGCCTTTTCATGGTCCTTCTGCTCCCTACATAGGTCACTTCCACCCCACCAAGGACCTTCCAAGACATCTTGGTGACATGAGCTAAATGGGGACTGATTGATGTTCCCATCTGTATGATGCCTGCTATGATAGCTCTGTATGATATCTAGCATGAAGAAGACCCCATGAAAACTTATTTTACTCAAAGTTTCTCCTGATTTTGCAAGAACAGGAAAGGAACATGAGTTTCCATCACACCACCACCAAAAAAAGAAGAAAAATACTCATTTTCCTCCAGTCTTTGCCACCTAGAAGGTGGAACAACCAGGAGCAAGGGTTCGGTACAAGCCAAGCATCACCTAGATCTGGTTGCCATGTGGACAGGCAGAATTGGGCTCACATCCTAGTGTTTAGAAGTTGGGAAGGGAAAGGTTGATCCAAGCAAGGTTCTCAAGAACAAAGAAATCACCAAGCAGCTCCTCGACCTCACAACTTGCCTGTTGGTGGGATAATGAGTCTTGAAAAACTCAGTGACAGCCACCGATTCCAAAGGCAACCAGGATGGGAGACTCGAGGACACAAACTCTTTGAGATGGCTGCAAATTACAGGCAAGCAAAGCAGAAGGAATCTCGGTTTCAAGCAAGACTCTTGTATTAGTATATACCACATTTGACATGTCCTTTCTTACTCTCTCGGAGCCTCTTTGAGCACCGCCAATCAAGCAGAAAGGTTCTGGGGCGAGCTGTGAAATCTCTGAAATGAAAATCAATTTCATCTCCATTTTGCGGGGACTAATGTGGCATTTACAACATAAACAATCGTTTCTGGTAGGGAGAGGAAATTTAAAAGCTGCGCCACAGAAAAAGGAGCAATGTTTAAAATTGTGGCGGAAGCGAACGGTCAGATTAGGGATAATTATTAAAAGGGTGTTGGGCAGCTGAGACACCAAGGGCAACGACTTCAATAGGCATCTTTACTGACCAAAACACCTCAAGGTTGGGGCACAGCAGCTCTAAATATGAAGAAAAAAAGCTGGTGGGGGGTGTTTTGAATGGAGGTGGAGGATGGGAGCTGAACTTCATGGGACAGCTGGGTTATGTGAATAAATATCGTCTCAAATAACCACCACCGAGCTCCTTCGCAGCTGGAGAGGAGCCCACAGCAGAGCAACAACTCAGCTTTATCAACATGATCATATAGCTACAGGATGCAAAAGTCATTGTATTTAACTAACATCACCCCGTCCTTTATTTTGAGCAAAGCTCTGGGGCTTGTGCAGTAGCCCCGGTTGGATTCATCCCACCACGTGAATGAATTTTGGCTGGAAACTGTAAGAACATTTGAACTGCGACAAGGGCAAAGTGGTGGCTGAGCGTCTCCAGAGCACCACGGGGTGATGCTGGCAGAGAATTTAATTAACTATAGTCCAAACATCAGTAAGTACACAAGCAAGAGGAGAGGAGTGGATGTGTCCCGAGAGGTCTTTCCCAGTGCAGAATCTCGCAACCATCCCCTCTCTCCACGTGATGCTTTCTCATGCAAGCTAGAAATGGATTAAATATCTTTTTCCCTGACACAAAGATTTGGCTTTTTCTGTCCACACAGCCAAGCAGGATGTGTAGGAGACTCAAAGCAATCCTTGCACTCTGCTCGTCTCTGATAAAGCAGCGACACCGCGCACAAAAGGAGATGGGAATGAGCAGCCAGGTGACAGCGGTGACAACGCCTCGGGGAGGAGGAAACACCACCAAAGAGGAGTTAGCGAGCAAGCCGGGGCTGTTTTGTCTGCGGAGAAGATGAGTGGGGAGAGCCGCGGGAATAATCTTCAAACACATGAAAAGCCACTGGCAAGAGGGAAAAAAGCGACTCTCCGTGTCCGCAGCAGATAGGAAAAGAAATAATGAGCTTAAATTGCAGCAAGAAAATGTTAGGAAAGACATCAGAAAAAAAATAATAGCTTTGCAGAGCGGCCGTCACTGCAGGTTGTTAAGTACAGCTTAGATAAACCTATTTCGGGGATGGTCAAAGTGTGAAAGTCCTGGCCAGCGATACACAGGCTGCTCACTCCAACCACCACCACGTGCAACCCTGGAAAACTTGGAATAAAAGAGCATCTGGCAGCAAAACCACTTGGCAAAGGGACCAAATAAACAGCATAAACTTCACGGCTCTTTGTCCTGCACCTCACCTGTGTGGGTGTCATTGAGCAAAGCTTATCTGTTCAGGATTATATTTAATCTGAGCGTGGCGGAGACATGATGCTGTTCTCCTAAGCCTTACTTCAGCACTCTGACATGCATTCAGATCTCCTGATGAAAGAAGCTAGATCCTATTTTCCCTGGTTTAGGATAAAACATTTTGCAGGGAAAAGATCTCGCCCTCGCAGAAAGGGAATGAAAAAACACACCCAACAAACCAAAACCACAAGGCCTTAATTTTCCTGTTGACGTGAAGTAGTTTTGGGCATGATTGGCTCACAGATGACACCAGATCGTTACACCGATAGCTTGATTTACCTTGATCAAAACAGCAATTTAGTAGATATTTCTTTCCAAGGAGTGCTAATCACCTTTTTCCCCCTTCTGTGTGCATAAAATAAGATGGAAACACACCATACAAATTGCTTGCCACAGTCCAAAAAATGCTAATAAGCTGCAAACATCTAAATCACGGCTCGAGACCTCGCACGCTAAGGTAGGAAAACAGTGTTGGCGCATACAGAACTATTATTTACCGGCGTCAGAAATAACTATTGCATTTGCATAACTATGAGCCTGCGTGACAACTTCTTCCGGGGAACTGCTTTAGCTGCAAAAAAAGCCACGACTTGGATGAATTGGGTATTTTTTCTTTTTAAACAGCAAGAAAATATGAACCTGGATGCCAGCACTTAACCTTTTAAGGTCTCTGTTTGGCTATTAATCTACACAAAAGCTGGGAGAAACGGGTTCTTAATAAACAAATAAATGTACTTTTCAGTGCCGCGCTATTAACTCCAAACATGGACTGCGGAACTGCCTAATTGAGCCAAGTGGAGGTATTATGGTTTTTATGGTAGCGACAGGTTCGCTGGAAGGACCATGGATGGAAACCTTTGGTGTCTGCAGTCTCATCCCCTCTCTTTGCCAACTGGTTTCCTTTTAAAAGGAAAGATGGAAAAGAAACATCATATTGCTTTGCATTCCCCATTTCCCTGCAAGGGCTCTGCTGCCTCTACCCTTTGCCTATGCAAAAAATAAATCAAAATCACGAGGTAAGGCTGTGCATATGCTCACTGATATTTCAAATTCCCCAATTAACGGGAAGATAATTCATGCATTTAAGCATTAAAAAGGTACTTAAGTCAGAATAAATTCCGCTTCATTATTTCCCAAGGTTCGCCTCCCGCAGCCGAAGGAAATTCAAGGGGCAGATGCGACCCCTGCGCCTGCTCCTCGCCCCACCTTGAGTCACCATCGCCCTGTGTTTGTCCATTCATTAATTCCTTTGTGAAACTGAAGAATATGAGCCGGTTCAGTGTACTCCAACCAGAGGCTGCAGCAAGAGAGGGTTTGAAAACTAATTGCCTGGGTATGTCCCTTCACGGATCAAGCATCCCTATGTAAGACACTATAGAGAGTTCAAAGCCTCGGTAAGGAAGAAACAATCCTGTGTGTATCACCTTTACAATAAAAATATAATAATAATAATATTTCAAAGGTAAGCTGGTTTTAATCTTCTTTATAACAGGTTTCCATGTTCCTGCAGTTTAAGAGGTTTGTGCATTTAGCGCTGGAATAAACAACACTCCAGTAATTGCCAGGTCACTGTTATTTACTTCTGTTTTTCTTAAATAAAACAACCCTTCCCACACAGTTGCCTTGAGAGGACTACACCGTGATTTTCTTTATTGTCTCCCACTAATGAAGGCAAGAGGGCAGGAGGACCAAGTCGGATGGTGGAACCAAAAAACCAACAAACCAACTTATGTTGACTTTCGACATGATATTAAAAGCAACTCCCACCTGGAACAGATTAATTGGCCTGGTCTTTGCAGCCTGGTGGGGAATAAAGACCAACACTAGAAACCAAATGCATCATTTTTTAAAAATCATAGCTGCTTTTCTCATCTGGGCTGGTGAAAGGATTATTTCCCAACCTGTATGTTTTCTGTGCAATTTGCGATGTGGAGATAACGGGGACAGTACAAAGCACGAGGAGGGAACAACAAGCCAGGTGTGCTAAATCAAGCTCCCAAAAAAACCTTACAAATTCTTTGTATTCCTCATATTTGAGGAGAAACCCTTGTTGGTTTTTAGGTACAAATGTTTCTCTGTATCCTGCCCGGGAAGAAAAGCAAAATGACATGGCAAAGGTCACCCAGAAGAAACTATGGAGGAGAAGTCCTTGCTCCAGGCAAAGCATTGGAGAAGCACACAAGGTTTTGCAGCTCTAAATTTAAGCATTTTTCTCCAGGTTGAGCTATTAATGATAGTTCTGGGGTGTTTCATGGCACCAGGATAGTGCTGGATAATTCATGAACAGGGAACGGGAATGAACATTTACAGCTAGTTGGGAAATTCACTTCCCCGAGAAAGCTCAGCAAAAAGCAACTGAGATGCTGAGGATCTCACTACATCAACATTTTCTTTTTTGCTGTGAGTGTTTTGCTGTGAGCTGGTTGGTCTCAAGAGCAAGGAAGGCTTGGTTTGAACATACGCCATCGAATTTCGGCCAAAATTAGCAATATGTTCTTTCTTTGATATGCTCGACTGGTTGACTGAAAGCAGAGAGTTCCTGCTGAAAAGCTCATGCTAAAAGAAAAAGTCTTATTTTCGGTGGGGAAGGTGAGGGGGGGAACAAAATCTGCTATCTCGGCTTGGCCTGGCCCTTGTCTGTTGGCACCACCTGGCCAAAAAGGGCTCCAAAAGCCCACAGGAAAATATGATGTTACTCCACATATCTTCACAGCTTTTGAGGGCTGGGGTGACTTTGGATCAGAGCCCCGATGGCAGCTTCAGGTTTTAGGAAATTTGAGCAGAAGATTTGGCACCTGCCATTGATGCGTTAACTGCAAAGAAGGTTCCTTCCCGAAAGAAAAAAAGGGGAGAAAAAGGGTCTTGTGACTAGATATACCCCCCGTTGTCTTCTACAAAACCAGGAGGCGGCAGCACTGGATGAATTAACGCTTCATTAAGGACTCTTATAGATGCCAGTGCATCGGCGCTCTGTTCTTGATGAGCTACAACCCAACACCTCGAACATTTGGCTTATTAGAGCCAAGAGAGCAACTCCGAGGTTATTGCCTCACTCCAAACCAGCTCTGCGTATTTTGTAAGAGACTTAAGGCCTGGAATGCTTTATTTTTTGCAAAGCCTTTTGCAGGCGACGGTCCCCGCCGAGCCCCCAGAGTGGCTGCGTTGGGTTATGACAAAAAGCTTCCATTTTAGCTCTGGTTTGTTCCGTCACCTCGTAAAGTTTACAGCCTGCTGGAGGGCCCCTTTTCACAAGAACGAGGGCTCGACGCTCCAAGAACGCAAACTCCAGTTGAGATTTGCAAGAGGCTGATGGGGAATTTCACCTCGCAGCTCCCATTAATTTCCATTGCGGTGGCAGGGATGTCAAGCACATGATTTATCATGAGTCTCGCAATGTTTCGTGTTTCTTTTCGGAGTAAAATATCACCTTTCTTTTGTCTGAAAACAAGCCCCTCTCCCAGAGTCCCAGCCTCATCGTTGGCACGTTAAGAACATTAATAAAAGCAATTTTAGCTTTAATGAATTAGCAAGTACCTCGCACGCTTCATTATGTTAAAGGGGATGAGAAATCACGGGGTTGTTCACGATATTTCACTGATTGAAGTAATAAAGACCCAAAAGTCAGCTTTGGAAACCAAACCTGCTGTGCAGGCTTTGCACCCAACACAGTAAGAAAAGGGGAAAGCAAAGAAAAACAGGTTTCCTAAGTATAATTTTCATTAAATCCTGGCAAATATGATGGACATGTGGTTTCACCGCAGCGTTGCCCTCCCAGCAGACGCAATGATGGCAAACAACAGGTGTTCAGCTGTAATAGCACAACTGATTCCAGGTTGTGCTGCCACCGAGGAAGAAGAAAGGTCTACAGGAACTTGCTTTGGCAATAATTTGCATAATTAAACCAAGCATCAGGTGGAAGGTTTTCAATAGGAATAACTATCCATACCTATTGGGTACTTGTAAAGAGTCTATTGAGCTCGCTGTCTAAATGACAAGATAACTGTTTGCATTTATATAACTTCTTTACACGCAGAAGGGCCCCAAAGTGCTTATAATCGACTATCTACAGGATTCATTTACCTAGGTCTGAACCGCATTGATTCTGGTGTGGAGCACAGCGGCTCTTTAATGACGAGCAGTAACGAACCATGAGAATTCAAAGGAAGAGGTCAAGAACAACTCAGCTATCTGAAAGTACAAAAAATGAGGGGATTTAGGTACGTGATGCGGGTAAAATAATGTAAAATCTGACCCAGAGCCCGTGGTCACCACCTTCAATCATCTAGCAGAGGTTCCTTCAAACTATACCTGGCTGATTACTTTCCATTTTTGGTTGAAAAAAAGCCAACCACACACATATAATTCCCAGCAGAAACAGAGAATTACCAGCCCTATTTGATGGCACCTCGAGTTTTCTGATTGATTGCCCAGCTAAGCTGTTGACCAGGGATGACCCAGTGAAGACGCAGCTCCCATCCAATGTGACTGGAGAAAGAGTGACCCAGGAGACGGAACAATATTTTGCATCCTTATTAGAAAATGGTAATGGTATGGGAGCAAATAGCCCTAGTTTTATTTGGATGCGGCTAGATATTAATGCGTTTACCAGCTAGATATTTAGCTGCTCCATCTGCATCACTCCAAGAAAATTAAGCCAACAGGAGACACCAACCCGGAGCACCCAGGCACTGGATGTCAGACCTTAATTCCACCATAGGTGACCAAGTGAAAATAGCCTTCCATATTAAAGCCCAGTATGTAGGCCATGACCTCCAAACACCATGGATCTCTTAATAATTCAACATTACAACTAGATAAGCACATAGTCACACCCTAAACCTCCCCTTCCTTTCTGTAAACCCCACTTTTTTAAGCCTCACAAGGTTTTTTTAAGCCTCTGGTACTTTCCCAGGTTTATGCTGTATCATGGTTGAGGGCACATAGAGCTGCTCACTGACCCACGTAAATAAGGTGACACGCGGTTATTACCTACTGATCCTCACTATGTCATCATATGGCTCCCAAAGAGATGCTTCCACAGCACACAACTCTACTAAAATAGCTGAAAACCTTCCCAGAAATATCTGTGACAAGGAGGAGATGGACGAGAACCTCAAAGGAGTCCAATAGGACCCACTATTAATACTTCTGAAAATTGTGAGGCAGTGATGGGTCTTTGTCAATGACATCGAAGGTCTCTCATAAACCAGTTCAGGGGATGAAGGTCCTGTTCCAAAGGTAATAAATCAGAGACAACAGGGGGAGCCACCAGCATGAAAACTCATGAGACAGGGAGCAAAGTTGACCAACAAATCTGAGACACTACATGGGAGAAAGGTGTATTATTTTTTTTCTAGTCGGTGCCGTTAATTAATTTCAGGGCTCGAAATAAAAGTCAGCTCCAGGCGAGGAGATTTGACAAGGCTTGGTTGTGTTCTGTGTTTGCTGTGCTGCCCTTCCTCCGTTGCTCACCTGGTGGAGAAGGTTTGCTGGGACTGCAATGACAGCAGATAAATCACCGGCTTTGCTTGCCAGCATTGAAAAATGAATTTAGGGGCTCCACATTTCTCGTCGGCGCATCTCCCCGGGAAGATGCGGGCTGTTTTAAATGGAAAGCCATGAAAAATCTGCAGCCACATCCATTCGGGCAGCGCTGGAGATGGATCAAATTGCTCCTACCACGTGAGCTGATGGAGAAGGGGACGAGCGACTTGGGTGCCCATTACCTGAGCTTGATAAGACCCAGCAATGCATTAACCAGATGGTCATATGTGTGCCGCAAACCTGTTATAATGCGCAAGAGGCGTGCACACCAACATATTACTACAGATAAACCCAATATCAAAGCGATTTCAAAATTGAAATTGAGTCCATCTTCTTGAAACACCCCGTAAAAGCCTCTCGGAGGGTTCCCTGAAGCTAAATGGTGATGTGGCGTGTCCTGCAACAATTACAGCAGCTTAGGAGCTGCCTGTCTCTCCCCTATCAAACAAAACCAGTCACTGTAAAGGAGTCAGATCCGCTGGCAATGCTGCAACCAGGTGTTTGAAACAGAGGCAAACGGAGAGCAAAATTAGGTCAAATCTGCTGATGAGAGATGAATAAATAACAGCTGCTATTCCAGGGAGCTTTTGTTCTCTGCAAAAGGAGAGCAGGTACCTTTGCAGATCTGTCTCCTCTCATTCCTGCTGAAATGGTGGTTTTCAAAGTTTCACGGGAGCAGGAAAAGAGGCTGTGGGGAGGGAGGAGGGATTTAAATGGCGCATGGAAATCCGTAGCTGAGCCTACGAACAACCAATTAACAGGGCCAATCAACAAGCAACAGTGAGAATACTACCAAAAGACTGCCTTTGCAAGTTCTGTATTGTCAGTCCATCATGTCCAGACAGGGCACGCTGCTTTATAACTGCATTATTTCCTATGCAAATATAATAAGAAAGTGGCTAATAACAGGACGGCGAATATTTTCAAGGTGTGTTTTATTATCCACTTATCTCCCCTGCTTGCGAAGAGAGGACTGAACATTCCTCAGCCTATTTGAGGCTTTCTGGCAGGGGAAAAAGACTGATGAGCACTATAAAGTACGGAGTTAATGAAGGCGACTCCATTGAAATGCAATATCTGGGTCCCATAGCGGAGATTTTCCTAATCCTTCCGTGGTTTGGTCCCTCCAGCCAAGTAAGATGCTGTTCTGTGCCACCACCCGTGAAACGCCACAGGAGGGGGGTTTAGCTGAGTGTCATCAGCAGCATTTAATGGCATTTAAATAAGATAGTTGCATTATCCAACTTTCTGGGAAAAGGGAGCTCCACAAAGCCCTGTTTTGCAGGGCAGCTGGCCGTCTCCAGCAAAAGTTATTTGAGAAAAAACACCCAAAGTGCTCTTTTTTCCTTCTCATACGGAGGAAAGCGAAGTGCCATAAATGCTCAGTAACACACATGCGCTACCAAAGCATCCATGAGATCCCATAGATACCAGAACCTGTAGTGATGCCCTCCCATGGAGAGGAAATGCCGGAGTTTGGGCCATTTCTGTTGCTATAATACACCATTCCAACCAAGCTGAACATGCAGAAGCCAGAAATGTGCTTTATGCTCTTTCTAATACCAGCTGACGACAGGTATAGATTTACATTTATATATAAACAGAAAAAATAGCTCCCTATAAACACCCATTTCTACATGAAGCATCTAAAAGAAATGACTTTAGGGAGACGTTGATGGCAGCAGGAGCTGGAATTATAAAGGTGAAGAGATTTAGCACCACTGGGCCTTAACAAATGTGGTTTTTGTGGACATTGCTTCATGTGCTACAACCTCCCCATGCTCAGCTTCATCATCTGTGCCCAGTATCTCTCAAACCTGCTCATACCTCATTCTAATTCAAGTAGTTCCTCTGTAACACACTGAGCAAAAGCAACCAGCCTCTTATCCGCAGCTTTCAATCTCATAAGAAATATTAAAAGGCAAACATGAAAATTACAGGAAAAGTAACAAAAGGATCATAACCTGCTACAGTAATGAAAAATCCAACTGGTCTTGGGTGCAGCTGGGCTGATGCAAAATAAAGAGGTAAATAAGTGATGCTTTAGCCCTGTCTCTGTTAAATGTTGCCATGTTGGGCAAGAAGCGGAATGCAAAATATAAAAAGAAGGATGGAGCATTTTTGGGAAGTTACAGGATGCACCAGGCACTGGAGGGAAAGCGATGGCTTCATTTAGATCCGGAGAAACAGGAAAACGGCCAAGACAACTGGTAGGGAATGAAAAAGGGGATGTTTGGGTTGTAATTTTAAACATCACTGCCCTACAAACACCTTGTGCATCCTGACGGACCATCCCTGGCCGGCTGCATCAACCCTTTGTGCCTCAGTTTCCCCCTCAGCAAAATAATCTGAAGGATTTCAGATACCCCTCCTTTGGCTTTTCCCAGCCCCACCAAACCTCATCTCTAAGCCTGAGCTCCCGCCTTACTGAGCTAAACCAACAAATCCCACTCCCCAACACCATCGCTCCCACTTCAGTTATCAATCCAGGCCTCCAATGCGGTGCAGCACTTAGAAACAGGCAAGGTCTATTAGCGCTAATGAAACTGGGGAGCCTAATTCCCCACGCAAATGAACTTGGGGGAAAGGGAATTACATCTCCAAGTTGAGGATCTGGCATCAGCAGCTCTGTTTAAGAGTCTGACCTCATTCCTGCCTTGTAAATAAGCTTCGAAGTATGAATAATAATAAAAAAAACTCCTCATTTTTCTTGCAGAATCATTATATTGTTTTATTATTTTCCTATTCATGCTGCCAATAATAAATCACATTAACCAAGATGTTCACATTTATTAGACTATTTAGAGCTCGGTGTAGCTGGCATTGTATTAGCGTTACGTTAGCAGAGCTCAGATTTTTGTTAATAACTTTGGAATCCCCAGCATGTACCTTCCATAAAACAACACAAGATTGGGGAAAACAGCCCTGAATTACTAACACCATCTAAAACACACAATGTCCTGGTATGGTCATGGGGGTGGATTTGGGCTCCAGAGCTCCTGTGGGTAAAGGAGAATTTTTAGCCCATTTATAGATATGACCCTGAGGCAGCTGAATGAGCTTGAGAAAACCACAAAAACCAGCATAACAGCAGGAAAATTGAGGTACCAAGAAGGGAAGGAATTTCCCCAGTAGTTTGCAGCTTTATACAAACACAGATATACACAAATCCAGGGTCTTAACTCCCAACTTCACCACCGAAGCAAGAGCATCAACATCCCTCAGTGTCCGTGTGGTGGGATTTGGGGATTTACCTTCTCTGCCTCAAATAAAGCACAATTTAGCACCTCGGGTTTGTTTTTGCACGCTCAGCCCCAGGTTTACTGCATAGGAAGGGCAGGAAAAACCTCCCAGGGCATCGGCAAGCAAAACAAACCCAAGACCTGGCTGGTGCATGCGAGAAAAAGGGAATCATATGGTTCAAGGGAAGAGTAATTGTAGTGGAAATTCAAAAATCACTTCACTGAGCCCATTTCATGCTGCTGTTCCTGCCCTTGTAAATCAGCAGCAATTTATTCCTGAGCAACAACAATCTGGATGGGGAGGGAAATGAAATAATTGTGTTTTGAGCGGTTTGAGGCGATTCCTCTGCATGTAGATACATATTTATAAACGCGGGTGTCGAGTCCATCGCGCCCGTTACCTGCATCACCGACACGGGCTGTGCAGCACCGCGGGGACAGGAGGAGCCTTCCCTCCAAAACCTCACTGAGAATTCAGCTTTTATATCCAGAAATCAAAATAATCCATCAGTGGATGTTCCCCCACAGGGGAACAGCCTGTGCAGACCCTTGTCTGCACAGCCAAGCCGCTAACCAGGACTCTCCTGGTTTTTGGCACCTTCATACACCAAACCCAGCTATTCCATCCAAATTTCAAAATGCATTTATTTTGCCACTTCACCTTTTTTTTCCCCTTTTCCAGCTGTCCATACACTGCGTACAGGGTTTCTTTTAACCTCAAAGATCTATGAGACCGATGCTCTCTGGGTGTCTCTAAACCCCCGAATTACCGGCTTGCAGGGAATGTAACAACCTGTATCGCCATCGGCTGTTCTCTATTCCTTCATCCCTTGATGGGAACATCATCAATCGGTGGGGGAACAACAAGTCTGACATAAAGCCACCTTCCCCTTTAACCATCCTCAGGAAGATCTGGCTCAAAGTTTTCAGCGCAAGACATCTCAGCTCATTTTCTAACAGTCTCTACTCCAGGTGCCTTTATTACCCCTACTAGAGCCTTCCAGCCTCTTTCCTTCTTATCTATTCTGCTAATTATTATCTTTAGTTTTAGCCTCATTTTCTTAAGCTGTTTTGACAGCCTTGTTAGCACATCAATCAGTGTCTCCTTAAGTACTTTTGAATTTCTCAGTGAATTTCAACCAGACTTGACAAGGGGTGATGAGATTCGCTGTTAATGGAAAAGAAATAAAAAGAAACAAAACAAAACAACAGAAGAACAAGGTGGAAAAAGGGGCCACCCCTCTCGCTGCATGTAAAGAAAATCAAATGTATCCCATCTCTTCCCATTTCAGCACGAGTTTCTTATTCCTGCACTCTACAACAAAAAATACAACAGCGTAGGGCACAAGACAACAAGAAAAGAAAGTTCAACTGAAATAAATGGATAAGTTTCATTTGGATGTTTGTTTGCAAGAAGTAATGCAGATAGGGATGGTCTGCCAGGGGGAAAAAACATCATCTCGATTAAGATTCAGCTGTGCTGGAGTAGCAGGAACACGTCTCCGGTGAGAAGTTTGCCCTCTGAGCCTGTTGTGCCCAGAATCTCTAAACAGACACAAACCAACCTCAATATCTTTTATTTCTTCTTTTCTTCCTTAAGCCCCAGAACATCCCTCAGTGCCCCTATGACCTTCCAGTTTTACTTCCACTATAACGAGCCCCGGGTGTCCTTTTAGCAAAGTTTTGGCATGACACTCGTCCCTCTGGCCGATGACAAGGGCATCTGCTCAATTTGCAGGGACCACCGTGGTGTTCTCTGATCCAGCCTGATCGTCCTCACATTTAATGACAC
Organism: Nesoenas mayeri; assembly: GCF_963082525.1. NCBI lineage: Eukaryota > Metazoa > Chordata > Aves > Columbiformes > Columbidae > Nesoenas > Nesoenas mayeri. The sequence continues at coordinate 5,331,999 of NC_137572.1, read as the reverse complement.
TACAGGCTCAAACCCAGGCAGATCTTTATATTGCACTATGAACGACGGGCTGATGAAGAAATCATCTAAAACATGGTGCCATCCCACGGTTTGCTGGTGCACGCGGTGGGAAATGCACTTTGGGTGTTGTTTGGGCCAAGATGGGAAGATGAAATCAGGGCATTGTTGCAAGGGAAATAAGAGGTAATGCCACTTTTGGCTTCATGGGGTTTAAGGACAAGAATAAAACTCAGCAAGGGATTTGGAAGATGCAAAGCAGCGTTGAAATAAGGGAGAAATCCAAGCAGAGCTGAATTGCTGGACCACTGGAAGCAAGTTGGTCCTGTTCAGTTAACACAGTAACACAAGCACTCCTGTTAAATCGAAGCCTTTGGTCCCCATTCTCAAGATTATATCTGCCAGGGCCTGGTTTGGAGCATCCTCCTCACCCCCTTATGGCTCTCAGGGGTGTTTTAATCTCTTTCCCAAGGCGCTGAACATCCCTGCTCCATGATTCTATGAAACAAAACCTGTTCTCCAGCCTACTGCTGCTCCCCAAAACTGATAAAGGCTTTGATAAAGGTGAGAATACTTACAGACAAACAGCTATGTTATTCCTTTTTGCTGCTATTTTGATTAAGTTTTAAAGATAATCGCTTTGCCAGCTTTGCCACAATGATGGGTTTTCCTAGAGTTGGTAACTCTGCTTGTTTTACAGCATTGAGGACAGACAAGTGGGTGAGATTTACACGCAGGGTGACAGTCAACAACATTACCCAACCTGATCATTTGCACTCTGGAGCTGGACTGGAGTAAAAAAAGGCCACTGTCTTGTTTCCAAGCTGCTTGTTTTACGTCCACTTTGGTTTCGCTATCAACTAAATGCACTCAAGGGTAAAGACTCCTCGGGGACCTGCGAAACAGTGCTATTGCAAACACAACATCTATATTTGTTGCCAAGGCGATGGTTAATAACGTTAAAATGGAACACAGGCACTTATTTTTGCAGCAGGTTGATGCATCTGCAAAGTGGAAGATGATGGAGGGAAGGAGAAAATGCATCCAGTGGGTCTCTGATACAAAGCGGGGATTTTTGTGTTGGGGGCGTCTTATTCTGAGAAAGAGACCCCAAGGACAAATCTGTGTCCTGGCCAAGATGCAACGAGGATGGAGAAACTTCGCAAGCCCGAGCACGGTGCTGCTGAAATCTTCACATATGGAAGAAATTACAGCTCGGGGGCCACGCGAATTCCCTCCTGGCCATCAAATCTGAGTTCTGCAGAGCGCAGAAGTCTCCAGCATGACCTTTCCTAGACAGAGGCTGGAAAGCTATTACCGAGCACAAGCCAATTTGCTTTGCAAGTGTAAGTGGCAATTTTCCTTCTTAAATAGATTACGGTTTGAAGGTAAATGGCTATAAACAGAGAGTTACTTCTCACTCCCTCCGCAGAGACCTCTCCCCGTGGTTATGAGCTACGATCTTAAAAAAATACTGTTGCGAGAAACCGGCAGCGCGGGACATGCTTGTTTTCAGCCGGTGACTTTCATGCCCAGCTTTTATTACGAGGAAAAAAAGATGAAGCGATAACAGTCACAGGAGGCAATGACTTTTTCAAATACTCTTATGCAGCGATTTTAATGGGGAGTGAAAAATTAGGAGCAAGGTTTGAGGTCTCCTGTATTTTGTTCTGAGTCAGTGAACTGGCCCAAGAACCGATTACGAAGCATCTCTTGTTCTTTCTGTCTCCGCTTGGGAATTTGGGTGGCCAAAAGCATCCCTTCTCCCCACAACCGCTCCTAGTGCCTCTTTGGGAGGCTCAGCAAACAAAGCGAGATTAAAGCCTTTAATTAGCATCTATTACAGCAGGGTAGGATTTCCTACTTTTCCATTGAGTCGTCGTCTTTCCCACCCAACATCTGCACGGTGTCTCCAGACAACCCGACAAAAACACCGAGTAATAGCACAATACACCTCCGAGAACATAACCCTTCTCAGCTATTATATGGGCCTGATGTTTCTGTTCATCAGGAGCACCAAACATCTGCACTGGGAACCCACCATTTCTATTAAATGTAATTATTTCTCCCTTCAGCTCACACGCTAAAGATGTTGACCGAGAAGTAAACAGCTGCTATAGAAATAGATCACAAAGTTTGCTTGTTATAAATGTATCACGTCTTATAATAAATGTATGATCCTGAGAGTGGATCCACACATTTACAAGGTTTGCAGGACTGCTGTGATCTGCTGTTTCGACCTCTGGGCTCAACAACACACACGGGTTTCTCCACGTTAATGTTTTATTAAACTACAATACTGGGGTGGTAGCAAAACATCTGCTTTCCACTGAAACTTTGCCAAAAACAAAGACTCTGCCATAACCCCTGGCACTGACCAGCATCCCTATTAAAGGTAGCGCTTGTTTTCTGACCTGAATTTGTTTGGAAGCTCCATCTGCCACCCATTGGGTTTTATTCCATCTCCAATGGCCAGATCGAAACACCTTGCGAATTTTGCTCTCTAATTTCTCTCACCTGTATATTACTGTAAATAACCCAAACTCAGAAGCAACAATAAAAGTCCAGACAGGCCAACCCCTAAATTTTTCCTTTTTCTGTGTTACTATGTTGTCTGAAGCAACTTATTTGCAAAACTGTTTCCAGCTCCACCAAACTAGAAAGCGTTCAGAGAGTCATTTTCAAAGCAGTGGCGCATCCTTTTCTAGCAACTTTGTAGCAGAAACTTGCCTTGGCTGCTTCTGAAATTAAATATTTACTCAAAAATAACCAGGAATTAGTGTATCCATAGTATGTTTTGCGTATATTGAGAATGTAACCAAGCTGAAGTGGTTTGTTTGGGTGGGATTTTTTTGTTTGGTTGTTTTTTAACGGATGTTTTGACAACATTTCAAAATGTTGGCATTTTGTCATAGTTTGGGCTGTAATTGCTGCTCTTCACTAAAGCGGGGAGCCCAGATAAAACATTTTGACTGGGATTTAAGGTGGCCAGAGTTAGAGGAGATAAATCTCACCCTTGATACCAAGAGATGGTCAAGCACATAGAAAAATACCCACTGGTAGCTCTTTGGCACTGGGACTCATCAGTTCCCAGCCTCAAAACTAGAAAAGCAGGTTTGCGCTTATTTATAGTGGAATATCTTCATTCAACCCCAAACATACGCAATCAGCATTAGCTTGATGTATTCCAGCCAGCAGCGGCTTGGGGGACCAACCCGAACAGGAGACTTCATGAATATTCTACGGACTGACATTTGTTTGCGATATTTGAATATCTCCTAATAACCAGAAGAGAAATAATAAAAATGGCATAACGGGAGGCCAAGCTCAGAAATGCTTTGTAAAAAGTCAGGTCTCCCCTGAAATATCATAAATGGCAAATATTGGTTGTTACATACAGATTTGCCAAAACCTATTGGCTTTTCCCCCCATTGGGATCTCCCTTTTTTGGGCCGGGGCAGAGGTGGCTGTGACTCCCCAGACTTTCTGATATCCTTAAACATTATAAAACAAAGTCTTGAAGTCACCTTCTGTTGGTAGCAGCTACACTATGGTTGGAGAAGGAGCTTTTTATCCTTGGGCTGCTCTATCTTTTCTCTTTCACATCATGAGCTTCACCCCCCAAACACAACTTCTAATCTGCGAAACCTCTGATGCTCGAACACAAGGGAAAAACACTCTCAAGGTAACGACAATCATTAAGGATGTGTATAAATACACCATATACCCTCCAGTTCCTCCTTGCTGACCTGTATTTTACAAAGTCCAACACTTCAGCCTCTTTCCAACCTTGGCCTGTGCTTGGAGAGGGCAAGACAAATGGATTTTCATTTGCTACGCGCTTTGCTCCAACTATTCAATCTTTCTGGCCTTTGTTTATTCTTTTACAAAGTCAGGTGATTGCTGTCTGATGTTAATACTTCTTTGCGCTGAAGAAGTGGAGGGATTACTCAGAAAAATCTCTGCTGCTGCATATTCTGAAGAGTAAATAGTGGGATTTTCAAAGCCTATTTGGCATCAGCCTAAATCTGCCTTTCAACACTCCTTCACGACCAAACCAGTTGTCCAAAACGCTTCTTGTTGTCTCAACAGCGTCGTAATTACCATTGCGCTGTCTCACTTGGAACGGATTGCTTCCAGCTCCAGGATTAACCTCGTGACGTACAGCAAAAGGCAGGAATTTCAATTCCTCTTAGAACACTCAGAAAGCGCTGAGAAGCTTCCAAGTTGCTTGAAGCAAGTGGGACAGATATCTCAAGTCGGACACTGAGGAATGAATCAGTCACCTGAGATTTCTTTTACCGTCACAAAGAGAGAAATGAGCGTTTTTAGCAGGCAAGTCTCCTCAAATGCCTGTTTTCAGCCAAGACAAATCATCCGCTCAGGTTGCCTGTTTCTCTCCATTGACTAAAAATAAAAACCCACCAACAATTATGGGAATCCAAGCTTCACAGCTCACACTTTTAGACACCACCTGCGACACTAAACCACCCGCAGTAGCACCAGCACGACACGAAATCCCAACAAACCGCAGGAGCCACCTTGCAGCAGAGCTTCATTTCAGATATTTTCCCTGCAATTCAAGGGATTCCTCAATCTAATCAAGCGCTTATTAACCGCCCTGAGCTACCATCAGGAGAGATGTGTCGCTGGAGCCAAATTAATGCAATGAATTGAGGGTTAAGTCACTCCTGGGACAGAAGTTTTAGGCTATAAAGCCCGGTAAGGAAGCACAATGCTGGTGAATGTCCAGCTGCTGCCTCCTCTGATTTTGGGTCTGATTATTTTCCACCATCACCCACTTGGAAATATTTGACTAATTAGAAGCTCAACCCTGAAAACTTAATTCAGCAAAACTCTCCGGTAGGAGAAGTGAACTTCGTGACCCCAACCATTGTGCTCAGCAGGTCCGCAACATGCTGAATAACCAGGTAGTTTAGATTTCTTCGCCCTTACGTATAAATCAATTTTAATTACAACGATGGTGGCATCAGCTGAGTCAAACTGCTGGACCCATTCTTCTCACCCGGTAACTACCGCAAATTAAACGGTGAATTGTATTGCGCTCTGGGTATTGTCATGCAAACGAAGAAAAACAACTTGCTTTCCAATTTCCTCATGCAAATATAGACTTGAATTGTTGAGAAAGAGAATATGTTTTGCCATCTCAGTGGTTCTGCAGAAGATAAGAGGAGCTTGCAGAAGTTCTGCAATTTGTAAGCTGGCAGCTTATTAAATAAATAAATAAGAACACCACTCTGCAAACCCAAATGTTTAAATAATATCACGAGTAGCTGTCAAGGTCAGTAAATAATACTTCTAAAATATCTTGTGTTGCTTTTGCCTTCCTGCTATAATTTATGGGTTTATTTCCTTTTCAAAGAAGTTTCTTGATTCGGACTCAAACTCTAGTGGAATATTAAGAAAATAATAGCGAAACTTTCCACCCTGAGTGCTCTGCATTCACAAACCAGTGCCTGCAATACCAGGCTCTGTGAAACTTTACTCCACCCCAATAATTGTATTAATCCAGGAAAAACAAAGGCACAAAGACCAGACCCACATGTGCAACACCCACCTCAACAAGAAATAAAGTTCTGTAGATATTCAGAAGAGCCAAAGGGAAAAAATAAAAGGCAATTCAGCCATAAATGCTGAGGACCTGCTGTTGTTTTTAGATTTTTAGGACCAGAGGAAAGCTGGAGAACAATGACACGAAAGCCTGGGTTCTCCTCCCAGTTTCAACTCCACTGCTCCAGTTCTCAAGCCTTTCCCTTTCACTCCACAACCCAGAGGAGCTCCTGCTCTTCCAGGAACTATCTCTGTGCCCATATGGCTGAACTGCCCAGGACACCCTTTGGATGGGACATTTTCACCATGTCACCTACAGCTACAGACAGTGACACCGTTATTACCTCCCACAGCCATCTCCCAACACCTACAGACTCAAATCTCCAGCACCAAGGACATCAACAGGGGTCAAAGTTCCAGAAAACAAGACGTTGACCCATAAAGGAAAGATGTCCCACCATGACACATCCCCTTGTCTTGGCCACCTCCCCTTCTCCAAACTCCTTCCAGACCAACCCAAGCTCACCCAGCTAACATCACATTAAGGATCAGCAAGAAAGCACTTCACTCTTGTCCCCAATTACACGCTCTGCTGCTAGCAATAAATTGATATTCTTAACAGCCCCAGTGGGTTTGGTAGGAGGGAGCTGATGCTGAACCACTGACCATACGCAGGGAGAAGTGAGAGGGAAGGGCAGGAAGGTTTCTGCTGTCAACCCACCCCACGTGTTCACCGGGAAATAAAAGCACCTTAATTCACAACTTGAGCGTGCTGGAGAAGCGATCATTTGGAAGCTGTTGCTCTGCAGCGGCTTGACAGTCTAACAATGCAAAATAAATCTATTCACGCCACTTTGGCCAGAGCAAATCCTGGGAACGTGCTGCGAGAGCAGCAACAAGTTCTTGTAGCGTACAGCAACTCGGTGCTGTCCTCATTTCCATATATTATCTTACTGCGCACATGAGAAAGAAACCTTTCCAGTGGACTTTGCTGTTGCTGAGCTTTTATTCTCTCCTCTGTGTTAAAGCTGGAAGGACTTTGTGTCCTCCTGATATCGCCAGGTTTGAAGAGCCTGAAAGCGGCAGAGCTTTTGCCGGTTCTCTGGCCGGCGCACGGGTGTTAACGGTGGTTTCTGGAGTCTCACAAAGAGGATTCACGGCTGGATTTTGTGCTCTGTAAAGCACAATGGCTTACACATCATCTCCTGCTGGTCTCGCTGCTTGGATTGTGTAGGGCTTTGTAGCAAAACGGTGGTTAAAATGAGGGGGAGAAACTTCTGCATCAAGGGGGAGAACAAAACCAAGACAAATTCAGAGATGCTAGAGATGAAGGACCAAATTAATCCAAGTGAACAGGGAAGGGAACGGTGCTCGGTGGGATCTTGGATGCACCACTGTTGATGAGAAAGCACAGCAAGATGTCTTTGTTTCACCTGCTCATGCTCGTGGAGACACACACAGATGCCAATGAAGATGCAGCCAGCCCGTTAGCAAACTGGCCCAATGTCACTTCTTGCCCTGATTTCCTGCAGCTCATACATGATGGAGCTCTGGAACGGTGTGTCCAAGTCCTACTCTGCTCAAGTTCATGTTAGCAAATTGCCAAGCAGCAGCTTATCTCCAAAAACCTTGCTTGGGGAAGGGCTTTTGGAGTTTTTCTGATTGGGATTTAGGCTTTTTTCTTATTTTCCTTAAAAACACAGACTGCGTTTGCAGCGATGCAGGCAGAACTTACTGCCTTCCTCAGGGGATGGACAAGCAGCTTTAAGGAACGGAAGGCACCATCCCCATAGCTAGTTTATTAGCAGCATACGATGTCCCTGCAAGAAAGCCACACGGTATATATTGCAAACTTTGACTTTTTGCACCTAAACCAAACGTTTAGTACCAGCGAGACACAACCTTGATGTTTCAGTGCTTTCCCCAAACCGGAGTCCAAGATGGGAGAGGTTAAATCAAATCTGTTTCTCCTCCCCATTCCAACCAGGCTAGAAATGACTCTGCCAAAATCCACAGTGCCGCAGGCTGGGGGAATCTCATCCAAATTCCTCCACTCTCCAAAATCGAGCTGTAAGATGTCTTTATATTCCCATTTTCCTCGCGAGCAAACACTTGCCACCCTCTGAACGCCCCAGTTCCCCAGGTTTCTGTCCAATGCTGACCCAGGGTTTGTATTTGGCTGGTGTTCTAATCGAACAGCATCTCCTGTTTCTGGTTAGGGGCACAGCACACGGGGAGCGATTCCCCATTCATTCCTGTTGCGGGATGATCGGTAAGCAGGCGACAGCCCTAAGCGCTTCTTGACAGGCGCTTGGAAATATAATGCGCCGCGGGTTGTGTTGCCTTCCTCTTAATAGGATGCAAAGCTCCATTTTCAAAAGAATATGCTAACATTTTAAGCTCTTTTTGTTAGTATAAATGATAATGTAGTCAACACAAGGGCCTCGTCTCTCCTTGCAGGGAATATAATTCCTATTCACCTTCACACACATGTGCCAGGCTTGAGAATAAACCTCAGACTAACTTGCCTTATCGAAGGCATTGGTGGAGGAGGAATCAACGTTGTCATAACCAAAGAATGGACTTGAGGCTTCTTAAAATTGTATAAAAGCAAAATGAAATCTTCCCATCTCAGCAGAATTACTTTTTAGACGAAGGATGCAATAAATAAACTGCCTGAAATAGGGTGTTGTCCAAGGGGTGGGATGACTTTTGCTGGGGACAAACTACCAAGAAAGCACAGAGTAAAGCTACAAAAGACAAACACTGCGGGTCATTTGGAGCACAGACCTCTCCAAACCCCTTAATATTCACTATTTAGGCTTGTGGCGCTCACCCACGCTGAAGGATCGGGATTTACCTCTCTCCGAACAAATTCACCCTGCTGTCTCTAAAAGACGTTCACGGAACAACAGACGAGCAGCCCTCAGATATGGGAAGAGTGGAGGCATAAAAACCCTACAGGTTTCCTTCCTTGGGAGGTTTCTGATACTGCTGTTCTCCTTGTTTTCAGCGCACGGGTTCCTCGTCACACCTGGTTTACATACAACCTGCTGACAGATTGAGAAACAAACACGTCTCGCTGCTCCAGGATTACAAAGGAAGGATCAATTCTGCACTGTCAATCCCTCCGTTTCATTAGCGACTGATTGGGAGGCATCAAATCCTGTCTTCCTAGAGTCAAACCAGTAAACAAGACAACATTGTTAAAAAAACCCACAGCCTCAAGATGCCAGCGATTGCTACGAGACCGCAGCACAAAAAGATATTTGAGAAATAATTGAGCTATTCCTGTCAGCGACGAAACCAGAGCCCTGGCAGGATGGGCAAAAAATGCTTCCCAAAGTTATTTGCAACCTTAAAAGATGGTTTCCTTTACAGGATGAGAAGGGAAAATGGTGCTGGAAGGAGAGAAGGGGAATCGTTGGGGAAAACCTCCTTTACCCCCTAAATTTTGGGTATAGCTTCACCATTTCCCAAACTGTGAGGTGCTGGCTTAGGAAGGACTAAGCTCACCCATTTCTTTTCCTAATGCGCCAACTGTCACGACTGTCAACTCAGTCCCTTTCATGGAGATCAGAATTCATTTGTAAAAGGAAAAAAAGAGAAAAGGGAAAAAAATAGAAAAGAAGAAGAAAAAGAAAACGTATTTAATTGGCAACTGAATTCCTCATGAAACAAAGCGATGGATTCATTGAAAGAAGAATAGGGAGAGCTGTTTTGATATCTGAATTTTAATGACTCCATGGCATCCCTATTTATTATGTATCTGCTTTGGAAATGTCACGGCTGGCTCTGGTAGTAATTACTGAATTTCAACATTTATAGAAAAGCAGCACATACAGTATGGAGATAATTGCCCAGTTGGATAGTTATGAAGGATCCAGGTTTCCCCCCCTCCTTCTGTGACTGCAGAATTTCAGTAATTATCACTAGAGCCACTTGTTAAAAAATCAGAAAGCAGGTAAACAACAAACACCAGTGTAGTTTATTCATTAAAATTCGAAAAACATGTCATCATATCGATTCTGAAATTACAAACCGCTGCATCTTGCAAAAAAAGCAGAGCCCTCACGCTACGCCAGCGTTTAGTATTGCCGTACATCATCCCACAAGACACCTTCCTGATGGGAATTGTTATGTAATAAACACCACTTTGTGGCATTTGCAGGTGAAAAATAAATCGATTCGTCACCAGGTTCTAACACTGGTGATGATCAGACCACAAATTGTCAAGGTTGGGGGTGGATCAAAAGTTGGCACGAAGCACCGACCGTCCACTGAGGGCTGCGGCTCTGCGAGGAACGAGATGCTCCAAAACACTTTGGGGGTTTTCTGCTCATGCTCTGGCTTAAACTACATGTGCACTTGAGGTACAGGCTCTCCCAAAATACTCCTACATCCACACAAAACAATATAATAAGGGAAAGGCTGCTCAGCTCCTGCTTCTGCCAGGGGGTGCCCTCTGCAGTAGCTTTCACCCACACAACCTTTTATCTTTATAGAAACTCATATTGCCATCTCGCAGACCAGAAAATCAAGACACACAGACATAAACCCCACCGGATTTCATACAGACCATCACGACAAGGGGTTATATCCTATATCTCACACATGTACCACCCTCAGCCACGGCAGAATTCAAAGCAGAGACAAAACTGTCGACTCGATGCGGAATTCGGGTTCAGCTTCAAACAGTCTGAGGTTTTGAGTTTTCAACCCGTGAGATTTTGGCGTGTTCCTACCTTTAATCAAAGCATCATACAGAGAAAGCTCACCTGCTTAGAAGTAGGGATGCGTTAGAAGTAGGGGGCACGGGTTCGGGAAGGTAAACACACAAGTATATAATTAAAGGAGTAAAGACAGTTAACAGTGGAGAATCTCCTGGCTTTACAACAACACTAAAGGGAAAAAAAACCATTACACATACACAGGAGATAAGTGGATGCGGCATAGATAAGAGTGACAGGGAAACCGGAGGCAGAAGAGGATAAGAAGCTGACACCGACACCTACAATATTTACTTTTGCATCTGTGCTCACAAATGAAGAGGAGGAGGATTTGCCTGAGTCGGGGATCAGATCCCCCGAGAGAGGAGAAGAGGAATTAGGGAGCGCGCAGATAACACAAAAAATGGTCAATAAAAGCTTAGGGGAACTTAAAACTGACACAAAGCATTAGGGACCAGATGGTAATGTGCACACGAGGGATTTAGCGAAGCAAGGACAAAGCAGGACTTGAGTTTTACGGATTTCCCTTAAAAATGGGGAAAACGGGGAATGGAGAGAGTTCAAGTATTTGGATATTTCTACAAGAAGAACCAGTGTTCTCTCCAAGACTCCATTACTCTGACATCTCTTTCCTGGTGTTGCTACACACAGGAGGATGGATTATCTAAGTTGCAATAGGGAAAAGTCACTTATTTCTTATCCTGAAATGCTCTTCCCCATCTTTATTTCTGCTATTCAAGGCTTAGCCTCTCCAGAAGAAAATCAAGATCTGGCTGTTCTCAGCTGGTTAGGAGCTAAATCTTTTAGATCTTTCCAAAATATCAGGCCTGAACCCACTTTCTCAAGCCATCGCTCAATGAGACAGTTGGTTGTAATTAAATCTATGTTTACCTAGAACCAAGTGTAAGGTTTTGCTTAACTCCCTTCCTAAAACCAACACAGGAGACCATCACAGAAGCTGGAGGGATGCCTCCTTCAATCAAAATCTTAATGCACCCTGGGGATTTGTATAAAGAATCAGCTGGGAGAAGAGTATTTATTTGGAACCTGATTTTTAAGGGGAAGGAAAGGCTTGAGAACACCCAGGTTCATTAAGAACAGTCAGCGTGATCTCGTGGAAAGCAGATCAATCCTTATTAACTTGTTAGAAGTCTTTGAAGAGGTAAATTGCAATTGGCAGGCGTCTCTCAGATGGACTGGGAGCACCTGACAAAGTGCAGCCCATGAGGATAATATTAATGATGAGTGTTTTAAGTGTCTGATGACGGAGAAAGCCGGGTGGAAGGTGCGGGAAAGAAGATCCACAGGGACATCCGTGGTTCCCTGGCACGACAGAGCATCCTCCTGTTGCTGATGCCACAGCTAAAGCTTCTCCTGAAGCCAAGAAAACAGCACTTTGGCCAGAAACACCAACAGGAAGGTAGAATTTGAAATATTATACATGAAATGTAAGTATGGGCATCCTTCTTTCTCACCTTGTGGCCACCAGCGCAGGTCTAGTGTGGAAATCCACCCAGCCAGCCTCTCCCCCATTTACACATCCATCCCAATTAAGGCATCGCAACCCATCTACGTGAGGAGTGAAAGCATCACGGTTTCCAGCCAGGACAAAGCAACTTCACATCTCAACTCCTGCAGCTGCTGGACCAAAGCCCCACCACGTCCTGCTTCTTCCATACGACAAAAAAAGACCATTTCTCATGTCCCCAGAGTGTTTTCTGGTTCTTGAGCTCATCTTTCCTCCTTCTGCTGTGCATCTGCTTTCTCACCTCTGCTGGGAGACATTGATACCCTGCAGAGAGGATGATGCTCCAACCATAACCCCCTTTAGATGGCTGTTAAAATCCCAGGCATCATCTACATTATATTTTCCTGTGCAGATGGGGTAAAACTCCAGTGAGACGACAATGCCAACAGTGGGTACAAGATGGGATAGAGAATAAAAGAGATTTCATGCATGCAGCTGATTAACTTCATAAGGTACAGCCCTATAAACACCCCTGCAAACTCAGATCTTACAAGACAACAAAGACTCCATTTCTCACACCTGAATAAATACTCTAATCAGGGGAAAAAGCTTCAATCAGAGCTTACAACAATCCCACAACTCAAACCCAGGCAACATGGGCTACGCTAATGCTCGCTGTATGACTTATTATCCACAAAGGCAACGCTGCTGTGCAATAATGAAGGTGTTCAATGGGGATTTCTAGATGAGCAAGAACTGCCTGGGTTACTAAAGCATGACACCGGGAACGGGGATGAATAAGCTGTTGATTGCTAAGCTCAGCCTAAGTCACCTGTGGCTTTGCTTGGGAGCCATCACCACCATCAACTGGCCAGGATTACCACAAAGCCATGGCCATGGTCGCCCATCAGCAAAAATCTCATTGCAAGTGGACCATTATTTTGACTAATTGAAGCAGGAGAAGAGCCAATTTTTACCCATTCTTCTATTTATCTCTGCAGGCTTGCAAGTAAGCATTAATTTCTCCCCCCCCACCCCCAATTAGGATTCTTCATTAAACCACATCGGCATTTCTGCCAGCATAGGGTCAGGATGACGCTGTGCAACCTCACTGTCGGTGCCAGAACAGCACCATCTCAGCAACAAAAGACACTTCTTTATTTTGTCTGCACATGGAGTAAAATGATGGAAATTCATTGTTTTGCCTGGTGAGAGGAGACGGCACCGTCTGACTCGACCTGCTGTCTGTTGTAGGGGAAAAGACAGACCTGCCTGAGCACCATCAAAAATCAGCGTCTCATCTCACCTGCGTAGCTTGGGATGTGAAAATAAAAAGCCCTTACTGAGACTAGGCTGAAAAAACAGCCTAATAATTCTCTTGGCAGCCGGAGTCTGGGCTGGAAGCCTTATTTTATTGTTTTGCCGCTACCTTTCACTCAGAAGAAAAGGAAAGTATGAGGAAAGTTTGAGAATCCTCTCATTTTCATGTTCTCTGGCATGAAAAGGTGTGAACATTCATCCTGCTTCAGCCTTGATTTTGGGTGAGCTTTGCTGGGGCGATTCAGATCACCAGAAAAAAAGAGATCTATATACATTATAGTCATATACGTCATATACATATAACCATCATTAAGAAGGAAGAATTTAAGCAGAAGTAGAATTTAAGCAGAAGTAGATGAGGAGGGAGGGAATTCTGCAGGCAACAGTTTGCCGCCCACAGGTTTTCCTTCATTCCTTTCTCTGAAATAAAGGTTTCAAAACCCTGCAGGATGCGTTTGGAGACAGCCCTGCAAAAAAGGGGACGTGTCCCCCCAAAACATCAGCTCATGTCTATCCACGCGTCTGAAAGAATGTGATTTTGGGTGGGTTTAAAGCAATTAGGACAGATGATGCTAGAAGGGGGGAGGAGTGGTTTGAAATAGACATTAAAATCTTCAGGTTTTAGGTGTTCAAGCAGTTTGTAGCAGTTAAGAGTTAGGACAGGACCTGTCTGGATGGCAGGTGACCCTCAGCTCTGTCTGCTGCAGGATTTTCTTCAATCTTCCTTATAAATCCCTCCAGCTGGCCACAGGCAGTGACAACCCACCCCAAAATGCTAGAAAATATAAAAATTCTGCTAATGCATTACATACACACGGCTACACGAGGCTCAATTCTGCACCTGCACCCCCCACACACACACTGTGCACTTTTTATATAATTAGCTCTAAAAATCTCTGAGCATTTTAGGAAGGACCAGCTGAAGAGCTGCCGGGGGCTCTGCACCATATACCTGTAGGTGCTTCACTGGCCTCCCCCTCCTTTTCCTTTTAATATCATCACTTCTCTAAAAATAAAAATCAACTTGACGCTGATGACAACTGAAAAACCCCACCAGAGCAGTTTCTCCGTGCGCCTGACTCCAGGGCCCCCCCCGTGATCCAATTGTTTTCTCCTTCCCCCTTGCCGTGAACTCCTCGGCTCTGCCCGGGGGGACAGGGCTGGAAATGGAAACACAGGGGTTTCTTCCACCCCCCCGTTGGCATCGAGCTGTCAGAGGCGGCATCAGTTCTGCGCCATCTGCTCTTTGGGAGCCGAAACGTGGCTTTTGGACATGGAAATTATAGATATTTTAATGGTTTTTTCCCCCTATTCTCTTTCCCCCACCAAGCCGGTATGGATGGAAAGGGCTGGGGATGGAGGAAAATAGGAGGAAAATAGTTGATATTATTTCAGCTAAACCAGTCATTTCCAAAGGGATATCTGCCCCTGACCCTTGCAATAAGGGATAGTTAAAGCCCTGCAAACAGGGTTTTCTGTTTCTCCCGCAGGAAACGAGTCCTGCCTCAATTAGCAAATTTTTCAGCCCAGATGGAGCAGGGTGATTATCTAAAATAACTATCACTGCCGCCTTCACCTGCAGAAAAGATAAAACCCTGCCTGGTTTTAACCCTTCCCTCTCTTCCCTAAGCACATCCTGGCTTTTCAGGCATCACTGGCTCCTTTTCCTTTCCAGACTGATCAGCCTCGGCTCGTAAATAAGGTGAGGAGCTGCAACAGTCGCTGCTTTACACACTCAGACCCTCAGCATCTTTAGGAGAGAGAGAGAGCAAAAAGAATTCATTCTGCTGCCACTGGAAACCAAATTATTCCCCAGCCAACACACAAAACCCGCTCATGAATTAACCACCTCCCGCTAATCACTCCCACTTGATATTTATCACGGGGACGTTTCACGAGATGAATCCTGTCACCAGCTTTTGCAGGCAGTTGCCAAGTCCCAGGAGCAGCTGTGGATCTTCATTAATAACATTTTTGGGGGGTTTGGGCTGGAGATTGTCACTTCCCATCCTGCCACCCGGCAAGGACAAGGCGGCTCCGTTACCAAAAGAAAAAAGAGAGAAAGGCTCCGAAATTTTAAATGATAACAGATGTTGAGAAATACCATTATCCGACACACACTACAGTAAATGGCATTAGCCTTTCTAAGCGATGGCCTTGGAAATCGAACGCTGCGAGGGATGTGTTTGCAATTAATGTGATGGGATTCCCTGCAGACTCAAAATCTAGGTGTTACCTTCGTATAAAGAGGAACTACTAATGGATAAATCGTTCTATCCCAAATATATCAAGCAACTGTATATTGAGATAGTGGGGAAAAGCCAGCAGAACACGCTACCCTCTGCGGCTCCCAAAACCATGGGTGAGGGCAGTTACGTGATACCAAAAGCTGCAACCACCTGCCAGACCATCTCTGTATTTCTGACCTGAACACGCACCACAATTTAACATACTGAAAAAACGGGGAAAAAAAAGGAGCTAAAGTGATGCTCCCAGACAGGGTTCATATCAGAGGATGAATTAAAACCCTGATGCTCCTGGATGTTGTGCCCTTAGCACCAAGCCGAGTGAAAAGCTGCTTCTCCCAAGCCCTGAAGCTCTGATAAAGGCTTCAAATCATAGATGAGGGCTTTGCAACGCGTGTCCACAGCCGCCCTTTTCATGGAGCTCTGTTGTTCATGGCAAGAAAGTCCTTATGTGATGGATCCATTCATTGGCTCTGGCTTGTCAGGTCAGCTCTCTGTTCTCCTCCTGGCACTCAGGATGCCCGTGATTTCAATAAGTTGCTGCCTTCGCAACACGCTTTATTAAGCCCACTAGTGTATCTCATTGTGCCCATGGAGCAGCATGGCTTTTTAACAGGGCAAACGGCATCCTCTTGCTTTGCATGGCTCTGAATTAAACCAAGCCTAAGTGGGGAATTCAGAGTTCAAAACCACAAAACGCTACCTTCAAATCAAGGTGATGCTTGTTTGTGCAGTCAGGTCTCTTCCCACTGCACTTACCCTGATAACAGGATCAACCAAGTGCCCTTAGCAAGTCTCCTGGACACTTTGTTCTGACCATTTCCAACTAGTAATCACTAGTTACATCATGTTCCTTCACCCCGTCCCTTCCCACTGGCTTTGAAATCTATATGATGAATACAATCAGACCTATAGGATGCAAAAGCAAAGGAAAGGCACAAAACGAGGGGGCAGCAAGAGCTGCCATCACATCTCCAGCAAAATTCTTATTTCTCTTTGCTGTCTGCCAACCAGCAGTTTCTCCTCTTCCCACTTGCAAGTCAAAAAGCTGGGAAATTGAGGAACAGAGGAAAAATATTTGCTCGTTAGCCAACCAATTAGTTGGTGGTAAAGACAGCAAACAGAAGCTGAGTCTCCCAAGCACCACATTTTTTCTTTTAAGTGCTGTAAGCAAGTTAATGACTCTGCTGGAAAAAATAAAAAAAAGCTACAGTATTTCTGAAACTGTGAAAATAATCCGGAGCTCTCTGGGGGTTCTGTGGTCTGAAAAGAAGCGATGGAAATGGCTCGAGCTGTGAGAAAGACGTCCCAAAAAGCTCAACTTTTCACACCGTACCTGTTACTTGAGGGGAGCATCGATATGCCCCATGTACTGAGGGACATTAATGTCCCCAAGGACATAGATGGGTCCTCCTGCTCCCCAAGCTCTATCTCAAAGTGGGAGATCAGGGAAAATCCATGTTGCGCTCCCCAAACTCCTGACGCCAGGTTGAAAAATACCACGCACACATCAGACTGCTTAATTCCCAGGAGAAAATTCAGTTTGGGGTCATTATTGGTTATTCAGGTGGGAAAATGTATCATTGCTGGGTCCAGATTTGACACTGCAAACCTTTTCCCACAGGTTCTGCCCAAAACTCACACCCGGCGCTAACACGATCGTGATCCTGAGGGCTTTATATCATGGATGTCATATAGAAATCATATTCTTTATTTCACTCTACATCCCTCTCGAGCTGCTTCTGTCCCAAAATTGCCTCTTATATTTTTCTGTATACAGAGAGTAATAACCAAAATAAGCGCGTGGATGGATATCATGAGCCTGGGAGGTAATAAGAGGCAATGACTCCAGTGACTGAAATGAAGGAGAAAGACAGTTAATGAAATAGAGATGGTACCAACATGTTTTAAATCAATTCACAGAGGCAATTGAAGCAGCCCATCTTGTCATCATGTTTAAAATATGTAGATTTGCTACTTTTTCCCCCATTTCCCTTTTTGGCTTCGTTTCTATTGATTTTTTCTTTGGAAGGGGGGAAAAAACTGAAAAACTCACTTTCTTGGGTTCACAGCTTGAAAAAGACAAAAATCTGCTGGGACACAAGTGAAGTCACTGCAATGACAGAGTGCCCTGCTTCGAAAATTCCTAATAAATCACCAAAAACAATTGCTGCTCCAATGCCACATTTGACAAATTGAAAAGAAATTGCATCAATTGCAAGGGAGCCGGGAGAGCCTAGTTCAATATTTTCTCCCTAATAGATCTACAGGTGGTGGGGAGGGAATGTTTCTGTTTATTTATTTATTTTTCACCCCGATCGATCGGTTGTTCTTTTCCGATACACCACGCTGGGTGACGGTGAGTAAATATTCAGCTCTCTATGTTATTAATATGTGGGCACGTATAGAAAAACTGCATTTCCCCCTGTTCTGCGCCATCGCGTCATTCAAACGCATGCAAACGTGAGCTGTTTCAGTGAAACAATTTGAAACCTGAAGTTTTGATCTGGAGACTTCGATCCACACACGTTCTCCTCCACACGCGCTCCCTCCAAAATCAGGGGTAAAGCCAATATTTTCCCCAGAACTCATTTTTGAGGTGTGATTTTCTTTATTCTACGGCATTACCAATAGCATAGCACCACATACATAATTTCTTTGCATTTCTATAGCTCCACCTGAGAACAAACCTCTTTGGAATCTACCTGCTCCATCACAATATTCCCACCTAAAAATACCATCTATGCACAAACACCATCCAAGACCAAGTAAAGAAAGGACAATAGGGTGATTAATCCAATATAAAGAATACCTCTATGCAGACGCAGACACATAAATTGAAAGATCGTGCTCGGATAACACAATTATTCACACTAAATTAAGCTTCGCCAAAGTTAAGACTAATAAAGCCCTCCATGTACAGACTTGTTGCACCATTTCATTTTGGCTCACACACAACAGGCAGAGCCCCTTTAATAAGGAAATATTTAATACTGCAATTTCTCCTTGCTGCTCCATGGGTGTCCTCAAGCCTTTTTTTGCTGCACGTTACTTTGAGACAAGGTATTACATTAATTTTCTCCTAGGTTTTCCTACCACTCATCGCCACAGCACCTGAGTAAAGTGACTCATTAAGCCAACAGTGTCCACCCAGCGAGGGCTTGGCCCTGCAGATAAAACAAATAGCGCTGTGATCATGTAATTAAGCCTCCGTAATTAAAGGCTGTTGTAATGCAAATGCAGACCATATTCAGACACAGCCACCTCTTCCTCACTCTATGACCCAGCAGATCCCTCCGAGAAAAGGAAGATGCTGCTCTGGTTTATTTGAGGCTGCGAGGACAAGGGACACGAGGGACAAATTGTCTCCTGGGGTAGAATTCCAAGGTGGATCCAGCCAGTTTCTACCCTACTGATCACCCACAGCGCATCAAGCACTCAACATCAAGACCAAAACAGCGTAGAGATTTTTTTCCAAGGTTAGAAAGGTGTTTTCATGACCCACTGAAAGCACCTGTCCCTGTCCTGACCTACTTCCTAAGTCATTTTTGCAGCAGGCAAAACCAAGTAAGATGTATTTTCTCCATTAGCCTCAATTTTGGAAATTATTGAAAATATCGGCTATGATCTCGGGTAGGAAAACCACAAAGCATCAAACAGCTCTGCTGTTCCCATCCCTCCTCATCCACCCCTCCCCGCAGAACAAATAAAGCCTGTGAGCCCAGAAATTTGAGCTCAAACACTTACAGCTTGGGGAGGGAAAGCAAAATCTCATGTGAAGGAGCAGATGAGCTTAATGACAGGTCATGGGTTAACGCAGCTGAACACATGATGTTCAAAGTCCTTGAGATATCTCCTCCTACAGGTTTCGTATGCACATACACTACATTTCATATATATACAGCTGCAAACACCTAAGTCAGTGCCTGTCACCCAGCTGCCAAATGCACAGCCCAAAAAACATCTCCAGCCCTTGTGCTTATGGCACGTGGGGGGTCAAGATTTGGGAGGAAGCCAACCCTGGTTTCTATGGCCCAGCACAGTCTGCACACGCTAATTTGTGCAATTGTTATCTAGAAGTGTAAAATAAATAGGATGTTTTAAGGCTACCCTAAGGAAAGCAACAAGTGGCCGTATCACCCTGAGGGATGCGGAGATTAATTAGGGGAAAAATTAGGAGATGGATGCACAGCAAGAGTAGATCCAACAGTGCCAGATCCTTGGCTGCTAGTACCATCATCATGTGTACCAATGAGAAGATGCTCTGCTACAAATCCTGGGGAAGAAAATAGTAATTTAGAGGTTTCAAGCAAACCCAAATCGAGCCTTTGGGGAGAGGACTGGGAACACATTGCAAAGGGCTTCAGCATTATTGTGGTTCACACTCAAAAAAAGAGCAGGGCTCTGCTAAAAAGCTCTGTCTCTTCCATTAAGAGAAGCATAATTCAGAGTCGCCGAATCCCAGGCAACAAGCCCATGCGATTGTGGTTTTGTCTCTACTCAGGGTAAGAAATTAGTTATCTGCCTAAAACAAACCGGCATTTTCAAATGCTGTATTTGTGTAATTTGCATGCCTCAATAATGTTTTATGTATTACGCTGCTTATAAGCTAAAACGTACATGCACGCTCCTGCAAATTTAGGTAAATTATGAATAAATTAAATCTTATCTAAATAAACAAGTGTCTTTTTGAACAGAAATGCAAGCTGTCATGAATATTTAAGTGGACAAGGATAAATCCTCTTCATACAGTGCTACTTCAAAGAGGATTTTAGAGCTTCCTGATTTTTTAGTTGGGGGAACGTAGAGAACAGAAAAGAAAAAAGGAGGGGAAGGGAACCTCAGGCCCAGATGTTCTCAGGGGAAAATCGCCTTTGAGAAGTCTGGCCCTGCAGAAGCAGACGGCAAAGCCTCTTTTTCTGGAGATGCTGTTATTTTCTACCAAAGGAAGACTTCAAGATGGAGTTTGCAGGAAGGAAACTGGATGGAAAATCAAGAAAAGGGAGACTTTGAGGGCAGAGCCAGCATCGTGCACTACTGCTATATAATACTTCTGCATCCAGCACGTCATGGGGCTCGAAAAGGGGAGCGTTTAGCTGGTGTGGCACCAAACAAGGACTTTGGGCAACCTCTGGGGGTTGGCTTTTCTCTGCACAGGGGAGATAAACATGCAAATAAGATATTTAAGAAGAGCCAGGAGATCATCTCTATCTTATCACCCCGCCAGAGCTGGATCGCTCCTAATTGCTCCTCCGTGATGCTTCACCCCTGTCTCACCCACGACACCAGAGGGCAATGTGAGGCTTAATTAACCGAAGGCTGTAAAGAGCTCTGAGATGCTCAGATAAAAGGTGTTATGGAAGGGCAGAGTGTTATCAGCTGGAAATAAACCCTGGATAATCTTCTCTCATCCAGAACTAGATGTCTCTTAATAATAACCCTTCGGCACTGCCGCAGTCCTGATTAAGCCCCATCTGGTGCTCCAGCAGGAGTTGTGTGAGAAGTAAGAGGGCTGGGGGTCCAGATAGTGGTTTTAATTCACTATTATTATATTTTCTGTGTTCTCTCCTGTCTTTAACTCCTCCTAATAGCCCAGGAACACCCCCCTGGGCTCACAGGCTGGGTGTGGGCACAGAGGACAAAAACCCAACTTGCAACATCTTCTTGATGGCAAACCATCAACAACACCATGAGCATGTGATTCCTCTGCATTTATTTGCCTGTGAAATTCCTGTCGCTGTGTCAGCTTAAGAAACAACAGTCAGTGGGGACCAGCTAAAAACGCCCCTAATGAGCCATTTAAAAACACACTGGGGTTGCATATATTAAGCAAGCATGTAGAGCAGGGTTATCACTTGAAGGTGTAGAATAAGCAAGCTGGCTTAATAATTAATGCATGTGTTATTAGGAGATAATGGCAGCAGCGCTGGAACGTGCAAAGCAACTGATGCCATTTCAGGCTGCGAAACAGCAACGCAGAGACACTTAATGAACTGCAGAAGATAATTTTCTCAGCGCACTCCAGTTCTAGAAATGGGACCAGTACCCTGCAATAAACCATTGCATCAAATAACCACAGACACAGCGCTTGCCCTTCCAAAACTGTGGCTTCAAACCCTGCACTATCCTTTCTTTGCGCTCCTCTTCCTCATCTATTCTTCATCCGTGGGGTCCCTCATCCTCTTTTTAATGGGCAGGGATTTTGCTGCAGGAAGAAGCAGAAGGTGATGCAGAAAAATCAAGTCCTCATCCAACCACTGTATCCTAAACAACAGTAGCACTTCCCAAAAGATTCGCTGCCCCCTCTGCTCATAAAAATGCTCTTGTATTTCCAGGTTTTAAAGGAAACTTGGAGGAAAATAGGAGAGAGGGGAAAAAAAGATCTTTAAGGTCGGTTGGCTTGTCAGATCTTAACCTTTAAATCAAAGGCAAGTTTTGGAGTCATACAAGAGCAAAAAGGCTTATGAAATTGGTGCAATGAACTATACATATATTTTTTTCAGTGTATTCTGCATTTTTGCAGGTTGCACATATGAGTTTTGTTCTGAGACCAAGGTGCTGGATAACAAAACCAGTCTGAGTCTCACATCCTAGGGAAGTCATTGGGGTTTTTGCCCTTTCTGAAGTATCTGCAAGACTCATTTTCCACAGGTCCTTGCTGATCTCCCACCTGTGTTATTTAAATTCCACGCCACTGAATTAGCCCCAGTGCTCCTTCAGCCCCTAGGGGAACAATCCCATCCTCGTTCCAGCTTGGTTCTTGATGGAAGCATAATTAAAGTTCAAGCTGGAGGATGTTAGTCTCCGGTACCCAATTTGTAGCAGAGCATCTTCTCACTGGTACCAAGGAGGGATGATGGAACCAGTAGCCAACCCAGAGAAGATCACAACACGTGGCTGGTGACAGCAGCTCAGAGCAAATCCCTTGCCCTTCACCACCAGAGTTTCTACCCCTAAGCCCCAAGGAAGAGCAGTTTGACAATAAAAATGCTGATGTGGTTATAGGAACAGAGCAGCATATGCAACGGGTGTCTCTGGAAAGATGTTTAGATGGCTTCTGCTCAGCCAGTTTTGTCCCCCTCATGACATTTAATCAATCAAGATACATTGGGAGGGGGAAAAACAAAATAAAATAAAAAAAAGCCTTAAGGATGCATCCCATTTACCTTCTTCATAGCTTGCAACAAAAACAAATTTACAGCAGCGAGAGGGAGGGCAAGGGAAGATGAATGAAATTGCCTAAGAGAGGGAAATGAGCAAACCCGAAAATGCGATGCCTTTATTTAAAAATATATAGTTGAGAAGTCTAATCACAGAGCACTCAGCTGTGAGGTCTATCCATTACCAAGAGACTGACAACACATACTAGTAGCCAGTCGGGGAACTTTACTTAATAAATCAAAGTTGACAAGCGCTCCCAAACTGATATAAAAATGCTCTTTAATGTCTGTGACCTGCATAAGTTTTATTCATTTTACTTTCTAAAATAACAGATGAATAGCAATCGAAACCAATCTGTTCTCCTCAAGTGGGAGTCGTACATCTTGATTTTTTCAAGGGGGTTGGGAGGGTTTGGTGAAGAAAAGGGAGAAGTCCCTGGGTGGGGAGGCACAGGGTGGAAGGTGCACGGATGTCATGGGCACCTACTGGGAAGGAGCTGCCCTCACCCTCATCAAAATAAGAAAGGGTTTTATATCCTACATCAAAAGGCTTTTATATCCAACATTTCCAATATCAAAATTTCTAGGAAAGAGTAAAGAACTTGAGACAGGAGTAATGAGCATCCCCAAGAGCACTGATGACCATCGCATCTCCAAAAGACTGATGCTGCAAATGAAGATGCCCTAGAAACATTGATTAAAAAAATCAGCTATGGCTGCTTCAGAATTAGTAAAAACTCCCTGATAACTTAGACCATCAGCCTCCTTACATTGTTATTTAAAAAAACCCCAGAAAATAGTTTCTCAACTGCTATCAGGTTCCATCAGATTATGCATTTTGCAAGATAGCAAACAGGAGATTCAAATTGCTGTGCGCATGTCGCCTTCCCCCTGCCCCACATCTCAGCTTCCGCAAGAAATATGGTTTGATCTTTTCAAATGTAAATTAAGCAATTTGCAAAATATGTATTTTGGCACATCGGCAACTCGGCTTTCAAAACAAACTGGGGTTTTTATTGATTCTGTGAACCGCTACCGGAGTTATCCGTGGACCGTAATTTTCAGCTTTAATGAGAAGAGATGCTTTTCATTTAGAATAATCAGCGCCATGCTCTTGAGCTTTGGCCCATGCCCTCCTCTTGTTTGGCAGTGGGGATGCAGCAGAGCAGAAGCAGAGAGGGATGCTCCCAAAAACCCAATTCCAAAACAAACTACAGCAAACAACCCTATGTGAGGTACAAGGGAACCTTCCCCTGATTTTAAATCACCCTTAGTTCACATGGTGGCTGCAAAGCGATTGGGAGGATTGGCATAAATTACTGTATTTCCCTGCAAGTTTAATCAACTTTCAACTGAACCAACTTTCTGGTGATGAAAAGGACCATAAAACAATGGAGACCCTTATCCTGCAGTGTTGTTGCTTCTGTGACCTGATGCTCTGCTTAGGCCTAGGAGCAGCAGTGCCGTAACTTTGACTAGAGCATCATTCATCATCTCAGCACCTATAAACGTTAATTAGTCCCCATTCTTTGTGTGGAAAGGGATGGGAAGGTATTTGCAAGCAGCTTTCCATCTCTTGTCTTGCAAAAAGGGGATTACCCAGCCTTTTCAAGCAAGCTCAGCTTTACTGGGAAGCCTTCCTGCCTTGGGAAGGAGATGTCACCAGGGAAAACATTCTCTACCTATAAAGCAAGAAGAGCAATTCTGGTTTTATATGTCAGGAACAACAAGGATAAGCTTCTTGACAAGTGTGGGATGCCCAGTGCTCTATAAAGACCCAGTCCCAGCAGACAGAAGGATTGGACTAAATGCAGGAGACCAGGGAATGTGTTGAGCTTAAAACGGCGCCCAAAAGGAGCGGCTTAGGGTTAAGCAAGGAGTTTTGGGTCAAGCTCAGCACTGGGGATGTTACAAATGGGGATGTTTCACAAATCCTACCCTGATCAAACACTCTGTGCAGCAACAAGGAGAACAAAGAGCTCGGAGACTTCACATCATTCATCTTGTAGCAGGAAAAGGCATCACAGTTCCTGCTTTAGTGCCCAGGGAAACCGAGGCACGAGGAGTTATATCCGCATCCCGTGAGATCCTAATGAAAATGCTACACTCCCAAACACACACAACATTTGGGACTGTCAACACCACCAAACAGCTAACAGAGATTGCTTTGTTTTTTTTTTTTTCAAAATCCAAACATTTTGGCATCAGCGCTTCTGAAATAAAGTAATCTGACATTTTAGAAATAAATTCCTTTTGATAGAGCATTTTAAATTCAAATGACTCTAAAAACAGAACACCAAAGCAAACACGAGGGTTAAATAGTCCCCAAACCCGCAGATGAACATTTTGTATAGTTTTACAACAATCTGCTTTAAATTTTGCTTAAGAGAGTACTCCAACGCTGCTGGCACAGTTTGACCTGCATTATTGTTTTCTTCCTCAGCCACAGAACAGATCTATTCTCTATTTAGAGAGCCTGACACAGCCCAGGCATAAAAGAACCTATTTCCAGCCTGGCCCCATTAACACGAGCACGGACCACCCACCCCCCAAAAACCAACCCAATACTCCAGACTTCTTCAATAGTAACATGAATATCAATACAGCATTAATGAGCAATTTTCCCAGCTTCACCGGCTCTTACTGGAAATAAAACCTGGCATCTCTTATGTCATTGACTACCTCTCATTTAGCGGCTCACGGGCACTGACAGAAAACCAATAGCCCCTGGAATTTGTTCGCCTCCCAAAATAGCAGGTTTTGCACCAGGGGCTGTGTCTGGGCTTCAGCCGATCTCAAGATGATCTAAATCCTGGCTAAGGGATCTTCAAAGTCCCATCTGGAAGGAGGATACACACAAGGCAGGAGATAAAAACCAGATACAGAAGAAATGGGTCGGATATTCCTGAAGTGATTCCTCAAAATGAGCAGTTTGCAACATCACCCAGCTGGATTTTGGTCTGTAGTTCGCTGTATCTCCCTATGCCGACCTCAACAGCAGCCAAGGGGTCACTTTTTTTGCATAACCAAGTTACAAGAGGCAGGACAAACTCCAGTTGCAAAAAAATATGCAACTCTTCCCCAATCACGCATCACTTACAACATCCTGCAGTGATTTACCCATGTCTGTTTAACTCCTTAACATGAAAACAAGAGAGATGGCCATAGATGTGGTTATTCTCGATTTCTCCAAGCAAGCATCTTGGGTTTGCATCTGCCAGCCCCACCACAGGCAGAAGCCTAAGTTGAGACCGGTTTTAGCTCAGATGTTGGTCTTAACCCTCATTTTACATATGGAAGTATATATGCAGCCAGGCATGTGTAAGGATTCAGTGTTGACCAGCCAAGACTTGCTGCAGCACCTCAACACATGGTTGGATCCCCAGACCCAGCGGGTGAACCACCAAATTTCTTCTCACAGAAACAAATCCATAAAAGTCAAAATTTCTCCGAAGGAAAAAAAACCAAACACACAAGCCAGTCTTGACACAATTTTCATTTAGAGAACTTCTTTCCCTTTTGCAAGGGAAAAGTGTTTTTAAAATGTCAAAACATTTGATTTATTTATTTATTTGGAGCAAAATGACATTTCACTTGGAAATGTCAGTTAATTTTTAGCTTTGAAAGATGAAGCAGTCAACCTGATTTTTCTGACAATAGCGAGACGTTTACGATGAGGCTGGCTGGAGCACATTTTAGGAGAGAAGTGCACGGTTTGAAGAGGAAAAATATAAAATATAAAATAAATAAATCAGTGCTATTTCAAACCTTTAAAACAACAATGTAGTTGGGGAAAAAAACATTTGAATTCTCAAAAGGCAGAGGAGAAAATCGTCCACCTGACTGTGCTTTATGCCGCAGAGGTATTTACGAGTTTTACTCACAGCAATTAAACTTTCTGAATGGATTTCAGCGATTGCTAGCTCAGAATAGAAAGTCTGGCGCTGCTCTCCTCCAGTTCTCGTCACCTCCTTAATACGAGGAAAAGTGGGAAAAAAACTGTTGCTGGAGGAGGAGGTGATTCATGGGAATAAAAAACAACGTGCTTGGCTCATCGCATCTCCACCAACAGCTCTTGTGGAGATGCCAAGACCCAACATGGACACGGGAGGCAGATGTTTCCTTCAGCGTTTCACTAATGACCTCCTGTCTATTGGAGCCCACCGCCCACAAGAGTTGACAGTAATTTAATGAGTGGTTGAACTACTGGCTGATCCATATGTCTCCGACTTTAACATGGAGTTAGGGAAGAGTTTGAAGAGGAAGGTTGGAGAAGACCTTCACCTCCAGGTCACCGGCATCAGCAAGAAATTGAGCCCTTCCAGGTCCATAGGCTGTTTTTCAACATTTAAGGTGAGCACGTGGCTTCCCCTCGCAGCAAAACCACTTGTGAATTGTAAAATAGAATCATTTTGGTTGGGAAAGAGCTTTAAGATCATTGAGTCCAACTGTTGCGCTTCAGAAGTTCAGAGTAACGTGCTATCTCCTCATCAAGGAGACAGCTAATTGATAAATATCTACTACCAACCTCTTTTTCAGGTGATTTAAAAAAAACAAAGAGCAAGGTCTTTGCCCCTGGTAACAGGGACGACCAACTCCATGGGCACCACCATGTCCCAGCCTTTGGGACATGCAAATAAACAGAGTTTTCTGAGCAAAATCACTCCTGCAAATGAGATTTTTTAACTCAGCAAAGCCCTTAAGTCGCATGTTCTTAACTCCCATCAATTCTGACCATCAAACAGCTTTGCCTAAGTACTTGCTGAAGACACATTTTTGCCAGGGCAGGTCTCTTAAGAGTGTTGCTGATGACCTGAAGTGGATCACAACGTGGACACACATACAGAAATGAGATAATATTCTACATTACGGCCCTGGGTAAAAGCCAAGCAAAGTCTCCAGCCCTCACAGCCAACAGCTGCTCTCCAGTGTTCTCCATCGCCATCCCAACAGCCCCAAACGCTGCACTTAATAACCACCCGCTAGGAATTTAAAGCTGGGAAGCTTTGTCAATGAATAAGTGTTCCAAAACAGTAAATTAATAAATTTCCCCTGAATCCATAATAGGTACATCTTTGTTCAGCCACGGAGCTTTGATATAAATTGTAGCTTTTTAGGAGTGCACTGTCAGAAGCGTAATATATCACCCAAGAGTGGATCTGAGTTCAAAAGTACATATAATAATATAATTAAGATAGCTTGACAAGAATGTATTTTAAAAGTATAAAATACCTGCAGGTATAATGGCTTCATAAAGTCTGTCAGATTTACTTCTGCTGTGAAGAAATTTAAAATGTTTTACTCTAATGCAATGCAAATTAAGCCAAGGAAATTCACATAACACAGCCCCCCTCAGAAAAAATAAGGTGGAGAGAGGAAAGAATAAGAAGTCAAGAGCAGATCAAACATGGTTATTTAGCTTTCCAGGCAACTTGCTTGCTCGATGTATCAACCAAAACCGCACAGACCAGTATCTAATATATCACCTGTGGGTGGGCAAAGCAAACTGATGAGCCTCCTTACTGCTTTTTCTTATTATCCCAGATTCCTCACCTCACATTACAGCAGTGATGGGTTTTATATAATCATTTGCAGGTAGAAAGCGATTTGGGTTTTTTTAGCCCTTGCTGCGCTGAAAGCTTAAAATAATAGAAACGTGCAAGTGAGAAAGAGCACACAGAGGGTGGAAACTGAATCCGAACTTACAGCATTTTCTATATGTTGCTCCTTGGGCATCTCCCCCACCAGACCCTGCTGCCCTGCAGACAGCCCCTGCCCCAAGCAACTCACAGACTGAATATTTTCCTGGTTTCCAGGAAGAAAAGCCATTAAGAAATCAATAGCAGAATACTAATAAAATACTTTTCACATCTCAATTTACTCGCCTCCAAGGGTTGTGTTTGGGGTTTAACTCTGACAGCTCTGCTGATGCACACAAATACCTCAGGTATCAGTCAAGGAGTGACTTTCCCTTCACCCTTGCTTTCCGTTTTGATTTTTTAGCATTTTATTCAATAGAGTCAACATGAACTAGGCTGATCTACTTCCTAACAGAAAGGCACATGGGACTTGGCTTCTCTCCTCCTTGGCCAATTAGGGTTTGTGCCTCAGTTTCCCCATCTATACAATAGACACTCGCCACAGAACCTTGGTCAATCTACTCAAGAACAGCCAACAGCTTTGCAGGAGCTTCTTGCAACAGAACTTTACAGGGACTTTCATTCATTTTCCCACCTCAAAGACAAAAGAAATAATCTTTTAATCTTTAATGTAGTGCTTGAGGCGTCTGGGTTTGGCTTTGTGGTTTGTTTCTTTTTTTTTTTGCTCCCATTTGCTTACTGAGAACAGATTTACATTCAATAATCAGCTCCAAGAGGTGGGTTTTAAGAATGCAAGACATTAAATATTAAGAAAATCATGAGCAACAGCAACACCTACAAGCGTGAAACAGCTCTGCTTTTACTAATACCTTGAACAAAGCTGAGCCTAAATGGTTCTGTAAAGCTGGGAAGAAAGATGAGGAGCATAGAAATGACTCAGGAACCAACCACGAAAAGCCAAGACCACCAAGACGGGACAATTTTCTCTTTGCCATCATGTTTTACCATCCAGCCAAACCTGAAGCATGAATCTGTTTGTAACAGCCAGGGAGGGACCGGGCTCGTCCCTGTGACAGCTGGCAAAGCGCTCGGTTGCAATCACTGCTGTTAAGTCACAAAAAAACCCACCAAAAAACCCAAACCCCAAAGATGTTGAGAGTCTACGGGGAGGGTTGGGAGACACAAATCAAGATACATTTCCCAGCGTCTGTGCCAGGTGGAAAAGAAGTGTGAGCTGATTAAATCTGCACTCATGTCAGATGGGAAGAGGGCTCCTTCCATCTGGCGGCTCAGCCAGCAGGTCCCTCGGCTGGTGCTGCCGAGTTTATCTCGCTCTGGCAGCCACAGGTTAGAGCAGAGATGGGCTCAGAGACGTGTGCCCCTCTCCGGACACGTTCCTTCTTTTTCCTGCACAAACAGTGCTTATCTAGGAAATCCAGGAATGATCGGGGCATGGAGATCCCTCTCTTCCACCTGATGATTTCTCACCCGCATTGTGCAAGGCATTCAAGTTTCAAAATCTTGAGTCCGTCCTCCAATTTTATTTTCATCTGCAAAGCAGGAGGACCAGGGCTGCTCCCTTCCCCAGTTCCATACTGGAAATGTATTTGTTGGGCAAGCTTTTTAGACCTGGGAAGGCAAAATACCTCCCGGCACCACAGGGAGAGGCCCAAAAAGCCAGAGAGCACTGGGGACAACACAAATTAGGGGAAAATATATTGCTGTCATGCTTCTTATCCATGCGCAGCTCTGAAATCCTTGGCAACAAGAGCAGAGAGGCAGCAAGCCCATGCTTTGGGACCTCCAAGCTTACTGGTTTCCAGTACATCCTTCTAACCCCAACTGGGATTTATCATCTGCCCTCTCCAGACAGACTTGTAAATGCAGTTCTGGTGGGGGATCCATCAGTTTCTCCAGAAGTTCCTGTTCTGTAGGGTACCAGGATGGGCCAGCTCCACCTCCACCCTTTCCCTGATTTTGCAGCCTTATAACTACTCAACTACTTTTCTTTAAATCAGATCATTACAACGCTCCGGAAAGTCAGCGCTTTATCAACAGACTAAAAATACTCTTCGCATCTGAGGGTCTTTTCTGCTGAATGCTCAGTCTGACAGTGCTTTCTATGAGGGTTAACACTATAAAATAAATTAAAAAAGGTTTCCTCTATTTCAGCTTTTATTGGCAATCCATTCTCATTAAGCCAAACACATTTGTCTTCATAACGTGTACTTCACAATTACAATATCAAAGGGTTTGTATCTACATAATAAAAATGATCTATAGGAGAATACAAGGGGAAAACATCATAACATAATGTTGTTATTAATGAATCCAATGGGACGAAGGAAAGAGATATTCCCATGGGGCGACTCCATGCCCTTCACTACGAGTTACTATAAAAGCTTGGAGATCAGCACTAAAAGAGAAGGAAGGGGAGACAGAAATGAAATTAAACCCATAGTTCCTCCAGTGACAGTGGGTTGATTAAGCTACATTGTATGAGATTGCAAGGAACAAGGATAAAATAAAAGGGGGGAGGTTTCCCACAGCTTGTAAGGACATTTTTGGTCCACAGAAGTGAGAGAGGAGGAAATATCCCTAAGCAAGAAGCCAAAGCTCATTTACAGTAAATAAGGAGAGACTGCAGAGATTCAGAGCAAGAAGGATGACATTCCAGAGGCATGCAGCAAGAAAAACAATAATAATAGCAATATTTTATTAATAATAATTACTAATAGTAATAATAGCAGCAGTAACAGAATAAGAAAAACACAGGATAAGAAATGTAATTCAAATTGTTTGCCCAAATCTCTGCAAATTGCGAGTGCCGGTGGTGGGAGCATCAGAGCAAGATGGTCCCTCCCTTGGCTGGGACTTGACAGCCGCTTGGCACAAATTTTGCAGAGCCATACAAACAAGAAAAAAATAAAGAAAAAAAAGAGCTAAGCCTCCAAGCCAAAGTTTGTCGTTTAGTATATGTGGCCCCATTTGTTTTCCAGCAAACCGAGAAGGCAGATTTGATATAAAAGGGCATATTATTGACTATCATTGGCAGCTTCTCGCAAGCTCCAGGAGTTTAAGCAAGATACATGGTTGTCTACATCAAAATACAGCTAGAAAGAGGGTTTTTTTGAGGTATCAAAAATAATCATGCTCGCAAATGTGAAGAAACAACCCCAATCCTATCAGCATTTCAGAAATAGTCCCTAACTGGAAAAAAGATCTGCAAGATTAGACAATCAAGTTAGTGACAGCAAATCTTCTCAATAATTTTGACATACTGCGTGTCTTATTTATTTTTGCCCATTTTCAGAAAGACCAACACAAAGAGCATTTGCAAACGGCCATTTCAAAGCAAGAACTGGAATTCCAGACGTGAACGCTGTCAAACCGCAGCAATCCAGCGCTTACACAACACCAAGTCTTGCCTTGTGACAAGAGAAAACAGAGTTTTGCCCACAAGATGCTCATGCAAGGATGTGTTGAAGTGAAACCCGTGGACCAGCATCTCCAACCCAGAAAAGGGAGAGAAATTGGCAACCAAACTCTCCGCTCTGGAGCCACAGTCTGTGAGCTGCCTGCTTTATTCACAATATTCATCTTATTGAAAAAGGAAATGTATATAAATAGCCCTCCCTCACAAATTCTGTTTATAATCTGGGTGAATAACTATTGCTTTAGGAGGGTAGAACTGCTGACTCCTTTCTTTCTGAAAAATGTATCAGAAAACCTTCTCTTTATAAGAAAAAATGAGGAAAAACAAAATCAATAGAGTATGAAAGAGCATGAAAAACGCATTTTAAACTCTCCTCTTTTTTTTTCCCCCAGTCCAATTTTGTTTTCCTGTAAAGCTTCTACAAAAACACACATTTAAATGGAAATGTCCTAAAAGCAAATGGGTAAAGGGCTGAAAAGATAAATAGGAATTGTGAGCTAGTTGCAATAACTCTTTGGGATAAATAACGAGAGAAATTCTGATAGGAGAGGACAGGGTCCCCGAGCATCATCCAGGGTTGTCATTGGCAGCAAGTCCAGGGAATTAACCTATCCCAGCTGCACTAAAGGCATAATACCAGATCTAATTTCATAGATACTGTATATAGGCCACAAGCCTATAATCATAATAATACAGATGTTGGATACAGATGTTCCAGGCGCAAGGCTGGGTGCATCCTGTTAGTGTATTTATTCAGTCTAGTGCTAAAGCTGAGCTAATACCAATCTCCTTAGAGGATTAATAGACACTAACATCGCATTATCAAACCATTAAACACACTTGGGAACACGTGCCATTCTGTCCATCTTTAATGCTCCTTATTATAAATCATCCCCCAGCAAGGTCAGCGATGATGATCAGCCCAACCAACAGGCTTTGCTGTTGCGGTGGCATCTCCTGGACAAAGTTTCCTCTCCCAAAAGGGACATATTTTAGGGATCCCAAGCCCAGGAGGAGCTGGATTCTTTCAGGACGATTAGGCACCTCTATTAGAACCAGCAGCAAACCCGGGGAAAAAAGGAATTGTTGTTCCTGTAAAACATTTTGCTCTGGAAACAGGAGCCCTGACAAAAGGCAGAGGATGGAAGATAGGACGAAATGACTGTTAAGGCCATTCCTTGCTGCTAGAATTAGATGGAGAAGGCATCTCAAAGGATTTGCTCATAAAGCTCCTCTCGTGAACAACACTGAGAATTACTCTCCGCTCCCGAAGAGGCATTAGACCAACCATGTTGCGATGCACAAGACTTCACATCTCCCCAGTAGCCACAGGAAACATAAAAAGCTTTCAATATAACAATTGAAAGCAGACAGAATATTCAATACATGGCCCACTAGCAGGAAACATGAGGGTTAAGCACATTACCCACCAGAACTAGGGACACAGCTTAGAATTGTAATTCTGAGTCCAGACAAGCACCACTTGAGCAAAGGGAATAAAATCTCATGAGCCAGCAGTAGAAAAGGGCTCATTATTATCCAGGCTACCCAGCAAGGAGCAATGTGACTTGGCCAGCACGTAGCATCTTAAATAAAATAACCCAAAACCATGGCATGGCTAGTAATTGTCCCATCGACCACTTCCACCTGTTTTATCATCACTTTCTTTCCCCCTTATACCTTTTATTCAGGTCTTTCGGTGTCTATCTTGAAAGATTTATTGACTGAACATCAATGAGATTTTCTCTTCCTTACCTGGATCTGAAGGAAAGGGGAAGAAAAAAAAAAATACCCTTGGAATTATTTGTATTCTTCCATATAATACCTCTTTCAGAGACACATCAGAAAAGTCCTTTACAAGCGAGGAAATAGCCAATATTTTAGAATCTGCAGCGAGGCGCTTCAGCTAGGCTCACTTTATTGTAAAATTAGATGTCATTGTGAGAAGTACTGATATAAATATAAGTGCAAAAAGGCCCTTCTGGTAATGCAGAAACCAACGTAACAATGTGCTATTTCTCCCAGTCGTCAAAAACATACCTTGATAGCTTAGCCCATATAATACCCAGCATATTTACATCGAGCATTAAATAACTATTATGCAGAGAGTACTGCACTCTAATATCCAAGCGTATTTATGGAAAGCTAAATTATATCGCCAAGTTTATTTTAGCCCAAGAAAGCCCCATGAGGAAAAAATATTGTGCATCTTAAAAGGTAAATGTAAACTCTTCAACAGAAAGCAGCCTTTACTGGAAGCAGCACATTGTACCTGGGTAAATCTTGGAGCAATTACACAGCAAAGTTTTCTTTGATGAGGCAGAGATGTGATGACATGTAATTACTTTTTCAATGCCGCACTGTGTGTTTATCAAAATGTTAATGCAAGCATAATAACAGGCTGTATGTTTGTGCCGAGAATGTCAGAGCCTCCAGATGTCAATCACATCGGAAAATAAAATTGCAAATAAGTGGGAAGGCTTGATGGCACGAGTGACAGCGCGATGCTCGGGCTGCTGACGAGCACACAGCTTCCCTCTCCCTCGGTGCTTTGTCACTGTAATGCACCTAATAGAACAGATATTTCTTTTATTAACCCAAATGGAATAGGCCGGCGCTAAAATGAAATAAACCATGCGTGGCCATGTACGTAGGGCGCACGTTAATAAGCACTTCTGTAGGCAATGTTTGATGGGCTTCTAATTTCCCCTCGGCCCTCTCAATTCTGCGTGGACTGCGAGAGATGCTACCAGGCTTCCGCTGCAAAAAACAACCTGGAGCAGCTCCCTTCCCTGCAAGGACCATCGTCCAGGAGGCAGGAGCCAACACAACACAAATAACAAAACAGCACGATAAATGGAACGCTTGTACTAGTTACAAGGGGCAACACCTGGATTTCCAGCTCTCACAGACTCAATACCACGTCAGGTGTCAAAGCACATGCTGGAATGACAAAGGAGGAGATCCAAGCATCCCCTTGAAGCCCAACCAGCAAGATAATCAACGCAGTAAGTGGGCAGAGAGCTTTGTGAAAACACGCTAATAAAGCCAGCAGAGATAAGGATGAAATCAGGAGGACGCTACCTGGTCTTCGCAAAGCCCAGTACCTGGGGAAAACTGTAATCTTGGAATGAAAAATGGCAGAATTCAGGTTCCAACATCTTGAAGGCAGTGAGCACCTCAGAAATATAGCTGACAGTTGCTCAGCAACCGTGGCTACAAAAAGATTTTCAAAGTAAGCAGGAGGCTGAGGCCAGCACACAAAGTTTAGCATCACAAGCAGTCAATAATCCCAGGTTTGCTTCTGATAAGAGAAGTAAGAGAGGAATTTCTAATGACTCCCTTCTCCCAGATACTCAAGACACCTTGTGTGGAGCCACACAAGGTTGGTCGATGGAGAGAAGGGACGAGGCATCAACACGTAAGTTAGCTCTGTCTTGCCAAAAGGTCAACATCATTTTGTTTAGGCTGATCCTGCAAACACGCAGCCGTGCAAGAAAAAGATTCACCCTGCCCAGCTTTGGCTCAAATGCCTTCAAGAGTTTTGGGTTTCAAGGCTTTGTAGATGGCAATGATGACTAAAAAGCATCTTTTCAAGAGCAGGAGGCTTCAAAGGAGCTCTTGCCTTGCAGGAGGGCTGCAATGGTTGAGTTGTCAATACCAAAGTATGCAACCAGCTCTGCAACAAGTCTTATCAACACTACTTGAAACCATCAAAACAGCCAATGAGTTTAATGACACTTGGGCAAATAGGATTAAAAAAGAAAAAAGGAGGAAATAGCAAAGCTCAAGTATTTTCCATGGTAAGTGGCTTGATCCTCAGCAGAGGGGAAAAATTAATAACCTCTTGTTGGAGGGGGAGATGGTGAACTGTGCCACATGCTAGTCCCAGGGTGGACTAAACATTGAAATGTTGGTTTAATTTTCCTTCCAACACGGTGACAAAATTGCTTAACAGAAAATTATTGCCTTCAGAGGGCTGGTGGTGATGGCTGATTGAGCTGATGATGCGGAAATCGCACCTCAGACAAGGATTTTTTTTAAAAAAGCAGAAAGGGTAAGAAGAAAAAGCTTTTTCTCCCTTCTCACTTGTTTCTCTTCCCCCTGCCAAGAATGATTGGCAACAGACCTTCAGCAGACCACAGCACTAGCGTCTGGGATATTTAACCTTTGTATTTGTCACTTTCGCAGTTGAAAAATGAATCCTAATATTTTGTTAGTCTTTTTCCCCCCCTCCCCTCTGCCAAGAGGCTCTGGGAGGTGGCAGCGAATCGAGTGTCATTTGAACAGTGACATAAAACTTGTGGTGCCAAAAGAACCCATCAGGGCCTCGCAAAGAACGTCACCATAGTCATCCTCACCACCACCTCGGGAGCGGCGGATTTAAAGCCTGGAATGCTGTTTAATTGGCTCCTCGCAGGTTGAGCCTGTGATATGACAGCCCCAATACCCCGAGTGAAAATAAAGGATAGAGATTTGTCAAACGAGGACTTGCAGACGCTAAAAGCAATCTAAGATCCGCCTGACAAGACACTTCATCTCTCGCTCACGCAAGATCTTGCATTCCTTATAGCAAAGGGCCTCACAATGCAAAATGTATTTATATTTCGGTGCTGCTCTCAAAAGCAGGTGTTAGATAATTCAGTAATTAGTATGCACATCTAACTTCATTGCAGCCTCTGTTGATCTCTCAATTATAGTTAGCTGGGTCCTCTGAAGTTTGCAGTAGTTAATTAGAGCATTATTGAACAGGCAGGCTCTGCAGATGAGCTTCCCGAGCCACCGACAGCTCAGTCCCCATGGTCCTTGACCTGCACAGGGGTGGCGAGGGCCAATTCTGACCCTAGAGCTTGTGCATCCCTCCCTGCACCAGCCACATCCAAGCCAGTAAGATGCAAGGTAACCTTAAAAGCTGTGGTTTGCTGCTAGTAAAATTGGAGGAAAAAAAATTGGGGTAATTAAAACCCAACAGAGTTTTGGGTTAAAAGCCCAAACACTAAAAGAAGAAACAAACAAACTCCCATGATTTTCTGTGCAAAACCTATTGCCCATACCAACAACGAGCACGCAGAAAGAGTTTCATGGTGGGACACAATGCAAAAAATGCTCAAAACACAGACAACATAAGCCCGAGCTGCTTTATGAGGCTCTGAACACACCTCAACACCAACAAATTGTAGCCGGCACTTTGAAAAGAGTTGCCGGTAAATAATTGAAGGTGACATGTCACCTCCAACATCTCAAATCTGTTTTTCAGAAACTCATGATAATCACTGAAGTACAGCTTAGCATTTATCCTATAAATATTAGAGAAGGTGTGTGTGCACATCATTTTAAATTCAGAAGGCAAGGCTGTTAGCTGAACTTAAGGGAAATCCCTGTGAAGAACACATGAAGCATGGCGAGGGGCACTATGCAATATGATCAAAAAAACAAGACTCTCTTTTTCTTCTTCAAACACTTCTCTCTGCTTTAACACCAGCTGATGATTTTTACAAGGGCTTCCTGCAGAAGCACTGAGTCTTTGGGGACTTAATAGAAAGTATTGTCCAGGTACAAGGAAAACAAACAGCCTAAAAGGCAACACCTGCGGGAATCTCTGGGAAACGCCAGAAATTTCATTACAGAGGATTAAGGTCTTTGATACTGATGCACAACAGACAGCGAGGATGGTCTGAGAGACATCCCAAAATGCCAAAACCCACAGAGCTTTGAGGCAGCAAAACTCCTGCAAAACCCCTGAAAATAATCCGTGTGAGTTTGATGTGTGTCCCCAGCCAAGCTCTGGGGTTGCTTCCCAAATTATCTGCACGGTCCTGACTCTTATACAGTTGCTTGGAGCACGTCATCTGTGGAGAAGCACCATTATTGCAGAAGAAAGGCCAATGTGGTGCTTTAGGAGCTCCGACACCTGCTATCACAAAAAGAAGTAGGTTTGCAGGTGGCTTTATCGCTGACCTCTATATGGGGGTGAGCTCCACAGCCGCCTCTAAGCCGGGCTTAGGGAGGAAAAAAAGGCACAAACAAAAAGCCGCGTTTTGAAAAATTAAGAAAGCAATTTAGAAGTAGATAATTAGATCTCCTTTTCGTTGCTGCACTGGGAAAATTAAATTACATTTTTATGAAGGTGTAGTGTATCAGCTCTGAGAGCATTGTGGGGAAAGATTATTTTTCTAATATTCTTTTTTCCCTTCCTCCCCCTCCATCCCGATTCCCCGGCTCTCTGCTCCTCGTGCATCCGAGGAAGTGGCACTTGTAGCCTTCAGCTGTGGCAGGCGTTCATCTCCAATAATTGCATTTGCCGCATAAATTGCCAGCGACATGGAGAATAAAATTAGCTTCAAATGAACCCAAATGGCAAATCTGAAATGAGTATCAAATGCAAGGAACTCATTAATCCTCATTTCAGAACAGACAAAGCATCAAGGCTCCAACAGGAGGGTGGGACATCTTTGGAGATGGTGGTGGTGGAGCCAAGTGTTCTTCACCATAGAGGTGCATCAAAATTTAATAGATATACAGATACTAATGGGATATTCATGCTTTCCTGCTTCCCTACACCACCACCAACCTGAATCCCCACGTCCATCCTCCACGTTGGATTTCTGTGCCGCTTTCCCCGACTTCATTTAATGAGGTTTATTGTTTGCGCCGCATAATTTTTCAAAGGCACGTCACCCACTTCGAGATCGCCTTCAGATCTCCAGCTCGGGAAAGGCGGGAGGGTCCTTTGAAGCCGCGTTTATTAATTCAGGAGCTGGTTTCTGCATTTAACAGCACACGTGTTTGAAGCACGCAGAAGCCACCATGGAGACATCTAAGAGGCCTCCCATGATACCGCACGTTAGAAAGAGCGATGATAAAACCGCCAGGCCTGCTGTCCCTTCCCCGCTTTGTAATTCCCCTCCAAATACCAAAAATATAAAAAAAGTCTAGAATATCAAAATACCACTGCCTGGCTCTGATGATGACTTCATAGGACTGGAGACCACATGGAACAAAGGCTCATTTTAATTACCAGCAGTTCAATGGTTCCTAAAGCATTTATTTATTGCAAGAAAAACAACCACAAACAACTCAAAAAACCCTAAGGCAGCTGGGAAACAAACGCTGAGCAGCAAAAGCTTTCAGAGGTCAGAAATTCAGGTACATATCACCATTGCCACTGAATCCAAGCTTATTTTACACATACTGTTGAGCAGCAAGGCAGGATAAAGACAAAATTGTTCTTTTCATTAAAACACTAATTGATTACCTGCATACATGAAGACGCAGCCGTTGCCTCCACAGAGTTCAGCCTCCCACACTAATTATCCCTTGGTCAACCCATCACTTCTGCTCAGCTTGTTCATAGAGATGTCACACCAAGATGTTCAGCCCCAGGAATGAAAGTTTCAGCTTTGGGGAAGGGACACATTGGTCCTTGGGGATAAAAACCTCAGTATTTTCTTTGACTCAATGAAGTTTTACTTGTTTTACTTATTTTACTTAAATATTTTCCTTATACTTTGGCAGCGCAGGTACAGGTTCTGACCCCAAATCCACAGCCACAGTCTCGTACTTGGACCAGCTTTTTGGCCAATCCAGCACCATTAATTACTGCTAATAGTTCCCCACCAACTCTCTCAGCTTTTTCTACCCACAGACCCATTCAGCCTTAGGAAAGACATCAGCAAAGCCTACAGTCGCAACCCACATTCAAAAATCTTCTTTACATTCAAGCAGATAACAAGAGATGCATTAACGAGGTGTCAATGAAGGTGACTAAATTACTGCTACTCATTACCACAGTAAATTTCTCTTTCTCTGTAAAAATGGGTGCTAGCCTTAGCATTGGTGGCTCTCGGTATCAATCATGCATTTATTTTTATACACCTTAGGAATACGCAGCAA
Organism: Nesoenas mayeri; assembly: GCF_963082525.1. Classification (NCBI taxonomy): domain Eukaryota; kingdom Metazoa; phylum Chordata; class Aves; order Columbiformes; family Columbidae; genus Nesoenas; species Nesoenas mayeri. The sequence continues at coordinate 5,292,578 of NC_137572.1, read as the reverse complement.
TTAGCAGAGGTAACACTAATTAGGTTTTACATTGTACTGCAAGGCCTTCTAAACTTAAGTCATAACATACCCAGCTTCTAATGACTGCGAGGTCGTTTTGCTATTCGGCGTAATAGCTTTGATGCTAATGAATGCATTTGCTATGCATGGGAAGAACATCACATGTTTTCCCTGGGTAGTTTTTACCATTTACCAGTGGCCACTTGGTTTAAATTGCTGCCGAGTCTAGAAGGAGCCACCTAAAGACCCAGATTAATTGCCGTACTCGGTAGGTCCCGAGCAAGCGAGACCCCACGACAAACCTGCTCCGAGGGTGGACGGCACGCGTGTTCGAAGGGATTAGCCTTAGATTAGAACGGTGTGAGGCTCCGGGAGGCAGAAAACTTGAATTTCCTTTGTGCTTCCTAATGGAAAAAGCTGGAAGACAACAGGCTTACAGTCAGCTTAGTGCTGTTCCTGTGTCTTTTCCATCGTATATTCCATAATCTCCTTAGAAGGCAGCGCAGCATCGCGCCACGGCAGGAGCCGATGTTTTGTTTCCCTCAGTTTCCCCACCCACCGCCACCAGAGCTGAATAAATCAGAAAAAAGGTGGCATTTAACAAAAGTATATTCATTTAAACAGTAGAAAAGAACATCCACGGCCTTTATAATTAGCTTTTTAATCAATTTCCTGTTCTCTCCTAATTACTATGTCTGCAAAGACAAATTCTACCAGCTATAATTGGTTTACTAAAAGCAACTGGGTTATTCCAAGACTGATATCATCCATATGGGGACTGACGGGAGGTCCAGGCTTGGACCTGTTGATTAAGGAAAACCATGAGTTTCCCTGCAGAGCTGGGGTTCAATGGGACTCCATGATATCTCCTGCTTTAGAGCATCAAACATTCCAGCTGGAATTTTAGCTGGGAAAAAATTTATCCCAGGTTGCAAACTGTGCAACAAAATTCAAGCCAGGACAGACTTTACTTCCAAGGACTTTCCTCAAAGCAAAACTAAAAACAATCTGCATTCCATCTTCATCGAAACTCAATGACAAATGCATCAAATCCGAAGGGAGGGAGAATATAAAGAAGTTTTTGAATTGCTGGCTGGAGGCTGGGTATGGCAGGCAATAAAATCAAAGTGAACAAATACAGCTCATGACATATCTCCTGAACTTAGGTCACTCAAAAAAAAATCCCAAAACCCACCAAAACAACAAAACAAGAAGCCATGCTGTGACTCATTTTACAGACCTCAAGAATCGATGCCCGCAGTAACTAAAGGACTTTAACATCAGCTGAAAATAGCTGCTGCCCTTCAAAGCTGTGCAGCACTTAGTCTTGAAGCTCTGAGCTTTGGTTTGTGCCAGCATGGTCAGATGGATCTCCTAGCCATTGGCCACATGGGTCAAAAAGCCCACGCTCCGCAAAAGCTGGAAGGTCTCCTCGCATCAGTCAACGGGCTTGAACTTGCAACATGAGAAAGCAAAACACACTGAGAAAGAAGAAGGAAGCAATTCTACCCCAACTACAAGATCCCTGAGCCAGAGATTGGTCTTGGTGATTTTTAAAAGCAGATTTCCCCATGCATCTTGATGGAAAAATCAAGAGCAGGTAGATGGCTAAATCCCTCGCACTGCTTGGTGACCCTCAACCTGCGTCTCTGAGCGTGACTTACGCCAAGACTCTGCACGTTGCAAGTGCCAAAATGATCGCGCCAGCAGGATTTTGCAATTCAAAAGAAAAGGTTTTTACAAGCGGCCGACCCGAGGCAGTTCAGAGGTTTCTCTGCCGTCTGCCGCATCAGGGAGAGGGTGCTGCGGTGGATTTGTTGGCTGAGCGAACAGCCTATTCTCATGCTCAGATAATGCAGAAATAAAGTGCATTTGTAACAGACAACAAAAGGATTATCCCCCCATTCATTTCAAAGCACCCTTCATTCCACTCAGGGATTACATTTTCCTTTACTTATCTTGCAAATGGTTTGGGGTTTTTTTTCATAAGATCACATGGTTTATGACAAATACCAAAATGCAGTGGGGACAATGAGAGTGTGTTCTGCAGGAGAGAGATCCCCTTGAGCGGCACACGCCGCCATGCGCCACCTCGGAAGGACCACTCTGCTGGAGAGCAGAGCCCATCAGCTTCGAAACCACTTCAGATTTGGGGGAAGTTTGGTACAAATGCATCTTGGGCTTTTCACAACAACACTTTGCGCTTCTGTTGGGTCCATCTGCCGAGAATGTCGAAGCACTTCTGCAAACACCAGTCCCACCCGCTAGTGAACAGAGTTTAAAATCCTCTTGATTTTTGGGCTTGCTGAAAAGCAATAGAGCTTCTCCACTTTTCTATTATTTTGGAAATGGGTGCACTACAGCAGAATTCAAGTGCTTCCCAAGCAGAGAAACCCAAGAATCTGGCATGACAACCACACATCTCCCTTTCTTCTCTAGTGAAAAAGCAGGAGCGGACATGACTGTACCCCAAGGAAGACCCAACACATGAACCATCAACACCAGCCCAGACACCACCAACAAGAGCTGGTTCCCAAGGATCAGCACCTCCCATCTCATCTTCAGTTTTACAGGCTTGCATGAAACAAGTTTGCTCAGTTTCAGCCCAATAGTTGGGAACACAGGAGCAGGTCAAGGTAGATACAACTCACTCGGCTCAGCCCCTGGTTACAGCCATCCCACCTCTTGCTACCTCGCGCTACTGCAACATTCACAATTTCTCCCTAAAATCAAATAACCTGGGGGTGTAGGGAGCCGGCGGTTTCACACTGTCTGTAGATCAATAATCCTGACAGAGTCGTGATTGATTTGGAGCTGGGGAGGGGACAATTTTCATGGCTTTGAAGAGGCTAAAAAAATATAAAAATAAGTCCCTGCTTACTCTACCTTAGCTTTCCAAGTACAAAAATGGAGGAAAATACAATGCTTGCCATTACGGTGCCACTCAGGCAAGAAATAAAACCTCACCGGTTCTGTCAGTTCCACCCCTCCCAACAGAAAACATTCAGTTATCTCTCCTGTCCTGCTGTTTCTGATAGGGGAAATTACAGCATCATCCAGAGCCGGAGGAGCAACCCTGCTCTTCACTGCTGCTCCCTGATGATTTATTCCCTGTGGTTGCATTCAGTACCCTCAAAAACGCGGGGCTGTATTGCCCTGTCCTGAGAGAGATAACGGCAGCATAGATGTGTAAATAATACTGCCTTCTGCTAGAAAAATGTGGTTTTTTCCTCCCCAATGACGCACGAGCCATTCCTGTTAATAACCAAGGGCAACCAGAGGCAGCACGGTGCACGGAAATAAGGGGAAATAAAGTAGGAAAACGTCATATTGCAGGATCTGTCCCAGCAAGTCCCGACTCCCCAGTATGGTCGATGAAAACCATAACTGGAGGCTGGAGCTGCCACACAATTGGCCCTATTTGCCTCATCGTTGATAAGACATTTTGTGCTCTTCTTTATGTAGCTGTTTGGTCTCCTAGAAGAGCTACGGGTTGGGGTTTTTTTTCCCCTCTTTCTGATGGATTGATTTTTTTTAAAGGTAAAAAAAAGAAATCCAGACAATATGACCACACTACACAAAACAATGCATCTGATGGATAATAATACTTGAGATTTATAGAACGCTTAATGTTTGCTAAGTGCTTTGGAAAAAAGTAAGTTAACCTTCAGAACTGCATTGAAGCAGGTAAGTGTCATTAATACAGCTTTACCGCAGGGAGAAACTGAGTCAAAGGGATTCAAAAAGCATCTGATGCTGCTTTAACCACCAGACTGGATTCTCATGAGGACTTTAAATCAATCTGTACAAGTGGCACAAATTAAAGATTGTACTCCAGATGCCCGGCAACGCTTGTTTAAATTGGGAGAACAAGGTTTAAGTCAGGAGACTGAGGTTTAAGTCTTGCTTATGACCAAAACTGTGAGAAAGCACCCAAAACACCTCAGCACAAGCTCATTTGATTTTCATCATCACCAGGTCTCTAATGTCTAACAAAATAAAAGAAACCAATGCCACAATGTCTGCTGCTGAAAGCTGAGCTTGGGTCATGTTTCTGGCCTAATCAAAGAGTTTCTATATGATTTAATGCAAGGCCAGGCTTATCCTCAAGTGGAGTTAAACCCAAGGCAAGGGAGTTTGCTCAATTTCAAAGCACAGGCACAATACAGGCTTTAAACACACAAAAAAGCAAGTGTTAGTTGCTGAGTGTTAATATCAGGAGGTGCAGATGCTCTCTGCTCTGGTACTATTGATCAAATTCTCATTAACCCAACAACTGTTCCCAACCACCTCTGCACACAAAATACATCCCTGGACAAGCACTCACCTCCACCCTGATTTGTAGCAATGCTAATGAGAACTCTGCAAATGAGGATTTGTCTGTCACATGGAGGTTTCCACCCTGCAGTTGTTGGATAACACAGGGAAAACACAGAATTTTGCTGTCCACCCTCCTGGCTTAGTCGGGGCACATCTGCAGCAAAGCTACAACAGTGTGACATAAACGGCTCGAGGCTTCCTGCTGAAGATAAGCCCAGGACTTGCTAAACCAGGTAAAGTACAGAAGGGGTTGGAAATCATCTCAAGCCCAGCATTGTGGAGCAACAGGAGACATGGCACCAAAATGCAGTTGGATCCCACCTCCCGTTCCTCCAAAGAGTTAAAAAAGTAATTAAACAATGATTTTGCCATAAGTACAGGACTTCAGAAGCCTGCTTTTTCCTTTTTTATTATTTTTCTTTTGGTAAGAGGAGGAAAATAGGAAAAAAAGATATAAGATAATGGCCTTTTTCTCTTCAGAATAAATTAAGCTCAAAGATACAGAATCCCATTACTAATGCCTTTTAGCAAAGCCCAGACATTCTTTTAAAGTCAAACTTTAAAGTATAATGTGCAGTGATCTCGTCAAAATCTTTCCTGTAATGATATTTAAGTGATGACCGAGTATATCAGTGGGTTCAGGAGAAGTATTGATTGCATATCTTCAAGGGAATGAGCCACTGCAGAGCGCTGTGGCAAAGGGAACCCACACTGCTGATATGAAAGATGCCTTTTAAGCCACATACACACCGTTCCTAGTAACTAATTATTCCAGGAGTCATGACAGAAGAAAAGAAAAAGGTAAAGAAGAGAAATCAAGGCAAAGGATCCGCCTCGAGGAGGGGAATGTGGGACACGCGGCTCTGATGTGCGATAGGAAAACTTGCTCTCAACCCTTCCTGAATTTAATATTCTTTTCAAATTCTTCTTCTTTTGAGCAGGAGGAAAGCTGACAAAAGCAAGATCTTAACATCTGCTCAGGGAAAGGAAAAAAAGGTGGTGCTGGGGGGAGGCTTGAGATGGCTCACGTGTCTATCTTTAAAAAAAGCCCACACTTTATGAAGCCCAACAGCCAAGAAATCAGAGCATCACCCTTCCCCGTCCAAGCCCCAAAGAAGAAACGTCACATTTTGCAGTGGAGGCAGCAAAAGGCAGGACCTGGTTCGCCAGGAAGAGATGCCCACCGCTCAGCATCGGCCTCCGAGGGCGCGGGGAATTTATAGCGCTGCCTGCGGCACCGGGGACGGCATCTCCATCTGCTGCAGCCTCAGCAGCTGATCTTGGAGCGTGGAGAAGGAAAAGTCCCTCATGACTTTAAAGGAGAAGGAAAGAGGGAGGAAAATCTCCTCTGTTCTGTTTGGTCCACAGTTGAAATCCTCCTTTTTCCACCCAGCCCCTTGCCCTAGGAGTCTGCTCCTGTGCTCTGCTCAGCTTTATAGATTATCAAAAAGGAATCAGTTGTTAAGACACAAGAGCCAAAAACCACAGGAAACAGACAGCATGAATAGGCAGGCACAGCTGTATACACTGCAGAGCCTTCCCAGCTTCTTATGGATAGAACCTTGACCTGCACATGCATATCTGTCTGCATCCCTCAGCCTTCGAAGATCTGGCCAAAGTCTTTTAGCTATTTCCATATTTTACAAGCAAAATCGTAGCACTGGTTTAGCCCAGTGTTGTGCAATAAATATCAATACACTAGCTGCAAACCTTTGTCCCCTTCGTGCTTCTTCTCTAAAGAAGCTGTTATTCTTATTTTAGGCAGAAGAGGTTAAAGAAAATGCCTGAGCATGCATGGGGAGAAGTGCAATCAACTGTGCTTTTGCAAACAAGTTTGAGCCATTTAGTTGGTACTGCCCTTGCAGAGATCATATGATTCTAACCCATTTCAAAGGTGTTTGCTGATAAACCAGGAGAATAAGGGAACATATGTTTGTTACTCCACCCCAAACACATATCCTGATTTCTTTCCCCAAGTAATTATCCCAAGCATCCTTCAGTCCCCACGGAAAAGGACACAGAGGAAGCACCGAGAGCTGCAGACAAAAGATAACACCTCTTCTCCAGACAGATTAATTACCACCTTGCTGCCTGACAGTCACATACAGAGCCCTCTATTTTATTGTTTTTTATGCTTTTGATTTAAGGAATTACCATTTAAAAGGTACCAAAAGGCTGATGATCATCTACTGTGCATCTAAAGGTGGGGGAGACAAGTCTGTTTGGCAATTAACATCCTCCAAGAACTTCACATTTTTCTGGTTAACAGTACAGAGATGATAGTTACACATTTATTAAGAAGAGGCCACTTATGTTCAGCTTGGCACAAACACCCTGTCTGCGGCAGTGTTTAATTAGAGATTAAAGCCAAGGAACTGGATAATCAGGCCTGCTAATGAATCAGGAAGCTCAGCAAAGCAAAGAGATGGAGATTTCAGCTGCTTGGCTTTATCTATCTGTACTCCTCCTTTATTTTATCCTGCTCCTTCAACCTAAAATCGCAGGTTGGGGCAGAAAGACACCAACACTTCACTCTGCCATACAGTCCAGGTGACAGCAGAGAGCCATCAGTGAATATTCACAATTTGCTCCGAGATCCCAAAAATCAACAAACAACAACAAAATCAGATATTGCATCACTTCCAGGGGGCTCCAGCTTTGAAAGAGATGTTTAATTTCTGTCATGTGCTGCCAGCACTAAAGTATAATATTGAAGGTAATTTTTATTAGTTGGACACTACATTGGGTGCTACATTTCAAGGCTCATTTGGCACAAAATTGAAATGCTTTAAGTCAACATTTAAGGTAAATGTCTGTGTTTTTACGGCCAAAGGTCCCAACTTATTATTATTTGCTTCTGTGCCGTTGGTTAAATTGAGCTTTCATCTATTTACTGCATCATCCTAAACTCTAATCAGACTGATTGCTGGCGGGGATATTATGACGGGGAAAATAGGTCTTTTGCTGAGGCAGTAACAGGGTTACAGACTTTCCTTTGCAAAGTCTTTCATAAATAAGAGGTCATATCTAATAATGTTTGCTTAGAACTTCTTAGCAGAGCTTCCGTGCTCAGATGCTACTGGCTTTTTAGTTTCAGCTTTAAATAACTACACGGGTATATATTTGCTGATAAAAGCAGAAATAATCCCCCTCTCCTAAGCCATCATCTGTTCTATCACTGCAAGTACATAGGGAGATTGGGGTATTGAGGGAATAATGAGATAAGAAAGAAGTCAAAGCTTATTCTAGGAGGCAACATGGAAAAAGTTCATCCCCAGCTACATCTCCACCATGAAAGCACATGCACATGTATCTACAGGTACATGGGACAGCTCCAACCTCGTTGTCTTACCTTCCAGCCTCGTTCTCCAGAGGTAAAACCACTATTACAACCCAAGCTGCTGCACACACATGAAGGCAGGTCCCAAGGGGAATGAATGGGCAATTTGGGGCACTAAGTTTGGATACTACCACTCCCTATTGCAATCAAGCTTGAACGCAGTGACCACACAGATAAATGACTTATCTGCAAGAGGAGGCCAGGTGGGCTTTCTAAACCATCATTCAGCCTCTGAATTCAATCGCGATAAGTAATATGTCCAGCAAATGCCTCTGCAATGGTTACTTCATTCTTGCACAAAACATGGCATATTTTAGAGAATCACTCTGATGTAAACTCAATGGGTATACAGCCAGATAGTCCTACCAAACAAACCACTGAGGATTTAGAAACACACCCACGACAAACTGCAAAGGAAGGAGAGCACAAGGGCCAGCACCCATAGCTTTTGCTATCCAGCAGAACATGCCACTGGACTGACATCTACAAATTACCCTTTGACATCAAGATGTGAGGTGGCGATAACTTGATTTGCAAGAAGCCTCTAAAGCAGCAAGCCACAGGGATGGCAAAGCCCTTTGAAGAAGAGGTCAGGGCCAGAAGCCCAGAGTTGAACCCACGGATTGAGCCAAGACACAAGGCTGGATCCTGGGGAAGGGAGAGAAAGGGGCACTGCAGCAGAGTTTCCCCGACACGAACACATAAATGTCAGTAAGCAGCATGGAGACGAAACAGGCCTGACAGATGGAGCCATCCTGGTTTTTGTTTGTCTCCACAGTTGTCAGTTCAGGTCTCCAGGTCAGAAATCATTTTATCTGTTAAACCATATGCTTTGTAGAACAAAACGCCTGGCAGACTTCAAGGCATATGTATTTTAAGGAGCACAATAACATGCTGAACATCTCTAGACACTTGCTTCCTATGTATTATTACTGTGCTACACAAGAGGCTTTTCTCCTCTTGCCCTGACCGTAGCCTGCAAATCACCGCAAGAAAAGAAACCACTAGTTCACCCTGCTCTAACTTAACCATTTATAAACACTCTGTTCTAAAAATCCAATATATATATATTTTTAACAAGGCAGCAAACCTTGGTCTTTACAATAAAAGCCTTTATGTTAAAGCCAGCCTTTAGGAAATAGCAGAATCAACCTATTAGGTGTCCACTCCAGGATGTCATCCCACCATCCGACCACCAGGCACTTTTGCAGTTGATGGTGGTTTGCCTGCAGCAGAAATCTCAGTTTGACCCAAAAATGGTATAACTTCACCTAAACGCCAAGCCAGAAGAGCTTTTTCCTCTTCGGGAACAATTCTCTGTCTTTGCATTTGCCTGCAGAACATTTTTTCCAGAAACACCACTAAACAGGCCAAATTTCCTGCTTAGCACAACTGCATTGAACACACTGGGCTGAGACAAGAAAACACCTCACACCCTTTTTATTTTGCTTCATACAAACCCTGTGCTCTATACAACCCCTTGGTTTAGTTTATTTTAGGCTGCAAGGGCTAAGCCAGCCACTGTTTTCTGTCACAGCCGTCCAACAGAGTCCATTTCCCCTCTCCTAAACACAAATAAAAGTAAGTGATGGACAGTCTATCAAACCGATTAAGCCAGACACAGAAAATAAACCACAAAAAGCAGCATCCCCAGCAGTCGGGTTCACGGCCATCGACTTGAACGCTCGGAATAAATGTCCAGGAGGAATCTCTAAGCACTAACTCACTGCCACGCTTCAGGGCCAGAGGTTCAACACACACACGGGATTTGGGGCAGTTTAACAGATGCTGCTGAAGGTCGGTTTGAAGTCACATTAAACCCTCTTTATTTTCCTTCAGCCAATAAGGCAAAGTCTTTAATCCCGGCTTCTGGACAACCTAATTAAGCAGCAAGCAGAGATGGGTGGATTCTTATCCTACAAATTGAGCTGCTCACCCCATGCAGCCCAAAAGTTATTCCACCCCCCCCCTTTTTTTTTTGGTCTCAGAGCAACACCCAAAGTTATTTAAACTGGACACCGGGGACATTCATCATCTGATGTCCATGTCCCTGCCCGAAGCCTTGGGGATAGAAAGCTGCAGAGGCAGGTTTTTGATAGAAATAATCAATTTTCCTCCTATTTTCTGCTGAAAAAATGTGCTTTGACTGAAAAGCAGAGTTTCCACTAAAAAAAAGGTGCCTTTTTTTTTTTTCTCCACCAAAAAAAGAATCATCAAGATGAAAACAGTGACAAGTTGGACTTGGTTTTGTCAAAGAGGCAGCAAAATCCTGAACTGTTTAGCCAGGGAGTGAGATATTTTGATAAACTGCTCCGTTTTATCCTCAACACTCCTAAAGGCTTCACCTCCTCTCCACTGCCTGAGACATCTGCACAATATTGTGCTTATGTACTTGAAAATGCAGGCAAGAAAAGGCTCAGAACAGGGTATTGAATATCACACACACACAAAAAGCTCCAGGATGGTTCAGCCTGGGGGGAGCAAAACATCTCTCTGGGCTGATTTGTGAGCAAGCGAACTGCAAAGAAAAGGGGATTTTCTGGAGGCCAGCACAAAGTCTGACCCAAAAATAAAGACACTAAAACCACATAACACTGCCTTTGTGCAATACAAGAAGTACAGAAGATGTGCAGCTCCAAAACCACACACACATGCCCTGAGAATGTCAACATTTGGGGGTTTGGCCAAAATATTTCAGTGCCTCACTGTTATTTAAACATGCAAACTTCCATAGAGAAGAAAAAGAAACAATTTGATCCCAAATAAGCTTAATTTTTAGGGAGGAAGGATGGTCTTGCGGTTAAACACTGAGGCTGCTCTGAACTCAAGTCCTACCTGAATTACAGATTATTTTCCATCATTAAAAAGTGATAATGCCACCTTATATCAAGGGAATGTAAAGATATTTGCAAGGTCTAGCACAGTGATAAAGGCATCAGGACCCTGATAGAAACTTCCACACGGAGATTTTGAATTTGCTTCAGCCTGAAATTCAAAGCACTGCTACCCCAAAGTGGTTTTTGCATAGAGCTCAGGTCTGTGAGGGAGGTTGTAATTAAACAAAGGTAGAGATGGCTTGAAGTCATTTTGCAAAGCTGAACCACATTCAGAGAATATCTTCAGGTCATGAAATGGAAACATTATCAACCATCAGCATTTTTACTTTTTATAGCAAGGGTAAATAGAAGTCCACAATTTGAGTTACTTCAGGATGGAAGACGTAATCATTTTGTTTGCAGTATACTCACAACAGGTCAAACCGCCTAAATTTAATATCCTACCAAAATATATCCCTCACCTCTCTTGGAGCCTCAACCACCTACCAAAACAGAAGGCTGTAATTTCAAATCCCTATATTTTACCTCAAAAAATAAGAGTCTATCACTAACACTTAGTGCTCCAGGAAAAAAAATCAAACTACAGCAGGATACAGACCATCAACAGTCCCACTTTGCTTTTGCAGCCATGCACAGAATCTCCCTTTTTCTGCAAGAAAACCGGGGTTGATGTTTTCACGTCTCATTCACCCTATTAAGCCATCAATCAACAAGCCAATAATTGGCAAACATCCTTCAACTTTCAACTTTGGCTTCCCTGGAACAAACAGTTTCACCAGCAGCTACTTCAAAATCTGTTGGGCAACGACTTCACTGTTTCACATGCTTATCACTGTCAGTAAGCTGCTTCTAAAGCATTTCTGTTGTGCCTTGAATTCGGTTTCTTCAAATTGGTCTCTCAAGTATTGCATGTACGAGTTCAAAGACTCGAGATGTTAACAGCAACAACACATCTCGGCATCTTTCTGTACAGTCCTGAGAATTTCATTCAAAGGAATAGAAACTCTATTTTTTAACAAGTTTGCCTTTTCTACTGACACGAAGCTTTACGCTTTGTGGCTCTTGGCTGATTCTTGATCGTCGGTCAAAGAATCAAAGCCCGGTTCAGGGACTTCCAAGCCCTCACGCCGTTGACCACCAAGCATCACAGAGTGAGTGGATAAATAGGATAAACTCCACCGATAGTCTCCTGTTTCCTCTTGTACTCTTTGTGCGATGACTCAGGCTGGCTAAATAGCCCCAAAGTTACTAGGAAATGTTCATTTTGCAGTGATCTGACCGTCTCCTCAGAGCAACAAGACCTCTCCGTGCCAAAATTTAACAACTGCAATAATTCTCCTTAACACCTCCTGCCAGCATTATTGTTCATCGCTGAATTGCTTCATTAATTCCAAGTCAATACAACCAGCTTCCTTTTGTCAATCTCTCTATATTAACATATAATTTCAATGTTTGGGACCATTTTCAGGCTTGGAAACGAGATTAGCTTCCAGTGATTAAAATAAGTTCTCCAGACTGGGTAAAATAACCAGCTCACAAAAGCTAGATTGATCTTTGCAATGGTAAATATTACAACCGTTCCCAAATTATAAGTTTACCATTACACCACTCAATTTCTGAAAGCTGTTTGCTTTCAATAAGTTAGGGGTTTTTTTGTTTTCTCACCAAATAAACATAGGCAGACTTCATAAAAATTGCAGCCCTGTTTCCAGAGGGCTGAAAAGCCTTTACTGTGCCGGTAGCAATGCAACTTGCTGCTAATGGGATGTCAAAACCGACTACGATGAAGGACATGAAGTGCACAGCGGTTGAGAAAACCTCGCAATGCTCGCTGTTAACACCCCCTCATCACTTGCTGTTGCAACTGCACATGGCATCGTCAATCGCAATAAATGAATTAGGCTTGTCAGATGGGATATTTTAATTTACTTTTCCTGCGATAGGATTGGTAAGTGACACTCGCGACAGAGCAAACTCCAACAACAAAGGATTGATTTGGCTGTGGTAGGATTGATGATCTTACCCTTCCTTCAGGGTGCCCAGTGCTGGTTCTTCTGCCTACAGGCAACAAAACACAAGTGACCTGCTGTCCACTGAAGATTTGGCAGGTGGGACGGTGACACTGGACTCAAGGCTGCTTCCCACATGAAGGTTCAACTTCAAACTGACCTGCTGATCACCACTTGCCAGGCAATTAAACGAAGAACAGACAGTCCATGGTGTTTTGGTAGTTATACACTTTAATTTTGGCAGCAGCGTGCACCCAGGGTGAAGAGATTTTTAATTATTGAGTCCTCCTTTGAGTGTTCTCAGTTCAACGTTGCCTGAAGGGGCTTCAGAGTATCATGAGCCCAAGCTGTTGAGGTGACTTCATCTCTAGGACCTCACTGATCAACAGCATCAACATGGGGAGGCATGAAAACATCCAGGTCTGCAAAGGGGGAGCTGGACTAGGGACTAAAACCAGGACTTTCGTCGAGGTGCAGGAGAAATAGAACACACAGTTCCAAAACCGGCACGTTTGTCTCAGGAATAACTGAAAAGCAGAGGAATCAACCGCTGGGAAACCAAAAGTCAGAAGCTTTTTTGGAGAGCTAAGGAAACTGGTAGTAAAATGGAGATCAAAGCAGTACAACTGACAGAGCTGCTAAGGCTCATTATGTCTGGAGTGAAATCGATGCCACTGAGCTTACAGGGAGCTTTGCTGGGATCTCTTCAAGTTCTACCCAAAGCCTGAGCTCTGTAGGTCAGGTGAGCCTGGTCCTCTCAGCTGTCCTTTAAAAGTTTTTCATTTTCATGACTAAGAGCTTGGAAATGTGGTCAAATCCCTTCCAAAAAAACGTTGGGAGAAAGACTAAGAGCACCCTCAGCCTAGGCTAAGAGAAGTACTGCATGTAAAGCTCAGCTTTAGCGTGGCTTTGTGCAAAGAGGAAACAGCTCTTGCTCCATCCCTCGAGACGTGTTTATCTACATGAATTCAGCATCTTAGGGCTCAAGTCCTTGGCAGTTTCAGGCACAATCTATTTCTCCTTTTGTTTATAAACAAAAAGAGCATCAAAAGCACAAATCGATAAAATCATAGGGTTTGCTCCCCGTGGAGCTCCAACAGCAGCAGCATTTCTTCCCATCCAAATCAACAGCTATTTTTCAGCATCCAAGATAAAACGACAGTGGCATGAGAGATGGAGATTGCTCCAAAAAACCACCCCAAGAAGCTGCGACCACCAAGGCTGAATTGAGATTCCCCTTGGTGCAGACACATCCATGAGTCTCCGTCTTTCGCCTGCCCGAGGCTGTTACAGCTCCGAGTCTCTTCGCTTTCATGTTGGAATGAAAATATCATGATGTACAAATTATTACTTTGTAATTAATTATGCAGAATAACTAAAGCAAACATGACTTCAGCATCATGACAGCTTTGAAATTTACCACTTTGTAAATTAATAAGTAATGAACACGGGCTTGCTGGGTGTGGGTTTGAAATAAGAGAAGGTTACCTAAACAAAAAAGGATTAAGCTAATTCAGCTACAACGGAGTGAGAAGCAGCCTTAATTTTTTTGTTGGCAAGGAAGAGGGAGGAAAAGGTACCTTTTGTCTTTTCCTCTTTTCAAGTGGAAATACTGGCGGGGATGAGATAATCCCACTCCACACAGCTCTTCTTAACCAAGGTTGACTCACACTTCCCCAGACTTGGCAAGAGCCTCCAGTCAAAGCTGCGCAGAGAAGTACAGACAAGGTAATATCTGTCAACATGATTTATCTAAACCAGATAGCCAAAAAATTCTGGTGTTGACCCTCAAAACCTCCAAGAGTTATCTATTCCTCAGAAACCTCCAAGCAGCATGCCCTGCTATCCATGGGCCCAACAACAAGCATAAACACTGTTATTCTCAGCTCTAAAGTCTCTTTAGACCCTTGATTCCTTCCCAACAAAGCTGTTGGAGACCATGAGAGTGTCATCACACAACTGCCAGATTTTGGCATTATGGTTCTGCAACACATGGACCATATTTTCTCCTCTCTCTCCTCATCCCACCCACCTGCAGCCTTTTGAGTGTCATTTAAATCACTCCCACTAAACCAGCAGGGCTGTGCCTGAACAGCAAAGCCTGGAACTACAACTGAGAGACAACCTTGGCAGTTCCGGGCAACAGTAATTAGAGTAATTAGTGACATATCCCTAGATGTCAGCCTGCTAGCCAAGGACCTACAGGACACCTGTGGTGCAGGATGCCCTGAGTTAATGACCATCAGCTCTGGTGCGTGTTTTTTTTCCCCAGCTCTTGCTGCAGCAATAAATCATCCTGCATGTGCAAGAGGATGCCAGCAAACAACTAGGACATGGTCCCACAAAAAGCAAACCCCCGCTTGGCTCCATCTGCCAAGCTGCTGTGATTCAGTAGCACTTTTGCACTGGACAGCATCAATATAACAAACATCCCAAGCCTGCATTGATGCCAGATCACACTTTTATAAGGGACAAGACATGCTACATCGATGTGCTTCCCCAACACAGCAGAATTGCTGCCAACCCCAAAAAAACATAAACCTGTCCACAGCAATGGGAATTAACATCAGTTTTGCTCCCAGAGACAGCACAGCCATCTCTCCTTGGCACAGGGACATGTTTCCAGTAGCCGTGAAAGGTTTAGAAGAGGCCCCTCTGCAGAACATTTCTCCAATTTTGTGTGTCACACACCACAAAGTCAGCTAACTTTGGGAGGACAAAGCGGGAGAAAACATTAAGAAAAATCACACCCAAGAAACCTACATATAATGTAAAAAGCCAGTATTTTCTAATAGCCAGTTCTCTTGGCTGTACGATCTCAGTCACTGACAAGGTGCTAAAGAGATGGCAGGTGGCACCTCAGCACATTCCACATGCCAATGGGTTTCAGTGCAAACACAGTGGAGCTTTTCCTCCTCCCAAAAGACCTCTAATTTCCTTCAGAAGAAACACCGTGGAATATATATATATATACATATACACACACACATATATATATATAAAATCAGCTCATCACTGAGCACTGCTGCATCAGCCTATGGTTTGCTTGGTGCAAAGTCTGGATTTCCAGAAGTGGACATTTCTCCAAGGAAACCACATCATTGCCCACTAAAAAAGGACCATCGCCAACAACCATATCATCATTATCCAGGTGGGGAAAGTCATCAGGGCAGCTGCAGAGATGGGCAGAGCTCGGGCAGGCAGGTTGCCCAGAGATGATGAAGTGTTGGGACAGGCGGCTGCAGCAGATCACTGGGATTTAAGGATTATGGGGAGCGGATTGTCAGATTCGAGGAGGGATCAGTGTGAAGGCTGAGCGGCAGAGCAGATGTCAGCGATTTCTCCCCACTCCGACGCTCTCCCCTACAAGCATTATCCCCTCTCAGCATCACAGATCTCCCATCATCCCTTTTTATTTTTCTCTCTACAGGAGCCAGCTGCTTTCCCCAAATTCACAGGCAAAAAGATCCAGTTAATGTGAAAGATTAAAGGTGCCTATCTGGCTGCCTTCCCCTGTTTCTTTTGCTCTTCCTGCCTGACACAAGCTCCCTCCATCACTCTAAGTCACATCCTTACCCTTGCAGTGCAAATCTCTTGCTTGCACAGTCATCCTGCTCTTTGCCCAGGGAACAGCGGGTCCTTAATATGGAAATATGGATAAAGAGGTGAAAGAGGTGCCTCTTCTCATGCTCTTAACCTTTCACACCCAAAAAAGCTTTAAGTTCTTTGTGGCCACCCATCCTCCTGCTCCTGGAGCACCCCATGGTCTCGGTGACCTGCAGAAGACACGCTGGGATCCACAATGCCAGACTTGATTGTATTTAAAAGCAGATCCATGGCCAATTCACTCCCCGCAACATCGGCAGCAGATAATGAGTCCCCAAGGCCTCTTTTCTAAGAGGCTCCCACAGTTTCGTACAAAAAGCCCCCACAACAGCAGCTTTGGTGGCCTGACCTCTCTCCCTCCTTGCTGAGCAAGCTGGTGCAAACACGGTTAATGAGCAACAGGGCTGAAATAATTTCTGTTGCAACTAGAGGAAACGATGCATTCCTCTCTAGAGCAGGTAGCCCCAAGATTGAGAAAAGAAAAAACTCAGAATATGAGGAAACAGCACCAAAATCCCCCAATTCCAGCAATGTGAAAAACAGCTACTGGGTAACCTGTTAGCACAGGATGGTCCTTGCAAAACGGGAAAAGCAGGAAAAAATAAATAACTCCACCCCTGCGCTGCTTATAGGGTGGACGAGATTTAATAGACAGAGGGTACGGAGTGTTATCAGCACAACCGCGCTCAGCGGCGCAGGGGAGGGCACGGCGCATTAGCTGGCGCTGACCCGCAGGGCCCGTGCTGGGGATTTTTCTCCACCGCGCTGACATGACATCGTTTAGATGCTGCGCACATCTCGCCTGCATGGAAACATGCTGGCGCTTGGGAGGCTTCTGAACACAGAGAAAGAGCACAGGGGAAAGAAAAAGAGAGACGTCTGGGTCAAAACGTTTCTCTAATAGTTACAAATGTAATTCTACGGTCTGGAAGGAAGGGTGGGAGAAGAGTTTCCCCCCCCCCCTCTATTTCCTTTTAAAAAAAACAATCTAAAAACAAATTACTGCCTGGTCTGCTTTGCTTTGTTTTTTAACATTCTGGTTTTGCTGAGGCTCTCTCTTCCCCTCCCACCTCCATCAATGCATACAGGAGCCAGGGAAGCTCTAACCAAAACTGTTTGTGGATTATTTGTTTAGCTTGGGTAAGAGATTCCTGGGCTTCCCTAAGAAGGAACAAATTAACATCAGATCTCTCAGCTTGTGGGGGATCCCTTAGTGCACACATGGCATCCCGCTTCCAAAAAACCACACATGCATCTGCTTTTTCTCCCCCCAGGTACCCAAACATCACACAGAGTCACTGTACACTCCTCTATCTGGGATTTCTGCTCCAGCCCAACTTTAGAAGCTACATGATGTGGCAGGGAGCTAAGGAGAGAAATCCACTTCAGCCCAGGTCACAGTGGGTCAAAGTAATAAAGAAATACATGTCTGAGAAGCCACCGATTGGATATTGAATTGATCTTCCATGCTGGGTCCAAATGCCCAGGAAAGCCGGGGTAGGCGGCCAAATGCCTGCAGGTTGATATGGGGAGAAGCGCTCACATCAGCCCTCGGCACTCACAGTTGTTTTCTTTCCCATTTAATTCCTCATAACTCATTTCCAAGACACTCTGCCCAACCCCTTTCCCCATGCTTTTCCTCTTAGATAAAAACAATATGTGGCTTTTTTTTCTTAATTCCAGTGGGGTTCCAGCTAATAAAGAGATTTATAATTAAGCCAGTAGATTTCTTTCTGCTATGCTGTCCTGGATTATGAGAAAGTATATTTATATGCAATTATAAAATGAACAGTATTTCTTACCCAAGTGAAGCTTTAAAAGTCATTACGAATCCATTAACTCAGCAGACCTTACAAAAGGCCTTCTCTGCTCTGGATTTATTTTAATTTAAAGCAGATAGGAAACTTTTTCCCCTCCCAACTTTTTTAAAAACCAGCTTTTCTGCAGCAGAAATGTGCAAAAATGAAAAAAAATGCATTAAATTTAGTCTTAAGGGGCTGAACTCTTGGCAGACGCAGCTCCATGGGGCTCAATGCCGCTTTGACTCCTTCCAGATTCTCTGCCCTGTATTCGATTGCACTGTGACCCCAGACTTGCCACCTTCTGCTAAAACCTGGGAAACACACAACGTTGAGTCCTCCTCGACCGACCCTTCATTTGCTTAAATGCTGCCTCAGCATCCTTGCCCTGCATCTTTTTGCAGCTCCTCTCCATGGTATTAAAACAAGAGCAAAGAGGTTTTTCCTTCTTCCCCATAAGGTCCTCAGTGCTCACAGCTCTCAAAACACCCCAACCTGCACCATCCATAGCACTGCTTGACAAGAAGAGACTGTCTTTGGGATTTTAAACAACAAGCCATCAGGCAGAAGAACGGCAGACGCCTGGCAAAATATGCTCCGGTCTCAGCCATCTTTCACCATTTCTTATCTCCACACGGGATGAGGATGGCTCATTTTACTCGCCTTAAGAGCAAATCCATCTTCAAGTCACAAGAAGAAGCTCAGTTACAATGGCCTTTTCATTAACGTGGTGGCAATAAAGCACAGCAGCATCCCCTGGCTGTCGCATTAGAAGGATCTGGGAAGAATATTAAAAGGGAATTTGCCAGCAAGCGGTACAGCGCTCCCCCAGCACCAGGCTCCACATGGAGGTGGCCACCAGTTCCTCATGTGCCACCAACTTCTCCCAACTACTACTCAGTTCAATGGATATTTTTTTCTTTGAGAATTCAAACAAATGTTCATCAGGAAATACCCTGAAAGACCCTCAAGCTATCCAGAGGGCATAAATCTTCACAGATGAGGCCAACACTCCCCTTGGACATCACAACGATGGGGCTGCACAAGATCTGGGCACTTCATCGGGTACCTCCAGCATCCCCATCCCTGCTACCGGCTCCAATCACAACGGGGCCCTGAGTGTTTTCAGTCCTCAGACAAATTAAATCTCCCTGACAGTCTCGATCTGCCTCTAGTTCTCCGTGACGCTTTCACTTCCAGTTGGCTCCATCGGCGACAAACCTGCTCTGACACCTTCGCTGTTTCTCAGTCTCATTTTCCCCCATGCGATCTGCTTCTCCCTGTCTCCTTGTCATGCACTATGTGATTTTTTGCGCTGACAAACCCATTTTGATCTCCTCCTGCCTTCACTCCCCCCTCCCAACGATTCTCCGTCTCCACAATTCTTTCAGATACTACATGACTGCTTTATTAAATAAGAATAAAAAAAATAACCAGGGCCAGAGAGTTCTCTGCAAACCAACTGCTGTGGATTTAATTTGGGGAACATAATCACAGTTAGTTTCATTAGCCTTTCCCCTTTGCCCCATAACACTTGTTTTTTAAGTGTGTTTTTTTTTCCAATTCAGCTTGAGGAAAATTCACCATGTGTTTTGCACCATGAGGAACAGGACCCTGGGCCCATTTTAATCCCCGTTTGCAATCTGCAGAAGCTTTGGCTGAGGGTGAAAGGTTCCGTGTTTCATTACGATGCCTCACAGGGACCTCTGCTAACCTGCACTGTCTTCACACAGCACAGCAGCTGCACTTAAATACAAAAAATACACTTAGATGTATTACTAGCTCTAGTAGCTATTCACCTGCATTCACTGCAAGGAATAACAATAAGTCCATAATGAACTTTAAAGAGCATCTGTGCTTACAGGTTGCTCATCGCACCCCAAAAACAGCTCCTAGGTCTGGTTTGCTCCCCTCCTTGAGGCATTTCCAGACACGCCAAATAACAATCCATAGGAGAAAAAATTTTGCACCTATTTCTTGGGGTTTTTTCCCCTCCTCCTTTAGCTCTCTGAGCACTTCAAAGGGCATCAATGTGCCCGTGCTGCAAAAGGCAAAGGCCAGTGGAAAAACACAGGACCCAGGCAGGTAGGTGGCCAACCAGACCTCACTGCTTCCAATCAATGTGTCTTTGCTCTTAACGCCCACCCGAGGAAATTTTGTTCCATTCTACATATGTCTCTGCCTACAGAAGCTACAACCTTCCTCTGATAAAAAATACACCACATGCTCAGAGCACAGGTTCATCTTTAACAAAACAACCCACCTTTTTATACATTTACTTCATTGTACTGAAGTCAACATATTCAGAGACGACTTAAGCCACCTGTTAAACAAGAGTAACCAGCATCACTGTGACTATAAATCCATTTGTGAGATACTAGTGATGCAGGCGCAGGGCTCCTGTAACACTCTCCCAACAAAACACAAGCACAGCCTGTTTAAAATAAGAGCGGGAGGTCAAGTAGCTAAAAAGCTCTAAATTTGACCCTTCCTATCCCATTCATGGGATTTCAAAAGAGAACGCCAGCTTGGAAATTATGCTATTAGCAACAGCTACAGGCTGTTAGCCCTGGAGAAACATCAGCTTTCTCTTGCCACGCCACCGGATTTGTCAAGGAGTGGAGACCAATCCCTCCTGCTGCTGTTGTGGTTTATTAAATGGGTTCAATCACAATGTGCAAGAAAGAAAAAAAGAGGGCAAAACCTGAAAGAAAACCCCAAAACTGGAGGTTTTGGGCACTGAGTTGCCAAACCAACCAGAGCCTCTCCTTCAACGCCCCAACAGCTGCATCACTTCTTCATCTTGGTGGTCTAGCTCTTTTCAAGCTTATGTGTGCACAGTTCAAGCCTCTTGCTTTAAAACCTGGTTTTAAAACATGGTTAGCACTCAGGTGGATGCTTCCAGAGGAGATTTAGAAGTCTCAGTTGTGTTTCCTAAGCACTCGCCTCCTGCACCCTGCGAGATTTGCTCCCATAGATTTTCCCAGCAAGAACACAGGTGGCAGAAAAAGCACATCTTTAAATTTTCCCCCAGCTGTCTCCCGGCCAGACAATCCCGTTAAGCAAAGCACAGGGACCTGAAGCTGTGTAAAAGCAACAAGGTGAATCTCCTTAGCACGGGAGCCTGAGAGATGAGTGCAAAAGGCTGGATTTAACTCCAGTGGAACACAGCGCAGCACCGGAGGGGGAATTGCAGCCCCATTTTTGCAACCCATTGCACATAACTAGTTGATCTCCCATCTATCAAGATATTTCATTTAGACTTTCCAAATGGAGATACTTAATTTATATATAATATAGTAAAATAAGATATATGAAGCAACACGCTCAGGGTCACCCAAGGAATTAATTGCAGAGTAAGTAAATCTAAATCCAACCACAAAGCATGCTCAGCCCCAAAGCCACTAGTTATAGGATCTGTCATTTATCAGCATCTATCAAATCAGGCAGACTACAATAAACTCATGCTTGTGGAGCATGTTTTTAAATGGCAGTGGAGGAAATGCAGTATTCGAGTTCCTAAGAGCATCTCAGAGAAAAATACCCACGTAATAAAACAAACTATTTTAAAAAGCGCTTCATCCAGTATTTATCCACCACTCAACAGTCTCCCTAAATCTAAGCACAACATGGTAGTAATGGGGAACTTAGACACATAATTTAAAATGTTACTGAAATTTCTTACATGCAGAAGATCAGCTGCTGAGATCAAAGGCTGACGCATCCAATGACTCTGTCTGCGACAAAAGAGAGAGATCTCTAACAGTGAATTACAGTGTTAAACAAATTGAGCTCGCCTCCCCTAAGAATGCTTCCCTTCATACTTCAGAGTACAAAGTTTGTTCTATGTAGGGTACTTGCAGAAATAATGTGCTGTCTGCAGAGTGACTCATGTGGGGAAATACCACTGTGCTGAGAGACAAGGAGGAGAAATACACTGAGAAAAAAACAGCCACCAGAACAGAAATTAGGGAGACACTGTAAAATTTTGGTAATCATAGCCAGGTACAAGAGAAAACCATATACGCTGCCTTTGCCCAGCCTCTATAAAAGCATCACCCAGCCAAAAGCAAATATCTGCCCTTACATCTAAAGGCAGATCACCACATCCCTCATGGAACACAAGTGAAAAAAGTCAAGAAAATAAAGCACAGGAGGCTACTACAGCATTTGGATGCTGGTTGAAATGCCCCGTCTTTAGAGATGCTGCAATCCGACCACTCGAGAGAACACGATAACATTAACCAATTTTACAAGTGATGGACATGGAGAGGAGGTTCCCAGCCCTTCCACAAAGAGCACAGGGTGAATCCTCACTGGCTGGAGACTCCCAGCCTCCAGCTATTTGTAAATAAATAAAAATAACCTCTCTTAGCACACAGAGTGAGGAGGGATGTGCAGGAGCAGCCTCTACAACACAGTTGTTGCCTTCCCTGGTTCACTAATGACTTGCTTTACCTGAATTCTGATGCTCCGCTCCCTTCCAGATGGTGTTCCTCTTGGCACTTTCTCGCCAAGTCTGTTTAAACAAGAGAAGCCGTGTTTTTTGTTGCAGGCTGCACGTAGTTTGGGAATTGCCTGGTTTTCTTCCCCTCCTTCCCCTCCCAGCTCCAAGTGTTTCATTTGTTTGGTGTTTCTGAACCATGGGCATATTTGCATTAACAACACAATGATTTCTTTGCTGTTTTTTTTTCCCCCCCCACCGGTTTCCTGCCCTGAATATCAAATACACATACGCATCTTACGCTTGCCACCTATGTGGATGCTTCAATTCTTCCTATCAATGGGAGCAGGGCAGGCTTGGTTTCATTTGTTTTCTTTACAACATCACAAAGCAATTCAGAGGTGTTCTCTGCAGGCAAAAAATACCTTCAAAGCGTGATAGCAAACCAGCAAAACAGAGCTGCCTTGTCTTTTTAAGGAGAGTCCAATGAAAATAGGAGAGAGCAGGGGGAATCCTGCACCTGGGCAAACAGCAGCAGGTGACAGATGGAGACAGACTCAGCCAAGAAGGTAAAAATGAAGGTAAAAAGCTTAAAAATGCTCACAAGGTTTACTTTTCCACCTTCACCTGGTATTGTTGGAAGCTGAGCTTTACTCACAGGGTTGTGGGAGGACAGCTGGGGAGAAAAGGCTCCCAAAAAAATCTCCTGGCTTGCCAAAAGGTGGAGAAGGAACAACAAGATCTGTTCTGCTGGTCTCAGACCTAAACATCCCCAAACTTGAGGCAAGGCAGGGTCACAGGCTGCCCTGCGCTATGAAACAGAGACGATGCTCAGGTCCTCCCCATCCCCACCACTGGTTTACGCTTTGTTTGCTACTGGAAATTGCTCTGGTTTTCCCTCCGTGTCTCAGTGTCCCTCATCCCCATGTCTCTGTCACTTCACGTCCCCCGGCCCATCCATCCCCCTCCTATAGCTGTATCTTTCTCTTCAGGTTAGCGTCGCTAATGTCAGAATCATTCCATCTGACAAAGTCTCTGCTTGTCCGCATCTCCCTTGTCTCCTTGAATCTCCGTCAAGGCCTTTTCCACATGTCTAAGCATTTTAATGACATATGGTGCTGGGACTTGGGGGAGGGAGCATCACTCAGATGGGAGGAGGATAAAAAGCAATACGGTTAGTAATCAGCCAAAACACTTGGGGAAGGTCCTGGAAGAAGACAGGACAGGGAAGGAGGCATCTGGAAAGGATATTCTTGGATAAAGCTGGTCCAATGCACTATTTGGTTCTTCTTCCAACTGTCCCACAGTAGCCCAGAGGAAATTGCACCTTTTGAGGGTTTCTCTCCCCACCCCCCCAGCACCACAGACTTAAGACTTACTTTTCTCAAAGCACAGTCTTAGCAGATTCCAAAGCTTCCAGACAGCTAAGAAGCCCCAGAAGTCCTTTTAAGATGTGGTATTGAGCAAAATCCTAGTGGATTTCTCCTTAAGTAATTGCATCTTGGCTGCTTATAATCCTCCTAGGTTTTAATTCTGCTCTACCTGCTATAAACTAGTGAGAGACATGGCAGGACGCTAGGATGACAACTGCTGTGCTCCATAGCAGCAAATAAAGTCATCTTGTCTTAAAGGTGGTTCAATATGAAAGTCACTAGGGCATCAAAAGACAAAATAAAAAGAAAATGGACCAAATGACTCTAACAGACACCCTGACTGCCTGCCCCAAGACAGAGGTGACAGTAACACCAGGTTTTTAAGATCCTTGCCTCTTTAGGAGCTCTAATCCTACTGCAAGCCAGCTGAACTTCGGCTCTTAAGTGTTCTGGCAAATCCCATCCTTGGCAGATTAATTAGCAAGCCAGCAGAAATCCTTCATCTTGGGTAGAAGGACCAAGAACCTGCACACATGGCTGCACAGTCCTCATGACTTCTGCTGACCTACAACTGCATGGGAAGCAAAATGAAGAGGGGATGGATTACACTTTCTCAGTTTTATTCAGTGACACCACAGCATCTTCTGTTTATTCTCTATCCCTGGCATATTCTTGGGGTTTTGGGAAGCTTCACGAGACTCTCCATCTACAACACAAAACCTCAAATGAAACCAGCACTATTAAGAACCACAGCAATTTACCCCAGTTCCTAAATTAAAGACGAGACCCCAAAGTGACAAGCAAGATTCTCTTGCTGCCCAGGTTCTTAGTTCTTTGTGACACAGTTACATTAAAAGCAAATAAGTCAATAGGAACCGCTAGACAAAACCCTCATTTGTCAGATGCCAAGAGGGAAAGATGAAGGTACGCTCCAGGAATTTATCAAGGAAATCTGTTGAGATGTGCAACTTGTTTTGAGCAAGATGCCGAAGACAAAGCAGTTTCCCACTTGAACCTGTACACAGACCAATGAATTATGAAGGAGAAATAACCGCTCCCTTTAACACTCAGCATTGCCTGGCATCTGATTTACCATATCTGCCAAGGCTGGGAAGCTAAAGGATCATGGCCAATGCTTTCTGTCCTCCACATCTCCAGCAGTCAGGCTGCAAATAGTTGTATCCTGCTGTGTTATAAAGCCCCAGAGCTTCCCAAATATTCTTCTAATACAGCTATCTGCCTGCCCTCCTCTGGGAGGGAGGAGGGAATATTTTCAGAGTTGCAAGCAAAGTTTGTTTGAACTAGGCTTAAATCAACAGCAACAAGAGCAGCACTAAGCCAACCTCAAGCACTTGTGAAAACACTCTGCTTTAAATAGCGACTCTTCAAGCCTTAACGTCATGTAAAGCTCAAGAAGATTTTACGGGCCACTGAGAGCATGGAAAACCTTGGCATCCCATTTGCAACCCGAACAGCTTTGCACTAACAGGACTAAAGCAGCTTTGAAGTGTGGGTGCAGTGGCCTAGGAGCAGGGCTTGGGTCGACAGCATTTCCAACAAGAAGCCCCCGCAACAGCCTCAATTCATACACCTTTCCAGGAAACCAAGCTGAAAATTCACCCCCCACACCAGTGGTCCTTTAGCTGGAACAGAAGCTTGCAGGTTTCCAGATATAAGGCAACTCCTAAACTGGGTGTAGACGTGCTCCTTAAAGCAAATAACTTCTCAGCAGCCCGCCTGGATGCTGTTCATATCTGTCACCAGCACTGTCAGGGTCAAGATGTTGCACTGTGCTGGTCCAGGCAGGCACTTTGCACGCTCAAAATTCATTAAAGTCAAATACTCCTAAGACTTTTACATATGAAAAAGCAGATGAACATGAGACAGAGTGGTTCGACGCAGTACAGGCAGAGGGTGTTTTTTTTAATGAAGGTATATTTACTCAGCAGAGCTGAAGGGCTGCTTCTTCACAGCAGGTTGGGGCTGCTATGCAAATAATAATAAATACTTTGCACTTTTCAAGCATGCTTTACCCGAGAAGAGCTCTGCAAGCACAAACTGCACTAAGCTGCACAAGGAATGAGGAAGAAAACAGGAACAAACACTTCACCCAAGACGGAAACACAGAAGCCTCTTGGGTGGAAAGCAGAGACATTTGATAGCACCAACAGCTTTCCCGACTCCCCCGTGAAAACACTCTGCCATCCCTAACCTCACATTTGTGTGGTTGGCAGCTTTCTAGAAACAGCAGCTCGATATCGATTCGGAAAACAGAGTCATCTGTGGTTCATTACTCCCAACAGATTTCATACGGGATCCTGCCTGATGCTTCAGCTGCTTCTAAGCCAGCTAAGCCTGAAAGATCTGGTGCCGGTATAAAACAGTAAAGCTCCTTATGAAATATCTCGTATAGGACAAAAGCCACCACAGGGACAAGTTCATCCAGCCTAGAGAGATTCCAGCATTATTAACCAGCTTTCCAGGAGGTCTCCTTGGGCTGGAAAACAAGGTGTTGGGGAGCAAAGGGACAGGATGGCCAACGCCACCTGTCTATTCAACAGCTCTAAAACAAACACAGATTAGATGCAGCTGAGAAGCAGCCCAGGCACTACAGGCAAATAGGAGCCCTTGACTCGTGATACAACAAAATTCAGCAACACAAAAGGACTGTTCCCTTCAACTAAATCACTTTTGGTCTCTTCCTCTCCAGAGGGAGAAGTTGGTTTTGAGATACAGGCACCAAAACCAATCCTACAGCTGACTATGGAAGTGGCAACCTGCAGATATAACCCACAGGGAACTGAGATTCGGATCTCAAACAGCAGCAGAGCCCTGAGCTCCTCCTGGAGCCAGCACCACTGTGCTTCTAAGATACCAACTTATTTTGAAATCAATACCAAGATTTATCGATCCAGGAAGGAAATATCGAGTGACAAGAGAGCCTAGCTGATGGCAATCCCAATAGGTAATAACTTTAAATGGAGATGGGGGGAAAAAATTCCCACCTGAATTTTGTTCTGGGGCAAAACTCTGCATATGCTGATTATCACAGCACAGGACTTCTTTGCTCTTATCGCAATATTCACACTGACGATCTCAGATGCCAAAGCCTGGGACAGCACATCACCACTGAGTGAAAAGAGAAACCCTATTAGCTGTTAACACTCATCTGTCTGGCAGACAACAGGCTGCTAATACACACTACCATGAAAATCACAGCGAGAAATTCAACCTGCACAGTCAAGGCCAGACTCAGGCGTGTAACTCAGTGATGGCAGGAGTTCAAGCACTTAAAGCGTCTTTCGAAACCACAGTAGAAATCATGCTGTCCCATCCCTCTTGGAAATGGACTCCACTGAATATTGAGGCTCTGAAAAGACTGAAAAAAAATCCACACCAAAAAACAAACCAGCTCTACTTGACTGGTTGCAGCAAAATCTCATTGGTTGTATAATACAAAAAGGGTTTTAAGTTATCAAAAGGATATTGGGATAGAGGCTGAGGAGAACACACACTTAAAGTTGAGAAGCCAATGCCTTCACTCCAATACTTTGGAAGCAGCAAAATCCCATCATTATCCACATTCACTACTACAGGGAGGCAGCAAAGGTTTCCTGGGTGCTGCAGACCCACACAAAGCACCCAAGCCTGGTGGGACCAAACTGCAGAATTGCCATCCTGTAGCTCTGGGGAGTGAGCAACAGCTTCATAATGCAACAGGTCCGACCTGTGTTGACATGTTTTTAGGATAAACTTTGCTGTCAAAACCCACAAAACAGCTTTAGGAAGACAAACAGCTCTTTGTGGCTGTTTTGAAAAGGTGTGGGCAGCCCAATGTCTTACACAGGTAACCCCAAGGCACTGAAAAGCTGCAGACTGAGGTGGGAAGAGAGGGCTGGAGAGCAGGAGCTTTCCTCGATGTGATGACTGGCGTGTGGGCTAAAGGCTGCCAGCACCCGGGGACGCAACTGGCACAATATGACAGCCCTGCAGGAGGATAATTGGGCTGACAGTGCTGCGCAGACGAGCCGAAGTGTTTACCGGCTTTAATATTTAATTGTGCAAAACGGAGAGAAAGAAGCTGGGAGGAATCAGAGCTGCAGAAGACAGGGATGCACGTGCATGCCGGGTGCTCCAGTGCCTCCGTGCCAAGCTGAGCACCTAAATGAGCCAAAGTACCAGCCTCAGAAGCACTGTTTTGGATGTGCCCCATCATGTTGGCTTCTGCCATGCTCCCTTCTGCTCTCCTCCCTGGTACAAGACAAGTCCCAGCATGGAAACACTCATAAGCAACAAATCACCTGAGAAGGGCTCCCTTCCCCTCTGTAGGACCCCAAAAACCCAGCTTGTAAAGAAGATAGAATGCTGTTCATTTGCAAGACTGTTCTTCTCATTCACTCCTTTGTTAAAGGGGGTGGATGGAAGGATACAAACAAGCAGGTCCCCTCTATCCTAAAAATCCCAGTAGCTGACCCACCGGCCCTGTTGACTCCGCTCAAAGTCATTGACCTGGTTCCCAAACAGGGGCTTTCCACCACTATTTGTCTTCGCAAGAGCACAATCGCTGTCAGACACACTCAAACCTTTCTATTCCTTTTCCAAAAGGATACCAAATCAGCTCCAAATAAGTCACTGAAAAGCCCTACATCCCACTAAGGGAAAAGCCTGAACTATTGTGCAACAAAAGCCACCGTTTATATTATATCTCTGCATATAGCCAACCTCGGCAAGGAAATTAAAAGGAAGGCTGGCTCCATAAATATTGCAGTGTGAGCAACACAGAGGACTTTGCTGGATTATCACCGCTAAAAGGAACTGCAAAGCATCCAACTACACAAATGAAAGATGTTAATAGAGCGGTCCCAGCGGAGAGGAAAGCTGTATATTACATGGAGCTGCTTTCACATCCTGCAAAATGTGCAGATTTAAATAACGCTCCCCTTTTTGCACAGAATAAATCTCAGCATTTCCCACAAAGAAGTGCAGTGCATGTCTACTCCAGTGGGCACAGATGGCTTACAGGAGAGATGGGTGATGGATTGAAGACCTGACATTTGTGTCCCTCACTTGATGCAATGGTACCAAATAGCTCTTCTAGACAAGGCCAGGCTGTGACATGCCTTCATATGTAATCTTGCTACCTGTGGTACTCTTTAAATACAAAAAAATGAAAGAGTTAGGACAGATTTTTCTCCAGAACCTTTTAATTAAGCCATTAGTCTATTTCCTCTTAACCCACACAATGAAAGAAATGAGCGGCCTGTCTTCGCAGGAGCAAATGACTTCCCTAGAGTAATGAAGACGCATTATCATACAGAAAAAATCATTAGTTGCTATGTCCAGGACAACGCGATTGCTCAATTACTCCATCGGAACAGATAGCACCCTTCTCAGTGCCCCAAGCGCAAACCTGAAAGGTGATACATCCAAACGGACATACCCAGAGAAACATCCGTTGTTCAGGAGAAGACCTGGACCAGTAGGGACGTCCCACCTGAATTATTTTGCAAGCCTTTGCTCACTTCACCTTTAAGGCATTTAATATGTTTTTGATGTAACCGTTGATGGAATATGATCAACAGCATCCAGGAGACCTCTCAATGAGAAAAGACCACTGTCAGCTTGGGTTTGGTTCCCCTTCTTCCCCCAGGAGCTCTAGGATAGCTGCAAAATACTATTTTCACCCACAACCTATGTGATCAGGATGATCCGACTCACAATTTCCCCTCTTCATCGCCCCCAGGATGATTAAGAGTAAGATTTAGTCACCTAACTACAGTCCCATTATTCCTTCAAATCCATAGTTTCAGTTCTTCTCTCACCTACTGAGATACCCATTAGAAAAATGACTCATTAGCTCTTCCCCCTGTGTCTTCGGCACAGTATTTCCAACATGCAGATATGGGTCAAGTGACACTATTCATGAACTCCCATCAAACCCATTCAGCTGTTCGGACTGAAATGGGGGAGTGGGTGTCAAAAGTGAAAGTGGTTTATTTAGACATCTTCCCCTCTACATGAAACATTAACTTCCCACACTCCCCCTCAAGACATCCCTGAAGTTCATTTACTATTTAAAAAAAGGGATTTTAAAGTCTGAATAAAGAACATATCATATCAGATGAAATGTTTTATTTGACCTGAAACAAATATTTTCAGTCTTGTTTTCAGTTAAGCCAATATAGCATTTCTTCAGCATTCAGTTCAGACAAGGAGTGGGGGACAAAAGTAATTGAGAGCTCTATACACAGCCCATTCTCTAACAGCTGCCAAAAGGACTGTAGCTTATGTTAATATTAAAATACTGCTTTAGCAATTTATGAACATTATCTGGAAAGCTAAGACACGAATTAGCAGAGACGAAGCAAGTTACCCAAGATAATGCATTCTGACATTAATACCTTTCTATTGTTTGACTAACTTTAAACAGATATAGGTTTATACTGAAAAAAACCCCACACAACGGGAAAGCTTGATGGTTTATAGAGATTTGAGATTATTTCCAGAACCATTTCCAGCCCTTGGTGGGTAAGTGGCACATCTGGACCCATCGCATTCAGCTGTCCCAGAGCAATGCTCCTTAGAACTCCCTAAAAATCACCCTAAAGGACACCTTGTAGGGTTTTTAATACCCATATCCTAGTGAAAATGTGCAAAAATTTGGCTTCTGGACTCAATTACCGCATTCCTCAAGTCCTTGCATGAAGGGTGGGATACTCAAGTACTTTGAACAAAAGGCTGGTGACCTCCAAGAGAACCTGGTGTTGCTGCCAGGGGTTTTATACACACAATATGTGCTGAGTGTTGTGGCAAACACCACCTTGCAGCTACACAAAGTTCATTCCCCACCTCAGCAGTGATGCAACCAGTGGGTATCATGGCTCAATTTCAGAGATGGTGCTGCATATGGCAGTTGCTTTACTTAAATGCAAACCAGCAATCTCTGCCTTCACATATGACAATTGCCATGTGATTTCTGTCTCATTAAGCTCCAAAATGTAAAACAAATGGGATTTATGCGGCTGCTGTTTGGCGTGCGCTTGCACAGTGTCAAATCTTGCCTTCGACGGCTCTTTGGTCTTGTCACTGTCTTAAAATAAATTGTTTGGCTCCTGAGGCAACACAATAGCTGATGGTTTCCTACCCCAAGCTGAAATACAGCATGGGGGAAAGACAGACATGGAGTAGATCTAGCAAGAAAACCAGTTTTCCCCCCCAGGCTGTAATACAAACTAGCACAGATCTCTGCTGCAGACTTCTGTGCCTCAGTTTCCCTCACCTGCCACTGTCAGATTCACCAGGCTTATTCAGTTCCCAGTGCAGCATATTTATATATAAGTAGTTACGTTGTACATGGAATAACAAGCTCTGAAACACACTTAATCCTAAGGGATGAGATTCTGTCAATCATCCACTGAGGTACCAACAATATTCCCAGTACAGCGCATTGTAAACCCATTATTTAGGGTAAATTTAGCACATGACACTCTTATACAGGCTGGCCAATGCTCAAGACGTGAAGATTCGTGACCACAGGTCTCCAGAGTCATAACACTGATCCTTCTCTTCCCATTCCAAAGACCAGCCACCCATTGATGCTCCACAGACTGACAGGACCAGCAAAGCTGCTCCTAAACCCAGAGCATCTGCAGCAACACAACCAGCCACCGAGCATCCCAGAGCAAAACAATGGGATTCACCTGGACCACAAGGTCTGGGATTATTACCTGTGAAAGTGTCAGAGAGCACCAGCTTCCACTTCCAAAGGCAGCCTAGCATTAAAACTGAGTTTTACCTAAAGCAACTCTTTTGGGGGCTCAACTTTGGTCATCTTCAAAGGCATGACATCTACTTAAAGTATCAGGCAAAACCCTGGTATTAAAGGTGTCTTAAAACATCCCAAATTGGGTGTCTACCTCCAAGCTCCAGCAGCTGTTGGATGTTCCAGCCTGGCATGACCACCCAAGGAAGGACAAGCACTGAACTTCAGCTCCCCATGACCCACCACACTGTCCCTGCCACGAGGCCACATTCTTATCCCACAAAATGTTGTCATCTGGGGCACAAAACATCTTGCAAGCAGCAGAGCAAGTACAAGGAATTATAATTCTGGCAGTACAAAGTGGCACAGAAGGAGATGCATTTACGGAGAGCCCGCAAAACCGGGGAGAAACATGACTACAAAAATGAGGTTTCTATGGGAAGCACAAAGCCGAACATTGTTCAGCAAAGCCCTGCTCCGCAAGCCAAGGAAGAGAACCTGCTACAAAAGCAAGAGCTCCCACCGATGCCATTGTCAAGCTTGTAGAGCAGAGATTTCTCTGGAAGAAAAGCAGACCCCGTGACAATTATTTGTAACTACACATACATCTTCCCATCTTGTCTTTTGTTGGTGCAACACAGACCACATGTGTCTCCAAGCCAGGGAAAGGAAAGCTACCAGCAGTATCAAGGAAGGCCAAGATTAATCTGGTTTCACATAGATAAAAAAAGCACTGAAGCAATCAGTTTTAAAATTAATATTAAAGTTGTAAGTCACCTTTGACTATATTAAAATACAAACTGGAGCATACAATAAGCCCCAAATAAGCCCCACCGGCAGTCAGAACAGCTCCCTTATCAACCTCCAACATCCCCCGTAAAATAATAACTGGAATCCAGACTACTCCGAGAGAAACTCGCCTTCCCGGGGCAGCACGATGTGACCCAAATTCCTGCTGCCATTTCCAAAGCCCCAGCTTGGCCGTCGTTCAGCAATGAACTCAGCTGCAGCAGAAGTCATCTGGGGAGGGAGAGCTGGCACAGATAGGCTGAGCGCTAAGCTCTAAGCCAGGTCTATGCGCTGTAGATTTGGGGCAGGGGATGAGAACGTGAAGGGATACGGAGCCACAATTCAATGAAACACCTGGGGTTTGGTGCCTTTTTCTTCCTCCCCAGCAATGGTGCGGCATTTTGGGAACCATTTTTTTCCTCCTGGCCCTTGGCTTCCCCCTTCTCTATCTGACACTTTGCTTGATATTCCCAAGCTTTCTGACCTTGAAAAAGGCTGGAAGGCTCCCATCAAGGAGGACCACAGCAGCACCAATGGAAGATGTCCTCAGCAGAGCAGGATTGACGGGCATGACAGCCAAAGCCCATAAGAAACATCCCAAGGTTGGTTGAAAAAACTGCAGAAGTAACAGCCCAGTGATGAAGGTTCTGATGAGGAGCATGGGCAGCAGGTACCCACACTTGCTCTGAGCGCTGCTGCAAAGCCATGGAGAGAACAGGGGCACAACCCCATTATTTTGCCAATATTCAGCATCAAACAGCTCATGTCAGCTCTAACCAGCTCCAACACTGTACTATTTCCCCTTCCTCATGTGGCAGGTCCACACCCAGACCCAGTTAGCACCAGTATAACCACAAAAAAGCATCTCTGGTGAGTTAAGCTGGGCTGAAATTATCCTTCCATCTCCATAATTGCCTCCACAAGGGTTTGGAAGGATGGAGCCAAGAGCTGCCGGAGTAGAGACCATCAGCTTCAACCACACAGGGGACAAGTGAGTCTCAGGGAAAAACGCCACCAGAGCTGCACAAGTGGCTTTCCAGCAGCCTGCCGCCTGCTTGAGAAGGCTCCAAATAAATAAATAAAACCATCGCCTCATCAGCATGCAAATCTATTCAAGCCCCTGTTTTCAATTTGAATTCTATGCATACAATCAAGAGTGCAAAAAATGCAAATTGCATCAACGCACCCATACGAAGAAACAAGCAGGAACTCTGCACAAAGGGATTAGGGGCCAGGCTGCTTCCCTCCAAAGATTACAGTGCTCTGGGGGGATGCTTTTGTCAGGGAGCATCCTTTAATGGCCACCGGTCACGCAGCACTGAGCTTTGCCTATAAACTGCTTTAAAAAGCACTGCGACTCTGGCTCTGGCTGCTGCTTGTTGCAGGCAGGTTGCGGGGGACAGGAGGAAGAAGTGAAGAGAACTTCAATGCACCCCGTTTTAGCAAAGCAAAGCTCTGAGCTCAGCTCTAACATGAGCCTCAGGCACTTTCTCCAGCTTACTGGTCCCACAGCATGGGAGGTCCTGCTCCCAGTTGGGCGCAGAGCAGACGGGAGGCTGCACACATTCATTTCTCCCTCCTACGTGCGCAAAATCCTCAACCCGCCATTTATCGTATTACATTTTCATTTTAAAAGTAAATATCTGTTTTCAATTAGTAGTTACAGTGAGGGGCATGCATCACTGAGAACACTTATTTCTCTTCCTTTTCATTATTAGATTAGAAGTCACTCAAGTTTAACTACATTTAACAGCAGCAGAGACATAACTGTTCTGCAGACGCTAATCTGCTTCCCACCTCCACCCCCAAAACAGCCCCAATCTGGCTAATTTATCCATTCCCTGCACGTCCAGGCTGCCAAAAAATCCCATTGCTTTACCCTCCCGACACAAAGTCTTACCCCTTTGCAATTTAACCTACGTAGCAAGGATGCTCGCATGGGCTTCCTCAAGGTTATATTAAGTGGATAAAAACCAGAGCAGAGATTTGCCCAAACCTTACAAACAAAGCAAAAAAAACCCTTTTACAAACAAAACCAAAAGGATGGAAGATCAACCATCTCTGGCTCTCCACCTACTCATCATTCCCATTGGATGAGAGGGAAGCATGGCACCTGGCTAGCCAATATTTTCCCCAGGTCTCCCAAATATTCCCCAGCCTCCTCATCTCCATCCCAACCAGGAAAGCCCTTCATCCCAGAGACATCATCCCTCAGCACATCCAGGCGCTGCCTGCTCAGCCCTCTGCTAGAGCACTCATAAGCATAATAGTGCTATTATACTTTGCTCATTATGCCTCATTTTTATTACATGGGCTCATTAAGAAGCCTCTCTAATTTAACAGCATCCCTCAGCCTCCACATGGGGGCTCCAGCTGCGTTTCTCGTCAATCACTATTAAAAACACAGGACAAAAATTACTATTATACCCATTACTGCCCATCAATCTCTTCAATTGCCTCTTAGGTCCTGCTCAATGCACCAGGGCCAGATGAACATCATTGGCACCTTTATAATCTTTCCATATTTTCCAATAACTATGAGCCAATTTTATGGGTGCTTTCAGAGAAGAGTAAGTAAGGCACATGGTGTACAGGAGAAGTCATCATGGTGTACAGGAGAATGGGCAAGAAAAGGATGCAAACAGACCAAAAGAACAGCCGTGTGCTGGAAAACAATGCAATTGCATTGAACCTACCTCAAGACACTTTTTGGACAAACAAATCAGGTTAACATTGTCCTAGAATTAAATACATTGTGACAAATTGTCAGACCAAAGTCAAGAAGAGATCTGCACCCCACTTCCAAACCCCAGAGAAGGACAACCAGCAATCAACACTCAAATAGTTTCTAAAGCAGCTTCCCAGCATCCCTTCATCCAGAGAAGAGCAGTACTCACCATCCTTTGTGCATTAAAAAAACCCTTCCTGAACTATACATTAAACCTGCAAATATCAAAACATGGTATTTTGGCAAGTCCAGTTCAACATTTCCAATCCATAATTCTCAGCTGCTTCCTGCTCCACAACAAGTTTCAGAACTTCAACTTTTCTCCTTGATTTCGAGCAAAATGCTTCTACTAGGACAGCAACTCCAGTACACTTGGAAGAAAACCAAACCACAGACAGAAACTACCTGCTGCAGCAAAATCCTTATGCTATATGAGAAGCTCTCCATAACCACCTCTGTAAAGAAATTAACGGACATCACCCATCTGACAATTGCATATGGTCCATTCCTTTTTCTTGACTAGTTTCACTCTCCCCCTCTTTTCCTCCCTCCATTCCTGCTCAACCTCAGGAAAAACCTGCTTTACTGGGTTAGTGCTGGTTTGCTGCCATTGCAAAAAGGTTTAAAAAACAAAGGCAAATTTTGGGAGGTGACAGGTAGTACACAAGAAGTACATTGCGCAGATATGCTGAGCAATGTAGCTAGTACCCCCTTGATGCAGCCAGCACCTCCCAGAGAAGGAGAGGAAGGTGAGAGGTGTCAGTTCTTTCAAAGAAAATGGAATTTTAGGAGGAGTTTAGCATCCCAAGCGTGGCAATCAGAGTGCCCTAGCAGTTGCCTTTCTAGCCAGCCCATTTGATAGAAGAGGGCTTTGAAAATTTCAAAGGGCATCGTGTTTGCTAGTTTATCACAAGTGTCTATCTTAAACCAATATTATCATTTTAAGCATGACCAGAGCAAAAGGAATCTTCAAGGAGCTGTTGCTGCCGCAGGAGCTAGACACACACACAAGAGGAAAAGGAAAAAAGACATGAGAAAAAGCAATCATTAAATCTTCTATAATATCCAGGACATGGTACTGGATCAGGACAACTCCAGGCATGCAGAGATTGAGCTGGATTGCTGAGTGTGTTTAAGCTGCACTTGAGAACTGGATTTAGGCACATAAAAAAGCTGAGGGGAAGCAGGGCTGAAGATGTGTCCCTTGGTTTCTGGTGGGGAAGCTCATGAGCAAAGGAAAAACCACCAGTACCATCTCTCAAGTACAGAAGGAAGACACCTTTCTCGAGGTTACCGGGTAATTTCCATTTTTATAAGTGCAAATAAAGGAAAGCACAAGAAATCTCCCACCTACTAGTCAAGGCTTCAGCTTAAACAGGAGTTAATTTACAGCCAACTCAGAGCTTTGATATCTTAAACCTTTTCAGTCTCTGGACAAGATGAGGAATAAGCATAGACAGTGTCAGACTGTGTGATCAGGAGGACAAAACACTCCAAACAGCTGTGCCTAAATTTAGCATCTGGTGCTTCTGTTTCTTCAGCACTTACAGGAGGGAGCCAGGAGGGGGGCCAAGACAGTGCCCCAGTCACTCCCAGCTTATTAAAGACACAGCCAGAAGGAGAAGAGAGGAGTGGTAAATCAGACTCTGGGGATTAGCTCCTGCGAGAGAGGACAGAAGAAGAAAGATAAATAAAACAAAGGCACCACTGACCAGCTACAGCATCCATCCGTGCTGCTGCATCCATGGGGGGTTCATCACCTCCTTGTGTGGCATCAGCAAAAATAAGTTTAGCACCAGGGAGGGGGCAAAAAGCAGTGGGTCAGACACAGCCCCACATTCCCCTTCTACACCCTCACCCTCGCTGCTTTTTGAGCAAGCTGATGGCATTTATGTTCCCCTTGGCAGGGTCATCTCAAGATCTGCCCCATTGCATGGAGATGTGTCCAACCATACAATGGGGTGACTACTGCTCCTCAGGAGGGGTCCCCCAAGTCTCCTCCGTACCCCATCCCTCCAATAACCTCTCTGCAGCACAGTGAGGGGAATGGCTTTGGGTGCTGAACCCCAAGTCTCCCCAAGAAGCTGGAGCCCAGCAGGTACCTTGCACCTCTACAAAAGAGTCCTACACAGATCAGTCGGCTCCATGCGAGCGCTGCTGCTGCCACCGCCAGGCTGAAGTGGAAAAGCAAGAAGAAAAGCTGCATTATTTCTGCGAGATGACCTGGTTTGAGATTTGAAATACTCAGATGTTTCTGGTGTTCCTTCCCTGCCCTGTACCCCCTTCCTCTAGTCTGAATTATTAAGACACCCCACATGTCTGCAAGCTGTTTCTTCAGCACCATAAATGTGTAGCCTAACGAGGTGAGAGCCTTGGTTAGACTCGGCTCTAGGAACAAGTTGCAAAAACCTCCCCGACTGCTCGCCAGGGCTGCTAGGACACGACTGGGATGCTCTGCTCAAGTCACCTGGAACAGCAAGGGCCAGTCATTAAAATACACACTCTGCAGGGTAACGAGTCCACACAGACCAGAAGCAGAGACAGGCATTAGAGGAGCTGATAAGGCTCATCTGCCTGCTAACGATTTTGTCTACAGTTATTTTTGTGCAGCTGGGAACGAGTGGCTACAGTCAACTACTTGCCAGCTGGGGAGAAAGCAGCAGTTTTGCATGGCTGGAAATGGAAATACATCCAGCTCAGCCCCGCCACCGCGCTCCCAGACTTTCTCTCTTTGCTTGCAGAGCCCTCCATGAACCGAGGCAGCACCCGGTGACATCTCAGGGTGACCGGGGAACGTGCAAAGTGAGGGGTGATAAGCCCATTGCAGCCAAGCAACTCTCAGTTTGCACTGGAAACAGCAGAGGTAGGTCCAGCCAAGCACTGGTGGCCTGGGCAGATCTTCAGAAGGATGCTCACACTGAGCCAGCAACTGGTTAAATCAAGCTTTTGGCTTTGGGTTGCCAGCTAGTGCCAAAAAAAAGGCTCTCTCTAGAGCAGCCCTGTTATTCTGGAGGGTAGTCCATGCACCCCTTGCTCCCCACACCACTGAAAGGTGCATCTGCACCCTCCCCATCCCCTTGGTGTCCACCCAAAGTGTCTCCTTCCATCCTACATTCTCCACAAAGACTCATAAAATCCCACCCCTTGTCACCACTATTATGCAGCCTGGGCTGTCTGAACTTGATGCTGAGCACACAAGTGGGGCTGACATTTATTTAATCCTCATAGTAATGTTGACTGTGTACTTACTGAAACACCTCATGCTTATGGAAGACATTTGTTTCCAAGCAGCTTATGCTAAATTGCAGTGATATGAAGGAAACACTTATCCAATATTGACATTTACTGACTGGCAGCATACAGCTTGAATACTCATTTACCCTTATGGGGAGACAGGGAAAACCTGAGGAGGATTCAGGCCCTTCATTTCTGATCTTTTAATGAGTTAGGTAATATGAAGTTAATGAGTAAATACCCACCCAAAATGCAAGGTGGGACTGTAAATCCAATGCCTTCTCCCACTCACTCTCTGCTTGGGGGAAAATAAAAGTAATATTGGGCCCACAGCAGAAAGCTTTGATCCTTCATCCAAGAGAAAGTTTGAGAAAGTTCATCGGTGCTTATTTTGTCTATAATTACAGAATCACAGAAGCAGTCTCCCCCAGCCTGCAGCGTGCATCCCGCTGGGCAGCGAGCTCCTGAAAAAAACATCACTGACTTCTCTCTGTATTTCCCTTCCCACAGAGGCAGCCAAAAGCCTTTAGGTGCTGCAGCATCCAGCCAAAGCCTGGCACACCCAGGTAGGGCATCCACACCACAGCTTTGCCACATGTCATATTGAAAATGCCAGCAAGCGACCCAAGAACATAAATTCACCGGCACTTAAGAGGCGAGTTAGCCACCATCTGACCACACAGACATCAAACCAGCACAGCAATCTCACCAAACACAAAGTAATTGGAAACAAAAGACAGCATCTATTATCCTAGTTGAAAGTCTGATGTGCTTCTGTCAACAGCTAATGAGCAACAGTTATGGCAAAGCCCTCAAAAAAACCCCATCTTGCTCCACTCTGAGAACCCAAAAAGCACCAGACCAAAAGCTCTTGCTGCAAAGTAGGGGCGTTGAATGAACATATTAAGAGAAGATCCCGAAGTTAGCATCCAAATTTAACAACATGAGCGTTCCACCTCCTACTTAGCATGTGATGATGCTAAAAGAGGCAGGAGGCCCTTTGCTAAGAGGTACGCTCAAAGCACATTTCGATTTATTTTTTAAGCTGTTTAATGCAGCTCAATAAAGGAAGAGCCACGTAGCAGCCAAGCGACCTCCAGCTCCTCCTGCTCCGCTTTGGAGGCTGCTGCTGCCACCAGGGAAAGGCAAACACTCGAGCATGGCTCTTGCCAACCAGGCGATGAATAAACAGCCTTGACGGCGCTCAAAAGGCGTATTGAACCAGGACATCTGTCGGGCCGCGGTTTCCAAGACCAGAACGCAGCGTTTGCTCTGTCCTACCACAATGCACCGTTCAGAAAGGGATATTTTCCTCTTCCCTCCTCCAGCGGTTTGGATTAGAGATGTTTCTCAAGGCGCAGTGGAGCAGAGGAATAGAAAGCCAGGAGTCCTGAGCAGCATCAGGATTCTGCTATTCAACCCTTGCCTAGAAACAGCAGTGCAGGCTTTAAACTTCACTTCTTCCCAGTCAAAACAAAAACCCCACACGTCTCCTAGCACCTTTGAAATTAATACTGCATGTAAGGGATTCACACCCCCTGTGAGAGCTGGGACAACCGCCAGCCTCAAAGGGAGGGCAGGCAGCCTTAAGAACAGACTCACAGATCTGTCAACCACCTTAAATCTCAGCAAATAAGAGACTTGATTTACCACCAATTTGTTTCACTACCTATTGATTTATAAAATAAGATTGTAAACCGTCACTGCTGCCCTGTCTCCTTTTGGCCAGAGGTAGCTCTCCAAGAAGTCAAAGACTTGGATTGCTCCTAAAAAGAGGCTGAATCAGGGCCTTCATCAATTGTGGTTATAAATTTGCTGGTCTTTAAAATAAAGCAGAAAATAAAGCTGTTTAATCCTACTGGATGGATCCTGGAAGTGATGTAAAGCCATTTCTCCAGCAGTGTTTTCATGAAGTCTCCTCCAGCCAGCACCACACTGAGGAGCTGAAAGCCAGAAGAACCACGCAAATTTGCAAAACCAATCATTAAATCAGAGGTTTGAAGCCAGCCACGCTTTCTATTGCAGCCGCTTGTAGGAAAACAGTTTATTCAAAGACCTTGATCCTCAGCCAATTCACAACCTAAGGGGCACATCAGCCTCTCCCCTTTATTTAGGGCTACAAAAGGAAGAAGAGCATTGAGCCTTTTTATTCTAACTGTGCAGTCTAACTGCAGAGAGCCCAGGAGCTGTCAGGGATTTGTGTGTGCATTTCTACTCCATTTGGTATCCTCCCCTGAAACAATGGGAAAGCAGAGAAACCATCAACATCTGGCCCAGATGTGCTGTGCACAAACTCTCCAGGAATCTCTGTGTAATCTGGTAGCAGCATCAGGGCAGGTGTTTCTCCTCACTTTCATCCCTCTGGCAAAGTGCACTTGAAAAAACAAACCCACTGCTCCTCCCTCTTGTTCTTCTCAAATAATTCAAACCTTGCAAGAAAAGCCAGTTTGAACAAAGTCATCTGTGGTCCTCACGCAAATCTCACTGCAGGAGGTACAGACTCAAGATGGGGAGCTCTAAATTCTATTAAATCAGACATGGCAAGAGGCAATACTGCACTTTTTCCCCCCCTGGATAACACAGACTGGGGGCTCCCAGCTCTAGTTTAAGGTTTACTTTGGTTTCCCAGTTGTGAACTCCTGTGGTGCCACCAAACCCACACCTTTCCACCAGCAGCACCTCCCACTCGCACAAAACCTCTCCAAACCTTTACTGTCTTCTACTCGCTTTTAATTGCAACTTCTGCTGCGAGCACTCTTCCTTGCCTTAATTTTCAAAGCCCATTAGCACTCACTCCTTTTGCAGCACCACATGCAATTAGGTGGCTTCCCAAGAAGCAAGCAAAGCCACCAAGCCTTGTACACATACCTCACAGCACCTAAAAAACCTCCCCGAGATGCTAAAAATCCTTATCTCCTAGTCCTAGCCAGCAGTGGTGGGTGGAATTGGCCTGATTTCTCTTAACTAGCATAATTTTACCCTTTTTTCACCTGGGGGCTGATGACAAGGAACCAGGAATTTGAGCCACTGCTGCTAATAACAGACCCCTCTGACAGAAGATTGCAAAGCATTTGCTTCCAGGGAGGAACCAAGTGAACTGTGAAGGAGAAAAACATCGCCTGCAACACCCGGAGAACTTGGTATTCATCACCCTGAGGGAAAGCAAACACTACTTTAGAAAGAGAGCCCCAGGCAGGCACAAATCTTCCCCCTCCAAGGTACATTTCACATCCTGCCAAATTCATCTCAGTTGGTACAGGGCAGTAAGAGGAGGTGGTGGTTGTAGGTACATTTGTGGTCCTTCTTCCTACAGCTGAGGGGCTTTCCCCAGTTGCTTCCAGCCTCTCCCAGTTTGGCTGCTGCTGGAGCAGAAGAAGGAAGGGTAAACTATTCACTAGTTTCATGGCAGCATCAGTTTCTTCCCACCAAGAGATCCAAGTCTCTGCATGAAGCAAATCCTGCTGTGACTTGATCTCACCTTCCACCAAAAGTGTGGTCCTGACAGCTTTCGGGGGAGGTGGGTGGAAGAACGAGCAAAGCCAGGGGGAAAATAAACCCACAAACACAGCCCTGAAGAAGAAACAAGACCTATCGACTTCCAGCAAGAGCAAGCACAGGTTGTTTCAGCCCGCTTGCAAGGGTGAAAGGCAGAGGATGCTCAAGGGAAAGGCAATTTGTTCTTCTGAGATCAACTCAAGAGAAACACAGGAGTCAGCTGTAAGAAAGATGATGCTTCTCCTGGGCTGAGCAATGCCCGTGTACACCCAGGTGTAGCAAAGGAGCCAGAAACCTTCACTCCTCCTGCAAGCTCAGCTGGGAGCACCCAGCTTCAGCCTGCACAGTTTGCAAGAAACCAGCAGGATGCCACAAGGAAGCCCATGAATACAAACCCGAGGGCAGAGGTATACAGAGCCAGTGGTGGAAAATGCCTTTTTCACAAGGCTTTTTAAAAAACCCATACAATATCCAGACCACAGTTCCTCCCATCCCTCCTGCCCTTGGCTCAGGGGAGTATAAGTCCTGCCTGCCTTATTATGGCAAATCCCTTCAAGGCACTTTTGGTGCTGCAGGCAAGGAAAAAACAGCCCTGCCTGTCCCTCGCCCACAAAAAGCAGCCACCAAAACTCCTGATAGGCAGGGTCAAGTGATTTTTAGCTGTTTTTTCACCTGGGTTTTGGCCCACCAGCTCCCTCCAGAGCAAGGCGTGGATGCTCTCTGGGTACACACATCCCAACCCCACAGCCCACTGGTCCTTAGGAGCATCTTTGCACATGGAAAGCAAATGCCACCACACCTGGACAACCACAGCAGCTGCTCAAGGGGAGGCAAACACAACATGTGCTGGAAAACAAGCTTCAGTTCTTACATCCCCCCCAAAGTACCATGTGGTTTAAGGAATCCTTTGCATGAAATCCTATTAGGGATCCTTCACACAGTTTCACCCCAAAGGGGAAAGCTACTATGCTGTCGACAGCCCCTTTTTCTCATGTACTGTGAGCAGCAACTCCATGTAAAAGCATTTGGTTCTTCTGACGGGAGAAAAGAGCCAAAAACCCTCTGCAAGACACG
Organism: Nesoenas mayeri; assembly: GCF_963082525.1. Classification (NCBI taxonomy): domain Eukaryota; kingdom Metazoa; phylum Chordata; class Aves; order Columbiformes; family Columbidae; genus Nesoenas; species Nesoenas mayeri. The sequence goes on along the minus strand of NC_137572.1, from coordinate 5,249,768 downwards.
ATCTCTCTGCCTCGTAACCGAGCATGAATAAGCAAGGTACCAGCTGCACGCTCCTGACAGTACAGACAAGGGAAACAAATCAACCGAGGTCAGGATACAGCAGCTTTTAACGCAGGAGCTATTAAAAAAGTGCATTAGCCCTTATTAAAAATAATGGCTGCAAAAGGGAGGAGGAAGGAAAAAAAGGAATCAATTCCCCATTGGATCTCAGACACAAACTTGCTCATCTTGGTTACAAACTGCCATTTGACCTGCGGGAAGTCAAGAGGTTTGTGGGAGCAGGGAGAGATGCAGAAGGACAGGATCAGCTTCCAAATGTTGCTGATATATCCCCGAACCCACTGCCGCACCAGCAAGAGTTCGAATTTGTTCAGCCAGAAACCTACACGGAAGGCACAGTGGGTTTCTTTTGTGCAGGAGCAAAGGCAAATGCAAACACAGCTTTCTCCCTGAAGGAATATTAGTACAAGCAGAGAGAGGGGAAAGAGGAAAAAGAGGGGAAGGGAGGGCAGCGTGGGAGCCCAGTATCGCATCCGAGCCCAGGAAAAGCAGAGCTGAGGAGAAGCTGAAGCACAGCTGCCTCTCAATGCAACGTCCCTGCTCGGGGAATAGGGGGGAACGCAGCGTATGGTGGGGGATGCTCAGCAATAATGTCTGGCTGCGCAAAAAAGCAGCTGCCCATTGAGAAGTACCACTCTCTCCAAAAGTTTTATCCTTCATTTAATCAACAGATGGACTAGCTGCGTGGGTTCGGGAGTGGTTTTTTTCCCCTCCTTCTTTTGGTTTTTGTTTTAAAGCAACCCCAAGCCCTATCCTCACAAAGCCGGCTTCAGGACCAGGGCGGCGTGACACAGATGGTCTTTGACACCAGCGTCGTGAGGGGACGGGCAGCAGGTCCACGAAGCTTGGGTCTGGTTGTAGCTCAGCGTCCTCCACAGGTGACACATAGTCCATATACCAGGCATACAGCAGCATGACAAACACGGCTTCCCAAAATGCACCCCCCCCCTAATATTTTTGGGTTTTTTTTCATTTGTGGGGGCACACAAGCAAGTAGCAAAGTTACAAGGCTGATTCCCACACTCCAGCCCCTGCTCCCACGCTGGCGGGGAGGTGGGATCTGGATGTGACACCCCCAAAAAAGCCACCACAGGGGTTCCCTGTGCTGGCTGCACTCAAAGCAACTCTTCCACTCTCCTCTCATCCCTCTCTCCCGGAGCAAATCGCTCCCTACCCCGGCTTTACAACCGCAGGCTCCCGGGTGCAGCCAGCGGGTTCTCCCACCAGCCAAAGAGGCTTCATGCCCCCAAGCACCGAAATTCGTCCTCCATCGGTACCGGCTGGGAGGGGTAGGTGCTGTTGCTGAGCAAACCCGTGTTTACACACAAACACGATCTAATTAACGGAGCTGGAGCAGAAAGAACTCATTTGCATGCTAAAGATTTTTCTCAAAAAAAAGAAAAGGAGAAAGCTAGCCGCCTCGGCAGAGATGCATTAAAAAAACCCTCCGCAATCCTCCCTTTTTCTTCCCCCCCCACCTTCTCCAAAGAGCAAAAATCACACACAACACCCCCCAACTAAGTGCCGAGTCCCTACCGTGGCTGAGGAGGAAGGCGCCGAGGAGGAGGAGGAGCAGGTCTGCCTGGAAAGCGCTCATTCCTCAGGGTGGGCTCCGGGCGCCGGGGGGTCTGGGGGCTCCGTTACCGGGGATGCCGGAGGTGGGGGGCGTTCAAGCGGCCGCCGCCCGCCGGCTCCGCTCGCCCGGCTCCATCGCCGCCCCCCCAGCTCCTCCCCCGGCAGCGCTGCCTTGACTGGCGGAGCGAAGCTCGGCGGCGCTGCCTGGCTTTTTGAGGAGGGGGGGGGAGAGAGAGGAAAAAAGGGGAGGGAAGAAGAAAAGTGATGCTTACAGGGGGAGTAACTTGCACGCAGCCGGGGATGGCTCAGCCCCGCAAGACGGGATGGGATGCACGGGGGGATGTGGGGGGGGGGCGGTTTTTGCAAGGTGGGGGAGACACCCGGTTTCTGCAAGGTGGGGGTGTTTGTGCACACACACCCACCCCCCCCCCCCCCCCCTTTTTTGCAAGGTCGGAGGAATTTGTGCACCTCCCTCCGCTCCCTTTTTTTGCAAGGTCGGAGAGATTTGTGCACACTCCCCCCCTTTTGCAAGGTGGGGGGCATTTGCGCACACCCACCCCCCTACGCGCTCGCTTGGCCACGCGGTGTGGGGTGCAAATTAAAGGGGGGTGGGCTCTGCTGCTTCTACATCGCTTCTTTAGTTTACCCCCCCATAATTTACACCACCCTCCAGTGCTGCTCCCTGCCCCAACGGGGTAATTAAAGCAACGAATCAAGCAGTTATGTGGCTTCTCCCCCCACCATGTATATGGCTAAATTTGGAGGGGGGTCGCTGCCCGTCTCCCAGCACAATCTTCGCCTACCTGCGCGATTTTTGGGGAGGACAAAGCAGCCAAAGAATCACCCCGAGGTCCAGCCAAGGGGCCCCAAACACTAACTCACCCCCTCTCAGGGCTAAGTTACGTCCTTACAAACGGCGCTTTGCACGGGTCATGGGGGGAAGGCTCGTCCAGCGCCCCCCATAGCAGCCTCATCCCCAGGGGAGCAGCGGCTCCTCCCCTCCCCCCTCCCCCAAAAAACAAATAACGGAGCTGGGAGGGGGAAAATCCACCAAAAAAACCCCAAAATAAAGTTTCTTGGAGGGGCGGGGGGCGCTAAGGGGGCAGATTTTGCAAAAGCTGCTACGACCAAAAAAAGGCAGAAAAAGGCCTTTTCTCTACCCATCATTTCTGAGAGTTTTAGGCTTGCTTTTATTTTTCTTAATAAATAAATATTCATTTAATTTTTTTTTTTTTTTACCCAGCAAAATGTTTTGGACAAAACAGAGGGGCTCAAAATACACAAATAAATAAAAACAACTCTTACCGTCACGCTTTGCGCAGCCACGGAGGCCACAGACTCCCTCACCTCCATCTCTCGAGTCCGAAAGGGGCAGTGGAGGGCCGCTGAGCGCAATTATAAACCCGAGCATTAGAAAGTAATTACAGCTGTGGACTCTAATTACTTACCGCTGCGCTGAAAGGTGAACTTCAAAGGGGGCTGCCACAGCTCTTCGTGCCGTGCTGGGAGCTTCTGCGAGTGCCTGCTTGCCTTGATGGAGCTCGGCTTTGTGGTTGCCTGTGCTGGTTTAGCTAAGCGGGGATTATTACCCTTTGGTGTTGCCAAGCTAAACCGATGCCAGGTGGGTTAAACCTGACTTAGGAGCAGCAGTGAACTGAAGTTTAATAAAGTGTCTCAGCTTGGCACGCACACGCTTTGCTCTCCACAGAGGGGTAGTCACCCTGGAAATAAAGATTTTATATATATATATATATTTATTTATTTTTAGCTTGCATCCTTCAGGAAATCAAGCTCATTTTGTCCATGCACACTGGTCTTCCCATCCCTGTCTGTTTGCATACCTGTCAACCCATTGGGGAGAAAAAGGTGCCAAAGTGCGGACGGTTGCTTGCGAATTATCATGTTCCTGCACTTTAAAGCAGGGCTAAAAGTGACACTCCTGGGCTGTGTTTTCCCTGTGCCACCAGCTCGCCTTGGACAAGTGACACCAACTCTGACCCTTGGTGGCTACACAAGTATGTTTGTGGCTACCAAGGTATTTGTGGGGCTCCCCAGTTTGCAGGTGGCGGATTTTTCCTGGCAGCGACGCTGATTTAAAATGCACATTGAATAAAACTCTCAACATCAGGTTTCAGCAGGAATAAGTTTACTAAATAACACCAAGACTTTCCCTGTCGTGTTTTAGTTTATTCTGCAAAACGTTGTTTGCCTACAGACTGGGGGTACTAATGGATGTTAAGGCTGCTACACAAGTGAAATTTTCCAGTGAAGCTTCAAAACACCGTTAACATTTTCATGGCAATTTCTTCTTTTTTTTTTATTTTCCTAAAGAATATTGTTCCTCGCCTGCATTAAAACCAGCAGAATGTTTTTTTAACTTCCAGGGAAGGAGAATATATTTCATTTGTTTCTCCTTCCCAGCGAAAACACTTCAGCTGGAAAATTCTCATCATTGCAATACTGACCTTTGCAAAGGGCTTTAAATCCTTGAATGGAAGTAGCATGTAAGTGCAAAGTTTTATTAACTGATTACCTCTGTGGCTTCGACTACTTTGGTAGTCAAATTTGATTTAAAGGACTGTACTGTGCACATATAAAAATCAAGTTCTGATATAATTTTGGCTTGCTGGAGCTGAAATAGGGTTGCAGCTCCCAGTATTGTCCTGCAAGACGATTTCTCCTTTACCTGCATGATGGCGTTATTACAGGAGACAGAACAACGCGAGTGCAAACTGATTATTAAACGCTCATCTCAGGTATCTCATTTAAATCCGCCGTGCTTTACGGAGGGAAATGAATCATTGCAATTAAAAAGCTGAGGGAAAAAAATCACAGAGCCAAGTGAAATGGGATGTTAAGGTTGATTTCTCCTTGGAGAGGTTTGTAAGTGGAAACTCCACATTGGGTCCCTTTGCATCAAGACCTTGTCCACAATTGCACCCCTCCGTGTAATTTGCAATATTTAACAGCAAAGAGCGTTGCGTGAAGCTGGGAAGAGCAGATGATAAATGTCTCCCTTGATTTAAGGGTAAACCAGGTACCTTTCTCTTTATTTTTCTTCGTTTTTTTCTTTTCTTTTATTGGTATTCCACATTGACAAGTGCAATAGATGTGAAACATCACAACAATGAAAGCAAATACTTTCTGCGTGCCTTTGACTCACTTACTTCCAGGCTATTTACCGAGAAGTGCAAGAAACCAAATGTTCTCAACTGCTGCAGCAAAATGGGAGGGGAAAGAAAAAGAAGAGAGAGAATAATATAAAACGTGTAAGCAACTTGATCAAAATGAAGCAATATTGACAGAAAATGGAGTTTTAAACAGCAGGACAACAGCAACTGCGATGGATTTCATTCTCGTGCATTGCAAAGCTGAGCCAAGAGCCTGGAAGAGCGAGAGACAGGGGGAAATAAGCACACTTTTCCCGGCTTTATAACATCTTTGCCTTGTCATTTAAAATACATATAAGTGAAAGCTGCGCGTAGCTCTGCTGTAAAAACACGGGAGGTTTTCCCTGCTCTTGCTGGGAAATTCATCCCACCGTGCCTCAGTTTCCCCCTCTGCAAGGCAAGGTGTGAGCTGTCTCCTAATTAGAAAGCAAAATCACCTGGATAGCGGGCAATTATTTGGGTAACGGGCTGGAGGAAAGAGCATTATTCCCCCAAATAATGCGATGCACACACCATGGGACCTCACGGCCAATTTGGTGTCATGGAGATGCCAAGGAACATCCTTGGGGGCGGTGGGATGCAGTGAAGCCTTTTGAGGTTCCTCTGAGATTTTGGGGACACATTCGAGACTCTTTTTCAGTGCCAAAAAGTGCTACATCTCCCCCCAGAGAGAACAACGCAGACTTAGGCCAGGGAAGCCGAGCAAGAGGCCTGAGCTCTTATTTTATCTCCTTGTTTCCTTTCTTGGTCCTTGTCTCTCCTTTTCTCTCCTTGTCTCCTTTATTTTTCTCCCGGCGGGATGGACAGCCGCCAAAAATCTCAGCTTGTGGCACTTGATAAAGCTCTTTTTCTGGGAGCAATATGGGCAGAGAGAGGCAGGGCCTGAATAAAAGAGAGAAGCGCTGAGATTTCCAGGGTTAAAGTTGACAAATAAAAGCATTTTTGGGGTCATTTGGGTTTCAGGTGGGGACAGCAAGGCAGCCTGGCTTTCTACACCAAACTGTTGTCCCCTGACAAGTGTCCCCAAGGCTGGAGGAGTGTGTCCCGCACACAAATCCTAATAAAATACTTGAATTTTCCCCAATTGTCCCCGTGGTTTCACTCTGCTTTATCCCCATAGTTTTGGGCGCAGCAGGTTGTGCCACAATGGGGACAAATTAAAGTTCCAAAAGTAGCCAAGTGCCATCGTTAGGCCTCATTAGGCCTTCCTAATTAATCAAGCTCGTCCTTGCAACCATCCCTGGGATGCTTTGATGCAGCTTTTCATGCAGGTCTTTGAATGCCAAGTTATTTTAATGTCGTGCTTTGCTTTCAGCTGCTTCTACGTTTTTCCGTCCCGCTGCTTGTGCTGCAAGATTAAAATAGCCGAGTTGAACCTGCTGCAATGTTTGTGCGCGGATGGGCACAAATAGTAATTAATAGCAATCAGTAAATAAACAAAAACCTGAATTTCACTCCCACGAGCTGGCGATAACCCTTTATTTTACCTGGAGCCACGATAACTTGTATTTCCTTTTAAAAATCAAGATTTGGAGGCCAGCTCTGCATCCCCAAAAAGTTGCTTTTTGGGATGTAGGACCATCAGCCTGAATGTCCCATCCCCTATTTTCCCCAAGAACACAATGGACTCGGATATTCAGATGTAGACAGATTGTCTCATCCTACTGCAAAAACAATTAAACCTCTGGGTTAGGGTGTTATTCACATGTCTGAACATGATGATAATGATGATAATAATATAATAAAGACTGGATGCATTAGTGTTTGTTAAGAATCACCATCTGATCCTGACTTCTTCCAGGTCCCATGTAACTGGGAGCACAGGCAGGACCTCTGCAGCTTCTCCTGTGGCCTCCAGGAGAGGAGCTGCCTGTGGGAAAATGCAAATTAAACATGCAAATTAAACATGCAAATTAGAGTCTGTGATGAGGCTGCTGGACACAGACAGACCCTGTCCCCTTTGCCAGTTATACGCCTATTAATATTATTATCTTCTTCATTTTTCATCCCACAAGCTCTTGCTGAAACCCGGCTTGGGCTATTTTTGCTGGCGAAAAGAAATGTATAAAAATCCCGCATAAATGAACAAACCGCAAAGGGTTAAATGCGGCATTTGTATAAAAACAATGAATCCCATTTTTGCTTGATTGGCACTTTAATTAGGCCCACGTCCTTTTGCTGCTACTGCAATCAGATTGGAGGAGAACGCGAAGCTTCCGCACCGTTATATTTATCTCAAGATTACAAGATTTCCATTTATTTATTTCTTTCGATGCAAAAAAACCCACTACCTTATAGATGTGGCAAGGGAACGATATTCATTAGGGCTCAGAGAAAGTGGATTGCAGCACAAAAATTAATCTTATTATGTTAACAAGGGATTGTTATGCTAAGAAGAATATGGAATGAAAAAGTTCCTTTCTCTCAAGTCTGCCAGGAACGAGCCGAAGCTCCAAAGTCAGCCTTGAATTTAACAACTTCAGCATGAAAAACAGAAGAAAGCTGAAAGTCCTTGTGGTTTTTATAAGGCAATCTCCCTCTTTTCCTTCAATTTTACTGCACTGAGGCCATAACTCGGGCTCGCAGCTTCTAATCTCTTGAGACTGGTTTTAGATAAGCGCGACTGGTAAAGAATAGGCCCGGATTATAGTGCCCATACCGAAGTCTTGCTACGTCTTAAAATTTAAACCGAGATGAGCAGAGAAGTCGGGCTGAGCCGGGTTTTACACCCAGATATAAAAGACAAGTCGGAGCATAAAGGGGATGTAAATGGGACAGCGGAGATTTGTGGTTCCTGACCTTGTGGGGAAATGATTTCTCTGTTGGAAATAAGGGTCATTTTATCTGCGGGAAAAGAGAGAGGAAATAATAAATTACTGAAAAATTATCTTTGTGCTGGCAATAAAAAGAACCTTCGGGTGAACGCAGCTCCTTCCCCTTCTTCTCCCATGCTGTGAAGCCCCAAAATTTGCAATATTGGGGAAAAAATATTCACTAAATACCTAGTTAAATCCTTGCTCCCATCTCTCCAAGCTGGTTGTTACTATGGGGGATGAGCGAGAGCTGTGAGTCAATGTTCAACCTCATATTTTCTTTATTTCTATTTTATTTGTTGCCTCCCAAAAAGCTTTTGGACCCCAGGACAAAGCAAAAAAACTGGCTGCGAAATTTGCAGCCCATTCCTGAGATTTGCTCAAATCGAGGGGAAAAAAAAAAAGGCATTTGTTTTGCAGTGGAATGGTTTATTCTTCGAGCAAAGATAGAAATGATGCCATTTGATTGAGGTGGCTAATTACACAGCTTGAAGAGTAAATTACAGCTATCAAATACCCCTCTGAATATTCACTTACAAATAGAGAGAGAGGAAAATGAAATTTTTTGGGTTTGCTGGCAATTTCGGAATAAAAACATTGTCTCTGATAGGGGATGGTGAACAATCCTTTAAAAATTCCTCGGCGACTGCTACATTAAAATGATGTTTTCTTGCAGACCAACCACCCAGTTCACTCCAATAGCCCTGAGCCATTTGATTCTTTTCTGTTTTCAGGTTTCTTGTTTCCTTGTGGGTTTTGGAAACATTTGCCTCTACTTTAATATCTAGTTTTTTAAAGTGAAAAATATGAATTGCAAGTTGAAAGGCAGTTCAAGCTGCCCAAGTGGAGTCAAAATCTTTGTCATAGGAAGTATGTTGTGTGCCAGGAGAAGTTTCACAGGGAAAAACCACCCCAAAGCATCCATCTCCTCAATTAATGGATAAAAAACAACCTGAATTTCATTCCAACGGGATGGAAGGAACCCTTTATTTTACATGAAGCCACAATAAATTGCATTTCCTTTTAAAAAATCAAGATTCTGGGGCCAGGCTGCAAAGCTCTGCATCCCCCAAAAGTTGCTATTTGGGTTGTAGGACTAGAAGTTGAAGCATCCTGTGCCTCAGTTTCCCTGAGAACACAACAGACGCCTCACTGGGCAATTGATGAATGTTCTCCGGGTGTTTTTTGCTGCAGAAATCCTGCGGAAACCACTCAAACTGTGGTGTGAGGATCTCCCCCTTCGCCTCCCTGCTGTGCCTTCCCCGGGTAATGAGAGCAAAGCATCACCCTGGATGTCTCTGCGTGCTGGAAAATCACTGGCGCCTATTAGGACTGAAAAAAACCCAACGAAGAGAAGAAAACCCATTTTCTTCTCTTTTCCTCTTAGGAACAAACCCAAACCTCATAGCGGTGCCACCCTTCCCGGCCACCTCATTAGCGGCATCTTTGACAAGGGCGAAGCGGCGCTTTTGGGGCACTTTGGCATCTTTTAATTTGTCGCCTGGTCCCAGGAGGGGAGATGTTTTGTTATGTGCAAGAATCATGCGAGATGCACACGGGGACTTGTTATCCCATCCCCAAGGGGTACAATGTGATCTGAGGGGTGGACACAGGGGGTTTGCAGCCCCAAGGAGCCCAAGTGTCTTGTTTTGGGAGGAGAAGAAGCAAGAGAACAAAACACCAACCTGGGCACACAATAAATTACAACCTGGGCGCAATCAGTTTGCTGGGGCAAAACATACCTTGTTTTACTCACAGCCATGATAATTTGTGTTTCTTCTTCAATATTAAGTGAAAAGCTTGGGCCGTGGTCCAGCTCTGAGCATCCTCTGCGCATCGGTGCTTCCCAGACCCGGTGGCTTCTCTACCACATCCCACCCCACAAGGAATTAAATGGAAAAGGGAAAATTCGGAGTGTACACCATGCAAAAAACCCAAATATCGGTTGCACTTCTAGAGCGTGTTCAGATCTACATGGGCTTCATCATCCCTGATGTGTCCCAAGGGGGCTAATTTTTCCCAGATGCATGATAGTTTTTGTCCTAGCGCGGGTCACAGGAAGCCCAACACTGATGGGTTTCATCTCGTTTCAATTACAGTCATTAAAACTTTCCCTCGCACGAGCCGAAAAGCCGTCGCATGACAGCCCATTAGAGAGCAGTTATTTATAACGGGGCACGTTAATTTTACAGGATCACAGACCAGTGATTCAGTGCCTGGCGTTGCTGCAAGGAATCACTCATGGGAATAAGTGTGCGCTGACAGAAATGCTCCTAAATCCACAAGTTCCCACCAGCAGAAGCTCCTGGATCAGTTGAAATTCAGTGGTAGAAGCATGTGGGTTGGTAAATCTAGGATGCTGGGGTGGTCCAGAGGTCGTGGACCAAAATGTGGGATGCTGAGTGATCAAGTCATCTCTTTTAGCCCTAATTCTTAGTGTGAGTTGATGGGTGGAAGCTCCTGGATCGGTCGAAATTCAGTGGCAGCAGCAGGGAGATGAGTAAACCTGGGATTCTGTGGTGGTCCAAAGGTCAGGGACCAAAATGTGGGATGCTGAATGATCAAACAGTCCCTTTTAGCTCCAATTCTCAGCACGGCTTGAAGGATGGAGGCAGGGGGGAGGTTAAGGAGATGCAGGCAAATGGGTGACTTGAGATCCAGGGCTCTGGGTGATGCTGAAGGGAAGCGGGGGCTCCTTTCCTAGGGTACCCCCCGTTTTTTCCAGCCCTGATTTGGGATCTGTGGGGAGCCCACACCATGAAACCATCACCTTCCTTGCTTGCTCGCTGCTTTACGGTGTTTTTTCTGAACCACTGGGATGTCCAGCTCTGCAAAAAGGTTTTTCTCAGCCTTTATCTCCCCCAGCTTGGAGACACTTTGTATGAAAGATGCCGGAGATGAGGGAGGAGGAGGAAAATACAAAACCTCCTGTATTGTATTGAATCCCCTTGAATTTTCAAGTGCTGCGAGCTTGAAGCTTTCTGGGTTGAAGAATAGGAGTGGGAGAGGGAGAAAGAGATGCAGGACAAAAAAAAAGGAGCGTTTTGCACACACAGCAAAGGGTGGACACAAATTTTTCCAGCCCCAATCCAGACCTTGTCACCCATCTGCCTAATGACAAGTCCCCTCTGGACATGGGTCTCCCTTTTTCTATATGTTTCCACACCCCTGACCTTGGCTGAGCCACCCAGGCAACAGAAAATAATCTGATAATCATAGTGATGATAGTGATAATCATCATAACAAGCTGTGTTCTGGTTAGGGCGCCTGTCACCTAGGCATGCGGGTGACGGTGACAACCAGCTATTATGTACCTAAGTGTTGTGGTGTCGGGGCTGGGTGTTAATAAGAGAGGAGGGGAAATAGGAAAACAAAACCTGAATTGCCGACAACGTGGCTCCTGTCTGGAGGTCATCCCAGCGCTGAATATCCGTGAATCAGGGAGCATTTTGGTCCCTCTGAAGCAGGGAGGGCTGGATGTCTCTGCTGGAGAAATGATGCTCTTAGGGTGAGAGAAAAATGATGGTCACTGGGCTTTTACACCAACGCGGGTGGTTTGTGGGGCTGGTTCTTTTGTAGAAGGGGAGTTTTCCTGGGTGTTGATCAAGAGAGACGAGGGTTGGAGCCCAAATCCCATCACTTCTTTTACTGAGGTGCCTAAAACCACCCTGTGGCATTTCCCCATGCAGCGTGGTAATTTTTAAGTATCATTAAGCACCAAAACTTCTGCAACTCCTCCTAAGCATCTCTAAATATCTAAATGTCTTCCAGAAGCCCAACTCTTGACCTGTACTATTATATAGACCATTTCTCCAGCAGAAAAAACCAGGTTCCTCCCGCAAAACCCCAACTCCTGGCCCACCCGTCGTCTCCCTCTTGTTGTCCTGACGGCTTTGCCACATTAAAGCCGCCGGAATAACTCCATTGCACGGGCCACTTCACCTCTTCCCCTCCTACCTGCAACAAAACCCATCTCCCGCTATTCCCTTTGATGGCTTCTCTTCAGCTGCTGCAGCAGAGAAATGCTCATATCAGCAAACAGATGGCGGCTGAGGCATGTAGCATAAAATATATTTATCAAGGCAAACAGCTGTAGCCCATTTCATTCCGAAGATTTCTATTAAAAGTTCTCTGGAGCTACAAGCTGCTCCGGCTCGGCAGCCGGAATAAAGCCGAAGGGACAAATGGCTTTTTGCTTTTTTTTCTGAGCGTTTCTTTCCCCTCCCTTAGCTCTTTGCTACTTGAAGAAAGCCTGACCTAGCTCTGGCTTTGATGAGGCTGGGGACCAAGCTGGGCTTATTACAAATTAATGTGAATTTTGGGGACCACTGTCATGCCCATCCGGGTGCTCTGGGCTGGATGAATTACCCCCCAAAACGGTCTCGGGAGATATAAGACTTGGGTCAACATCACAACATCAAACCTTCACCTGCAGGGACATCGCAGGAGTTTGCTGTCGTCTTTATTTTCATCCCCAAAAGACTTAGCTGCCACATTTATGATTTATGAGAAGGGCCAAGGTTGAAGGAAATGCAAAGTTTCGCTCAAGTGTAAATGAACTTTGTTGTTGTTTTGGCAGACGTTCCTTTCACAGGGTGGGAAAATGTCCCACATCAGCTCAACTGTCTCCTTTGGGGACCTCAGGGCTTCAAGTTCAACTAAAACCTCCCCCAAATCACCTCGTTTTTATCTGTAGACATCAAGAGGTGGAGCATTTCTCATTTTGCTCAGTAACTTCTTCCCAGGGTTGATCACCCTCCCTGTTAAAATTCCAATGTGAATTTGTCTGGTCCTGCAGCAGCACTTTGCTTCTCTTTCCCTGCCCAGTATTTTCTCCCTCTGAAGCTGCTTATATATCATTACAGCTGCCTTTTTTTCTGGCTCATCGAGTGATTTTCCTCCAGCATCTGCAATTTTCCTCTTTGTCCTCCCAGATCCCCATCATGGGACCGGCCAGAGCCACATCGCACCTTAAGATATATCTCAAACCACCTCAATAACATCCCCAAACCCCAGGGCTTGTCTGCAGGATTATTTTTCCACTCTGAAATTAAAAAATAAAATATAATAAAATAAATCTTTCCAATTCCATGCGTAGAATAAATGCAAGTCCTTGCTCCTTCCCCAAGCAGATGGTTGGGGCTGATCTCCCTCGAATGGTTTGGGATGCTCGGAGCCTCCTCCCTCCCTGGCCCGTCTTTGCTCCTGGTGACACGGTGACAGCCCCGGTACATGGAGAGATTAGCCCGGTGCTCCTGCCACGGACCAGCCGCGCTTTCTTTTTATCTCCGAGAAGCAGGCGTGCTGGACCGGAGCCCTGCAGGGATTTATTGAGGCGCCCTGGATCTGCCTTCTCCTCTCGCGCCGGCTCCTACGCACCCATGGAACACCAAACCCAGCAGGAGCGCTGCTAAAGAGAGGTGGAAAAGGCATTTTATTTATTTCTTAAAGTACAATCCTATTGCAATTTTGCAGTTTTGGAGACAGAACGTCATCTCAAAGCAAGGTGATGCAGAAGGGAAGGGATGGTTGGAAAGAGACGGGGATGTGAAAATGCAAATGATCCCCATGAAAATTTGCCCTGGGAGGTGCTGCACAAAGCTGCTGAACCTTGGTATGAGAAGGAGATGATTAAGACCCCTAAGTGGTGTTTTGACCTCTCCTTTGGCTCCCTGGTTGCCAGGCATGTCTGAGATATGTATTTTATAGGTATAGACTATATACCAATACCACTGATAACCCTCCTTACCTGATGGATGAGCCTGCAGGTTCGTTTGCAGCATTTTATTCCTTATCCTGGAATACATGATGAGGATTTTCCCCCTAGTTTGCTATCACATCAGAACGAAACAGGGAAGGATTGTCCCTTTTTAAAGATGGGAGACCAGAAAGGCAGAGATTAAGCCAGTGCAAAGCTGGTGTTTGGAGATGCTCGGCTGCATCTCAAGCCCTGTTTTCCAGCAAGAACAGGCTGCTCTGAACACTCAGTAAATCAGGCCCTGTAAATGCTCTCGGAGAAGCACTTAAAAATTGCTCGGTGCTTTTAAAGATCGTGGCGACTGCCTCGAAACGACGCTGCGATGCCCAATAACCCCTATAGCGACCGCCTCTTAACCCAATGTTGGAGCCCGGTCCTTCCCCAGGACATCCTGATGCTCTTCACAAAAGGGAGCAGAACCATTCACGCCAGTTTACATATGGGGAAACTGAGGCACGGTGTGCGTTAAGTCACATCAATTCACCTCGTTGGGCTGCGGTTGGAGATGTAGATGGACATCTCTCAGATATGTGCTTGGCAAAGCTGTAATACACCAGCCCTGTGGCTAATGCTGCAAAAAGCCACATATTTTCTGGCTGCTTTTGGAAAAGAAATGTCTTTTTTCCTTAAGTTTTCCACAAGTAACCCAAGAGGAGCAGGCTGCACATGAATATCACTAATGCTTCCCATTTCTATTTCATTTATGCCTCTTCCCCATCTTAGGAGAAGCTCCCACCTCCTTGGCAGGGAAAGAAGCAGCGGAAGGTTTGCAAGGCTGCAACACCGGCTCAGTATTTCACAGCCGGTTGCTTCGTAATGGGATTTTTATTTTTGTTTTAAATTGAAAGTTGCTTTCCCACTCTGATTAGCAGCGGCAAATCCCGCTCTGCGTGCCGATGGATCCGCTCCGCCAAGACCCGGCGGAGGGTTTCTCAACAACATGAATCAAGCGATTCTGCAGCCGCTTGGACACCTCAAATCACACTCTGTGCATCCCCAGCCCTGCAAAACTCTTGTTGGGAGCGGTCAGGATGCGGCCCCGGGTGCTCAGGCGGAAGACGAGGGGCTGGCAAGTTAAATTAATGCCGGGAGAGCAGATGCGCACTTAAACAAACCATCCGTTTGCAAGAGGAAAACAATGACTTAGTACTTTCTAATTACCATCCCCAAGTCAAGCAATTACTCCTGGTTCACACGTGATTGCTAAGAATAGAATAGCGTAAAATGAATAAACTTTTCTTTTTTTTTAAAAAAAACACAACAAAAAGCTACTTCGTAAATTTTCATTAGCCGACAAAGTGAGGAAGATATTTATGCTCCGGTGCAGCCCCCATAAATAAAGACATTACTCAGTAAATGAGTGAATTAGTATTGTGCTTAATTGCTGGAAATTATTATCAGGTTACTACAATTATTAGAAATTATGAGCAGGATCAATCCTTTTTATTATTTAAAAGAAAAAAGACAATGAATCTTATTGATATGCCTGACGCAGTTATAAATAAGGCGGAGGGAATTCCTCGGTGGAATTCATATATGAGACAAGGAGAAAAGGAAAGAATTTTGTCTCTTTTAGCTGCCCTTCAGCATCATTTTCTGCAAGGTGGGTTTCCAAAGCAAGGGAAAAATGGGTTGGAAAACAGCAAAAGCCCCACAATGAAGATTTTTTGGTGTGCCAGAGAAGGATTTGGACGGGGGTTTGGAGGCTTTTCAGGGTGCTGTTAGTTCATCTCCTGCATCTCTGGGGTTTATGGAGACAACCTAAGACTGAAAAATGAGTCTGTGTATCTAAAACCTGTCTGCTCCTTCCAGCTAGATCAGTTGGTCTAATAAAACATTTTATTTGGCCCTATAAAATCTCTCCTTTCGCAGCTTTAGGCCCAGCGCAGCTGCAGCTTTTCCGAGAGCAGACGCGGGTGGGTATTTCACTTTTGGGCAACACTTGTGCGAAATTGGGCGCTGTAAATCCCGCTCATCTCCCCTTGTGCAGAATGGGGGATAACGAGCGGGACAGGTGAAGCCTTGACCATCCGCTGCTGGTGCCGCACGCCGCTGTTTGCAGATGAAAAGTGATGAGGGGAGAAAAAAGTGGTTATTAGAGCAGAAGTGCATTGGGAAAAAAAGAAAAAGAAGACTGGATTTCCTTTGTGCGCAATATCACTACAAGTCGCAGTATGTCCATTATTGCTCTGCTTATTGTGATGTGCTTTGATTTTAGGTACCCCACCTATGAGCAGCTCAGATCGCAGGGTGCTCGTCTGGGGGGTGATTGGAGATGTGGGCCACTCACCCTGTGACGTTAATTCAGATTTTGGGGACGTTGCACCCATGTGAGTCTGAGCAGTGTCTGTGGGTGGGTATCAGGAGCCAGAGACTTTATACAGCTTTGCTATCAACTACTTATCGCTGAGGAAAAAACACTTTTGCATTGGATCGGAGACACGCTGTTTATTGGTTTATATTAATGAGAAACGGATAAAGCGATGCTGTGAAAGTTAGAGGGGAGAATATGGACCGTGCAGACGTAGAAACAGAGAGATCTTTCACAAACATTTGCAAATGTTTTGGGCCACAGTCATGCAGCTCCTTCCTCCTTGAATGGCTTGGGAAAGCAGGGCTTGGGAAACCAGCTGCCAAAGTTGACAGTCTGCTCTTGAAAATAATAAGAAGGGAGATTTAAAAGCAGAAAGAAATGCTGGAATAGCCAATGATTTGGCTTCTGCCCTCTGCGAGATCTCCGCCTCCTTGGATCTCAGAGCTGGGTGCAGGCTCGACCTTAATGGATCTAAAATAAGGCGAAAGGCTGCGGATCTGGGGAATGACCAGGAAAAAAGGGAAAATTAAGATGCTGTGGGTGAGAAAGGGGAGGAAAAGAGGTTTGAAGAGCTGCCCTTCCAAATTCACATGATTTATCAAGCCTGAAATCCATACTAAATCCTCCGCTATGCCAGCATCGTGTTATTCCTTGCTGAAAGAGCAACTGATGGTTTTGCAAGGCTGGGCTGTAGATCCTGTCCCCTGTTTTCATCTGTATGGTCCACTTGACCTATATGAGGGTTATATTATATTATATCTGCATTCCTGGTATGAGGAGAGGAAGCTGGATAAAGAGGAAAGGAAGTTAGATGGATAAAGAGGAGAGGAAGATGGATAAAGAGGAGAGGAAGATGGATAAAGAGGAGAGGAAGATGGAGAGGGTGCAGGAATGGTCTCTCTCCCTCAATTCCGACACATGAGTCAGCAGGATCCCTGTTTTCAAAGCTGGCTGCTCTCAAAAAAAGGCATTTGCATTTCAGAGCGATCCTGCTTTGCTCTCCCACTGACAGTGCTTAGCTTTTGTATAAAAGCAGGGTTCCTCCGCAGGGCTGCGAAAGGGGCCGAGCGGAGGAGACAAGAGGCAGGAGCCGCTGGGTTTGATCATTTCTCCCTTTGTCTCTTCCCGTCCTTTGCCAAGAGCCTCTTTCAAAACCTAAAGCTCATAAAAACAAAAAGGCTCAGCAGGGGGATGCAGCTGGGACATGCACACACACGTGTGCACAGCAATTTATTCAAAGGTAAAGCTGGGAGAATTCATCCATCCCAGATTAAGCACTTCCATCAACTTATTTTTCCATTATAAGCTACTCCAGCTCCATTAGCTGACTGGGGTGAAATTTACCATCGCAGAGATGGTCATATTGGGAACTTTGGTTTATATAGTGGGATGTTTAACCTCAATGCTGAGGATGGGAAATTTAAGATCTAGAGACCCCAATCAAAGTTTCTTGAGTAGATCTGATTCCCAGAAAATGTCCTATATGTGTTCTGGAAAGCAAACTACCCCCCCAAAAATTGCAGTTTAGGTTTGTTTGCGACTTTTCACTGTACTAAAGGATCAAGTTTTGAATTCAATGTTTGTATTTTCCTTTGCTTTGTATTTGTTTTCAAATAAAACCTCATTTCCATGACATTTCCTTCCTGTACTCCATTGCTTCTTAAAGCATAGTAAATAAAAATATAAGAGAAAATACCCCCCCCCACAGCCTCAAAGGGGAAACAGGTTATCCACACCCCACAGATAACCTGTTTCCCCGAAAATAGTATATTAATGATAATAAATGATATTATTAGTAATAATTTTTGCTCCAAAAGATGTCTTTTTTTGCATGTATAGCTGCCTGGACAATGTTTAAACCGACCTCTTTTATAAAACACTAAAACTTGAATATTTCTCCCCAAGACGCTGTCACAAAAGGTCTCTTGGGCAGCGAGATGCTTTGTTTCTTTTCCCCCCTCCCTCACTTCTTACCCCAATTTCAGCAAAACCATCCCCAGCCCTTCCTTTGGAGATGACCAGGGCCTGGAGTTGCTCCTCACATTAACATTCACCTCAAAGCCCTAAAATCAAACACGGCTGCTCTGCTCCGGGTCTTTCCCTCCGCCCCTCTCTGCATTCATCACCTGGCTGTAAATCAATCCTCTCATCTCCTGAGTAAATAGAATCGCTTCAAAACATTGAAATAACCTTACACACACTATTTTTTTTTTTCTTTTGGGCAAAAAGAAGAAAAATCAGAACTAATAAAGGAATGAAAGGGAAAAAAAGAAAGGTACTTTGATGACATTTTTTCATGCTTGCTGGCTCTTTCCTCAGCTGGATGTTGGGTGGTTTGACAGATTCCACACCCCACAGATAACCTGTTTCCCTAAAAATAATATATTAATAATAATAAATAATTGTATATTATTATTAATAATAACATATTAATTTTTGCTCCAAAAGATGCCTTTTTTTACATGTATAGCTACCTGGACAATGTTTAAACTGACTTCTTTTATGAACTGTAACTAGGGCTTATTTTTGGAGCAGGTCTTATATTTTGAGCACCCTCAAAAATCCTGAAAAATGATGCTAGGGCTTATTTTTGGGGCAGGTCTTATTTTGGGGGTAACAGGGTAGGATTTCTTGGGGCTTTACTTCCGATGGATGGAAATAGTGGGTGGAGAAGATGCTGGAGCTCAAGGAAGCCTTGAATTGGCCCTTGTCGAGCTGCTTCTTTGCAAAAGAACCAGTCAGGAAATAAATTGATTTTAAAAAATCTAAAATCTTACAGGAGAGTACTACTAATAAAAATATATTATGGCAAAGTAGACGCATGGGTAAGACTCATTGTATTTGTACACCCCTGGATCCAGGCTCCGCATTTTGGCACCATCTTCCCCTCATCTCCACCTGAGGATTATTTGGGGGAAGAGTTATGATTATCCCTGATTTATCGCTCTGCACCAGGGGAAACTCTTGCAATTATGGAGCCCTCGCCAAGAGCCACTCAAAGGCGTCGCGGCCTCCGCTCCGTCACTGATTGCAGACACGGCCTGATGTTGCTTCACCAAGACAGCTGATTAGGCACCGAGCATCATCTCCCTATTACTTGCAGATGGTATTTCCATCTGTATTAAACAGCCAGTTTAAAGCTTATTAATTATTAAAACAGTAGCTTTCATTCTGGGGGGAGATTTCTCTTTTTTTTATCCTTTTATTTGGAAGTCTTAACTTGATTTTCCTTCCATTTGCTGTTGCAAAAAGCAGACACTCGTGCACTCATATATATTCCAGCTCACTCTATATCCTTCTCATCACTCGTCGCCTATTGAGAATATAATCAGAATAAAGTCAATTAAAGACAGGATTAGACCCAGAGGAGGTTAATAGGACTATGACAACAAGGCATTTATCCACATTTTTTTCCTTCCACCCTTCACTATCCAAACCTGTTTCTCCCCAGCCCATCGAAAAGGAGCTGGATGTTAATGTTTTGCCAAGCGTGCAAAGCAATCCTTGCCGAAAGATAAAAGATTATTGTTGTGGCTGTTTGCATGGATAACGAGCCCACCTGAATGTGTGAATAAACCCTGATTTATACAAAAGCTTGAGAATCGCCAGAGATGGAGCAGAGGGGGGTTGTCTACACAAATTCTAATCTAATTTTATTGTTTTCACTGTAGTTTTTGGTGAGAATTGAACTGAGAGTCAATGGTACCGACTGGGGGGTAAATCCTGTGAATCCTATGGGGGACTGGTTGGGTTTTCTTTGGGTGGCTGGGTTGATGGTGCCAAAATCCTAAAGTCTGAAAATAAGCAATATAGCCAGTACAGAGCCTGGGAGATACCCCAACCATACCAGGAAATAGGGGGATGTTTGGGCCACGACATTTTTAACAGTCCTGAACAACTTCAGATCATCTGCCTTCTGCCTTTGGCATCTCTTGGTTTAATCACCCAAATATACCTCTATGTATTTTTTAACCCTTGGAGTATTGATACATATTCCCCTGTGGGCTTGCTGGAAGGACCAGATCTGGCAATGGCAGAAAAAATGAGGAATGTACGTTCAAAATTGTTCTGAATAAAGTACAGAAATAAGTACTCCTGCCATGACTGCATCTGCATATTTAATAATGGAATGGATCATTTTCCACACATTCATCCAACCCTTCACTTTCACCCCATCTATAATTTGGATTGCCACAAATTCCTTTGGAAACGAGTACTGCAGTTTAACGGATTATTGTCTTTAAACTCACCTCTTGCTGATTTTAACCGGTGTCTCTTCAATCTGAAGCCGCTTGCAGAAATGAGAATTTCCATTCTTGCCTCTCCGTGCCATCCACCGTTTGTAAACCTCCATCAAATCCCCCTTTGGCCGCCTCTTTTCCGAGGTGAGAAACCAGAGTTATTTAATCGCCTCTGGTATAAAAGCCTTTGTACCTTTTCTAGTTGCACCCATGAGAAATGGACTTCATTAAGCAATAAAAGCTCGTTTGTCTGGTTTAGCTTAATTCTCTTTGTGAGACACAGGAAGGTGAGAACCCAGGTGAGGTGAGAGCCACAATAATTCCTCCTTTGTTGCCTTGAATTCCCTCATCTCATGAAAAAAACCTGTAATATAAAGTTGATATTCCAAGAACTAGGGCCTGTCAGCCTAATTTTTGCAGAGGGGCAGCAAATTCTCGAGATTTTCTGATCCTACATGCATTTTGCTGCAGGTCCCGCATTGACCAGGATGGGAAGCAACACCCAAATCGAGCCCTGGGCCTGCAGGTGGTTTTAGGTGTGGAGATGTTCATTGAACCCAGAAACTCAGTGGAAAGGAGATAAGAGTTTTGAAAAAATCACGCCAGGAGGGGCAGAGGTTGGAGGAACTGCTTGATAACCGTGCACATTATTTTCAGCATCACAATTAAAGATAATTTAATCTCATTTCTGTGCTCATGTCCATGGTTGGGAGAAAGATGCCCACAAAGAGCAAACACTACAAAAAATAATAATAAAAAACCCCCAAACTACAGCTACTTTTCTGAAAGCTGTTGAGGACTTAGTTTTTTGGGAAAAAAAAAGAAAAATCACATTATTTTCACCTTTCTTTCATCCTTAGCGTAGGTGTGCTCCAAACAACCTCGAAATGACAATGACCTTCACTAGGTTTCAGGAGTGGGCTCCTACCACCTCCGTGCTGGGAAAAAGAGCAACAAACCCCATTATATTCCATTTCAAAACATCGCAAAGTCGCAATTCGTTTTGTCCCCGTCACCAGCTAATCCTCCTGCAGCCAAGAACTTGCTGTTGGCTTCACCTCTCAGGGGAGAGACTCACCCTCTCCCAGACCTTTTGTGAGAAGTGGCACTGTTATCCAATTTCCTCCTAATTGCACTAACGAGGATGAATTAGGACTTTCATCAATGGGGGCGAGTGATTGGTTTGGAGTCAGTCATGGGCGACGGAGCCAGAGATTAAACAAAACTATCATGTTAATGTCTAATAATACAACAGCAAGTGGAAATTAAGCACAAGACAAATATGCTGTGCCGGCGACATTGGAGAGTTTGTTCTTTAAACACAACGTTATTTTAAAGGCAATGCTATTATTAGGGCCATCTAACTTAATTTCGGAGGCATAATAGAAAAGTAAATGTGCCGCAGTTGCACTTTATGTGCAATTTCGAAAACAAACCCAAACTGGGGGAGAACGCTGCATGTTACTGAAATAGCCACTCCAGCTAAATTCCTCTCTGATATACGTTAATTATCTCCAACAGGGAACGGATGATTTCATTTGGAGCCGCAGCAGACGGCTGGATGCTCCCCGCGACGGGAACGAACCCCGTGACGTGCTGAAAGAACATGAGAGCGGGTTCTCCCCCCATCATATTGCAAAATCCAGAGGGATATTTTAACCTCTGGTTTGCCATTGCCTTGATGTGAGGCAAGCAGATTTATTCCTTGATACGAACCCACGTTTATCATTTGAACGCTCATTAAATGCATCACTAATAGTTTATCATACAGCAGCAGGTTTATTGGGTGAATCTGGCATTTTTTCTGGTGGGAAATATTTCCATCTGGAGTGTCCGGGTTTGCCCCCCCCAGAAATATCCAAGCAAAGGTTTCCTTGAGTGCTGATAACTCCCCCATTTGCTTGTGCAACGCAATTTTGGGATTGATCTGTGTGTAAAGCGATGCAATCCAATTCCTAACATGTATTTTGTTTTATTTTCCAGCGGTGATATCATTTTCCCCTTTTATTAAGTTGCATCAAGCCCAAGTCTTAGTGCTTGAACGTCTCATCCTGCACTTAAGGGAATGCTGGAGATGAGCAGCAGCATTGCAAGCCTCTTTCTTTATCAATATCCAGCTCTTCTCAGAGACATTACCCCTTATTTTATGATGAAGAAGGAGGTAGAGCGGGCTGTAATGGTCATGCAGCAGTACTCACATCTCATGCAATTTGGATTATCTCCTTTTTGCTGCATATCACCACCCCACCCTGGACCCCAAGGATGCGTTCATAGCGGTGTAAATCTGGTGTTAGGGTGGGATTTTGGGTGGTGATGCTCAAGAAGGGGCTTATTCATGTTGCCATGAGCATCAGGAGAGCACATGGGTGCTTCTCATGTCATTTCCTCCCTGAACCAGCTCACAAAGGTCTCACAAAGCCTAAAATAGCAAAGGAGAAAGGTTGCAAAGCGCTTCCCGTCCCATCCTTTATGTCTCATCGACGCTGAAATACTTTTTCCCTGGCCGGTGCATTCAGTGCATATTAAACACAAGATGAAATTCCGTCTCAGAAAACCCCAGAGATGGCTCTATTGACTGTCCTTTAAATAGAATTAAAATTGACCCGAGACAGATCTGCAAGCCTATTGAATTACACTGTCCACCACCGAGCTCCGGCTGGGCTTGCAGGAAGAAATGAAGCAGCTCGGAGCAGAAATGAGGTGGACACGGTGACATTACAGTGAGAACCTCTCGAGATGGACTTGCACAAATCTGTGGTTTGAAGGAATTGAAGTTTAAAGTGGGTTGCATGAGGTTTTGGGTGCAATGGGTGAAGAAAGTGCAAGATGCATCACGGCATGAAGTAGCCGGTTCATCCCCCTCTTCTTCCTCCCCAGCATCACGCTTTGAGCTCCACATTAAAATAATTAACATGACCCGAAGCCTAAAAAACGAGGAGCTGATCTGCTGTGGTTTTCAGAAACCCGTCCCCCACTTGGCCTTGTTGCAGGAGCTGGGAAATGCACAGGATTGCTTAGTAATGTTTTTCAAATTTGACTGGCATATTGTGCCTGTGCATCCATCTATAGGGCACCTAATGGGCTCCGCTGGGAGCCCACGGTCCACAAATTAGCAAACCTGGAAACTCATCAGCGCTTCAGGCATCAGTGGCATTTTAAAAGACCTTTATCATGAGTGGAATTAACAGGAACCATCCCTCTGGAACCTGTTAGCTATTTTATTCAGACCCCGATGGACCAAAAGAAAAATAATACGCATCTATTTTGCTTGAAAAAAAATTGTCTTTGGGGCATTTGTACTATTCAAGGCTGCGCGATGCCAGGGGACAAGGGGAGGTGTTTTATCAACTTCACTTGCTGCTTGAGGCCGAAGATATATAAGTCACTTGGCAGGGTAAAAATGAATAATTTTAAGTAGGAATAGCCTCCCCTTGCTGGGGTATCCCTGCCTTGGAAAGCGATTTTTGGTCTGCAAGAAGGTGATCCAGGTGCACGCCCGGCAGGGAAGTGCAGGATATAGATAAGATGTTAAGCCTTGGTAGCCCAGCTGGAGTATTTTCTTACGCTTCTCCTCTCTTTGGTGCAAACATTTGGACACGACGTTATCTCCTCGGTTCCCAAATGGGGGAAAATGATGGTGTGGAGAGCGCAGCCCTGATTTATACCTGCACACCAGCCCAGGCCCAGCCACAACTATTATTAGCTGACAGATTTGAAAGAAAAAAACCCTATATAAATCTCCCCTTGAGCCATAAATACATTTCTGCCTTGGGAGACCACGAAGCAGCTCATTATACCACATCCTGAGAGAGAGGCATGTGGCATCCGCAGTGACAAGTCGAGCATCCTCACGTTACCTCCCCGGCCGGGCCGGAGGAGAATTTGCTGAAGTTCAAGGGAGTTTGATGCTTGCTCAGGGCAGAAAAAAGAGAAGATGCTCTATTTTGGCAAGGCGGGAGCCCAGGAAACAGGGTTCCTGGGTTTCATTCTCAGCAGGGAAGTATAAACTATAGATGAGAGGAAAAAAATCATGGGAGGCTAGATTTGAGAGCTGCTGCAAGCTGTTTGGGTAGGTGAGTCATTTTTTTTGCGCAGGTCAATTTGCTCCCAGGGCTTTTCTGCAGGTGAATGTAATGCTCGTACTAGGGAAAAAAATGAATAAAGAGAGGGGTTTGTGTCTCTATGTGGGTCCAGTGCAGTGCTGGATGATGCTCTATGGACCTGGGACCAGAAGCCTTTCCTGAGGAATTTTGTACATCTCTGGTGCAGTTGCTTCTTTCTTTTTCTCATGGATGGCAGCAGCTGGATGAAAAGGAATTATTCAGCTCAATAATTCTAGCTAGACCGCAGTACCTGATGCAGATCTTCCCATGCAAACCGACTGCAAACCTCCACAAAGTTTTCCAGCGTACTTTTTCACCACCATAGGGTTTAAAAACATCTTTTCCCCTATATGTACAAGGCGCGACTATAGATCTCTATTAGCATGCAACGCGGAGCAGCAATCTCTGTTGTACAAACCGGTTCTCCAGATTGAGAACTTGCCAAGTGCTGG
This sequence comes from Nesoenas mayeri, assembly GCF_963082525.1. Lineage (NCBI taxonomy): Eukaryota > Metazoa > Chordata > Aves > Columbiformes > Columbidae > Nesoenas > Nesoenas mayeri. The sequence goes on along the minus strand of NC_137572.1, from coordinate 5,225,282 downwards.
ATAAGCTGTAATAAAGTCTCTTGTTGTAAGAGCACCCCGCTGACACGGGCTCTGATCCGCAAGGAGTGGGAGCAGAATTAAATTCCCTCGGCTGAAGCTTGTCCATTATTCTTGGGCACTGGATTTGCAGGAGCCGCCAAAAAAAAACCCAACCGGCAATGAAGTGCCCTGAAGTGTCACATGTGTTTGGCGTTGGGAGAAATCGCAGAAGGCAGCTTCGAAATCACAGTGGCTGTGGCTACTTGAGGCTTGCAAGAGGGTTTTTTTGGGGGAAAAGGCACAATTCTGGGACAAACAAGAGCAAGGAGGGAGCATTGAGCTTCCCTGCACATCGCCCAAATCCCACACAAAGCAGAGATCTGCTGAGCAGCATCAGTATCTCGGTGCCTGGCTCCAGGCAAGTCACTTCAGGCCACGTTTTTAATATAGTTGGAAGCCCAAAGGCTCAGGCAGGTGCCTTGTGGGATTTGCAGTGAGGTCTGAGAGCTGCAAGTCCTTGAAATCCTGCAAAGTGGGGGAGAAACGAGCTGAAGTCAAGTGAGCATCGTGGAGCTGGTGCACAATGAGCAGGGGTGTTGCGTGGCTTGCTCGGGGAGAACCAAATGGGCTTTGCTCCAAAATTTCTACCTGTTCATATAAGAAAGCTTGAAAATATGCTTTTCAGCCTGAAAAGCATTGCATTTCATCCTCTAAATCTTGTCTATCTATCAGCCCCATCTCCCATCCCCACTGCCAAGGGAAGAGCCTTTTTTCCCTGGCGCTGGCCAAATGATTTTATTAAGATGCATCTTGTATCGATGCCCTTTCCTCTTCTTCCTGTGCCGTTCCCCTGATCGTTGTGTCAGCCGCAAACTTTATCAGGGCCGATGTGATGTTTCCTTCCAGGTCATTGATAAAAATGTCAAATAGCAGGAATCCAGCCCTCGCGGGCAGCGAGGAGCAGAAGACCCCGTTGATTCCCACTTGGAGAGGAACCTTTTGAAACTCTTCGGTTTTTAATCCACCTAATTTCTGCCCTCCCAGTTTCTTAATCAAGATGTCACGCAGGACCCAACCTTGCAGGAGCCTGAGTACATTACATTGCCAGCATCACCTTTATCAGCCAAAATTTATAACCTCATCAAAAAAAGATATCAACTTAGTTGGGCGAGACTTATTCCCCATAAATCCCCGCTGATTGGCATCCTTTATGTTATTCCCTTTAATTCCTTATTAAACAAGTCCCGTACCAGACATCCCATTATTTTGCCCAAAATCGATGTCAAGCCGACAGGGCTGTAATTACACAGGTCATCTCGTTTATCCTTCCTACATATTGGCACAAGGTTCGTTTTCTTTCAGGTTTTTGGATTTCTCCCAGTGCTCCAGGGTTTATTGGAGATCAGTATCGCAGCCTGACCTATATCTGCCTGGGTGGCACAGGTAGGGATCAAATTAGTATGCATCCCACATGGAGAGGGCATTTTTAATCAAATTTCAAAGATATTTCAACTCTGCTCTTATGAGGTTTGAAGCAATTTCTTTCAAGCAGTGGAGAAAATAGGCAGAAAACAGCTAAAACCAAATAATATGTTTATCATGTGCACAAACACCTCAAAATATGTCGGCGCTCTGAAATCTCAAGAGTTTTGATGTAAAGTTGTGCATGTGTTTATGGAATGTCTATAAACGTTTCTATTTTCACTGCAACCCTGTCTTTTTGGCCCAGGAATATTTAGCTCGGCCTTATCCGGATGGAACTTTCACATCACAACCTTTATTTCTCGTTTGGGTTACAGACACTTTCCAGCATCCGCTGTGTTTGAACCTATACATTAAAAACTCCTCATACTCTATAATCGCTCCCAGTTCACACAATATCTATCTGAGCATGGTTTTTTCTTGCTGCTACTTCAGGTGAAAGCCGTGCTATCAGCTCGGCACCAAACGCTGCTCGGACAGGAGTGTCACAGGCAAAGGAAGGCATTTTTCATCAAAGCTGCTAGATTTCTCAGCCAATTTTAAGTGGATGGCAGCTCATCCTGTTTCGGCCCCGTCCTTTGCCCTGGGGATTTTCAAAGTGGCCTCTGACTCTGATACACACTCAGAGCATCCCCTGGACCACAGAAAGTGGCTCAACTCATCCAAGGGGAAAGTGATACAGGGAAAGGAGAAGGAATGAAAGGCTTGAAAAAAATTCCTGGGGAGCAAGGGTTGGAACTGAGCTAATGGGACCACAAAATAATTAGGAAGGAGGGCTGTATTTTTATATTTTTTGTTATCAGAGTGGCTTTCCCCCTGGGGTATCATTGCACCTGCCTAATCCTGGGAGGTTTTTACCTCTTTTTTTTAATGTTGGGATTTACCTCTCTTATCTCTTCCTGACATTCTGCCTTACCCCAGGATGCAGGAACAATATTTCCTTGGGTTGGGAGAGAAACTGAGGCACGGAGGGTGAGTGCAGCAGAGAGGGAGCACTTCTTCGTTATATTGCAACCTACTGCTTCTGGGGCTGAGCAGCTTGGACATTGGGGTTATTTCTTTTCCAAAACCTGCCAAAAATTCCTGCATCTCTCCAGGACTTCTGGGGCTGAGCAGCTTGGACATTGGGGTTATTTCTCTTCCAAAACCTGCCAAAAATTCCTGCATCTCTCCAGGACTGATGAGAGCTGGGACGAGCATCACGCTGGGCGCTTGTCTCTCCAGCTCCAGTCCTCCCTGAGGATATGCCGAGCCAGAACACATTGCAGAAGGAGTTCAAAATTATCTATCGCCAACATCCACTTAATCCATTGCGAGGAGAAGCAAAAAGCTCTCCAGGCCTGCAGGAGCTCTGAACGAGCCGCCGTTTCTTATGCTGAGCCTGTGTTCCCACTTGTCAGTTTGATTTCTCAATGCTTTGCAATCTCTGGTGTTCTCGGCGAGGATACGGCATCACGTCCATCACCCGTTATCACTGGGTCCCTGTGTTTCCCTTTCTTCTCTCTCAGCCTCTTTACAATCTTGAACCAATGAAAAAAAGAAGAAAAAAAAAAGAAAAAAGAAAGTAAGAAGAAGCAGCAGCAGCGGCTTTTCAGTTCCTTATCCGCTGCAGCCTGGATTACATTCAGACCTCTTGCTATGATCCTTCAAGTTCCTGCTAAACATGCCCTGCATCTCCCGATAATGTTAAATCTGCATCTCTGGTGGGTTTATCGGGGCTCTTGGGTACAAGCAAGGCTGGTGCAAGAAAGGAGCAGCATTGCAACAGGTTGGAGGAGCACACACACCCGCCTGGGGCTGATTTACTCCCAATTGGATCTTGGTATGGGTGAGATTAAAGGAAGAGGGACCACCACAGGATGCCTGCACACCGGGTTGAGTTATTCAGAAGATGATGAATTTGCAAGGCCAAGGAGGCCCCCAGGCTGCACAAGGGGCAGGTCAACATTTCTAGGGTTAAAATCTGGATTTTCCTACCCTGGTACTCAGGGTGTTATTAAGAAACCTGTATCCCATTGTACCCCATGTGTTACCCATGGTAAGAAAGGATCATTGGTGCAGTGAGATGAAACTCCAAATGCACGCAGGAAGGTAATGAAGTGAGAGTCTTATTTTGGACTCATTACAGTTGGCGATGATGTCCAATTAAGAGAAATCCTCTGTGTATCCCCCGCAGTGATTTACAAATAGCAGATGTAGCCTTCAAGTCTTCTTGGGCTCAAAAGGAAGGGAAGTGGGGTTTTAGTTTTCTTGGTGCACTTTCTGCTTTGTCAGGGCAAGGCATGACTTGAAATCATCTTCCATGAGTAGTGATGAAGAACATCCCCGAGCCATGTTGGCAAACCCTGGCCTGTTGGCCATGGGGGCTGTTGGCCAGTGGTACTTTTGAATATTGGAGTTGTTGATCATTTGGGACATTGGCCATGGGGGCTTTTGGCGTTCACTGTTGGCCATAGACACCTTCCCTAAACCTGGTCTTTGCAAGACCAGTAGAATGATGACTAAACCCCATTAGGGCTCTGAGTCCTGTATGAGCCTCATAACTGATGCAAAAAACAGGCTAAATTTCCCCTTTATTATTTCACGAAATCATCATGGAGGTTTAGGGGAATTAAGACACCCGGACCTTAACTCAGATGATTTCTAAGGTGCTTCTGAATTGAGCATTCACAAGACTTACGGCTTGTTTTGGACATAACCCCAACGCAGACTGTTTTGTGTGCTGAGGTTATTGATACAGCCAGTAATTACATTTTCACATCGGCATTTTTCCTTTGTGTCTATACAGTGTTTATAACAGATGTTCAATTATTCATTTTTTTCCCCTCTCTCGTCATCCCTTCCTCTTCTCTACCTATAGTTTTTTTCCTCCTTGTCTTATTTTTCATCTGTCTCTCCGCTTTTTCTCCACCTGTATTTCCTGGGTTTCCAGGCCATTTCTCTGACCTGGATAAGGACCCTGAGGACCAGAACTTGCCCCCATACCCAGGGGACTTTGGCTTGGAGTGGGGTATCCCCTCTCCATTCAATTTTCCCCCCACCCCTTACCCCAGATGATTTTTCTGCGCTGCCAAGCTCCTGCCACAAACCTCCCTGGTGCCTTTTCTGTTACAGAATGAGAAATAAAAATGTGGTGCTGTTGTTGCTACTCATCCATCTGCCGTGCCTAGGTGAATAATGCAAGGAAACATGTATGTATTTATACAGCAAATGGGAAAATACATTTCTTAAGATGAATGAGGTTGTTTTCAGCCTTGATGCACCCAATAAAATAACCCGGTATCAAGAGGGAGGTTTATTTTGAAGTCTGGACGTGTCATAATATCAGCTCCCAGCCAGGACTTCAAATTATATGAATCAGAGGGAGGGAGAGAGGGGAAAGGCCAGGAGAGCGACGAGCGCAGGGGGAATATGGGCAAATAAAAAGCTGGATGCGAGGAAGCAGATGTGGGATGTGCAAACACAAGGGCGCATCAGTGGGACCTGCTGGATGAGCCGAGCTCAGCCTTGAAACCGGTTTTTGTGTTTCTTTATTTGACTCACGCATTTTCCCCTCCATGCTCAGGTCCAGAGCAAATTCACTGGAGAAATCTTGGGGGATTTGGGAAAATGCAACCTCGGTGCTGTCTGAGGGGGGGGACGCACCGACCATGAACTTGTCCCCGAGCCTTTGGGGACAGCAGGGGGACCCTGTTGGCCCCATCTAGATCAGCTTCAAACTCACCTTCAAAAACCCCTTGAATTTCCATCACCAACTGCATTGACAGCCTTGCACCAGCCACAAGGAGCTGCAAATGAACAATGGGTTTATGAGCAAGAAATAAGCTGATTTTTGGTGGGAAAAAGAGTATTTTCTCTATAGAAACCATTGGCTTTTTAATGCTCAGCCTCCATAAAACAGAGCTGCCAAGTTTCAGCACGTTGGTGTGCAGGTTTCTGCTTTCCCAGTGGAAATTTGGGGTTGTGTTTAGCACGGCACAGTCTCTTCCCAGCTGAAAACTCCATTTCTTGCCAAAGCAAAGTGGGGGAGATGTGGGGGAAACAAAACAACAAGCCTGCAACAAGCCGTAGGCTTCATGCCACAGCTTTGCCTGGCACGGATGAAGAATAAAACAATCCCCTGCTGCCTTCCTACAGCCTGGGAAGAGCTTTCCTTTTTTGCAGCGCGACACGGAAACATAAAGCATGTTGCGATATCAGTTTAGGATCATGGGGACTGTTTATCTGGGCGGTGTCATCTAGATAAGGAGCAAGATTTGAGCCTGAGGGTTAAAATCCTGCTGGACTTCAGGCGCCACTCGTGGTCCAGTGCTGGGCCCTCCATGGCAGATTTGGTGGCTTTAGGGTGACTTTAGATTTGGGGTGTTTTCTCCTTGGGAAGAGGCTGTAGAAGGAAAAATTTCTGCTGAAAAGCATTGTCTCCATTTGCATGGTCAAACTTCAGAGAACGCATCTGCGACCTGAGCAGGCCTTTCCCAAAGAAAATGGTTTTTGGGGGGAAATGAAGAGTTTCTGATATTTTAGAGACACGTTTCCCTGTGCAAAAATACCTGCTCCATATAGTTTTCCTCCCTAAAAATTTGCTTTGTTGGGGGGAAACATTACTAAAGCCCAAACCACCTGGGGATGCGGCTGCAGAAGCCCCTTTAGGAGAAGCAGCCGAGTCAGGGTCACCCAACGAATTTGTCTCTCTCCCTCCAGCTCTGTCCTTGTCACTGCAGCTGGATTTGTCGCTCGCAGCAGATCGCTCTTGCAGGGGATGTCTCACTTACCGGGAAAGCTTCATTCCCAATAATTTTCAGTCGTTGCTACTCTTGTGATTTATCCCCCTTCAGTTTAGATCTCATTTTTCCCAATTTTACTTTTGTCTCCAGGAAACCTCGTCTATTTTAGTGCAATTTCCTCTGGCTCACACGCTCCCTGTAGCCCAAATTTGTCTTCTTTTCATATTTATTTCAGTATTTGTCTTTTTCTCCTCGTGTGGGCTGTATTCTCAGGATTTATCTCCTCTGTTGCCATGATCTGTCTCGGAGTCCAGTGACTTTGTTTTTCTTCCTTCAGCCTTTTTCCTTGCGTGATATTTAACGGTGGCATTTGCTGAGGGACAGGGAGAGGAAAAAAAGGAGTGGAATGAGGGTGAAGAGACAGAATTTTTGGATTCTTGCTCCTATTTCAGCATGTGATGCCCAGGGAGAGGCAGTTGGTTGAGCACAATATTGTCCAGTGTTCCATTCATATATCCATGGGTCCTCTTCGTGCTATGCAGATTATACCCTGAAAAGGAGCAATTTTGGGTTGCTTTGAAACTTCTTTAGCACCACGCGGGATGGGAAGATGCAGCTCTTTGCACAGCACACGCTCTTCATCCTCTGCATAGGTCAGGGGAGAAACATCCCCTTGCCTCAGTTTCCCCCTTCATGGGGCTTGTCTCTATTTCCATAAAAACTGAAATCACAGATAACCAATTCTATTCATTCTTCCATGTTTTCATCTTCAGGAAAGAAAGAAATCTCTTCCTGAAATACCAATGTGCCTCTGTATTTACCCATCGGCTTGGGATTTCCAATATTTCTCCTTCCAGTGAGCTGCTAAAAAGCAGAAATCCCCGGCAAAGTCTTTGTTTTGGATTCACCCCAGAAATAACTTCCAGGGATGTGATGATTCAAACTTTTAAACCAAAACTAACTAAGCAAAGCCTTTCAGCGCCGCGGCATCGCTTTCCCCCGGCATGGCACATCCCTTTTCTGGGCAGAAAAGAACTAAAAATAATGGTATCAGAGGCCTGCTTTATCAAAGCACTTGAAAGGAGCTGATGTGCAGACGCCGCACGCCCAATTTATTGCTACAACAAAGCCAGGTGATAGTAATGAAACATCAATTTGGGGAAACACAAGGGGCTATTTATGGGGTTCTCTCCCCATCGTCATTATTAGAGGGAAGCCAAAGGAGGAGGAAAGGAGAGCTTTTAATTTTGCAGAGAGTAGGACCAGGGCTGGCAGAGGAAATATGGGAAAAAGGTGGATTTTTGCAGGTGTGTGGTGGGAGGAAGCTATTGAGCATCATGAGATGTCAAGGAGAGTGATTCTTCCAAAGAGCAGATGGAGAGAATTGATAGGTGCCTTTTTTTCTCCAAGGATGATTTTTGCCACATTTTTTGCTTTAGGGAATTCATTGCTAAAAGGATTCAGCGCCTTATAAAGGCCAAGATACCTCCAAGCATCCTCACTCACCATTATTTATTTCCCTTCTCTTCTAGAAGAGCAGGATTTCTCTTCTATAAGTGAGGAGAACATCTCAACCCTCTTCCTTGGCATCATCTTCAGGAGCTAACCCAGCTCAGACGTGGGATTTATTGGGCAGAGAGCATATGCCCTCGCTCCAATCACATATGATCAACGAGATGTTTTTACGGATCTAATTGTCACATATGTTGGTTGGGAATCCGTAATGAGAGGCCAGAGCAGATGGCAAAGGCTGGTTGCCAGTCACGCTTCCATAATCCTGTGTTTCTCTAAGGAGGAGGTGATAGGATGGGATTGGACCAGTAAAGCAAAGGATGAAGACCCCACAGGTGAGTATTTTGGGCTGGAAAACCTTTTTCTCCCTTGTGCAATAGCCTCTCACCTATGCCAGGCAATCACATTAAAAACAAACAAATCTGATTCTTAAAGCTGATGGTTTTTCCACTTGACATCAACGTGGAGACCTGATTTTCAACACAAAGCTGGGATGCAAAGACCGTGTCCCATCCCACAACCAAAATCATCCTCACCAAGCAGTGTGGGGGAGGTTCAGTGCACGGATCCATAATCATCTTGGGCAGAAAATAGGGAAAATCCACTCCTGAAGGACACAGCAGCATCCTTGCTGCCTCCCTATGCTAAATTTACATTATCATCCTTACCTCAACTTTTTGTGAGCGTCATGCTGGTGTGATGCTGGAAATACGGCTGAGAAGACACTTCTATTATACGTCACCAATTCCTGAACCTTGGAACTAGAATTGGGCAAATTAAATAAAGAAAAGAAAGAAATTATTCAAGGGGAGAGGAAAAGAAGGAGGAGATGTCTTGAAGGTTTGCAAAGATTTAGTTATCCCTCCTTGGGAGATGATCCCAGGGACGTCTAGGGAAAAATGCTGACCCTTGCATGCATGAACAACGACAAACCCAGCAGCGGAGCGGAAAGTGTATTGAGCTGCCACGTTTTGAAGTTAATTAGCGCTGGGCAGATCATTAGCTAGAGCGGCCCTTTTAATTAGAGCTGCAGGGCTCAGGTTTGCTCCACATTGGCACTGTGATGTTGTCCCGATGCCGGCGAGGCTTCCATGGGCTGCGATTCCTCCTGGGCAGCTGCTGCTGCCATCACTTGGGTTCTGAGAGGTTTGTTCGTATCCTTATTTTTGCTGCCCTGAACGGTTTAGGATGCAGAGACCTCTCCCTTCGGGCTCGCAAATAAATGCAGCTCCAGAGGCCAAATTTCGAGCAGCCAACTGCTTTGACAATTAAGCGAAGCTTAAGGTGGCTTCGCTTTGCTTTGACCTCATTCAGGCGCCGTCTGGGCTCTCCCATAAGTGCAACGGCCCCTTAATTGCTCAAACAAAGGCAGGCATAATTAAGAGCCATTTTACCGAATTGCTCCTTCAAAATTCTATTGAAAAAACCCCTCAGACTGAGTAAAGGACTTTCCTCCAGCTTTAGTGTGCCACTGTTGTTGGTTTTGGCTACTTTTTTGCCCTGGGTGTCCAACACAATTTTCTTCAACCTCTCCTTAAAGACTGAGCCCTCTTACGCAGAAATTACATTTTCGGTTCCCTTAGGACCGGCTTTACCATCATTGTAGGGGGAAAGAATAGGAAAGGATGAGGCTGCTCTTGGCTCATAATGGGAATAAGGCAGCAAATTTATTTTATGAAGATCTGATAAGAGAAGAGTTTCTCTCCCCCACTCTCCCTCCATCATGTGTGACCTTGGAAGTGGTTATTGGGCCGGACAAGAAAAAACCTCCCGTTTTCTTGCAATGTCATCCATTACTCAGCTGAACACACACACGACAGGAGAAGAAAAAAAAGGAGAAACCTCAAAGAGAGCACAAATTAAAATGACTGAGATCAGATAACAAGGAAATACAGCTAAATTGTTTCCTTCGTTTCTCCCTCCAGTCTGGCCCTGGGGAAAATCCATCTAATTAACCATTCTGGGCCACTCAATGCGATTTTTCTGCAGGTTTCGGAGGGAATGAGGATGGAGCTGGAGATGCTGAAACTTCTTTTTCCTTCCCCTCTTCTCTTTCCCCATCCATTCCTTGACCTCTGCAGTTACCTCCAGACTTATCAGCAGCACAAGATGGCTTTTTTCACATCAGTAAGCACCATCTCAAATATAACAATCAGAAAGAATAAGAGAAAAATATACCAATGCCCACAAACAACGGGGAAAAAATATATATATCGAAAGACCAGCTTTGATGAGTACAATTTTTTCATAAAAAAGCCCCAAACAACAAAATCTGTGAATCTTTCCAGCATTAATTGCTTATTTTTTCCCTTGGGGAGAATATGCTTTGCATCTTGAACTAAAGATGGTTTGTTTGGGCCTCTTGCTTGCTTTGTTTTTTTTTTTTTCCCTTCCTGATTTAAATGATCTTTCACTTTAATAAATGAGATTGTTTTTTTCCTTGGGGTGCAGAGCCTGTGTTGAGGCCACCTTGGGGTGCAGGACACCCCTGGGTGCTGTTGGCACAGATCCTACCTCAGAAACCTCCTTCTGCCCGTCCATCCATGTAGATGTGACCAGTGCTCCTCTTTGGCAACGGGTTGATACGGCCAAGACCTGACCCAGCACTGGGTGCAGTGTGATGTGATCCAGACCAGGTTTTTTCACCTAATTTCCCTCATTTTTAAGGCAATGACCTCGTCCTCCAACTGCTTCTCTTACCTCCTCCGTTTGAAGCTGCGTTGGGTCTGAAGTTCAGCTTAATCCAGGCGCTAGATGTATTATTCATTTCTATGCTTTAATGATGTGATAAAGTTGCTGGAAATAAGGAAAAGCTCATTAAACTGCCATTTGAATATAGAGCACAAACTAAATTTGAAGGGAGAGGGAACCTCTGTCAGTCACGCGCCTTCTCCCCTCCCTTCACCCGGGCCTTGAAAAAGCCCCAAAATTGCTGTCATTGATGAGTTTATTGCTGCTGGATGATTGGCAGGAGGGAATGCGATGGTGGGACATCCTCGAGCATCCACTTCAGCTCAGTTATCTGCAGGGTTTGGTCTGGTTTGGGAATCTTTCTCTCCTTTCTGCTTAAAAGTGCCAAAATCAAAGCACTGGAGTTTGCTTTGGCTTTTCTGCCAGAGGCAACAGCATCTATAAAAGATGCACTGGGTCCTCTTGGTCCTTTTTTCCAAAAAAAGCCCTTGAAGCTTCTGTTACCCCAGCGGCAAAGCTGAGATGAGATGGGCTGGGGATGCTGGAGGATGAGGGAATAGCTGAGCTCAGTGTGGTCCAGCCAGCCCTACATTGCCCATTGGCACCAAGAAGCTCCTTGGTGGGCTCTGAAAACCCAGTCATGACATGATGGAGTCGTTAGAGGTGAGACACCAATCACAGCAGGGTTTGTTTAGGGTTTATCCATCCCAAATAATAAAACCCTTCACCTTGCTCCCAGCCATCCCCCTTTTTCTTTATATTTTTTTCATTCCTTCCCTGTTCTCCCGCACCATTGAAGAGATCTCGCTCGGCTCTCCTGATCAGAGGTTGGCTTTGATCTTCCCCGGAGAAGCGGGCTCGGTGGAGATGCTCAGCAGCCCTTGGAAAATAATTGCACTTCCCTGCAGATGATGCTTTAGCATCTTCTTCCTCCCTGGGTCTGGGATGCTGGGCAGGGATGCTCACCCCTGGTTAATGAGACACCACGGATGGGCACGTATAATCCCGTCGTGACGCTGTATGTAGATATCTTAGTGAAGTACATAGGGAAAATGCATTTACTGAGAAATGATCTGGTGCTGAAAATGGCCTTTTGCCCCTAAAATTGGGTATTTCGCCCAAAAAGTCAGTGCCTTTCAATTAACAGCTTCTCTCCTCACCCCGTAGCTGGATTTCAGGGTGCAGGCTGATGTAGGAATTGGGAAAGAAATAATAAAATCCAGTGGCCTCATGGCAGGAGGATGAAATCTCCAAGATTGCGAATCCTGAAGCTTTAAGAGCCTCGTGATGCTCATGGGAAACCTAAAAACAACCTCTTCACCCTCAGTTCAGTTGTTCTGGTGCTTCATCATCCTCAATTTCCACTTGCTGAGCTTCTTCACGCCGGTTTGGGTTTTGGAGACCCACCGACCTGCCGTACCTTAATTTTCTTAAACCGAGCACGGCCCTGTGGGGAAAAAGTTCGTTAAGAGTCCTGCTGCGCTGACCATTCCCAGCTAATTACATGCTGCCTCCTTAAATTTCCCTTGGCTTGTTTCTATTGGAGACGGGATTTGTCTCCGCTTCAGTCTGTCATTGCATTTCAATTCTCATCTCTGCGCACGCTGGGGTTTGTGTAGCGGTTTACATTTATTTCACTTTTTTTTTTTTTTCCTCCTTTTTATTTTTTTCAAGTGCTTTGAGATAAAAGTGTCATGGAAATATGGTGTCATTGTTATGATGATGAGGGGACTATTTGTGATGTGCCAGCACCCTTCTCCGCTTGGTATTGAACCACTTGGGAACATTTCGACAACCCCCAGGTGGCATTTTGCTTCCACAAAGCCAACCACTTATGCTAATATACATACATAGAAAGTGCTGTGTGTATGTGCGTGTGTATGTGTGGATACATATATCATGTGGGCGTGATTGGAAAGCAAATTCTATAAATAAATCCCATTATCTTATTACACTGTAATTTTCTATCATTATCTGCAGGGTGGATCAGATGCATCTGCAGGCTGCGATGTGGCAAACTTTGCCGTCTCATGGAGTTGGGTAGGGCTTGGAAATATCTGCAGCCGTCCCCTGCCTTGCCAATGTATATAAATCCCAGCTGCCAAAGCACAGCACCCCCAAATCTAGTGAAATCAACCCCAATATTTCACCTTTGCTGATCCCCATCGAGCCTCGACAAAGCGCCGCAGCGGTGGAGGAGGATGCGCCGTTTCACCGATGATTTGTCTTAATGGTTAATCATTCACGCTGATGGGAAAAAGAAAATAATAATGCTTTTAAAAAGCCAGTTCCTAATCTTTAATTTGAATGGATTTGGCTTCTGCTCCCAGCTTTTGCTTCTTGTCGTGCCTTTGGCTAATGGATTAAAGAGGTTCTGCCATGCCCGGTATTTTCTCCCCGAGAAGGTGCTTGTGTGCTGTAATCAAGTTGCCCTCATTCTTCTTCTTGTTAAGATAAAGAGGCGAAGCTCTTTAAGTCTCCCACTTTAAGGCTGTTTCCCTGGCCTGCGGGTTATTTCTGGGCCTTTCTTTGCACTCCTGCCAATTTTTCAGCATGTTTTCTTTTTACCGGGTGCATCTCCTGGGACTGATGGGAGCAGCTCAGTATTTTCACCAAAATCTGCTGCGCTAAAACCAACTCTCCAGACCTTGAGATATTTTCCCTGCAGCCCTGGGTTCTGAGATGGAATAATCAGTGATTTTTCTGACCCCAAAACTGCACTATTTCCAAGCATTCTGTCTCAGAGATGCCTATGACCCCCAAAGAGGTTTGTGACTCTGATTTGGAGTCAACACCCAGTGGAAAGATCAAAAAAAGCCACACTAGAAAGACCCAGCCTCATTTAAAAACCAATAACAGGCCTTGGGATTCTGATTTAAAGCATTTTTGAATAACCCTGTTAGCCAAGAGAGAAAACAGGACTCCTTAAATGACAGATTTATATTTTTCCCCTCTTAACTCCAGGTCTGCAGCAGATTATACACACCAGATGAGGTGGATCCTCTTCTTGATGTCTGTTGTTAATATGGTATTTAATAAGGACGAATATGAGAGTCACTTCCCATGTACTCTGCACTGGGCTGATGCTTTGACCAGATACCAATAACCTGTTAAAAGAGAAAATGGCTTTTTCCTATAACCAGAGAGATGCTGAGATTGTGGATTTTGGGATGCAGATCCAGGGATCCTTGATTTGGGTGTCACTTGGATCATTATTCCACTGACTTAATAATATTTCAGAGCTGTAGCCACGTAAGAAATTTGTACCGGAGGTTTCTTTGGCCACCTTTTGGTATTAAATTAGTGAAAACATATTGAGCATTCCCCACAAAATGAACTTTCAAGGATGAGAGATGAAACAGCTTGATGGCATTAGCGACATTTGGGATTCAGAAGATCAAGGTTTTGTTCCACAGCTCCTGAAAATGAACCTTTTGAATGGTAGCAAATGCTTTGTCTCGAATGGCTAAAGTTCAGTCCCAGGTCAATGGCTACATTTTCTCTCCACAAAGTGGTCATTAATTTCAAGTTTACGGTTTATTGCTGGAAAATACTTTTAAAAAGATTTTAAAAAAGAAGAGAATGTGCCATCCATTGGGCTGGGGCACGTGCTGTTTCCTCATGTGGTTAAGCAGCTTGTTCCTGGCAAACTGAAAGTCTAAATATCCACTTTTTAAAGCCGGGACTTTGTGAGGTCTAGGAAAGCTATTCCAGGTCAGCCTAAAAGATTTTTTTATGACTACTGCCACACTTATTGCATTTGGACTCTGGTGATGGAAGTACCTGGTTTTAGAGGTGAAGGGATACAAAAAAAATAGCCCCAATAAAGCTGTTTAAAGGGCTCTTAAATATGCTTAAAGTACTTCCCTGCATGGCTTTTAAACTCCCAGCAAAGCTACTGGTGTGGCTGGAAGGTGGTTCATGGTTTCAGCTGGCTCAGGTATTGCTCCTGGGAGCATTAGGGGTGGAAAAGTCCATCTGACTCTCATTTTCCTGTTCTCCATGATTCCCATCTGGCAAAAATCAACCATTTTTAACACTAAACAGCACAAAATATAACATAGGCACTGGCAGGGAGAATATGGGAATTACCTGCCTGCCAGCCTTGCCAAGGCAACCTCAGGAATGAAGGTGAAAACATAATTTCCAAGCTATTCCAAGCAAGTTCAAGGTGCATAGTATAGAGACAGAGCCAAAAAGGCACTTGATGAATTTTCACACCCATAATACATTCTTTTATCTCCTAAAAGGTGGCACCTGTGGCTGGGGTGGGAGATGAACTCTGGTGCTATGATTCTCAACCCTCTGGGTTTGCTGAACTATATCAATTTGGAATTTAATTCAATGCCTGAATATTCCACTAAAACCTTTTATTTTTGCTTTTTCCTGCACTCCTCACAAGCAGCCGTGGGTCCTCAGAGCCCCAAGGAGGCTCCACCATTGGGAGGCAGCAAGTTGGACCAATTTGGGGTGAAATCTCCCCAAAACCAGAAGAAAGCCAGCAATTTATCTATGATAACCTGACGAATGGCCACAAAATCCATGACTCCTCTTTTCCCGGTGGCAACGATGCTCCTCAGCATCCATCACCCGCCCTGTCCCTTCATATTGCCAAACACTTCGTACCGTACTTGATAGAAAAGGTTTCCGAATTTGGCAGAGCCTCCAGCTTGTTATCGGAAAGCAGGTCATAAATTAAAACCATAAATTAAAATCCCAATGATAACAATCTATCCCAAACCATCCATCCCCCTGACATCTCCAATGGAGAGAAGCCTCGAAGCAGTGATATCTTATAATATGGGATGTGATGCTGTTTCAAGCTTTGGCTGTGATTTTTTCACACCAGACCCCAACTCCTCCCGATTCCCCTCAATCCCCCATCATCACTCACAGCTCAAGAATTTGCTTTGGTGAAGCTAAAAAGGGGAAAAAACCATAAAAGCAACCTGAAATATTTGTTCTTCCAGTGATGGAGCTGCAAAAAAAGCAGTGTCAGAAGATCCTACAAACTGTGAGTAGTTACCTGGATGTATTGATTTAAAGCACCTGTCAGTCTTGATTTTTAAAAGTGTGGTTGATTGCTGGCAGGTTTATAGGATTATGAGTTTAATTGGATGCCTGTGTTTTACTGGATATAAGTGAAATTTATGGCTGTACTATCTGCTGTAAGAAAAAAGTGTTTCCGTTGTTGTGCCCTCCATCATCTCTGGAGGGAAAAGCAACCGGTGGGGAGCTTGGGGCAGGAAAACAAAGAGAAAAGTCCATCTTAAAATAGCTACAAGGGAGTTAAAATGAAATTATTAAGGTTGCAGAGCTGGGCAATCCAAAATTAAGAGTTGTAGGAGCCGCGACTACCTGCAAGTTAAAGACAAGGCGATGGTTAATTGCCTGATTGCATATTATTTTCGGAAGGACTGATCTGCATATGCCAAATTTGCATAATGCAAATGCCGTGGCTGGTTTTGTGCGGATGGCGACGGGACCCGAAAGGAGTGAAATGTTGGGTCTGGATGGGGTTGAGCTCTGTCCTTCCAGGGAGCGTCTTCCCTGCTGCACCGCGGGGTGACAGCAAAGCCAATTAGTCCCAGGCACTGATTAAACTGGAGAAAGCACAGAACAGAACAGAGCGATTGGAAAACGTTGGTAAGAAACCTCATTGTCCTTGCAGGGCATATCCTCGCCTTCAAATTCAGCCTCACTCCATCAACTTTTCTACGGTTTCCTGGCTTGCAACAAATTCTGCAAGTTCTCCTCTGGGATCCTGGGGAAAAAAATCTGCTTTTCTGTCCCCACTGGGCCGTGTCAGCTCTTTGCAGCAGTTTCTGCTGTTCCACAGCTTTTCTTGCCCCAAACCATCCCAGCTCTGTCCTTTGTAGGGCACCTGAGATGAGGCTTTTGCAGAAATAGGTGGTTGGATCCCCCCTTTTTACGGCTTTCTGTGCATCTCTGTGCCACCGGAGCCCAGCCTTGAGCTAAAGTACAGACATTTCCATCGCAACCCCCCAAGCTGCCTGTTCCCAGGGCCGAATCAGACCCATAGCATCATTTTCCAAGCTCTGAGCGACCAGATGAATCTTCAAAGAGCCACCAAACCCGATGTATCCCCCCTATTCCAACCTGCCCCCCCTCCGGCACAGCCTTTCATCCCACATGAAGAACATCTCTCTTCCCCAAGCGCTCCGGGGGTTCCTCTTTTCTTCCACCCTCATCTCTTTTTATAGCGTTTGATTTCTTATTGCCTTCCCCACCTGCTTGCCTACATCCCCAAAAAGACTTTATTGACCTCTGAGGAGAGTTCGGGGCTGAGCTCCTTGCCGTTTTTTTTCCCAGGTGCTATTTTTCTTGCTCACTTTTTGATGGAAAGTCTTTTCCTGATGGATAGCGTGAAGTCGATCCTTCCCCAATTCCTGCTGTCTTCAGCAGGGGAGAAATAAAAAAACCACCTTTTCCTTTTGCTCTCCCTCTTCCATCACCTGAGTTTCCCAATAACTCATGTCAGGATTTCTCCCCCCACCAGGATCTTTAACGAGCGCAGCCAATAAAGACAAACCCTTTTTTTTACCTGAAGAAGTCACCAGAAACGAACAAGAGATTTTGAAGAGAGTTGTAAATCAAATCACTCTCATTCAGCTGCGTTTTATGACTTGTGTGTATTTTTTTTTTGGGTGATAATAATTAGTCGCAAAATCTGATATACAAAAGAGATTATTAAACCCAAGGTGGGCCAAACCACCAGCTGGCAGAAGTTGGCAAAGCTCTGCAGGGATCTAACCCCAAATTCACACCAGATCTGCTTTGCCATCATAGTCAGAAAGAAAATACAGCAAAGATGGAGCACGATAAAGGCTACAGCTCTTTCGCTGGGCAGACATTATGAGATAAAAATGGCCTTAAATCAGGTATATTCCTTCAAAAGCTGCTTGCAACTCAAAAATGTGTCTCCATCCAAACTGGATCCAGTTGCTGCAGCTCCAGCACTGCCCATCAGCCCATCCTGGACCAGCCACGTGCTTTAAATATTGTATCAATGTCATGTTTAGGACGATTGAGGAGTAATTACAGTGGGAGGCGTGTGAATACATTCACACACGGACACGCAGGCTCATTAAATAAGAAAAAATTCTGAACTGGAGTGCAGCAGCTCCCTAATTATAGTGTTTTCCAGCCAGGAAGGGCTGGGACCTGGCAGCTTCTGGGGTCTGTAAATCTGCAGTTTCTCAGAGCTTTGGGAGCATCGCAGTCAATATTTCGGTTGCCTTCGGCTTTTGCATCCAGACTGTATCGGTAAAATGGCCTCTTGCCTCTCTGCTATTGATTGGGGATGGATCCCACTATGAACTGGGTTTGTTTGTACAGGGTGAGACCTCGAGCTGCAAATTCTGCTGTGGCAAACACCACGATGCTTCGTGCACTGGGTTTTCTGTCCTCGTCTGCTTTGATCCAAGGAAACGAGGATGGATGGATGGATGGATGGATGGATGGATGAGATGCTGCTGCTGCCGCCCTTTTCCTCCCCAAAATCAGAGTCCCCTCCACCTAAGGCAGCATTTTCAGGATAAAAGGGTTGTCAGGGATCTAGAAAGCAGGACAGTAAGGAAGGAATTTGTGGATGGGGATGGGATAAGATGAAATGGGATGGGATGCAATGGAATGGGATGTGATGGAATGGGATGAAATGGGATGGATAAATGCCCTGAAGGATGCTGGATGGAATCAAGAAGGATTTTCTCAATCAAGTCCTGCAAACTCACCTTTGTAAGACCTGTCAGAGATGCTGCCCAGAAGCGGCATCATTCTCCACGTGTTCCTCTGACCCTTCGAAATGTTTTTTCAGCAGCCCCTCATCGCTCAGCCCCACTCTCTGGCTTCCCACCCACTCCCTGGCATCCTGAAGGATATAAACTATGGGCAAAACCCACCATGTGCTCAAATACTACAGAGGAACAACATCAGCATGTGCAAAATGAAGCAGAGAAATAGCTGCAGTTTATTCTTCCGTAAAGGTCAAGTGACAGTAGGTGACACCCAAAGGGTGATCTACGCATCTTTGAATTTATCAGCTAGCAAGGAGGATGTCCCGGAGATTATAAATACATATTTATGTCTGTGATATAAACTCAATGTGTAGAAGCAATTAGGATCAAGGGGAGGCTGACAGGATATTTTAAAGCAGGGACAGGGAACCATATACATGCAGAAGTTCTCATATGTATTTATGTGTGTACATTCATGCTGATCTCCCCGAGATATAACAAACTGATCCCTGTGGTTTAAGAAACGCGATACCCAAATTGCAGACACAAATTTAAGCCTTTTCAATCTACCACACCTGTCCTCGGCTGGGGGAGGTGGAAGGAGTCTCGCTGACTCCATAAAGCTCCAGGAGCTGACATGCCACATCGGGGCCTGAATCTGAGCAAACTCATCTGTCTCGGTGGCAGCAACGAGCCTGCGGGTCCTCAGATTTATCTTGTTTTTTGGCAGGCACTGAGCATGTCTACATCAAACCATGGGCAATCCCACCTCAGCATGATGGGGACCAATGTCCTATGGGTATCCTGGGGTGGGTAGTTCCAAAGACGAACAAGGAAAGAATCAACCTCCCCACCAAATTAGCCCAACTGACCAACATAGTAGCATTAAAACTTTACATTCCCGTTTCAGTGCAGCTTAATGATTTGTTTCCCCTCCTAATTGCTGCTTGGTTAATGGCAGATCCTTCCGTCAGGTTCTCCAGCAGGATGCCGGGGTGTTTTCCTGCCAGGCTACAATTAATTCCGAAACCACTGCAGTGCATCAGTAGTTTAAGCGATCTTCCCACATCGCATTACCTTGCATTTCTCTTTGCTGAATAACATCTCCCGGCTCATCACTCAGGGGTCCTACCCTCCCGGGTTAGTTCCTTTGCTTTCCTCTTGAGCCCCTTTTCACTTGAATAACGTAAATACTTCTGCAAAGCCAATTACACAAAAGCTTCTTGTCTTTCTTGCATGAAAAATGCTGAGCAACCACCATTTCCTTGCTTCTTCCAGGTTATTGTGGGAAATATAAGTACTGGTCAGTGGGTCGTGAATTCAGGATGGCGGCAGGTGACCCTATAAATTGTGATCCTAAGGGGAATTCAGCTTTTTAAATGAAGCTGGAAGGCTGAAAGAGGGAGAGGTGATGTTGCCTGAGGTCCAGACTGTTCCTTAGGGGTTCAAAATCCTCCCAACCTCAAGCACTCCTGTCCCTAATGCAAATTTTTCCAGGCTTCTCAAATCTAGTGGTTCCTTTATAAATGAGAGACAATATTGCTAAAACTCTGATTATGATGATGTCCTTGATTTGCTGCTCTGCGTGATGCTCCAGGCACTGTTTCAGATGTCTATGAAGCTCCAATAACTGACTGTTGAGATTAAATACATGTAGCACAGTGGTCCTTGAGCACCTCCCAGTCAAGAAATCCATCTTTGGGTCTCCTGGAGAGGAGACACATGGACCCACATCTCGCTCATGGACCAGACCCCTACTCAGCATCTCAATGGTGGCAACCAAGAGATGAGTCTGGAAAATCAAATAAACCGAAGAGCTGGAGCTTCAGCAGAGTCCCCAAATCCCAGCAAGCATGGGGTGAAGTGGGAAGCATCACCGGTGCCGTGCCAAAGCCACTTTGCTCCTGCTGTGGCTCAATTAAACAAAGCAGAAAGCAGCATATTACTGGAAAAAATCTCATCTGCATCCCTGCAATGTCCAGCCCGGCCTCTCCCACCCGCGTTCCCCTTCCATTCCCCAACCCCATTGAGTGATCAATGCGAGTTTCGACACTTTCATACGCACTCTAAAGCTTTTTCAGTGATGATTTGCCAGCGGAGCGGGACCTGCTGTTAAAACAACTCTCGGCGCGCACACAAAGGCGATGGGCAGCGGGCGGCGTGGGAGCTCGTCTGCCATAGCGTCTGGAAGCTCTTACTAATCAAAGCCACATTGATTGCACAGAGTTGCGCAGAGGTTTCTTTGCAGGGATGATGCGGGGAGACTTTCAAAGGGCCGGGCTGTCAGTCAGCGGATGGGGGGGATGTGATTTTCAGGCCAGAGATCCGGCAATATTTTCCTAGATTAGAGATTAATGCGTTTCTAATTAATTTTTGATGCTGTATAATACAATGGAGTTGTGTCTTTTTTGTGATGCCGGGCTAGCTCATAATGCAATCTTTAATTATTATCTCTTGCCTTAAAAAAAAAAACCAAACTATTACGTTATAATGTCGGCTGTCGGGAACCTGAGGGCTTTATACATTGATGGCGGCAGTAAATTTAAAGTTTTGCTTTTCATTTAATGAGCTGCATTGTCTGAAGTATCTGAGCAGCGAGAGGTTTGAAACTATAAAACCTCATTGAGGTTGATCAAGGCTTTCTGACCCTGATACCCAGGGAGCAAACAGCATCAGGATGGGGATGGAGAGGTGGTGGCTCTGCCCTCATTGAGTTCTGCCATGGATGGGAAACCAGGGATGGGAACGAGCCACAAAAAAAGAATTCCAGGGTTGGCCAAAAAAAAAATGGCTTTAAATTGCACCATCTGCTTAATTTATTAAAAAGGAGATAGAGAGGTGACTTGATTACCACGTGTAAGTAGCTTCAGAGGGAGAAAATATCAGATACTAAAGGGCTCTTTAAACCCTCAGGGTAAAACAGGAGGGGAACAAATAGATTGGAGGTGGAGACAGAGCAAAGTTAAGTGAGAAACTGCATGGGTTTTTTTCTCCAAAATATGGAGGATGTGAAACCATGGGGGATCTGAGGCTCTTGACATCCTCAGAGCAGGATCTGGGCGCCCAACATGCCATGCTGAGAGCTTCAGTTTGTGTAGGGTCCCCTTGGGATTTGGGGTGAAAGAGCTCATCTTTGGAAAATAAGCCCAAGGACTCCAAAAGCGTCGCTCAGACAGTGTTGTTTTCTTTTTCCCACTCTGGCAATCTTTGCGGCTGGGGGATATTTGTCTTCATTTACTACTCAAGGCATCAGCAACCTTCTCGCTTTGTTTTCTCCCTGCAAACAAACAAACAAACAGCCGAGAAAAGCATTTTGCTCTTTCGGGAAACTTTTTAGCAGTCACAAGCTGTCCGAGACCCGCTTCAGCTGGTGGCTCAATAGTCTATCTCTCTCTTTTCAAGGCTCAGTCTTCTGGGTATGCATTTATTTGCTTTTGTTTTGCTCTCAAATAAAGTTGTAGCTTTGTTCTCGCCTCTCCAAATGCCCTTTAGTATTCTTGGTGAAAAGCCTGGAAATAACGCTCCCAGCTTCTGCGAGCCTGATGGGAGCGGACACAGATCAGACAAGCGATTCCCCAGCATTTTTATTTACCAACAAAAGGTTCTTATCTCTATGCCCAGCTCTGGAAAAACTTCTCTTCGCCCCCTCTTCCCCGCATCAGAGCTGTGATTTGTGCAACCGGCTCCGCTGTAATCTCTTCCCTTCATCAGAGCTTCATCCCAGCCAGTTCCCACCTGGCTGAATTTTTGACTTGATAAATTGGATGGGGATTTCTACAGGATCTCAGGGTCTTCCAGGCTGCTCGTTGCTTGGCTGAACTTTGTCAAACATGAGCTGCCCCGCAATTGGCAGGGGAGATTCGGGATGCAGTGAGTCGGAGGGAGCGGGAAGAGCATCACACGGCTCTGGTCCTGGGTTTTGTGCAAGGGAGGGGGGATGGAAAAGCATCAGGGCTCCTTATCAGAAAGAAAAAAAGACTACTCTGACCTTCACTTCTTTTCTCACATCTCTGCCAGGAGCTGCTTTTGGAAACCCGACACCACGTTTGATGGACGGGGGGGCTGATGTGATACTGCTGCTCTTGTGTTGCTGAGTTATGGATGTGCTGCTAATGGTGCAGCCTCGCCTCCCTATGAAAGGGCTCCATCTAAATTCTAATCTTTACCTCTTCCATATAGCTTACACATACTTATGTGCATCAGTTATATCTAAATATTTATTTGTAACATACCAGCAAAGGGCCTTTACCTCTCTATTTACTCTGCCTTGAAGTATCAATCTATAATTACCCATGAGTATCTCACGTGTAAACATCTCCCTGCATATGTACTTATAAATACCACTTACCTCTACATCTCACCCAGCGTTTTCACCTCTAAATATTCCTTGCCAGGAAAGGGCCGTGGCAAACTTCGTAAATCAGAGAAATGAGTCTCGCTCCAGAACATTTTGTGCGAGGCGGAGCAGAGCCGTGAAACTTGGGTCCGACCACAGCACAGAGAGGTCAGGGCTGCCTCGCCAACATTTTAAACCCATTTTTGCGGTTTCCATCTGTCCTCTTAAGAGCCAGAAGCCGCTGTTGATTTTTTTCCCCGTGGTTGACCTTCAGCTTCGCTTCTGTCATTTAGCCTGTCGTCTGGCATAATTAGAAAGTCCAGCTATATCCATGACCTATCGATAATGGTATTAATATACATCAGCTTTTATCCTACAAAACACAGGCTTTAGAAACCAGACGTGTTTGTGTGTATGTTAAGGTCGTATGTGACTGAGATGACAGCCCTGAAACACAGGTTCCTGAGGGCAGGAGGAAGCATCTATGGAAAAAGAAATCCTGACTGAGACCATCAGGTGAAGCCTCAAAGGATGCACTGGGGCATCCTTAAGAAGCATCTTAAGGATGCACTGGGGCATCCTTAAGAATGACCTGGAGGGGGTACCAAAGAAAGAGCTCCAATTTTCACCCAAAGAGGTACCTCAAATGGACACTCTTACCTCCCCCCTTGGGTTCCTCCATGCCTTGATGCTCTGGTTTCTGAACTAAAAAAAAAAAAAAGGAAAAAAAAAAAGGAAAAAAATTCAAAAGTGTGAGTTTCCATGGAGACAAGTGTTCTGTTCTAAAATCCGAGGGCAGGCGAGCTCTGTATTTTATGTTTGGAAGCAGATGCTTGGATTTAACTTCAGGGGAAGGGTTGGCTGAGTCTGGTGGCTTGGAGCCGGGCTGCTTGAGGGAGGTTTTTAGAGGGGGGGTGTTTTGTAGGATTTTGGGGGTTTTCAGTCAAAAAGGAGGAAAAAACACCTCCTCATTCATCTACAAAGAGATTTTCCAAAGGAAATTAAAAAACAACACCACATAGGAATGATGAAATCACCCAGAGCACAACCAGCATCTCAATGTGTCTATAATGGAATATCCAGCCTACACCTGATATTTCCCTTTGTTAATAGGAAAAAGACAAGTGTCATCTCCTGGTCATAAAGCCCTGGAGAATTTAGAGATGACGCAGCCACGAGCACCGAGATGAAGGTTGCGCTGCACAAAAAAAGACCTTGGGCCACAAAATGTTTTTGCTTTCCTCCCATCTGCTCTTCAGGCAGAAATTTCACAAGCCAGGTAATAATGTGTTGGGTTCTTCACAGTGGCTCATGAGCTCTTGATACATGGGAGCCTAACTAATTAGCTTTTCATGGTCTTGATTGCAGTGGCTTTAAGGAATCGCGGGAAGCGAGGAGCAGGAGGTGACGGGAAATGTTAGCACTTCATTTGGAGAGCCAGGCTAATGACTTGTGTGCGGGCAAAAAGAGAGAAAAATAAGAATTAATTCTCGGGGAAGAAATCCCGCTTTGCCGTAAAGTGAGATATCAAATCTGCTAATGACCTGTCAAACTGGGTGGTGAGGAGCTGCTTAACCCCTTACAGTATTTCAAGGTGTTGGGATGTGCTACCAACCCTTGAAGCTCCTTCCAAAGGCATCTCCTTGGGGCTCCCGAAGGCCTGAGGCTCAGCAATTGTGGGCAGGTTTCCACCAAAAAGAAGTGGAGGAGTGAAACTCCAGCAGAGCCACGGATGACTTAATTAATGATATTTTCTTTTAAGATGATATTTGGTAGGGAAACAGTGAAAAGAGGAGGTGGAAGGAGTATTTGGTAGGGGAGCTAGATGGAGAAAACCTTTCTTGGTTCACTCAGACCCCCCAAAACGGGGCTGTTACTTTTTCCCCAGCATATTTGTTGCTTTTTACTGGAAATCCAGATCTCCTCAAAGCCAAAAAGCAGCTTTGAACCCCTCTTTTTTTTTTCTGGGAATCCCTTCCATTAGGAAAAATCCTAGTGGGAAGATTTAGTCGTGGCACTAATCCTGAGCTCAGACTGGAGAAAGACAGCTCAAAGCTACCCCTACAGTGGGAATATGAATGCTTTGTTTCAATAACATTTAACAGTGATTGCCTCAGCAACCTCTGGCCTGCTGTGATTAAATATTAATATTCTTCTAGTCTGTGCTCTTGCTGCTTTTTTCTCCATTTCTAAATGAAGCTGCTCAGTTTTGGTTTTCCTTCGGAGCACAGGGATGGAGGCACGGGACGAAATTCTGGCTTTGAACACCCATGAAACTCTGAGCCTTGTTAAAAAAAACAACCCAAACAACCCAGGCCACAAAGTTGCTGAACTCAGGGGAATTTCATAACACTCAGCCACCAGCAAAGCGATTAAACGCCAGTTCCTAATTCTATAAGTGCCTGGTTGATGGCTTCACCGGGTGCAATATAACTAATCTGCTAACGGGTCGAGCGCGTTATCATGCAGCTGGCTGGTAAAAACAGGGACGCTGGAGTGAATTGCTGTGATTTTTTTTAATGGTGGTGGAGGGAAGAGGGTGGCAGGTGGGTGGCTGGTTTGCTGTAGAAGGCTATAGGGGGTCTGGTTGCTGTTTTCCTGCTTCTTTTCTACTGCATGGTTTCAGCTTTTGGATCCAAATAAGTCCTATTTCTTCTAAAATATCATACGTAAGATATATAGAAAGGAAATTGCTTCAAACAAAGGCTTTTGCTCTGAGCACTGCAATGTTCCTGTTGCTCAGCATCACTTTCTTTTCAGAGAGGCTTTGTTTTCTGGAGGAAACTCCAGATTTGCTGGATTTGGTGATGCTCAGGGTTTTGTTTGTCCCTTTTTGGGCATCAGGAAAATCCCTCCCAAAATGGAGAGCGTGGGATGGTTCACATCCAGCAGCACCGTCCCTCACTGTCCCCAGCAGTCGATTTGCTTGACCTTTCAATAGGAGATCTTCAAAACCAGCCAGGCTGAGCGGGGATTTAATGCTGATTGAGGAGGTAACGTGGCTCTCCCCGACATGCCCCAGTGGGCACAGGGCACTTGGACGCTGCTGATGGTGATGGCTTTCAAATGAACTTCACCGCCATGGCCCTGTTTAATCCAAGGGGATCATTTGTTCTCGTTTTAAGGGACTAAAGCATGTGTGCAATAGCAGAAAACCTGAACAACTCGTCAGCTGATGCTCCATCCCAGGGGAACCTGTATCCAAGGGATGCTCTGGGTACCATTATCCCAAATTTCCCCAGCTTCCAGAATCCCTTTACAGCAATTAACCAGTTCTGTCATTTCCACCCAGCCTGGGCAATTGGGTCTTTGGACCAGGAGAAAGGATTGCTTTTCCTTCCATTTGCCCAATTAATAATAATAATAATAGCAATAATAAAATCCATCCATCTCCTCCGCTCCCCTCCCATGCACATTGTGGCGAGCCCAGCTTTCAGCATTGGTTTATTTATCAAGTGAATTTGAGCCAGCTGACTTTAACGCAAGCTGTCACCAAATAAATATCCCTGTGGCACACTGGGTATTAAAACCATCTTGCAAGAGGGGACATTGGAGAAGCAAGAACCGGGACTAGAAGCTCAGAGTTACTTTTACCACCCTTCCAATGAATTTCTTTGGATTTAGCATCCTCAAGACCCCTTCTGGGTATATCAAGGTGATGCTAAAGCCTGGACCAGAGGGATTAGATGCTGCAGCCACCTTCACAGCAGAAAAACCCATCACAATTAACTCCTCTCCTTCGCACACCCTGGATGTAGGGGTATTTTTTAATTTATTAGTGGTATAACAGAACTGAAGGCAACTCCATGATGCAAACACTACATCTAGAAGCACTGAACCCCAGCGGAGTGTCCCTTCCCTTGTTTATTTTGGTAGGACCTGCATAAACCACCAGCCTAAACTAACACACTAAAGAGCATCCCCAGCCCTGCCAGAGTCCAGACACCAGAGAGCCAGATTCCCTGTGAATAACAAGCTTGAAAACAAAACAAACCAAATCTCTCTTTAAAAAAAAAATACACTAGAAAAGTTGGCCCTTCTGACTCATCTGCTGCAGATTTTATAGATATTTTTTTTAATTTTTTATTTCTCTCTCTTTCCATTCCCCCTGGAGAAATGATTTGAGGGACGGCTGCTGCCTTTCCCGCTGCTTCGCTGCTCCTGCAAACAGCCCGACAGCGATCACACAGCTCCTTTAATGGCCCAGCAACACATCTAAGCGAATAAACCTAATGAGGAGCAGCGATGCTGCATTCCTGGCTGATCCCCTGCCCCGAACTGATGTCTCTCTATAGATCCAGCTGCCCGGGGGAGCGATGGCCAGAAGCCAATAAGCAAAGCTGCTTATTTCTTATGGGAGATGCATATATGCACTTTTTCCCTATGGGGATGTTAGAGGTGATGAGGGATGCAGGGAGGAGGTCTGGTGCAGTCTGAGAGACACGTCTGTAAAGTCATTTAGGATCCTGGTGGGATTTTGCTGCGAGCAGAGTTTAATCAGAGCCTGGCAACCAGTTTTCCTACGGGTTGGTGGGACAAGCTGCAGGGGAAAAAAAAAAGGGCCAGAGTGGTGTCGTTTCAAAGCGAGTGGGCAAAACGTAATCATAGAGTGGAAGGACTAATCCCAGCTTATCATCAGGGGTTGGAAGGGATAAAGCATATCGAAGCGCACAGCTTTCATCCCACAGGGCTTTGCAGAGCAATCGCATGTGGCCCCGCTGAATTGCACAGACCGTAAGTCATTTTTTGGGTACCCCAATAGCAGGCACATCCACCCCTGTCTGGCAGACGCTGCTTTTCTCCTCCTGGTTTTTCCTCCTTATCTCTTTGGCTTCTCTCCTGAAGTACAAATTGACCTCTCCGAATTTTCTCCTTTAATGCCCTTGTTCTAAAATGTTAATAACTGGTCAGTGACAGGCTGATTAAGCCTTCCTTCTTCTCTTATTTAGATTGGTGTCACTGCACAGCTCGAATGGAGCCGTAAAGAACATTAACACCCGCTCGGCGCTGACAGGGCAAACCATTCCCTGGGAATTGATAAGGGCTTTTTCTGGAAACGAATTTGGTGCTGGCAAAACAAACGGATGACTTGAGCTCCATCCATCTCCCTCCCTTTAATAACTTTCATTTGTTCAGTACTATCTCCAGCACCGATTAATGTAACAAATGCTTTTTGTCCCAGCAGGGGTTTCTGCAGGAGCTTCAAGCAGGACGATTCAACTTTTCTCCCCTTCTCTTTACCTCTCAGCTTGGGGATGATGTTTTTCTCCCCACATGGCACTGAGCAGGGTCTGAGTTGCTCAAACTTGGTGCTAATGCCCCAAAATAACTTGCGTTCCTCACAATTTCATGTCTGGATATCTATATCTACATCTATCTCGGTTTAGGTCTGTATCTTTATCGTCTTTATCCTTATCTTTATATCTTTGTCTAGACCTATATATTTATCTTTATATCTTTCTCTTTATATCTTTATTTTTACCTATACCTATGTCTATATCTACATCCACAGCAATATCCACATTCATATTGATATCAATAACATCTATATCAAAGGCCATATTCATATCCATTTCATCTATATTGATATCAATATATATATATTCTTATCATCTATATCCATATCATCCGTAGCCATATCATCTATATCTGTATGTACATTTGTAGCTAAATCCGCATCATTCACATCCATATCCATATAATCTATATCCATATAATCTATATATCCATACAATCTATACCTATACCTCTCTGTGGCGACTGAGCAGGTTTGCCCTGGAAACAACCCCAAAGCACCTCCCGAACGATGCTGAGAACACTAATTCAGGTCCTGCACCCAAGTTTCAGCACATGAAGGTGATTGAAACCCAGTCTGTGGGTGGGAACGTTGCATAGGGAAGAGGCTGGAGAAAGGCTGAAGCTGCCAGGGCTTTTGCCTGGGTGCAGGAATGAGCCTGCAAAGCCCTGGGCTAAATCCAGAGCCGATACCTGCGAGGTTTAGTCCTGCTAAACCAAGCTGTGACACCGCTGCAGTGGTTTAAAACATGCATGCCGCTCACCAAGAAATGCAGAAAAACCTCCAAGAATGAGCAAGTGCGAATGGGAGAGGATAAAGCGGCTGGAAAAAAGGAGATATATATATGTAGACATGCTTTTCTTTTGCAAGAGTGAGAAAGAATAAGCCTTAGGCTTCGGTCAGCTGTCAGCACTCTGCGATAAGGATGGGGGAGTTTAAATCCCATTTTGACACAAGTGCCAGAGTGGGGAAGGTGGTGGGAGGCAGCGCGGATCCAGCTGGTGGAAATATTTGCACAGGAGCAGGGATCAAACCCATGCGGGAGTGCAAGAAGAAACAGGTTGCTCCATCTCCCCCACTTTTGATCCACATTTTTTGCAGCAAAAGAGCTTTTCGAAGCTTTTCCTGATGCTTTGACGCTCAGGCATGTATAGAAACAAATGTGAAAAGGAGGCCAGAGCGCAGGGACAGCTTCAAGCTCCTTTGGATTTTGCTGCAAGTTGTGAGGCATCCAACTCCTTCCCTGTCTCTTTATTAAAATGGGATAAAATGAAATCCCTCTTCCCATTTGCTTTCTCTGCCTTTTGGAGCAGCAAGAAGGCAGGGGCTGCCAGCCCAGGCAGCTTTGCCAAGCAAAGCACCTGGGGAATGGGACAAAATACACTAAATATATATATATATATATAGTACAAAATCTTGCCTTGAATCTTCAGCAATAAAGAAGAGAATGCTGGTTTGTGGCCCAACTGAATAATTAAAAAGGAGTTGCAAGGGGGCAACATGCGCTGCCCTCTCCCCATCCTCAGCCTCTACAAAACCAATTTGTCCAGATTTTTGAGGCCAAAATTCCCAGGAGAAGGGGCAAGTGAAGTTTGCAGCCCCTGGTTCCTCCTGTCTCTACCAGGAGTCCAATTACCAGAGACAGCAACCAGTGAATGATGCCTTTGTCAGAAAATATGGGCAAAGAGACTTAAATCTCCAGGAAAATAACAATCAATGAAAAGACATGGAGATATTGTTGATTGAGGGCAAATTTCACCTTGATATCCCAATGGGCCAAATGGAGCACACAGGCCATTCAGGATAAGTTTTGCAAACCACAGATCATCGGGTTTTTTTGCACAAATTATGACTTGAAACAGTTTTTGTGCAGGTTTAGGAGTAACCTAAGGAGCTGCCTTCCTGCTCCATCCTTGCTGGCCCTACCTGTCCCTGCTCCTTCTCTATTTTTGTGTCGTTAACCAGTGGAACTCATCGACTCAAGGTCTGGTTGCTGCAGACATCAGACAATTTTAAAGACCCAGACCACAAATATCTAGAAATAAAAGTAAATATCATTGGCTAAATAACATATCCAGATCTTTCTAGTTGAGATCTAAGCAGAAGAAACCTTTCCTGCACATTTCTTTTTTTTCTCCTGCAGAGATTCTTGCCTTTTCCTTCAACACCTTCTGCTCCTAATAACTCATCCCAGGTAGCAGGAGATGGGATCTGGATTTGATTACTGATCTGATTTAGACTGTCAACCCAGGTGTCTCTCTGTAGAGATTGCGAGTGTTTCATGGACAATTTGCAATGAAAGAAGGAAGCTTAAGGAGTGATTTATTCCATAACAATAGCAATGATAATAACTGAAGGGCTGGATGTAGCATCCAGAACAGGGGGTGCTGATTCCACCGGGCTCTGCAAGCTGTTGGAACACAAGCAATAGCAGAAAAATCTGAATTTCAGATTCCTCCAGCACCTTCTCCTTGGTGTAAAGGAAGAATATCGAGGTCAGAACCCTTTGGTGATGGTTTAGCCTAATAATTGGGGTGGCTTCTATAGGAAAATCAGAATTAGATTCATTGCAACCCCTGCCAAGTCACTTAACTTCTTCCTACATGGTCCCTGTAGCAAGGAGGACTCTGTCTTACCTTGTACAGATGAAAAGTCAGTAAACAAGTTGTGCTCCAAATCTGGCATCACCTCTCCATGCATCCATCACGGGAAAAGGCTGCAACGAGGTATTTGGAGTTGCAGTGTAAAAAAACCTCTTGTCCTTCCCCCACCTGTA
Source organism: Nesoenas mayeri (assembly GCF_963082525.1). Classification (NCBI taxonomy): domain Eukaryota; kingdom Metazoa; phylum Chordata; class Aves; order Columbiformes; family Columbidae; genus Nesoenas; species Nesoenas mayeri. Next base: position 5,194,729 of record NC_137572.1, on the reverse strand, counting down.
TGTTATCTTGCTTTTTTATTCAGCAGAGGATGTGTCTCACCTGGGAAGTCCTTAAGATGCCACAGACAAGCTCTTCACTGATTAAGTGCTCAGGGAAGCTCCTGAGAGGCTCATTCAGCTTCGACAGGAGAGGCGATGAATCAGCAAGTGTCTCATCCCATTGCTCCATCAACACAGAGGGATGGCAGCGGGGATGACAGGGACAGGTTTGGTGTCCCCAACCCTGAGCAGGTGTCAGCAGGTGCTGGGACATCTCTGCGAGGGGAACGGGCATGCTCCATGGAAAGGGGTGTCCTCATTACTGTCATTAGCAGGGTCAGAGTGACCTTACCAAGAGTTTCTGAAGATTCTGGTGGGGGGTTGAAAGCCCCTTCTCCAAAACCTGCATTGACATGTCCTCATCACCTCATCTGAACACATTCCAGCCCCAGATATTAATTTGTTACAGCCTCATTACCCACTCAATAGAAGATGAACATCTTGGTGTGTATCACAGCCAAATCACTCTTTCCTCCTGCTCTTTTTTGCACTAATTAATACCACCCCCAGGTATTTACGCTATGGATGGGTTCATCTACTTTTCACCACTGTGGCTCCTGGGAACCTTTCCATCCAACGCCAGGACACGCAGCTACAAGTGCACCCAGATTTATTTCCCTCCGCTCAAAACACTGTGTCCTCTTTCAGAGCAATGGAGCACAAAATTCAGGGAGATTATTGCAGCAGAATCCGCTGTCTGCTGGGCACGTCTTTGCAATGTCATTTTTCTCCGAGTAAAGACCAGACGAGTCCCTTGACCTTGAGCATCGCCTTCTCAGAGATCTTTTCTTAGAGAGAAACTGGGAAAGTCTCTTTGCTCTAATACTGGTGTGATGGGGAAGCATCTTCCCTCTTCTGCAGGTGTTGTGGCTCAGTTTGCAAACTACCTCTGCCTTGGAAAGGAGCTTCAACATTTCCACTCTCAAGTCAAGGAGATCCGTCACTCACCACGGTGTCGAGGAGGTTCAAGTTGACCCCAAACCATCTTGATCCACTTCACTCCTGGTAGTCAAGGAGATTTTTTTCCTCTTTGGAAGAAAAGAAATGACACTGGAGGGCCTGATTCTCATTTACACTTGAGCTGCTCGGAATGGAAAACGGCTCTGGGAGCTGTGTTTACAGCCTGGAGAGCCTGGAGTGAAAATGAGATCCCAGCTCTCCAGCTAACGAGATGCCGTCGGCTTATTTCATAACCGACATCGAGTTGGCACATCCCTTCTCCCCAAACACCTCGGCTGGTCCCAAAGGAGCCAGGTGAGACCATTACGCTATTTAACACCACAATAATAAAGAAATAAGAGGGGTGTGCACAAACTCCCACCCCAAAGTACCCCCCGGTGACCTGCCTACCCCCCTGCAAACTCCTACACTTGCAGGGATAAGCATCACCCTGTGCCATCGCCGAATGTTCCACCACCATACCAGTGACATCCAGTTTGCATCAGTCCTTTTGCACAGCAAGACTCTTGCTCATGCTGGGAGAGCTTCTTCAACACATTTCTCATTAAATCCAGGGAATTATACCCAGCCCCAAGTGTTTTTGACCAACTGAGGAGGGCCTTCCCTGCCTGCAGCGTTTTATTCGGCTCGTGGATTTTCACGCAAACCTGCCTTTCCACACACGTAGGAATGGTGATTTACGGAGACCCAGAAGTTTCTCGAGCAGGAGGATCCATATCCAAAAGCAAATGGACATGAATACAAAATTCAAAGGAATGAACCCAGCTGTGGGTATAGACATTTATTTGGGACATAAAGACATTTGAGGGATGCAGAGTTTATTGCGACGCATATACAGCTATGAGGATGTACCCAAACCGAGATGGACCTTATCTATATGTATTTATATCAGCGACAGATAGAAGTAAACACACAACACCATCGTGTTATATGAAGCCAGCAGAACCGCTTTGGAATTTATCTCAATAAAGCAAGCGCCAGGCACCCATATTTATATTTATAGCATTGTTGAGGAGCGTGTTTTCCCACCTCAGCCCCACTGTTCCCAGGACTGGAAGATGCTCCTGTCAGGTCATCTTGGGAACCCAGGATGAGTTTCTTATGGTCTTGCATCACCCATCATCATTTGATATATATAATTAATTTATCAGGGAATTAGGAGTTAGAAATAACGTGTGAATATGGGCAAAATTATGGCCTTAAGTCAATAAACTGTGAAGGGTTTTGTTTTGGTTTTTTTTAATCATTTTGTGCATCTGCTGGAAATGATGTTCAAGGAGGACCAGAGCGATGTGAATTCAGGATTATGTTAATGAGATGCATAATTTCAGGTTAAAAAAGAATTAAAGAGCAGGAAGCCTTTGAAAAACACTGCGATGTTTCATCCCGGTACCTCTGAAGTGAAAGCCTTTGTTTCACAAGTGCCAAAACATTTTGCTGCGAGATTTTTGAAAGCTCCTAAGAAGGCTTTTTTCCCCCCGTTTCTTTCTTTCAAAGGTGAACCAGAAGTTTAATTAATTGACAAAACCAACCCAAACCACTCGGTTTCACCCATGGTGAGAGGAAATTGAGGATTTGGGTGAAACTATGATGGGGTTTGCCTCTTTCCTTGCGCCGATGCTGATTTTTCCTTGCAGCATCCCCAGCCAGCACCTCGCTGTGAACCTGCAGGCACAACCTCAGCTGCAAACCCTTCAGCTGCTCCTTGTCTCCATATCAATAATATATTTTATCCCTATATGGCATTAAAAAGCAAAAAAAAGAGGTACAAGACTTATTTTCCAAAAAGCCACGAAGCTTCTTTTGTCTCTGTCTGAATAGCGATCATTATGTTAACAAAAGATATTTAAACACCCCATTGTATGAAGAAACCATGATCTTATTCTTCTGTTTAATTGTCCCACCTGTATTTAAAGCCAAGAACTGGGATATGGCATTTGAGTGACAGTCACAGGGAATAAATCTGCCCCCCAAAAATCAGGAAGAAGAAGAAAATGGGGCTGAAACCAACCCAAATAAAAACATAGCCCTTCACAAATGATTTCCCTGCTAATTCCACTCCAGGAGGATAAATTGGAGCCAGGCGCAAGCTCCCTAGTTTGGAGAGGTAATTATTCTGACATGCCACCTTAATTACCTTAATAATCCCCCACTGAAGGAGGAAAGGACTCTTATGGCCACCTCTCTAAAAAGTGATTGTTTTGGAGCTCTCTGGGAGATGCAAGCAGATGTTTTCCCGCTTTGGTCCCCAATTTGGGCTTGCCAGGGTGGAGAAGGAGCCTGTTAGATCCTCCCATCTCTCTCCTGCTCTTCTGAAAAATGTTGCACATCTAGAAAATGGACCCTGGCATCCCCATTGTGTATTAGTTTGTATTATTTCAATGTTTCATGCAATTAATCACATTGCATCCTGGGGTTTTGTTTCGGTTTTTGTTGGGCTGGTTGGCTTTTTAACCAAGTTTTGCCCCTTGGCAGCACTGAAATACCCCCAAAAAGCAGCTGAGCTCCCCAGCTCATAGCAGGCAAAAACCTACTATTTTTTTTACTTCTTTAATGTAAGAAAAATTTCCCAGACCTAATAACAACCTCAACAAAAAATCGGAACAATTTTTCTCTGAAGGAAATAAACCCGCTTTGTGCCTCTTTATATATCACGAAGGTGCAGGGAAGGGCACAAACGCCGTTTTTATTTTTTAGGTTTGCAATTCACATTTAACCTGGAGCCATCTGTTTCTCCGGCAGCTCGGCAGTTCGAGGGGCCCGAGATGTTCATCCACAGACGTGTCTCTCTCTCAAGCTCACTCAATTTTCCAACCACTTTGAGGCAAGAGGCTCCAGCTGGTGCTTGATGAGCCTGTGGAGCTCCTGCAATATTCCCCTCCCAGATGCCACCAGCCCCAAGATACTCTCCCAGTGTGTGATCCCTGGGAGCAACCAGCTCCAGTCCACTTACTGCTGTTGATACCCTCAGATTCTCCAGATTTCTGATTTGTTACTTCAGTTTATGTATTTTTAAGGAGGTTTGAGGTCCTCTAGAAGTTTCCTTGGGGCCAAGGTGTTTGCACGTCCTTCTGGTGGGGAGTCTCTACAATCTCGTAAGGGTTGGGCTTGCAGTGCAGCCTTCTCCTCCATACTATAGGATCTTTGTCATTCTTTTCTTAACTAAATACATTTTTGAGACTGATATGTGGCTTTTGAAATCACATTGGGCTTGCTCACTAGATGGAAAATGGAGAGTTATGATCCATGAGATTGCACATCTCGTTTCACAATCAAGGACGTTGTGATGTCCAGAGGTTTTATTCCAGGTCGGTCCTTAATGCCCCATAATGAGATATGCCATTCCCTTCCTCATCTCCATCACTTGTAATGAAGTCAATGATCCTTCTCTGAAGTACAAAACTGTCACCATGACTTTGTCACCTTCCAAGACAAGGCTGCCCTCAATAGGTCCAATTTTGTTTGGCCGTGAAGGGGCATAATCCCAATTTTCCCAGCGTCTTTGACCGTGACACAACGTTTGAAGGTGCAACATGGAGAGAAGAAGATCTGGACGTGTCCCCAAAAGCAGGACAAGGGGCAGACACATCCCTGTCCCATAGAGACGCCTCCTCACAGCCTTATTTATTCATCCGGTGTGTTTGGCCCAGCACAAAGCGGAGGGAGATGCCATCCCCGCTGTTAATGGGCATCGCTCGTTATGAACTAATAAGGAATGGATTAGTCAGCACCTGGGAAGCAGCTGAGCGCACAGGGAAGGGGAAGCTGGGATGTGACCCAAGCTCCGTCCACCTGATATTTTATTTATCGAAAGGCAGGCAGTGCCGAAAGGACACGTAGCTGATGGAGAAGACCTGGGCGGGAGGGGAAGGGATTTTCATTTTAATGTCCATTAATGTCCATTAATGGAAAAGCATTTTTAGCCTCTTGCTCCTTCTCCTCGCTGCAGAATTCCATGCCCGTTCTTTCTGCTGCAGAGATCAACCCGGGCTCAGGATCGAAGTCTTTAGCGACCCTTAATTAAAGGTCATTTGGGGAGAAAGGGCTGGTGAGAGGTGACAGGAGGAGCGGGTTACTCTGCTGCCTGGATGTGACCTTATTACACCGCAGGTTGTCACCACTGTGATTAACACTAGGGAGGTTTTCTCATCCGCTGGATGCTCTTTAACCGGGGTGATGGGTGAACTGACAGAGAGCAGAGCAAGGCGGGGACTTTTGCCTTTGGTTAGAGCAGAAAAACTGGCTCCATTTCCAGCCGGGGGGGTGTCAGACCCCAAATCCCAACTTGGGAACCTGGACCAGAAGTTTTTTGACATGAAGCATCACTTTGCGTCCGTTTTTTTGTTGTTATTAAGAAAGGCAACATCAGTGTTCACAAATACTTAAGTATTTCACTAGAACAGCTTGATGCTGACAATTCTCTTTCTGCCTATATATACTTCCCATTACATGTAGCTATTCCTCTCCACACTATATATTTGCTTTGCAAGATGTTGCATTCCATCTAGGTCTTTGATGGCAGAGGCTTTCGGGGAGATTCTTTTTCTCCTCCATTTTTTGTTGGTCCTAATTCTTTAGCTTCAGGAGCAAGATGCAAGTGTCAGGAGCGAGATGCACACTCAGAGGTGAGATGCAAAGATCAATGATGAGATGCAAGCACCATGGGTGATGTGCAAGCACGAGGAGGGAGATGTAAGCACCAGGAGGGAGATTTAAGCAGCAGGAGGAAGATGCAGGCACCAGGAGGAAGGTGCAAGTGTCAGAAGTGTGCTGCATGCACCAAGAGATGCATGAACCAAGAGCAAGATGTTGGTGTCAGGAGAGAGACGCAAACACCAATGGTGAGATGCAACCACCAAGAGAGAGATGCAAACACCAGGAGCAAGATGCAAATGCCAGGAGCAAGATGCAAGTGCCAAGGAAGAGATGCAAGAACCAGGAGAGAGATGCAAGCCTGAGGAGGGAGATGCAAATGCCAGGAGCGAGATGTAAGTGCCAGGAGCGAGATGTAAGTGCCAGGAGCAAGATGCAAGTGTCAGGAGGGAGATGCAAGCACCAAAAGAGAGATGCAAGCACCAGGAGGGAGATGCAAGCACCAGAGGTGAGGTGCAAGCACCAGGAGGGAGATGCAAGTGAGAGAGAAGGTCAGATGCTGGGTGATTTGGAGATGAAAATAGATCTTGCTTTCCTTCCACACTTCCCTGAAGTTTATGCACTTTGATGCTTTGATCCGGTAGGAGCAACATCAAACACATCCTGGAATATGTCCAGAAAAAAGAAGAAAAGAAGGAAATAGATGTGAAAATCCCTGGGAAGAGAAAGCAAAGAGCAGTTGAGATTAATATGTTAAAAACACAGAAGTCAAGTTTGTCCTTCAGCGCCCTGGCGGGACTTGGAGCCGGTGAAAATTATATATATATATATATATATATATATATATTCTCAGGGGGGTTAATGGTTGCTGGATTTACTGAAGCAAAGTGAATCTCTCCCTGTAATGGCTCCCGAGGAGTCTGATACATGCGCCAGGAAAAATCGACACTTGGAGGGCAGGAGATGCTCAAAAAATGCCAGATCTGGGGCACCGCATCCCTATTTCTATGTTTGTTAATAAAAAGAATGGTAACGGATAAAGCTGTCACACGCAAAGCCCCACCTGACGATGCTAAAGAGATTATCGAAGCCTCAGGAATTTGGTTATGGCTGGAACTGGCCAAATAAATCACTGCAAACCAGTTATTCGATGATTCGGGCCCTTTTTTATGCGGCTTGTGACCTGCGCACGGTAACACCGACATTTTTACAAACCCTTATGCAACAAATAATCTGCATTAAGCTCAGGATTCGTCTCACATAACAAGACATTCAGAAGTTCAGTGTCTGATCTGAACGAGACATTTAGTTTTCCTTTTTCGCACAGGGGGACCTTTCCCGGTTCTTTAACAAAGGCTCGAACTGATATATTTTTATTGATTTTCTTGTTCCTGAAAAACAGATTTTCGATAAAAACCTCTTTTAGTCGTAAGACATAAAAAAAAAGAAAGCAGCCAAAATGCTGCGGGTGAAAATGTTATGAAATATCAAGAAAAACAACTTTCCATCATGTTCCTGATACTTTTTGAAATGTTTATCTCTTGTGAAGAAGTGAAAAAAAAGAGGCAATTTTGGGTTCAAATCCTTCTTATATATTTTTTATTCAGTGTTTTGTTGCAATTTTCTCAATTACAAATATGTTTTCCACATTATACAGGTGGATGGGTCACCAGAGCTGGACAAGGATCAATTTGCAGTGGGTCAGGCAGGGCCAGGGGGTGAATTTGCTCCTTTTTCCCTGTTTTCCTATCTACTTTGGAAACATATTTCTATATTTTCATTAAGGCTGGAGTAACGAAATGCTCATTAAGAGAAATAAAGGGAGAGCTGGACCGATTCCCCACCCCTGGGGTGAAATCAGGCACATGTAACAAAATCATTTAACGCTCTGAAAATGCAGATATATGGGGAAAAAAAGAACATTTAGACCCTGGACATTGAAACCTCGAGGGTCTTTTTCCTCAAACAACAAGGTGAGTTTAAGGAAGGAGTTATTAAAACAAATGCCACCGCAGCCCCCGAGGAGCGGATGGGTTTGAATAATCCGGCTGCTTCATTGCAAAATACAAAATACTGAAGCCGTTTGGTGCTCGTCGCCCTCCGCTGAGCCCGGGACGGGGTCGCGGGGGCTGCGTCGCACTCGCCGAATTGAAGCAGCCGACTGTGAAATAGGAATTACCCACAGCCCTTAAGTATATCAAGAGAACAGCCCCATTCCTTAATACCGAGCCGCTAATAGACATCTAAAGACCTATAAACCAGACAATTCCTCTATATCATCCTAGTTAAATCAATGTAGTTATATTACCCTCATCATTTTCCCTTTAACGTTTATTACATTTTGCCACTGTAATTTATTTTTTCATATCCATCAGCCGATTAAAGACTTTATTCTGAAGATACACACATCTTTGTGACCTACTTGACGCTGACCTAAACTGGTAAGGAAAAGCAATTTGGTGGAGGAGGTTATGGGGGGGTTGCCCTCCCTTTTTCCCTGGGTTTTTTATCCTTGCACTGGAAATTGGAATGTTGGACTATCTCAACATCAACATAAATCTGTGTCCTTCTAAAGCTTTTAGTGTTATTTTATTTTTAAATGAGTCCTTGCCATGTCTAGACACCCAAAATACTTCCAATCACACTTTTGTTCTTTCCAAGAAACACCTCTTGCCTCCAAAACTCTCTTTATTCCTCTGCCTGAATTACTTAAACATCCCCGCTTGGATATGTCCGGAGCCTCTTCCTTTATTTCCGAAGAGCAGCATCTTTCACCTTTTGTGCCCCAACGTTCCCATTTTATTAGTTTTGTTGGCTTTTTTGCCTCATTTTATTTTACTAGGGATTATGACAGCGATACATTCTGATGGTGCCAGATTCTCCCAGTTTGTAAATGATGGCCAAGAAGGAGAAATTAAAAGCAAAAGTAATCTGAAAAGAAGCAGAAAATGCCACAAGCTTGTGAGGAAATAAACTCCATAAGAGGCGAGGATGGGTAATGCAAATATTCTAGATCTGAGGCTGTTGAGTATGATTTTCCATAGTGAAACAGTAGGAGTTTGGACACAGCGAGACGATTTGCTACTGCGTTTTAGATTTTATTTATTATTTCTTGGTTGATTTTTAATTGGTCATTTTTTGGTGTATTTTCTTCTTTCTTTTCTTTTTCTGCAATTAAAGGGCAACCGCTTCACCCTCCCCAGCTGCCTCCTCATGGAGCTGAATATTTTATTCTCCCGAATCTTTTCTCCTGCCGCAGGGAATTTCTCCATCAGCTCGTGGTCGTTATCGCAATGAGGCCCCGAGCGCCCATCCCTGGGATTTAGTGGGGAGAAAACGGCTGCTCGGAGGCTGCTTTGCTGCGGGAAATTATGATTTCTTTTCCTTAATTATTTCCATTTGGTTCAGCTCAGGGATGCTCTTCGTGCCTCATTGATGGGCTCTTATGGGAAATGACTCTTTGCCTGTTCAAGCTCCGCAAAAATGATGCCAACTTTATTTTTTAATATATAATTATATCCACACTCCCAATTGTTGGAGAACCCCCAAGGATGCCTTTGTGGGGTTGTACATTGGGACGCTGCTCTGCTTTGCACCAAAATCCTAATTTCTGATGCCCAAATGGGCCAAATAATGAATCTTTGGTGGCAAAGTAAGCAAAGTTTTCCCTATGAACCGTAACCGTGATTTTAGTTACCGTGGGAACTAGATTTATTTCTTCCCTCGTACGTACTTAATCCAGCCCATCAAACTTTTAATAACCAATTGATGTAGAATTGTAAGGGATAAATTATGCATCCCAGGCCCGGCAGTGAGTTATGGACTTCTCCTTCTTGCACGAAACTCGGCACTAGGATGCTCTTGTGCCCTTTAAAATGGAAAATCCATTAGGCTTGGCATTTTCACTGGCAAAAAATGGCTAATTTTGGCTTTCCTAGAGTAAATCGCTGCCTCTTTTCAAAGTAGCCAAGCTCCAAAGCGCAAATAGAGACAAGAAAATGTGATGAGGATGAGGAGGGCGAGGAGAATTCTATTCATATTGAACATCTATAAAATATACATAGCGCTCTTGCAGTGAATATAAGGAGTCACTCCCCACCCCGACACTATAATCTCAGTGAAAAGCTTTAAATCTGGCTTGGAAATGAAGTTTTTTAAAATTCATCCCGCTTAAAATATTAATCTTGCATGTTATTAATAACATGGGGAAGAAATATATATTTTAAGTGAAGGCTTTTATCATCTGACTATCACTTTAATTCGCGGTTTGTCCTTTTCAAGACGACATCCATTCTCCGGACATCGTCACAAGATGAAAACTTAAATTGCACTCGCTCTTTAATTTTTCATCTAAGCCTGATTCTCTTTTTAATATCCTATTTTTATAAAATAATAATAAGGCCAGCTTTGGGACCTGCTAAAAACAAGTATAATATAGATTTTAACTATAATCTCAGCTTATCTCTTTTAATTTGCAGCTTGTTGCAAGGTACCTGTGATGCCACAAAACCAGGAATTCATTTGGGATATTTGGCACCTCCTGGTGATTTCCAGCCCTGCAGGGATGCTCAGTTCCCATTGCCAGGAGGATGGTGATGGGTTTTGTATGAAATGAGGCAAAATTACCCTGAATTTGGGGGTTTTCATAGGTTTTTAAGTGTTTCAAGAGTCATTTGGAGAGCGTCTTCCATCATCAGCAGCGATTTTCCTCTCCCCTTTTCCCAAATTGCGCCCAAGCAAAGGGTGGGTCGCCGCCACTCAAATAAAACAATAATTAAATTAATTAGATCAGCAGGAATGGGGTTTTTATTGATGGAACCTGGTGCTATTCCTGCCTGCAAACACCAGCTTTGCAAGAAAAAACTTGATGGGATGCAGGATGCGCATCCACCCAAGGATGCTGATGGGAAAATGTGTTCAATAAAGTGGATGCTTGGGCTTTATTTCCCCTCCTTGAAGAAATAAATTAATAGAAAAAAATCGCATTCGAGGCTGTTTCTTTTTTTTCCCTTTGATTTTTTTTCCCCAGCTGCCCCAATTATCCCATTTGTTCAAAGCAAAAATGTTGCAATTCGAGGCATTTTATTTATTGTGGCACGTTTATGGAGCGGCAGCGGAGCGCTGGGGTTGGCGTTCAGTGGTGCTGGTGGCCGGGGGTTTGTTGGGGGGGGAGATGGGAGCATCTTGTTGGGAAAAAAAAGAAATTAAAAGGAGAAAATTAAAAAGAGCAATTTTAAAAACGCCGACATCAAAGGCATCATTTATATTTCAAATCATGGGGAAATAACTTTATAATGAGGAATCATAACGGGGAAAGCGAAGACTCCGGCATTATTACATCTCCGGCTTCAAAACCCTCCCATTGTTCTAGTTGAGAGGGAAAGGATAAAAAATGAACAAGTCAGTAGATGAGAAGGATAAGAGGAATAAACTATTAATCATTAAAGAGACCCCCTCAAAAATAGGGGGTTTTGCCTCTCCCTGCACTGCACATCTCGTTTCAGGCCTCCTGTTCCCCAGGAATTATATGAGTATGTGGTACAAGGTGATGCTGATGCCCCTGGGATGCTCCTGAGCAGCACTCGCAGCCCCCAAACCCAAACCATCTCTTTTTGGGGGGGTTTTTATCTCAGGGACGTGGCCCTGCTCATCACAATTCGAGTGTTAAAAAGTACCTTCTGTTATTCTGAGGATTAATTAGTTAATGTCTGTAAAGCATGATATAGCTTGCCAGCCAGCATTAATATTGTCCCATTCAAAAGAGAGAGCTTTGCTGGTGATTAATTATTATTATTACAACCACTTTGGCAGCAGCAGAGGAAAAAAAATTAAAAAAACTATACAAGGGGTTTATTTAGAAATTAAATGCTCAGTTTTCCCTCCAGAGCATTTGAGGAAAAAAGGGATTGTGGTGTTTGTAATGCCCGAGGAAGCAGCTACGGGAAGATAAGAGCTTGTTGGGAAGAGACTTTTTAAGGACGCGGCTTGGCAGGAGCAGCATCAACCAGGGAGCTGGGAGCATCCCAAAAATCCCAGCTGAGCATCCCAAAAATCCCGGCTGACCATCTGTCCTCATGGCTCATCATGTGTATGGTCCTGTTAATCCCAACCTAAGTGTCCCCCTTGTGTTTTTTGTCCTATGGTTTGATGCCACAATGACTGTCCCGGGAGCTGCAAAGGGCCCGACCTGGTGCTGGGATGTCGCAGAGAACAGACAAAACTCATTTCTCCCAAAGCTTAAGGGATTTAGGAACACAACCCTCATTTAGTCTGATTCCTCTTGTTCTTTTTTAATTGGGCTCGTGCATCTAAACCCTTTCGGCAAATCTCAGCTTTAATCTCCCCGTGCCCCTGGTTCATCAGCTGTTCAATTATTAACGTCTCTAATTACTATTAAACGCATCTCTCCTCCCAACTTGCCAGCTGTCTGCTCAGCTCCAAAGAGAGGAGAGGGTGTTTTCAAAGAGCTCAGCGCCTTTTTGTAGAGCACCTGGATGATTTGGGGATTTCTGTGTCCTTTGGGAGGTGCCAGATCCCAGGATGGGGCTCAGGGCGGCTTCATCCCATCCAAAGGCAGGTGCTGAAGTGGGATGATAAATGGTTTGGAGAGCTGAAAGGTATGGTAAAGCAATTTAAAAGCCCACAAAATGGGAGGGATACATTGCTCTGTGGATGCTCATCTTCTTTCAAAGACAATCTGAGCTTGCTATGGGACCTTTCTTTCCCGCGCCTCAGTTTTCCCACACCAAAAAGAGAAGCTCACAACACTCAAAAAACCAAAACAAACTCCATTATGCCAAAAAATTGAAGCAAATCTTTCCTACGAATCTTCCCCTTCATTGCAAGTTTTGGCCGGTAACGATGACAGATCAACCCTGCGTTGCTCGTGCACATTCGAGCGCTTTGATTTCTCCGTCAGCATCACAAACCGAGGTGGAAAACTCACCCACCTCTTCCTCTCTGCTCCAGAAAGTTTGTCACCAAGAAGCAGGTGGATCTGTTTTCCCCTGGTTTGTGTCCATGTGTCTATCCCGCAGCCCAGGGATGTGTTTGTGATGCAGAATTGCTCGTGCCGTTCTCCTGGGAACAACATTTGGTTGGTAGATAAATCCTTACCTGGGCTGCTCCATGTCAGCTCCTTACTCAAGTCTTGCATTAGTATTCCGCTGTATTGCCGGATGATTTATGTCACTAAGCAACACAGCATGAACTGCAATTTTTACAATCAAATATACAATTTACACTACATTTTCAGGTGCATATTTTAGCAGAAATCACTTGCCAGCAGCGCTCAAGTTGCTGAGGAGTTTGGAAAGTACGGGAGTTAAAACTCACTTTTGGACTTGGCAAATATTTGAAGTTCAATCCGATGCTGCAAATGGGAAATTTTGCCCTGCAGATTTCACCCCAGATTCTGTTTGCTGCTCATTTCCCTGCCTCAGTTTCCCTGGTGCAAACCTGATGAGCATCCCTAGGGATGCTCAATGCCATTGCGTTGCCAGCATCTCCTTGGGCTCGGTTTTTCCCCTCGCAGGCGTAAGACAGATCGACGCTTCCCAGGAACTGCAGCCATGAATTTTTCATCCGAGCAAGGAAATTTGAGCCCCGCTTTGGTTTGTTTTATTAAAACATACAAGCAGGCATCCTTCGGGGAAGACATTGCGGGCAATTATGGAGCTGTGATTGGCATGGTGGATAACAGAGCTGTACAGATGTTAATACCTAATTTGCTGCAGAACTTCGCCCCGGGGAGATCTAACTAGGAAAAAGAGGCAATTTGTTTCGGTTCAAAACCCCTGGAGAAGTCCACCCCGGTGGAAAGTGGAGGAGAGGTTGGATAACTCAATTAAACATCACATTTTCAACCCAAAAGTGCAGGGAGGTCTCCAGATGGGATGGATGAAGCCACCTGTATCCCAGTTTTCTCCCCTAAAAGATGCACAGTGACTTGGCCTTCAAATATACGCAGCTATTTCATGCAAATCTGTAATAATGTTTGTAATTTCCAATTACAAAAAAATTCACTTTAATTTTGGGGAAGGATTAGCGGTGGAAGATGAGCAAGAACAATGTTGGCCACTAATTAAAATTAAATACTTTTCCTCTGAAAACCCTTTGTGCGAAAAGCAAATGGTTACACTGTGCTCAGTGCAAACATTCCCAAAACCCAGCGTTCCGGCTGCCACGGACAGAAAAGGTGCTTTTTTAAGCCAAAATGAGGCAAGATCTTGTCCAAAGCACCCAGAAAATGAAAAACAAACCTAAACAAAAGAACATATGAGGTCAAAATCTTTCCAGAGCCGCAATGCTTAAGGAGAGAGGAAATCTGGATTTGTTGCTATAGATATTTTTTTGAGTGACTTGGAGATGCAAGAAGTTGGTGTGTGAATCCTCATTTTCCAGCTCTCCAGTTTTCACTTTAATCAACTTTGGGTGGGAAAACCCTGAGCGGAAGCACTGCCGCTTCTCGGGGTCTGAATAATGTGAAAATTGGTGGGTTTTACCTTAGATCCCTTGATCCTCGGGCGATACAGGAGTCCCAGCTTTTATTAAAAAGCAGGTTTGGCAGCTTGGTGGGAATAAGCTTGGAAACAGGAACCGCAAAGGGGTCAGGGAGCAAAAGGTGAATAAAAACCATCGGGAAAAGCAGCCAGACACATGTAAGGGCTTTTTAACGCAGCTTCACGACTCCAGAAGCCACCGCTGAATCACTCCTGACACCTCCCAGACAGCTCCAACCGCTCTTATACCACCAAAAGATGAATATACAGGGAAGAGCGGGGCTGTGTGTTGTGATAGCTCAACTATGCACAATTTGTAGTCTTTATTTTTAAGTTTTGCTGGGGGTTTTCCCCCCTTCTGGCAAAATTTGAGACCTGGTATATAAATATCCATAGGGAATTGGTTCCTTTCCTGGGCTTCTCCATGGGTGACCAACCCATACACTGATTTTTTTTGCTTCTAGAGATGGATCTTACAAGATCCATCATCTCCCCATCTCCATTTCTGCCGGGGATGACAGACAGCAAGCTGTCAGCTCCATTGACAGCTGTCAATCTCCTCCATCACCCAAGAGATGCTCCAACACTCCGAGAATTGACTAACTCCTATTTCTCGAGCTGCCGGCTCGCTCGGGAGCACAAATGCAGATCGCCGCCGCTCCAGGAGTCTCACGCAATTTGTTTCCCATTATGGCTCTGCTGAAGTCTGAAGGCATCGGTGCGGACTATTTTCACTGCCGGGTTGCTGACGTGGCAGATTGAGGAGTAATGAGGCTATTTTGGGATGTAGTTCCGGTAAATGCCGCTGATGCCATTCCCGGTTGGAGACAATATTGTCCCCGGTGATGTCCCGCACTGAAATGCAAGAGCTCATATCACGGCTGATGGAAATCCTATTTATTTTTTTAAAAAAATCCCACGTGTGTTATTTTTTAATTACACTTATTTTTTAATTATATTTTTACTATATATTCTGATTTCCATCAAACCCAGGGCTGCGTATGGGATCTGGATGCTGAATGAGCATCCTCCTCCTCCCCTACTCAGCATCTTCACCATGTGTCACATCCCAGGTGTCACCACAGCCTGATCTGAGTCAGGTGGGGGAGAAATTCCCTTTCCATCCTCCCATGAACATGGATAGAACATGTTCTGCTAAAGCCACAAATAATTTGGGGCACCGGCTCAATTTTTTGGGAACATGACTGTGCCCCCAGTGATTTCCAGCTGCGCTTTTCAGGATGTATTGCTGAAAAAGAGCCCTTTTTGCTTCCCGTCCCCCCCTCCCACCCTCTAAATCAGAGTTCCTGGTAAGAGATTCACCAGCATGCAAACCCAGATGTTTATTTATTAACTTTGTTATCATTACCAAGCTGTCTCTCTCCTTGGTCTGCAAACCCAGTTTTGCTGCCATGCAGGGAACAAACCCCTCAATCCACAGGTTAAAAAACACCTTTTGGTGGCGAAAAAGCAGAGAAAATGAAAATGAAAACCCCTTTACTCAACAGATTTGGGTCCCAAATCCTCACCACCCTGCTGGCAGCACCTAAAGAATAAATACAAATACAGAAGGTATTTATTTCATTCTTAGAGGCATGGAGAGCTTTGGTCATTGGTGGCATTGGTCAGTGGTATTGGTGGCTAAAGTGCTGGAAATTCAGTTATTTGGTGAGGAATGATATCAACGCTTGTCCCGAGAGACTTTACTGTATCACATGGAGGAGATGTGGGATTTTTATCTCCAGGGTGGGAAAAAAATGCCGAAACTGCGATATTTCGCAGAAATACTTAGTGAGTTTCATATGTTACCTGCCCACGGCCACCTGCTTCCAGATGGCCAGGACACATTTCCATCTGGGATGGGAAACTGGCTGATTTTGTGATTTTTTCCTCAATATCTAGGGCGAGGATGGGGTTGGATCCCACTCTCCGCTCCAGACCCCAAAAGCGAAATGTTCAAATACTGGAAGGAGAATTAAAAGCCTCCAGCGCTTTGAGAAAGTGGGGAAAAAAGGTGGGATTTTGGGCTTTGCATCAAGAGATCCACATCCTCAGCAAGTCTGTTTGTTATTTCTATCACCCCGAGTGGAATCTTTAATAACTGGAGAGGACAAAAAGCCAGGCTTGTTGTTGGAGGCGTGCGGAGAAAAGCTGCTGCTGTATCAATTAAGATAAGAGCACAGGCTCAGCAACCCAAGGAAATGCCTTAACCTCTCATTTCCTCGCTTTTGAGGCATAAGATATGTGCCGTGGAGCCTGACACACACTAGAATATGGCTGCTAATGAATTACCTCATTTTTATTTATTTTATTTATTTTCTTCCTGGACATTAATAGATCCTAAGAGCTACCGGGAATAAAAATCTCTGCTGAAGGTTCCTCCCTGGTCAGATCTTTCCTGGTGATTCAGCTTTTGGTGGCAGCAACTGTGGCTTTGGCACAACTGTCCTCACAGATCCAGACACTCATTTACCCACTAATTATAGAGCACATCCCAATAGATTTTATGGTGGACACATTACGGATTTGGTGGTGGAGACTTGCCCTGTTCATACCTACATGTTGTGATGCATCCTCCTCCTTGCAGGGAAAAGCAAAGGTGTTTATTGAATTCTGTGTTAAACAAAAATCCTGTTTAAAACACAAAATGCACGTGCCAGGATGGTTTTCTCCCCATTTCGGGCTGATAGCTCAGCTAGTCCAAGCACAAAGTGGAACCTTCCAAAATCAGATCAGAAATAAACCCCTGTCTCAATCGAAGCCCAAGACTTTCCTGGTGCTGCTTTGGTCTCTGGTGCAGCAAGAAAAGAAGTCATAGTCCATCTGGTAACTGCTTATCTGCCCTGGACTCCTCAGCTACGAGCAATACAAGGAATTTCAATTATTCATGTGGTTATTACATAGGACAAAATATCTCACCCATGCAGCAAGCTCAGGCTTTGCAGCCTGGATTTTAATTGGGAAAAAAACAGGTTTAGGGGTGTTGTGCATGTTTGCAAGGAGTGTGTCAGTGTGATGGGGCAATGTGGGAGAAAGCTGCAGGTCTGGAGCCTCTTTTGGCCCAACACCGTTATACATTTTCCCCAGAGTTAAAACTCTGACTCCAAACGAGCTGCAAAAGTTGAATGCATAATTGAAATAAAATTTCTATTTCCTCTTTGGATTATCTTACAAAATTTTAATTTCACAGAAAAGTCATTACTTCATTTGTTTTGCTAATCCTTCAGATCTGCTCTGTACGGAGGATGATCTGGAACATTATTAGAGCCCTTTAATAAGATATCATTTTCTCCTCAAGGCCAGTCGGTAAAGTCTGAACAAACAACATGAAGCTGCTTGTTCAGCTGTGATTTGGATGCACTGGGCTGGAAGTGGAGGCATCCCAAACTCAATACCGTGTATTTTATCCTTTCTTGCTCCTCATCCCAGCAAGTTTGTGGTACTGCTTCCCTAAACCATGAAAACCAAGGAGGAAGACGTGTTTGGGCAATAACCAAGCCATGAATCCCCAAAATATACTCATTAAATGGAATTATTTGGGACAGCAAGCCTCCCAAGAGGAGATACAATGAGAAAGATGCATTTTAGCTGGAAGAGGAGAGGAGGAGAAGGATTGATGCTAAACCAGGGCATGGTTTGATCGAGTCTTTCAGAAATGTTCTGGAAAGATGCCTCCATCCTAGAAGTGAATAAAACCCTCCTCCCAGTCTTGGCTGTCTTGCATGTCCTCCATCATCCAAATAGCCATGCAGGAGTAGAAAATATTGTCTTTATTCCAGCACCAGGTAGGAAAGTTGTCCCTGAAGGTGCCACAGGCATCTCCGTTGTGGTGGGACGGCCAGAGAGTATCTCTCCATCCACACAGCATCCTCATGCTTCTCCATTTCTCCTCCCAGAAATTCCACCTTTAAATGCAAAAATAGGATAGCTAGAGCAATGGGAACAACTCTGGCAACCCATGAAATGAGTGAAAGTTCAGGGAGGGGATGTGGAACCATTTCTGCCTTTGGACACCGAAAGTAGGATCTGCTGGGGGTTGCGTGGGGACACAGCTCCCACTAGTGTCTTATCCTAAAAAGCAGCTGTTTACCAGATGGCCTGATCACATCCCTGAATTTTGGGGGTCATGAGCCTGTTTCCCTCTGCCCCAACACACCCAGGGGTGCTCATCGTGGCTGCATCCCTGCAATAACACAAGAATCCTGTTCAACCAGGTGAAAAGTTTGCAAACTGCTCAAACTAAAGGCATTTTTATGATGTATCCACAACCAAAGCGATGCTCAAAGCCACAAGGGCACGAGGAGATCCTTGTCTTGCCAAAGTGCCCTGGGAAGAGGGACCTGATTAATAAATAATGAGTTAAATGATGTCCTGGAAATGATGGGTTTGCAGATACCCTAGTGATATAAAATGTGATGTTTGCTGAGTTGCCGTCTCAGACGGCTCCATTTCCAAAGGTGTTAATAAAACGCACTGAGGGAGCTTCAGCTCCCCCTTAAAGGTTAAACTGGCAGATGGTTGTAAGAGGAATAAGCAGAAAATTCGCAACATTTCATTGATCAGCTTCCAAATAGTTACTCCTGCTTCATACGGTGCATCTCAGATCGTTTAGCCTACAAAATCCACCCAAATCCATCACTTCTTGGGTAATTACTGCTCCATTACGCTGAGTTTACCGTGTTCTATTTGCAATCATGAAATGAATTATCCTTTACGAGAGAGAGAGAGAGAAAAAAAGTTTGGGGGAGTGGGAAGTGAATAAAGAGCAGCAAATAAAATCAATTCACGGCTCCATTAACACAAAACCACGAGCATCTCTGCCACGGTCCATCTGGGGACATCATACATAGATGATTTGGCTCATGGGTGGCCAATGGAGAAACAAAAGAACAATTACAGAAGAGAATTAAAATCACTTTTTTAAGTGAACGTCCTCCAGACAACTTCCTGTAAAGATTTAATAAGTCGAGTATTGACTGCCAATGCAATAATTGATAATTAAATCACTAGAACTACACGTACGTACAAAGCTGCAGACCAATTTCCTCACCATAATAAATAGTTTTCTTGGCTTTTATTTAATATACTCCTGCCCACGTTCATTTAGCTGATGTGTCTTCAGAAACCTTGGTGCAAAACAGAGCCTCAGCCCCACAGCCATCCATCAGACACTAAATTGCCACTAAAAACCTTCCCTTGGGGGAAATTGCAGGCAAATAGTTATGAATTTCGTGACAGGGAGACTCAATCTTCTTGGGTTTTTTATAAGGAGCAGAGGTGATAAGGGATGCAAGGTGCCCATGTCACCCACCCATCTGTTTTCCACTCCCCTGTGTTCACCAGTCCTAAATACAAATGATTTAGATGATCTTCGAGGTCCCTTCCAATCCCTAACATTCTGTGATTCTGTGATTTTTTTAAAAGCTTCAAAAGACCAACCAAACAAACCCCCCTTGCATTCTCAAAGAGGGAAACTGAGGCATGGTGGACATACCAAGATGTCCTCTCCACGTGTGGTATCTCAAACTACAGGATTAGAAGGAACAATCCTCCAAAAATGAAGCGTGAGGCAAATGAGTTGTTCCTTTCCAAAACTGTTTAATGTGAAGTAGGGAGAAATTCTAGCCCGGCGCATAAATCATGGCGTTAATTCCGTATTCAGCCAACGTTGCCAAGTTTCTCTGTTTGCAAATTGCCTGCAAACAGATTGAGAAAGTCCCCGCCATATTCCTTGTTTGAAAATATTTGCAAATTTCTTCGTGGTTCGAGGATCAATTCGAGTCGAAAATGCGATTACGGAATCTACAACTCACAGTCACACTGACTCGGCCGTGGCCTTTTGATGTTTCTGCACCATAAATATGCAACGAAGGAGTCAAAAAGTCACAGTTTTAAGGCCAGAAGGGAACTAAAATCATCTAGCTTCACTTCTAAAAGCTTTTGCTCTGCTGAGTGCTGCTCTGAGTCTAATAAACTACCCAAAAAAAAGGACTTTTAGGAAAACTCAGTGCATTGATTCAGCACCTTGAAGCAGTGAAGACTTCACCGCCTTCCTCAGTTACTGAGCCAGGGCTTAATTACCCTTGGTTTTTAATTTGGATCTGAACGTTTCTCATTTACATTCCGCTCTTGTCACACCTTTCCCAAAGATCCCTTGGCTCTCCGAAGCTGCCGAGAGACGGACAATTATCACAGCTGCCCCGTCCCCCTGTTTCAAATGCAGATTTTGCAAAGCCGGGACCCTTTGTTTGTAATTTGGGCTCTGCCTGGTTATAAACTAAGCCAGGCTTGGACTCAAAGCAACGGAACACGGCTAAAACCCAACTGGGAATTTTGCAATCAGTGGGAAGACATAAAAGAAAAGTTGTTTTCTGGGGAGAATTTGTGCCGTGACTCCTGTTTCAAATGCTGACCAATATTGTTTCCATGCTACTTTTTCCTCTTCTACCTGTCTGCATATATCCACTTCTATCCACTTCTATCCACTATCTTTTGTTATGGGCTCTTTCAATATCTAACAGAAGATGATCATGTCCCACAAGTAGGGGAAAAATATGAATTAAAACTTCTTGTAGACTTTGGAGTTAAGGTCATTAAAGATCTTCGCTATGCTTGCCATGCAAAAGCACTGCACAAACTCACGGATTTGGTTCTTACACTGATGGATTTGCAGTCCAAGTTCTTCTGGATTGCTGCTGGTTTATCTCATCCAGCTTTTGCATCTTGCCTGGGAGACACTAAACATGTTCAAAACTCATATTGTGCCTCTTCCAGCTCTTAGCATGAGGCCCAAACCTTGCAGGAACTTCTACATGCTGCTGGTTGCCAAATATTATTAAATATGAATATTCAAGGGAATTTGTTTTCCGCTGTTTGCTTGGCTCCACTTCGGGTAGTCTCAGGGTTTAAATGAGAGCGGAAAGTGGAGAGAGGAGAAAAAGGAGGGGAGGGAGGTAAACACATCTGGTCCTTTGAGGAACCTGTTTGTTGGAAACTTGGAGCTTCTTCCTCTCAACTTCTCATTGGGTTCTATAGGAACAGCTCGTGGGGGAACCTATGGATGGGCCATACATGGGGGCCTCTGACACTTCAGTAACCATGTGTTTCATTTATCTGTCACCTTTGTTTACTCTCCTTTGGATACTTAACTAATTTGACTTGACACAATAAGGGCATGACCATGAGAAGAAAAAGACATTGCTTAAATATTTCATATAATGCTTAGAAAAAAAAAGCATGAGAGAATAAAGTACTGGATCCTTCGTCCTGCTCATTTTTATTAGGAAGAAAGGAGTTTGGGGGAAAATAGCCATCATTATACCGGATTATGCATGAATGCATAATAAAACTCCTAAAGATATGTGAAATATCAGTGCGTTCACTAATGGGAATTGATTTGGAATTTTATTCATTTTTAACCAGATTTAATGACGTTTCCTTGTATGTTTCTCCCCATGGTTCATTATTCCATTAAGTGCCATTTAATCTGGGTGATGCGTGTAGGAGATAACAGCTTGCGATGGGTTTTGTTGAACAAACTCCTTGCCGACTCTCCAGTGGGGCCGAGAAGAAGTGACAGGTCCCATCCCTGCACGGCGGCCACCGTGGCCACCTCGACCGGAGCCACATGAAAGATAGATGGGATCAGCTGGGAGTCAACTGGTTTTGGCAGACACGCTCCTCGCTGATGGGCTCGGAGCGGGATTAACAATTTAAAGCACAGCCCCTGCATTTAGCATCTTCAGCTCTCATTAGCAGCATGCACTCATGAAACATCTGCTACAAATTTTGCTTTTCGAAATGCAGCAAGCTGGATCGAAAGTTTTATTTTGGGTTTTGCAACCCTTCGATGACTCCTGGTCATCTCCCAGAGCTTGCCCTTGACCGTCTGCAGCATCTCGGTTTAGGTCTGGCCTCACGTCATCCTATTCACTGGCTTAATCAAGTTTAATCTTTGAAGGAGTTCAGCTTGTTCTGAACCAAATTGCTTTGCCGGTTAGAATCTTGCCTTTGTCTCCCAGCCTAAATTTAGCCAGTGTTCAATGCTAGCCTTTTAACTTAAGCCATTAATTCCTCCCCTTGTGTTTTCTTTGACATATTTATAGGGAGCAGGCAGGTCCCCACTCCATCTTTGCTTCGGTAGGCTGAAGGAGCCCTGTTCTGCTCCTTCCCTCTCCTGAGATCGCTCTCCCTTTTCAAGGACAATAAAGTTGTTCTTTTTGGCGGCCGTTGCAGGGCCAGTTCAGCCTTTTTTTTTTCCAATAGTGGTTATTAAAAGTGTACAGTGGATTTCAGGGGCAATCTCACCTGGATCTAGCACATTAACAGACATATCTCCTCACCTTGGCTAGAAATATCTCTCATTCAGGGTATACTTGGAAGAAAATATATCAAGCATTTAAGTGCAGTGATTGGACTTTTTTTTTTGGGCTGGACCACTGAAAACTTGAGCTGCACCCACTAGACGTCTCCACACCCCACCAAGCACTTCAAATAAGCAGATACCAGGGTCTAAGCTGCCTCCTCAGCTCAGCTTCCCTAAGCCACGCTTAATTTGCACACTTCACCTCCCTTTATAACCCCCCAAAACCATAAACCTTGCACCAACCTGCCCAGAAAGCTGCTCCTGGGGTTGCCGCTTCCCACTTTATTCCAGAATAAAACCAGAAGGGCTGCCCGCCCGCCGTGCTTCTGATAGCGATTCAGCAGAATGCGGGCTGTTTAAATGCAGAAAGTTAATTGGAAATACTTAATGACTGGAGCCGTGGGGGTGCTAGAAAACCTGCCATCAAATTGCTTTAGGTGAGTTGACCCCCAGCCTCGCCGTTGACTGCGGTCCAGAGGACCACATTAGGCTACGTGCCACCGTCACCCACTCGCTCATACTTTAAAAAGCAACATTTAAGGGCACTTTGTCCCCGCAGAGATTTCTTGCTCCGCGTTACACTACTGCTGGTGACACGCATCTGCGACCTCAGCTCACCCTGAGCAAAAATGACCTGACACATCCTCACGCCGGCAAGCGGAATAAGAGAAAAATCAATGTGATGCAAAAAAACCAGCGAGGTGCGATTAGCTTTATTTTAAAGCGTTTGCCCACACCCCTTCTGTCTAACCTGCTGGAGAGCAGCGCTGGATCCTGTCCAGTAATTACAGTGATCAAGAGAACTGAAATGTTTTGCAAAGCTTGCTTGGCTTTTCTAGGTGAGCTGCGGAACAAGACAGCCTGGAAGTCTCCTCGCCTTTAACAAAGATGCCATTTCCTTGTTTGAATGGGCAGGTACCATATAGTGGCGATTACACAGCTGGTAACCTGCCTTTCTTGAGCTCTTTAGGGGATTTTGCTGTCAGATACAGGGGGGAAATGGGAATAACAGGGCAGGTGATTGCTCTGCAGGTGGATGCGATGTCTACCTCCTGAATTCTTTCACATTGAGGTGTTTGGGCTACTCTAAGAGATGGGATCTCCCTCCAGAGCTCTCAAAAATGCTTTGCAGGAGGCTGGTAGTGCTAAGCAAGTGGGGAAACTGAGGCAGGGAGAGATGAGTCGGATTTGGAGGTGATCCAACAAAGAGATTGGATAAGGGATGGTCGGGTACATCAGTCTGGGGTTGTCCTCACCAATATTGAGCAGAGTCACACCATCAACCAGAAGAGGAAAGAAAAGGAAAAAGGAAAAAAAAAAAGAAAAATAAATGTTATTTGGAGGAAAAAGCATTAAAAAAGAATCACTTCTTCTCCTTAAGTAACGACAGCGGAGTCTGAAGTCTGCTCATCATTTCAAACTGCTGACTCATTTACCACTTGAAATGAATTGAGGGCTGTTAAAGGTTTTATAGAAGATTTCATTAAATATGTATTGAGCTGTCTTAAGATGGAAATTGTTATAAAAGCTGGCATCGGCTCAAAAAGCCAAATGTTTCGGTTTATTACAGAGATATTTTACTCCTGCCTCTGGCCTGCGCCCTGTTTCGGCCACTGAAATGCCGAAATAAAGCAGGAACGGGACGAGCCAAGCTCCATGTGTGAGCTCTTAGGTGGCATGAAGAATACAACGAGCATCCTTTAAACCATATTTTTACATAAACCCTGTATTCAGTGTTCCATATTACACCAGCTCTGAGCATCTCCCTCAGGTTTGGGATCACCCATAACACTTCGGATGGCTTTGGGCACATGGCAGTGCCCAGTTCTCAGTTTTAGTTTCTGGTTTGCAGATTTGTGGGTTGTGAGGGTTTAAAATTATTATTATTATTATTATTATTATTATTATTATTATTATTATTATTATTATTATTATTATTATTATTTTATATTTTTTCAGTGGGGACTGAAGCTTCAGGTCCCATCACCCTCTGTTGGACCCAACCCCACACTTGCTAATCTTGAGCTAAAAGCCAGCATGTGAATGAACTATTTTGTCAAGATCAGGGCAACGTTAATGTTCCCCCAGGCTAAGAACAGATGCGTTTTCACTCCAACACAAACTCACCAATTAAAACAACTGTACCTGCATTTATCATATTGATGGGATGAAACATGCTGGGTTGCGCTGAGGCATTTTTGCGAGTGTATTATTCATGGGGTCTAATACATTGCAAGACTCCTTTCCTCTCGCTTTATGAATGTACATGGGAAGAGAGGGGCTGTTGGGCTGGTTGCACTCACCAACAATAATTACAAAGCCAGCTCCAAATGAACCCATCACCCTTCAAAAATGCACCAAAGCAGGCAAAATTACACCAGAAAGGGTGATGGGGTGCAAACCCCCCAATATATTTGTTTTCTCCCTGCCATGTTGTGGGTCTGGGTTTGTTACTGATGGCACCTGACAATTAAGGATTTTTCTTGCTGCTTTGCTTGGATCGAGACGGTTATTTTGAAAAAAGGAGCAAAAAAGTTGCTTCACCTTTGCTGAACCTGATTCCTTTACAGCAGGAAGAGGCAACCGAGCTGTCTGAATTTCCATTTATTGGACTCTTTTGATTTTTCTTGAACATCTACCTGGAACATTAAATGTACTTTCTCCTCTCCCTGTAGTCCAGTTAATACAACAAAACACATGAAGCCTTCCGCTTCTATTACAGGAGAAAAAGAAGCCCTCAGTTTGTGATAAGAAAATGCACCTTTTCCTAGAAAGGTACAAGAATTTACAAGAATTGCATAAAAAGATCCCCCAAAAGTAGCAGCAGCTCCCTGAATGGGGAAAGCAGGGTTTGAAGGTGGCTGCTGGGCTTTCTTTTTGCAGCAAAACATGAAATATCAGCCACTTTAGGTAAAAGAAGAGGATCATTTTGGCTGCTGGAGCGTTCATAACATTTCTGATCCGACTCATTCTTTCTTTGCGGCTTTGTCTTTTTATTCATTTCATATTCAAGCCCAGCAGCTCTCCTTGGAAATGGCCAGAAACAGGGAAAATTTGGGCAGGAAGCTTTTTTTTCTTCTTTCAGCTCCATTTTGCACGTGCCCAAACGACACAAAGGGGTTTAGCTCAGCCTTAATTTCTAGGAAACTGGGTTTGTTACTTTCTATATTGTTCTCGTGTCTCTTTAACACTGTCCTCTCTCATTGGTGAAGGAGAATAAACCAAGTCACCCTTTTTTTTCCTTAGATCCTGGTCTTTATTTATAGCCCCAGCCTGGAGCAGGAATGAGCAATCTCCTGCTCGGGGCTGTTCCTGCTCGCTTTCCTTAACCTCGTCCCACATGGGTCAGCTTTACAAAGCTTTTCTCATGGCAGCAGCTCTTCTCTGGAGCCCTTCCAGTCTCCCCAGAGACAATTTCTTTTTCATTCCGTGGCAAATAACCTTTGTTTTTGCAAAAGCGAACAAACGTAGCCAGCCAAGGGCGAACAACAGGGCAAATCCTTCTCGCTTGCTCCGGAGCTTGGACGTTTCTTTACATCCCGCTGTGTGACTCAGAAATACCCAGGGAAAATCAAGGATTTTCTAATTAAGTTGGGTTTCCTTTACGAACAGCAAAGGGATGCTTGGTCAGGCTCCGTATTTATTTCTGGCAAGTGCACAGCGCACCGTGACACTAAAACTAAGCAGAAGATTTTAAGATTGGGTTAATTCGCTTTCTGAGATTTTAGGAATGAGGTAGGTCTTCCCAGACCTGTTTTTTTCCACAACTGATAGACCTAAAAATGCATGTTAGACCTAAAAATATATTGACTTCCTAACAAAAGCTGAGAGGATGAGATGTTGCCCTGGTCACATGCCTGGGGGAGACAGGGCTTTGCAGAACAACCCAAAGCTCACGGGACTGGCAAAACCATGTCCTGAGACCCATCCATTACCCATTGGACGATTTGGGACTCCTTAATAATGAAGATTAAATACCTATGAAGTTTTAGTGATGTCTTATAATTTCCTCCAGGGCACATTAGGATGAGAATACCAGCAAAGCTCAGCTTTGCTGAGGAGATTGTCACCTGGGGAGGCCGTCAACTCTCTATCTAAGAATAGTTTAGACAAGCAGCTGTCAGGAGTAGTTTAGGTGGATTTGATTGTTTGGGGACAAGAGTTTAGGCTATGAGACATCTCCAGCTTATACAGCTTACCCAGAGGCACAACAAGAAGTGAAGTCTGGGTGCAAATAAAAGCAGCAAGGGAGTTATTGCTTTAAAAACACACGGTGGACGTCCAGATTGAGTATTATGCTACAAATAAAAGCAGCAAGGCATCTACTGCTTTAAAAACACATGGTAGACATCCAGGTTGAGTATTATGTTGAGGTATGAGCTCAGAAGATCATGCATAAAATCTTGAGTTTTGGGTTTTAGGAATGATATGGCACAACGATGTCCCCAGGAGTGATCACATTTAGAGAAATCCTGCCCGTGGCTGCCAGTACCTGCCCCAGGATAGAAGGCTATTGGATAAAAAACAGCAAGTAAATGAAGCATATGGGAACAAAACTGAGAAAATCCAGTTTTTGGCTTATTAGCCGATTGGTATGCAAAAGCAAAAGGTGTATTTTTAAAGCACATTTAGTCCCACGACTGAAATTTTGATTTATTTCCTTGAAGGTGTTAGAAAATGCCACTTGAGGAAACGCCGCAAATATTCCCCCACAGCTTGGCAAGAATGTCCTGACCTTGGCCAGGAACTCCCCCAAGGGCGAGGGAGAAGCTCGGTCCCTTCAGTCCAGGCTGCTAAAATGGGAGAGACACCAATTAATGCCAAGCGTCTCATTTACTTCCTCAGCGAACTCTGATTTGGATTGATCCATGGGCTCAATTTGGTTGTTGGGGATAGTATTTCTCATTTTAAGACATAAATCTCTCCCTCGGTTATCAATGCAGAGATTTGTACGGTTAATAGGCGCTGGCTGTATCTGTAATTCCACACGCCGAGGCCGGGTGGCTATCTCAGGTCTAGCAAACAGCCTCCTCTATGAAAAAAAATATCTTATTTGATTAGAAAACGCAAGACCAACAACATTTCTCTAGTTTATTGCAAGGATGAATTGAAGTCTTGGCCCTATTAAGCTGATAACAAAACTAGCTTCAGCAGGGCCAGGGCTTACATGGAAATATCTGCAGAAATAGCCTGTGATGGTTTGGGATCTTGGTTTTTTCTATGGAGGGCAATGCAAGACATTTGGGGATGAGCAAATTTATCCTATGGGAGAATAAATAACCTCATACCTGCTAAATTCTCCCTGGTGGAAACAAAAGGAGCATTGAATACCCGGCGGTAATTGTCCTCCATGCCTTGATGGACTCAAAGGACAGGATCCTTCCCTCATCTACATGAGAGTGTTTTCAGGTTCAGGTCTTCAAGCCGCCTTTCTTTCCACATCTCAGAAGATTCTTTCTCCCCCCAGCATTCAGCCCCAATGTTCTTCCTCAACACGGCTCCCAAAATCCAACTCCATCACGTGTAGGGAGGCAACTCCTTCTTCTTTCAGGAGAACTTGGAAACCGCTGTGGCTCGGGGAAGAAAACTCATTTGGCAGGTGCAGGCAGGCAGCAAAACAACTGCTGTCCATCTGCTCCTTCACTCGGGCTTGTATTTCTAATTGTGTCTTCGGGATAATTTAAATAAAAGTTGTTGCCTGGGTGGTTTCCTCCTCTGGTCCATCACGGATCTTCCAGGGTTTTCCCTCTTTGTTGTGCTTGTGGTGCTGTGCAGAATGCCTGTCTGCTGGCTTCCCACCCAATTTGGGAACCATTTTGGGTGATTTCAGACAAAATCTGGTGATGGTCTCAAAGGTCCTTCAAGTTTTGTGGCATATCGCTGCCTCGTATATACCACTCACACAAATACCACTACAGGGCAGCAAACGGTGCCCTTTGGAGCCACTTCTCCAAATGTCTGATCCGAAGTGCTGCTTTTCATAGCAGCAAAATAAAAGGAACAAAATCCACTGGGAAAACATCCCAGGTTTAGTTTTCTCGGTGGTGCAAAGTGGTGGCACAGGTGTCCCAGCAAGAACCCAGTGGGCAAGGAGACATTTTCCTACTTCTCTCCCTGTCAAAATGAAGATGATGTGAGGGATGCATCACGCCCAAGAACACATGCAAGGGGACAAGGACGCGGGACAGTTCATTTTCTTTTCTTCCAAGCAGGCTGTTCCTTTGATTTGTGTTTTGAAAACCCACCGTGAGGCAACTGGGAGGAAAATATAAAAAGAAAGCGAACATTTCCGATAAGCTGGGTTCAAAGGAGAAGCATGAAATTTGGATGAATGCGGAGCCAAACTAGCTGAGTCTCATCTCAAAAATAGAAAATGAATTCAATATAGATTTCATTTAGATTTAAGGAGTTGTTTAGTGCGCATATTAGAAAACACTGTGCTTATTAGTTCTTTCCCTTTTGGGATTTCTTCCTGTTTGGGTATTTTTTTGGAGCGTACACTTTCAAAGTCAATTTAATCCTGGGGGAAGGTGTTGATTTGACAGGTTTTAAGCTCCAATTTCTTCATTTACATGCAGAGATAGTGCTAGATTGGGAAGGGTAAAGTTTCCATCTGCTTGGTAATATGAAGGAAAAAAAGCACACCTGTAGGTCTGCAAATTCTAGTAAGGATGTAAGTCATGGATGCACAAGCATCACCAAATCCACAATATTTGGAGTTTTCCTAAAAGAAACAAGCATCTGGATTCAGATGAATGGGAATAAATCTCCTGCGTGATTCTTTATTTCCATTTTGTGTATGTTTTCTGTCTCGCATATGCAAAATCCAGCCTGAAACATGACTGAATTATAGTATAGGGAAGAAAAGAATCCCACTCTTGCCTGTCATGATGGGATTTTATATCACACAGGCTGGGGAATGCTCGTTTAAGCTTATGATGGGACAACGTGCCCGCTCCAGGAGTTGGATGGAGACCAGCAGATCTCATTTCACCTCATGTAGGTCACCCAACGAGCAGCAGATGGGCATGTCGTGGAGGTGGACACTAATTCCATCATCGCTTCAATCCCCACCAACCTGCGATGTGTGCAAAGGGACGCTGTGGCTCCGGCAGTGCGTAGGGCAAGAGGTGTGCTAAATAAACTCCTTTTGTTAATATTTAAAGATTTCTAGAACTTAGAGTGAGATTCGCTTAGGGCTGATCTGAGGGCGGGGGTGGGGGGAAGGTGAATAAACTATGATTTTTCAGCTTAAAAAAAGAGCAAATTTTAACATACAATTAAAAGACTATTTCAGAAGATGTTAAAATGAAATTTCATTAAGTAATTACGTTTATCCTCTTCGCCTTTACTGTATTGAACAAACTCCAGAAAAGAGCTGAAGAGACGGATTCTGCAAAGCAGAAATCCCATTTAAAGCCCTTTTTGGCCGAATTTTGACCGCGTGCTTGCCTTCTGTTGGCCTCTTTTGCAAACAGAGGCCATTAAGCTTCAAGTTGCCTTTGGGTTTAAAAGAGGAAAGAAAGGGCAAAAACATATTCCTCGCTTCCCCCACTCTCCCCTCCTTCCTGTTGATCCCCGTAGCCTCCGCAGGTTGCACAGTAAGGATATACATAAAGGATATAAATAAATACAAATCCCCTTGGGTGCGCATCACCAACAGTTTCAGTGCAGCGAAGCTCCCAAAGTTCAGAGTTTAATGCAAAATCTGAAGCGGCCACAATTTATTCTAAATTGCTTTGCTTGATGCCGTGACCTCAGAGAATTATCGCCAGAGGAGACCTGGATCAGTAGCTGGGAGCAAGATGGAAGTGTCTTCGTGAAGGGACAAGGTTGAAGCAACATTTTGGGGATTTAAAAAAGCCTTGAGAAGCATCTTCCTTTGCTATTTGAAGCCCACGTGAGCAATGAATGTCAAGCATCCCAAGCATCCTGCTCGCTCCATTGTGGGCAAATGGGTGCCAGGGGGTTTGGGTGAATTTGGATTTCACCCCCTGGCTCTGTGTCAGGCAGATGGGTGCTGGGGGGTCTGGGTGAATTTGGATTTCAGTCCCTGGCTCTCAGCCGAGGCTGCTTCGCGGTTGAACTCTTGCCTGGCTGCTGCGGGGCGCCGAAGCGGCAAAGCAGCCGCCGCCAGCACTGGGAATAGCTGTAAGTGTCCGACGGATTCACAGCTCAATTGGAGCCCCCCAGGAGGTTTTGTGTGCATTGCCTGCGCTAAAATATATATATATATATATAACAATAATCAAGTCGACTGGAAGAAGCAGACCAGCTTCTGACTGATATAGCCCTGCGCTGAGTTACACTGCGTTTTATTTTGTTATTCTCATGCCTTTAATTTTACTCTTGGTTTTTGCTAATTGAGTTCTAGAGGTGGTAAAAGTTGCTTTGACCTCAGCTCTGTCTTCAAGGAGAAGTCCTGCCACTGCCTGGGTTCGTCTCTGTGGTCTGGTCCCTTTGCCCTCTCTTTTCTGCTAAAGATTCCAAATGGATTCAAGATCCCCAAACCTTTCCAGCAACAATATTCAGGTTTCCTACATGATGCTGGGGAAGTATGGAAAATTGCAGCAATTCACAGAAAAGCACTGTTTTCATCAAGTTCCCAAGCCCCTTCTGGGTCAATACCAGAAAATTAGATACTCAAATGAAAGCTGTGGATACGTTTGTGCTGAACCTACAAGTCCTGGCTTAGTGACAAGGGATTGAAAACAGGAGTCACATGCTTTTGAGAAACCTGACTCTCATTCTTGGTCATTTCTCATAACAAACCCTTCCTTTCGCTGCCTTCTCTCATTAAATTGATGGAACAATGGTCCTCGCTGCCAAGAACTGTACATGGTTGGTGCCTGAGCACCACAAACCATGTGCTGGGGTCTGCTCAGGGACACGTGAGGCTCCATGAGATGAAATCAGACCAAACAAGGAGTTTGTTGATTGAAATCCTGGTTATTTCATTTCCCTCCCTATCTAAATTCATGTTACCTAGATGAACCCCATCCTCAAGGCACCCAAAAAATAGACAATCATAAGTTGCACTTGCCAAGGGCTGACCTCTCTTTGGAGTAGATAGTCCAACTTTTCTCTGTAAGGATGCTCTCCTGACCATGAATCATGGCAAAGCAAACCCCACTCTTCAGGAAAATCCTCCACGCGCACCTTCCCAACCTCTTGCTCCCAGAGAGACCAATGAGAGCCCTTCAAATTCCTCCCAAACCTGTCAAAAATCCCATTCTGAATTTCTCACTTGGCACTGATTGGGATCTTGAGCTTTTATGAGGAGGCAGATGCTGATACCATTACCCCAAGCTGTATCTCGCTCCATGGGAAGCCCATCATGACTCCGGCACTATTCCTCATGGTATCCGATGCTCCCTATCAGCATGGAGATCACTGCCTGGCCGACGTTTAGCGCAGAAGGATGCACAAATAAACTGACTTTTTCTCTGCTGGAGCTGAGCTTTTTTCCCGCAGTAAAGCTTCCTCAAGCACACGTCCTGGGGTACTTAAGGTAGCACCGATGGAGGGAAAGATATTAGACTGAGTCACCTGTGAGCCTCTATCTAATTAGGCTTAAATGAAGCTGTTTGATAAGGAAATGTATTTCCCCAGCTTTAGGAAGAAGGGCTATGGAGAATAACAACAGATGCAGAATAACACCCCGTCTCAGACCAGCAAAGATTAGTGTTATGGCTAAATTATATCCTGGCCCAGTAATAGGGTTATTTCTGTTCCCAGTGCAGTGTTTAGATGAGGAAATCAACAGCGGGAAGTGTATCTTAATTTGCTAATAACAGGAAAGCGAGTAGCGGGCTCAACCAATCTCCGTGACATTGGAAGAGGTTCGGCAGGGTTTGGGCAGATGAGAAAGCACAGCAGTTGGGTAGCAGATGGCATTTCTCCGTCTACCATCAAAATGCAAAGCTAGTTAATGAATTTCTGACACGGAGCAGCACGGCACGAATGGCTCAGGCTGCAAGTGAGCAGAAAAAAATGTGAATAAAGGGAATCGGGAGGGATGGAGGGATGCTCAATGCTGGCCAAAGCATCCAAACGCAGGACGGGGATGCGGGGAGGAAGAAGGTACCGTCAAGGGCAAACCTATCGGCTGCTCGTTCCAAACACAATTCGCTTTATTACCCATTGGCTCAGAGAGTGGTTCCCTCATCTGGGGCAAGTGGCCATCTCAGATGGGTGATAACGGGAGCTTTTTAGAACAGTGCAAAGAATAATTCTCCATTTGCCAGCTGACCTGGAATATCAAGGGAGAGAGGGGGGGAAAGAAAAAAGATTATTGATCTAAAATAGCCCTCTTTTGGTCTATTTTATAACAGTTGGAAGGAGAAAAGAAAATAAAATTCAAGTGTTCCCAGTTCAATGGATGGCAAGGGGGTACTATTTATTATTCTGCTTCATTCCTTTCTAAATGAGTGCAGGTGTTTTTCAAATGAGACACCTTCCCCAAATGAGCAGAACAAAAAGGGTTTAAAAATGTAAAGGAAGCTCTGGATTTTTCCAGCTTATGCATATTTGTTTTAGGCAACTCTTAGCACTTTATTTAGAGGGCAGAGAAAACTCTGGTGGACTTCTTTTTCTGAATGTCTCTTGCTGGAGTCAAGTATTTAAAGTGTTACTTTCCACCTTCTGCTTTCAAACTTCAGTTGATTTAATTGAATAGAGAAAAAAATGGAAGAGAGCAGCACGTTATTTAGTTTACATAACAGTCTGAAGACATTACAATGATTGTGTTATGTATATTGGAGTATCGTTATCATACGAACTCCTACATGCAGGCAGGAACAGAACAAATTCTTCACTAGGTCCTTAGCACTGCTTGTCATAACGAGGATAGCTAATTAACATGACCTTTTCCACTTCAAAGGAAAAACTCAGAACATCCCATCTCTCATAAATTTGTTTTTAAAGAAATGAAACCCAAAATACACTTATCAATGAAGCCAACAAAGAAAAATCAAGAGCCTGCTTTTTTCTTGCCACTCCAAAGACCAGAGGAAAACAAGTGTGAAAAGAAAATCTTGGTAAATAGACCATTTCTGCATCAAACAAAAAAGGACATATAAAGTGTGGCTTCAACTCCAACAGCCTTAGCCATAATCATACGGTTTCCATGAGCAAGAAAGCTTGAGGGAGATTGTCAGAAAGTGTGATCCCAGCTTTAATGAAGGGCTGGAGAAAAGGAGCTGAGAGCAGCCTGATCGGTAAAACACAAGCTGATCATGAAACCTTCAAAATGTATGATAAAAATGAGCAAACAAGCAGGTAAAAAAGGCCCAGGAGGATGATGCACAAGCTGTAGCTTACAGATCACCTCGCTCCAACCAAGAAGCCTTGAACAGAGATGTGGGGTGGGGAAAAAAGGGAATTCTTCAGCAGTGAATCATCCCTGAGTCCGGGTTCTTTCCCAGCCATCACCACTTCACAGCATCACCTTTTTGACTCCTTATTTCCAAAGAAAAGAGCTGATATTCAGAACTGCTGGCTGCAGGGTTGGGTTGGATGAGCAGCAATATTCACCCCTTCTCAGGGGAGGTTTTACACAAATTGCTCCATTAGACATGGGCACAGATATTGCCTTTCCAAGATGCAGCAGTTTATCTATGTTTTGCATTTAATCTCTTGACTCACACCACTCGAAAACATTTCCAACTGCATGTTTTATTCCGCAAAGAAAAGTTCCTCGATGCCAAAACTGGAAGAAGTTCAGGTTGTCCTGAGTTGCTCCATCTGAGTGTTGTGTCAGATGAGTAAATGAGGAGCAAGGGCACCCTGGGTACCTCCATCCATTTCCACTCAAGGAGTCATGCGGGACAGCGGCCACCACGAGCCCACGAGTGAGATTTCAAGCACCATTTGAAGGCGCTGCTCCCATCCCGGGTGGCTGAATGCTCTATTTAACTCATTTCTAAATATACCTCGCCTGGCCATCGTCTGGCAGTGTCTCCACTGTATGACCACAGGCAAGTTATATAAAATTCTCACCTCGGTTTCTCTCCCTCAGCTCGAGCAGAGCCAGTGCAGCGACTCGTGTCCTCCAGCTCTTTGCTGAACTCATAGAAGCAAATAAAAAATGCTGAGAATGAGACCCAGGCTTCTTTTTTTTTTAAATTTATTTTTCTTCTAGACAGTAGTAGATTTACTAGGAAATGCCCCCTTGGGTAGGGCCCAAATCTGCACACGTTCTCAATGCAACCCACCACCCAAGCCTCGCAGACAAAAACAATGCGAGGAAGACGTCAACCGCTTCAGAATGTTTTATTTTTACACCACCAAGATGTGGCTTCAGGCTTTTTAGTGTGCAGCTCTACTGTTTCACTTCAGAAGAGATGGAAAGGAGAGCGGAGAAGAATTTTTAAAAAGCCTCACCCCTTCCACCCCAAATTATCTGGGAATTCAGGAAGAGACAATATCTTTTTGTTCTGCCCTGAGCTGAACCTTTTTTTTTCATTCCTCCAGATAATGAAACCCACACTCTGTGACTCTCTTACCCTCAGCAAGAGCGGTAAAAGACTGTTGTACCTTATCAGGTCCTTTCACCAAGAACAGCTGAGAAATTCTACTGACAGTGCAGCTGGTTGTAGTTCACACTTGCTTTTTGTGCAAATCCACACACTATAGACATGCACGAGGCTAAAAATGGAATAAACTGCTTGGATCCTTTCTTCTGTTGTTGTAAATTGCTTATCTTCATCATCGCCATAACAACCACAACGCTATAATCAAATGCCTAGGAAAGGAATCCTTCTGTTCTGGGAAACAGAGACACTTCAGTGCATGCAAAACCTTGACCAAAGCATCTCAGGTGAAAAGACGCTGTCGTTCACATGTTCTCTAAGTATCTGTGCTCCAGCATTTCAAATTGGTAGCGATTGTCTAAGCAGAGCACAAGAACCTCACTGGATCTCTGCGTGTACATTTTGCCTTCCTAATTATTTTTCCTGATTAAAGGAGATGAAGGCATCTCTGAAAAGTAATCCTGCAAACACAATCAGGTTATCCAGAAGAGAAGAGTTCCTAACACTGACTTGGTGTAATGTGGACAGTACTGAGGTCAAGCAGAGGAGCTTGACTCCATCTCAAACCCCACTTTTCTCTATTTCCTTTGCATCCAGGTGGACTCAGGAGGTGCATGAACCATCAAAATATGGTTTCAATGTGAAAATAGCTCGCTTGACAGCTTGAACCCCAATGTTAAGATCCTGGCTTTCTTAAATTACGAGTTAATAGTTCAGTATCTCTGCTCTTTTGACCTCCACCCCAACACTCAACAGGAGACAAGTTGCTGAAGGTCCATCTCCATAATAGATGTAGACACAGACACATGAGCTCACATGGTTGACTTTGCAGCCTGTTCTAATCTCTGCATCCAAGCCAATGAGCTGAAAGTTGGACCAATTTATTATCCCTCTCTCATCTCCTCACTTTGATGTAGCGTTGAGCCGGTACTAAGGCTTCACAAACCTGAATCTCATATGTTCTCGTGTGCTGTCTAACCCCTCAGGGCATCCTTACATGAAAAAGTGCTTCCACGGTTCTTCAGAAGAGATCTGGCAAAATTAGTCTTAATTTAGCCTTGGTAATTGCCTTTGGCATCAGTCAGCAAAGAGAGGTTTGGAATGCAAGAGAAGAGATCCTTTATTTTTCATTATTTATCTTCTGTGACACAGAACAGTCGTCTTTCTGCAGGGAAGCTGCTCAGTCGAACTCATTGTAATAAATAAACAAAACAAAAAGTTTCTGGGGAACGTCCTGATTTGATTAATTTTGCCACAAGGAACTTCTAAGTAGAAAAAAAAAAAAATCAAATCCTCAAGCACCAAAGTAATTTTTATTTTTAGCTTGTCTTTCATTGCATTTGTCACAGCACTCTCCCTATCTTGGCTGCAAGAGATGCTCTTACATGGATCAGCTGCACCACCAATGTCCTTTGCAGCCATCACCAGACCTCAGAAAACCTCTTCTCCACCCACACTTGGGTATTTCCATAGTCCCAGCCTCTTGCTGCAATTTAAATGTTAAAATTATGGATGTCCTCAAGTAGTCTGCACCAGCAAACCCTGATGGGGACTGATGGCTGTCATTAACTGGAGCAAGGGATGAACATTTCCTCCTCCAGTTCCAAAAAGATGGTACTTGCAACTATAACAGATGCATCTTTCATGTGCCACGTTAGGATGGGAAACAAAACAAACAGGAGAGTCCTACATGGGAGGAAAAAGTAGACCTGTGTGTCTCCTGACCTGCTAAAGCCAGCGTGAAGTGCAGGTCTCAAATCAGCACCTGGGGTTAAGATACATCAAAGGGGCCATGTGATAGCACTAGAAAACATTTAAGACATGCCTAGTCTGGCAATTCAGAAGTTTTCCAGGGGAAAAACATATTTTAGACCACCATGAATTCGTTAGGCTACATAGAGCTGAGGGAAATGCAGTGGAGCTTCAGCCAATGCAGCTTCAGGGAATGAAAGAACATCCCTTTGACATCGCACCATGCCAAACCTTTGCACTTCATCACATTACTGCTTGAGAATCCTTTAAACTGCATCGCTTTGCATTTAAATCACGGTTAGTTTTCAATGGCATTTAAAGCAGCCGGTTAAACCAGCAGATTTTATTTGAGGCAGCTGAAGCTGCTGCCTCGGAGCGTCGTGGTGCCGATGGAGGTGGCACAGCGGTGACATCCCTGGGGACATCGGTGCCACCACACAAACCCAAACACGGAGGAACTGAGGTGATCCACTACAGAAATTATAAAGTTAAAACTGTGTAGATGCACTGGTACTTTGACAAAATAGGGGTTTTTCACTTATTTTCTCCCACACACGCAATCAGCTGCCACACAGAGGGGGAAAAAAAAAAAATGGAAATGACAGCAGAGTAATGGAAAAACTAAAACATTTTCACATCCTTGTCTGTTGGTTTTAAGTGCATTTCACCACAGCTCGAAATTACATTATTTAGTATCAATTATCCTTCGATTGAAGCTCGGAGAGGTGGCAAGGCTAGCGTTTTTATCTCATTAGCATGTCTTGCCTGCTAACCATTTGCTATATTCCCTCCCTTTGATCCTGCCTTTGATTATATTGTATGACAAAAGCCCATGTAATCTACTATTATTTCCATTAATAGCAAATCTGCCCTCCTCTTTGACAAGCCAATTTATTATCATTGCTGCGTCTTTGTGCATCTCAGCCAGGTTGACACCTTCTTCCCCGCCCCAGCAGTGGAGAACTGGCAGGTGTTGATCCAGCCTGGGTGGCATGGGGACCTTGGGAGTGTCATCAAACAGGGCTCAAAATATTGACACTTTAATGGTAAGCAGAGGAAAATGAGATGGTGCAGAGAGTTCAAGGAGTTTTGCTCTTTGCTCCCCAAAGACGCGATGGATGAAGCTGCAAATAGAGGTCTTTAAGGAGGTGAGATCCATAGGTGACCCATGCGCATGACCAACTTGTTTTTGAACCCTGGGCATGCTGTATCTGCCCCTCGTCAACCATTTCTGTTGTCTTACTTGGCATCTAGACACTAATTCAGATGATCGGAAGAAAACCCCATGATCTCCATCCGTCTTCCCAAAGTCACTTTGAGAAACCAAGTTACACTCCTCGAAATATCACTCTTAGTGGCTTTTTTCTTTTTTAATGCAGTTTTGCAGCCAGAGTGGGTCTTTCAAGCCCAACTTTGACAAACTACATCAGGTGGGTATTACGAAGCCAGTGTGAGTTTCTTCTGCCATTATTTGGCTAACCCTAGGGTGACAGTGAAGTTCTCTCCTTCAGTCTCCGCTTTAAGAGTGATGCTCCCATGCTAAAGACTCAATGACTTTAAATTGGGTGTCCACACACACAGCCACACTTGCCCAGGAAGATTAACCACCCCTGACTTCTCTTCTCCATCTCCTTCAAGTGTAAACACCCATTTCTCACCTCAAAAGAGATGCACTTAAAATAAAATGCCAGTGTCGTGAAAATACCAACTCCGGCACTACAAAAGGATAATCACGGTTCTTAACTTGAACAGAGTGCACAGTGCTTATTATTTTTCTGTGCCCTTCTGGTCTAAAAAAGGTAGTGGGAAATGAGCCCTGCTTGAAGAATAAAGAGAGATTTTTTGGTGGGAATCAGTTATCTACAGCAGCATGGAAGAGAATAAAAGATTAAGAAGGGGGAGCCTTAACAATGGATGGGTTGAACCTCAGCAAAATGTCCTGTTGGAGATATAAAAGATACAGGTCCAGGTAACAATGCAGCTTCTCATCCTCCCCTTTCATTAAAGTTTCTCCCTCTACCTTGAAATTAGAAACAAATGAGTGGCCCAGGATGCTGAGCTCACCTTGGAGGCACATTGGGCTCCGTTGAACCATCATTGTAGTGGAGTTTCTTCTGAATTAAATCTGGGTCTCAGTGACCACAGAAAGGATTCACAGCTCAGGTTTCTGAGCTGGCTGCATCTGAAGAACCTCATCTGAGGTTTTCTGAGTCAAACTTGGAGAAAAATCAAGTCCTTGGGTTCAATGCAGAGGTCAGGATGCACATAAAGGCGTTTGCAAGGCCAGACCAGTAAAGCATCCCATGAGAGGAGCATCTAGTTGTTCTTCAGAGCAAATACAAACAGCTCTGATCCTGGCAAAAAAACCACCCCTATTACCACATATGTGTTTTATTTCTCCTCCTCTCCAGCATTTAAAACTTGCAGAATATGAGTTTTATCCCTTACGTTTTTGAAGAAAGATAATTGGCAAAGTACCAGTCCCTCTTCCCACCAGCTCTACAGATTCATTTAAGTTTTGTAAGTGCTAGTTCTGTTAGAACAAAGGCTTTATTAAAAATGATTGTAACAACACTCTTCTGTACCATATACTCATAACCCCTAAATACCACTCTTTATATTAAGAGCATTACCCTTTAAAACACAGAGATGCATTCCCAGGAGATCTCAAATAGCCAGAAATCATCCCAAAACACCCCCACAAAAAGGTTCAGCTGGAGATTCAGCCTTATCAAAGCCCGTTAATTGCTTTGCAACATCTCAGCTTGGGCAAAAACCTGGTTTGAAATAAAAATCTGTACAGGGGGGAAAACCAATGCAAAAGGAGAACCCCCATTTGCATTCATAGAGGAAGCACTTGATGATTATTCCTTTATCTATGCATTATTTTTATCAGCAAGGTATAACTCTCCGGTATTTTATCTGGCATGCTACGAGCATGTAGAGTAGGTGTCTTCACAAACAGGGAGAGAGACTTAAATACTAAATTAAAATGGAAACCCAGGTGAACCGATCACGTTTTATTACCTTTATAAGACAAGCTTTCTGGGTTTTTGTAGAAAATTAACTAACCCAGTTCTATACAGAACCTAATTCCCCCCTTGAAAGGATTGCAAAGCTTTCCAATTTATGCTGAATAATAGATTATAATTTGCTCAGTTGACAAATTTCACCTTTTCTTTGTGAAAACAGGAGGGGTTTAGTCCCTTTGTCATATTGGAAGCTGCATGGAGGGATCTGTTGGTTCACAGCTGTGATTTCCCACACAGGCTTTAGGAAGAAGCCCAGTTTTGCTTTATATTTTGAGCCCTTACCATCCTTTAACTGTTATCTCTAGCCATTGCTATTCCAGAATAATATTCCCACCTGCAAAACGAGGCTTTGCAGGAGCAGAAAATGATGAACAGAGTCCTATGAATAGCAGCAAAAAACCCAAAGGGAAAACACGCACAGAACAAAGAACAGGCAAAAATTGAAGACCCTTTGTCCTCATATTTTGGACAACCCAAGAGCTTAGCCAAAAAAAATCCCCTTAAAAAGCAGGAATAAGGTTTATTTACTCCAATTTTGTTGGTTTAGTTGTTCCTAGCCAACTTTCACAGCCAGCCCTCTGTGCTTTGCTGAGCATCCCAAATCACCCCCAGCCTCGCTCGGGAAATGTATCATCCCCAGAGCTGATCACCAGCCACAGGGCAAAACATCAACGCCTCGGAAATACATATTTGCGTACCCCCAAGTCACCAGGGGTGAGTGATGGGAGCGAATTGCCAGCAAACAAGCAGAAGAGGGGGGAAAATTAATCAAGGCATCCCATTTGAGCATGGCTGGGAGCAGTGGGGCTGCGGCAACTCTGCAAAGTGAACTACTTATTAAATGAGAGCGGTGGCGACAAAATAAAGAATAAATCAAATTAAGGCGAGTAAAGCTTCAAGAAAAAAAAAGAAAAAAAGAAAAGAGAACTGCGGTTGTTTTTCTCCATTCTAGAAGAGATTATAAAGCAGCCACAGTCTCGCCCTTGCTCTGGTAGAGTTCAATGGGCTGAGTTACATGGGTAGGCAGGATGTTCTATGGATCCCTTATGACACTAAAAACCATTGAGAAGCTTTTTTGCCGTGACCCATTTAGATCCTCGCGCAGTTTCATTTCCTCTCCCATCTGTCACACCTTGAAATGTGGAGCTTTTTGCATCTCATCTCGGCCGAGAGTTTCCAAGGCAGCCCCAAGCAACTGTTTCCTTCACTTCTCCAAAAAACACCACTTTCCAGGCTTCCACCCTCTCTTCCTCATCTCTAAAAATAGCTGAAATTAGTTGTAACAGTCACGGATTGACCTGGAGTATCCCTAATAGGAGCTCAATCACATCCACCTACATTAAAAAGCCCAAATCCAGGTACTCCAGCTCCGAGCATCTCTGTGCATCCCAAGCAACTCTCCTCTATAGCTAATTGGTGCGACCTTGGGTGTAACTCCTTTTTACCAGCCCTTGACGGGCGTCTGCTATGAAGATGAAGTAGTTATTTAGGTAGCAATCAGCTCCCCCGGTTTTGTCAAAACGCATCCATCCCTCTTCAAGCCTATTAAGGGCCAAGAGAAAGTTCCAGCTAATGCACGCTGCAAATCCACTGCCGCTCGGGAGATGTCAAGCACCTCCATAATTTTTGTTATTCACTAATGAAAAAATTCTTTAGGAGAGGGTAAAAAAAAAACAAAAAGGGAAGAGATGACAGTGCCAATAGCAATTCTGAGCTCCAATTCAACGGGTTTTGTTGTCTGGCTGGATTTGTCTCCAGCTCTGACTTTCTCTGTTAAGGTTGGGAGCTGTTGGGTGCGAGTTGTTGGAGAGACCCAGAAGATGATGAGATACATCCTTGGTTTCCGGGGGGGAGAGAGCTCCACATGTGCCTGCCCATCTCCCCTCCTGATGCTTTTGGGACAAAGCTATTTCACCCCACAGGAAAATTGCATGCTGAAAACTCCCCAAATCTGGAAATTAGGAAACCCCTGGGCTGACAACATGTGATTTCACAGCCACGATGCTCAGTCCATGTGTGTGATGACCGCATTGGGTCTCTGCTGTGCAAGCCCCCTTTGCCTCAGCCAAAACCCCTTTTCCCATCGGGACAAACCTCCTGAGAGTCTTTCCATATAATGAGAAATCTACCCTGAGATGAATGGGTGGGAAATAAAAGCCCCTCAAGGCTTTGTGTGTGAAACTGATGCTCAAGCAGCCACAGAGGTTGCAGCCCACACCTTTTTTTTCTGTTCAACCTGCTTTTCTCCCCACGTTCTCAACTTGTCACAGGGACAAATAAATGCTGGAGCCCTCTCCTGGCATTAGGATGAGCCGCTGATATGGTGGAGATGGAGCCCTGATTGCAGGGGAGGAATGATGGGGAGGGCAGGATGCCAACCAGCCCTGTAATCCACTTCAACAAGAGTGTTTTAACCCCATTTTCTTTGCTTTGACAACCAAAACACACTCCAGAGCATTTAAACAACTCATTTTAAGATGCCCAAATTCAACTTTTCTTCCTTTTCCTCATCAGGATCCCCCTCCCTGTTTGCACTGTGAGCAAACAGCAGCTAAAAATGACACCGGGGAGGGAAGATGCGTAGGATGCAGGATGCATTATTTAATTAGATTTGGCCTTTACATGGGCTGAAACCAAGTTGGCATTTATCTATTAGAGCAAAAGAAACAAACTGAGCCAAAAAGTCATCTATTTCCTACCAAGAGGAGAAGATTCGGAAAACTATCAGCCCCCAAAGCTGATTGCAACTCGCTGTTGGGGGGAATTTGCTTCCCTTCCTGCCCAGCTGCAGATGCAACTGCTCTAATAAGCTGTAACTTTCCTTTCCATTTGGAAGTAATGAGATATAATCTGTTTAATTCTAGTCTTTGAGCTCTTTTGGCGGCCTTTTTCTAGTCCCTTTTTCTGATTCTTTTTCTTATTTTTACTCTCTAAAGGAAAACTCCATCACGAAGCGAAAGATTTTCTAATCACCGTCTCTAATTACAAAGCAGAGTAAATTGCCATAAACTTTTTTCTTTTTTTTTTTTTTTTCCCCTCTCTTTTGCAAAATTGCCTTAAATATAATGAAGAATAATTAAAAACCCAACAAGCAGCTGCAGACTGGAGTGGCTGGTGGAAGCTGGGCTGGGGAGGAAGGAGCTGAGCCTTGGAAGGAGCTTTTGTGTAAGGACCAGAGAGGTGGAAATATCAGCTGGGGGAAGCGAGATGGAGCTGCCCATCATGGCAAAGCAGGGATTAATTACTCCCTAAGCAGATATGTAACAAAACAGGGATGAATGCAGAACCCACAGGCGAGTTTTTTTGGTTTATACCCTTTTTTTTTTATGCCAGACCTGTTGCATGTGCCCATCAGGACCGGAGTTGTTTGCGCTCAAATGCTGAGACATCCCCCAGCGGGCTGGATATAAGATGCTAAAAGGGTGATGGATGCAACTCAGATCTTCATCCTAGCTACACGACCTCCACATTTTAGGAGCAATCCAGCCTGGAAAATAAATCTTGGCTTAAGCTCTGCCTAGAAAAGCGGGAATCTTGAAGGAACAGCTCTTGTATTTTCTTCCCCAGAGAATTAAATGCTCCACATTGTTCTGAATGCCAGTGAGCTGCTGAAAACAGCAAAATAAAGCCTGAGCTGGGGGTTTATTAGACATGGTGATAGTTTCATAGAGTTCATAAATCACCTAATTTGACAGGTGTCAAGGTCTTTTTTGGAGCAAGTACCCACTGGCGCTTGTGTCCTTGCTACCAAATTAACTTCCCTCTCCTCTCCCTGTGCTCCTGCTTAGTAAAGCCTGCAAGAGAGCTCAAATAAAATCCAGGTTTGTGCATAACTCTTTCCACAAACAGGGAGAGGATTTCTTTAAATCAGAGCCACAGAAAGATGGCGAATTAATTTAGGAGCATAAAATCAGCAGCATCTGCCTGTGCCAGGACGAGATGCTCTGAGATGTCCCCACCGTGACCAGCACTGAAGTGAAATGGCTTAAAAAGAAAATAGGTTTAAAAAAATACCAGATGCATGAGCTGGCAAGCGGCCAGACGTCTTTTGACAAATTAGCACGGAGTGATAAAAAAAGAATTCAAAAATCCCCCAAAAATGTTGCTCTGGCCTTTATCCAACGTGCTCTTGTCTTCGTGCTTCACCAGGGAGCTGCCTGAAATCCTACATCATTTCCTACAGGTGTCTTGAGATTCCTGCTGCTCCCTCCGGATAAACTTGTTGAAAATGTTTAGTGTGGGTGGTTGAATGAATATCTCCTGAAAATCAACAGCCGGTTCCACGTCTCCCTCTGGGTTCCCCGCAACCACATGTCCTGCACCTTGAGGAAATTCAAATGTTCGAAAAAAATCAGGTTGAGCAAAGCGCCTGGTTTAATTTTGCTGAAAACCAGAGTTTTTCAGCAGGTGCTGATTTGTGGTTGAGCGAGGATTGTGTTTCCTGCAAAACTGACAATTTCGGGTGGATAATTTCTCTGTCTTTTCTTCCAGACTCATCAAATTCTGCTTTTCTCAGGCATCAGGTCACACCACAAAAAAAGGACCAAAACTTTCCAAGCATCTAATTTTCACTCCAAATTACCAACACAAATTCATCTCAACATATTCCGAATATAATCCCTTTGGTCTGGCTTTAAACCTCATTTTTGTAGGATGCAAGGAACACAACTCCATATCACAAAAGCAGATTGAGACCAACCCCTAAAAGAATTTCCCCCCTCTTGCTACGTCTCCTCTAAAATATTGCGGCTCAGGTGCCTCCGCAATGATTGTGACATTCATTTAATATGTGTGTCTTTAATTAGATTGATTTTACGGAGAAGAGCAGCAAATTGCATTTGGGGAAGTTATCACATTATTTTATTACGCTCCTGATTTTCTTTTTGATGCAGGTGAGAAAATAAAGATGAAGATGCACTCAGCAAAGTTGGTGTGAACTATCTTTTTTAATTCGTAGAT
Source organism: Nesoenas mayeri (assembly GCF_963082525.1). Classification (NCBI taxonomy): domain Eukaryota; kingdom Metazoa; phylum Chordata; class Aves; order Columbiformes; family Columbidae; genus Nesoenas; species Nesoenas mayeri. The sequence continues at coordinate 5,149,995 of NC_137572.1, read as the reverse complement.
TAATTATTCAGAGTGACAGACATACCTGGAACTGAGCTGAAGAGCAAGTAAACAACCTCCCCCTTCCCATCCCTGCGCAATCTGCATTGCAAACTATTATTTAAAATTAGCTGTAAACACAACTGTCTGCAGCACTGAAATTTCCAGCCTCTCCAACTGTGTTTTTGCTCCAAATTGGGATGAGAAAGAGTGAAATTGGATATTAGCAAAACTCCAAAAAGCTCCCATTTAGAAACAAGCAGCTACATGACACCGGCTGTTAAAAAAATGTGTATTAATACGAAGCAGCGTAACTCAATCCTGCAGTTAATGGAACATCTGAAGGTTGCTAAAATTCTCCTGTTTTTTTATGTTATCACAGCAGAATAAGAAATTTAAAGCCATCTTTCACTCGCTAAGTGTCCAAACGGCCCCATCGCTGGAAATTTGTGCCAAACTCCTCTTAAAGATGCAAAATTCTCCTTTTAAAGCGTTTCAGTCAACTTGGCACATCCCCAGCTTGGGTCACATCCCTACAGTCACAATAAAGCTCTTGGTCCTAGAGAAAAAACGATAACAGAGACAGAAAATATGATTCCAGGGGATGGAGGAGCCCACAGGGATATTAAGACTCTTCTTTTTTTCATTTTTCAGGTTTCAGTTTTACAGAAAGGTCTATAAAACAGTGACATTTTTAACCATTTTTGCTCATTGCTTTGAACTTCCCAGGCTCGTCTGCAGAGGCTCCGAGGCCCAGAAGGGTCAGAAGACGTAGTTTAATGAGACAAGTTTTAAAGGTCACTCCACGTAATAAATCTGTGCTTTTTAATATTTAAACTTTGACGGCATTTAAACCTTTAGGCTCCTGGGATTCGCTCCACCAGATCCAACTAGATCCATCAAGCTCAGAAATCCTCTCGCCTCTGGGAATATCTGATTTCTTACGCTTGGGATGAAGAGGGTCTCTCATTCCCAGTCCATTCATCTGTCAGAACTCAGGGACCTTTAAATCGCCCTGGGATGCTGGAGGAGGGATGGAGGAAACAAGCCGAAGCTTGTGAAGCTCCATCCCTCTCTCATTGAGATTGCTTTAAAAAATTGTTATTTTTAATTATTTTTAAAATTATGATTTTTGGTTTAAGGAGGCTCTGGCTTGAAGGCAGCTAATGCGCCAATACACTCAGAACTGCTCAGCTGACTGGCAGTTTCCCTTATTGATATTGCCAGAAAAATTAGATATTATTCAATTGAACGATTGCCTCCTAATCAGAGACAGGCCAGGGGCACAGGGGATGGTTAGATGGTGAATTTCGGATGGGTTCGCAAACTGTGCTTCCAGAAACTAGATTTTTTAAAGCCAATTTAGGAAAAAAAAAAGAAAGAAAAGAAATAAAAGGAAATATAGTGCCTTCCACGGGTCCTGAGGTTGTTAACGGGGATCTGGAGCAGAGATGTTTATAGAAGAAGGACAAGAAGAAGGACCCCAAGGGTCAAGAAGCTAAAAAGCTTCTGTATATAAAAAGAAGTTGGCCCTGCTCTTGATTATTCCATTATACCAAGGGTCTTGATGCATCACAGCAGCTTTATATTAATGCCCTTGTGATGGATGCGTTTTGTTGCGTGCGGGATCTGGTCCCCAAACTACCATGAATTCCATTAGGAAGCCAGCTAGGAAATGAGGCCTTGCAAGATTTAAATCCTTAAATAACATTTTTTCTTAATTCAATGCCAGCATTAAGCCCTCTATTTGACTTCAATTCAGCGGTGAGCACCAGGCCTGGGTAATCTTTAAAGTTATCTATGTTTGAGGTAGGACCTTATCACTGTTTGTTCATCTTCTCCGCAATCAGAATGATTTCCCCGCTTTTGTGATTACAGCGGCGTCACCTGGAAACTATGTGCTAAAAAATACTTGTGCTTACACCCAGACACCAAAACCCTCACAGTAAGAGGGGAGAAAGCACCAAAACCAGGGATTATTTTCCTTTTTTTCCCCCCCAAAGGAAGCATCGAAATAAGCTGGAACCGCGATGCCTTTCAAGAGTAGGCACTTAGTTAAATTAAGATGGGCAAGACTAAGCCGCCTAACTTTCAAAACCTGCATTAGCCCCATCTCTATTCATGAACGCATTACGTTGAATTAATGTTGTTATGGAATTAGCCTCCTAAGAGGCTTGGAGATGTCGCTTCCCGTAAGTTGCTGTTATTTGTAACCCTCTTTGTACGGCGAACACACGCAAGAGCTGGTCCACATCATCCCATCAGGATGCAACCTCCAAAAATCAGGAAACCATCTGGGTTGGCTTTTCTCAACCACTTTTTTCTTCTCTTTTAGGCCTAACTTTTCAAATTATTGAAAGGCACCGGAAAAAAAACCCTTGTGCTCCAGCCCCACTTTTATCTTTCATTTCCATTTCACGCCCATTTGAATTTTGGACACATCCAAAAACCATTTCCCAAATAATCTGCTTTCCATCACTTCAAGTCCTTTCCCCCCATGTCAGTGGCCAAAACACCCTCCTGATTTTATTCCACCTGCACCAAAACAACCAATTTTCAGAGAATAACCCAACTTTGGATGCTGGCAAAGAAATTTAGGGGGAGCTCAGGCTTAATGCAGATGTACCCCAAAACATTTAAATAGCTGGGGGTGACCCGCTCTCCTCCAGCAACATTTTCTGCTAAAAATACCCCCACCCAGGACTTTTGGAGGTTTCAGTTACTCATGCAGAAAGGGAAGGGAAAGAAAAAGGATCATTTCTTTCCAACTCAATGTTGCAGGTGATTAGTGCACAATATACCCCGGGCAGCTTTAGTATTTAACTTGGAGGTGATAGTGAGAATTTATGAGAGCTCATGGACAATAACAGCTTTCCAGAGAGGCTTTGATTAAACATTATGGATCCACATTATGCAAATTTATTGCATGGTTAATATGACTCCAAAAGAACACAGTGGCACTTTTAAAAGCATTTAAAAGGGGGGAAAAAAAAGCCAAAGACCACAGTGTTTCTCAGCACTGCAGAGAGGGCTCATTTCAGGATGGTTCGAGCTGAATAAGAAGTCACAAAGCCACCGATGTGCATTAGGGATACAGGGAAATACAAGGAATATCCATGAGTTTAAGCCACATTTTTTAACAGCAGATAAATTCCAACCTGGATATTTCACATTGAAATTCATGCTGGCATTAAATGCGTTCCAAACATCTCCGTTCCAATATTTGGGGTTTTTTTTCCAAATCTGGCCTATTATCTGGGGTAACCGTAACTATATGAGATAGAAATTTGATGTGTTTCCCAAATTTTGCATTCCTCCCAGAAATGTATGTGTATGATGGGGATGGGGGGGTGTTGTGGTGTTTATTCTCCCCCTTTTGACATTTTTGGGTGTCATTTGTCAGCATCTTCCACAAAATAACATGGTTTATGCCACCAGGCTGATTGCGTGGCCTTCATTAACTTGGATCTGCCTGTTTTTAAAACTCTGATTATTATGGAACACATCTTGATTTTCCTCTAGAAATGAAGGTTAGCGAGAGGACAAATCCTGTCAATGGCTCTTTATCCATCAACACACACAAAAATAATGTGAATCAGAGACAGTGATCAACAACCAACCCTTGCGTAGCTCCAAATGGGTGTTTCTAGTGTGAAACAAAGATGTTTTGGTCAATGACCATGAATTAGAGGTCTAACAAGCCAGAACTCCAGCAACTAGACTCAGCTCAAAGTCTTTGGGCTTAAATAAAACTCAAAAAAGCATTTTTTCAAAGCAGGTTAACCTGACTGCAAGCAGGAATTATTATCAGGGCGCTGACACGTTATTCTTGCAATACCTTTCCCTTCTGCAGCAGCTTTTATCCAATAATCTCCAAAGCACTTCACAAGTAATAATTAATTAAGCTTCATAGACTCTTTGTTCAATTCCAGATTATTAATAAATTACACTTTATTATTTATAAATACATGCCACATTGAGTTTTTCTCGCCTGCTTTTACCCTGAGCAGTCACTTTGGTGATATTAGCACCGTTTAATTCCAATTTGGCCAATTTGCTCTTTAACTCTTTCAAGGATGTTCATTTTTTTGGGGGGGTTGAAAAGATGTAGAAAGAAGAGGGGGTACAAACAGATGGTGTGAGCTTCAGGTTGCCTTATATATGTATTATACAGAATTGCATGCTTTTACCAAAAAGTGTATTATTTATGCCTTTATCTGCACCCAGGGGGAATTAGGTGTATTATTGCCTTCACCCCCCTGCCAGCCCTATATAACAGCTTGTGCCTATTTTAGTTTACCTCCTCTAAGATGCACACAAGCTCTTTATCCAAATCAAGAAACTGGAGCCCATTTCTTCTCCGCACCCAAATCCTCTTGACTTCAGCAAGCGCCAGCTTAGATGTGCCAAAACCCCCCAAAAAACCCAAATTTCCTCCTGGAAGACACAGGATTTCATTTACCAGCCAACTCATGGAGCAAAACAGGCAGAGTGGAAGCAAAGAATGAATTGAGAGAAATAAGCCACGGAGATGGTTTCTCCAAAGTACCATGTTTCTTTTATATACATATATATATGTGTGTCCTTTATATACTTAATGGCATTGAAAAGGGAAAAAGAGTGAAGCTCATCCCAGCTCCCGCAGTAAATAGAGGGTGAAAGAACATTATTAAAGAGCTAGAAATATAATGAATAAGCCTGGAGAAGCTTATGCATTGAGCTGACATGCTACAAGCCTGTTGGATCCCTCTTACTATCAGATTTTTATATGGGATGGAGTGATTAAGCCACTGGCCATGTTAATTTGGTGGTAGAATGAGCCCAAGTGTTACTTTGTGCACAGTGATGCAGCAATGTCAAATGTGCAGAACATCTTTTACCAGCTGTTGGCATCAGGCAAAGCAAGAAAGTCATGCAAGGGAGAGACACAGCTCATGATATCTGGGGTTTTGCAAGCCTGGATGCTTTGGAGCAACTGTGCCTTTGAAAAATATTCATCTATTTTACCGCAGTTTGGTTCAGCAACAAAAAGTAAAATTAAAAATATAGGGGTGAAACCACCTTGAACTTCTCACTTGCCCAATTATTCCTGAATTAATATCAAGCCTGGAAAGAAAGGAGAAGCAGAGCCTTGAAATTTGGGAAGGATGCTGAGAGGGAAGCCAAGTACCAATTGTCTGTTCTCTCCCTTTTTCCTTTTGTTTTATTTAGGTATAATTTACAGCTTTGCCTAATACAGTATTAATTCATTGTACCACTGCATTAATTAGCATTAAAGAGGTCCTTACATCACCGCCTGGAGCAGCAAGGAAACCAAATCCAGCAGCAAAGTCAGAGTAACTTTTCCATATATAAGGGTGGAAGAAAACACACCAGGATGAGGTTTTGCCCCCAAAAAAGACATTTCTCAGGAGCAACACAGTGATGCAGCATCTCAAAGGATGGAAAACATCCCTGGGAGATGGTTTTTCCTCTCCCCACCAACATTTTTCTTCCATTTAAGCGATTAAAGCTGCCGAAGCCCTGATGATGTTACCACCATGTTACCTAAACTCACCAAAAGCTGATAAATCCACATAGACTCTCCAAAACTTCCTCAGGGGCTGGAGAAAAAGTAAAACCTTTAGTGAGATTGGCCCTTTTTTGGCATTTTTTGGCAGCAGAACTATTGCCATGAGGACCATTTTCTCCTGGGAGATGCTCCATAAGGAGCTGCTTTGACTTTGGGTCTGGCTGCCTCACATATTGCTGAAAAAATAGGCAACATGTCCCAAAAATGGGTTAGAAAAAGGGCTCAGCTGAAGGTTTTGGAGAGGAATGGGGTGGGAAGTGCTGGTAGAATTTGAGGATGAGCTGGTAGAATTTGAGCTGGTAAAATTTGGGGGTGACAGAAGAAATGGCAAATGATGCTCATGGGAGGGCAGCAGAAAAAGTCCCTTTTAACCCAACAGGAACATCTAAAAATGAGTCAGATGGACCTAAATCTCTGCTTTTCCACACAAAACAATATAAGAATTCATTTTAAGGTAAAGGAGCCAAGCCCTGTCTCGAGGTAATTTTTAAAGCTTATTGGGAAAACTATCCTTTATCATGGGATGCGCAGCCCTGGGGTCACAGCTTTGGGGTGAAACATTTCCAGGTGCTAAAAATCCTCCTCTGCTCTTTAATCTTGCTAATAAGAGCAAATAAATGAAGAAATTCGGGAGAACTTTTTAATATAATTACCTGAACTGACACTGGGAATTGGAACGCAATAAATCAATGCGATGCTGAGGCATCTTTCAGCTCTATTGACAGCATTGGCTGCTGCTATTTCCCCTTCAACTAGTAGAATAAAAACTAAAAGCTGCATTAGTTTTGTGGGTTTTTTTAATTAAGACTCCAGCATTATCAGGCTTTACAAGACAGAGCCAATGCACAGATGAATTACCATTTAATTAAGCTTTCCAAGAAACTTTTGAAGACTTTAGATTAAATGCGGGCTCTGATTTCTTGCAGGGTTTTATATATATATTTTTTTCTTTATTCAGGAGCAGTTTTAATTGTTTTCCCTGAGCATGATAAACAATGATAATAATACAAATCATTCTCCGCAAGATATAGCTTGCGGATTTTCCATTTGTAGAGCATCTTGGATGCATATATATGTATTATACTATTATACATATTATTCTAGTAGGGTGGATCAAGGATGTGTTAATGTATTTCTGCTGCCTCATGGGTACCAAATCTCAGTCTTTGAGTCATGTTTTGGGGGGAAATAATAACCCCATGGATGCAGGAAGCACAAACGCATCACTAGAGGCAACATGGGATGAAATTATGGAAGTTTTGGGGATCTAACACCTAAACTGGATTCCCCCCCCACCCCCCAAAAAACAAATGCAACTCTACTAGTAAACCTAAGCTGGAGCATCTGCCAGGGCTGGCACCAAGGCTGCGGCTCCAGTGCCATCTCATGGGTACGCTGGGATGCTGCAGCCCTGCACATGAAAAATAGGAAAAACTGCTTCAAAAACGGGGATAATCATGGAAATTTCTCATTTTCCCCCCAAGATCTGGGGGGTCCAGCCAGGAATGGCAGCGGTCTGCTTGTCCATCACTGCATCTCAGCATTATCGGGGCTGAAGCGATGGTGTCTGAGCTTGGAGCTGCATCACTTGGGCTATGCTGCTAGACCTGGAGGTGGCAGTGCAGTCCTTCGGATCTCAAAACCATACACCAACTTAATATAATATTTTTTAAATCCTGAGCAGTGATTTGGCCAGGGCTTTTTTCTTTATTTGCCATCCAGGATAGTAATCCCTAAACCCTAAATTCCTAAATTAATGCACATCCTCATTGGTAGAATACAAACCCCATCAGACTCGCAACACAACCAGACCTGGAAATAGCTCAAGGTCAGTGCCTCAGTTTCCCCACCTGCAAAGCAATGCTTTGTAATTAGGGGCAATGCGATAAATGCATGCAAAGGCACACTGAATCTGCCTGCAAGGATCACAAATAATGCTATAAAACTATTATAAGTTTAAAAAATAATCCCATTTGGGGCTGCTTAGGAGTGGGTTGAGCTCTCTGTGTCAGGGCTGGAGGGATCTGGGCTTGCCCATGCCACTTATGCATCTCTTTTAATGGAAAATAATAATAATAATAATAAAAGCAGAAAGGAAATAGGGTTAAGAACTAAAGCAGCTCCTGGTCCATGGTTTGGAACGCAGCTGGTGAGCAGGGCAGCAACCAGCACCAGGAGGAGAACACTACTGGGTTGCATTGGGAAATGAAAGCTGGCCCTCAAAAGGGGATCTGAAAACCATGCAGAAAACTAAGAAAAAGCCCCTCAGATGGTCCTTAATGAAGCACTTTCTGTTCTGAGCCTTGAAAGCAGAGGGTCCTGCCTTTCCTTGTGATGTTCAGCATCAGCCCCAGGTTCCTCATTTCTTGTTTTAAAAGTCATTGTGTTGCACATGAATCAGAAAATCTCTTGGATTCAAAGACCAGAAGCGAAACCCAGAGTGCTTGTCTCAGTTGCATTCAGCTGCTGGAGCTTGGAAATGAATGACACTTTTCCTCCCTGGCAAAACCACTAAAGAAAGTACAATTACAAATGTAAAATCTCAGCCGACCAGCAAAATCAGCCCTTTGCTTTGCAAAACCAAGAGGTTGCATGAATTCCCTCTCTGATGAGCTTTACTGGTCAGGATAAACGTCTTTCTGGCTAATCACTGAAGTCAAATTAATTCATGACATGCAGCCACATTTAGTGCAGCAAATAAGCCAGGCTTAAGCCAAAGGCTCAGCAGCCTCCATTGAGGTCTCAATCCTGGCTTAAATGGGGAACACCTGAGCTGGGAATTCATCAAGAAAAACAGTTCTGCTTCCAATTAACTCCTCCTTTTAATTCCAATTAAATATAGAAAAGACTTAACTCCCCATGCACATTTTTTCCACCCTTAAAATGCAAGTATTTCGCAAATGCCTTTTGCAAATCCCATTCCATTGACGTTCTTGATTGAAAAAATAAAAAGCCTCAAAACTCAGCATTTCCATGCGATGTGCAATGAGCCTCTGAGCCAGGGGACGGCACTTGGACGCTGCTGAGAAGGATGTTAAGCCAGATTGTTTCTGGGTTGAGATCAATCTCCTCCATGCCCAGAGGCCAAATGTTTTTACCTCTTCTGGCTCTGTTCAGAGGGAAGGAAATATCAGACCCACTGACAGCCTGACCTGAGCTGAACCCCAGCAAAACCTTCCAAAAATCTCTTTATCCACCTCCTTTGGAGTGTATTTTGTTCACTTGTACACTGCTATAGATGTTAATCATATTACAGACAGCAGAGGTGCACCTAGGCATGACCAGAATTAGGTATTTGGGCTTTAATTAAGCATAGCAACAGCCTTCAGCAGCCTGTGGGCTTCCCTTTATACCAATTCATTTTGCTGATTTGGGGTTCTATTGGCAGCCCCCAAAACCCGGCTGTAAAAAACAGCCTGTAAATCGGGAGTCCCAGCACCTTCTGCTTTATTTCAAAGCTCAGCTTTACGGTGCTTCGCATCCTGGAGCCACACAGGGTGTTTAAACTCAGACCTTTCCAGCTCCAAAAACATTAACAAGCCACAGTTTTCCTAAAAAGTCCTTTTTTTTAATTACTATTCTTTTGCAAGGCAATATCCTCATGTTGATGCCTGCATTGAGAAAATCTGAGCTAGAAGGCACTAAAATAGGCTAAACCTAAGGTTCTGCCTAAGGAACAGCGCAAGGAACCAAGGCGGGACTTTAATACCTTGATTTGTGGGGAAAAGGTCTTGAATTCTCCTTATTTTGCCCTCCTTTGGCTTAGGAGAGAGCAGCCCTTCAACTTATGAGGACAACTCCATGCCCATACAAAACCAGCATTAATCCTGGTTTAAATAAAGCATCATTTCCCTGCTTGTTATTTGTAGCATCGCACATGGTAGGATAAAAAAAACTTGGGGAGGGAACCAAAACAAAAAGCTAAAACATAATCATATGGAAGCAATTAGCAGCAACTCCATTCAAAAAAAACCCCATGAAGGTGCTTGTAGCATTAAGGCTCAAGTGATCTGTACTCTGGGACCATAATTCACCGACACTTAATAGCATTTACCCTGCAGATGTGCATTTTATGCAGAAATATCAGCTTACGGCTTTGAAAAATTAACCTATTGAAGGCTCTGGGGAGCATTAGATGTTGGATTTTTTACCTACAGGCTGGGGCAGAGATGGGTTAATTGGGGCAGGGGACATTTAATTGGGGTAGAGGGTATTTTAACGCAGCAGCAAGAGGAGGAGGTTGTAGCCTTTGGTTGTACGAGAAGGGAAACTTCCCTTATTGTAAAATTCTCAGTGATTTGGGCAGGTATTGGAGGAGGGAAAAGTCTTCCAGCCTTGGGAAAGATTCGGAGGGATACAGATGCAATGCTTTCCAAACCAGCCATAAATATCAATGCCATTTGAAATGGTTTGAGGATTTTAACAGGGGGCAGGGGGAAAAGCCATTTTGCTCCACAAAATGCAATGTTTATTATATAAAAATTCAATAATTCTAATTTTCAATCTGGTTTCCAGCCAGAGAGAGGTATATTCAGATTTATTCTGCAAGGGGTTATTTGGGGATAAATTATTACCCGCTATGTGAAAGAGATGAGGATGCTCCAATCTCCCCCAGGAACCAGCAGGACCCACCGAGGGCTGAGAAGTTTTGGATGCTGCCCAAACAGAGTCCCTCAAACTGCTGGAGTCAAAAACTAAGCAAGAAAATGAGATTTTACCTCATCAGCTCAATGATAAGGTGATGGAGGATTATTTTTCCACCTTAATTTAGCTTGTCTAAGCAAAGGAGGAAACTGCTCCCATTGCCATGCGAGGCATCAGGACATTTTTCCACTCCACACCCAGGCTTCAGGAATAGGAAAGTTTCCAGCACCACTCCCTACTTACGTGAGGGGGGTCACAAAGAGAAGAAATCAGCACAAAATTGATTTGGGGGATCCTGGGATGAGTCAGGATTAAGTCTGGGTTTTTCAGGTTTGGGATGCACAAGATCCAGTGCTGGTCCAAGGCGCACAACGGGGGAAATGACATTTACCAGACACCAGCCTGCACCTGTCTCCTCCTTTTAGGGTGAAAACCTTATTTTTATACACACACACACACATATATATATCTATGTAAATGCGCTTACTTGGTATCATCTCAACCAAAGCCCATAGGAAATAGCCCTATAAATAAACTTGTACCTCCACCCAAACTGTCCTTTTCCCTATGGTGGTCACAAAACCTCGGCAAAAAAAAAACCCAAAATAAACCAAAAACACAACCCCAAAACCAACCAACCAAAAATGTTTCACCCATCTTAATATAAAGCAAAGCAAATTCTCATCCCCTTGGGTCACCTGGGCTCACTCAAGTGTTTTTTCCCCTCCGCCAGACAGCTCTGTCAGGGATGTTTTAGTGCAAATACAAAGCATCTCCATATTTTTGTTGCGGGTATGTGCTTGCCAGACAGACCTTTGAGCAAAAAGCATAATGCATATATAATTCCCTACCCCCAGTCATCATAAAGTTTCTGCATTGTCAAAATCAAAGGGGTAAATAGTTTGCAGGCGGTGTGCTGGGTGTCGGTTTGCTTTTGATAGAGGAAAAAGTAGGTAGACAAGGGAAAAGTAGATAAAGAAAGGGAGGGAGTGAAAAGAAAGAAGTAAATAAAAAGAAATATAGAAGGAAAAACATAGAAAGAATAAAGGAAAGAAAGGAAGAAAGATAAAAAGGTTCTCTTACAACCCTGGCACTGAATTTTCTAATTCAACTTCTCTCCATTACCATGTTTCAGTTACCGATGCGAACGCTGCTCTCCCACCCTGCAGGGACTCGGGGTTATTTATTCAGCCTCATAGATCATGGGCTTTCCTTAGTGGGAATTGGGAGCAGGATCTTGCCTTCCCCATCTCTTTGAAGAACAATAAGCTACAAGGGGGATTAAAAAAAGAGCTTTTTTTTTTGAAGGGCACGTATTTAATCTTATCAGAGACAGGCAGGACAATAACAGGAAAGGGTAGGGATGCCTGGCTGGGGATGGGGAGGGAAGGGCAGGGAGCAATGAGGGGTTAAAAGCAAAAGTCAGCGATACCCCCAGGGACGTAGCTAATCAGAGGGTTTAGATTTAACCTGGCAAAACACCATTTTTGGAGTTGCACAATAAAAAAAAATAATGAAATAGCCAGTTGTGTGCAGACAGGTTGGTGATGAGGAAGGCAGGCGAAAGGATGGAAGGCTTGAAAAGTCACTTTTTTTCCCAGCAAAATGCTATGGTATGAATCCAGTTCCTCCTATGGTCCTTCTCTGCTCACAATACATGGAAATTTGGATGGTTTTTGCCCAAAGCTTCTGGTTTTCTGGTCCCTTGGGGATGGCGCATCCTCCCTCTCTGGATAAATCTCTGCTCCTCTTTCCTCAGACCAACATATTTTCCTGGCAGCCTTTGGAGAAACATAAAGGAGCTTTTGGATAATGCCAAAATACTTTCCCCCCTCCTGGAATGACCCTTTCCTGCTCTGAAAACGCACAGAAAAGGATTTTGTGCTGGCAGCATCTCCCATCCAGACGGTTGCACTGGGATGCTGAATAATTGATGCGACAAAACTTGCGGCATTTTTCAAGGAGATCATCCAACACTGTTTTCCCTTTTAATGCTGCTCCACCGCAAGGATCCAGAACTGCGTTAAATATATATATAAAATGAGTCCTTCATATAAAGGCCATGGAAGCCCTTGCATCTCCTCTGTGTCCCTTTCCCTCCGATTGCGAAGTGTAGAACTTCTTGGGATTATTTCATGCCTTTACCCCTATAAAGTGAAGTTTTGGCATTTCAGAACTCGCAGTATTTCACACTGAAATACACACCACCTCTTTGCGCTCAAGCATGGGGACATCTTTACCTGCTGTTTCATTTGATCGCTTCAGACAGTAACTGTTGTAATATTAAATATAAAGAGCTTTGGAAATCAGATTTTGCATCTCCATGGCCTCTGTCAAATAGCTCATCACAATACCTTGCTTTATGGGCGGTATGTTTTAATTACACAGTGTAGACATCTCATCAACGGGATCTCTGTGTTCCAAGATCGGTGTTTCTTCATTAATATTTCACTGGTCTTTTTATTGTATGTGTCAGAAAACTCCAGAAGAGATGGAAGAAAAAGTGATTAAAGACTTTGGAAATGGAAGAGGGAAGGCGAGGAGAGAAAAACCACAGGTTTATGGAGATAATTAAAAAGAAAGTGATGTAACGAAGGCTCGTGGGGCGCAGATGCAAGCGAAGAGCAGCATGGCCTTAAATGTGATGGATGTAAAGGAATAAAACCCAATGACTTGAAAACATTGGGAATCTGACAGCAATTCTGTCCCCAGGGAAGGGTGGCAGGGGCACATTGCGGGGGGTTAGGCTAAAAAATAGCCAAAATTCAGAGATTCGATGCTCATGGTCCGAGGTCTGACCAAGACATCATGGGACTGGAGATCATTCACAAGTACTTCTTTAATAATTTAAGCTTGACAAGCAGTGCTTAAACCTCAACTGCGCCTGATGCAAGGAGGGATTTCTTTCTCTCCTGTTTCCCAGGATTACCTCAAGCTGCTGAATTTTACAGGGAAAACAGCTTCACTACCTCTCCTGGTGAAGCTTTTCTGGTTTACATCAATAAATATCCATCAGCGAACAGAAGGGAAAGGCCCAGGCTGCGGTGGGCAAGGAGTTTGGAACCATTGCTCTATCTTTACAGCCTAGAAGGGCAGAGATAAAACACGGCTTTGTCATCCAAGCCACAGAGAAAGTGTCATCCCTAACAAAGCCTCAAGGATCCGAAATGTTTTGCAGGTGCTTGTTGCGGAGAAAGAGGACAGATAATGAATAAAACATGTTTGTACTTTAGTCTCCGGTAAATGTGACAAACTCGAATCTTATGGCTGAGGCAGGGGGGGAATGATATGAAATATGAGTTGGAGCTCATCTGAAAAGCTCATAACTAATGCAAGATGTTGCGGTCTGGTCTCGCTGCTACAGGGTACGGGTCGAGCCAGGTTTATAAGGGAGCAAGGAAATAAAGAAAGGGCTGGAGTTATCTTTAAAAAGACAGCAGGATGTGACCTCTGGCTGCTGATGATATAACTCTGCGCATTAAAGCGAGGACTGGAGGATTGTCTCGGTTCTTTTGCTCCAAGACTGATCTGACCCTGTTGTTTTGGAGCCCAAAGTAGAAGCCAAAAGGGGAAAAACAAAACCAAACCGCAAAAAAACAACAAAAAACTAAAATCACGCACATTTTTGATTACAAAGGTTATTGCATTAAAATGCACGTGCTGAAAAGCCTCCAGAGCCCTTTGGGATTATTAGTGCTCTGAGATCAGTGCCAACAAATAAACATCATTTTAGGGACAGTGATTCTCTGATATTTATTCCTGAGAGGCTCCCCCAGCACCCCACCCCTGACTTGTGGCTGCTAAATTGTCTCAAGATCAGATTTTCTACCCTTTTTGAGAACAAAGTCATGATTTTCTATAGGAAGTTCACTTTTTTCCCCTCTACCAGGGGCTGAACTGAATCTCCATGGAAAAATGACCTGGAAATGAGACCAGCTTTAAAAAAATCTGTGCTCTGAACACGCGTGTCAGTCCATTAATTCTCTTCTGATCCTTTTTCACTATGCTTGCACTTCCTTTTACATCATTACTTGTAATTAAGGATCTAAATATTCCCCTCGAATACACCTACGCTTGGTCTAAATTAAGCAAAGAAAGGTCTAGCTACGTGCTCCAGGTCAGTGCTGAGTTCAGGTCCTGGAGGTCCTCCTCTCTTTATTTTGCTTTTCCCTTCCATAATCTCTTACTTTTTGAACCTCACCCATCCATACACTTTGGCTTAGCCAATGTAAAAGAAAAGCAAGGATACATGCCATCACAAATTAAAAACACCCTAAAGTAGAAGTTTGGGAGAAAGTGCTGACTTTGTAACACAAGGGGCTGAGTCTCCAGCTGGTTCAAAACAACTCATTTATCTTCCAATTAATTAGAATCTTTTTCTAATCTATATTCAAGAGGATTCTCCCAGTTATGAGCTACAGAGCTGAGATCACAAAGAAGCAGAAACCTCAGTACCTCTGCAAAGCATGAGCTCCCATCCTGAGACAGCTCCTGGGCTCAAGCATAAAGCCCCAGAACAAAATAATCCAAAATCATCAAAAAAGCACAATATTCCCAGCTTCTAGCTTACAAAATCATACAGGTTTGGGGATGCAAAGTACAAAGCATTGTTTTATGAACATCCTGAAATGAACCCTCCATTTTCACTTTTAACCTTTGCTTTAATCTCCATGGGCTGCATCTTAAAGCCCTTTTTCTCCTCATTGTCTCAGGTAAGTGAAGAAGGGGTTTATTTTTGAGAATGGTGGTTATTAATATCTCTCTTCAGGTACAGCTACAACCCCAGGAAACAGGAGTTACACACAGAAATGTATCTATATTTATATATACCACACTTAATCAATTCATGGTTATTAATTGGGTTATTTTGGAAAGGCCTCAAGTGGGGGATGAGTTGCTAAAATGCACATTGCATTGGTGGGCACAGCCTTGCTTTTCTTGGTTTCTCTCTGGTTTAAATCTATTTTCATACCACAAAAGCCAACTTTGAGTAAGCAGAATTTGGAAAAGCATCTAAAAGAGGTACAGTTGAAAGAGCTGGAAAAATGCTTTAATTGGCTTTTGAAATTGCCATCAAGCCATCTTCTCCAAGGCATCTTTCCCGTTATTGAGATTCATTAGAAAATTAACCTCTGCATCCCCACCAGCTTTTCACCCTTGCACTCTTCCTCCTTTTGCAGTGCTCAGCCCCCCTGAAAATTGGAAAAAGAAAGATGCAGAAGCAAAGGAATCATACCTTTAAGTTTAAGTTGAGAAGCTTCCGTATAGTCCAAGAGCTGCAAGCGTCTCCTTTGCTTTTCAAATAACTTTGGGGATCCAAATTTTTCTTCCCTTCCAAAAGCTTGCAAGAAATGAACAGAGCTTTTATTGCGAAAAACACCCCAGTGAAAATGGGGAGGAGAAACTCCCCAATTAGATTAATTAGGTTAATTAGATACCAGCAAGAGATCAAGCTCAGGTGTGTTTTGAGGTGTCTGCATTAAATTCACTTTACTCAGGCCTTACAGGGTATTTTCCTTCAAATGAACAAGAGAAAACAGAGCGATCTTCAGCTTTGACCAAAATCTTTGTTGATGAAAAAGAGAACTGATTTGCTCAGAAATAACTGTTATTTCTTAATACTGTGGACAAGAGAGAACAGACCCTTTTGAGAAAAATTGCCTTTTCTCCCTGAAATGCCAGGTCCTACAGCAGCTGTTAAGGATACGAGGGTGGTCAAGGATGGGAATTAAAGACTATTCCAAAGGAGCAAGGAAGGTGCTGATAGATAACAATAAAGACAAAGCAAGTTAGAAGTGGGTCAGGGCAAGAAGTAGTTCCTCTCCCCGGTAATAAATGTGTCTGGCCGGCTTCCCCCATGAGCTCATATATCTGACAATATCCTTGCTTTAATGCTTTGCAGACCTCAGGTATATTATCGTACCCCAAGCCTGAATGTTCCAGGGAAACAACATTGAAGAGGAAGGTTGGAAGCATCCATGTGGTGGTGGGATGCCCGTGGTGGTGGGGTAAGGATGACTAAGGTGGTGGGACGGAGATGCCCATGGTGGTGGGTTTGGGATGCCCACAGTGGTGGGATGGAGATGCCCACAGCAGTGGGACGATCACATCCAACAGCCCATGGACCAAGAGGTGGCGCTGACAGACTGTCATCCAGCAAAAAATCAGATTATTAGCTCCAGAAAGCAGACACATACCCAAGGCAGACTTATTTTTATCTCTTATCTCGTGTGCTGGGGCTGGACAAGCCACTCTCAGGCATTAATCTCATGTCTGTCCCACGTAGAGTCCCCAAGGAGCAACACCCGGCATGTGACACCATCTTCCAGGTCTGAAGGCCATGGTCAAAGGCAGCACTAATTAAATTAAATGCAGGGAACTGTATTTTTCTGGTAAAGAAAACACAATTATTTTGCTAAACAGGAGACTTGGGAGGGTTAAGCCAAGGTGAAAAATGCTTGCTGCACAGAGGAGAGAATGCAGATTACTTCTTTGCCCATTTTGACTCATTTTTCGTTCCTGAATGAAGCCGAGGAGTGAAGCTCCGAGCAAGCCTTTGACATCAGGAGCCACTTTCTGCAGGCTGGTTACGCAGCTCCCGGGGCTTTCACAACCACGTCTGTGGTGCAATCGAAGAAAAATCGCTTTTTTACGGAGAAAAACCAAAAACCGAGCAAAGCGTGTGTGATAAGAAGGTGGCTGCAGGTAAAAAACAGCCGGGCACGCTTCGGCTCCCTTTTCTTCAACATCTTAAAGCATTTCTGGTACTAGATGTGAGTCACTGGAAATCCCCACTGTCTAGTGATGCTCTTCCTCTGGGGCTCTTCTTTCAAACACCATTTGATGCTACTTTAAGTGCGACACCAAAGAGTATGTCCTTAGTCTTTCTGGTACTGCAATACACTAATATGTGGGGAATAATAAGAAGAAAGGTAAATAGAGCATCTATTTTTGGTAGTAAGTGAACGGGCACATTTGCAAATAGCCCATATGAACACCACTGTCATCTCCATGGTTTGGATATTAACATTCCAAGCTGTGTTTGCAGTTAGGAATGACTTATATCTTTCCTCAGGAGCCAACATGGGAGACAGTGCTGAATGTGTTTCATGTGGGCATCTGGAGAGGGTTAAATTCTCCAGGGCTTCTCCAGGTTTGGAAGAGATCAGAGGCTGAGATGGAAATGGGTGGCTCATGTGGCACATGGAGCAATATTCTAGCTATCTCTGGACAAAAAAGGTAAAGCATGGGGTCTCCTGCCTCCTTGGGTTGTACATTGTCATAGGAAACCACAACCACCTCAAGAAGATGTGAGTATTTCTAGCAAAATGTCTGCAATGCCCTGTTGAAATCGATAGGATCAAGCGTCAGGGTCAATCAATAGGGTCAAGCAGTGCAAATCCATTAATGAAATATCCATTTTATATTTGAATCTCACCGTTGATGGGTAAAAGTTAAAAGAGTCAGAGGTGCATCTTGGACAAAGATGTCAGAAAGGATGCATAGGTTGGGCAACTCCCAACCACAGAGTTTGGACAATCATTTAGGGTGTCAAGTAGCTTGAGATAATTCTTTACACAACACCATAACGATTTAAGACCCTAGATGGGCATCATTTAAACAATACACCACCAGATGCTAAGATTGACCATATAGTTGTTCTAGAATAGAGACTAAAACCCAGCTTAAGGACAGATGTTAGCAGTAACTGTAACTCTTCTTGCCCAGCATCAGCCTAATGGGTACAAATCTGCCAATTAAGACCAATTAAGGTTTATTTTCAACTACGTTCTCCCTGCACAGCGAAGTGCTTGTGTTCATTTAACTATTAGCGATAGGCTGTTTGGTCAAGGTCATTGTCTCTTTCATCTAAAGATCTCAAAGCACTTGATGAAACTCCGCTGCTGTGCTCTGTGGTAGGTAAAGGCTATAATGTTATTTTAATATCATGAGCCTAATTTATAAGGATCAATTACAGTGGAAGATAAAGAGCACATGGGCCCATGTGGATAAAAATAAAAATCCATATTGCCCCATTATCTGGCATTGGTTAAGCTTCTGCTTGTATAAGTTTTTTTGGCTAATTTCTCTCCCCCTGCTCCCCTTTTTTTTTTTTCATTTTAATGAAATGCTATTTATTTATAGCTAAACGCCAACTTTGAAGCCAGAGCCAAGAATTTGGGAAACTGCTCTGATAGGGCTCTTGAAAAGGAGAATTATGTCTGTTTCAGATGTTTTCAGAAGTTATTGTTTAAAGGCAGCGAGAACTATGACATTTCTCCCAAAGAAACTCGCCCTCCCCTTCGCGTTTCTAAAGGACACAGGCAAAGCAGATGTCTCCAGAGCTGGGCGAAGTGGTGACAAGTGTGTGTGTGGGGAAAAGGCATCAGGGAGGGGATGAGATGAAAGGGGATTTTAGATAGGAAGCCTCAAAGGACCAGCGTTGGTGTCAAGTGTTCCCCGATGCCCCACGGGAACCTCATCCTGCTGCTCATCGTGAATGTGGGAGATGCTCAGAGGTGACCAGATGATGTTTCACTTTCTCCCCCCAAAAAACATCATTCTGGCGGTCAAGAAGAAGTTAGTAATGTTCTACAATGTACCTTGGTCTTCCTTGGTGAGTTTCAGGCTCATGAGCCAAAATAAGTTTATTTTCAGGCCAAGCCTTCTGACACCCTTGGATGGTCTGTGTGACGTTTTCAGAAGGTTGTTTTACTTAATCTGGACACTTTCCTTTGCGACGTAAAGCTTTCTACCACTACTTCCAGGTGAGGATTCAAGGCCTCGAGCAGAACCCAGGGTTGGGTCACTCATCCCAGTGACCTTCGTGCTTACGACCAGCAACAGGGGAGCTATTTCTAGCCCCTTCTCCAACACTAGGAGGCTGTGAATGGCCAGATTTTGACTTTGAGAAGATTATAGAAACACTCGATTATCCCACGGCTCCTGCTTTGGTGTCTCAATGACATCATGCCCGGAGATAAGACAGAGTGTCTTTGATAGCGCAGAGAGGGGGGAACCCTGGCCCGTGGCCAAAGCTGATGACAAGCGGCACATACCTTCAGCACAAGCAATTCCTGGAGGGTGATCTAACTTCCTCGGGGCTGCAATGGAGACAACCCAGGGCTCTATCTCAGACAACGGGGGTTGTTTGAGGGAGGAGAGGGGGGAAGACAACAGGACGTGTCCTCCCGGCTGCATGCGCGGAACAGCTTGGACAGATCCAACATTATTAGGAATCCCCTGGGGAATGAGTTTTGCCGCGTGTTTGTGATCCTTAGCCTATTCCCTTCTGCTCAGACAAAACCAAACCTCATGGTAGATTTTCCTCAAGAGCTTCAGAGAAGAGCAGCCCTTTGGCCAGCTAAGTCCTTGCAGAAGTATTCTGTAATTGCACCAGTGTCCTCCAACCCCATTTCTTTCTGTTTTTCTTCAGAGCCTGAGCCTGGAGATGGGCAATTCAGGCTCTCTGAACCAGCAACACTGTTCTGGAGAAATGCAACTCTAACAAAAACTGCAGCAAACTGTGCGCTGCCTCGCGGTCTTTCATTTCCACAGGGCTTCTGCATGGTAGCACCAACCTCAAGACAAAATTGGTCAAGACAAGCCTGTAATATTTGACCTGATAAAACTGCATTCCCTGTGCCTACCTTCCCATAAGTTGTCCATACTAATTCAGGTTAGAGATGCCACCTGCGCATCCCTGGAGCAACTCTCCCCAGTCTGTATCTAGCACAGAGATGCTCACTTCTCTGGGACTTGCTAAGAGCTTTTAAAATCCAAAACAGGAGAAACACATCATGCTGGACATGGGATAAGTGCCTCTTTTAGCCCTTCCCGAGAGCATTTCTCCTCCCAGCCTTTCCTTATAGATGAAAAGGGTGATATCTGCTTTATTCCCCAACACCTGCAGAGATGCTGCTCAGCATCCCTCGCATGACCATCACAAATACTGACGCTTACAAGGTTGCATTTGTTTTGTAAAACAACACAAGGAAAACACCAGAGCTGCGGTGTTTGTAAACAGCTTAATCAGTGAAACACACCAAAATCGCAGCTTTTTATCCCAGAGTTACTATACCACGCTGGGCAAAGGGAGGAATAGAGGAGTTCAGTCCTGCTTGAAGTGGAAATATCAGCTCACTCCTCACTCTGAAGCCATTAGCAACGTGTTCAGAAGGCTCTAAGATCTCCTGTTGTCCCCCTGGAAATCTGAAAGCTATTAGCACGCTCGGGAAAGGGGGGGAAATGAAAATGTGTTTGCCAGTTTCACCAGATGCGAGACCAGTGTCATGGACAGATTTTATTATTCTATAAATACCAGGGGCAGAAGGTTGTTATTAGCCACTCAGTAATTAATACAATGTGCAATGGCCGCAGACATGGCCCACCACTTAACGTCCAATTAATAGCATGCTGCCCTCCTGGGCACGTGTTAAACTCCCCAGATGTTGCACAAATCGGAAGAAACGTCGGTGTCAGGTAGAAGCATCCTGGACTAAAACCCTGAGCTCAGAAGCTGACCAGAAAACAGACGATTTTGAATATTGTGGACATCAAAGCCTGTGTGAGCACATTTCTGCACATATTCAAGATGCATGCAAAGAATTCCTAATGCAAACTCACAAACCAGATATCTGTGTATTAAGAGGCAGCTAAGCGAACAAATCCCAGATCTGCTGTTACCCACTGCATGCTAATAAGCTGCTTTCATGCATTATTAGCATAGCAGAGAGCTCCAGAACATCTGCACATCCAAGGACGCTGCCTTCCTCTGCAGAAAGTCCCTGCTCGCTGCAGCACGAAATGTGAAAATGTTCTGCTCACTCGTATTGATGCTGTTGAAAAAGCATTTAAATCATTTTATTAATGGGTGCTCTCGCTCCTCTACCAGAAATATCTGAGGCTGGATGGTTGGAAAAGTGCTCCAGAACATGAGGATTGATACATTTCCAAAGCAGAGTATGGGGGATCTTCTAATGGTTTGTAGCCATGAGGCTATAATATCACTCACTAGCCCTGGAGGCATAAAAACCACACTTGGCCCCTGGTTTGCAGGTTGCTAACCCCACCGTGATGGCTTTTTGACTTCAGTCCCCTGATGTAGAGGTAGGAGAGATAATAAAAAGTTGCAACGCAGCAAGCTCAAGTGCTTTATTTTATTGCATGTGTGCAAAAGAGTCTTGGCGCTTCGAGAAGAGGCCACTGCCAACTGCGGGCTAGCCAGGCTATACCCTGGTGTAAAATGAAATAGATGAACAAGAACACTTTTCTGTAATAACAGAGTGCGAGAAGCAAACGATACTCCTCGAACTCTCTGACCTCCGAGGCATCTGGCATCCAGCCCCCGAGATGAGTAGAGGTGATAAAATCACTCGCTGAGCCCTTGTTTCCCAGTTACATCTGGACTATCCAGCACTAAGCACTTGCATCGCCCCCAATTACCCAGCACCCATGCTAATTACCCCCATAGGGCTCCTCCAATCCCCTGTACATTCAGCAGAGCTTTCCCTCTGATACTTTCCCTCCTCTTGTTTACATCCCTTAAATATTTTCAGGCTGTTATCATGTCCTGGGGTAGTCACCATGTTGCCAAACTGGAGGGACATAGGGAAAAAAGGCTGCTGGAAATTGTGATTCATCAATCTCACCTGAGGATCTCAAGAAAATTGAGGTTTTTTCCAAGGTTTTGGGGGAATTAATGTTGTTTGTTGTTCAGCTTAGATAGCATTTATGGCAAGGAGGTTTTAGCTCAGGCCTGAGAGGTATTTAATACTAGTCTGTTTGTTATTTAGCCTAATCGCTTTGGGCTGAGCCCTTCAACAGACTAATTCCCCATACAAAACGGACCTGGTGCATTGCCTTTCTTCTTTCCCATATGCCATTTTCTCAAGGATATGGATCCAAAACCCAGAAACGCCATAGGAGAGAGCAGGATCCACCCCTTGGTGACAAGAATGAGCACACAAACTGGGCATTGGCATCCCCATAACAACTTACTGCAGAACCCTCATCTCACCGCTTTACTTCCCCTATACGGCCAATTTCGAGCTGCGTTAAGGCACTGACACACGGTCATGTTCTCTCTTTAACAGGTTTCTCCTGTCCTCTGAACATATGTGTTCTGGAAAATAAGTGAGTGGGTGAGTTTGGCCCCGGCTCCCTCCCAGATGGGATGTTACGTAGCCCACATCACAAAAGCATCAGCCGCAGTTCGACAGAGCTGCCAGCAACTCCTTCATCCCTTTATCAGAGGCCCAGAAATGTCCAGATGATCGCTCCTCTCCCAAAAAACCTCCGTTTTTGTTTTTTTCTCTCATTCGCAAGCAGGAAACACGTTGGCAAAAGGATTTGGCTTGAGAGAAAATTTAAAAAGAATAGAAGGAGAAATAAGAAGGAAGAACAAAGCTTCAAAAGGAGAATGTAGAAGAGATGAGAATTGGGGTGAAATATTGCTGAGCTCACTGCATCAAAGCTGGCAGCCCTAAAGGGCATATATATATATGGATATATCCACTATATCCACCAGCTGGTTTGGGCCCATTTTCCACCATCAGCTTCACACCGGTGCTTTTCAGCATCCTCTTGGTCCCCGTCTCCACAGGGAGATGCTTACAGGCTGCACAGCCCCAACAACTTCTCTAATATAGACGGGACTTAAGGGTTTATGCAGCACCTAAATCATGGTTTTTTAGGCCTGTTGATTAATATTAAATACTCCAAAGACTAAATCCATTTGTATCTGTGAAGGAGAAAGACTTTGCTAAGCCCAAAGTGACATCTGAATTGAACAGCCCACAGCTGGGACGCATTTCACCAGCTCCAGAGCTTGTTCCAGTGTAAAGAGCTATTTCCCTGCAAACAACCCAGTGTAATTCTTAGGGAAACCATCTGAGCCCTTGGCCTGAGCTCAAAACACATTAGGAAATCAAAAGCATTTATTTTATCCAATTTTTCTCCAATGCTATCCAGAACAAGTAAGCTTAATAGACTTTGGTTTGTGACTGCAGACACCTTTCATAGCTTTGCTTTTTCATCACATGGGAACCTAGATATCCATCATCTGAAATCCGGTTAGCAGCATGTTCTCCTTCCCTAGCCCTATATTTGCATTTTGTCCACTGTTTATTAATTAATTTAATATGTCAGGGCTTATAAATCATTAAATTCATTAGCAGTGAGCATCCCTTTTCACCACCAAAACTCGCAAAGTGTCACAAAGTGTTCAAAACCTTGCAGAGACAGTGCTGTAAGAAATAACTTCTCATCTTCAGGCTTGCTGTGTTTTTAAGGTGCTCAAATTTGCTAAAATACAGCAGATTTTGAAGAGTCCAAAGAGCCATTTGCTAACTTCAGAAAATAAACTTATTTGGCACACAACACCAATTCTGGTTGCTTTGGCTTGACCCATATACAAGCTCCTCAAACCTTCTCTTCCCATCTCTCTTCTATTCCCTAAAAAGCAGAAGGATGTGTATTTCCAAGGAGAAAGGACTAACTGGGGCTTGCATGTAATAGAAGTGGGTATTACTGGGCTTTTCCTCCATACAGCTGGATCCCAGCAGCATCAGATGAGTCAACCACCACGTCACCCAACGGCGACAGGGGATTTTTACTGTATATGGAGACACCGAACACCTTGTCACTTCCTAAAGCGAGCAGATTTCATTTCAATGCCCGTAAATCAAAAAGCCCAAGCTTTGAATTGGGCTCACTCAGATCTTCGAAACACACTTGAGTTTGGGGTGGGGTTTGTGGGGTTTTTTTGCACTCTTTCTGAAAATTATTATTTCTTAACAAACTCGCTGCCAACCAAAAGACAATTTTTCTTTGAATGTCAAAACAGGATGTTTTTGACAATTTCGGGACATCTAAATGCCTTTTTTTTTTTGTCTCTTTCTCTTTTTGAACAGGAAGCTCATTTGAAAGCCCTTTCCTGCAAACGGTTTCAGTTGTGTCAAAACCAGCACTTTCTGACAAAGACTTTTAAAATATATATATTAAAAATGCTACATGCAACAAAAAAAGCTATAAAAAATCCTCTAGCAGGTTACTCAATGCTGAAGGTGGGTGTGGATTTCTGCCCCTAAAAAAGGCCATAAATGGGTAATATGTCGGTATTTAAGCACTGCAGCAGCTGGGTGGTTGGCATGGAGGTATTTGACATGGATATTTGGAAGTCATGGCAAATCATTGAAATGAATGTGTGCATGACCTAATGGCAACCCAAACATCTCTGCATCCCCAAATCTGGCCAGGTGGTGCATTTTTGGGTGCCAGCATGATGCAGGAGGGGATGGAGATGGTGGTGGATGGTGGAAAAACCATGTTGCTGCTCAAAATTCTCAATTCTCAATGAGGAACCGAAACGATATTTGCAAGTCAAACTCTTTCCCCCTCTTTGCACACAGAGGGAAATGGGGTTAAGGCAGATTGAGGCGGGGAAAGATGGGTTGGGTTGGGTTTGTGGTGGGTTAAAGCTTTGGAGCTCCTGTTTGGGGCTGGAAGGTGGTCAAGGCTTTTTAAGAACTTGGTTGCTTTGCAATATTTGTTGAGCTGGGCTCAGCATAGACCACCTAGAACAGTAAGCCTAGGAGTGGCATTTGCTCCTCTTCCTCTGCCATCTCATCTATTTAAGCTGAGCTTTAGTTGGGCTTGCAACAGGGTGAAATCCAAGCCATGTCACTACCAAAGATGACACCAAAGGGCTGACCGGGAGCTCTGGAGCCCTTGATCTTAACACATTAATTAATGAATCTGCAGATGGGAAACCTTTCTAAAGACATCTCCTTTCTTAACCGGACTCTGACTCCTTAACCAGCTCTGGCTCCCTCATAACACAGGAATGGGGAAAATAAACCTGTTTTCTGTATTGTTGGGTGGTTTGAAAGTTATGGGATTAATATGATGCACCCGCAAGACCTTGCATTCATCTCCTCTCTTTTTGCCAGGTTTTTGCGGTGACTTGTAAGGGAAGTGAATGTCAGGAGGAATGCAGCGAAATATTCATTCCTTCTGTTAAGGAAATTCAGAGAAAAGGCAGGAAGAAGGAACCAAATGTGAGATCAAGCCAGGAAGTTGTGTCCTGCATCATTTTATTCACATTTCTGTATCCCAGAGCAGGTCTGAGCCCTCACCATCACAACAAGGGCTCTGGTGGGAGAGACAAGAAGCTCCTTCATTTATAAAGGAAGAGAAGTGCAGGTTTAGTTGAATTTTCGCAAAGGGAAAATATTGCAATGAGAAACATGTCATGATTTTCTCTCACACAGTAGGACTTTGGTGGTGAAGAAGATGTTCACCTTCATCCGCTCACCTCGGAAATGGTGGTCGCTGGATGGATGAATTAATGCCCCAGCGCTCCGCATTTAAAATGTTCTACAGGAGTGCAAAGCACTAATAAAATTGTTCCCCAGATGGGATTTTCAGACTCTTTTTTTTTCTTGTCTTTCATCTAATTTGATTAACTTAGCTCATTTCCTCTCCTCCCTGTGATCTCGCTTATGAGATGTGCAATCACAGGTTTTTATTGCGGCCTGATTAAGATCAGTAAATGACAGAAGGGAGCTTTGCAAGCACGACCTCAGCCCAGCTCGGCTGCTTCCATGTCCTCTGGGTTCCCCAAGTGTTGTCTCTGTACCCCAGTATTGTGACATGGGGTGGCCCAAGGTGGCAGGAGCAGGTTGGGTGCCCCTGGGCCACCCAGGGAGCATCTCAGGTCCGTGGAGCAGCTTCTGTGCTTCTGCATTACAGATAACACAGCAAAATGCTGGATAAACCCCACATTTTCTCCCATTTTCCTGCTTTTTGAGGGTACCCACTTTGCACTGCTCCATGTGGAGCATCACTCTATGAGCAGAGGATGGGAATTGAGGATTTGTGCTCCCGGCCTTGTTATCTGCTCTGACCTTACTGTTTAAACAACGTTAAGCCTTCAGAAAATAAATACACTGGAAGAGTTTGGCTTTATTCAGCTCGTCGCCTGGCAGCACTCCTAAAACATCCATGAGTTTTCCAGAGCTATTTAGCTTAATATTTGACACTTCTATCACTCCTTTCATCCTGAAAGTGCTTCTCAAACCCAAGACCACCACTGGAGTCAAACTTCTGGTTTGATAGAGGGGTTTTTCCTTAAGAAGCAAATCCCACATCACCTTGAGACCATTCTCCATTCCCCCAAAATCAGTGAGAGCTCAGCATTTGCAAATACAGAAGGATGCAGCTGCTGCAAAGAGGTTGGGGGGCACAGGAAAGTGGTCCTGCCCCAGGACAGGGATGCAGGGACAGGGCAAGGAGAGGCAGATAAAGCCTTGGATTAAAAAAACCTCATAATTAAACCTGACACTTGACATGTGCTGGGATGAAAAACCTCCGACACAGCAGCTGCACAAAGAGGCTTCAGTGCGAAAGACCCCGGTCAGATGTTGCACTTGGACTTGATCCTCCCAGCTCGGCAAGATTTTAATCTGCTCTTTTTCCTTAAAATCACCACAAAGAGGCGATTTGCCCCCAAAATCCTCATTCTTCTCAGTGCTGGGCTGCAGGGATGGATTTTTAAGGGAGTGAGAGGTGGGAGAAGATGCTTTTGGGTCCAGTTTGTGCAGGTGATGAAGGGAGATGCTCTGCAGCATCGTGTTTCCAGGCGAGGCTCCAGAGAAGCATCCTTGCAATTTGAAGCAGGATTGGCAGGAAAAATTAAGCAAATCTGGGAAAAATAAATGAGCCTGGAGCTCTCCCTCCTCCTCCGGACACCCAGGTGCTGTCAGGCACTTGGAAATGGGGTCTGGCTGATGTTAAGCAGGACGGGGACCGGTAGGTTTTATTAGCAAAATGCAAAGAGGATTGCGAGTAAGACTTGTGGCTGCGGGAGCGGGGAACAGGCAGGGTGGTTGGAGCTGGAAAGTTCATTAGAGAAAAGATGGCATCTCCCCGCTAATGAAGCTGGCGATGGGGAGCTGCCTGCACAGCCTCGCTGAAGTTAAAGGGAAGGCAATTATATGATTACTGGCTAATGAAGGACAATTGAAATGGATAAGCTGCACTTGGATAAGCCAAATTAAGCCGGCCACGAAGTTTCTAGGGAGACCAAATTGTCGTGATCTCAGCTGAAGGAGGAGAAAGGGAGGATGCAGACCTGAGCCAAGCCGGGGAGGAAAATCTATTTTCTGACTTGGGATCCCTAACTTTGAACCAAATTGAAGCCATTTTTCATGATTCTGTGTGCTCAAAACCTTGCATACCCCAAACTCAGTTAACACAAGGCAAGAACTTCTTGCAGCCTGCAAGGGGGAAGACAAATGGCATTTTGTGCCCATGTACCTCACTGGTGAGTCCCTCTCCCCCACAGCACGTTCTATTTTCAATCATGTCTCCTGGACCCTGGGCAGAGCTACAAAATGATGTTTAATGTGTCTGACTGGGAAGGAGGTTGGTTATTAATTAATCTGGGGGCAGAGGGGTACTGCTTGTGTTACAGGCGATGCTGCTGCTTCCATCCAGGACTGTGGAGGCGAACTGACAAGCACCTAGAAGATGGAGTATATATTTATTTGATGTATTTAATAACTATATTTAATCCATAAGCCTCGGCTGGTCTCACAGTCTAAGCATGAATAGATATAGGGCTGAGCATCCCACCCGAACCACAGCAGCGCCCGTTTGCCTGCATCCCTGGCTGTGGATGAGGATGCTGTGCATGGCCGAGAGGAAAGGATAGCAATATTTATAATCCCAGGGGGTGCCAAAGGCCTGAGCTGATTCTCCATCTCCAGCACACAGCTGTGTTATTTCTGGGAGATAATGTGTCCGAGACGAGTGCACCAAAGATATATTTCCTGAAGACAGGTGAAACGCTCACCAAAAAGTAAGTGTTTGGAGATACCCCACGGGCTTGAGGTGTTCCCATCCCCATTCCCAAGTGAGCCAAGAGCCTGTTTTTCCCCCAGACAAGAGGGGATCACGTCGGGCTGATAACAGCCCCGGAAACCCATCCGAGACACCCTCTGCCTCTCGTCAAAATTACCTGCCAAGGGAGGCTCCGCTCCAGCCCTGCACCTTGTCAGCTTTGCTCCTAATGGGAAACAGCTGCTCGTGGGGGATGGAAAAGCAGAATGGAAAGCGGGTTTGGGGAGGGGAGAAGGAACCATTCAGAACTTTTCGCTCCAGCGTGAAGCAGGGATGGGGAGGAAGCACCTAAAAAGGCTGGAGACGGGGATGCTGAGGATGCTCGAGGTCATGCCCAGGAGACAAGATCAAATCTTCACCCTGAGCCACACAGCACCTCAAATTTTTATCTTTTATTTTGGAATTTCCACCCTCCTTAGCGCTGGGAATAGGAGCGGGGTGAGGATTTACATGGGGGTTTCTGGGAAGAGAAGCATCATGAAGGAACTGGCTCCGTAATTGGGTTAGCGGCGCTCATTTTCAGGAACAGGTTGCTGCTAATGAGTTTTAATTAAAACCATCTTCACAGTGTCAGCAAGTTGAAATCAAGGGCAGCTATTAATATCGATGGTAATTCTCCCCGCCGGATCAGCGGGCAGGCAGCGGGTAGGACCAATTTTCTGCCAGCGTTTCAATTTTGGGGCAAAAAAAGCAAAGTTTGCTGACCCAAATGGCTCAGACACCTCATGTGAAACCCATGGTCGGCTCAGCCCCTTCCAGCAATGCTGGTGCTTTCTCCAGGCTCATTTTGGCAACCAGGTTTCTCCAGGGCTTAATCCCACCCACGGCGGGGAGAAGCAATAGTTGGGTTTGGGTTTTTTTCTGCCACAAAAATGCGAGTTTTGGGCCCTCTGAACCTCTGAAAGAGATTTTCCCGTTCTCGTTTTCGCCCCTGGCTCTGTGCTGAGATTTCACAGCTCATCGCAGCCACACTTGGAGCGCATCTTGAGGGGTTTCAAAGACAATTCTTTTGTGCTCTCTCCAGCTTTTAAGGCTTGAGGGAGATGCACTGATGCTGCACCGTGAAATGGGGTCCATGCACAAAACCACTTCTCTTGCTGGAGAAGGAGGATGGTGGGTGCTGCTGAGCATCACTGGGTGCAGGAGAGGACCAGGTCGATGGGAATGCAGCCCCGATGCTGCCTAAATTCATTTTAACAGAGGTTAAGTGTATTTTGTGCATGGAAAAAATGGCCTCCATCTATCTTTGCAGTTGTATCAGGCTCATGGGTTGTCCGTGGAAAGGTTTTAATTCACTAACAGAAAATATTCCAGTTCAATCCATCAGTGGAAATTCCCAGGATTCCCAGAGCTGTTTGGGTCCATACATTCCTTTACTCACCCCCAGCACAAAAAGAGCTAAAACATTGTGCTTTTAATTACAGCAACATGACCTTTTTTCTCTTTTTCCCCCAAAAAACAGGTTTCCAACCCAAATCTGCGGCTGCCGTTGGCTTTTTGTCTCCCTCTTGTGACAAGATCCTGCGAGGAGCTGGGATGCTGCTTTCGGCACATCAGGTCTCAGCCCCACGTCAACGATGGGTTCAGCACAAAATGAATTAAAGATTTGCCTTCTGTCCTGGAAATAAAAGGAAAACTATCCACATTTTTTATCTGCATACGGTGCCTTTAAGACCCCAAAACTGGGTTTTCCCAGCACTGGGTGGATGAAGAAGCAATTGGAAGCAGATGTTGGAGGTAGAAGTTTGTTGCACGGGGGCAGACGGGGCAGGAGCAAGTGGGGATGAGCTGGACAGACGGACTCTTAACTCAAAGCAGATGGGAGGGAACAGCTTTTTTTCAGAACCCGGGGAGATAAAGTGATTAAAATAGATCATCTGCAGTAAGACAGCCGAGGTACCCGGGGATAACGTTCAGTTTAAAGCCTCCAGCCATGGGGGTTTTGCTGCATCTCCCTTTCAGGGGTGCCTGAAAACGATTTTCTCCATCCTGGGAACCAGATTTAATCCCATTCTCCTTTTCAAGACCAGATTTATGACAATTTTGGCAGTGTCCATGTCATCCTTCATGTTTTCTCCCCATCCCTCACCCGGATCCTGCAGTGGGAATCAAGCAACATCCTCCTCCCTAGCCACTACAAGGCTTGGGAAATATACATTGAGTCCTGGTTCCCTCAGTCCTGGGAGAAATTTGGGGTTTTTCCTATTTTTTGGCTTGAATGGGAGACAGTGCCCATATGAATTCTATGTTTAGACGCATTGGGGAAAATTTTGAGGTTGGCAGGAGCGCCGTGTTCTGCCTGTGTCTTACAAAAAGATACCCTCAAAATGCAGAGGGAAATACCTTCTTTTCACCTTTTAGATCAGAAGGAAAGGTGAGGAAATAGGGTGTGTGCATCAGTGCGACGGCCGAGCTCCCGCTCTGCCACAGATTTCATGGGCATAAACTGCTATTTTCACAGTACTGCACGGAGATACGTCAAATATGTCAGTCAAGTATGAAGTACAATGAAAATCCAGGGGTTTTGCCAACATCCTTCCTGCAGACTGTCCTTTGCAGAAAAATAATAATAATAATTTTTAAAAAAGGCCAAAAAAACCCTTCATGAGGCTGGACTCCACATGCACAAATTCCTCCCTCTGCCTTTCCAAACCAGTCTTGGAAAAAGACAAAAAATCATTGAATTAGCCAAGTTAATCAGGTGAGTTTCTGACACACCTCATTTATCTTTCTTTCGATCCTGAGCCCGGGAGACCCAAAAATGGGATTAAGCACAGCGATAAACAAAAGAATCCCAGACGGCCACAAGATTTGTGGATTTTCCCCTGATCTGAACTCTGGGTTGGACAGGCCAACATTTGTTTATCAGTTTGGAATGATGGGAAATGATGGAATTGGGGTTTCTGCCACGCTTTAGTGACCGGTTGAAATAACCTTGAGGAGATGGGAAGAAGATGGTTGGATGATGGTCAGTGGGATTTGCTACTCTATTTTGGGATGTGAAAATTGGGTCTTCTCCACCCTGTTAAACCAGAGGGGTTGCAGAATCTTCCCTGCCTGGATCTCCTTGGAACAGGAGCTCATTTTTGAGTTTTGTAATGCAAGGATTGGGCTGAAAACCCTCCGGAAGCTTCCAGACTGTGTGTGCAGCCACCTTTGGCCACCACCATCCATCATCTCGGATCACCACGGAGAAAATCCATGACTTGCTGGAGCCCTCAGCATCCTCCTGATGCCTTACAGACACCCAGCTAAATCCCCTTCAGCCCCTCCAAGCCCTGGCTTTCCCTCAGATTCCGCAAAAATCACATTTTCTGTTTAAAAAAGAAACCAAACCTTTCCTTGCAAACATTCCCACCATCCGTCTCTATTTTATGTTCATTGGGGGATTTTGCTTACGCTGAGTATACGCAGCAAAGCAAAGATGCTCCGCGTCTGGAGGATGTCACAGCAAATGGAAACTCATCCCCAGGCTTTTTCAGTAGAGCTTCTAGTTTGGGGCTAAGTGGAAATTCTCTCCTAGGATTACAAGAAATAGAGCATTTCAAAGCCCTTGAGCTAAGTGAAAATTTTCTAGCAGCTTTCTTCTTTCACATTTCCCTTTTCTTCCCCAGGATTAAATTTGTTCCTTCATCTGGAATTTCCTGAGAGGAGCACAGAAACCCATAGTCATGGCTTGAAAAATCATGATTTATCTCTTCAGTTCCATATTTTTTAAGGAGAACTTGTTGGCTGGGAGATTTTAAAGGTTTCATTAAAACAAAAATCCTGCGTGGGCAGCAACCAGCATCTTTACATGTCAACTCTTCCAAGAGCTGCAGGTTTATTCCTAAATCAGCATCATTTGCAAGCACTGAATAAAAAACATATATCTTCATAAGAAACGTGACACCTCACGATTTATTTTAAGCAGTTATCCCAGTGGAAACTTCATTTCTCCAGCAATTGGTAAGAATTTGTTTATGGGCTGGTAGAAGGGGAGAGAGGAGAGAAAATGTTCTCCAAGGAATAAATGTTTCACACCAGGTTACCTTGAAATTTACCCACTTGTGTCACCTGGAAATAGCTCCCCGTGACGTTATGAGCCAGGTTTTGCCTTTTTCTTAAGATCTTTCCTCTTTTGGGGTTTGGCTTTCAAGATTCCATCATCCCAAAGCATCCCAAAGGTGTCCCAAAGCATCGCAAAGGTGCCCCAAAGCATCCCAAAGGTGCCCCAAAGCATCCCAAAGATGTCTCAAAGCATCCCAAAGGTGTCCCAATGCATCCCAAAGCGTCCCAAAGGAGGGCAGTTGGGCTGGAGGGAGGAGGAAGAGGAGGACGTGGCCTTCTCACCCCAACCCAAAAGCAGAGGAGGCATCTCCAGCCCTACAAACCACTAGATGGTGCCAAGAGAAAGAGCGCTGGAGAACCAGGGTGGGAGGAAGGTGTAGGGGGACCCTGTCCTGTCCTATCCTATCCTGTCCTGTCCTGTCCTGTCCTTCTTCTTGTAGTTCCCACTGTCTTCCCATTTCTCTTTTACCAATGAGGTAAAGAAAAAAACCAACAAACCACAAACCCACAGCTACTCTGAAACTACCTCCTGGCTTTCCTCAGGTTGTTGCTCCATCACTAAGTCTCATTTCTTGATGTCCATCTTGTCCGCGCCCATAATTGAAACCAAAGCTCTGCAGAAACTCAACGCATCTGCAGCTCCAGGGGGACATTTCAGAGAAGCCTGATAAAATACCCTTTATATTTCTCCTAAAAGAGAGAAACCTGTCATTACAGATGACCTCAGCTTTTTTGGTTTGTTTCAGTTGAGGAGGTTTCTAGACCTGACTCAATCTCGAAAAAGTGACCCTCAGGCACATGAGCTCAGAAAATCCTTGTCCCTTCCCAGAGAAGGTACAAAAAATGCCCATGGACTTCAGGTTGTCGCAAATGACGCTTTCCTGGGGAAACTGAGGCATGGAAGGATTTGCTTTAGTGGAAATGGAATTGGTGCCGAGCTGGAAAATGGATGGGAGAGCAATGCTGGGGTGGATTTGCCATCCAGAGCATTCCCAGAAAATGAGAGTTTCTTCTCTTTTGTTCTTTTTTTCCTCCTTTATCGTGCAAATAGCAGGAGGAAAAACAATGTGTTTCCAGAGAAGAAATCACTTGAGCTTGCTCTCCAAGCCAAGCATCAGGGAATCCCTGAGGTTTTAAAATCAAATAAGAAAGGAGCAGATGACATTCAAAGCCAAAACCCAGGGAGAAAAACTTGAATAATATGAAAATTATTAAATAATATTAAAAGAAGCCGAGCATCTCCCCGGGAGGGGCACATCTCCATCCTCACGAACCAGCTGCGGCATGTAGGAGAAAACGACCCTGTCACGCCTGTCTGCGCTCTGTTATTCTTAGTGTTACATTACAAATCCCCTTTCCATGTGCAGGTCCCATGGGGGTCATAAAAGGGTTGTTTTTTGGGGGGAGGTCAGGACCCTGCCAATAAATGGGACCCCCAGCCCCTCGGCAGCCTCCAGAGCGCCTGGGGGGAGCCACATGGGATTTAAGGGCTTTTTGTTCTGCAGATTGGGTCCAGCTTTTTTGGAGAGCATCCCAATGGTTTCCAGGCTCCAACTGGAGCATTTGAGATCCTGAGGAGCAGCAGGGAAAGGATTAAAGAGAAGATTCCAGCAGGAATAGATCCCATCGGATTCCATTAGGAAGATGCACAGAAGCCCATGGAGCAAATATCAAACATCTTTTCTCACCATCCCCTGCGCTGGACCACATCACCATTTCTTATATTTCTAATACTTCTTATTAGTTGAGGATGTTTCTTTTATTTTGCTGCACAGATTGGGAAAAGGCTAGAGAAGCAAAACAGTCACCTTAATGAGGGCTGAAAGTCAAGCTTTCCTATTTACATCCCCCTTTCCTATTTACATCCCCCTTTCCAGCACCTTCTGCCCTCCTGTGACGGCCCTGGGTAGATATTTGCATAAATAAAAATAACATTTTTAAAGGTATATATCCAGCACAAGGATAGAAATGAAACCCTGCAAGAAATCGTAGAAAATCATATAGTTCAAATTATTGAGGTTTGTGGGTTATTTAGGGGCTTGAACCTCACTTGGATGAGGTTGAGTGAACTCAACAGGTAATAAAGGTCTTGGAAAAAATGCTGCCCAAGGGAGGATTGTAGGGGTGGAAACGGCAGGTTTTGCCCAAATCTGAGTGGTTTGGGGTGATATCTCTGCAAAAAAAACACACCCAAAGAGCAGCTTGCTGCCCATGGTCCTTTTGTGCCTGACTCAGGCTCCGAAACCAACCTGCAGGTAGTTTGGTACTAGGGAAATAAAAGCAAAAAGAAAATAAAAGAGATAAAAGAAGATAAGGGGGAGTGAGTGGGGGAAGGGAAATGGAGAAAAATAAAGGAAAAAAGAGATAGAAATGAAATGCTCAGCTGGATGAAGCTGCTCAGCTCAAGCCAGTGATGGAGCATCTGGGACATGTTTTAGGTCCAGCATCGGAGCAAACTGCTAATGGCCAGAATCTTGTTAAAGCTCAAGTTTCTGTCATTGCAAACTGCAGGTTTTCACCTCGTGCTCGGCTTGTAAGTCTGAATCTCACGGAATCAACAAAGGACCCACATTTTTCATCACATCGGGCCATATTGTCAGTGATGCTCTAAACACTCCGAGACACGTCGGTTGTTTCGAGCTCCTCGTTTATGTCACGTCTCTCTGAAAAACAAATCCTGGGGACGCAGCGAAGAGATTTCAATGAGGCTTCTCATGCTGGGACCCTGGGCTGTTACCATGAACACCCAAAAGAAACCCGAGGCAAACAGCACAGTGACTCAGAGGGACGTGTGAGATCGGTTTCGGGTAGATGTGAAAAGAACTCCCCGTCTCATTTCTGCTGGCAGGCCGGGTTGATAACAGCTCCTTTCTTTTAAAAAGCATGAGGTATTTTTTTTTACATTTTTGGTGTTTTTCTTTAGCCCAGAAGCTGAGAGATCAAGATAAAAGGTTGAACAGCAACAGAGGACGCGGCAATAGGCAAAACAACATAAATAGGTGCAGAGAGCTGGGAACCGCAAGAGTCAATGCTGGGTGGCGGTTGGGTTCAAACGCAGCGCTCTGGGGCAAAGAATACGCCTTTATGGGCCTCAAATCCTTCCTCAAGATTCAATTTGCAAACTAAGATGGAGCGTTTCCCTGTAAAAACTTGCAAATCTATTGAAAAGAGTTGCTGTCGGAGGTGAAAACGCAAGAGCTCCTGTCTCAGATGCTGCAGTAAACTTTATTTCAGAGGGTTTTAGCCCGTTTACAGATCAAAGCCTTGAATTGCATCATATCTGAGACAGGAGGGTGACAAAGCCACAACGGGCTTTACAAGGGTGAAAAGAAAAGAAAGCTTGTTTGTTGAAATGGGGAAACCGAGGCACGGCGTGTGGACGTGCCCTGTTTGCATGGATGGGATAAATCATGGCCGGCTACGGTATTTCACGTTTACTGGAAGATTTTGGAGCTTGTTTCCAGGGTTTGGTGCAGTAAATCAGAAATGTAGAAAGGGCAGGACCTTTCTTTTCTTTTAAATCCATTTTATTGCCGCACCCGCGGAATGAGCCTTTCCACCTGGGGACATGTGTAATGCAACCCAAAAATAACAGAAATGGAAAGCAACGGTCAAACCCTGCACCAAAATACCCATCCCGGGCTGCAGGACCAACATCACACCCATTTGAGGGGAAAATTTATACATATATATATATATTTTTATTTATCAATAAGGCATACTTAATATACGGGCAGAACATACAGCTGCGTGTTTCCTCTGAAAAACCGGGCTTGGATATTTTATTGGATTATATTATTATTTCTGATTTATTTAATAAATAAGCCCCAAATACACAAGGAAGATACTTTTCAAGTCACCTCTTCCCATTCTTCCCTTTGTTAAAAGGTTTGCAATATCCAGCCAGGAAATCAAGTATTTTTTCCCTTTTGCAATGAAGATGAACATCTATTTATTTTAGAAACATGGCTGGGAAAAATATACATAAACTCTTCCTAAATCCACCATCTCTTCAAGCTCCCAAAGACCTCTGCAGTATCATATTTTTTAATGGAAAAGGGGAAAAATAAAGGTTACAAAAAGAGTGCAACCCCCTCATAGCCCGGTTTGTATCACTCCCCCTTGAACCTTTTGAATGGTTCATTTCTCAGTTTTTAAAGGAGCATTTGTGCCCCGTTCGTTGGTTTGAAAGGTCTCAACAGCTTTTGCGCTAAAGAAACAAACATTTAATTAAACATTTTTAATATAGGATTGAGGCTTTTTTCCTCATTTAAGGAAAAATAAGAGGCAAAATATGAAGATGACCTTTGTTTTGTGTTTTTGGCTGCAGGACTGACCCTCAGCGGAGCCAACACCACTAGAGGGCCCAAAAAAGTGTTTTATTAATGAAGTGATGC
This sequence comes from Nesoenas mayeri, assembly GCF_963082525.1. Taxonomy (NCBI): domain Eukaryota; kingdom Metazoa; phylum Chordata; class Aves; order Columbiformes; family Columbidae; genus Nesoenas; species Nesoenas mayeri. The sequence goes on along the minus strand of NC_137572.1, from coordinate 5,113,449 downwards.
TGGTGCTTTCCTGTATCTGCTTTCTATACCCACGGCATTAAAAGAGGCAGGACTGCTCGTGCATTGCCCAATCCCTCCTAAAAACAGACCATTTTTTAAAAAAAGAGCTGACATTTAAAAAACACCAGCATTTTTTGGAAGGATGTTGCTACAGAACCTCCTGCAAGAGCATCTCTCTCGCATTTTAGACCCAATTTGCAGCTGCTAGTACATTTTTATGTATTTATAATCTATATTTTGGCTATATATTTACCTGTATAAAGTTGTTTTGCAATGATACAGATGCAGGTGTGGGTTACAAGGTCCAGCCCTGCTCCCTAATTATTTTGGACCATGGAAAAGCAGAATTCTGTGGTTTGGGGGTGAATCCTCTCACCTAAACATGGGGATTTCCAGGCCCAAATCCATCGAGCTCTCCATGCTACCAGCAGCGATGCTCTAACACTTGCACACACAGGGTTAAAAAGCCTTTAAAAATCAATATATTTGAAGCACGGGCAGCCAAGCAGCATCCCAAGCATCCCCACGTTGAGGTGTCTTGGGTGCAGGAAGGGACCAGGCTCCCTCCAGCACCATCACGATGCTCTCGCATCAGTCAAGATGTTTCCTGCAATTCTTGACCTGTTTTTAATTACCAAGCGAGGTCTCGATGCTCAGCACCCGGCTATCGGAGCCCAGCCAGGTCGCAGCATCCCCTTTTATCCCAGTTTATCTGTCTGGCTTCCTTTGACGTCTTTAGCATGGAGCAGAGGCAGCTTCATGGGGTGGGTTATAAATTTAAGGAGCGTCACAGTGTCCTGTACCCTTGGGAATTGGGAAACCCCCAGGAGATGCTGGAGCCAGCTCTGGACATACCACCTAAGATGCCCACATCATTCATGTGGCATCTAAGATGCCCACATCCAGCTCTGGACATACCACCTAAGACGCCCACATCATTCATGTGGCATCTAAGATGCCCACATCCAGCTCTGGAAATACCACCTAAGATGCCCACATCATTCAAGTGGCATCTAAGATGTCTACATCCAGCTCTAGAAATACCACCTAAGATGCCCACATCATTCTCCCTCGCTACCAAATATCTCAATTTAACATCGCCTCAGTGTGAGATCCTGCCTAATTTTAGGGTGTCCTTGCACCCTGCAAGCCTTGACTGGTGGGATGCTCATGGTTGTGGCTCAAATCTTCCTTTCCAACACCAAGTGGCTCGTCCCCGCCGGCCTTTTCCATCCTCCCTGCTCACTATTGTTCGCCGGCCCTGACCCTGGGTATTTATAACCCCCCCTTTCCGCTGGGGCTTTGTGCACACCCCACATCCTGGATGAGCTGTGCTCGCCTCCTCGTTTCCTCACTTTCCTGTTTACGGGGCTCGGTCCCGGCCACTCCTCAGAGACCTTCGTAAAATCCCATTTATCCTTCCAGGGAAGAAAAAGACGATGGGTTGGGACGGGTCAAGCAAATCCATAAAGACCCCGAAATTTGGGAAATATGGGTCGGGCCAGGATGTACCTTAAGACATCCTATTGCAAATGCTTCGTCACCCCAAAACAAGATCCAGGCTCTGATTTCTCTCCTAGAGCAGGTAGAGGGGTGTAGCACTGTGCCCATACATGTGTTGTATTAGAAAAAACCCTAAGTCTACGCTGTGCAGCAGTATCATGTGCAAAACAGTTTATTGAAGCAAAAGGACCTTTTCCCTGAATATCTTTAATTGGTTGAGGAGGTAAATCAACGTTAGCAAAGTATCTTTGCTGGGATGTGGGTGTTGCCGAGAGCCTGCAGGCATTTCCCCCCAGCACCAAAACGGGGTGGGCTTTGGGCTTCTTTGCTGAAGAAATACATTTTAGGCTAAGAAACCATAACGTGATGTTTAATGAGGAAAGGTATGTCAAGAAATAGTGAGCGCCCAACCCCAAGTTGAGTTGGTTTTGCCTGGATGAGTGTGAGGGTTCCCCAGCCACCAGAATAATGCTGTGTGAGCATAGAAAAGGCATTTTGCTTGTGCCAGAAGGAGGGTAACATTGCAAAAAAAGAGGAAAAACAACCTTTGGGTTTGGTCTAACTAGGTTGTGACCAGCAGGTTGGGAGAAGGGTGACCCATTCCCACTGTCACCATCTTCATGCTGCGCAGGGGGATCATTTATCCCCATTTTTCCCACTATTTTTTTTCCTAAACAGAGATGTTGCCAACCCCAGAATTTGCAAAATTCCATGGCCAAACTTCGTCCTTGATCCAACATCCTCGCTAACACAATCCCCTCCCACCACCCGTAACCCCCCCGGCGCAACGGGAATTAAACAAAGCCAAACAAAAAACCCTCCCCGAGTTAATCTCAGCCTTGCAAAACCCGGGTGGAGCAAGGGCTGCAGGAAACCCCCCATTCAAAGCCAGTCATTAGTCAAAACGCTGTATAAATAATTATCTTTGCTGCCCGTTCCCCCCAGCCATCAACCCCTGGGTCCAGGTGGGGACGTCAAATCCCAACATCAACTCATCGCTTGCAGTAACACGACTCATTTTTTCCCCCCTCCGACATGCAAACAGCGGTGTGCAAACAATAGCTTTGCGTCAGCCCCTGCTCCCACCTTAAAACATCAATATTTGTAATATTTTTGCCTGGTCCTGACCTTCCAATTGAGAATTAACGCCCCAAAATCCCACCTGGAGCCCCGGCTGAGCTGTCAGATGTGCAGAGCCTGCGGTTGTCACTTAACACTTATTTGTTATCTGGCTGCGACAGGCAAAGCAAATATATTAATATATTTCCAGGTGTTTCCTACTCCCCCCAAAAAAAGGCAAAAAAAAAATCCATAGACCTCCTCTTAATCAATTTTTAATATCAAAATAAAAAATGATGGGAAATCACAAGCTTGTCCCCATCCCTGCCTCAGTTTCCCCAGTGATTCAGTTGGGATTAATGACCTTTTCCACCCTGGCTCAGCACAAGTGATACATGTAATAAATACCATTTTTAATGCCATTCTGGCATTTAACATCTTAATAACAATAGAGCCAGCAGATGGGCACTTCTGAACTGTGAGCCCTTAGAAATTCGCCGCAGAGAAATTTGGTGGGAACAGCCTGGAAAGAAGTTTTTGCTTCATTTTCTTTAATTTCCCAGTGCACTTTGGTGAATATAATCCGATTTTTCCCCCAGTGGTGTTAATCTGCTGAGCAGATTATGTTGTAGAAGCACCATGTATCCACCAAACCTCATGTGCAGCTGCTGATATTGATACATCATCAATAGCAGCAAAAAGGGCTTTGGAAAAAGAAGAAATTCCAGTGAAATTAAGGAGTAAATGAGGATAAAGCCTCAGTGAGTTCCCCATTCTTGAGGCAGGACTCCTGGAGTCATATATGCACATGAAAAAATAGCTTAATTTGGGAACTGCAGGATAGATTTCCTACACAAGTCAGCTCCTATAAGTCTATTAACTCAGGGCTAAGCTAATTATGGGTAGTTACACTTCCAGCTAATAAAATATTTGTCATTTGTACAGTGGGTGGGAGTTTTTCTTCAGCCTAACAACATCACCCAACGAGCCCTTCGACTTCCCAGCAGCGTTTTAAGCAGAGGTAGGAAAACTTGGATTATGGGAGATGAGAAAAAGTTGAGCTCGTGCTACGTGGGTTCAAGAGGATTCATCATTTCGGTCTCACCCTTAAGCCAAGTCTTGCTAAGCTTGGGAGAAGTTGAGTTCACCTGGTTGGTTTTTTGGTATTTTTCCATCTCCTGCTGTGCTTGGGACATGTTTAATTCACCAAAGGGAAAAAAAAAAGCCTTTTGAATGAGTTTCTGCAGCTAAAGACAGCTTTTCTTTTTCTCCTCCCCTCATCTTCTCTTATTTTTTAATGGACTTAATAAAAAAAGGAAATGTATTAGCCAAGCCCAGCCCATGTGGTTTTAATAACTCAATTTAATTAACATCCCCCAAACTGTCTTATTAAAACTAAATTAAATCCTTATTTGAGATGCTTAATAGATCACACAGACTCTGTGCAGAGACAACTGCAGCCGTGGGAGCGCCAGAAAGAGGGAGCTGAGATTTTCCTCACTCACCTTTTTGCAGGGGCCAAACTTGCTCCTTCTTCCTTTAGTTTATCCTGGAAGGCAAAAAACAACCCAGCAACATGTAAATTATGTGGAATATACAACCCCTTCCAAGGTGTTTTCCAATTATCTAACCCACTTTTTGACTTGAAGCAAAGAGGGTGTTCAGGTTGAGTAAGAATTGTCCCAATAATCACACTGGTTTTGACACACGCTACATAAGAAAGGAGTTTAGGTTTGGGATTTTACTCGAAACAAGTCATTTTTCTGAAGAGAAACAGGGAAGAGCAAGAAAATACCATTTATTTTACAAATATTTGCTCTCAACAAGGCAGCAGGAAAGTGTTGGCTCCTCTACCCTCATGTTTTGTTAAGAAGTTGGTGCCTTCTCCTGGAACCTCATCGCCATCGTCTCACCTTTCTATGCCCTTTTCTCTTCACCTTCCTTGGCTTCCTTTCCAGTTTTTGTGGATGCTCACACTCCACAAAACCTCCAGGCAAATGTTTCTGATGATGCTTTTCCCACTAGGACCTCCAAAACCAGAGCGCCAACGCCAACTGCATCTGCTTTCTATCACACCTGCCAGGCAGGGCTTAGATCTGCTCCAGTTCAAGCCGTGTCGGTGCATTAAACACATCCGACGAGATTAAAACCGTGTTCGAACAGCGTTTGCTCGTGGCCGTCATGTCCCAGCGGGTTGGAGTTCAAAGGAGCTTGTTGGGGGCGACGGCCCAAAGCTGGTGGTGAGGATGACTCGGACCTCATGAAGGGATGGAAAGGGTTGAAACTGCTCCCTGGAGTTTTTATTTGGCATCTCCTGGCTCATGTTGACCATTAGGGTGATGGAAAACACATGGCCAAGCTCTTCTGTGACCTAGATGGATGGTTTGGTAGCAGGGTTCAGCTACTGAAGGAACTCAGAGCCGTCCCAGTTGGCCAAGGGCACCCGGAATGGTGGGAATGGAGATAATGTCCATCTGGAAAACGTCTCGATTAAATAAGGAAGACACCGTGCAAAACAGCAGATGCAAAGGGCATGGGACTTGGGGAGAGTCACAGAAAGGTGATCAAATCCCTTAAATCCAGCTGGCCAGAAGGTCATTCTGAGAGGGGTTGGGAAGTCCCGCTCATTGGTGGGACTATAATATAAACCCTGTTTTCCCATGGCACACAATATCATTGGAAAGCCGGTGATTCATTCATTTTCAAGCCCAAAAGATGCCCCATGCCCATCAAAATCAACCCTACGTGCCAACCAAGAGCATGGGACGTGCAAGGGACGGCAGCCAAGACGGGTCAGACACGGCACTCCAGCACTTGGGCAAGAAGAAACCCATTTAAAAAGCATATTTAAAAGCACAGTAATCAGTTTAAAAGCCTTTGTTTCATCATTTTCCTTTAAGAGAGCAACTCTACGGCGGCAGCTGGTCGTTTTGCAACTCTGTTGACAGCGATTTTCCAACCTCGCGTCCATTCCTGCTGACGTTGGCGGAGTTATGTCACCTGGAAATCTGCTCCAAATGTGCACGGAGCAGCATTGTTTACTGCAGATATTTTAATCCTCCATTCACAGCTCCTCTGATGCAAAGCGATGCTGAAATCTGTACAGGCATCTGCAAAAAAACAAAAAGAAAAGAAAACCCTTTGTAAGTGGAAGGGGAAGGAGATTTGAATCACCGAGTGCTGGAAAACTTCTCTCATCTATTTGGTCCTGGGCCTGACATCTCAAAAAAAACACAAAAAAGAAACAAAAAAAATGAACCAACCACTTTCCAGACTCAGAGAGGGGTCTGAAAAGGTTAATCCCAGCACAACTTTAACATCAGCCCTTCTGGAAACTGTCAGAAAATGCTATTTTTGGTCGGGTTCATGATCTTTGGGTGGGTTGGGGTGTCCCTGGATGCTCTGGATGAGGATTAAACCATTAAACCCTGCGCTGTGTTTGCACCGTAACTCCTTTTAATGGTGGGAGATAAAGATTGTGTGATAATTGTCTTGGTGCAGGACAAGATTGATGCTCGTGGTGTCTGTACAGCCCAAACCTTGCTTGGGGAAAAACTCCTTTTTCCCTAAAAAGCATTTAAAAGTTGACACAAAACCATCACTGGGTAGTTTTGCTTGCTATCAAAAATCTGCTTTCCCCTTTCCTTGTAGTTCAGATTTGGTTAAGCCAACCCAAGGATGCTGGCTGCCATCATTACAGACACACCTGCAGAAATTCAGGTAAAAGAGGACAAAACATCACATTATTTTCCTTTGCCACCTCTGCCTTTTTCAGATGTTCCTTTTCCTTTTTGGTTGTGAACAAGTTTCCCCTTTTCATTTTCAAATTGGATTTTTCTTCTGGAAGGAAAACTTTCAGTCTTAGGAAGAACATTCAGTAAAAAATATACATCACTGTCTTAAGTGGAAAATAAAGCTATGGGCAACCCACTTATTGACCCATTTCTGTGCAATGATATCTTCTTTTCTTCACCCCAGGGACTTTTTGGATGGTGTGAGCATCACGAAGAGCCCATGGAAGAGCTGCTCCCTTCCCTTGAATCAATGTGACAGTCTGAATTTCCCAGGGTAAACATCAAAGCTGCTGGTGCACAGAAGCCGGGGGGCTGGTTTCAAGGGTTTCGGGTGGTGAAATCACCCCGGCACATCCCCAGTTTGAACTGGGGAGGTTTATGTGGCCATTTCGAGATGGCAGGAGAGATTAGATGTGTTGAAAGGGGAGAGGAGGAGCGACTCCCTCCACACCGTCCCCACCATGTGCCCAGCACCTGAGAAATGCTATTTATAAACCCAGAGAGGAGCAGCGAGTCCATAAATCTTCTCATTTCTCTCTCCAGAGGAAAATACAAAGCACACACCAGGTTTCCCAAGGATGCCCCGTCCTCCTGCCTGAGCACAGCGGTGGCCTTGGGGACCTGCCTGTCCCCACCTGGTAGTACCTGAATAACTCAGGAGGGAAAGCCCACGCAACGTTTTGCTGCAGCCATTATCAAAACTAGAAACTTCACCGACATTTTGGTGGGGTTTCAGGAAAAATCAAGGCTCCAGGGCCATAAAGTTTTGTTGCTGAACCTCTGTCTCGGTGGCTCCTCTGAGGACCATATTCCTTCATGTCATTACCAAAGTCATTTTATTGGAAAACAGGAAGTTTTGGATGCCAAAGTCTTAGTTTTCCCAAGCAGGGATCACAAATGGAAGATGCAGCTGAGATTCTCTCATGGCTAATAAAAGGTTGAGCTTGTGCTTCAGCCCAGAACCTCCACACTCATGAGAAATTTGGGTGCTGGACCCAAAATTCTGAGCGGAAAGTCAGGTGCTGAGCAGGCAGAGTGAGTGCACATACAACACCAAACTCAGTCGGAGACATGATGCCGTCCGCGTTATCTGATGGAGAAAACTGATTTATTTGGGAGCAACAGGTCAAAGGGCGGTGCCACCAAATGTGACCTCACGTCAGCCAGACACCAAAACTCATCATGGGGACATCGGAGAGGGGGTGATGGTTCCTTGTCCCCACCCCGGGGTGAAAGGGGAGATGTGCCGGTGACCCAAAAGGCCATGGGAGAAGCAGGAGCAGATGTTCAACAGAAGCTCCAATGTGCCCCGAAGGAAATGACCCGGCGTACGTTGCATCGTCACCCAAATTTCTTAACATCAGATGGCGACTCACTGATTAGGATGAGCTGCCCAGGGGGTGGTAACTGCTAAAAATACCAGGAGGGAGAAAAACTGGCTCCTGTCCCTGCAAAAAAAATCATAAAATATAAATATAAGATTTTTTCTTGTTTTGTTTTCATATTTTTTGTAACATTCCTCCATCTTTTCCACTGGTGTTCTGCCCCACGCACTGGACACAAACTGGGAATCCCTATTAAACATTTTGAGAGTCCACCTCTCTGAATTGCTTGTGCAGTCCCTGAGACTAAAATTAGTCTCAGAACCATGTTTTTCTGAGCTCATCCCAGCTGGGGAAGGGGGAAAGGTCCAGATGGGGAATGCTCAGGGATGGAGAAGGGTCGGGAGCAAGGATTTAGCCCCGATTCCCTGGGTGACATCTCTAGTTGGGACGGGATGAAACGGTGGTGGGATTCCTGGGGGATCTCGTAGGATGGGGCAGGTGATGCAGGAAGAGGCAGAGGAGAAGAAAGAGGAGGAGGAGGGATGTTCAGAACCAGCAGAATGCTGAGGTTGCCGCTGCTGTTGTGCTGTTGTTTCTATTTTTACTCGCTTTATGTTTTTTCCAATTTCGAAATTCTGCTTTAAAAAAAAATAAATAAATAAATAAAATGAAAAGCCTTGCCTGGAATTTCTTTCATGCCCCGTTCGTTCCCATCCTGCGTGTTTCCCAACGCGTTGTCAAGGGCTGCGTTGACTCAGCGGGGCCCAGAGCCAGCCCTGGTTTCCATTACCAGTGATTAATGCCAGGGAACATGTTTAGACTCCCGGGGCTCACACGCCGCTCGGGGACTCGGGGAATTTGTGGTACTTGTTCTGGTAAAACCCTTCGTTCCTGCGGGGCGCTCAGGCTCACGTCACCAGGTGGTGGGAGGAGGATGATGGAGCAGGACACCCCGAATCCTGGGCACTGTTGCGGACCCCCCTGCTTTCCCTTCTCTCTTCCCACTCTCTCCCTGTTGTTTTGGGGTTTTTTTCATGGGAAACCCAGTGGTGCAATAGTGGGAGAACGGGAGCCAAACGCAGCAGATCAAAGCTGTTTTCCTCCCAGCTCCTCCTTTTTAATATTTTTATCCTAGGAAATGCCCCATTTCTGCGCCGGTGCCTTCGGGCAGAGATTGTTCTCTCCACTCTCATCCTCGTGAGTGTCCTGGGGACACACAGACTCACCAGCTGCTGATAAACCCCTGTGGACGTCCAGAAATCCACGTCCAGTACCAGCATCTTCCTTACCCCCAGCAATTTCCAGCTGGCTCCATCCCTTCCCTATTCGGATCATCACTAAAGTCCATTTTACTGTTTTCCTTCTAATTTTCATTGCTTGACTCTGTTCAAATTGCAAAGACCGGCACTGGCTATTCCTGAATCCTAGATGATGGAGGGATTTTAGGAGGAATCAGGAAAGCCTGGAAGATCTTCAGGGCCATGAGATGAAATCAGTTCTGTCCAGCCCATGCACAACAAGATCAGGGTTAAAAGCCTTTGGGAGAGAGAGATTCTGGGACTATTTTTTTTGGAGAGCTGGTCAAAACACGTTTGGATTTAATTTGATTCCTCTCCACACCCAGAAAATTGTTGTTTTTTTCAGCTAAAAGTCAAAATCGACCCAATTTACTCCCACACAGTGAGTATTTCTGTATGAGTCTGTATTGATTCCTTCCCCTTTTTTGCAGAGTCAATCCCAGAATTTCTATGGAAAGCAGACATCTCTTTTAAAAAACCCTACCAATATATCAGAAATGCCATTCTTCACCTAGAAAACCATCTTGAGGGATTGTTGCCTTTCCCAGGAATGCAAATTATGCTCTTTTCAGGCTTTTCTTCCATTCAGCAACTCAAGAAGCCGGCAGAGCCATGGAGCTGTGGGGCAGAGATGTCCTGCTCCTCCGAGCATCCAGTGCGGAACAGGACACCAAGTTGGGGCTCATTCAATTCTACTTGAGGTCACGATCCCTTGTTTTCATCCTTCGTTCCTGGAAAGCAGATGGATATTGTCTTCTCCATCCTGCCTTTCAGGCCAAGCTTCTTTGCTTCCCAGCCCACCACACACTCAAGCCCAGCTTTGCTCAGCTGGTGACGGGGACGACGAGCCAGCGTCGCCTCCAACCAACTGCACTCCTACATAATAACACAACCGCGTGCTTCCCGCTGGCTTCGGTGAGACCTCTTGTCTTGGGGAGAGGGAAAGTGGTGGGAAAGTTCTTTCCCAGGGCACCCAGCAGCTTCAGGCTCAGAACAATGCTTGGAAGGGAAGACGGGGAAAAAATAGACCGGGATGACGGCGTATGGGCTTATCCAAGCAGCAGCAGCGCATAGTTTGTGGTGGAAATGTCCTAGAGTTATTTCCTACAGAAATCTGGTTCGGGTTATGCGCTGAGATCTTCACAGCTCCAAGTTCCTTTGCTGGATTTTCATTCATTCACCACCAGCGTTTCTGTGACGGGCTTTGCTTTTCCCAGCAGAGATCTACTGGCTTCCTCACGGGCTGGTTTTCCAAGGGATGTTCCCAAAAATGCGTCTGCTGGTGGCTGGGATTTCATCCGCAGGAGGACATCATGGGTCTCCTCATCGGGGCTGGAATCCTCCAAGGCTCTTCCAAGCTCCATCAGCTCCTACTCATCGCACTGTGCCCTAAATTTCGGGACCCCGCTTTGGGTGGCTTTGAGCAGCCCTACTTTTCTCAGTCAACACTGTCGGAGCTCTCTGAAAAGCTGCCCTCTTCGAAGCATCTGGAAACCGAATGTGCAGAAGCTGGTCGGTCAAAAAAAACCACAAGTCATTATTTTATGCACCATCAGAAACTTCTGTGTTTATTTCTGGTCATTACGGCAACCCCCAAAACAAAGAACTCTTAAAAATAATGTCTGAGAGAACTATCATTGAGTCTGAAAGATCAGTTGGGTACAGGAGGGATGTGCTGAGCAAAGAGAAAAGGATGCTGGTCATGCAGGGCTGGGGGACCATCGCCATCTCTGGGCTTGTTTTGGTCATGGCCAAGGCAAGATTTGGGGCTAAATGCTTCAAATCCTTCTTTTATCCACTTTCCTAAATTAATCCAGCCCTTATCTGTGATGGGTCGTCTCCACACACGCACACAGGGAGCAAGGACTGGCTTGCAGATTCATGCAAACCCGGCCATTGAGCGCATACCAGCCCACAACTGATTTCTATCAGTTTTGCTTGTGTGGTTAAGCAAGTTTGAATCAGAAACCAAATTGTTTATTAAACTAATTTAGCTAAAATGTGCAACTTCTGGAAGCAGCCCACGCTCTGTTTTTTTCCCCCTTTCCCCCAAGCCCGATGCTCACGGTGGGGGAATCGAACGCTCCAGCTGCCGAGATTTCTAAATCCACACGTAAAACTTTATTTACTCTGTTTCTTGTTTATCATTTCCATAAGCCATCCTGGTAGGAACTGCACATTCCTCATTGCTCATTTTAACAGGGGAGGATTGCACAGAGCCCCAGGAATGCTCCTATGGAAACTGCAGTGCGTTGCGTGTGCATCGGGTCGCTCTTCCCGAGACTATTTGCAAATGGCTTTTTGTTGAGTTTTGGGGCTCATTTTGTTGGGTTTTTTTCTCTTTTGGGTGAGCAAACAATTGGCATCTCAGGGTGCAGCTTCATTCTAGGGATGCAGCATCTTGAGGAACCTCCCTACCCAAGGATGCTGTATCTGGGGGAGCATCCTCCTCCTTGAGGGATGCACCATTTTGGGGGGCATCCCTACCCCAAGGATGCAGCATCTCGGGGAGCATCCCTGGCGCTGGGCTCCCCAGGAGGCAGCAGGGTGCTGGCAGACACACAGTTTCCCCCGGCAGTCAAGTTTTGGCCCCCGGTTGCTTCTTTCCCTCCAGAGCAGCCTGGCACAATAGCACATTGTCGTGCCGCCTTTGTAGCGAGGCCAGGGAACGGCACCGCGCTCCAGCGCGGGGGAAAAGCTGCCGTAGCGGCCGGGAAGTTGCTGTTGGATGGTGTTCAGAGGCCCCAGCGCAGCAGGAGAGCAGCCCGCCCACGGAAAGCAAACAGTGTGTGGGGCAGAAAGTGCTGAGTCCAAAAGGTGGCCCTGGCACCAGCAGCAACCTGGGTGTAGGGGCGTAAATAGGGCACAAGTGGTTGAATACCTTCCAGCAGCCCCACATCTCCAGTCATGCTGGTGTAAGGGACTTGATGGCACCAGCAAGGACTTGGCCATGCATCTGCATGTGTGTCCATGTGTGCAAGGGCGTGCATGCAACTGCATATGTGTGCAAGAGTGTGCATGTGTGTGTAAGGATGCACATGCATCAGCATGAATGTGCAAGGGTGTGCAAGGGCGTGCATGCATCTGCATATGTGTGCAATGGTGCACATGCATCTGCACACCTGTGCAAGCCTGGTATCACCAAGGGAAGGGGCAAAGCTCATCACCTTGCCCCTACAGCACCCCAGTCCACCTCCTCACATCCCTCCCTCTGCCTTCCCTATAATCTCACTTTTCCTTCTTCACCGCCTCCTTGCACCTCTCTTGCCCTATCTCAGAGATTTCTAGAGTCCTTCCCTTAGTTTAGGCTTCAAAAATGTTGGTTCCTGTTTCAGTCTCGCTTTATTTCCCTCAAGCACATGTTTAAGGCATCTCATTTCAAGACACCAACCTGCAAAAAAGCCCCCGTGGCCTGTATTGCCAACAGCAGCTCTCAGTGTGTGCAGCTGCTTTTGAGGGTGCAAAATCCCCTCGATCCCCCTGACCCTGGGGAAACGCTGTGCTGCTGGGTGCACACATCCCTAGACGCATATATCTATAACCTGGAAAAACCCCGCTCACCACTCTTTGTTTAAATCACACGCCTGAGCAGCCACACAACAGCACCTGGGCTCAAGAAGCCGTGCAAAATCCTCCTAAAAGTGCAATTCCCAGGTTTCTCCTTCTCCCTCCCCACCAAACCCTTTCCTCTTAAGCTCGTTTGCGATGTGCTTTAATGAATATTTTGCTGGCAGGATGTGTCGCTGGAACATCCAGGGATGGCTTCATCCCGGAGCTTCCCTTGGGGATGCTCGGGGGCCGGTACACGCTGGTCCTCGCATCCCTGGGGGCACCCCAGGTGCTTCCCCCGCTCCATATGGTTAGTGCAAGCGTTAAAACCACCGTCTGCAATTGCTGCCAATGGGGATGGTGAAAGACACCGGGTGCCCGTGGCTCAGTTTTTAATTCTTCACCTTCTTTCTCAGTTTTCAAGGACCAGCAACATCTTCTGGCTCGGTGCAGGTTTGCAGAGCGCTGGGTGCAAAATGGGCGCTAAACCCCCTCAAAATGCTGGGACATACCGCATTGTTTTTTAGCCCAGAGACCTATAAAATCCATACCATAAATGGAGTTATTCTGAATATTCCTTACGCTGGATTCATCTGCTGCATCATCTTTAGGCCAATGACTCTTCTACCCGCTTCAGGATTCAAAATCAAGCAAAGGAGCGTTCAAGGATTTGTCTGCTGGGAATTCCCCATCGTGCAAACTCACCAGCGCCATGGACAAGCATGAGCTCCTGGGCCGCGAACCTCACTGGGGAAAAAAACATAATATATGCAAAAATATATGTATTTTTCAAAGATCTGAAGCACAAGGGTCTGATTTGATGCATTAGGAGCTCAGGGGTGACTTCTCATCTTGCTGGAGCACAGCCCAAGATCTCGAGTAGCAAATCAGCATCTTCACGTTTTGTGAGTTGGATCCACCTATTTCACAAGAAAAGAAATATGATAAAATTCACTTCTTAAAGCCTGAAATTGCCCTTGCGACAGCAACAAGGAGTGCTGAGGATCTGCAAGGAGCCGGAGAGGGTGAAGAAGTGATGCCAGACAGAAATTAAAGGGTGAGTGTCAGGAGGATGGAGCCAGGCTCTTCTTGGTGACAACCAGTGACAGGACAAGGGGCAATGGGTGCAAACTGGAACACAAGAGGTTCCACTTAAATTTGAGAAGAAACTTCTTCATGATGAGGGTGGCAGAGCCTGGCCCAGGCTGCCCAGGGGGTTGTGGAGTCTCCTTCTCTGCAGACATTCCAACCCGCCTGGACACCTTCCTGTGTAACCTCATCCGGGTGTCCCTGCTCCACGGGGGGATTGCACTGGATGAGCTTTCCAGGGCCCTTCCAACCCCTGACATCCTGGGATTCTGTGATAACCACAAATATTTTCATTTAATAATGACAAAACACATAGAAGTCCCCGAGATTTCAAGTTTTCATTCTTTTCCCACTTCGCTCCCCAGTTGTTGAGCGGAAAGGCCACCAATGAGCACAGCGACACGCGAGGTTATGAATTATTCCTCTTTTAATTTCACAGGGTTTAAAATACGATATGAAATAAGGCTACAGTATATAAAAAACTCTCCAGCAAAATGATGTGCCAGCATCAGCAATTAAAACAAAACCCAATCCCCTCCTTCTTTAAGAATTCAATGCAGGAGGGACTTTGTTCTTTTTGTATCTTTATAAAAACGAAACGAGACGACCCACAGCACACGGACACACACACACGTCGCTACATCTCTAAGCTACCTCAGCTCAGGTTTATTTGTAAAAAGCACCTGCTTTTTCCTTTGTTTTTCCTTTAATTAATCTCGCTTTTAAAATGTTTTTTTTTTTTTTTCCCCCACTTTTAAAAAATATAAATTATACGAAAATACACGTTGGAAAATAGTCGAACAGCACAATATAACAATCTCTTTTTTTTTTGTTTTTCTTCTATGCTTATCAGCTTAAAAAAAAAATCCCATGTGTAAAAACAGAACAAAACAAAACACTATTTGTTTTTAACTGAGGCAGTTAATTCCTGGAGATATTCCATTATAACATATATGTATACATAGATTTATCATTTCTTTAAACCTCTTTGGAATGTAGATGTTATATAGACCCTACCAGAGAGCAGAGCACGCCAAGGCACCCAAATTTTGCGACCTTAATGAGGAATTAAGCAACCGAGCCCTAAAATCTCACAGAAAACCCCTCCAGAAAAGCAAAAAGCAGAAGATTGAGAGATTTCCCACAAAATCTGAATTTATCAGTGCTTATAGGGACCTTTATTCTTGGAGGGTTTGGTTTGGGAAGACGTGAGGTTAGATTTTATAGTATCTTTGATTTCTTGCCCTGTTGGGTTGGTTTTCCACCAGAATGATCGCGGATGGTGGTAGTTTGGAAATAAATGGGATTTATATTTGCACTTACACGAGTGTCCATGGGTTCTGGTCACCCTATACACCAAATTTCCGTGATTTTGAGAACGAGGAGGTGGGAGGGTTTGGGTTCCAGCACATCCCTCGCCATAGAAAACATGTCGTTAAAAAGTAGAAAGAAAGAAAAGAAGAAATCTAAACAAATCTGCACATTTCCAGTGTATAAACAGCACAGGATGGCCTCTAGATTGGGAATAAAATATAGAAGGGAAAATAGAATATCATGAATTCGATGTCCCCAGGACTGAACTGCCCTTTTCGTCAGATGGTAAATGACCGCAGAAACAATGGAGAAGCTCCAGCTTCAGAACAAAATTATTCTCCATTATTTGCCCTTTTTAACCTTTAAACCATCTTCCCAAAATCCCAGGGGACGCACAGGTTTGGCTTGGAAACCTGGAAAAAACAGGCGGGATGGAGCGGAGAAGGGATTTCGGCCAGCGATGGATGGCGTTGGTACCCAAACCTGAGGTTCCTGCTGTCCCGGGGGTATTTTATCCCTGTTTTTTGCTGGAAAAAAGGCGCTTGAACTGTGGCGGAGCATCCCAGCAAAGCAGGACCCTTCGGATTAGAGCTCTGCCCCGTGCCTCATCTACAATATCTGTATTTTCCATTCTCCAGCTCGGCCAAGCTGCCTGAGACCAGCTGGAGTTTTATTCCCCAGCCGGCAGCATCTTTTCCCTCCTTCCTCTCACCCCCTTTTCCTCCATCCCACCTTTTTCCTCTCATCACTAATCACCTCCTTATTTAAACCACCACCCTCTTGGCCAGAGCTCCCTCTTCTCTCACCCATTTTCCTTCCACCATCACGTTTTTTTTAAGCACGCAGCAATTTTGAGGCTGATTTGCCCCAAAATGACCAAGAGATGCTGCATCGCCCCAGCTCTGGGGGATGTGGAGGAGAGTCCAGCATCACTTTGCCATGGGGGAGATCCCCCCATTCCTGCTCATTGGGGCTACGCTCCCCAATATTTCAGCTTTTTGCACAAAAACCTTGTCCTGCCAACTCGATATATTGAATTTTACCAAGCAGGGATCGCCTGGTGAGCATCTCCCCATCTCGCCCCCCAAAATCACCTTTGTGACGAACACAACTACCTAAAAGACACAATGAACGACACAAAACAAAAGGTATTTTTGGTTCGAACACGTAATACTGTCGTTAAAAACAAAACGCCCGCAGCTCTTGGGGTGAAATACCCCATTTCGGCCATCGGGGTCGTGTCTGGATGGGGAAATACTCACATCTGATCCTCAACCTCAGCCCATCCGGCACCGTGGGCTTCATGTTCCTCACGCCCTGGCAAGGTTTGCAGGATCAGGCTTAAAAAAGGGAGCACAAACCCATTTGCAAGGATGATTTCCTTTCCGTGTGTGCCCAGGTCAGTGAAGACATAGAACACTAAAGATGGAGCTGGTCAAAGCAGGAAGGAAAACACATTTTCATTGGGTTTTTCAATTTTTTCCTGATTTTTCTTCCCCCCCAATTGACTTGGAAATTTCCCATTCACCCCACTGAAAACACGGGAATTTCTCCTCTTTCCTCTCCAAATAAAACCCAACTCGAATGACCTGAAAGCACCATTTCTTGGTGCAAAAAAATAGCGATTGGGAAGATGCAAAAAAGGCGTTTTCCCAGCAAATCTTGATTGGTTTTGTGCACAAAACGCAGCTCTTTTGAAAACAACACCCAAAAAAGCAGACATTCCAAGCAGCTTTAGCAGTGAAGTAGGTGGGACCGGCAGCAAGAGCGGCTCTATCAGGTAATTTGGAATTCAATCTTCCTTCACGTAGAATTTGGAGTCTCGTGCTCCATTTCTCCAGTGGGGTCTACATAAAGTCATTTCATATCTTTTATCTTTTTCTCTCCTTTTTCCCCTCACTATGATAAAACTCTCTGCTGGCATAACAGAAACAAACACACACAATATTGCAATACTGAGACCATCTTAGAGCTTAAGACTATTTAAACAAAAAAATACTGGCACAAAATTTAATAAAATAAAACTTCAACTTTTTTTTTTAAAAAAAGAGTCTTGATCCCTCCTTAGCAAAAATTCTGTCATTGTAGAAAACAAGACAACTGACAGAAAGGCAACGTAACAAGAACAACAAGCGGTTCTTGTGTTGTTCTTTTCCTTTATTGCCCCTCCCCGGAGCAGGAATATTCACCCACTTTGGTTTTCCCTCCTCATCCCAAAAAATAAGTTTAAAATCCTCGGGAATACGGTAATTTGCTAAATTGCCAAAAGAACCCCAAACCGAAGGGATCTGTTTGATATTTCTTCTAGACACCAAGGGATGGGGAGGGTTGGGTTGTGGGTTCTTTTAAAGTGAGCTACATTTTTCTGGCTTTCTTAAAACTCAGAATTTCACCCCCCAAAAAGCCCATCTTGGAGCTTTCAGGAAAGATAAAGGCTCATCCTTCCTCCGAACCAAACTCTTTAGGTTTCAACCAAAAGTTTGCCTCTTCCACCGCCCTCTCTCCCAACCTCCGCAAAGCAACAAATCCAAAGTCGCTCTTTGAAAATTCAAAACAAATCACGCACGATGAAAAACAACGGCAACAAATTTCAAAAAAGACCAACAGGAAAAAGTCCAAATGACTCTGGGAAGTGATTTTTGGTGGTTTACTCGTCGGCGTCGGGCTTGACGTCCAGCATGGCGTGGAGCTCCTCGGGCGCGTAGCCCAGCAGGCTCTGCAGGTCGCACACGAAGCGGTAGACGTAGCGTTTCCCCGCCGTCTTGTGGATGATGTTCTTGTCGTAATAGTAGCGCAAGCCGCGGCTCAGCTTCTCGTAGTTCATCTTGGGCTTGTTTTTCCGCTTGCCCCATCGCCGGGCGACCTGGGAGAGGGGTGAGGATGAGGAGAATGCAGGGGGATGAAGGTGGTGGGGATGTGAAGGGCAAAGGCGGGAGGCAAAATTGCAATAAGCTACCTGAATAATTTCGCTTTTAGTTTGAATATTTTATAGCCTGCTACGTTTTCAAAGCAGAATTTTGAAGGTTTATTTTTAATTTTTGGGTTTTTTTTCCATCTGCATTTTAGAATCTCAACCTTAAAACGAACCAACCCAAAAAAGTCCTTCCAGGCCGCCTCAAATATTAAATATTAAAGGAGAAGAATAGCGCAAACTGACTTTCCCTAATTGCTTTGGGAAACTTCCCATTTTGGCAGTTGATGATTTTAAAGGTCTTTACCAACCTAAAGGATTCTAGGATTAAAATTTGGAAAAAGGAACCTCCATGCAATGGCAGAACATTGCAGAGGGCTCTATGAGGATAGAGAAGTCAAGGAAGGGAACGAACGTCCCATGTGTCCCCCAAAATCAGGGGCAAGTCCCCCCTCTCACCTGTACAGAGCTTATTTTAAGAGCTTTGGCCGCTTTCTGTGATTTTTCAGCTACTTTTCACCACCTTTGGCCACAAATTAACACTTTCTAAGTATTAACGCAGCCCCATTTTTAATAAGCTTTTAGCTAGGCTCTAATTCCTTATTTTCCCCTACACATTCCCAAGAGCAGAACAACATGCCTGCCCAAACCTCAGCCATGAAGAGCGGAGGGGAGGGTTTATCCCCATTTCAGAGGGATCTGGTCTGTGTGTTCAATCCCAGGGCTCTCTTACCTCGTCTGGGTCGGAAAGTTTGAATTCCCAGCCGTCGCCCGTCCAGCTGATGAAGGACTGGCAGGACTTGTCGGTGAGCAGTTCCAGCAGGAATTGCCACAGCTGGATGGGTCCACTGCCTACAATGACAAAAAGAAACATAAGATATTAATGTCAGGGAAAGCACAGCCCCTAGGGAGAAAAACAATCCACATACTGAAAGAAAATAAAACCTTCTACTGTTAAATAAAACCATCAGCAGCCACAGGGCAAGACGTGGGCCGAAGCGGCAGCTTGCGAGTCAAATCCTGCAGGTAAAATATCTCCCCATTTGCAGCAAGAGCTGGGTATTCATGCACTGCAAGGTTTCGCTTTGAGTTACATAAATAGGATTATTTTTCTGGCATCCGAACGACGAGGAGTCGTTGTCTTGGCGCACAAGCATCGGCGTGTCCGCCGTGCCAAAAAGCTCCTGGCCATGGTGTGAACCCCGGCAGCCTCCGCTTCCTGACCTCGGCTCTTCGCTCCGTCGCTGCTTATCGAGATAAGGCCGGGGGGGGACACCCAGGTATGAAAATTCTTTGGCCTCTTTCCAGGGCATGTTGCTGCTGGATTCACCGTCTCCGTGGGGTGATTTCGAAATACTTCTCTCTTCTCGGCGCTTGTGTCCCAATCGAAGGTAGAGGAGAAGCCCTCAAGCCAAAACCTCTTCGATGAGCAACTTCCAAATGCGGCCGCGCCCCAAATGTTGCCCTTGGCTCTGGGCGACGTGTTGCAGGAGAGGTTTTGCCGTGTTTTAAACGCAGCTTAGGATATATCACTACTAATGAGGCTGACAATAATCATAATAAACGCAGCTAGAGGTTAAAGGAAATGATTTATCACGCATAAGAATTGCGCGGGGTAAACCCACCTGCTGACAGCAATGAGCACAAGCGTCAAGCACTGAAAAAACTAAAGTATTTATTTAGAGATGCTCACAGCATCTCTTTGCTTGTAAATGGGAAGACAATGCTCCATGGGGAAAAGCTCCAGCCCCTCATCCTTGCCAAATGTTGAGTCCATGACTGTGTTCTCCGGTAGAGATGGAGCCGGGTTATCCACGCCAAAAAGAGGGAGGAAATTCAGATGATGCAAAGCCAAAACCATGGCCTGAAATGCCACCAAATCTCAAGGCTTAGCCCTATTTATAGCAGCAAGCAGTGATTTTGCTCCCGGCCAACCCAAGAACAAGGATATTGGTCTTAATTTTTTAACAATTCCCCAAAATAAGATGGATGGAAACCCATCACCTGGGTTCTTGGGTAAGAAACTGCCCTCAAAATCCCCCGGGGCCACCCAGGCTCTGCAGGAGCCTTTCAAAGCTCAGGTTCAACCCTGAGCCAAGCTTAGAGCCAGCTGGCATGGGGAGGTGTCGGGAAACCCAGTCATTTCTCTCTCCAGCAAGCGAGGTAGCGCTCCTGCCGCTGCCGATTTGCTGGGTATTTTGGGTTTTTGAAGAAAGCGCCGTCACCCTTGGAACAGGGATTCCCAAGGTCTATTCCGAGCTGCTTGCAGGACGCACGTAAAAACCCTGAATTCCTCTGCCTTGGACAAGCAATTATGGCAAGAATGTGTTTACTGCCGTGTTGGCGGGCATGTCTGAGCTCCTATAAACACAGCCCAGCCGGAGGGGAAGGCACGGAGGCCCTGCAGATGCTCTGAAATGTCAGCGAAGGCGGGTGATGCGTGAGGTGGCAGGGACCAAACCCTGGCACATGCGTCCCCGAAAACAATGTTGGGGAGGTCGCAGGGCGGGAAGGTGAGGCCCGTGCGTCAGCTGGTGGGTTAGTAAAGCCATAATTAGAGTTATCTTCAGAAATGAGCTGCTTTTGCCTGTTCTGCAGACCAGCAGGGAGTTATTTTTCTTGATGCCTACAAGGATTTCAGGGTGATGCTCATGCTGAGGAGTCACCCTCCCCATGTCACGTCCCCAAAGCCACCAGGGCAAGCATGGAGCTGCTGGGCTCATCTCTGCACCCCAAACCTCCACGCACGCAAGAGCTGGGACCAGCGCCCATTTTCCATCCTTTCGGCTTCAACCCTTTTACTGGTCCTCAGCTGGGGCTGGAAAATCCCCATCATGACATCTGGTCCCCATCACTTCACGGTACAAGCATGCACGGCCACACCAACTGCCCCAAGGCTGGGCACCCCAAAACCAACCGTCTCCATAAACAACCGTCTCCAAAACCAACTATCACTGGGGTGTTCTTGCAGCTCTTTCTTTTCAGATGCTGCCCCAAACGTGGGGTGGAAGGACACAAGCCACCCCTTGTGCTCCTGCCACACACATCTAGGGTCTTCTCAGAGAAAAGCCCATATTTTGAAACCAAAACCTGCCCAACAGCCGCTTTCACTGGGGCGGTGATGGTGGCACCACCCGGCTGGGGCAGACGAGCATTGTCCCGAAATGCATTATCTCTCAATAACAGTTTCGCACCCCCACCCCTCTCAACGGCCTCTGTTTTGTTTTCCTTCTTTCAAACAACAAGAGGAAAAAAAAAAACCCTACTGAGAAAAAGAAAAAAGCAGCGCACCTATGCTTTTCAGTCTGTGGTTTGTGGTTCCAACCCAACCAAACAACTGGGCACAGCAACACCTCCCAAACAGCCCTCGCCTCGCTCGTGTGCCCGCCCTCCCTGCATCCCCTTTGATGGCACCATGGTACTGGAGGTCCCCAATCCCCCCCTGCTGCCTTGGGGTTGGGGACGGCAAAGCTCGTCCTCATCACTTTCTTGTTAGACCAAGCCTTCCTTGTTAGACCAAGCCTTCCTCACTAGACCAAGCCCAACCACCTCCTCCTCAGCTCTTGCCCAGACTGACAAAGGTTGTCACGCCACCACAAAGTCCTGGCTTTGCGATGGTGGGAGGGCAGTGGTGCAGCTTGGATGGAAGCATCTCCAAGGCACAAAGAAAGTGAGGAAGGACCCAGAAAGCACCTTCCAAAAGTGCCACGGGCTTTTGGCCAGACTCACAGAGCCGCTGGGACAGCTTGGCTTTCCTGATACTTCTCCTTGAGGAAGAACGTGATGGGAGGGCTGGTCTCACTCCCCAGGCATCTGGCAAAGGATAAGGGGATTTGTGAGCTTCACATCTGCTCCTGAACATGGTCCTGCAGGCCAGGAGCTCCAGGACTGAAGCCACAGCTGCTTTGCCATTGTCCCCGGGCTGCTGAGAAGCTGCTGCAGCTGCTGAGCTGCCGTCACGGTTGGGCAGCGTTGCATGGGGTCATTTGCACATGTCTGGCAGGTGGAACCGGAGCCACCGAACCAGCCCCGAGCTCCACCCTCGAGTTCCCCACCTTATGGAAGAGAAAAAAAGCTGCTGAGCCCATGCAGGCTCTGCACCGGGGGAAGAAAGGAAGGATGCTCGTGTTTCTAGAAAAGCCACTGCGCAGAGTCTGGATGTCGAGGGGCTGGGAACGGTGAATTTTTGGATGCTGAGGATCAGAGCACACCCAGGGAAATCACTGGTGGAAGCTTCAGGCCAGCAGCAGAGGCAGTGAGAAGCGGCAGCACACAAGCCCTGTTGACAGAGCCACACTTTCTTTGGTACCGACCTGGCTTTCTTGCAAAACAGCAGCTGCGTGCTTTCACTTCTGTCTCGCAGATAAGCATCGCTCAGAAACGGAGGCTTGTCAAAGGCTCTGGGCTCTGCACGGCAGGTGATTTGGACGGTGCAGATGGGTTTAGCAGGCAAATTTGGGCCCTATCAACATGGCACTGTGGATTCTGATAGTGAAGGTCAGGGCAAAACAAAGTGCTCCTGGGTGTTGGGGTGAGATAAGATCTGCGAGACTCAGCTACTCCCTGCTCTACTTTCTGTCCGCTTGAAGGGCAGTGTGATAATGAAGGTAGCATCAATTTGTCCCTAAGAGAGATGCTCAGGGTGGGGAATTAACTATATAGGTGCTGTTACTGTCTGGAAAGGCATCAGCAACATCCTAAGCAGGTCAGCATTAAAACTGCAAATGCAGCCTTGCAGAGGAGTGATTGAGGTCTCTCAAATACAAGGGGAATCGCTCTGCTCTGTCTGTTCAGCTCTGTGGAGAACACCACGAGGTGGAAAGCCCCGACGCCGATGTCCTGCGTGCCACGAAGCGAACAAGCATCGCATCTTGGTTATAAACCCACGCAAGGTGCTTTGGGGCGCTCAAGAAAAGCCAAAAACGCTTCTAGCCCTGAGCGGTTCTCACCAAACGCAGGGACAGAGGGAGTGTCGGAAGCGCCGCTGGAACCTGCGTCCCCAAGAGGGCAGCAGCTCAAGTAGGTCAGAGTGGTGGAAAAACTAAATATAGGGCAAAAAGGCCAAAGAGCATTGCGGTTAGAGCCACACTTGCCCTCTGCGTGCTTCTCTGCTACAGAGCGGCCGCGTTTATTCACGTGATGCCAGGTCTCCTGAAGGATGCGGGTGGCTTGTGGTACCCAGCAGAGTTGGGATGCAGCGACGGCACAGCCACAGGCAAAGCTGAGCTTGTTTTAGCCCAGTTAGGCTGAGGTATGGAGCGTGCATCTAGCACGAGCCGCCCACCCGCTGCTGCGTGAATGAGGGAGCTTAAGCCGAGCTCAGCTAAGACAACATGAGGTTTAGCACATCTGCTTGCAGAGAAGATGCATCCTGATACGCCGCTTGCCTTATTTTAATAGATGCATTCTGCCTCCATTTCCTAGGTCATGTCAAAAAAATAAATTAAAAAAAAAAAACCTAGCTTAACATAAGACTCAAGCGGGCCAGGTTTTGCAAGATCTGGCCCCAAAAGCAGAGGTGTCCAGAGACAGTCCTCCCTGCAGCTATGGAAACCAAAGTTTGCCAACTCCTGAGCAGTTACATTTCTCCTTCAAAAAAGAAAAAAAAA
Source organism: Nesoenas mayeri (assembly GCF_963082525.1). NCBI lineage: Eukaryota > Metazoa > Chordata > Aves > Columbiformes > Columbidae > Nesoenas > Nesoenas mayeri. The sequence goes on along the minus strand of NC_137572.1, from coordinate 5,089,998 downwards.
GATAAGAAAATTGCATCAACTTCTATCTGAGCAACCATGGCAACTTGTTAAATTAGGTCAAGATGTGGGGGCAGATAAGGCGGCTTTGAAAAGCTGCTCGCGAGCTGGGTGAAGAAACACATCAAACGCAAGCAGAGCTTCCGCCAAAATGCACCTTCTCGCCAAAGCACGCGGCTCCCGAGGCAGATACCATCAGAGATAAAGCACTGGGCCACCTCCAAAACGGGCCTTTTGCTGACAAAACCTGAACAATATTGTCAGGTTCTTCAAGAAAACTCAAAGAGCCTTTGAGATGGAGGATGTGATGTCTCAGGCTTCACCCTTCCAGCCCTAAAAGGTGGACATGATGCTATTGGGTGCTCCATGGGCTGGTGGTGGGTGTTGGAGGCATCACCTGTGTGACAAAGGGGTCCCAGAGCTTTGGGACCCTGGGTTCGTCACCTGCTCTGCTCGTTTGGAGGCTCCACCTCCTCACTTGAGCTGCAAACGCAGCCCAGACTTCACGTTCCTCTGCTCCAGCTGCCAGACAGCACTTGCTCCCCCGAGTAAAGTCAACGTAACATAAAGCAAAGGCAAAATAACTAAAAAGAAAGGACCTCCGAGTTGTGCCCAAGAGCCCCCAACACCCCTTGCTCAGCTGGTTCCAGCATTTCTTGCAGTGGCCAGCCGGGATTTCTAGTTTTTTGCAGAAATACACAAACACAAACCAGATCAGTAGGCTTGAAAAAGTGACAGAGGACACCTCTAGAGCCACATCCCTGACTCAGTCTTTCTCAATGGTAAATGCAAGCTTGTGGGCGTTTGAGGAATGAATTATTTATCACTTTGCAGGCCCTAGAGCGAGCAAGCAGCGCTGCAGCCCAAGGATTTCCAAGCAAATGCTGATTCTGGAAACCTTCTCCCCATTTAAGTGATGCAAAAAAAATATCAGGCGCTCCCAGTTATTGATCACAGTGAAAGTCCCGGGCCAAGGGATTATCTTCCCGGCTCAAAAACGGGTTTGAAATGAGGCAAGGGAAAATGTTATGCATTTGGAAGCGTGCTCTGGCATTGCATTAACCAAAGTCTCCCCTTCTTGGTGGCAGCAGTCCAGGGACATGCTTTGGGGTGCTAATACTCCTTGGCAAAACACGGGGTCCAGCCACCGGCTTGGGAGGGAGCTGGGAATGCTGCTCTTTTCCATCAGCTACAGCAAATGTGGCGGGAAACACCCAGCTTGGAAAAATAAAGCTCCTAGTTATGCCAGCGCCTCTGTGTCTCAGTTTCCCCAGCTGTTAAAACGCAACCAACGCTCTTGTCCGGGCACTGGGCACTCAAAACACTTCCACGAGCTGCAGTGAAAGGTGTGATCAGGAGAAAACAGACATCAAATTTGCAAGTTGCGCTCGCTGCTCTGTTTTAGGACCATCGACTTCCGTGGCACGGCGGAGGACGGTGCCCCTCCTACCGCTCACATCTCTCCTCGCCGCATCCCCTGGCCGAAAACCATTCAGGAATAGCAGAACACACTTTATTTTGCATAGACTTGGTCGAAAGAGGCTCATTCAGCAGGCAGGGCTGAGCTTTCTTTCTAACTAAAGCTATAGCAACAAACCACTTCCTTTTTTACACAGAGCTCCTAAAATTATCTCTCCACCTTCTCCTCCCCTCTGCACCTCTCCCCCTCTTGCAAAAAACACTCGATATCGGCCCCGAGACAAGCCGTGCGTGGGAGGAGATTTCAGGGACTGTCGCACCCCAGGATCTGCTCTGAAGCTTTTGATGATCTTTATCTGCACAAACTTTATTTCCACCGCTTGGCTCCTCCAGGTCACAGCTGCTACCAGCTGGGACAGGAGAGATCAGTTTGTACGAGGGAAAAGGAGGCTACCCTGCAAATCCAGCTTGTCCTACAGGGAACAGACACAGCACAGAAGGACTGGGAGGGATTATCTCAGTTTTAGCTGGAAGGCCCATCCCACCAGGTTTCTCTCCAGGGAGATGCCAAATTGCTGGAGGGCTGTCACATGAAAAGCCGGAGTTTCCACAGCCTATCGCTTTCTCATCTCTCCCGAGTGCAGGGAACGGAAAATGTTTGGGTTTGCTTTGGCACCATCCCACCTCTGCCCCACACCGAGGTAAAGAGCAAAACCAAGACCAAAAAAGGGGAGAAGATCATTTCACATCACGCACGGCGATGCCAAAAATGTGGCCGCTGCTGCCCGAGGCAGGAAACTACGAGCAAGTGTAAAAGCGTCAGAGGGGGAATCGAGGGCTCTCTACCACCTTGTGTTCTCAGCAATACAAACCAGACCCCATTTCCTATCACAGCCGAGCAGCAGATAGATTAAAACACAAGGCCTTGTACTCAGCCAGGTCCTACATCCTCCAAGAGGTTTGGGGTGCACACACTTGAAGGATATGTAACCTCAGATGTGCCCACATGCCCCCAAAACCTCTAATTCACAGACCACCGAGCCAGCAATGAAGATACTGAGCAACCCAGAGACCTCGGAGGCTCTACCCAAGGTTCTACACTCAGCAAAGAGGTGGTTTTTGAGGAGTGTGACCCTACCTGTGTAGCCAGCAAGGGCGGCAGCAGGAATGACGGGCTTGTCCTTGTTCATATCGGCCCGATCTCGAACATAGTCCTTGAAGGTGCCCTTGGGTTTGTGGTTGGGCAGGGCGGCGGGGTAGTCCTCCGAGTCGAAGCTGTCGTAGGAGGGGACGCGCTGCAGGCTCTGGAAGGAGGACTGGCTGCTCCAGGACTGCGTCAGCCGGTCGCAGCTGTCGTAGCTCTCGATGCTCTCGAACGAGTCCTGGCCGCCCAGTTTACCTGGCGAAAAAAGGAAGAAAATATAAGATGTGAGTGGGCAGCATGAGGATGCTCTGGCTTGCCATGGCCAGGAGAAGGATGCTTCACCTGCCCGCTGCGCAGACAGAAGGTGACAGGCAAATGATGCTGTCCCACTACATCTCACCTCCAAAACCTTCAAAAATACAGCCTGAAACTAGAATGCTTCTATTCATAATTGAGGGCAGAGCTATCCAAGCCCTGGAGATGCTCAAGCAGCAAAGCAGAGAGACTCAGGAAAAACAACCAAAATCCTGACTTTGTACCCAAGCCTGATGCCTGGGGCTCACTGGAAACTGTCCTCTGTTTCAAAAAGCCAGTGGCAGAGGAATAATCGCATTTTTGACAGATATTCAAGGCTTAGTCCAGATGCCAGGATCTCTTGCTGCTGAAAGATACGGGTCTCTAATAAGTCCCCTGTTATGTCTTCCAGCCTTATATAAATTGTGCTCAGGCATTTTCCAGGGCACTGGACACCCAGCTTCCTTGCTTTTGATGTTTCCTGCAAAACTACCCAGCAGCCTCTTACTGCCGTATGTTACAAACCAGCTTCCACCCCCAAATCCCTGAACAGCAGCAGATTTGATGGAGGAGGAGAGCAAAAGGCTGAGAGCTCAAACAGCTATATATACATATATATATATATATATATATATTTATTTATTTATTTTTTCTTTCCAGTTCTGGTAAGGTGAGCACAGCTGGGTTGTATCAAGGCTACTCTCTGGGGTAGTTTTAGTAAAAACCAGAACATGAGAGGTCGGATCCTCAGCAGCGTTAAGCTGATTTACACCCTCTAGAGAGGGCAGAACTATACCCTCTGTACTTAAACCAGGGAGCTAAAAAAAGGATCCAAAGAACAAACTGAAATTGCTCTCTCTGATCTCCCGTACACCATCGATTGCTCAACATCTTTACTGACAAACTAAGAACGTAACAGGATCATTTAAGTTCACTAATTTCCCAAACCAGGCTAAAAACAGCTGCTGGGATTGTGCAAGAACTCCTGGAGAAATTTCCATTGGCAGAAATACCCGCAGCTTGGGCCCAGATAGTAAATCACAGGGGAAGCAGAACGTGAAAGGACGTTGGCACGTTCCCCCAACAATATTTGTTGTGTTGTAGTTTGAAGAGCACTTGCTGCAAAAAGATTCAACTACCATGATTGCTGGCCCAGAATCATGTGAAATTTGGATCCATTGGCTTGTTTCTGCTGGTAATATCCACGCTTCAAACTCTTTGTTTCTTTTTTGAGAATCTCACAGAATACACTTCGAGCACTTCCTGAAAATTAACACCGCTTTGTGCACGGTCATTAATTGGCATAACCACTTCCCTGAGAAGTCCTGCAGCACAAGCTCGTTTAGAAATGGAATTAAAAATCCACCAGATGAACAGCTGTGGTGTCAGAGATGTGATTTTGGTCATTTCATTGAAAATTCCCCTAAATTTGACCTAAACCGAAGCCTTTGGGAAAATCACACCTTGCGCTTCCTTAGGAGAAACTCATGAAGAGTTTGGCAGCTCCACTTTAAAACCAGATGTCCTCACCGGTAAGACAGAGTGAAATAACCCCCATGGGACCTCAAAATTAACTCCTAAAGCCCAAAATTAACTCCTAAAGCCCACACCAAGAACAATGGAAGGCGACTGTCTGCAAAACCTTCATCCTGAATTTCCCACTGCCGAAGCGCTTGACTTTGCGACAGCCTAATACAGCGGAAGGTAAAGACGTATGTAAATATAAATTAGCTGGACTCTGCTTTATATTAAGGCTTCTTTATACCATTTTAAGAAGATTAATGCCACCCAAAGGACCTTCTATATGGATGAAATGTGGCGCTAGTGTAAGCACAGCCATACCTTGTTGCGTTTTTTTGGTTGCAATCGGTATTTTAAAGTGTTTGCTAACACCAGGGGCCCTTGGTCTGAGCTAAGGGCTCTTTCTTCCCTCCCCTGGAGCTTTTTGAGGCTTGCAGAGAGAACAGGCTGAAGGTACAATTGCAAAAGCATGCCTGGATCGTTGCATTTCAGTGAGAATTATGGTGAAATCATCCATGGTCAAGAAAAGGTCAAGAAAAGGGAAAGACACTGATAAAAGAGACAAAACAACCCCAGAAAGAGTAGCTTCCCTAAAATTCTAATGCTGCTGCTCTTTTGGTTCTCCGTATTGCCCAAGTCACCTCTCACATATTAATGTAATTACAAAGTAGCGGGGCATCTGGGCCCCACGTGTTCCAAATTTAATAATATTAATTGAAAAGGCATTTGAGATCAGATCCTCAGAAGTGTTTAGGTGTTTAAAGCCCATCATCTCAAATAGGAATCGCATCTCTTTAACTCTTTGGAGATGTGGGGTTGTAGCAGAAGGATTTGCGGGGTCATGACTTATGACATCTGCATCTCCTAATAAAGCGCAAGGCTTGGGTTCAGCAGAACAGATTATCAGCTCAAAATCAACGGAGAGAATGGAAAAATACTTTAGATCATCATGTATAAAATCCTTCACAGCCTTGGACAATAGTTCCTGATGAGAACTTGTAAAGAATTTGGGGGATTTTGCCTGGTATTCTAGGAAAATTAGATTTATACAAGCACACAGCAGTCTGTCCTTCAGAAGAACCATAAAGTCTATTTCAGCTTGACTCAGGTTTGACATCAAAATGCTACGTTTTTGCAGACATTGTAAAAACAGACAGTAGAGTGGAGAAAATAAACCTCTTCTTCATGTTTTCCCTGGAAAGAAAGGCAGGGAGGGCTCAAAGCCATCAGGGAGTTCAACCTCATGAGATATATGGCATCACACGGTGCCCTGATGGCTTTGGTCCCCCCAAAATACATCTCCTACGGAAAGCAAGGAAAGCAGCACTTATTTTGATAGAGGAAGAGGTGGAAGAACCCAAACAAACCCTGGGAGATGCCCAATTTTACCTCGACTGGCACGTCCCATGCACATGTTATCCGGCGTTACGACCTCTTGCTTGATGGTGAAGTAGTCTGTCTGCAGGGAATCCGTCTGGACCGGGTCACGCAGGAGGACCGAGGGATAGTCGGTCTCGTACTTGAGGGACAGGAGCTCTTCCGAGCTGATGGGATGGAGGGTCTGGTAGGACTCGGTGATGAAGCTGGGCTCGGAGAACTCAGAGGGGGGCACGCACTGCGCGTGCTCGATGCCATAACCTGCCAGCGGAATGCGAATGTCAGAAAGGAACCCAAAAATACACAGCTCGAAGAAATCAAGAGTGCTGAGCATGAGATTAGGGGTCTGCAGAGCAAGAGGAGACTGTCTGTGGATATAAAATGCTTGCCACGATTGCGCGCCAATTTCTAAAAACTACGGAGAGGTGGTGTCTTATAATTGCAGTGATTTAAAAAAATAAGGTATCTTCAACTGTCATCAATGCACATTATGCCAAACTCCTTCGAGTAAGCTGCTAGTGGGAAAAAGCTGGAAAACCATGAAGAGCAGAGTCTCAGCAAAGGAGAAACATCATTGTAACAGATGAGTTGCTTCCACAACCTGCGGCCAGAGCCTGGAGTCCCAATTCAGGTGAGTTATTGGGTTTTTTTGCCAAAAAAAGGACAAAATTACACACTCTGCACACTCCGCCACGGCAGAGAGGCAACTGCACGGTGCACGCACCAGAATGATACTAATAATTAAGACTTACTAATGAAGTAATCTGAAGTATAGCGAGATTCTGGATACGTGGTATTCGCTCCGTTTGCTGGGTACGGTTTTACCTCTTCTGCAAAGAGAAAAGGAAGGAAATGTCACATGACCCTTGGCATATCGTGCTTCGCAAGACTTGGTGTAACACAAAGAGAGGTCTCAAGTTCCTAAAATGCTCCTCTCTGGGTTAAACTGGGACGTCCAAAGGAACAGAAATGAGTGAGGAGCTGAAATCGCACCGAAACAAGCGCTTGATGCATTTGGGTTCCTTTGGGAATTCCTGCTGCAGGCACGGCCAGATTTCAACAAAACAAAACAAAACAGCAACAACTTTCTCAATCAGAGGCTCCAGGTGGTTCTGAGATACTAATCGCATCATTTCCTCGCTTGCCTCAGTTTTTGTCGTCTTTCATTGTCTTGAGGATTGCTAATCACGCTTACATGTATGAGCTCGTGAAAAAAGACCACCATAAAAGGATAGTTGTTTTCCTTAAAAAACGCGACTTTTAGACCAGTGTGCAAGTGGGTAATACACACCCAAACCAGCCCCTACGAACCTCAGACTAATGCTAATTCTCATTTTATGCAGCACCGTTTCCCTTACATCTGTTGCAAGCTTTGTCGCACTGTCCATCACCCACCTCCTGATACAGAATACATATAGGCAGCACACAAACTTTTACCCTTTCTATAGGCGTAATTCCCTGAGAAATAACACATATCACATCACAGTGTTAATTCTCCACTTTCCATCGCTTTTTGCGAGCGCTTTGCTACTCCTGGGCTTGGCGCTGAATTTGCTTTCCCGTGTAAAAGCCACATTGCTCCTCCCCTGACCAGTTTTTCCATTCACACCTCACTCATTCCAGCTCAGCGTGTGGGCAGAGATGCTGGCATGGGAGACTTTATTTTCTTTGCAAGCCAAAATTAAAAAAAAAAGAATGAAACAAAAACACACAGACAGCTCTGGGTTTTATTTATTCCTGCCAAGACCCAAGAGAAGCGAACTGAAGATAAGGCACGTTTGCTTGCGAAGGAGCCTAATTTTGGCCCTCTCTCCTGGGGACTGAAGGGTGGAAAATATTCTCTAACAAAAGGAGGTTTTGTGCAAACAGAGACCTAATGAGAAACGCTCGTTTTCTCTCCCCTGCCAAGGGACAGGGTGGGTGACCACAGAGCAACTTTCAGCTACGCTTACAGTCAAGCGGAGGGCACTGCTGGCTGCTGGTAACCGGAGAGGTTATTTTAAGAAGAAATTTGGGAAAAATATGCTTGAAAATAGTCAAATCCATGCAGGGAAAAGTTGCCCATCTGCTGCCGTTTTTAAACCCCGTCACACTCAGAAAGTGCTCACAAGGGACACATGGTGAAGGGACAGCGAGGTCAGCGCCCGTCCCGGTGTGACCCGATGCTGACAGTCACACTGCAATAGGTAACGCCAAACATTTTGGGGTTAACCAGCATCAACAGCCCCAAGGGATGACTGTGTGTGGCTGGGGAAGATGGAAGAGATGGGGACTGGCAAGCTGGGGAAACCTTTGAATCACAGAATCATTTTGGTTGGAGGAGAACCTCAAGATCATTGAGTCCAACCATAAAGCTTGAGGTCCAACCTTGATCTCTTCAGGTTTCACATCGCCAGCTGCAAAGTAGATGAGTCCCACGACTTACAAGGTAAAGAAATACGTCCTTGGGGTGAGGCTGGTTATTTCTTGGAAGCTCTTCTTAGTTACTCTCCAAACACTTCACAGACATTGCCCTTCTGGGAAATGTGCTAAGAACCTACCACACAAGCTCAGGCTCAGCTTATGCAAGAAGCGACAAAGTCACCAGTAAAACTGAATACAGAACAGAGCTTCCTTTGTTCCCAGTGTTGGGACAAAGAAATTCAGCTTTATTCCTTTTCATCCTGCAAGATGCACCAAAATTTCCAGCTTCTTTGTAAAAAGTCTCTGTCTCAGACCTTTTTACCCTCCTGACTGCAGCATCTGAACCCCTGCGTGCGTCAATGCTATAAAACACAATCCTTACTTTACCATGCAACTACGGCATTGATTTCATCTCCATGCCTTGGAGAATCTGCAGGAAGGAGATGTAAACCCAGCTCTGATGCCTCTGACACCTGCAGCAAATCCCACCCCCCTCCAGTGGGTCACAGCCCAAATAAGTGGTGAAATATTGCGGGAAGGTAGAGCTGAGTTACAAGTAACAGTTCATGGCGAGGAGAAATCGGACTGACCGCAACGTTTTGCTTTGTTTGGTTAAACCGCTTGCTGTTGATCTAAGCACTCAATAAAAATTATGCAAAACGAGAAGAACAGAACAGATATAGAGGCAAAGAGCAGAAAAACAGCCCGTCACGCACAGACCCTGGGAAGCGCCGTGTTTACCTTTTGTAAACCACAGGTAGCAGTAAAATTAGTAATCGGCAATTAGCATCCATTTGTCAAAGGTTTCCTGGAAGGCATAATTTTGCTCCCCTCCCCTTCCTGCCACCAGCACAAGCACGCAGGCTCCGTATGACAGTGCGAGGGATATTCCAGGAATGCAAACAGCAAAAACGAGCTAAAGTCCTGATTTCTTGCTGCTCCTTGTGGCTTAATTAAAGGTGTTAAGCTCTTTAGAAACCATCCTGGTTGTTGAGCATCCAGACGCTATAAAAATCAACACCCAAAATCAATATGTGTGTCCCAAATCAATAAAAATTAATGCCTTGAATGCTGGCATGCAGGGACTGGCAGAGATAGCGTCTTCTGTGACAGAGCCACTCTCAACAAAATACCATCGCACCTTTCGGGATGTGAAACAAAGAAAAGCCCGTTCCAAGCACAACTGGGAAATCAGGGTGGGATTTTGGTGGAGTTGCTGTACCCGCTTCTACCGGAGGAAGCAGTAAAATTCACGACGGGATCTGAACAAGCCAAGGAAGAATGCTTTGGAAAATCCTATCGCCGTTTCCAGGCAGGCAGAGCAGCCCTGCCCGCTGCAGATTCCTGCACAACTACCCTTTCCTTTGCAAGAAGTGCCGGGATTCGCATTGCCCACAATTGTTTGGGATGCCTGTTTGAAATCCCACTGGAAAACTGGGCTTTGAAAACTGCTTTTCTTGGGATTAAAGCCCAATGTGAACAGCTCATTGCATAGTGAGGCTGATGGCCAAGGTTCTTTGGAAAACCACTCACCCTGGAGACTCTGGGACTCACCTTTCTGCAGAATTTCCAGGTGTTCCCACAGGATATCTCCCACAAAGTCAGGCGCTAGCTCTAGGAAGCATTCCTTGCCCAGGGCACAGAGGGCGGCTCCGTTCATGCAAAACTTCTGGAAATCCACTCCTTTCAGGCTGAATTCGTTCACCGCCCACATCACCCAGTCCCGCACGTGCGTCTCCGTCCACTGCTGGGGATCTGCACCAAAAGGGGTGGAGAAGAGATCCATGAATGCGCAACCACGAGACGTTTCCCCAGGAAAACAGGACAAAAGCAGCGCTACAGCATGGCCCTTGCACGACTTCATCCCACAGAGACTGATCAGTCACCTTTGCAGACAAATTTCTCCCAAGGAACAAGGTTTTGATTTGTTTGGGACTTTTAAAAATTCCACCAGCCCTCTGAGCCTTTCTTCCACCCTTTTCTTCATTTTGCTTGGTTTCTCTCCATCATCAGCCTCCTGCAAAGCATCCCTGCTGCTCCCCTATAGAGTGGAGATGATTTGCAAACAGAAGTCGTGGAGACGGCTCCAAAAGGAGCAGCTCCCCAAAGCTCCAGGAGAGGAATTTAGCAGGACAGACAGACACAATATGTCAGACAATTTGCAAGGGGTACTGAAAGGTTTTGCCTGTAAATCCAGAGTTTTCCAGCTGAATTTGCCAAGAAACAAGGTAATATAACCCAAAGAGACCCAAAAGAGGTGGCAGATGTGGAGAAGAGCATCCTCACGGGAGGACACGGTTTCTTCTCCTTGGGAAGCCACGTCTTACCTTTGGGGATTCCCAGTCGCTGCTGCTCTTTGGCAAAGCCGCTGAAGGTGGCTTTCAATGCCTGAGACATCATTTCTTTGCTGCTGGGGGTTAATAAAGGCACATCCGCACATTCCATATCTGAAAGAAGGAGGAGAGAAAAATGGCCGTAAGGACGCGGGGCTGGGCAAGACGACAGAAGTCATCGAATTGTCCGACAAACAGAGTAACCATTTTCACTTTTTTACTGCTGAAATTTTCACACTCAGACCTACAAATCTCTGCCCTGCAAGTGCTGTTAATTACAAGAAAAATAAGTCTGCATCTAGCAAGTCTGTGCTTAAAGGGCATAGACAAGCCATGTCTGGTAAGCGAGCTTACATGGCGCACATGGTCTCCATCATTAAAAAACGTGAATGTGCGACTGGAAGTTTGATGGTGATATCAAAAAGCATTCCAGACATCGACTTTAAAGAGTCCTACAGCAAAGTGAACAAGAAAACAGGGAGAAAAGCACCTCTGAATTAGACTCCATCTCCGGGCATCCCGGCCCAAAGAAAAGCAAAAAGGAAAAAGCTCATTTTAAAGAATACTGGAAAGAATAAAAAAGAAGTTGACAGAAGCGGCACAAAAACCCATCAGAGGAGGGAGGGAAAACAAAGAGCTGGAAAATCCCACATTAGCACAGAGTTACATCATGTGCAGGGAGCGACGCGATTTGGGGTGAGTCACCAAACAATGCACAGCCGCCCCCATGGGACAGCGCCAGGCCCAGCCTAAAGCCAGGCCTTGGACTAAGTCCTGAGGAGAAGCAAAGCTCTCCCTTTCTTTTTTTGTTTTTCTAATTTATTTGGAAGGAGACAGATATTTGTAGCCAATGAGTTCCATAAACAAAAGCAACCGTTTAAAAAAGGAAACTGGATATAGGTTTGGCTCTTTTTCATGTGTTTTCAGCATTCCTGAAAAACATCTTGCAGGGGGAAGGAAAGCATCACACAACCAGTCTCAAATGACTAAACTTCATCGGCCTCATATGCAAATCTTCGATCCGGGGGCTGGTTTTGCACTGTAGCCTATTGGAAATCTTTCAATGAAAACTCCTCTCAGCGGAAAAACGACAACGTGTTGTTGGGTGTTTTTGTGAATGTTTGGATGGAGACATCAAAATTAAAGAAATTCTCTGGTTTGTGGCAACCCTACCCACCTCGGCTTACTATCATTGAAGTTAATTTAAGTTCTGATTTAATAATTATACCCGAAAAACACTTTGCGTGACTCTTCGCTCAGGTAGGACTAGCAAAATCCCCAACACCGAGCCTCTCGGGAGCCAATTCCTCCCCAAATCCCCATCAAATAAATGAAGGATTCCCTGCCACAGTGCAAGTATTGGGACCTTGGAAAGCAAATAATCCATTCAAAGGCTCTTTGGCAAATTACACTTCATTATTTCCTGGATTTGGCAAAAGGAGCGGGCAGCCCCGTTATCTCCGTTCCCCATCTGCTGCTCTGAGATAACAGAGGGAGAAAGTGGTTCGGTGCCCCCTTTCCCTTCATCCTCATGTTACATTTTAATGCTTCGCTCTCTGTGGTTCCAGGGACCACCCAGGAATGCGCTCCCCTCGGCCGCCGGGTTAAACGGCAGGAGAGATGAGTCAGATCTCGGCGATCCCCTCTGTTTTCTCCCCCAGGATTCGCGGGGTTGGGTTTTGCACATACCCAGAGAAGCAATTTTGCAGTAGTGGTGGGACAGGTTTTCGGTTCAGTAAGGTGAACGCCGAGCTCTGCGCAAACAACACGTCAAAACAGGGAAGACTTAAAAGCGAATCCCGGGGAGAGGTCATCGGAGAAGCAAACAGTGTATTCTCAAATTAAATTAAAAAATTAAAAGCAAAGTGCCAGGGAAGGGTTTCTATGTGAACACCAAAACAAATCAAAATGTGCATTTCAAGGCTTCTCCTTCAAAATAATCATACTCAGCGGATTTACCTTTGAAACAGCATCTACTTTTAATTCCTGTTAGACCGTAGCTACCAGCTAAAATTTCTTCAGAAGACAAAACATCCAGAAAGCCTCAAGCCTGCTAACGCTTGCAAAGGCTTTATTTTAGTCAGCAGTGTCCCACATCTACAGAAAAACCCATGCATGTCGAGCTAAACGTGTTTGCAAAGCTCTGCCTACGTGTTTGTGGACAAGCCTTGGCCGTGTGACCCGAAAGAGACGGGGGGAACAGGCAGTTTTCAATCTAAACTCTGCTTCTGCTGGTTTTGAGATAGTGAATTTATGTAAATATAGTTTCCTATGTTAATCCCTGAGCGTCTGGGGAATGTGATGGGCTTCACCCAATACAACTTTTCTGGGTGCAAGTCTGGGATGAAGGATTTTGGTCATAAAAGCAACCGAGGCTCAGCTCCCCAGGTTTCAGCTTTCACTGCCATCTGAAACCTCTTTCTAAGATTTTAATCAAATCTTGTGAAAATAAAACGTCTCCTTTTGCGTACCTCCTGCTGTCCACAAAGGACACACGCATGCTACAAATAAACGTATAGGAAGAAGCATGAGGCAGCGCCAAAGCCAGGTGTTACACCCAAGCTCGGTTTAAAACTTTCAGGGGTTTAATCCAAAAAGCAAGCACAGCAGCAAGGGCCAGGTGACCACGGCTTTGCATCCCAGCCTTACTTCTCTGTGTGGTTTTTATGACTTGATTTTTAAATACCTAACAGGAGTCATGCTGGAAAATGATGTCACAGACATCACTAGCATCTGTAGAGCAGAGATAAGTTTAATTTGTGTTGCATAATGGGAAGGCAGAGAGGGACATCTATTCATCTGAGGGATCTGGGTCCTTCTGAAAACTTCAGAGAAACAAGAGGATAATCCCACCCTTGCCATTGCCAGGGGTTTTATGTCTAAAACCCGCCATCCCGCTAGGTGTTGCACCAAAAGACACGGAGCCTGGGGGAAAAGCAGCCGGCAAAGGGACCAAGAGGCCAAGATCACCGAGTTCATCTCCCAGCCGAATTCCCGCTCCGCTCTCACCAGGCTCCACATGTATAAACCATTTCTACGTGTCTGATCTTTTTAAAGGACGATGATTTACAAACTTTGGGGATCTTGACCTTAAAACGCGAGTCCGCTGCACGCCGAAGCATTAGCATCTGATTGCACAAGCAAAATAAATGGCAGTAAAGGCAAAAATAAACCCAAAGATACTCTGAGCAGGATGATAGGAGAAAAGTCATTTTTCAGCTGAGTTCCCACTTGGGGTCAATGCCTCTTTAAAGTTCCCTTGGCCATTCGCTTTTTCCCATGAAAAGCCCCAGTGTGTTCTTGGCTGGTCCCTGTTCTCCCCAGTAGCTGTAGATATACGGATGGACTGACCCGGCTGCCTCCTCCTGCCCACCAAGGGCAGGAACCCAACGCACTGTTGTCTCAGCTAAAAGCCCTGCCCAGCCTCCTCATCCTCCCCAGACTCGAGACTAACTCCGCAGCACCCTGATACCATGAGGATTTCAGGCCCTGAAAGAGGCACAGGGACAAGTTTGGGAGAAGATGCACATTGGTTTCAAAGTTTTTTTGCAGAGAGTCAAGAAGAATCATCTCTCTGGGACTGTGCATCCAGGAGCTGCAGGAATTTGTGCCTGTCTCCACCAAGAGACTTCAGTCCTGAGATCGTCCTCCGAGTCCCCAGCAGTGCCGTCCCACCTCGAGGTGTCCATGGGACATCCCCTCACTGCTGCATGTGCAACAGAGCAGGAATTTCACAGAGAGTCTGCAAGGAAGGACATGGGTTTGCTCTCCTACCATCTTTCCCATGACCACCAAGCCCCAAGACTCCCCATCTTCATCCCACACCAAGCCCAATGCTTCCCAAGCTCATTCCTGCTCTATCCCAGCATTCACGAGGACCAAAACCAGAGCAGCAATAGTGATGGGGGAAGCTAAAACACAGCAGATTCCCTAATGTCCCCCAGCTGGCAGGGTTCAGCAGCTGAGAAACCTTTCTCAGGATCAGAGGAGGCGTGGGGAGAGGGGCGGTTGGGAGCTGAGACCCTTCCCACGCTCCCCAACAAGCACCGTGGAGGAACCATCTCCCCATCTCAGGTTTCCACCATCAGGCACCTCCGCTCCCCACCCCGGGGCAGTTTTGCCTTTCCCAGGTGCCCCTCGCTATGGAGCAGCGACACCCCGGGGGGCAAATAACCCCAGCAGAGCCCCCTGTTCTTTAGGCAGGATTAGGCAAAAAATTTGTCTGCACTTTTGAACTGTTTTCACAAGCGTTGCCTCTCACTCCCACGCAGGAAACAGGAGAGGAGCCGGCCTGTTCCAATTAGGGCTCCTTGGACAAAAAGGGCAGCGAAATTCGGGGCGGGGGAAAGGGAAAGTGGGACAGAAAGCTGGGAAAAAGGGAACAGAGAGAAAACTGGGAAGCCAGGATGGATGGGGAGAAGGGGTGAGCACAGCGAGAGGCATTTGCTGGGGATGCCGAGGAGTGCGGAGCGGAGATTTGATTCCCCTTCCAGCAGCACAAGGCATAAAAGGCACAGACATTTGCTATTTTAATTTTAAACAAATATATTTCCTTTTTTTAAAAAAAAGAAGAAGAAAAATAAGTCTATTTTTTTTGTCCTTCAAGCAGTGAAAAATAAATACTCGGAGATGAAAGCTGGGCTTCAAGAGAAAAACAAGAGAGGAAACCGAAAGCCCACACTGCTTAGCGCTGCAGAAAGCACAACAAAGCCAGCTTTCTTGCGATGGTTAGCAGCTTTCTTATGGAGATGCGGTGTGTCATGGGGGTGAGCTTTTCCCCTAAAGAAAGGGCCCAAAAACTGTCTTCCCTAACTGCAGATTAAAGTGTTTCTTCCAAAGTTTGGACTCCGGGTACTTAGAGCATCACAGGGAGGGAGGAAGGGGGAAGGTGAGATGTCAAGATGCTCTGCTGGGTTTTTGGGGTAAGTTATTTCATCTGGCTGTAGAACAGAGACACCTTTGCATGAGTGCAAGCTTGCTAGAAGAGGATGCTCAGAGGGATCCATGAGGAAAATTGGGTTTATTTCGACCCTGGGTATCCTGAAGCTGGTGAGGAACCAGGCAGCAGTGCTGGCTGCTAAAAGGATGCTTCACTTACAATTGAGATGGTACAAAACTCACAAGATTTGTCCTCCACGCCTGCCTGCTGCTTTCCTTCAGGCTCCTTTCTGCTCCCTCTCCTGGCTTTATAATGTGGGTGTTGGATGGAGATCCTGGGAAAGCGGCATCCCCTGCAGTCCCAGGAGTTCGCAGGGAGGCAGCAGCCCGGCGGGCAGCTCGCTCCGTCCTCCCCGCCTTTTGCGGGGGTGAGGAAGGGAAAAAAAGCGCGAGAGAAACCCCTGGACCCAAGCTAAGCAAAACCACAGGGCTTGAGTCAACGCTGGCTGCGATTACGGGAAAGTTCCCCCAGCGTTAGCAGGGACGGGACGTACAGTTCGTCTTCGCGCAGCAATTCGAAGTGGGGCTTCCCTCGGTGGAGGGTTTTACTCTGTCCCCCCATCTCAGCTGCTGGAAGAAGCACAGACGGATAAAAAGAAGCACCGGGGAGATGTGGCCACCTCTGAGGTTGGGGAACGTGGCCACGGTTTAACAACATTCATCAAAACCGCGCAAAGCAGCCAAGTCAGCAAAAAGATTTTTCCACCAAGACGAAGCAACGAGTCCAGAAGGGTTTAGCTCCAGCATCAATGTTACCTTGATACAAGTCCTCCCCATAGAAGCTGTTTCAAAAACAGCTTTAGAAGCAACACCATCACAATTAAAAACTCACGCAGACCCTTTCTGAACGCGCTGGCTTGACGACAGAGTCCGGGTTTAACTAAACCCATGTAAAACTCGCGCGGAAGCTGAACTCATAGGTCAGCACTCTGTACCAGGAGCTGCAGCAAGGAACAACCTCCACGTGCCCGAACGGCTCTTGGTTGGGAAGTCGAAGCCTCTTTTTGCAGCCGGTAAACCCTTATCGCCCATCACCCTCCTGCTTTCCCAGTTGAGCATCACACAAGCTGGGTTGTCCCCTCTCAAGACAGGATTAGCATCTCACTTTCAGGCTTGTTTTACCTTCCATCCTTCCTCAGGAGGGCTGGGAGGACACCAACAAACCTGTGAGACACGCTTCGCCTGCGATAATTCTCTTTAATCCCCGCTAACCGTGCTGCTAAAGAGCTCTAATCCCCGTGCACAGGCACACAGGCATGGGGTGGGCTCAGCAAAGCCTGTAATGGACACCTAGCCCCGACTAAAAGAAGGTCAAGTGTAAATAGCAAGTCCAGGTCACGCCCGAGAGATGCTCCTCTGCAAACAAGCAGCTAAAACCCAGCTCCTCACACCTCGAGACGCAGCAGCAAAGCTCAAATTGCTCAACAGCAATGAGAAAAAAGGAAAAAAAAAAACCTACAAAAACCCCAGCGATCCCCACCGAACAAACAACTAGATATTCATTTGCTTCTTGGAAGGTTGCCCGAGGTATTGGAATGGCTCATGCCTGGGACCAGAAGCCTCTTGAAATTCCTCGCTGGGCGCCCTGCAAGGCCAGTCGTGCCAGCTTCACCGCGCCGGAGGTTTCCAGAGCCGCGAAAACACAAAACCGCGGGCTGAGCCCTCCCAAAGCAAAGCCACGCTGGGCTCCAGCAACCCGGAGCGCTCCAGGTTCTCCACACCCACTCGCTTCCCACCGTCCTCGAGAGCATCCGTGGCTTTGCAGGCGGGTTAAAACCAGGATTTCTGCTGTTCTCACTCCAAATCTCGGGCTGATGATGCCATTTTTGGCATCTTCGATGAAGAAGCGATGTGACTGGAGGATCTGTCCCTAGAGAAGGATGCATCACAGTACCCTGACCTCGATTTATCCTCGGGTGCAAAAGTAAAACTGTAATCACACCTGAGCACTTCACATTGAGCATCTTTCTACATAAACAAGCCCTCATTCTCTCTCTTCCAAATAATAATTTCCCTCTCCTTCATCATCTAGGGATAAGAAGAGACACTTAATGGGGATTCATCTCCAACACCTCCTTGCTCTGAGGAAGGACAAGGCTGCCAAACCACGCGTGACAACCTCCCAGAAAAGGGAGAGATTTTGTAAGGCTGGGTCGAGGTTAGTTGGCAGAACACTGCACAAGGAAAACGCTGTCAGGATGGGAAGTGTGTGAAAAGGGAAGGCTGAGGTCTCTTGGCACAGGCTGTCCCCTCGCAGCCAAGGAACCTGGAGACACGTTGGGCTCTGTCGTCACTCCACAAAGAGATCCCAACCCCTCCACTGGTCCTAACAAAGGGTTTTAATTTTCCTTGCCCCAGGAAGGAATTAGACACGCCAAACACCTCCGATCCAGCCGTCCCAAGGAATTCCCCAACCTCCACTTGATTTTTCAGCGCAAGTTCTGCATAAACTGATATCCGTGTCTGAGCTTTAGCCCTCGCCTCGGGCTGACTCAACCGGACACGAGGGTACCACACGGCAGGACACAGCCTGAAGTGCCATCAAGCTCAGATGATGTTGGAGCTCCCTCCACGTCAAAGCCACTCTCCTCCCCTCACCAGCTCCCTCGTTCATAAACCAAAAACACTTGTCAAAGCTGGAAGGGCTGGCCCTGCTGGTGGTACCCACACAATTAAAGTGCCCACCAGTCGCAAGCAGACGGTCCCCGTGGATATTCCTATGGCGCTCCCCAAGCCCAGAACACCTCCACGTGATGCAGAGAGCACCGAGCCAACGATGCAGAAGCCGATGACGAAGAAGGGAGGCTCGGCAGCCACGGGTCACCTCCCCAAGCACGCACGCTGCCCTGGGGCGGCAGGTTAAGGGGGCGAATCTTGCCACACCGCTCCGCAGCTGCAGATTCCTGCCGCCCGTCCCACCCCAACCTCCGCAGCCTCCCCGGCCAACCCTTCCCCCTGGGGCGACGCCAGCCAAGCTGGCGAGGAACCGCAGCCGATTGCTCAACGCCAGGAGGCAAGTTGCAGCGGATCGCACCCCCCGAGGATCGCAGAGCGATTGCCGCTGCTGCCTTACCCAGAAAAAGCATTTCTTCTAATGTTCAGCTTTTGAGAGCATCTTTTTCTGTACATCAAGGTGTGTCTCGGCTCTTCCCAGCGAGTACATGCGGAGGAGAAAAAGGAGCCCTAGAGCTTTACCCTGTCCTCACCTGGTGGCCACCAGGTCCCCATCTCACATCGTCCCTTTCTGCCACTAGGTCTGTCCTCCCTTATCAGGCCAAGCTGTCTCTGCAGTTAGCGAAGGAGAAGAGGAGAGATTAGGGTATTTAGCTTCGAAATCAAACAAATTATTGCCCAGGCTTTTTTGCAAACAGATCAGGGTTGGGAGGTCAGAGCGCGGCTGGTAAATCTCAGCACTGTTTGCTCTGACTAAATAATATCAGACCGAGGATAATCAATCATTTTAATCAAGAAAATTATTTATAACCCTTTAGAGCAAATAGTTGACTCTGCTAGCGGCTGCCAAGAGATGGCAGGTAGCGTAACGATCCACATACCTCTAATTCCCCTGCGCTAGATATGGATTTACTCCTTTGCATCACTGGATTTACTGCCACTTGCAACTACCCTGAGCCCTCCTACCTGAAGGCATCTTTTCCTCCCTCTGTGCCTCACTAATACACATACCAGTCCCTTGCACCTCAAATTAAAACCAGAGTAATCCTAGGAACAGTTCTCTGGGTATTATTTATTTCAGGCTTTGCCCTTTTTGGGCTATACCACACAACTCCCTGATTACCAAGTGCCACCGTGCACTAGAGCAATGGTTTTCCCAGCCGCCCTGGGAAGGTCTTGTTTTCCAGCTCCTACTTCTAGGAAACTTCTCACCACGAAGAGATTAAGCCAAATTAAGCCCTGGGAAGATGAGGAAGGTGGGAGTGAGCTGGGAAAAGCAGCCAAAGCTGAGCTGGGCTGCCCCATCAGCTTCAGTCATCCCCATCCCAGAGCCAAGGGCCGTCCAGGACGGGGATTATGTCACAGGAGAGCGAAGGGATAAATCAAGAGGTGCTTTGATTTGCCCAGAGGAGAAACTCGAGCTTGGAAATCACAAGCGAAGGTTGGATGGGGGGGAGAGAAAGGCTGAGACGCCCGCAGCCCTCACATCCACCCCGAGCGCAGCATCCGGAAGCTATTAAGGAATTACAGCCTCGCTGGCCCCGAGCCGGCCCCGGCAGAAGTGCCTGGGAGCAGATGGTGAAAGGGTTGATTGAATTCGGCTGCTCGGGCCAAGAGGCTATTAGGAGGAGACGTAAATGGAGGAGGGGGTGTCGTTTGGCGACTCGGGAGCCGGGAGCCCTTGCCAGGAGCTCCGGGAATCCTCCGGCAGCCGTAATAAGCTCGGGGAAGCTTTGGCAGAGCCCTGGATGGGTGGCTTGGAGGGGTACGAGCCTCCCCGTTGCCCACCCACAGAAAAAAGCAGGTTTGCAAAGATCCGTGTTTCCCAACCTGGTCTGATCCCACCCCATTCCCAGCACTGGGCATGGGACCAGACCTCCCAAAGCGCCTTCAGAAGAGGACGGGGCTCGAGTGACTCTGGGTTGGGAGGAGGTGGGGGAAAAAAAGAGAGAGACACGTAGGATGACAAAAAGCCAACAGGCAAAAAAAAATAGCATAAATATGATTTGTAAGTCATCCCCGGTGCCAGCCCTGCTGAAGGTCTGAGCAAAAGCACTAACCCAAGGACTGAAATTGCCTAGGGGTGAAGGGAAGGTTTAAACCCCTCCCTGGGAAATGGGGGAAGAAAAAAGGAGGAACGACCCAAAAACCAACACAACCCCACACTCTGGGCTCCCTGCCCTGGCAAGGCAGCTCCAGCTCCACACACTCCTATGCCCGGGGCACGGGGAACACCGGCTCTAGGGTTCCCATCTCCAAATCCATCCTAGGTTTTCCAAGAGAGAAAAGTCCAAGTCTCGTGGTGGGGACATGGGGGGAGCCTGGTCCGGGCTCTGCCGAGCGCTCCGTGACCCCAAGGGGATCTTTTGGGAGCAATCTTTTCCGAGACAAGTCATGAGATTATTTCTTTGCCTGGAATTTGCTCCCGCGGCTCCCATCAGCCCGGGACTGCTGAGTCAAGAGACCGCCGGGGCTGTGCCCTCCAGATGAGTAAATAAATTGCCATGGGGAGCGGTGGAGGGAAGGGGGGGAAACGGCGCCCGGGATGAAGGGAGGGAGGGGACACGATGACTCCTCGAGCCTTGGGCTGGGGACGCAGGCTGGTTTGGCAGCCGCGCTTTGCAACGCACCGAATTAGTCACCGGATTAGGCAGCGCAGTTACACACAGCTGTTTAAAGGCGCACTGTCCCTCCCCTTGGCTTTTTTTCTTGAGCTTTCTTCCCTCTTTCTTCCTTCTATTTTTTAAATTTATCTTCAATTTTTTTTAGGTCTAACTTCAGCTTTCAATGGGTGCTTGGGATCGGCAGCCAGCAAACTGGGGAAGCCAAGGATGAGGCAGCTCTAAATGATGCTAAAGCGCGTGGGCTAGCAGCAAGGGCTAGGCTAGGCTAGCCCAGGACTAAGCCCCATTCCCTCCTTAAACAGGACCGACGGGCAGCCAGGTCACTCTATAGAATCCATATGGCCTCAGCAGCTCAGGGCTCAGCAACATCATCCAGCTCGCAGGCAAAACAGGCGCAACAACCGGAGCCTTTCAAGTTGCAAACTTTAGAGCCAGCTTCAAATCTGGAGCTGCTTAAAACCAGCCCCCAGTGACTAAACCAGCCCACCGGGGCCACGGCTACCGTGACAGCTCCAAAAACCCTGCTGCCAACGCTGCAAAATGAAACTTTCCCAGCACCCAGAAGCGGGGACAGCCTGAAGCCCAAATTTCTATGCATCCCATTGAAAGGATGGGGCCAGGAATCGTTGCGGGGTCAGGGCGCGGGATGGGGAGCCCCGATGCTGGTACCAACCTGCCCAGCTCATCTGCTGCCTGCAGCTGATGCTGGGAATTCAATAAATCAGTTTTTCCCCATTTCTGCCTGCAAACGGGGAGAAATTTCATTTACTGACCTCATGACGTGGGCCTGGAGACACGAAGCAAGTTGGGTAACACACCTTGAGCATTTTAAAAGAGAAAGCGCTTCACATTGCATTTTAAAACAGCCTCGAACAACAACGTGTAAAAAAAAAGAAGAATAAAATGACCCAAATTTCACGTGTTCCACTACATCTTATTTTAATTTTGCAATGGAAAAAGCCAGGAGGACTCAGCTTTTGCAAGTTGCATCTTCTGATGGTTCAGGTTTTGGTAAACATTTTCTCAAAACTAAATAACAGAAACTTTTGCTGCTTCCAGAACACTGACCAAAATGAAGTGGTTTTGCACAAACACATGCAGGCACCTACAAAACAAAACACTGTCATGTGGGTCAAAAAGCCACATTTTGATTATTGTGATGGACAGTGGGGGTTTTAAAAGCAACAGAAAACAAACCCCAAAGTGCTTCCCAGTGTCCGGTTCCAGTTTGGGGGCTCTACTGGTTACATCAGTGGCAGGTTTTCCTTAGTCAGCAGTTTTGTCTCATCCCAGTGGAAATTCCAGCCATCAAGAGGACACACAACCGTCAGTGGGCTGGGGATGCTGGGGATGCTCCCACCTCCCTGCTGCAGCATCACGGGGGCACCGTGCCTCAGTTTCCCCAAAAAACTGCTCTCACCAAGCCTTTCTTCAACACCTTTTGGGGTCAGAGGCCCCAAAAGCACGTTGCATTTTTAAAAGAAGTCCCACTGGCCTCAACGCTCCCCACCAGCCATCTGAAGAATGCCTTGGAATCATGTCAAATATTTGAAATGAGATGGGGGGGCACGGGGAGGGGAGCCGCTCCGCGTTTGACTCAGTGTCTGGCTTCTTTCATCAACCCCGCATTCCTACTCATGCCATCACCCTCCGGGAAAGTGCGACAACGTACATAATCCATGTGGAGCCAATTTAAAATCCCCTCCATGTGTTAAAACGAAAAAAAAAAGGCATTTTGTTCATTAACAAGCTCTGAACGTGTAGCTGGGGAAGAGGAAGAAGAGAGCAACGTGGAGAACTCGGTGTTTGCCACCCCATCCAAGGCTTAACAATCCTTCCGTCACATCAGAAGAGGGAACAGAACTTAGAGCACTTTTAAACGCAAGCGCCAAGAGTTTTGCCTTCGCCTGGACACACGCGGCCCTGCAGAAGCTCAGGCTTTGCATGCAAACATTTGCACCCTCTTAATGTTCCGTGCTCCCCGATTCCAGATACGCAGGCTGAGCCTTTTAACCAAATTACAAACCGAAACCAACTCTCTGAACCTGACACCAAACTGTGCATCCTCCTGGATCCAAGGAGATATTCCGGCATGTAAAGCGACTGGTGGATTGGCACATTCTCACATAATTACACCAAAACCTGCAGCAGTCACAGGCACAAATCCACAAACCCGGGGATAAGAGCAGCTTTATCGGCTGGACGTGCAGGACTAAACCCAGCTTCGCCAGGCTCACCTATGCATCCAAGACCACGTTATCTCTGGAGCCATCTCACAATCAAGTGCTCCCCCCAACCAAATTCCACTGCACCTGGGAAAAATGTAGGAGCTTGTAGGAGAATCAATAAATATTTATTGTTTGACCAGCAGTATTTTGACTGGAGATGTAAGCATGGCTCCATGCCAGGGAAACCAGAGCCTTCTTGGCCAGCACTGCAAACAGTTTTGTTTTCTGTATCTAGTTGGAAGATTATAAACTACACAATGAAGGCAAAAAAAAAAGAAGCAGGCAGCGAGCAGCTTAGTCACGGAAGAGGAACAAAAAGGCTGAGATGCATAACTATGTCGTGGATTTAAAACAAAAAAAAAGGGGGATGCAGGCCCAATTTTTGGCTGTGAGACAGCTGTACAGTTTATATCAGCTACAGATTTGTCCCACTGGCTTCTGCAGTGATGAGGTTTTATGCTGGATCAGAGCATTTAGCCCCGGCTTTGGTGGAGTTCTGCTGATTTGGACAAGCTTCAAACCTAGGGAGTCTGGTCTCGACCTACGAGGCACAATCCTGCACCCATGGGGACGACACTTATTTCCACGGGATCCCCAAATTCACAGTGCAAAGAGTCATCAGCCCTTGGTGTTTTAATGCTCAAGACATATCACCTCTTGCATTTTCACATCAATTCCTTGGTACCATCCTACCGAGGAAAGGTCTTATTTGTAAGCCTGGAAGACGGCAGCAGCTCCATCTTTTGGATCCATTTGGGGACAGCAATGACATTTGCTCCCTTAAGTCACTTTATTTGCTCGCCTTGTGCCCGCGCAAGGACCAGCCGAGAGCGCAAAAAGGAAAACACTTTCTTTGCTTGTCTTTCTTCCTCAAAACCCCACCTGATACTGGTACTACAACCCAAACGAGCCATTTGGGATGACAGATCTGCAAATTTACACCCCCCCTAAACCTTCTTCAGACACAAGTCTGGTCTTACTCACACCTGAGTGTCTGGTCTCACCAAAACAGCAGCTGGTGAAGAACACTGAGCCATCTTCTATTTTGCCTCCAGCATCAAACTATCATCCCAAAGGCCAACCACAGCACAAGCTTTGCACTCTAAACCCTGTCCCAGCTGTCCCCAAACCTCAGCCACCCCATAGGGCCCATCCAGGAGGATGCAACCACTGCTTTTGAGAGCTCAGGCACAACATTCCACCATGAGACTGTGTTATCCCTTATTTTAGAAGGCCTATCCAAGCGTGGCACGTCGTGATTACACGGCAAATTAGCGGCCCCTTCGTGTCACAACGCTGTAATTACACACTTGTTACATGCTTTTGGGGGAGTTTGTGAGGAAAAAGTGGAAGGAATGGGGACTTTGCTTCTTTTGTTCTTGGAAATCTCATTCTGCTCCCTGGTGTAAGTCTGGGATGTGTTTCGGCTGGTGTATCCCTGAAGGAGAGGTCTATGGAGTTGCCCTCTTTTCACCTTTTTTCACAGCTTTGTCCCCAAAGCAGACAGAAGTTGACACTAAAATGGAAGGGGGGGGAGGCAACAGACCCCTCCCTCCTGGGGAACTCTCATTCCCCCATCCTCGCTGGATACCACACTAATGGGCATTTTGGGAGCGCATAGAAAGGTAATTGCTCTTTTTCAGTTCAAATTCTCACCTCCTCCACAGGCAATCAGCATCGAAAATGCCACAGGAGCCCAGAGCCCAAAGCCCTCAGATTTATTAAGTCTCGCCCTTGTTGGCTGGTGATTCATGCCCACACAGAGCAATCCACAGCCCAGCTCTCACCTTTTGCAAAAGCCGTCAGAAAGATGCTGGATGTGGATTCTCTGCATCCCTAAAATCACTTTTCAGTGCTTGTCTCCTTTGCCCAGGCTTTGCTGGGCTTCCAGGCAAACACTGTGTGTGTGTGCACAGCCTGTCCCGGTGAGCATAAGTAAATGTTCTTCCAGTACAAATGATGCAGAGGAAGGAACATCTGGAAGCAGAGAGGGAAATGCTGCTGTTGCGCTGCTGCTTTCATCCCGCCTGCAAAATGTGACCACGCAAAGCACCAACAAAACTGGTGTGTTAACAGCGGCAGGGAAACTGAGTCACGCAGCAGGTGCAACAGCTGCAGGGACCAACCTGGAGGGTGAGAGAGGTGCAAGGATAACGGATCAAACTTTCCTTTTCGGAAGAGGAGATGTTCCAAGTCTTTGTGCACTTATCTCCAACCAGCTCAGCAAACTGGCTCCCTTGAGCGGGCTGATCTTGCTCTGACTCTATTCTGTGCACATATATAAAGACCCAGGAGCAAAGGTATAGCTGGAAACAAGATGGGAAAGGATAAAGGATGAAGGATCCCATCCTAAAACTGTAATGAAGATGCTTCCAGACTCGTAAAGCACTTTGCCACCTCAGCGCAGCGAGCCATCGCAGAGGAGGGTGTGCATTTGCAGAAAACTCGCTTTAAACGCAAACTCCCTTATTTGCCTGCATTGCAGTTTTAAAAACCTCTTGCTTCAGCCCTGACCCAAGCCCTGCACGGAGGGAAAGGCTCTTGCCAGATCAAAATCCCCCCCTGGGATGCCGCCCACGCAGAGGCCGATGGAAGCGACGTGCCTGTCTCACAGCTGGCCTCAGGGTCCGCATGGGAAGCACAGAACACGCGGGGTCCATCTGTCCCTCGGGTGTCAGGATTTCTACGCTGAACGTGCACAAAAATCCTCTCTTTATGCCAGGCAGCAACAAATCAAGCACCAGAAAAAGGAAGCGGGAGGGGGGGCAGCATCCCGCCTCACCTGGGATGCCCAGCATCACCACCTTGCCCTTCAGCAAGTCACCAGCTTCATTAGAAATATCGTTATCACCTGAGTCCTAATTACACGCTGCCAGCTCCCAGCAAGGGTTGTAGACCCACTTTTAACTTTGACCACAGAGAGTAAAAGAAGTTTTGCAGAACCGGAGGAAATAAATCGATTTGCAGAGGGCAGCGTTTACCAATCGCAAAGTTACGTTCCCATTGGGGTTGATTTTTGCACAGTTTGGAGTTTTACTGACTGAAAAAAAAAAAAGGCTGATAAACCAAGTTCTACCAACCCCTTAGTGGATCAGCCACATATCTGCAATCGAGGTGATGTTACCATCTACTCTATCAGATCCTTATAACGAAACCTGCACACATACAACTTGTCTATTAAATGAGAAACCCATCACCCCGGTGTTTTGGCTCCTGACCTACTCAACTCGCTCACACAGCAACAGCGGGGGGTGGAATTTGGCTTTGGACGCCTTGTGCGACTTCACATCCTTTGCAGGTTATTTTTAAACCCTTTGGACACACTACAAATCCCATCGAACTCCTCCCTGCAGAGGCCGCCTGCACGTGTGGGTTGGAGTGGGGTTTGATTTCAGGGGAACTGCGGAACCAAAGCATCTCTGCAGTTTTTTACGGGGCATCAAGCACCTGGCACATAAAAACATCTTGCACAATTGAAAACCTATGCCTGCAACCGCTCTCCTTGTGTTCAGGTTAACCCTGTGGATACCGTGCAAAGCAAATCTGCAACCAACAGCTGAATGAGCCACCACGGAGCAGTTAAATCCTCAGATACAGCCCAAAATAGACAGGAATAGAGAAAAGTTACATCCTCTACGCATGGTATCCCAGAAACATGAGCTACCAGCATCCATACTCCTCTCAACATCAATGCGAGGAGCAAGAATGCTTCAGCCTTCTCTAAAAAAGTTGGAGGGGAAATGAGGTTAAGCCAGCTAATTGACAACATTGACCTTTTTGGCTCGCAGCGTTAGCACAGCCACCAAAACAGAAGCGACTGCAGCTGAAGTTGATAGGGAGACAGCTCTTTTTTACCTTTTTGGGTTTGTTTTTTAATTTTTCAGCGCTCTTCCTGCCAAAGTTCAGACTTTGGGTCAGCTCTGCAAACGAGTTGCTGGCATAAACTGCAACAGAGCTTTAGCGGGGAGAAGAAAATGAACTTAAGGCAGCGCAAAACACCGAGTCCTCGCTTTAGGCACAAGGCAACGACATTGATCCAATGCTCAAACACCTGTAACATGCCTGAAGTGTAAATTTAAACAGAAACTTGGGCCTGAACTGAAAAACAAAGCCCACCAGCCCTGCCTCAATGGGCCAAGTGGTTCTGCCTACCCTATTTTCTTCCCCTGCAAGCAAAGTGTCACAAGCACAGGAATGAGTCTCTGGTAAATGTTCTTTTAACCAAAGCTTTAGGACATAGGAACAAACAGGCCCTCACCTCCAGCCTCTGATTTAACAGTGGGTGCTTTGGAAAATCACCCTCAGCATCCTTACTGTGTTTTAAAACCTGGTCCTCCTGAGCCCACACCTGAAAGCCAAGCTCAGCCCAGCTGTCAGAGACCACTAAAATAGATATAACCAGAGACCGCGTCCCCTCTGCGTGCAGCTGAAGTGGGAAGATGGACCATGCAAAAGTCACTCTCCCCACATGGGACACTGTGCAGCCCATCGGTGGCAGATGCCCCAGGCTTGTGCTGACCTACCGGAGCTCTCTGCACACAAGCTGATCCTACACAAGCGTCTGGTTTAAACCCGAGTGCCAGCCTCCCTTGCACTCCAGCTGTCATCCTATTTCCCATGCCTGGCAGGACTCAAGCCCCCTTTTCTGCATTTCCTAGGAACTTGCTAACTGGCAAAGCGACACATAACTCTAATTCGATTTTCTTCAGCACGCCAGTGCTGCACAAAATCCAGCAAATTACAGCGGGAAGGGATGAAGCAACAGGACTCATTTCACCCTCCCTTGTTCCCAGAAAGAGAAATGTTGGGTTTTTTGTTTGGTTGGGGTTTTGTATTTAGTTTTGTGTGTCTGGGTTTGGTTTTTTTTCCCCTGCAGGCTCTCCAAGCACCATCCTCTTCCTCGCCTGAGCAAGGCAGGAGTCAGTTGAGCGGCCAGGGTCAGCAGGCAGTCAGACGACATCAGTATGTGAATAACAGCCCTTATTATGGTAAAGGCTCAACTATTAGCGTTAACCACAGCCAGCAGCAGCCAAACTTATCGCTGCAACAACAAAAAAAACCCCACACGTCTCGATGCAGTAACGTGTTGCTATCTCCTGAGAGCTCCTGCACTCTTCCTACACTCATTTCTCCAGCGAGGAGGAAAAAGAAATCAGAGCAGCTGGTTTAAACGTGGTAAATCCAGAGGAGCCACCGCTGGAGTTTTGTTTCCCAAATACCAGGAGTGCTTGGACCACACGAGGCATTTCCAGCGAGGAACGGGGGGAACGTACAGCTTGTGGGTCACCCACTCGGGAAAAGGCTGCGGGTTCTCTCAAAGACCCCTCCGAGTGCATCTCTCCTGCCACCCAGGAGGCGTTTGCCTACATCCCCGCAAGGATGCCTGAGCATAAGAAAAGGAGGCTGGAAGGGCGGCGGTTTTTTTGGTTGTGTTTTTGTTGGTTTTTTTTAAGGCAAAGTGGGATATGGGGGGGGAGGTGGAAAGTCTTCAAGCTGCTCGGGAAGCCGGTTCCCCGGCGGTGCTGCGGGGCAGAGCTCAGCTGCAACTCGGGGGTGCACTGCGAAAAAGGGGGAGGCGGGATCCCCAGGGCTCCCTGGCGAGGGAGGTGGACGGGGAAGGGGAGGGCGAGGGGCTTACCGGGGGACGGGAAGAGCTCGATGTCCACCTTTTCCGTCTTGATGATGGTGAGGTCCACCGCCGCCTTCATGGCTGGGGCAGCGCCCGTGGGGGCGTCGCGCCGGGACCGGAGGGGGCGGCGGCGGCTGCTGAGCCCCGGCGAGCGCGGAGCGGGGCGGCCGGGGCAGCGGCGGCCGAGTGCCTGGTCCCTCCCTCCTCCTCTTCTTCCTTCTTGTCCTCTTCCTCCTCCTCTCCCCTTCCTTCCCTCGCCCTTCTCTCCCGCTCCGCTCCTCCGCCGCCCCTTCCGCGCTCCCTCGCCACTCCGCTCCGCTTCGCCCGTCCCCCGCTGCCGCCGCCGCCCCGGCCCGGGCTGAGCCGCCGAGGGGAGGGGACACTGGGCCGGCCCCGAGCGGTGACAGCGCCGGGGGAGGGACCCGCCTGCCCCCGCCCCGGAGGCGGCCCCGGCACCCGGCGCCGCGGGGAGCGGAGCCGACGCTGCCCCGGGGTGCGGGAGAAGCGAGAAATGCGGGGGGATGGAGGGTAATGAGGGGTACGGGGGGGATGGAGTTAGCGGAGGGAGTCTCAGCGCATCCAGGACAAAGTTGGGTCCCGCTGTGCCAGCTCCACAACCTCCGCTTGCAGCCCAGCCCCACAACAAGAAAGGGAAAAGGGATTTGCAGTTTTAGCACAAGAAAATGCTGCTGGCTGCGTGCAGCTGGAGCCGCAGCGATCCGCTGAAAATCTGTGTTTCTTAAAACCAGGCCGGTTTCCTTCACCCTGCCTGTCTCAACATGAACCACCTTTCACACTCGCATCACCCCTTTCGCACTCGCATCCGCACCTTCACACGCCCATCACCAGCGCTGCTGCCCGCTCAGACTGTCCTGATCAGCTCTCACCCGCAAGCGCGTCCAGATATGCAGGTACAGTCACAGTCGTGTCACACAATGGGTGACAGCCACGCATGGTTGTGCTTTGTACAGGCAGGAAGCCAAAAGATGTCTGGGAACCGACTGGATAAAAAGCATCTTGAAGGTGCGAGATGAGCCTCATGCCAGCATGGCATGAAGTTAACAGAATATCAGTTCTCACATGAAATATGTTTTATTATATTTGGGTAGCGCAAACTGCAGACCACAAACGGCAGAGCAGAAGGGAGATTATGACTCACAGATGTCAATTTACCGGTACAAGTGTTTTAAAAAAAAAGTAATTAGCAACGAGTTCTTGTGGTTCTCTCACTCTGAAAGTCTTAACAGTCTCTGACACGCTGGCAGAGACTGAGCCGCTCTGATTAAAGATGGGCTCAAATTAACATGCCGGCTTTACTGGGGGGTGAGGCTTCAAGGCTGCCTGCTAAGCCATAGGGTGAGCAGGGTCCTGCTCACAAACTCCACTGAAACCTTCAAACGCACTGAAAGATGAGTTGCAGATGCAAACATAACAGCTCGGGATTATTTCTAGCTTCTTCAGCGGTGCCTTTCTCGGTCGCCTAAGGCGTATTTATAGGAGAAAAGTTCATGTAACTCAAAGAAGCTGTGAGGTGCAGGGGCCAGAAATCGAGAGCCTGATTCTGACTCGCATGAGCAACCAGCTTTACCAAGGCAATAGCTCAAGACGCAGCCAGCAGGATGTCTGAGAACTAGCAAAGCCAGCAGGCAGCTACGTCCAGCCAAAAGTTCATCTTTCAGGCATCTCACTTATTGACAAGTTGGTCGCACTTCCAGTTTTACAGGCAATAGCCTTTCTGATTTGCTTGCAAGTTCAGTTAGGAGCAACCTATTCCTGCAGCAGAGGAGCAGGGGCAGTGATTCACTGTGTGACCAATATCTGAGCTCCTTCCAGTGGGCTTTGGAGAAACTGAGCCGTGCTCAGGCAAGGCACAAGGTTTGAAACCTCAGGTGGTGGGTCCTTGATTTGAATTCTGCCATAGAAATGAACCTGGGAATCCAAAAGTGAAAAGAGAAGGGCTGTAGGGATATAACTTGGTCCCCGTTGCCTCTCTCTGTAAGGGATAATGTGCTTGCACCTGCCTTTCGTTTTGCATTTCTTTCCCCTCTTCCCCATACAGGATGGACAGCAATGATTGAAGGAAGAAACTAGAGAGAGGAGATTTAGCAGAATGTTTCCAGTTGAAAATCAAAAGGGGATTCAGGAGAAACAGCTGCCTTTCTGTACGGTCCCTTCCAGAGCGAGCTTGGGAGGAGAAACTCGATGCGATTACCGCAGCCTGACAATCCTTTCCCTTCCTACACTTTGCTGTGGCTGCGATCCTGGGGCGAGTGTGGGAGAGTGTGTGCAGGGACCGGTTTGCACAGCTGGCTGTGAGCTCTTGGCCACGGCGATGAAGCTGTCAGAAAGCACCTGGGGTCCCAACCGGATTGAAATGACCTGAGTGTTCCCCTCCCCAATCTGCAGCGCTCAATAATCCACCCTGCTCCAAGCAAACCACAATCCCCAGCCCGAGTCAGGCACGAAGCTGACGGGGATGGGCTGTCGACACCACATAGGAGAAAGCTCTCCTGGGCACAGGTGGTCCTGGATGGAGCTGCCAGTGGGATTAAAAAGTGGCACGAGGGGTCTGTGCTTTAGCCTTGCTCCCATGGGCGATGCATTTGGCTTGGCCTCTCCTGCGAGTGTTACGGTTTTAAGGACTGGCCAAACTCCAGAGCACCTGTAATGGGGCTCCTTCTCTTCTGGACCAGCCCAGAGGCTCTAATAAAAATCTTTCTCACAGCTTGTGTGGTTTTTATTAGGAAAGATACACACGCTCTTGGCATCCAGCTCAGCCCCAATCCTGCAAAGCTGGTGACACTGAGCCGCAGCTTGGTGCGGCACAGCTGCGGCAAACCTTTGAGCTCCTCCGCTCCATGCCCTGCTTCGTTTTGCTCATGCGATGTACAGCGGCCTCGACGTGCGGGGAAACTAGAAGCACTTTCAAAAGCAGCACTGGGGTGGGAAAACCCCAATGAGGGGGAAAAGAACAGGGAAGAAGTAGAGATTTCCTCCCCGGGCAGCTGCATCTCTCCTTCGAACTCGACTCCATCCTAGCGGCTGCCTTAATTTGTGTTCACTTCAGAGCCTGCAACATGAAAGCCCTGGCTCAGAGCTCCAGCTGAGCCGCTCAATGGCTCAGTGTTCGCAGACGACATGGAAGGAATCCATTGATTAGTTGCTTCAGCTGGGATGTGACCATTTGGAGTCCAAGACCTGCCAAACATGACTTCGCCTCAGCAACTGGTTCCTATTTGATGCTTATAGGCTTTAGAAAAATCTTTTCCACATCCAAGTCTCACTTTCCTTTTCCATTCTGTCGTTATTCAATGTTAATATCTATTCAGGCTCTCTCCTGTTTAGGGAGGGATGCTGAATTGCGGAGAACAGCCCTCCTGCCATTAATATAGCCAAAAGATTTTGCCGCTGATGTGCGATAGCCATCTGCCCTCTCTCCACAATGCAGCCCGACTGTTTTTCAACAGTTTGGAACAAAGAAAGGACAGGCAGTAATACCACATTGTTCCCAGTGACGCTGCCTAACCATGGTTTGAAAGAAGAATAACAGTTATTCATTTAGCATCGGGGAAAGGTTATGACAAGACCAAAACCTTTGCCGTCATTTATGTTACGGAACTGGGACAGCTTCTGTCCCTCGGATTTACCCATTCTCAGGATTAGGTGTTACCAGTAGTCTGGAAAAGGAGCTTTTCCTTGCACCGCTGCTACCAAAGCGCAGCCACCTCTGGAGTGAAATGCAATGGCTACGTAATAACACGGAGCAACACCACCCAACTGTTTGGGACAGGAAATGAAGAACACTATATCCAATTAAAACTGCAGGGGGATATTTATGGCAGAACATAATTAGCCAAATTGGAGCCTTCCCCAAAACTGCCATGGGATTTTTAATGACCGCGAGTGGTCAGGGCTTTGGTTTGATGTTTTGTCGAGTAAACAATACCCAGAGGGCATGAGACAAAAATCAGGAGTAAAGGGGAAGGGAAAAGAAAAAGGAAAAACAAAGTGTTGTGCAATTCCAAGGAGAAACGGAGACATGAAAGGATTTATCGTAAGGAGAACATTGTTGGAAAGAGCAGCAGCCACCGCTCTAAGAAAGGAAAGAGCAGGGAGGTGGCTCCGGGTGTGGAGGTGGCCGCTGCAATGAGAGGAAAGAGCAAGCAGCTCCCCTGACCCTTCCCCAGGGAGATACCTTTCCTGGAATTTAAAATGATACAAGAAATTCTTTCAAGTGCTGTAGTAGCTGGGAAGGATTGGAGCAAGTTGTTTCACGCTGGTAAAAGGGGGCTGGATTAGTCCTGGTGGCTACAGCCTCCCCTTTTTGGCTAAGCAGCGGGCGTGGAAAAAGAGCTGGTTAGTCAGCACCAATGGCGTGTGCCCCCCGGGCTGTTCCTGGGGAATGCAGGACACCCTCAGATCCAAAATTTGTGGCCAGGAGGTGATGACCGTCATGAAAGTGTCAACTCCTCCATGACCCAGATGGCTGCGGGGTCCCCCCGCTGCTGGAGTCACGGAAAGTCCCCATCCTCCGTATTAAAAGCGAGTTTCTGTTCATGCTGTGGAGATCCAGAGTTCAGACCCATCTTAGCCCTGAGACATCGCTGCCACAATACCAGCCTCTGATTGCCCTCCAGGCACCAGCAGAGGAAGCCGCCTCCGAGCCTCCCTGACTCCTGCTCTCATTAACTTCCCAGCAGACATGGCTCACAAAAGCATCTTTGTGGCCAGCATCAGGACCCCGGCGCACACACATCTCTGCAGAGCTGCGAGGGAGCGACGGCTCCGGCCGCACGCCGCGGGTACCTCCATCAACAGCCTCGCAAGCTGCTTGAGCATCTTCGAGTGCCTTCTGCTATTGGTTTCCCAGAGGTCCCATGCTGATTCATAACTTGATTAGCTAATCTGGGCTCAAGCGATGTAATTGTGCCTTGAATTTCGTTGACAGGGGGTGCTGTCACTCACTCGTTACCCTGCTGGAAGAACTAGCTGGGTGGAAAATGCTCGTAAGCTGTTCTGCAGCACTGTTTGCTCTGAGCACATTGTCCCTCTCCTCCTCAAGTTCTTCGTAAACATACCATGGGGATTTTTTTCTCTTAAATTCTTGATATTTGCAATGACTCCAAGCATGCGCAGGTGATACACATTGAACCTCACCTGTAGGACCTCTCATCTTTGGGCAGATCCCTTGGGCAGCCTCCTTCATAGCAGAAGCAAATACAGCCAGCTCGGATTTAAGCAACACATCTCTGCTCGCAACTTCACCCTTGGCATTCACTGATCTCTGGTGACAGAGTTCATTGAACCGATTTCTGATGCTCCTTGAGATCCCCTTAGCAAATAGGATTGTTACTAATAAAGCATATCTTCTGGACAGCTAAACTATTTACTAAAACTATCTGTTCTTTCAAAAAAACCCACCATCAGCAAAAAAAAAAGACCCACAGCTTCAAGAAAGAGCAAGGACTCATCTCTAGTATACAAATCCACAACCCAACGATCACGAGATGATGATGCAACCAGCCAGTTGATGGAGATAATTCAGCAACGGGCACAACTACCCCACGTACACCATGCCCAGAGCAAGGGAATTGCAAGATGAGACCCCCACCAGTAGCAATTAAAACCCAAAAAGCTGCCTGGTCCAGATAGTGCTGATGAAGACACCTCGTATTGCTCCTGGGATGAAGGATTCACTCGCGTCTGTGTTTCAAAGAGGAAAATCCCTGGAAACCTCCTCGCTCGCAATTGTCTTGGCTTGGCAACCTGGCCCTGTAGTGAATAAGCGGCGGGGAAATATCCCGCTCTACACGTGTTTGGGTTTCTCGGGGTGGTTTTCTTGGACGGTGCTCCTGGCTCAGCAACAATACCCGTCTTGTTCGGCCCTTCGCTCCGGAGCGGGCTTGAATAGATCTGTCTAAAATTATAAACCCGGGCAGCCCCTGGGCTCTGAGAGATCACAGGCCACATGCTGGGGCTGAACAAAGCCTCTGCTATTTCCCAACAATTAGCCCAGCTAAAAGGACATCTATCTCCTTCCATTAGAGCCACCACGTGCCTCCCAGTCGGTCCATTGTAAAGCTAATTAAATAACACGCCTCTCTCCCCATGAGGGTCTCCTGATTAGGTCACTTCGGTCCTAAATCCTTGCTGGTGTCAATGGGGAAGAGACAGCTGGTTGTCTGGACTCCAGTGGAAGGGTGGTCACCCACGGACAGCTATCATCAGCGTCACCACTTATTTCGGGTTTTTAATTACCTTCGGAAAGCTGTCGAATGGAGGTTTTGGGGGGTTCAGCACACAAAGTGCTTTGTTTCGCTATGCACTGCCCTGCTGCCTGCAGCAAAAGCTGTGAAAACAGCGGATTTATTGACGATTTTTTTGGTGTGCTTTGCTGGTGGTTGGAGGAAAAAAGCAGACGTAAATATTTTTTTCTAAATGTGTTCTGTGTTGATACAAACCGGTTTGGGTTTGTTTGTTTGCTTTTTTTCACACACTTCTCATTGGGCTAAAACAGCGAAAAGAGAATAAACAAGAAAACTGGTGTGTCATTCAACCTGAGCTGAAACTTTCTATTTTCACACTCTGACAATGGGAATAAATTTCAAAACGGAAAACAAAACAAGTCGACTAGAAGCAATGTGTTAAGAAACTCCCTTTTTGTCCCACTAGTTTATCTCTTTGAGGAGGCTCCTGTGCTTCAGGGGCCACCACAACCCATCATCTGTCCCTTGAGAGGGTCAACACGGCTCTTCTGCAATGCCCAACCTGCATCTGCTTGAGCCAAACGCCACGAGCGGCTTTTCCCTCCATCGACCCATCCCAGATCTTTGGGCTGAGCTACGTTTGCACCCCCACAAAGCTGCTAAATCGCTCCAGATGTTCAACACCTTTTCTCACACACTCCCAAGACCCGGAAGAAATACAGTTTCCTTCTGCCAAGCCTACAGTCAGCAATAGTTGCGAGTATCCCCTTTAAATCATTATTTTCCACCCTTGTCTATTTAAATCATGATTTTCACACCGAGAGAGTGTGGCTGGAAAGCTGAGAAGGTGGGTCAAGAGACTAATGAGCTGATTTCCTCTGGACCTTCAGCTTTGGGCTTGAAACATCTGGACCTGCTGCTACAGATGGAGCTCCAGCCACCTAAGAAAAGGAGAATAGCCCCTGTTCCTTCAGCTCTTGTGGTGGGAAAACAGTGGGAGAAAGGACATGGAGGAGGAGACAGAGCTGCGTTTCATTCTGGTGGGAAGATGGGGATGCTGACATGAAGCTTTCTTGTGTTTTCCAAACCCCTGAGCTGCTCACAACCATCCTGGGGAGCAGCTGCTCTTGGAGCCTGGCTGGGAAAAAGCTTTGGAAATGCAGCAGGGCTTGCCAGTAAATATATTAATTAGTATGTGTTTATGCATGGCCACAGGGTTTTACTGCAAAAGCACAACGACCAACTCATTGCCTGTTGCCATCGAAATCATACAAAGCCCATGCTCAGGCAATGCAAATGTTTTGCATCAAATAAACAAATTTTACAGCGACATATTAACAGTAAATCAGTATGAAAAGATGCTAGGTGACTCATTTGAAGGCCTACAAAGGGTTGGAACAAAATATAAGCCCAAATCATAGTTTTAGTGTAATCTAGGAACATGCTGCTCAGCCCTCCATCTGCTTCCAAACCCC
This sequence comes from Nesoenas mayeri, assembly GCF_963082525.1. Lineage (NCBI taxonomy): Eukaryota > Metazoa > Chordata > Aves > Columbiformes > Columbidae > Nesoenas > Nesoenas mayeri. The sequence continues at coordinate 5,053,737 of NC_137572.1, read as the reverse complement.
AACAGGCGTCTGACTGCTTCATTCATCGCTAACCTACAAATAAAAGGGCAAAAGCCAAGAAAAGGATGTTTTGTAGCGACTGCCTGCCTCCCCTCGCCCAGCTAGTGCCCTGGGTCCCAAAGCTATGGGAATGGCTCCACAAGCCACTTGATTAATAAGAGCCCAGGGGGGAAAAAACCGTTTATATAACCTCATCTTCTCTAAACTTCCTAAGTGCTTTAGAAAGTGGCTGCCCTGGAAACCCAAACTGGAAACGAAAAATATTATCTCTTCCATTTATAAACATCTCTGGCGCTAATGAAGTGAGGAGCGGCAGCGACGGGGAGGGGAGCGTCGAGATGCACTTGGCAGGCGTGGGAGAGCCCTGATAAAACCATCTCGTTTCAGGTGGGTGTGGAGGAAAAAAGTCCTCCCACCGTGGTCCAGTGCCACTGTTGGCTTCTGCTACAACACTGCCAGGTCCCTGGGGAGGAATTTTGGAAGATGGATGGTTATGGAAGTATCTGCTACGCCAAACATTGCCGAATGCAAAGGGAAGGAAGACAGGGTGACATGCAAAAGCAGATGGATGAAACCTTAAAAATAAGTTATCTTGGCTTGAAGATGTAGCTTGGATGAAGCATCACGTCCAAGTGAGTGTTGGTACTCACTGTGCACGCAGATTTAGTGGCACAAACTGCACAGAACGAGCTCCTTGTGCGTGTCAACAAAGCGCGTCTGTTTACACTAATCTGGTCTAAATAAACACATGCCTGGTCCAGATGAAGCTTCTGGGTTCAAACACCCCTGCCTTGCAGCCCCTCAGACATGTATCTCACACAGAGAGCCAGGAGAAGCATTGCACAGAACAATCCAACCTAATTCTCCACTTTCTTTCCATGTTGGCATTTCCCACGGAGATTTGTTTTTGCGTCAACAGCAGAAAACGCTGAGTTTTGGCCGGAAGTGTTTGGATTTCGTTTTGACAAAATATTGATGATTTCTGCAGAGCAATCTGTCACTTTTGGCAGCGAGGAAAAGTCAAAAAGCTGTATTTCATCTAGATAGGGGACTGAGCTGACACCCAGCCTGGAAGTCAGCACAAGTGGAAGGCAAAACATGCTACTGGGTTGCCTCGTTATCCTGTCATTTTGATTACTGTAACGCAAGGGAAACCACTATTACTTTCATGTAGTAGCTGTTTGCCTGGATAGAAACACAACCGAAGCTGCCAGACAAAGGAAGCATCTGGTCTCCTGGGTTTAGGCAGTAACTGGATGCAAAGCAAGGGAAGAAAGAGGTCTGATCATCTCTGGAGACAATTCACAGATACCCCAAGGTGGTCCAGGGCGGGACTGAGATGCCAGTTTTATTTCCATCACTACCTTCCAGAATTATTCATGCCTCTTGAGCCTGAAAAACTGGGTTGAAGTCTCCCAAGCACAGGCTCTTCTGAGAGATGCCTGGAACTGCCCAAATTAGAAATTTTCCATGAACAGGCTCCCCTGGGGCATCTCCTCCTTTTTTTTTATTCCTATTCTACCTCAATGCTGACATCAGTCTGCCCCAAAACTTAGGATGTGGAGAGTGAATCACACAAACCAGGGAAGAAAGGCATTTCTGACTCCTGAGAAGCAGTTTTTGATGAGTTAGGGAGAAGCAGTTTGGGCCGGCTCTTCTTCAAAATCAAATCCCTGCTTTGGTGGAGCAGCTTCTTTGGCTCCATCCTATTTGCGCCATGGGAAGCGCAAATATCTGAGCGTGTTTTTGCCGCCCCGTGCGGCATATGCCATGTCAGCAGCCTTGTTTCCCTTTCCAGGAAGGGAAGCCCTGTCATGAACTTTATTATATTGCTTTTTGGTGTGCGTGCCCACCCTCTCCACCGCTAAAATCTATGGCAGCATTCCCACTGAGCCGGTTGAAGCCAACCCTGTTTTCCTGTAGGCTAGATCCTGGTTTTCAGTCCTAACCTGCCCTTGCAGCATTGTGGGGGGAGAAAAAAACACCAAAAGATCTGCAGAGAGAGAAAAACCCAATTTCAGCTCTTGTGAAACAGCCAACAATTGACCTGCTGCAAAACTCTTTTCCAAAGCCTATTGATACAAAACCACATAGGGGAAGGGCCATCCGGTGGGCTGTGTAAACTTCAGCACGTGTTCAGCAGCTTCAAGGGCTCGGTGTCATTTAAGATGTCTATTCTATTTATTTTGTACAGTATCAAACACTTGTACAGTACCGTTTGTTCTCCAGGGACTTCCAGCCACTCGCCTGACCTCAATGAATTAAGCATTGCAGTGAAATGTGCAAAGAATTAATAATCTGCATCTCCAACGTGAGAAACTGCTACGCAGTGGCTCACAGGCAGCATTTTGAAAGGTTTAGGCAGCTCACTCCAATGGTAATCGGTGGGGTTTAGATGCCTAAGGACTTTCGGTCAAATGATGTAGCCAAGGTCTTCCAAATCCCAGCTGTAAAACCCCATAATCCCAGCCAGATCTCCTAAATCTGCTGTTCCTATCCCTGAGAACCCTTTCTCCATAAAAAGACCACGGATGCTGAAGAAGAACAACCAGGGTCTAGAGCTCGGATGAATTAAACCACCCCATGGGCTGGGAAAAAGGATGTTGTGTTATATAGACCAAGCACTACAGGGTCCTTTCAGTCAAACAATTGATTTTTGCAAAGCAGGAATGGAGAGATGGTAAGAGAGCAGAGTGAGAGCACAGATCTGTATCTCCCGTCAGTGCAATCCTCCTGGAGGTGTCTGCGTTAGAAATAACAATTAAAAAACCCCAGAAGAAACAGACCATCCTAATACAACTTGCCCCCCTCCCCAAATATCTGACAGCACTGGTTTTGCAGACTGAAGTGATGCAAATAGCTCAGATAAGGTTCAGATAAAGTATCTGAGCTCTCAAGGGCTTATCTGAGCTGAACACCGACTCCAAAAATACTGAAATTTGCCCTGTGGGACTATCTCCAGAGAGCTCGATTTCCATCTGAAGCCTCGACCTCCAGCGGCTGCAGTAACAGCTCCTGTTCAAATGCATTCTTGAGATAGCAGCGTGGGACACGGGCAGGTCTGCAGCTCCGCTGGCCTGCGCTATCTGGGGATGTTGCAAGAGCCAGGCTGATGGCTCAAGGAACCGGTGACGGCACCTTTCACCGCTGGCACTTACAAGGTAACAGATGAGGTAAAACTGTCAATGGGAAGATCACTTTCCCTTGGTGACAAAGTGCTTTTCGAAGGCTTTTCCTTTCAGCTCTGTTCCCTCTGACCTGGCTTGCGGGAGGGCATTGGCTTAGGGTGCCGTGAGCTCCATCACAGACTGTCCATCATGCTAAAATTTGGGGTTTCCAAGGCAGCTTGGATGCAGCAAGGACCCAGGTGCAAAACCCATTTGGGCTTCTCTGCAAATCTCAACCTGACAGGACGTAAAGGGAATCAGCAATCACGGCGAGGAGCTCTGGTCAAACAGACCTAGGCTTGCAGACAATCTTTAATATTAATTTAAGGTGTAAAACATTCATGCTTAGAGATCCAGCCTTTCTGAAACACGGCGGCCTCAAAATGTGTGAGACCTGGTGGTATGCGACTCAGACTGTGAAAGGAGTCAGGGGAATTCCTAGGCCAGGCTTAGAGAGGGTAAAGATGGTACAAGGGGCCCGTTAGGTCACTTAAACCCAGACTAGAGTTATTCTTTGTACTGCAGGAGTATCACAGGTCCCCCATCTTACCCATATGGTGGGTACTCTACAAACAAAAGAGTAAAAACAGTGGGATGCTTCCCCAAAGGGTTTGCAACAAAATAATCAGTATTCTAATAATGTGTACACTTAATGAAAATCGAGCAAGGATTAAAAAAGAGCTTTCTGAAAACCATTCCCCTGATCTCACCGATTCAAGCAAAGCGAGATTTCCTCTGTGGAGGTTTGCAAGCATCAGGCAGTGTTCTAAGGCAAGAATAACTATTAAATTATATAGGATGGCTCATAAACCAAAGGAAAATAAAAAGGAAAAAAAGAGAGATTTCATTTCCTAGTAAAACATTCCCAAGGGCTGGTTCCCAAAGGGCTGCGGCAGAGTGCTGGCTCCCCTCGGGCAGCGCCGCTTCGCCCTGGCTGAGCACCAGGGATGGGGAGAACGCGTGGGCAGCTCCGCGCTGCCTCAGCCGCGTTGGCAGTACCAGGGTTAATCGCGCCGGCGCCCTGTAATGCAATGATTTCTGTTTTATTTCAGCAGGGGAAGTGTGTCCCGGCCTGATTAGCCCAATGGTTTCCTCTTTTCCCATAACCTCCAGACCCCCATGGCCTAAGTGTTTACTTTCTGAAATAAAAAATCTGCTAGTGTTTTTCTTTTTTCAGGGCATGTGTATTTTGGGAGGATTCGGGGGGAGGAAAGCGGAGAGGGGGAGTTGAATGGGATGGGAGGTTTGCATACACCTCCCTTCTCTCTCCCACCCCTCACCCCCAGCTCCTTCCCAGCTGCAACCTCTGAGCTGAGACTTCTGGCTTCAATGTGAGAGAGAGAGAGAAAGGGAGAGAGAAACGTATTAATGAGAGAGTTGCTTCAGCAGCTATAAACACAGAGAACATCTGGAGGGAGAGAGAGGTGCTTCGTGCTGCCAGGAGCTGAAGGAAACAGGCTGTTTTGGGGGTCCCAGCCCCCCTGAGCTCCTCATGTCCCCGTCTGCCTGCCCTGCACGTGGCTCTGCTGGCATCACCCCGCCAGCCCTGTCCTTCCAGAGAGAAAATACGCCAAGACCATCCCAAAATATTTTCCTCAAGGCATTAGAGAAACCCGAGAGAACTTGTTGTTTGGTCCCTTTCCTCCTTAACTCTACACCAAGTTATTCCCTGCCCATGGAACACCGAAGCTGCTCTTTTTTGCTGTGGTTCTCATGCACTTTGCTAACTTGAGTTTTGCATCTTGCTGAGCTTCCATCGCCCTGTTACACTTGAGGGCCTCAGCGAATTTGCGGGCATCACCCAAAAAACAAGCAACAACCTTCCAGCTTTCACCCAGGGCACCAACAGCCTGTTGAGAGCACAATTCCTCGCTGAACGGCTGCTGGTCCCCAGCTGACACCGGCTTGCAGCTCAAGTGGGAAAAGAGCTCCGCACTCCTTCTCTGGTGATGGCCCAACGTGCAGGGAGCTCCCTTGGGTTTTGCCTTTGAGAGGCGAGACGGGGATTTTTCCACAGTTAGGCAGGAAAAAAATGGAAAAGCAAAAGCCTGGATTTTTGTCATTCTCTTGCTTCAGTGCAAATAAACCTCACTGAGTGCTGCCTTGCAGCAGGTCACAGCGGGGATGCAGAGGGAGCATCAGAAGCGTCACCTGCGCCTTTTCCTTACCTGCAAAACAACCAGGACCCTCACAAATCAGAGAGTGAGTCCAGATAGAGCCAACAGAACACCCAAAGAATGCCAGAGAATGACACCAGAGCCCAGCAGAAAGGGCTCATTCACCCCCCGAATGGCCGGGGAGAGCTGCAAATCTGGGGGGAACAGCAGCAGCAAGTTGGGCAGAGGCAGGATTTTGTGCACAGCTTTTGCTGAGCATTGAAATAAATCCACAGCCATTGCTTTGGCTCTTGTTCATCCCACTCTGTGGTGGTTCAGCCCTTTTTTTCTCCCCCTTCACCTTCCTCCATGTCCTCCCTTGCCCATCACCCATTTTTGGAGGAGGGAAAGGACCGAGTGGCCGGGCAAGGAGAGCAGCCTGAGCAGTCCCGCGAGGTCTGGCAGCCACAAGCAGATGTGTGTGCCCTGCGCAAAGACACCCATTCATCTCTGCGGAGAGCAGAGCGTGCGGGGGAGGCAGCAGCAGCGCAGGGGAGGGGGGAAGTGTTGGAGGAGGCTGAGAAAAGGAAAGAGGCCGCGGTTAAAAATAGGATAAAAGGACATAAAAAAAAAAAAAAGCTTCGCTCAGAAAATATGCTGCAGCTGGAGAAGCCATCAGGCTGAGCCTGGTCAGCGTTCACCTTCTCCCCTTTTCTACTCCTCCCCAAGCCCCTTTCCTCCGAGCATGAGGCTGGAAGACAGCCCAAGAACTGCTCACAGAAAGCGCTTTCCTCCAGGAATCTCCACCGGCGATGGGGGGGACAACGTGGGGAAAAAGGGAGAGTTGGCCAGGGATGCAGGTGGTCCCCAGGGGATCGGTCCAGGCTGAGCTGAGAGCTGGGCTTGGAGGAGGATCACAGCCAGACGTAGCAAAGGCAGAGCATCCCTGTTTTGGCTGCACCCTGCAATGTGTTGTTCCAGCTACAAGGGCTTTATTTTGTTGCCAAAACAAGTAAAACACTGCTATGGCACAGGCTGCAGGGACCCGAAGCACTGGGGGGGTTGGATGCAGGTTTGCTGCATTAGGGATATTCCACCCTCAAAGTGAATGAACCCAAAATATTCTGGGCTGAGAGGTGGCACCAAGGTAACGTGGTCAGACAGCATCAGGGAAAGGCTGGGCTCTGCCCCATGGGTGCTCCGGATGAGCCTAAGGTGATGCCTTTTATTTGTGACAGGGTCTGGGTGCAAGAAACCTGATCGAAATCAGTAGAACTGCTTTAGGAAAGAAGAGCCAGACCTGCAGCTCTCATTTCTCCTCTCATTTAATTTCCTGCCTTGCAAATCCCAAACCCAATCCCAATTTCTCTGCGAAAGCAGGATCACTCCCCCAAAACACTCCTGAGAGCATCTTCAGTCCAAAAGTGCTAATTCAGTGGTAGAAACTTCTTCAGAAGAACTTCATCATCCCTCACCTTACACTCACAACAGCGTTATCTCCCCTATCGCAAAGGGAAACAAACCACTTTGGAGTGGAAGGGGTTGTCAAAGTGGCCTTGGCCCAAAAAGGCAGCGCGGTCAGGACTGAGTCCGTGCTAAAATGATAATACCAGTACCAAATCTTTTCCTCCCCTCCAGTTTTGTGCCTAAGCTTGTCTCAGCCAAAAAGTATTACAAGGAGGTAATATTAGGATATTATTACCTTAGGAATTAGATACACAGAGCTAAGTGTGGCTTTCAGCATCCAACATATGCGCTGCAGATTGTAGGAGCAAGTTAACAAGTAAAACTGGCTCTACACCATGTCCAAATTTTTGCTTTTTAAACAGAAAAGCACCGGCCCTTCTTGTCTTTATCAACACCCTAAATCCACATCAGGCTTTGCTTTATCCATGTTGCTGAATAATCTTATCATACTTCGAGCACAGTGCAAATAAACTCGCCCACGCTTCAAAGGCAAAATATCTTCTCCAAACGCAAGCAGCTCTAAAACTTTTAGAAATGTTGTGGCTTTCTATTGCAAGAGGATATATTCACACTTGCATTTTCCTTGCTGACTTGTTTCTTTTGCCAACATCAAGACCATGAAAACCAAAATAGCCTCTAGTACACCAGAAGAGCAGATGACAAATGGTTTTAGTGTGCAGCCGAAACACAAAGGAGAAATGAAAGACTGTTCCTAGGGGTATATACAAATGAGAGTTTCCTCTCATTTAAAATTAGAAACCGCTCTAGACTGAAGAAACAACAGCATTAAAAAAAAAAAACAATAAAAAATCAGAGAAAGAGTACTTTGCATTGCAACAGGAAGAACTGAAAAGTAACTTCGGGGTGTTGCAAAAGAATGAGAGGCCTGTCCTACCGACCCAATGCACCAAAAGTTTGATCAAAACCTGTGGAAACCTGTTTTCACTGAGGTTTGAACCAAGCTCCAGCCTCTGCAGCAAGAAATTTCACATGGGGTAATGGAGATCTGCACTGAAGATATGTTGGTCCCTGGAGAGAGCACTTTCATAGAAAAGGGGAGAGGGTAGGGGGGGAAAAAACCCAAAAGCCACACAAAGCAAACTTTCCAGGCACAGATTTGCAAAATGTTTGAGTAAATCCAAATGCTGCAAGGGCAGATTTCATCAGAGCAGAGTTGACATCACACTGAGAGAGGTCACCCACAGGAGTTGAGCAAATAGCTGAAATAGGAACGGCTGGGAATAGGCAGCGGGGTTTTGCTCCAGCGCTCTGCATCCTCACAAGTGCTCACCAAAGGAGAAAAAAAAGAAAAGAAATGCCTGAATATTTGCCAAGGAGAGATTTCGAACTGTACATTTTACTGCAACAGTCTCTAGTTCTGCTGAACTCTTTAGCTGCAAAAAGTCTCTAAACATCAGGGCTTTTCCCCTCCCAAGGGGCCAATGTGCATAACTAACGAGCCGGGAACAAGTCACAGAAGACCAGCACATGCCATGCAAAAGCTTACATGGGATTTAAGTGCTTCACGATAGGCTTATATGGGACTTAACTGAAACATAAACTTCATATTGGCCCTTTGCAAAGGTCACATTCATGCAACTTGAGATCTTTCGCTTATACCTGAATCCTCCACGACAGCTTTTTTGCAGAAGGACTGACTGCCCGTCTGACATCTGCCAGTTGCTTCTACAAGGAGCAGTCCAAACCGTGAGCTCAGCTTGAAGATTTGCGGCTTGAACAACGCGCGGGGCAAGAATTAGTCACCGATGATTTTGTAAATGACTCTTCAAATTATGAATGTGTCAGAGGAGACAGTCGTTCAGTCCAAGCTGGCGGGTCGCTTGAGCTGTGCAGCTCATTGCAACCGTGGCCGCACATCTCCAGCTGTGGTTATCTGAAAAATGTGCGTCACCCTCCCAAGCAGCAAATATACAAGAGCAAGAGACCCAAAATTACTACCACAGAGGAGTTAAAACTCCGTGGCCTTTCCAAAGCCACCAGCAAGGGCATCAATCCTGCAAACACTATGAGAAATGCTGAAGATGCAACCAGCACTTTAGTAGATCCACCTCACCCGTGGCATCTTCCATAGATCTCCATAACTGTCCAGACCCCAGGGAGCAGTAACCGGGGCTACAGACACTAAATGAAAAGGGGGTACATGCAGGATGTCAAAATGACCCCCTGAAAGAGGAAAGGGGTTCTCTAAGCTGGGGAAGAAGGTATCTTGCATCCTTCAGCATCACACTAAGGACGAGAATAGTTAAACAAAGCAGCTTTAAGGTTTTTTATCTGCTTTCTCACTCTGTGGCGAGGCTTTGTGGCTCATCTTTTCACCTGAGTGGGAGGAGGCGGGAAAGGCACCATCCCAGTTCGCATCCCCCCACCTCAAAATGGCGCCCTACCCGTGCCGTAGTGCTCCAGCCCCGTGGGCACCTCTTGCGTGGCGGGTTCATCCCAGAGCGGACAGCAGGTCCTCGGCTGGCAGCAGGTGGCCTGAAAGCCGCAGGTCACCCAGGGATCCTCGCAGGGGCCGGCGGCACCTTGTTTCTGGGAGAGGGAGAAGCGTCAGGGGAGTGGGACCCAAAATGGCTGCCCCACACAAGGGGGCGGCACAGCTTTCCACACCCAAATTCAGACACAAGTCTCCAAAACAGCGGGATTTGCTCAGGAGAAATTATGCCGCCCAAACTCAGCCGGCTGAGGGGTGTCACAATCAGGCTTTAAAAGCCCTTTTTTAAACAAAAGGTGAGGGGAAAAAATGAAGGTTTGTGGGG